>NC_081414.1:840760999-842070999 GCF_030272615.1 Cryptomeria japonica
TGGGGGACTTAAATAAATATTAATTTATTTAAATGTGAGAGAATATTTAATTAAATAAATATGATTTATTTATTTAATTAATGGTCTGAATTTGGTTAAGTGAATTAAATCAAATAAATTGAGTAATTTATTTAATTAATAGGAGAAGAGGGTTAAGATGAATTAATTAAATATTAATTTAATTAATTATTAATTGATGGTTAAATAATCAAATAAATATTAAATATTCATTTAATTAAGTGGACAGATTTATGTGACTACATATATATATATGTATATACATACATACATATATATATATGTATATACATACATATATATATATACACATATACATATATATATGTATACATATATATATGTACACATACATATATATGTATGTATATACTTATATATATATATATGTATGTATATATATGTATATGTATACACATATATATGTATATCTATACACATATACATATATACATACATACACACATATATATATAGACACACATACATATATAATGTAAGCTTAAAATGTTATGAGGTTTTATATTTGAACTCATTTTTTTAAAGAACCTAATGTAAGCTTAAAAGTTTATTTTGACTCCTCGACATAAACAAGAAAATTTAGAATTCATTCCCATCATATTCATCTGTTTTATAATAATATTTTATAGAATCCACTAAATGACAAGCTACTTCTTAGATTTTTTAATATTTTAAATAAGGTAAGGTATTTATTTTTATTTTCTTTAACAACGTCTTTATATTTCTCAAACAATTATCTATTTTTTTAAATAGTATATAAGGTTGTTCTATGCTTCATTTGATACACATTAACAAAATTTCATTTTTGATTATTTTTGTGCAAGTTATGTGGCGTGCATCACTAATACATTTGGCCTAAAATTCCAACGGAGAAGGTATAGTGTGAACAAATTTGATTTTTTTTTGAAAAATTGTCTGCATTCATCGGAATTCCGACGATAATTCAATATATGTTTTCGACAGAGAAAGAATTGGCAATGACATTTGTGCTTTTTTACAAAAAGTGTCCGCGTTCGTCGAAATTTCGATGACAGTGGGCATTATTTAAAAAATTAAAAAAAAGACCAAGACAGTTCAAATCATTTTCGTGACCTCTTCCCATTCTCACGTTACCGCCCCAACAGCGTACTCCCGCCCAGAGTAAGTGTCAACCGTGAACCGTTTTGACCGATTAATGCCAGCTCCAAGCATTCTCGGCTCATGGAATAGGGCATGCTCCCGGGTATGAATCATATCGTATGAATTGACATCCTTTTTGGGGAATTTTTTTTTGAAAAATAGTTCATATGTTTTGTTTTATGCTCCCACATTTTGCAAACATATCTACCAGGGCATTCACAACTACAACATCTGAAAATCTCCCTTAATGTTTCGATTGATGCCCAGACCCTATTCCAAGGTTCCAATCTCAAATGTTTACGAAGAGGGTGTTGGCAATGGTTGTGGATTTCAGTTCTACACCTACCATGTGCATTTGCCTTATTTTCAACAAATCTACTTTTTGCATATCGTCCATTCCATGAGACGCCATTTTTGTGAGGAATTTTAGCAGTTTGAATTCCTTGTTCATGTCTTCACAGTATTGAAAGTTTGTAAAGAATTTTAAAAGGTCTATTTTGTGCAATCCCAGCGATCATTGTGTTCGACTAAAGACCAATAGGCTTCATTCCCCTTCTTTAATTCATTCATTATTATCAGTCACCCATCTATTTTGCACCTGCAGATAGTGATATTCTGATTCTTCATTGGCCTAGGTGTAGGTGTAAATCTCTGTCAACATTCCCTAGCTTGTGCGAAAATGGGAGCTTTGAAATGACACGCCAACTGTTTGACAGACTGCCTCACAAAAATTGGAATTTTTTGTTACTACTTATTAAGTTGCCATTATTTTTATATCCAAAGTCATTCTCTATACTCTAGTCGGTTACCTCTACCGAAACATTCAGTCGGTATGCACAGAACAGTCAGTTAAAGAAGAAAGTATTCACAGAGCCCAGTAGGCACTGAGCTGTCTACCGAGTATCATTCCATGTCTACCGAGCAGCAACAATGATACACCGAGTGAAATGTTTTACCAGATTCATTGAACCTAGACACACATGTGGAAACGTGTTACAAGATCGAGGAGCATAGAACCATTATCACATTGGGAATGTCACTTAAGGATTGTGTATGATTTTCAGGTCATTTAACCAATGAAATATTTTGTATGGTTATTCATTCGATAAATCATGTTTGTAAGATCGAAGCAATGAATCAGATCACCGACATAAGAGATCTATTTATACAACATGGATTGAGATCAGATATATAGAAAATAGTGAGAGAGAGAGAGATATAGAGGTGTATGAAGCAAGACATGTGAGATACATAAGAATGCACTAAGTGTTATGACTGTTACAGAGACACAGAGGTCACCGAGAAGGATTTCAGAGAACAGTCAAAGAACAGAGTAAATAGAAGGGTTTACTGAGTTACTTCATGGGTTACTGAGGTATGCTATAAGCAAGGTAATCTCATTTTGAGCACATAGAATCTGCTATAACATTCTAGATGTAAAGTTGCAGATATTTGTAATGATTTATTGTAATATTTTGAAGTTGTAAGAGAAACCTTTAACAAGGTAAAAGACTCTAACAAAGTCTATAAATTGTAAAGCCTTTAACCAGGTGCAGCATTTAGAATAAGTGTTGTAAAATCCTTTAGCAAGGTAGATCTAAAGATCTGAATACTCCTAACAGGGTAAGCTATCAGAAATAGCTGAACATGTAGCTCTAACCAAGCACTCTTTATTATTGCAGTAGTGAAGTTGTGGGTGCCATCCCCACCACAGTTTTTCTCTCTAACCAAGAGTTTCTGCGTAACCCAAATATATGAGTTATGGAGTGAATCATGTATGATTGTTATTTATTTGTTTTAGCTTTATGTTATGTTGCATCAGTTTTTGTTTTATGCATAACAGTAAAGATATTGTTGTTAAAAGGTTTTGAAGTACTGATTCACCCCTCCCCCCTCAGTACATTAGCTTTCCATATTGGGCCTAACAATTGGTATCAGAGCTTGAATCTTGGAAAAGGTTTTAACAGCCTAAAGAGAAAGATCTTATCAATGGAAGGCTATAAACAATCTCGAAGAATTGTGTATCTGTAAGAAGAGTTGGATCATGCTAATCAAGTGATTGCAGACATACAAAGACAGATGCAAAAATCATTGAAAGTGAGAAGAAGATTATCTGATGATTTACAGGACTCTCAAGAGTTAGTGGAACAAATTGAAACATCATCCGAGAACTGTATATCTGAAGAAACTGAAGAGATGATTGGACAACTGAAAGAAAAGAACAAAGCATTGACTGATCAACTAAAAGCAATGAAAAGAGGACACAAACATTTCAGCACACAGATGATTGAGAATCTTGATGCATTGAGGACAGCCGAGGATAAAGTAAGAGATCTAGAAAGAGAAAAACAACAACTTGAAGCATTAGTATCTGAAAAGAATGTTGAAATCACAAGGTTGACTAGGATTCAACAAAATCTGTCAAATCAATTGGGTTATGCACATCATGAAGAAAATCTGAAGGATGTTGAAAATCAAGCATTGAAACTTGAAGTATCAAAGTTGACCGATGAACTTGAAACAGAAAAGAAATCCAAGGAAACACTAAAAAGGAGTTATGAAGCATCAAAGATGTTGGATGAGCAACTGAATACAAGAAGACCCAACAAAGATGTAGGACTCGGTTACAAAGGAAAAGACTCTTCCGAGAAGGGAATTCATACTACCGAGAGAGGAGAATCATCAAAGCAAGCTGGAAATAAGAAGAATATCAAAGGAAAGAAGCCCATTTGGAACTACTATGGAAAACAAGGTCACACTGCTAACATGTGCCAAATCATAAAAGGTAAGCAACCAAATGTCACTAAGTCTAATGGTTATTGTTACAATTGCAATAAATATGGTCACACATCTAATCAATGTAGGACAAAGACTGTTAACAATTATCAGAAGGCAAAATTCAAAGGGTTTTGTAAAAACTGCAATAGATATGGACATAGTACCGAGAAGTGTTGGCTTAAGCAAAAGAACTATATGTGGTCTACACACCGTGCAAATGCTAGAGGTTACCGAGGTCACACAGATCCTTACCGACAGTATTCTGCAGTACCATGGGATTACAATACAAGGATATGGTGTGAATGTTGTGGAAGATATGGACATATAAGTGCCAACTGCTTTATAAGGTTTAGAATGAACAACCGAAGATCATGGAGAAATCCCAGTATGGCATGTTTTCATTGTCACAAAGTTGGACACTTGGCTAGAGATTGCAGAGATCAACCTAGAGGAGACACTGAAGAAATAAAAGGCAAATTACAGATGATTTGGAAAAAGAAGAAAATTGTGTCAAATAAAGAAAGCACCTTACCTACCGAGTTAGGTGCACCTATTCCAAATTAATCGGTAAAGGTATGAAGGGACTGCATTCTCTCAAAGATTAAATCTTAACAGTTCCTATTTCATCATGCAATTAATTCAAAATATGCATAGTTAAAGATGCGTTAGAAAGTTTGAAATTCTATCAAAGTCTTTTGGAGCACTTTACAGGAAGACTGTCAAGTTGGTGAATACAGGAAGCCTGTCAAGTTGGTAAATGAAGAAAGTTTGGTTACTCAGTTAAAGCACAAAAAGGAAAGAAGGTTTAGTGGAACCGAGTGCATTTAATGTTTTTGACCTAACCTGCACGGAGCCCGATAAGGTATATTGTGTACTTAAAGCATTTACGCGGTCATTTTTCACTCACCAAGTTTTCAAGAAAATAGAGCAAAGCGAATCAAAGGTGATCAAACCACCTCCTAAGCAAAATTCAAAGGTATTTACATCAATCTCAACGCATTGTTAAGCTAGTTTGCCGATCATGTCAAGTTGTTATTATCTGCTAAGTGTGAAGTCTTCAAACCCTAAGGATCTTTTGCTAGTATTTATCGGAAATCTGCAATGGCACCTAAGATCCAGAATCCTATTGTTGTTGAAAACATCGAAAAGCCCTCACTGAAATACTCTTTAACTCCCAAAATTGCATTTGAACCGGATGACAAAACCGCATTTTCACTCATTCCGGATAGAGTTTTATTAGTCGAGGATGTGAGATTCTTCACTAAGTGTCGAGTTGAAGAACTCGGTCATGTTGAAATAAAAGACACATATGATGAATTGTGCACCGATGGTAAAATGGATAGCAAGTATGAACACATAATAATCAAGGGATTGACTGAAGCCCTAACCTATCCCTGTGTATTCAAACCCCAGTGGGTCAAGTTTGTTCTAAGCAGAGTTCATGATGACTTCATGTGGCTAGAAGAGAAACCGTTTAAGATCACCAAGGAAATCATTCATTTGATCATGGGTTATCTTATTTATGATCATGCCCAAGCCCAGAAAATGATATCATAGAAGGAATTGATCAGTTTAACCGGAGTAGAATCAGATTGCATAGGACTGAAACTGAACAATGTCACTCATGCAGAGCTAAAGTTTGCCATTAGAGTAATAGGTTATTGTTTCTTCCAATCAGCAAGGGAAAACAGTGTACCCTGTGCAGCAGTAGACTTAGCTTATAAAATTGTGAAGAAATGCATGAAAATTGATTTATGTGAGGTATTTTTGAAAAACCTGTTTGAGAATCTGAACACCATAAGGAAGCCAAAGAAGAACAATTCGGCCAATACACTAAAGTTTGGATCACTGTTAATATGCATGTTTTTCTATTTTGAAAAATTCTTTCCATCAGTCGGTAAAGTTGTTTGGGAGCTACACCGACCAATCACCCATCAAATCAATGACTTCATCAAGAAGCTAGGTGATAATTTTAATGATATTATGGATGATTATTTCAGCAAGTTTCAGGAAAGGATGCATAATAGGTACTGAATTCCACCCAAGCTAGTAGAGAAATACAAGGATGTCATGAGTTTTGAAGTGGACACTGATTACTGCTATGTGAATGTTGTGGAACCAAGAACTCAATCTTTGCCACCTATGGGTTACAAGATTGATTCTGACATCACACAATAGCAAATAGATGCATTTCTTACATTACCAAGGCATGCTACCGAGCTGAGGTATGGAACATATGAGGAAGTGAAGGAAAAAGTAAAAATGAGTATTGTAGTACCCAAAGCTACAAGGAAGGCAACAAAGATGATTAAGACATTAACAAAGAAATTTGGACAAGGTTCTTCCTCCACACCTGTCAAAGGCACTATAGTAATCACCGAAGAGGAATCTGAAGCCCAAGAGGCAGCTATAACACTGAGCACTGAATTGCCTAAGGGAAAAGTATTGAAAAGAAAGAAATAGGATACATCAAAAGTATCACCGAATCCTCCAGCAAAGTGACCTAACACAAGAGCATCTGCAACATCACTGAGTAAGAAAACAAAAAGTGTTGCCACACCTAAGGTAACAAAAACTTACAAGAAATCTACTCGGAGACTCATTTTGACCAAAGAGTCTAGTGACACTGAATTTGAAGATGCAAGTAAATTTCAGATTGTCAAGAGCAAGAAGGTAAATGTACATAGTGTTGAAAATTTTTGTGCTAATCTGAAGAAATATGGTGGATTTGGATCATTTAGATATGTAAAATATGAATCCAGATCTGGTGATGAAAAGAGACAAATAGAAGAAGCGGTCATTTGCACACTATGAAAATTCCGCTTGGTCCCATTGGAAGTATGTAAATCTCTTCCAAATGAATTATATTTACATATTGACAATAGGTGGAAGTATGCAATGGATTTAGAGAAATAGATGAGAAAAAGAAGTCTGGTACATTTTTTCCCAGACATGTCGGTAGATGAGATCACCGAACATCTGAAAAACTGCCACACAAAATTCCTAGTCAAGCAAAGAGCTTTAAAATTGATGAATGGACTTTACTTGGATGTAGAGAATGAGACCAAGGAAAAATGGCAGGAAATCTTCCAAATCAAGAATGCTAGTGAGCAAGCTGAAGTTGAAATAGTTGATGTCATCGAGCAAGTTCCTGATATCACCGAGCAGGACCCTACTGACACTATACAAGTAGATGAGGGTATCATGGATACAGAGGCACCTGAATAGGAAATGATCAAAGGGAATGCATATGCCAAACTGGTATCCAGTGAGTTAGTTTTGGAGCAAGTTCAGCCCTATCCTCTGATCACTCAGTCTACTTCAACCGAGGCCCCTTAGGATACTGAACAAGGGACAATAGGTCACAAATCTACAGAAGGAGAAACTACTTCTCAGGCCACCGGGGAACAGTCTTCTCAAGCTCCTTCCAGCACTGAAAATGTTACATCTAAGACCCCAAGCACTGAAGCACCGAAGGACACAACAAAGGCTACATCAGAGGTTAAAGGAACCGATCAAAGTGTTGCCTCTACTGAACAACCTACCGAGGGTCATCAAGCCTCACAAGCCATTGTTTTAGTCCAACCGGTGAAAAGTAAAGAAAAGAAGATGAAAAAGCATAGTTTCAAATTAGATTTGTCTAAACCAATAGTGTTGCCCAATGTTGATATATCCAAATTAAAAGGGCAAGCACTCATTGAATTCGGTGAACTATGCAAAGCCAAAGCCGAACAGGAGAAGCAAATGGCTATTCAAAAGAAAAATAAAGTACTTGAGAAGGTGAAAGCACTCTTAACCGATATGCTACCTGAAGCTACAGTAACCAAAGATGCAGCCATCCACATTCAACTAGATGAACTCCTAACCAAGATAGAGACATCTGGAGTAGATGCATCCAAATATTTGAGCATGTTAAAAGACAAGGAGCTCACTGCTAAAATGATTGAAGAGGTACAAAAAGCTATTGCCATTGGCAAAGTTAAACTTGTAAAATTTATTGCTGAGCTGTCCCCTCAACTCAAGCACATTTTTTATTTATTTCAAAAACTTTGTACATTTTCTCTATTCCTTAAGGACATCAAAAATAAAACAGAAGCAATTGAGAAAGAGATCACCGATCTCTCTAATAAGTTGACCATTGAGCCACATTCCATTCACAATTTTTATACCAAGCTACAACAGCTCATGGCTCAACAATTGGAACTAAGGAATGAAGAACACAAGATAAGGATGGACCTAATGACACTTCAGACATTATTCATTCCTCATCTTTCATCTGTCCAAGAATAGATCAATAAAGCTACCTCCCTATCCACTCAGCAAGAGGGAAGCACCTTAGATGGCCTAATCTCACCATTAGCTGACATTACACCTCAGAATTCACTTATGGACAGTGTTAAGGATGCCCTCTTTGCCACCCTTACCAATGCAAAGACAAAGTACAAATCCACTTTTGACCAGTTGCCACCACTGAATGGTAACTAAGTCTTGATGTTTGTCAAAAAGGGGGAGTGAGTATCATATCAAAGTATACAAGGGAATGTAGTATACAGGTGGAGTATATACCGAGCAAAGCAGGACAGAGTATTCAAATTTTGACAATGAACAGAGAACAGAGTAGTGAACCGAGCAGTTATCATAGAACATTGATCACCGAGCATGCAAAATCAGAATTTTGTACAGTATAGTGATAAGGGGAGTATATCTAAATATACTATTTCATTGACTAATGTATATACTGTCTGTTTAGTCAATTTTGCAAGTATATAGATTTTTTGAGTTATGACTTTGAAAGTAGTTTTGTCAAACATCTCAACTAATGTCAAAAGGGGAAATGGTTACTACTTATTAAGTTGCCATTATTTTTATATCCAAAGTCATTCTATATACTATAGTCAGTTACCTCTACCGAAACATTTAGTCGATATGCACAGAATAGTCGGTTAAAGAAGAAAGTATTCACAGAGCCCAGTATGCACCGAGCTGTCTACCGAGTATCATTCCATGTCTATTGAGCAACAACAATGATACACCGAGTGAAATGTTTTACCAGATTCATTGAACCTAGACACATGTGGAAACGTGTTAGAAGATCGAGGAACATAGAACCGCTATCACATTGGGAATTGCAATTAAGGATTGTGTATGATTTTCAGGTCATTTACCAATGAAATAGTTTGTATGGTTATTCATTCGATAAATCATGTTTGTAAGTTCGAAGCAATGAATCAGATCACCGACATAAGAGATCTATTTATACAGCATGGATTGAGATCAGATATATAGAAAATAGTGACAGAGAGAGAGATATAGAGGTTTATGAAGCAAGACATGTGAGATACATAAGAATGCACTGAGTGTTATGACTGTTACAGAGACACAGAGGTCACCGAGAAGGATTTCAGAGAACAGTCAAAGAATAGAGTAAACAGAAGGGTTTATCGAGTTACTTCATGGGTTACTGAGGTATGCTATAAGCAAGGTAATCTCATTTTGAGCACATAGAATCTGCTATAACATTCTAGATGTAAAGTTGCAGACATTTGTAATGATTTATTGTAATATTTTGAAGTTGTAAGAGAAACCTTTAATAAGGTAAAAGACTCTAACAAAGTCTATAAATTGTAAAGCCTTTAACTAGGTGCAGCATTTAGAATAAGTGTTGTAAAATCCTTTAGCAAGGTAGATCTAAAGATCTGAATACTCCTAACAGGGTAAGCTATCAGAAATAGCTGAACATGTAACTCTAACCGAGCACTCTTTATTATTGCAGTAGTGAAGTTGTTGGTGTCATCCCCACCACAATTTTTCTCTCTAACCAAGAGTTTCTGTGTAACCCAAATATATGAGTTATGGAATGAATCATGTATGATTGTTATTTATTTGTTTTAGCTTTATGTTATGTTGCAACAGTTTTTGTTTTATGCATAACAGTAAAGATATTGTCGTTAAAAGGTTTTGAAGTATTGATTCACCCCTCCCCTCTCAGTACATTAGCTTTCCATATTGGGCCTAACAGTTTTTGAACAAGGTATGAACATCTATCATAGGATAAATAGTAGAGGAATTTTGTTACATGTTGTAGCTGCAATTACCAGGGTACATGTTTTAAAGATGTTTTATATCATAGAATCAACATTCCAATGGCTATTTATTTTTTAAAATTTGGATATCGTATTCCCAACTGATGTCTATTTTCATGAAATTATTCCTTTAGGCAAGCAAAAAAAGGCCCGAAAAAACTACACAAGGCTTAAACCATTATTCATAGCCCCTAGAAAATCTCTTCATTACCAAAGAAACCTATTCATACTTGAAAACATTATTCACACCTAAAACATTGTCCATGCCTAAGACATTAATCACAACATCAAATAATACTCATAGTGTAAATAAACACTATTCATGTTTAAACAATTGTTCATAGATTCATTTAACCTCAAAAATTACTCTAGAAGCTCTTGAGTCCAAATTTGTTGTTCTCTATACGAATTATGGGGTTTGAAATCTATTTAGTATGATTGTGTAATATCCCTTGTCCAATGATGACTGAAAAACAAGGAATATTCGTTATCAAATCTGTAAGAGTCCTAAAAAAATGGGTGTATGATGATGCAACCTCAAATTCCTCTTATTTCATATCTAAATCAAACAAATGCCTCATTGACAATCATAAATACATGTTATAGGCAGCGAATGTAAAATTACATGGACTGTCACAGTAATGTATCAAAATCAGACTTCACTAGATTATTGACATTTCGTCAAACATGTCATGCAACCTTTGAAAACATATTACAGCTACAAGCCCATTCAAATCTTATTATAAACCAGTTCCAATGCAATCATAGGATCTTTACATAGGCTGACTACCAAGAGATATGCTACTGATTTTTTGAAGACATTAGACAGTCACTAACTGAAGCATATATCTCAAAATTACAATGAAAGAAGAGGTCTAAAGAACTTGATTAAGCTATGCCCAAGTCTGGCGATGTAAACACCAACATTACTCATCCAAAATAAAGCCATGTTAGAGTTATGATCTTCAATACTTTCTCTTAGACAAGAGATAAAATTAAAAAGCCGCATGATTACTACAATAAATTTATTTTCTTATTAAAAATATAAATAATTACATTAGATATATATTCCATATAAAGAAAAGAAATGATGAAAATCATTTGTGTCTTAAATAATGAGATCAACAACTAAAAATGGGAAAATAATATCCTAATAATGACTCCCTAATTAGTATAAGATACCATTTCCAATATTATACTAAGGATAAATATTCAAAAAGTATAATAATTACAGTAATACATATATCACTCTCATGCCTTCCTTAATTTGATATAAGGTCCCTCTATCCAAATATGAAGTCTCAAGGGAGTTGTATGTGTCAATTATTCAAGCTTCTTCTAAATCTAATCCAACCTCTTCTTCCAACACATGTATTGATGATGGTTGAGGATCTTTAAACTTTTAAAATATGAATGAACACACTCCTCTAGACATGATTTAAATACCACATTTAATTATACACATGGATGCAATGGACATGATTTAGGATGTGTGCAATGAAGTGTGGAGGTTCATGAGAAATATACATTACATTTTTCTGAAGAAGATTTAGGTTTCTATCCTCCTCCTTTGTTGACATCCCCTCCCCCATTGTCTAATATATCTATGACTTTTCCAACAACTTTTAATCACAACAAGAGATCATTTTGTATGAGTTTCATAAAGCCAACTTTATTACTCTCCCCTTGAAAAATTGAAGAAAAAACCATAAACAAAATTAGGACAATCCTTTTTTCAAGCATCATCAACTATTCCACTAATGAATGTCATGATTTGGAGATTAAAGTTCAACAACTTATTGTAGTTCTAGTAATATTTAAATAATAGGTGACAATGAGTTATACACTCATCATATCCCTTCTAAATGACATTTATAACCTATTATGTTTTTATCTTGCTATATGACATCGATAGCTTAATTACCTAATAGAGGCTCATTGTCATTCATGGTACTATGATTTCATGTGCAACGTAATAGCCTAGTTCTTCTTGTCTCTACATTGTGGAACAAGAATAATAGTTTTCAATTGTTCCTCTTTTTAAGTATCCACTTTACCTTTGTTGATTTTTATCTTTTATAACTTGATATCCTTTCTTGCATAGAATTGTCCTCAATCCAAATTCTCTCCTTGCTTGGACATGTGTGTTCCTTGATTAGGACCTCTTTCATTGTTTTGTAGGCAAATAAACAAAGATATCGACCTCTCCTCTCTACTTATACACAAAATGGCTAATTGAAACCACTTCATATACACAAAATGTCTCCTTGCACTGATTGAGCCTAAAAAATGTGACACCCTTGTTCAACAAGGGTTGATACTCTACAACACGATGCCTATCATTCATGAGCTCAAGGTGGTTGCTTCCATGCTCAATAAAAATATGATCAAAACTTTTTGTAGTTTCGCCACCATCATAATATCATTTTGCTATTGTTAACATCATACATCCTCATGCTACGCTGGCAATTCATCGAGCTCTTCAATTTATTCATTCTTTATATGTTAGTGACTACCTTTAACTTATGAACCTTCAAATAAATCATCATAATGACCTTGAAATGAATCATCATAATGACCTTTATTCACTCTTTATATGTTAGTGACTACCTTTAACTTATGAACCTTCAAATGAACCTTCAAATAAATCATCATAATGACCTCAAATAAATCATCATAATGACTACCTTTAATTTTTTATTGTTCCACCCTCCAATTTTGTATTTGAGGTATGTAAAATAGTTTCTCTATAGAGTTTTTTTATCTCTCTGCATTCTTTTGGTTGCCTTCATTTAAATTATGTAATGTTTCCATGATTTCAAAAAATAAAGATTTTAGGAACAAGGTTTGATATGCATATATTTCTTATATACCAGCACAACAATTGAATGTTGGGGGTGTTATGGATATTTTAATACAAACATTTAAAATATAGAAACCCTTGTTATAAAATCTTAGAACTGATTCCAACACTAAGAAGTAGGGTTATTTTAGAGATTTTGGAAGTAACTACACATCAAATTTTGGGTGCCTTTGAAAAGAAAGTGGTATGATGAAATCTTTGGGCATAAAATAGATGAAATGCAGTCCATACTACTGCTGCACAATATTTTGGTCAATGATATTTTAAAATAGTAAAGGAAGGTGTATGGAACAACCAAATTCTTATCATTATAAACAATGAATATTTTAAGATCCTTTTATGATGTGTAAGTTGATAATATTTTATGAAAGGTCCCTAAATGAATACACTTTAAACTGATTTTAGCAATGACAATCGGATGTAGACAAAATGAATGCTTTTTGGATTAGGATGGTACATAGAATCTACTATCAAAAGGTTGTCAAAAATTCTTGGGACTAGGAGGTGTGAACTGGCCTACTCTTCTGCTTTGGATTGCCTTGCATCCAAATGGTTTTGTTTGTTAATCTTCTCTATCATGGATCACCTAGCATAACACAACTTGCTAGCCAATGAAATCCATGATGTAGCATCAATCACCCAACATTACACAACTTGTTAGCTAGTAGTATTCATGTTTCTTATCTTTTCTCTTATCATATGACTAATAGTAAGCATCTCCTTAGTAGACCTAGAATTCATATCTCTTATCCTGTGATAGAGTGTTCAAGTAGAATTGTTGGGACTAGGAGGTGTGGATCGACCAGATCCTCCACCTGTCGAATGTAGAAAAAATGAATGCTTTTGGATTAGGATGGTACACAAAATCTACTATCAAAAGGTTGTCAAAAGTTCTTGGGACTAGGAGGTGTGAACTGGCCTACTCTTCTACTTTTTATGCCATCAAAATTTGAGTTTGATTGTCATCATTTACTTTGCCAAATTATTCACACGTAACTCCTGAATCAATTTCCTACACACAAAATGACAAAAATAGGTTTGTTGATGGGGGCTTTCCTAGGTCAAACCTTGGGTTGTGAATTAACCTTGAAGTATAAGGTTTTCCTTTTGAGGGAAAGGATAGATCTAATCTAAAAATGCTTAAAATTGAACATGATACCTTGATGAATCTTTCTTGAATCCTCACACAAGGTTTTAGGATGTCATGCAGACTGTTGATCATGAATGTTGTGCTTTAACTTGAATTATCCTTCAATGCTTGATGAATGCTTGATTGCTTGTTCACTTGGAATTGAATTGATTTTATAGTTAAGAGATCACTTGAATTGTAGGTAGACCCCTTTAAATGACAGTGTAGGCTTCCTTTTATACCTAATCATACATAAAGTGTTTGAATTTTTTCTCACACATGAGGCAAGAAATGAGGGATCATATTTTGGGTCCCAGTCATGAGTACCAGGGCACCTAAGGCGTCCTAGTCTTGTCAATTTAGGATGTGACATGCTAAAGTGGGCATCAATGTCTGAAGATCAGATGGACCTTAAGTGATTGTCTCCCTTGCATATGATTTGTTTGGGTGATAAACTTCACCATTCTACTCACAAGAATTTTATTGTCTCAAATATAGGGATCATAACTTATTAATGATGCAGTGAAAGTCCTTCATGAAGGACTTCTAGAAGTATTTTTGGATGAGTCTTTGTCAAGTGCAAAGAAAATACAATTGATGCTTAATGGATTTAAGGAACATGCTTTCAAATTGGAAGCCAAAGTTTTGAAGGATGTAGAGAAGAAGGTGGAAGAGAAAAGACTAGAAGTTTTGGTGATTAGATGTGCAACAACACATATCCAACTACAAGAAAGCATAATTTTTTTTTAGAAAAGTGTAAAGGATGTAGTGGCAGAATACATGTTTTAAAGGCAATGGCCTAAATATACTAAGGATATTAAGGGTCACATAGATATTATAGCATCACAAATTGTACAAATATCCAATACTATAGACATGAAGAATGATGTAGAAGGAAACTTAAGGCTTCAAACAGAAAACTTGTACATGAAACTAAATCCATTGACTAATCAAAAGAACAAAATTAAGAAATGGTTCGATCATTTGAGAGATGTTGTAGACTTGCAACTCACCAGCTACTTAGCTTTTGCGGGTAAGAATTTTTTTGTTTTTGTTATGGTTGTGGTGTTTGTAGGGAGACATTTACAAATTTATATCTATTTTCACTATTTAATGGTTTATGGGTTTGTAATGGTAATTTAATGTTCTTTCGTATTTTTGTATAGATTTTTTATAATAGCATATTATAGTGATTTGTTCTATTATGGATAATGATGTGGGTCAAACGACTTTGCCGTCGGTGCATGAAAGCATTGCATAAGCTCTACTTTTAAAAATTACATGAAACATTGTTAATTTATTTGATTCAGTGTTATTTGACAAAACATTTATCAATGATGTTTCCTTTCTCCAAGAATTGGGTCTAGGATCTTTCTGTCAGATAATATGTAACATCCAATGACTAAATTTTTTTTTTACAAATGCTTATTTTATGTAATTATCATCTAAGCATGAATTAAAATTTATATATGTGCGGAAGCAGAAGACACAAGTTGAAGACTCATGTGCAAGTAAATTTTGTAAAAGAAAGCAAGCAGGCATTATCTTGAATGACATGGAAACAAGCTCATCAGCTACCTACAAGAGAGCAATTGGAGAAATGAAGAGGAAAGTGTTAAAGGGTGATAAATACATAGAGAGTATGCAATACAAACAAACAATGTCTGGAGTGTGTGATGTGACGTCTCTAATAATGTCCGGAGGGACTAACTGGTTTTGGAATTCCTGGGAAACCTATTGGGCCACACTTGGAGGAAATCAATGTGTTCATGCAAGGACCACCTTTTTTCTATTATAAGAATGATGCTTTTGCACCGAAGGATATTTGGAAGACAATATCCAAAAATTTCTATAGTGTGGAACCAAAGTTGGTGGATTCGAAGTACTTTTCGGCTTCCAGAAGACCAAGAGGTTATGTACACAATCTCACAATAGAAGGGCGATTTCAAGCATTACCTCTCCCCCCCATGACTATTCGAGAAGCACTTCCTCAAATAAAGGACTATTGGTCTCCATGGGATCAAAGAAAAAAATTGAATTGCATCATGAAGAGCTCTGCACTATAATTGAAAATTCACAAGGGAAACTGCAAGATAGTGAACAAAAATAAATTCTTGAAAAGTGTGAAGAATGGAACTTGGTTTGGGTGGGGCCAGGTCAGGTGGCTCCTCTAGAGGTTGATGAGATAAAAGTAATATTAGGATTTGAAAAAGATCACACTCGTGGAACTTCGTGTGCGACTGATCAATTGCGTTGTTTGGGTAATATTGAATTCTAAAAAGATACAGTTGCATACCATTTATATGTCTTGAAAGCATTTTATCCTGATGGAATTAAATTAAAGTATTGTCTCTTCTATCTGGTATTGGTGGAGCAAAGGTTGCATTGCATCGACCTAGGATACATATTTCCGCAAATACAACACAAGTTAAATGTATCCCAGGTCAGTGCAAAGCAACCTCTGCTCCAGAGATCACCAAAAAATAGAGAAAAAACTTTAATTTAATGCCATCAGGATAAAAGGCTTTAATCAAGACAGATAAATGGTATGCAACTGTATCTATTTGGAATGCATTACCCAAACAACGCAATCGATCAGTCGCACATGAAGTTCCACGAGTGTGATCTTTTTCAAATCCTAATATGATTTCTATCTTATCAACCTCTAGAGGAGCCACCTGATTTTGCCCCACCCAAACCAAGATCCATTCTTCCCACTTTTCAAGAATGTATTTTTGCTCACTATCTTGCAGTTTCCCTCGTGAATTTTCAATTATAGTGCAAAGTTCTTCACAAAGGACACCACCACATCGTCTAGAGTCTATGCTTCAATTTTTTTCTTTGATCCCATGGAGGCCAATAGTCCTTTGTCTGAGGAAGTGCTTCTTGAATATTCATGGGGGGAGAGGTAATGCTTGAAATCGACCTTCTATTGGGAGATTGTGTACATAACCTCTTGGTCTTCTGGAAGCCGAAAAGTACTTCGAGTCCACCAACTCCAGTTCCACACTATAGAAATTTTTGGATATTTCCTTCCAAATATCCTTTGGTGCAAAAGCATCATTCTCATAATAGAAAAAAGGTGGTCCTTTCATGAACACATTGATTTCCTCCAAGCCTGGCCCAATAGGTTTCCCAGGAACTCCAAAACTAGTTAGTCCCTCCGGACATAAATTAGAGACGTCACATCACACACTCCAGACATTGTTTGTTTGTATTGCATACTCTCTATTTATTTATCACCCTTTAACACTTTCCCCTTCTTTTCTCTAATTGCTCTCTTCTAGGCAGCCGATGAGCTTGTTTCCATGTCATTCAAGATAATGCCTGCTTGCTTTCTTTTATGAAATTTACTTGCACACGAGTCTTCAGCTTGTATCTTCTGCTTCCGCACAGATATAAATTATAATTCACGCTTAGATGATAATTAAATAAAAAAAGCATTTGTAAAGAAAAGATTTAGTCATTAGATGTTACATATTATCTGACAGAAAGATCCTAAACAATTCTTGGAGAAAGGAAACATCATTGATAACCTTTTTTTGCAAATAACACTGAATCAAATAAATAAAAAATGTTTTATGCAATTTTTAAAAGTAGAACTCGTTCAATGCTTTCATGCACTGACAGCAAAGTCATCTGACCCACAACATCTGATACTGTCAGAATTTTGACGACAACTAAATAAACTGTAAAGCGGAAAAATCGCGATCGAACCCTAGTTGCTCTCCCCTCTTCCAACTCCAAGGAGAGAGAAGGGAGGTTCGCTAGGATTCGATGGTTTTCACTTAGGGGGGAGACTTTACATTCAAAAGAGGGGTTGAAACCCACAAGATCCAATCCCACGCAATGCAAGATTGGATGCTAAATGAGTTTCAAGGGTTAAGACAGCAAGGCTACCCTCTTTTGTAAAGAATGTGGATAGAAGAATTGAGCTAGGAATGCATAAAAAGTGACAAAGATTCGCTTATAAACTGAGATAGGAATACAGTATGAAGCTGCGGACCTGGAATTAGCAGTAAAATGTCGATACGGCGCTGTCCTGCAAATTTGAGCAAAAGTTGTCGGGACGATGGCGCCCGGCGCCACGGTCCTCCGAAAAATCCGCGAAACGAAGGGGGATCTGTTCGTCTCTGCACAAGGATTCCAGATCTTCAATCTCAGCCGCGTACCTGCAACCTACACACAGAAAAATGAAGACGATTGGGGGGTTAGGGATTAGGGGTTTGCCTTTAGGTCAAACCCCAGTTTTGGAATTAACCAAGAAATGAGCAAGAGCTGTAAATGTAAATGATTGTAAAACAAGTACTAATACCTTGTTCTAAAGATGTTTGTATCCTTATGTGCGAAGGTTTAGATGTTGTATGTTGTATGTTGTAGTAGTATGTGATCTCCTCTTCAATGGTTGAATCCTTGTCTTGAATGCAACACTTAGCCTTGAATGGAGACTTGAAATGATCAATTGCTTGAAGGAATGCTTGAATGCTTGAATGCTTGAGTATAGTTTCCACGCCTTTTTCATCATATGACCTTCTTCCCAAATGGGAGAGGCAAATGTAGTTTATATACTTGTCAATTAGGGCTGATAGACTGATTTTCCCGACCTTAGGCCGACCAGGAAAGTTAATTTCCAAATTGCAAACAAAAAGACCCGAGACCCCTTAGGAGACCGGGCCCAAAATAGGACCCAAGGACCAGGGCGCTGGGCGCTCTGGTCCCACCTCTCGGGACAGCAGGGTGCAAGGAGGTTCAGGCCAGGGTACTTGAAAAATGCAGTTTTCAGTGTCATAATCAGGTTTCGGGGTCTCCATTCAGGTTGCATGTTGCGTCGCCATCGTGAAGACCGAAATGCAGTCGAAATTGCAAGTGTCGCAATTTTAGGACGCTACATTTAGCCCCCACTTTAGCGGGAGTATGTATGCTCATACTTCCGGTAAAGTACAAGGAAACAACATTGAAAGACTTTCACCACGTCAAAGAGGCAAGACCGACCAACCCCCCAGTGGACTAAGGATCTTACGACTTCGATTGACAAAGTAAAAGGGAAGATCACGAGGGAGAACCATGACTGTCAGTAGTAAGGTTCCCTCACTATGAGTCATGCAAGAAAGATATCAAGAATTTTCAAGGCAAAGCTAAATTTGTCAAGAAATTTTCAAGTATCTTGAAAAGATATGAACGGGATGTATGCCCCCCTACGTTAAAGCGATCGCACATGCCTCACCGGGGGTGATTGTTTTAATGTAGTGATACACATAAGAATGAGAAAGGAAAGGAGCACGTTATCGCAAGGATTTAGCCCCCAAGTGTGAGATAAGCCCAAGGATAATAGACACAAAACACAAAGCACGAGGTGACTTCGCTTTCCTTGGGGTCAGTATGCTGTATGATAAGTCATGTATATATCATATGTATGTATGCATAATTGTTCTTCATTCCCCAATCAAGGAAGGTCACCTAGAAGAAGGGAACACATGTGTCTTTTGAGTCAACATGAGAGAGATCGAGAGATCTCAATGCTTTGCATCGTCCTCAAGTAGACAACACTAAGGACAACAAATAGAAGAATGAGAATAACATATAGAAGAAGTAACACAAGAGAGGAGGAGAGAATCTGCTATGCTAATGTAACTAGTCTAGCACGTCATCTACCCCCCGATCTTGCTGATCAATGTTTCGGGAAGGCAGGGAACACGCTAGAGGAGGAACATTCAACACAGCAGATGGAGCTATCACAAGATCCAAACAAGGGCTATGTTCATGTTCCGAGCCACATTGTTCTTGTCTAGGAGCTAGGATAAGTGCTTTAGAAAATTCATTAGATAAATGGTTATCAATATCAACAAGTTCATATTCACTATCAGAATGAACAGGAGTAACATTTTCATCATGAATAACATTTTCATCTATATCATCATCAAGATTTATAAAAATAGGATTTTTAACTCGCACAGGATCAAGACCATCATGCATCTTATGTTTAGGAGATTTAGGCTCAATGTCCGGCTGAGGAGAAAATGGAATAATGCTTGTTGAAGGTGTTTTTGGAGATTTCAAAGTTTGAGAAGCAGCTGCTTGAGCCCTAAGACGACGCTTTCGTCGGCGTTCACGTGCAAAACGATTTTGTCTAGTCTTAGTAGGAAGTGAAGAAGATTGAGGAGGAGGAATGTTCTCATCCCTATCACTTGGGTGTTTAGGTTGTGGTCTCTTAGGCTGAATAATAGGAGAAGAAGAAGGTCTCTTCTCTCTATAAAAGGAAGGAGGAGGAACTGCTCCATATAAAGGAGGAATTTTTGGTTTAGGAAGGAGACCAAGTCCATCATGACGAGGAGGTATAGGTCTACTTTTAGGAAGTTTATTAGACATAGACATAGTCACATCCATAGGGATGGGTTGGGAATCTTCTTGAGGAAAGACATTAGTTTTATCTTTCAAAGGAAGAACTTCCTTCTCAAGAATGATAGGAATGTCAAGTTTAGGTGTTCTAGGTTCACTTAAAGATAGGATCATATCTGTTTTCCACTTTTGATAAGATTTGAAAAGATGATCACTTCGCGGAGGAAGGGATTGGAATTGTTTAGGCCAAAAGTAATCAAGAGGAACACTAGAGGTTCTTTCAGCTGGTTTAAAGAGGCTATGATTGACAGTAACAACTTCACCATTATGGGAAAATTTCAAACACTTATGAATAGGAGAAGCAATAGCTTTCATGGAAGATAGCCAAGGATAGCCAAGCTTCACACGAAATTGTTCGGAAGATGGAATAATAGCAAAGTTCACATCAAGGGATTTGTTATAGACCTCAATAGGCAATGTAATAGAACCAATTGCGGGAGAAGAAAATGCATCAAATAGTTTCACAATCACATCTGTTTTATCATAAATCACTTGATTCAATTGCAAAGTAAAAAGAAATTCTTCAGTAATAACATTAACCATGCACGAAGGATCAATAAGCACTCCACGGCAAGGTGTATTCTTGACTTTTGCAACTATGTATAAAGGACCATCAGGTGCCCTAATGGTTTCATTGGAATCAAATGTGATGGAAGGTTCTTTAGGGTTTTCTTGCTGCTCTACAAAGTTAATCACATTTGGAGTCATAGACACAAGACCATCAGATGAAAGAGAGGAATCATTAGTCTCAATCGCATTAGAGGTATGAGAAGGTAATGGATCAATGAAAATCTGAAGATTTTGATTAGGAGGAGCTACAGATGTATTGCCTTTATCATTCACTCCAGAAACAGAAATAGTATTATTATCAATCAAATCTTGAATTTTACCCTTTAAAGAAAAACATTTTTCAGTATCATGCCCAGGCTGACGATGAAATTGACAAAAGGCTTTGTTATCAAAATAAGGTGAAGTAATCTTTGCAGGATCAATTTGTCTTATAGGAGGAAGAGTAAGCACATTTTGTTCCAATAATTTATTCATAATACTATGCAATGATTCATTCAAAGGAGTATACTTTCTTTCTTTCTTGAAAAATTTAGAAATAGGAGGCACACCTGATGCTGCATTCACATTGTTGTTGATGATGTTTTCATTGAATTTGATGGAGTCTCTGTTCAGTTTAAACTTCCCAAATGGTTGTTGACTGCTATCACCCTTATCACTCGGAGCCATAGGATGTGATTGTTCCATTTGACTCACAGTCAGTTGATAATTGTGAAGAGTTGCACACAACTGTTGGAAAGAAGTAAACTCAGAAAACAGAAGTTTGTCTCGAATATCTTTTTGTAAATTAGAAATAAAGATTCTTTGAATATCATTATCAGGCACTAGAAAAGAAATTTGAGCATACAAATGCTTATATCTACCAATGAAATCAGTCACTTTTTCTTTAACACCTTGTTTACAATGCATTAAATCAATCAAAGTAACTTTAGGACTTATATTGTTTTGAAATTGTTGAATGAAAGCATTTGCAAGTTGTTCGAAAGAAGTAATAGAGTAGGAAGGCAACGAGCAATACCATTGTAGGGCTTTGTCTCTTAATGTTCTCGTGAATAGTTTTGCAAGCAACCTTTGGTCATAAGCAAAATCAGTACAAATTGTTTGAAAAGTCTTAACATGTGTTAGAGGATCTCCTTTACCATTATAAAGCTCCAAATGCGGGATTTCAACATGTTTAGGGGGAATAGCTCGAACAATGTCAAGAGAAAGTGGGCTCACAACATCAAATGTGGGCACACTAAACTTAGATTGATTCATAGAGGCAATTTGTTGCTGTAAAGAAGAGACAGTTTGTGCAAGATTGTTAATGGTCGCTTCAGTCGAAGAGTTCATATTAGATGTGTTAGATTGAGATGGAGGTGTTATGTTATTGAAAGAAGGTAAAGAGTAAGGTCGTGGGACCCTATGATAATTAGTCATAGGAGATGATTGGACAGGAGGAACACTACAAGGAGGAATGGAATGATTAAATGAATTTCCCCCTTGCGTCATGTTCATTTGCAGAGATGTAATAGGAACACTCATTGAAGGAATGAATGAAGAAGTCAGATTAATTGAAGAGGAAGGATTTCCCCCATGACTAGTGATCACAGGGGGAATGTCTTGTGTAGAAGTAGCCATTATGTTTGATGTAAAGGTAGGTATGCTAGCAATAGAAGTCATCAAAGGAATAGAATGATTGACTTGAGTAGGAGGTTGTGTATAACCTAAAGTTTCGGCACAACTCTTCATAGGCATCACGTTCGAATCCACAATGTGTGCAATACCACGCAAAATATCAATTCCATTCTTATCACTTTGAAGCATACGTTTTAGACCCTCAATTAAAGGAAGAGCTTGACTATCAGGGTATTCTTGAGACATCCATTGTCAAAAATCATCAAATTGGTTATCCAATTTCGAAATTTGTTCTTCAGAAACCTCATGGAGAGCTTCTTCATCATTAGGAGGATTAGAGGAATTACCCATGTCCTCGTTAAAAAGGTTATTCAAATTAGGTTCCATCTCCTCGGTAATTAAACCTCGGAAAGACTTAATTCTACGGCTTCGTCTAACGGGAATAGTGTAAGTAGGGCTTATTGTTGTAAAACCCATGCACTAGAGAAGGAGAGAAAATTTTGATTTTAGAGGTAGCAATTTTCAGTAAAATCAGCCAATCTTCTGGATTTAAGTTGTTAAATGCAATCACAACAGTCTCTCGAAATTTCGGAAAAAATGTCCGGGACCGTGGCGCTCGGAGTGCAACACGGTCCTTGCAACTTTTTTCGAAATTTGCAGGGATGAAAGGTATGATGATTTTAAAGCCAATCTGAAAAAATTGAGTGATTTTACGATCTGTAGATAGGCCAAATTAAAGTTGCAATCTCAAAATTGAACCCTACCCAGATTGTCGAAAAATGCAAAATTTGAATTTTGAAAAAAGAGAGGGAAACTAAAATTTTGAATTTTATGATTTTAGAGGGAATGTCAAAAGCAATGCAAGTTTTGAAATTTAAAAATTGACTCAATTTCACGCAAAATTCAATTTTGAAAGCGGAAATCAAAGTTGTTGTAATTAAGCACTTAATTTCAAAAGTCACAAAATGTAAGAACTTGAATAAAGCACTGAAATTTTTAATGAATGTTAACGCACTTTTCAGATTTAGGACAGTAAGAACACAATTTTGACACAAAATTTCAGTTTCAATGATTTTTGAATGTTTAAAAGCCTTAATCCAAGCAATTACAAGACCAACTTTGACTGTAATTTTGAAGGTGTTAAAATTGATAAAATCAGCCAAAATTCTGGTTTTTAGCAGAAAAATACAAGTGAGATCTTGCTCCCGAAATTTCAGAAAAAATGTCAGGGACGATGGCGCTCGGCGCCACGGTCCTCGCAACTTTTTTCCAAATTTTCAGGGATGAAAGATATTGTGATTTTATTGCGGAATCCAAAGTTACAGCTGATTTGGAGATGTTTTGATCAGTCAAATTATCAGTCAAAGGTCGAATCAAGAGGGTTTCAAAAATTAGGGTTTTGACACTTAACCACTTAATTTTCAAAATTAAAGCATAGATATGAATTGATAATTTGTAATAGAAGGACAGATCTGAAACAAGCATTAACAATTAAATATTTCATAAGTTTAATTACTAAAAAGAAATTTTAGGGTTTTTATGCAATCACCTCTAAAATTTTGCAAAAGATCAAACATGGAAAAGTAATCAATTTTTTCAGATCTAAGCATGAAAAATCAGAAAGGATGTTCACGTCGGGTTCACCAAAATGTAAAGCGGAAAAATCACGATCGAACCCTAGTTGCTCTCCCCTCTTCCAACTCCAAGGAGAGAGAAGGGAGGTTCGCTAGGATTCGATGGTTTTCACTTAGGGGGGAGACTTTACATTCAAAAGAGGGGTTGAAACCCACAAGATCCAATCCCACGCAATGCAAGATTGGATGCTAAATGAGTTTCAAGGGTTAAGACAGCAAGGCTACCCTCTTTTGTAAAGAATGTGCATAGAAGAATTGAGCTAGGAATGCATAAAAAGTGACAAAGATTCGCTTATAAACTGAGATAGGAATACAGTATGAAGCTGCGGACCTGGAATTAGCAGTAAAATGTCGATACGGCGCTGTCCTGCAAATTTGAGCAAAAGTTGTCGGGACGATGGCACCCGGCGCCACGGTCCTCCGAAAAATCCGCGAAACGAAGGGGGATCTGTTCGTCTCTGCACAAGGATTCCAGATCTTCAATCTCAGCCGCGTACCTGCAACCTACACACAGAAAAGCGAAGACGATTGGGGGGTTAGGGATTAGGGGTTTGCCTTTAGGTCAAACCCCGGTTTTGGAATTAACCAAGAAATGAGCAAGAGCTGTAAATGTAAATGACTGTAAAACAAGTACTAATACCTTGTTCTAAGGATGTTTGTATCCTTATGTGCGAAGGTTTAGATGTTGTATGTTGTATGTTGTAGTAGTATGTGATCTCCTCTTCAATGGTTGAATCCTTGTCTTGAATGCAACACTTAGCCTTGAATGGAGACTTGAAATGATCAATTGCTTGAAGGAATGCTTGAATGCTTGAATGCTTGAGTATAGTTTCCATGCCTTTTTCATCATATGACCTTCTTCCCAAATGGGAGAGGCAAATGTAGTTTATATACTTGTCAATTAGGGCTGATAGACTGATTTTCCCGACCTTAGGCCGACCAGGAAAGTTAATTTCCAAATTGCAAACAAAAAGACCCGAGACCCCTTAGGAGACCGGGCCCAAAATAGGACCCAGGGACCAGGGTGCTGGGCGCTCTGGTCCCACCTCCCGGGACAGCAGGGTGCAAGGAGGTTCAGGCCAGGGTACTTGAAAAATGCAGTTTTCAGTGTCATAATCAGGTTTCGGGGTCTCCATTCAGGTTGCATGTTGCGTTGCCATCGTGAAGACCGAAATGCAGTCGAAATTGCAAGTGTCACAATGTTAGGACACTACAGAAACATCTGACAAGGATGTTTTATATCCGATGTCACTTCCTTGTCGGACAGTCGTCGAGGAGCAAACATAGGATCCGTCGGAATTCCGACCGTAATCCGTCGAAATTTTTGGTCGGGGGAGCAAATATAGCCGTCGTCGAAAGAGTTCATAACATTGTCGGAATTCCAATGCAAATGGCATCGTTGGGAAGACTGACGATGAGTTTTCGACAGTTAAATTGGTCTAAAGTCCGACGTGGTGTCGTCGGACTACCGACAATTGTTCGTCAGAAATTAGGCCCAAATGTACTAGTGCATGTTTAATGATACAATTTTACGATGCATCCACTTCAAATTTTTAGGACAATAAAATATCCAATGTATGTCAACTTCACATTTGAACAATCTCCCACCTCTCTTATATCTTCATCTACACCTTTGGCATCCATCTAAGTGATAATATTTTGACCTTCTTTTAATTCATTATATATAGTATGATCTCATCTACCATTTCCTTAATCAATTCCTCTCTAAAATCTACAACCTCTCCTCTTGTCCTATTCTACCTCATTTTAAATCTCTCATTCAACTCAACTTCTACCTTTTGGGGGAAACTAATGAGATTTCTCAATAATCTACAACCTTGCCATGCTTAATTCTTCTTGAATATATTTTCAAGGCAATATAACATAATATAAGTAAAATATTACTAATAAAGTTAAGCTTGCTATAATTGAAAATGGAAAAACATGTTTAGCTCTTTCCATTTAATCTGTTGATTTGTGATATTATTAGAGCTAAAATTTTAATTCTAGATTCAATATTCTTGACAAGTGTGAATAATATGAAGTAGGATAAAATTTCTGCAATGCACTCTTGTCTTTTTATTACAAATACAACGCAATCTTTTACTAAATACTGTTTTTTTCATTCATATCTATTATTAGACAAAAAATTATATTACATAATAAAACTTACTATATATATAGCTAAAAGATTGTAAACTTCCTTACTAACAACAAAACTCTTTTATTAATGTACAATATTTACACACATGACAAACAATTAATATAATATTGATGCTATACTCTTTAGTACTCTTTAGACTTTTTTCAAGAACTTTAAGATACTAGTATATCTATATTAAAAATATATAGATAAATTATGTCGATAGATATCTTATAAGAGAAGGGAATCTCACGATTGCTACTTGATTTTATTGATTGTTCCCTTTTAAATATTATAGCACTCTTCCACTATCATTTGAATGTAACGGTTTCATATAGTTGGAAACAAGTGGTGAGGGTTCTATTTTATTTGGAGTAATAAAATAACACCTCCACAAAAACCAAAAGATGACATATTTCATGCATTTACCCGTCATTTGCATGTCAAATTGTTTGAAAATTGAATTTTTGTTTATGGACATTTTGATGTCATTGTAGATGCCTCTCGGCATAATAAAATTTCACTATCTAATGATAACAAACCATCAACAATTATTAATGATATTAGATTTCCACAATCCATAGTTGATGTATCTCAGATTTTCATATCTCTTACCTTTGTACTATCCCAATGATGCACCACAAAGTGTGATCTGAAACGTTGATACAAAAACTAAGACACAATCAAATACACAAATCTAAAAATGCATCAATAACTATACGAAAAAATAATTTTCCAAAAACAACCAGACTAGAGAGTCTAACCATATATCATTGCATAGCTCATAATTACACACTTCTTATTCATACCCAAGGAAATTGGGGAAAAAAAACTCCCATGATATAGAAAAAGGGAAATTATCTATATTTTAGATGATGTTAGTTTCATCATACTTTATCATAATCTCAACTACATTTGTTACAATGCAATACACATTGCACTTATTAAAAGGGCAAAAAAATCATATAAGGAGGATTACTTTAAAAGGCAAGTGCATAACACGTTACCATTTAAAACAAAATTTTTCTTCTATAAAAGGCAGGAGACGCTTGGGCATCTTTATTATTATAAAATATTCTATAAATATATATATATATATATATTCTTGTATACGCACTAAAGACATTAATTATTGTTTGAATATTCAAACCATATGCTATGAATTTGCTCATATTTAAATATTTCTTGTATAAGATGAATATGTTTGGGCAAATTTTTATCTTTCAATTTTGCCCCCATCCATGCCAAAATCTGACACATAACCATTTTTTAATCTTTTTATAATTTGCATGCCATATTTAAATCTCCTTTTGAAAAAACAAAATGTGGAATATCAATATTGTAATTTTCATTAAACTTGATTTAGATGTCATAATTTTTGGATGACAATGACTATTCTTCATATAAAGCAACATTTGATCAAAAACAAATATTGACATAACACAATTGTTTTTCATCGGATTTTTATAAAACAACATTGAAAAAGTAAAAGGATCAAACCAGTAGAAATTGCATCAAAACCCATTGTGATTTGCAGATTTTGTGTGTTTGATCGAGTGTTGTTTTGTATGAAGAATAGACGGCTCCTTTTTGGGTAGCTATTTTGTTTTGTAAAATTTCATCTTCTTTTTCTATTTTCTTATAGACTATGACTTATTTTTAACCTTTTAAAATTTTCATTTTTTAATAGCTTCTCCCTTTTTAAGCTTTTAACACTTAATATTTCAAAATTGTTAAAATTAGTTATTTTTTGCAAACTAACATAACTTTTACATGGAGTGTCGAGCTATTGTATTTTTTAGAAAGCTAATTCAGACATCAAGAGGTAAAACTTGTTAATTTTGCTTTAGATTTCAAGTATAAGTGTTTAAACCCAACTTAAAATAAAAAAATTAAATGTACATAACTTTTACATTTTTTAATCAATTTTTCAATGATTTTTTAAAAACATATTAAAAAAATTCAGAAATTGTTTGTTACAGTTTATTTTTTTGTAGGGCTTACTAGTTTTCTATTTTTCATTAACTTTTGTGTACAAGTCTTTTTCATTTATCTAAGACTTATCCTCCAAACCACTAGCATAAGTCGTTTTGTAGGACATCGCTGAAGAGTTTGTTTATAGACATTTTCTATTTCTGTTGCTTTGTCTTTTTTGTTTTCTCACACATTGAAATTGGACTTTTTCTTTATTGTTTGCTCACACATTCAAATTGGGGTAAAATTCACCTTCACAATTTTATTTGGGTTAACAATTTCCCTGTGCCTTTTAAATCCTAAGCACACTCATGTATGCTCTCCTCTCACATTTTTATGTGACCTTGAGCATCATAAATAAGGGTTGTCTTGTTTCATCACCCAAAGGGACAAACTCAATTCTAGTGTTTTGATCGAGTATAAATAGAAAGGGTGAATCAAAATAAATGTATCTTTAAAGTTGTGATTTGGCCATTCGAGCTAAGACCCCAAGACTAGTCCTCCAAGGTTAGGAGTGTAAGGTGGTACATGACTTTGCATTCCCTATCTATCCATTTTGTGTGGCATATGGCACTAATGAGATGAATCTCAGTACTCTCCCAAAGTGAGGATGAATGTTAGCATTGTGAGTCCATAAGGATTAACACACCTTTTATTAAATAGTTCTAGGCTTCTTGTTGTGTCTTCTTGTTTGTGAGTTGTATATACCAAGTGCTTTCTTGTGAACCTCTAAACCAAGTTTGAAGTCCTTTTGCTTGTTTGAAAAACACATTTCCCATTAGTTTCCTTGAAACATAAACATTGAAGCCATACTTGCGATAACCATCACTTAATGTAACACTTATTTTGCTTTATTCATCATCAAAATTATGTTAAGTTTTAATGATCAGATTAGATTAGCAATAATTCAAACACAATAACACAAAATGTACCCTAGGAAAACCTTCCTCTTGAAAGTAAAAATACCCAACAACAAATGTCGTGTAATGTACTAGGAAAATGTCTTTACAAATGCTTCACACTTTGAAGCTATACAATAAGACGATTCACACTAGAATCAAGCAATAATATAGGTTCGATCTGCCTTATATAAAAAAACACAATTTGCTATAGGAGATATCAACCTGCTAGAGATAGAACCCAATCTTGATGAAGATGCTATCTGTATAATCTGCTTGAATGTAAATGAGAGATGTCGATCTGTTGCAGAAGAACACGAACTGCAGAACATGATTTGCTTGTGTGTTGATTCGATTCATTGAAGGAGAGAATGGATGGTTCTATATACCCATACACAAGGTGGCACCAACTAACACGTCTTTATGGAAAGTCGGCTCTTTATCATCACGTCTTTATTAAGAACCAATTAATGCTAAAAGTCACTTCTTCATCATTAGTTATGTTATGATTAACCCGACCTTTCACTAAGCATGGCGGAGTTACATTTAGTTATATTATCAAATACGAAAATCGGCAAGAGTGAATTAAATCAATAATGATATAAATCGATCCCCTGAAATGTCTAAGGCCAGAAGGCCAATTAGACATTTAGATTTTGCACTGTCTATTTAGAGAAGAATACTGACCGACGCTATAAACATCAACAAATTATAGACCAACATTTTCAAATCAACCAAATACCTTGTCCAAATTAACCACATCCTTTCATCATAATCCAATTTCCATATTTTCACCCATCATCATTTTGGTTATAACCCTAGTCACCTTTGAGTCAATTTAAGAAAGTATTAGGATACCTTATTCATTATATCACCGACTTTCATATCATCATTATAGTCCACACCCATCACCATCCAAATCAGTTCTAATTAAGGCATCATTTTTGGATCTCTTAATCAAAATAATCATGTTAATCCAACCTTTAGGACCTTTAATCATCATAAGGCCAATTGTTTAATCCATGAAAAAACTACATTAATAAACATATTCCAAAATCAAGCCATAATCAATCCATTTCTAATATCTAGAAATGATTCAAATTGAATGATAATAACAAGTAAAATAACTCAAAATCACCAACAAAAAAAAAACCCAACACAAAATCATACAAAAATGAAGTAGGTTGATCTCCTCAATGCAACAATTTTCCCTATAATGATGGTTTTTTTATGTTCCCACAATTTTGGTTACATAAGGGTGCTCAAAAGTGCTCAAGATAACATAGGTTTTATGCAGTTGTATTATGTTTCATAATGAGAGAATGCGATGGATTTTGTCAAAGTGTTGAATGCATTTGAATGGAGGGCTAGGATGAAAGGGTGGAGATCAATGGTGGAGATGCATTTGGTCCTCACCTCTCATGAGAGGTTGACAAACGTCAACCTAGGAGGGGATGAGAGGACAAGGTGGTTGGAAAAGGGAATGGGATGGACTGTAAGGAAGATTTGTCATAAAGGAATTTCTTGTTATCACTTTCCAAAGTACATGGGGATGAGGAATAAAGGAATTTAAATTCCTTGAAAGGGACAAGTGGAAAGGGTACCTATGTGGGTACTTTCCAAAAGTTTTTAGCCTTAAAGACTTAGAGGGCAAGTAGGGAAAGCCATTTATGGCATGAGTTGATCCTCTCCCTAATCACTAGGATTAGAAATGTGTACATGTTTAAGAGATGGGATTAGACTAATGAGAAGAATTAGGATGCAAGTGGGAAAAGTAGTAGAATACAAGTGGATAAGTTAAAAGGGGATTTTTAAATTAATTTGAATTCAAAGTGGAGGAAAAGGTGGAAGAAATAATTTAATTAAATAAATATGGGAATTCATTTATCAAATAGTAGGATGGTTGAAAGGCTATAGTAAATTTAGATAAATTAAATAAATTAATTCACCTAGGGAAATAGAAGAATAAATATTCATTAATTAAACAATAATAAATTATTTAATTAGCAAGGCAATGGCAATAGAGGAACACAGATGATAAATTTAATCAATTAATAATGATCAAATTTAGGTTTCTTCACCTTCATTATTAGGATTTCACTCCCTTTTTACTATTCACCACAAAACTTACAAGTGTTGGCATTGAGTTGTCATTGATGTCAACCGGTATTGCAGGCAAGCTACCGGTAGAGGTATGTCATCTGGTATGAAGAAGAGTGTACCGGTATGGTGAAAGACAAATAAGGTATTGAGAAGATTAACATGAAGACTTGTCAACCAATATGGTGAAAGACAAGCAGTTGTTGAGACTATCAGTGACTACACCGATATGAGGTGAGATGCATGTGTGTGTGAGCATGTTGAGTGATAACCGGTCTGGAGTTTGGATGTCTGTTTATGATGAAGAGGCAGAATGTTAAAGTAATCACAAATCACCAGAGGTGAAGATGTGCTACCAGTGTAGTGTGAACTACCAGTTAGTAGGAGGAGAAAGTCTCACCGGTAAAGGCATGTACCGGTATGAGTTTGTTGAATGTTCAAGTATGAACCAATTGTGTGTTGGTAAGCTAAGTGATTGACCGTTGTGATGCCATGTGGAGCTGAGGTGACAAACATGCAGAGGTCGGTGAAGCCTCCATCGACATGGTTGTTGAAACAACTAGTCGATATTAATGAAACAACCAAAAATCATGGGATTGTAACCGACTGATGCGGCTCGAGGAAGAAAGAATAACAAAGGAAGATCAAGGAGTAGTTGGCACCTAGATCAAAGCAAAGAAATCAGATTGCAAAAAAGATCTCGAGAAGGAAACAACTGATCCTTTTAAGAGCCAACAAACTTCAAGGTAGAAAATCATGTACGAGATTGTTATCTTTAGCAAGTATGCATTGGATAATGGAAAACATTTATAGATGCATTCTTGGAGTACAGGTGATCGATCCAAGACAGACTGGATCGGATCTCATGCAGATTGTGTCAGGTAAAGGAAACCCTAACTACTCCGAGTTTGAATTGTTTCATGGCGGGAAAGCTCAAGTTTAAATATGATGACTTGAGACTGTTGTAGTTGTTGTTGCAGAGTGAAGAGAAGTGTAAATTTGTTGTCTGATAGCTGAAGAGAAAAACACTTCAAGTGTTTATGAGTGAAGATTTGACTGATAAGGAGAAGAAGTATAAATCGATGTAGGGAACGACCAGTAGAGTGTGCATTGATCACAGAGGTGACAAACCGGCAAAGGTTGTGCCTAATTAAGAGTGATCAAGTGTGAATTAAAGAAAAAGGATATTGTGAGAGGGGATTTAGAAAAGTTATCAGCAAAGTCAAGTTGCAGAGTGGGTGGAGAGAATACAAATTGGTAAGGGAGAAATCGACAAAGAAGAATATTGTAGGGTTGCAAAACTTCATTTGCAACAGTGATTTCATTTGTATATCTGAGATTCATATTGTTTTCACTAAGTTGTAGCTTAGTGCAAAGGTTGTAGCTCCTTTAGGTCGTTGCATATAAATTGTATAGGGGTTGATGCTCCTTTGAGTTGGTGCTCATAAATCAGGGGTTTGTGCTCCTTGGGTTGGTGCCCTAAATATTGTAATCAAAGTTTCATTGTGAGGCTGGATTGGAGCAGAAGATCTCCATCAGCTATTCTCATTGAGGTTATTCCCACATTGGGTTTTCCTCATATATATCGGGTGTTGTGTGATGTATTCTTGTTCATGTGTGATGTTAATGTTTTAGCTAGTCCTTTCACACACTCTACTTGCATTTTTTAAGTTACCAGTTAGCATTCAACGTATCCTCTACTTTACTGGTATCTCTCTGTTAAAGAAAAAGAGTTTAAATCACTGATTCACCCCCCCCTCGGTGATCCATTATGTCCAACAATTGGTATTAGAGCCTAGGTACCCTATTTTATCAAAATCATTCTCTAGCTTGGTTAGATCCTGTTAGGTGTTCACAATGGCAAGAAATGAATCAGCCTCTTCAAAAGCTCCTATGTTTGATGGTGTCAACTATGCTTTTTGGAGTAGAAGAATGGAAACCTATTTGTCCTCTCTAGGTTGTGATGTATGGATGTTGGTTGTAAATGGATATACAGTTCCTAATAATCCCCCTATTGATCCAGATGCTAAGAGGGAATATGAGAACAATGCTAAATCTAAGAATGGCATTCTTAGTGGGTTGTCCGATAATGAGTTTGTTAAAGTCATGCACTACTCCTCTACCAAGGAAACTTGGGATAAGCTGCAGAAGATTTTTGAAGGCGATGCTAAAGTCAAGGAAGCCAAGCTGCAGACATTGAGAGCACAACTTGAGGGTTTGAAGATGAAAGATGAAGAGAAGATAGTTGACTATCTCCAAAGGGTTGATAAAACAACAAATACCATTAGAGGGCTTGGAGAAGAAATAAAAGATGAGGTGGTAGTGAAGAAAGTACTTAGATCTCTTACATCTAAGTATGATACAAAAGTCTCAGCAATAGAAGAAGAAAAAGATCTGAAAGTCTTTAAAATGGATGAGTTGTATGGCTCGTTAACTGCTTATGAGATGAGGATTGTCGGTACTAATGTTGTGAAGAAAGAAGTCGCTTTCAAGACTTCAAGAAAAGGAAAAGAAGACTCTTCTCATGATCCAACCGGTGAAGACTCTGATGACATCATGACAAACTTTGCAAGAAGACTCAAGACAGGTTCGGGCAAATATAAAGGCAAGCTGCCTTTGAAATGTTTCAACTGCGGAAAGATTGCACATTTTGCTGCTAAATGTCCTTATGGTGATAAGAATGAAGATGATCAATCAAATGGTAGCAGATCATTTAGTAAGGATAGGAAGAAAAATGTCTACCGACATGGTAGAAAAGGCTAGTGGAAGCAGAGTAGTCTTTACACACATGAAGATGATACCACAGATGAGGAAAGTGCCTCAGATGACTGTTGCAGTAGAGATGAAGTCAAAGCAAACCTTTTTATGGCTCAAGATGTACCGATACCTAAAGAAGAAGAATAAGAAGAGAAAGAAGGAGAAGTAGACCTTGAAGCAGAACTCATTAGTGCTCTAGATGAGCTAAAGAAAACAAGAAGAGACTTAAAGAAGGTAAAAAGGGTTGCAACTGAAGAACAAGGATAGCTGGAGCAATCTCTTGAAGAGTCCAAGAGAACTATTACAGATCTAAAACTCCAGTTGGAAGAGGCCAAGAGGATATGTGAAGTCACCAGTACCGGTCTGAGTGAAAAGGAAAAGGAACATCAGAATCTGGAAGCAGAAGAAACTCAGAAGCAAATTTGAAGGCAGCACTGAAGCCCTGGACAAGATGTTGAGCAAACAGAAGCAATCCAAAGATACCGGTGACTTAGGTTTTCAAGAAGGTCAAAGCTCAAACAAAAAAGACAAATCTGATAAGGACATACAATTCACTTCCTCAAATAAAGGTGAAGAGAAGAAGACATTCACGATAGGCAATGATACTGGCAAGAAGACATATGCAGATGCTGCTGAAAACTGCCACACAAACTAGTATGTTCAATCAATGAACCAGAGACCGTACTCAATGCACCGACATGCAGATCAAAGGAGAAATGCAAGTATTGATCACGAAGGATTCACAAGGGTGAGCAGCATGAAAGGAAGACCCCTAGTGAGGCAATCGTTTGCGGGTTCAAGACAACCTAACCGGTATGTTCCAAATTTTCATGGTTATTGTCACCGGTGCAATAAGTTCGATCATAGAATGGCAAATTGTAGGAAAATGAGTGTCAACCCTATTTTTGAGAGTAGAAAGTCATTTTTTGCATTACAAAGTACAAATGTCACATGTTATAATTGCAATGAGTTTGGTTATTATGAATGTAGGAGTAATATGCAAATGTCCTACAAGAATGCATTGAGTACATCTTATAGTGCTAATGTGAAATGCTATGTGTTAGAATTTTGGTCAAATAGAAAGGTATTGTCAGCTGAGAACTGACAAGCAAAAGAGAATTATACCGGATGAGAAGTTGGAAACAAAACTGGAACACAAAGTGACAAAAGAGGAAAAGAAAGAAGAGAAACCCGTTTGGATAGAGAAGGAGAAAAACAAGACAAAGTCCATCCTGATTGTGCAGACTGCTCTACATGCTGAAAGGAGGAATTTATGGGTAGTTGATATTGGTTTCTCAAATCACATGACTCGAGATAAGAAAAAGTTCATCAAGCTTGATGATTTGAATGGTGGTTCAGTTCAGTTTGGTGACAACTCCATCAAGATCAAAGGTCGGGGTACACTGAATATTGATGGAAAGCTCAAGGCTCATGATGTGTACTATGTGGAAGGTTTGAAGAATAACCTATTGAGTGTAAGTCAGATGTGTGACAAAGGGTACAAGTTCTCATTTGACTCTACTGGCTGCCAGATAAGGAAGCAGAGTACCGGTCAAGTGGTAGCAGAAGGAAAGAGAACAGAGGGTAATGTCTAGAATCTGAAAGAATGCTATGAATCCCAATGCATGATGGGACAGGTTGATGAACGTTGGTTGTGGCACCAGAGACTAGGCCATGTGAATTTTGACAATCTGGTTAAGATAAGAAAGAACTGGTATGTGAGAAGCATACTTAGATCATAAAACCGACAAGCACATTCTGTGATGAAGGTGTCAAAGGTAAGCAAGCAAAGGTCTTCTTTAAAACAAAAGAATATAACACCTCAATACCTTTGGAGTTGATACATACAGACTTATGTGGGCTAACAAGGACAAGAGCATTGGCCGAAGATGTAAGGAAAGCATAGTGCGGAAACGCCTTCCTAATGTCAATTAATAGAGAAGATCATGCAAGAATACAGTTTAAAATTTTTACAGAACGTTAAGAATAACATAGACAAAACACATAGAATCAACATAGAGACAGAACACCAACAATTATGTGCGAAAACCCTTTCGGGAAAAAACCCACCACGAACAGTTGAAACACTTTATTTATAGTAAATGAATTTACAATAAAGTTTCAGTCTACAACTACACGTATTCGTTCTCGGATTCTCATGAGCTGGACACTACAATCGGCATACGATAATCAGTTATTCACCATAGTTATTCAATGGCTTCATATATAAGATTGTTGACAATTCATCTGAGCAACTGCACCAAGGGTTTGAGGTCTAACCATCTGCGTCGGTCTGCATTCATGAGAAACCCAATATTCCACATGCACTAGGAAGTCAGGTCAGTTCGTATTCATATACATCGACAAAACCATCTTCAATGTCCAAGTGTTTACCTTTTGGACTTTGGTTCGAGCGCACACCCGTAGTCGGTCTCTACTCCATCGGCCATCAGAAAGACCACAAATGCGTTGCTCCAATCTCCCGATGAACCAGTAGATGACTCCACTAATGCATCTCCAGACAGGTCGGCTCCATCGGCTCATCGGGATAGCCTTCAACAGGTAGACCTGATCTCATGATGATACCACAACGACTCTATCGGGCCATCGACATAACCCAACAATGTCATCCCGATCTCCGATGATACTCCGATCGCTGAAGGTGACTCCATCGATCATCGACATAGCTTCCATCTTGTCATCTCGATCACCAAAGGCAACCTCATCGGGTCATCGACAAGACAATCAAACTGGCTACCCCAATCTCCGATAACACCAAAGTTGAATAAAGAGGATCCATCAGGTAATCGACATAGCATTCAGCAAGCTCCTCCGATAATCGATGACATCCTGATCGCTGAAGCCGACTTCATTGGGTGATCGGTGTAACGCTAACCAAGCTCACCTGATAGCCAATCAACAAGAAGGAGGTTCCATTGGCCCATTGGTTTAACATGAACATTGCCTCTGGAAACCCGATGAAGAAGGATACATCAGCAAGAGTCACACCGATAGAAAAAGCCTATATGTTCTCTAGCTATTCCATCGGGGTAAGTTACACCGATCAGTCTGAACACAAGTCAAGTTAATTCGAGGCACATTTCCAACAAACTCCCACTTGATGAGGAATTCATTGGACCAATTACAATTCCAGATGTTGTTCAAAATCATGGGTATCAAGACCCATAGATTTATAACACCACCTAAACTTGTGAGTGCTCACCGGTTTCATCAAGGCGTGTGCAACATTTTCTAGAGTGTCTACCTTGTTAAGATAAAATTTTCCATCTTCCACCATGTCACGAACAAAGTGATATTGAACATCAATATGCTTTGTTCTGACATGGAAAGTAGGGTTCTTTGCTAGACATATAGCGCTTTGATTGTCACTCCAAATTTCAATCTGCCCTGCATCAAAACCAATATTTGTACTCAAACGCCCGAGCCAAATAGATTCTTTACAAGCATGTGTGGTTGCCATGTATTCTGCCTCTATAGTGGACAACGCGACTATAGACTGTCGCTTGCTCATCCAACTTATTGCTCCACCATTCAGAACAAAAATATATCCACTGGTGGATCTTCTGCTGTCAATGTCCCATGCCCAATCAGAATCCACCTAACCACAAATGCTGAGAGTTCTCTTTTAATTATTCAGATTACCATGATAGCACAAAGCAAAATTTGAAGTTCCCTTCAGATATCTAAACACCCTCTTTACAACATCCCAATGCGGCCTTCCTGGATTCGACATAAACGTGCTAAGTACTCCCACTGGTTGGGCAATGTCTAGTCTTGTACAAACCATAGCATACATTAAGCTGCCAATAGCACTTGCATAATAGATGTTCTTCATGTCAGCAATCTCTTCAGGAGATTTCAGACTATCAAGCACAGACAACTTAGTTCCCTGCAAGATGGGAACAACCTGTGATTTACAGTCAGACATATGAAACCTATCAAGAACATTGGTTATATACTTTCTCTGGTTGAGCCAAAATTTCCTCTTAGATATATCCCTTTTGATCTCCATTCCCAGAATGTACTTTGTTGCTCCTAAGTCCTTCATATCAAATTTCATAGATAACTGAGATCATACCTTTTCTATTTCCTATGAACAACATGTCATCTACATACAAAGCTATGATAAGAATCCTATCACCTTCAGTTTTGTAGTAAACACAATGATCAGCTTTTGATCTCACAAATGTATCATACTTTTGATACCACATTCTGGGAGATTGTTTTAAACCATACAAAGACTTCTTGAGTCTGCAAACCAAGTGTTCTATACCTTTTTCCACAAAGTGCTCAGGCTGAGACATATAAATCTCTTCTTCAAGATCACCATGAAGAAACATTGTCTTCACATCCATCTGCTCAATCTCCCAATCATATGTTGCTGCAAGTGACAAGAGAAATCTAATATATGTCAGCTTAGCCACAGGAGAAAATATCTCTCCATAGTTAATACTTTCCTTTTGAGAATACCCCTTTTGAACCAATCTTGCTTTGTACTTGTCAATTGTGCCATCTGGACCATACTTCTTTTTGAATACCCACTTGCACCCAATAGGCTGTCTACCTTTAGGCAATGGCACCAAATCCCAAGTTCCATTATTATCCAATGATGACATTTCATCATTCATGGCTTCCAACCAGGAATCTAAATTAGGCATCTTAATAGCTTCTTTGATAGTCCTAGGCTCGTCAGTATCTGCAAGTAAAGCATAAGCACAATTAACATTCAACATAGAGTGACTGTGCTCATTAGGTGTATACCTATCAGGTTGCCACCTCTCTCGAGTAGATCTTCTCAACTCTGGTGTTGAGGCTTCTTGAGGTTCAACAGGAGGCTCATCATCATGTTCTTCTTCAGAACTACTCGAACTTCTTGAACTCTCCTCATCTTCAGGTATCTCTAGAGATTCTTCCTTAGCTGGAGGAATTTCAACCTCAGCTTCTCCTTGCTTTCCTATGTTGTGATCTAGTGACATAGGTTTTAGCTCATGAAAAATCACACTTATGTTGTACATAACCTTACCAGTCACTAGATTCAAAAGTTTGTATCCTTTCACACCAACTCCATAGCCAATGAAGATACATTTCATAGATTTGTTATCTGACTTATATCTATTAACATCAGGCACATGAGCATATGCCTCTGCACCAAAAACATGAAGGTTCCTCAAAGAAGGTTTCTTACCAAACCATGCTTCCATAGGTGTTTTTTCAACCAATGCTAAAGTAGGAGAATGATTCAACAGGTAACATGTTGTAGCAACTGCTTCAGCCCAAAAATTTTGTTCCAGTCTAGCTTCGCTCAACATGGTTCTTTCTTTCTCCATTAGACACCGATTCAACCTTTCAACAACTCCATTTTGTTGTGGAGTGTAAGGTACAGTCTTATGTCTCTTAATTCCATGATCAACATAATACTTGTCGAAATCTGCACTACAGTATTCACCACCATTGTATGTTCTTAAACATTTAATCCTTCTCCCAGTCTGATTTTCAACAAGGTTCTTAAACTCCTCAAACCGACTGAACACTTTTGATTTACTTTTAAGAAAGTACACAAATGCCCTTCTTGAATAATCATCTACAAAAGATACATAGTACTTAGACTTAGACAAAGAAGGAAAATCCACTGGACCAAACACATCAGAGTGAACATAATCCAGAATGACAAAAGATTTATGAGAACTGGAATAAAACTGAACACGGTTATGCTTTCCATATATGCAGTGTTCGTTGAAATTGAACTCAAAACTACAATCATCCAAACCTTCAACCATATTCTTATTCTTCAAGGCTTTTAAACATTTTTCACCTAGGTGGCCTAACCTATTATGTCAGAGCATTGTTTTCTCAGCATGAAGTTTAGCTTCCAAAGAAAAAGCATTATGCATCATTACAGTTGTCTTAACAGAATTTTCAAAAGTTACATTACAACATATAGGTTCAACATTTAACTTATATAGTGTACCAATGCGATCACCCTTTGCCAAAACAATGGAACCCCTAGTCATCTTGCAACCACCAGATACAAATGTAACTTGTACTCCAGCATCATTAAGTTTACCTACACAGAGAAGGTTTCTTGCCAGACCTAGTATATGAAGAACTCCATTCATCCCCTTCACTCTACCATCTGGGAATTGAATTTTAATTCTGCCTCTCCCTACAATCTCCAACATTGAATCATAAGCCAAGTATACCTTTCCACCAACATACGGTTCATACTTTGAGAACCACTCCTTGTGGGAGGTCATGTGAAAAGATGCGCCAAAATCTACTAACCAGGTGTCATTTGAGGTACACATTGCCAGGGCTGCTACAAATGCATTTGCATCACTCTAAGAAGACTCAGTGTCAGAATACTTCTTCTTCTTCTCCTCCTCCTTGCAATCCTTTCAGATATGCCCTTTCTTCCCATAGTTCCAGCACTTCACCTTTGACTTCTTGCCTGGAGATTTTGATCTCTCTTGAGACTTGGACTTCTTTCCTTTCTTCTTGTCTTTGTCCTTCGGTCTGCCTCGAATAGAGAGTGCATCTTTTGTCGCCTTAGAAGACTTCTTTCTCATTTCTTCTGACAAAGAGTATTAACCATAGTATCCATCTTGAATTGGGTCGTAGTACTACCGATATCCATCACTAAGTGATCCCAAGAGTCAGGCAATGAACACAACAACAACATGCAATGTTCTTCTTCCTGAATGGACACACCAACAAAAGTTAACTATGCAAGAACCATGTTGAATGCATTCAAGTGGTCTGCTAATGGTGTTCCTGCATCCATCTTCAGAGAGTACAACATCTTCCTCAAGAAAAGTTTATTCACCAAGGATTTGCCTTGATAAATATCTCCCAACTTATTCCAAAGAAGATGTGCAGTTTTCTCCTCATGGACGTTTAACAAAACAAAATCAGCAAGACATAGCCTAATTAGACCCCTTGCCTTCAGGTTAGCTAATTCCCAATCCTCTTGCTTCATGTCTGTAGGTTTCTACCCAGACATTGCAATCCAAAGGTATCGATCGACCAACAAGTCTTCCATCTTGAGTTTCCATAGTTCGAAACTGGAACCATTAAATTTCTCCATGTCTATGCACCCTGAGGTGCTCACCATCTTAACCTGTAAAACAAACAAGTAGACACTCTGCAAGACTCCCACTGAAATAGAGCTAACACAAAAAACTAACCCTACCCAACAAGGATAACAAAACCGGCCAAGCTCTAATACCACTTGTAAGGAAAGCACAGTGTGGAAACGCCTTCCTAATGTCAATTAACAGGGAAGATCATGCAAGAATGTAGTTCAAAACTTTTACAGAACATTAAGAATAACATAGAAAAAGCACATAAAATCAACACAAAGATAGAACACCAAGAATTACATGGGAAAACCCTTTTGGGAAAAAACCCACCACCAACAATTGAAACACTTGATTTCCAGTAAATCAATTTACAATAAAGTTTCAGTCTACAACTAAGGTATTCATTCTCAGATTCTCACAAAATGGACACTACAATCGGCATACGATAATCAGTTACATTCACCATAGTTATCCAATGGCTTTATATATAAGATTGTCGACAGTTCATCTGAGCAACTACACCAACGGTTTGAAGTGTAACCGTCTGCGTCAGTCTGCATTCATGAGAAACACAATATCCCATATGCACTCGGAAGTCGGGTCGGTTTGTATTCATCTACACCAATAAGACCATCTTCAGTGTCCAAGTGTTCACCTTTTGGACTTTGGTTCGAGTGCACACCCGTAGTTGGTCTCTACTCCATCGACCATCGGAAATACCACAAATGCGTTGCTCCAATCTCCCGATGAACCAATAGACGACTCCACTAATGGGGCTCCAGACAGGTCGGATCCATCGGCTCATCGGGATAGCCTTAAACAGGTAGACCCGATCTCCCAATGATACCACAATGACTCTATCGGGCCATCGGCATAACGCAACAATGTCATCCCGATCTTTCATGATACTCCAATCGCCAAAGGCGAATCTATCGGTCATCGACGTAGCTTCCATCTTGTCAACTCAATCGCCGATATCAACCCGATCGTCGAAGGTGACCTCATCGGGTCATTGACAAGACAATCAAACTGGCTTCCCCGATCTGTGATAACACCGAAGTCGACCAAAGCAGATCCATCGGGTAATCGGCATAGCATTCAGCAAGCTCCTCCGATAACCGATGACATCCTGATCACCGAAGGCGAATTGATCGGGTTATCGGTGTAATGCTAACCAAGCTCACCAGATAGCCGATCAACAAGAAGGAGGTTCCATCGGCCCATCGGTTTAACATGAACATTGCTTCTCTGAAAACCCGATGAAGAAGGATACATTAGCAAGAGTCACACAGATAGAAAAAGCCTATATGTTCTCTAGCTATTCCATCGAGGTAGGTTACGTTGATCATTTTGAACACATGTCAAGTTAATTCAAGGCACATTTCCAACAGGAGAAAGGTATTTCATGTTGTTCATATACGATTACTCAAGAATGACTTGGGTAACCTTTCTGCATGACAAGTCACAAGTATTTGAGAGATTCAAAATTTTCAGGAAGATGGTGGAAAATGAAAGTGGACACCAGTTAAAATGCTTAAGATCAAACCAGGGTGGAGAATTTTCTTCCAATGAATTTGTTGACTACTATGAGAAAAATGGAATCTGAAGACAGTATTCAGCTGCAAGGACACCTGAGCAAAGTGGGGTGGTAGAAAGGAAAAATAGGACAGTGAAGGAGATGGCTAGAACTACATTGAATGAGGCCAATATATCGGATATATACTGGAAGGAAGCAGTTCATAATGTTGTCTACACTTTAAACTGAGTACAGTTAAGAGTGAATAGTAGAATGATTCCTTATGAGTTATGAAATGAAAGGAAACCATCACTTAAGCACTTCAGAGTGTTTGGAAGTAAGTGCTTTATCAAGAGAGATGCTGATGGATTAGGAATTTTTTATTTTCAAAGTGATGAAAGAATATTCTTGGGACACTCAACCAATAGTAAAGCCTACAAATACTACAAGAGATTGAGAAGGGTGGTTGAGAGTGTAAATGCGAGAATAGATGAAGACTCACATAGAGGAAATTTTGCACGGGCACCATACATTGATGATTCGGATGTTGAAAATAAAGAACAATCTGACAATGGACCAGTAGAAGATATACCAAACAAGATCCCCAACCGGTATGTGCAAAAGAATCATCCAGAAGAACACATCATAGGTGATAGGAATGAAGGTGTGCAGACCAGAAGGAGATTAGCCCAGGAAGGTGAGCAAGTAAATTTTTGTCTCATGACTAAGGTAGAGCCTAAAACTTTTGATGATGCTAGCAAAAGTGAGAAGTGGGTAGATGCCATGGATGAAGAATTGAGACAAATTGAGAAAAATCAGACTTGGGAACTTATTCCTAGACCAGCAGACAAAAATGTCATAGGTACCAAATGGGTTTACCCGAACAAGATGAATGAAGAAGGTAAGATAGTTCGGCATAAAGAAAGGTTAGTTTGCAAAGGGTATGCTCAAGTGGAAGGTATTGATTTTGAAGAAACCTTTGCCCCGGTTGCTAGGTTAGAGGCAATCATAATGTTTTTAGCTTTCTTAGCCTACAAGGGATATAAAGTATATCAAATGGATGTGAAATATTCTATTCTCAATGGAAATCTTGAAGAAGAGGTATATATGGAATAGCCAGAAGGGTACTTGTTGCATGAAGATGAGAGTTTTGTATATCGGTTGAAGAAAGCCTTGTATGGTTTGAAGCAGGATCCCAGAGCATGGTGTTCCCAGTTAGACAAATACTTGAAGGAGCAAGGATTCCGGAAAGGGAATCTAGACAACAACCTATATGTCAAGGTAAATGGAGATCACATGATTATAGTTGTATATATGGATGATATTATCTTTGGTGGAGACAAGGACATCATGTACAAAGAATTTGCAGATCAGATGAAGACAGAGTTTGAAATGTCCATGTTGGGTGAGTTGTCCTATTTTCTTGGTTTGCAGATCTCACAAAAGGAGAAAGGAATCTTCGTCTCCCAAACCAAGTATGCAAAAGAAATGCTAAAGAAATTTTAAATGGAGGAGACCAAATCGATAAGTACTCCCATGGTTACCGGTTGTAAGTTGAGAAAACTAGATGAATCACCAGAAGTTGAGAAAACACTGTATAGGTCTATGATCGGTAGTCTTTTGTATTTAATAGATTTAGACCGGATATTGTACAAGTTGTTTGCATGGTAGCAAGATTCCAAGCTGCTCCTAAACAGTCTCTCACTTAAATGCAGTCAAAAGAATCTTCAGGTATTTGCAAGGAACTATCAGTTATGGTCTATGGTATCTAAAGAAAGGAGAATTCTCTTTGTAGGCTTATACTGATACAGATTGGGTAGGAAGTATTATTGATGACCAAAAAAACACAAGTGAAGGTGCTTTCTACTTAGGAGACTGGTTAGTATCATGGCACAGTGAGAAGAAAGATTCAATGTCACTATCTACTGCTGAGGCAGAGTACATAGCAGCTGCTACATGTTGTTCACAGGTTTTATGGATGAAGCAGACACTGAAAGATATACAGGTGGAGATACCGAAACCCATTCCAATCCAGTGTGATAACTCAAGTAAGATGGAAATAAAATTGAATTAACATGCTAAAGCATCAAGGAAAACATATAAACTATGAGAAGAGTAACATCTAATTCTTTAACACAGGGAATAGGCTATAGAGAAAAAATTAAAAAATAGCTTGTCAAAGTGCAATTCGCCTAGGGGTCTACTTGGAATCTTTCCTTTCCATCCTGCTACCTTCCTTTGGAATATTTCTAATATAGAATTCTAGAAATAAGGGGTTACCTCTTTGACAATCAGGTAATTTTATCAAGTAGCATCGAGAAATTACAACTCATAGTTGCTTCCCTATAGGGTATCTCAGTCTACTTCCTTTCCCTCTTTAAAATCCCAACTACTATAACTAATAAAGTTAAAAGAATTCAAATAAAATTCTCGTGAACTAGGATTGAGGAAAAGAAAAGAATGGATTTGGTTAAATAGGACATGGCGTGTTACCCTAATAAGTTTTGAGGATATGGTTTAAGAAGAATTAACCTCCTCAACAAGGCCCTCTTGTCCAAAGTGGGATGGAATCTCTCACTACACAATTGATTGGAGTAGCATTATGAGTGCTACATCAACAATTTATTTTTTTAATATATCTCTCTCCACCTCTGGACACCCAAGTGGCTCTATAATTTGGAATAATACCCTTAAAAGTAGAGGTTTGATCTCAATGGCTCTAAAGTAGAAAATCAGAGATAGGATTGTCATTCACTTCTAGGAGGACAAATGGCTAGGGATATGCCCCTTTTCTATACACCCAAACTTCAAAGATATTAGGGAAAGGGCTCAAGCCTTCTTTGGATCCCCGGTTATAGGTTATATATCACCTCACGAATCATGGAGAGACATAGCACAATGCTGTCAGAATCAACCACACTTATTATAGTTGGATTTTTTACTGTAGTGTCTCATCCAACGAATTAGAATTCCACTTTTCACAAGCAAAGACATATTTGTCTAGACCAAAAAATCAAAAGGCAACTTCTTGGTTAAATCATCTTATAATTTTCTATTAAAATAGGGTATTTCTATGGGACTCTGGAAAAAATTTGGAACCCCCAACTCCTCCCAAAAAATAAACTTCTTCTGGTGGATGGTGATGTATAACAAAATCCTAACTCATGAAAACTCATCGAACATGGATTTCAACTCCCAAACATATGTATCCTTTGTAAGCAAGAGGAATATTCCATCCTCCACATCAAGTTACACTATCAATTTTCCCATAATATGCGGGGTTGGTTATTGTATAAGCTAGAAATGCATCGGTCTATGAATAACACTCTCCCAACCCTCGCCCTTGAATGGAAAATCCCATCTCACTACCCTCTTGTTAGAGAAATTTGGAGGAAAATTCCACCACACCTATCTTGGAGTATTTGTAAGGAAAGGAATAATAAGATCTTTAGGAAAGAGGAGAAACCTGTGGAGGCGGTGTTTCTCAACTTCACCAAAATCTTGATGGATAACATATCAATTCCTAGATGGGCTTGCACCTCCTACCCCCTTGTCTTTTCATGATAAAATGGCCAAGAATTGGAACCTTCCCAACTCATACTCTAGATTTAACAACTTAAATAGGATGAAAAGGTTGACTACTAGATGGCACCCCCCTCTGATTGGATGACACAAACTCAACTTTGATGGGGCATCCAAGCAAGGATTGGGCCGATTGGCTACTGTTGGAGGAGTGATATGGTGGTGCAGGAGCACCTTCAAAATTTTGGCTTGTTTGATCCTGATGGGATCATCAATTGAATAAAGGAATATTGTAAGAGTCCAAGTGTGTGTTTTAGGTTTCATTATGGTTTAGATTTATCTTAGAGTGGTTTACCAAAGGTTTCACAAGTTTTCTTTCCAATTTTGGCCCATAGTGCCTTGTAAGCCAAAAATGGCATTATAGTGAAAATGTGTTAAAAACCTTGTAACAAGCCTAGAAAGGAATTGGAGTAGGTGTATTTTTTGATTTTACACCATCTCAAATGGTTAGGTCGAAGATATTTGTCTTGTAGGTCAAAAATGCACTAAGAGTCAAAAATTGCCAATGTTGTCAAGCAACATTTTGACAAAAAGTGAGAAAAGTTGTAAAATCACTCTACAAGGTAGTTATGGATGCCATAATGGTTGAAATGGTTTGAGTGTGACTATATAAGGACACTTCAAACCTTGTAAATAGTTTGGGGTTTGTATTGGCAAGAGGAAGTTATTAAATATGACTGTTTTTCATGCTTTTTAAGCTTAATCTGTTGTAACAGTCTGTACAAAGCACTATTTGTTACTACTTATCAAATTGCCATTAGTTTCATATCCAAAGTCATACTATATTCTAGTTGGTTAGTATTACCGAATCATGCAGTCGGTACACACAGAGAAGTCAGTATGAACAGTCTAGTCGGTTACTGAAGAAAGCAGTCACGGAACATAGTATTCACCGAGCTGTTTACCGAGTAAAGTCTCATGGCTACCGAGTGGTAAAGTTAACTCACTAAGTTGATATTCATCGAGTGAAACATTTTACCAGATACATCAAACCTGGACATGCACATGAAAACGTGTTACAAGATCAAGGCACATCTAATCATTTTTGCATTGGGAATTGCATTAGGAGATTGTGTATGATTACAAGGCCAATCTAACCTATGAGATATTTTGTTTAGTTATTCATTCGAAGGATATTTTTGTAAGATCAAAGAAATGAATCAGATCACTGCTGTAAGAGATCTATATATACAGCATGATTCTAGGGTTAGAAAAATGAGATGACATGATGTGATATGAGATACAATGAGATAACAGAGTGTATGCATGAAGGAAGACTGTTACAGAGACACAGAGAGGTCACCGAGAAGGTTATCAGTGAACAGTCGAAGAATAGAGTAAACAGAAGGGTTTACTGAGTTTCATTATGGGTTACCGAGGTATGCTACCAGCTAGGTAATCTTATTCAAAGCACATAGAATCTGCTTTAGCATTTCAGATGTAAAGTTGCAGATATTTGTAAAGATTATATTGAAATATTTTGAAGTTGTAAGAGAAACCTTTAATAGGGTAAAAGACTCTAACCAAGTCTATAAATTGTAAATCCTTTAACCAGGTGCTACACTTATATAGTGTTGTAAAAATCCTTTAGTAAGGTAGATCTAACTGATATTAATACTCCTAAAAAGGTAAGCTATCAGAAATAGCTAAATGTAGCTCTAACCGAGCAGTCTTTATTATTGCAGTAGTGAAGTTGTGGGTGCCATCCCCACCACAGTTTTTCTCTCTAACCAAGAGTTTCTGCGTGACCAAAATATATGTGTTATGGAGTGAATCATGTATGATTGTTATCTGTTGATTATAGTTTTATTTTATGTTACTACACTATTATGTTTATGCATAACAGTAAGGTTATTATCAGAGAAAAGTTTTGGAGTACTGATTCACCCCTCCCCTCTCAGTACATTAGCTTTCTATATTGGGCCTAACAATTGGTATCAGAGCTTGAATCTTGGAAAAGGGTTTAACTACCTAAAGAGAAAGATCTTAGCAATGGAAGGCTAAAAACAATCTCGGAGGATTGTGCATCTTCAAGAAGAGATGGATAATACAAATCAAGTGATTGCAGACATGCAGAGGCAAATGCAAAAATCTCTGAAAGTAAGGAGAAGATTATCTGATGACTCGCAGGATTCTCAAGAGCTAGTGGAACAAATCGAGACATCATCTAAGAATAGTATATCTAAAGAAACTGAAGAAATGATTGGAATGTTGAAAGAAAAGAACAAAGCATTGGTTGATCAACTAAAAGCAATGAAAAGAGAACATGAACATTTCAGTACACAAATGACTGAAAATATAGATGCATTAAGGATAGCTGAGGATAAAGCAAGAGATCTACAAAGAGAGAAACAACAACTTGAATCTCTAGTATCTGATAAGGATGATGAAATCATAAGGTTAACTGGTATTCAAAAAAATATGACAAATCAACTAGGTTATGCACATCATGAAGCAATTCTGAAGAATGATGAAAATCAATCATTGAAACTTGAAGTATCAAGGTTGATTGGTGAACTTGAAACAGAAAAGAAATCCAAAGAATCATTGGAGAAAAATTATGAAGCATCAAAGATATTGGATGAGCAATTGAATACAAGAAAACTCTACAAAGATGGAGGACTCGGTTACAAAGGAAAAGACTACCAAGAAAGGAATTCATATTACCGAGAGAGGAGAATCATCAAAAAAGATGGAAAAAGGAATAACATCAAAAGGAAGAAGCCTATTTGCTACTACTGTGGAAATCAAGGTCATACTACCAACATATGCCAGATCAGAAAAGTTAAGCAACCGAATATCTCTAAGTCCAATGGATATTGTTATAATTGCAATAAATATGGTCACACACCTAATCAATGTAGGACAAAGTCTGTTAACAACCACCAGAAGGCAAAATTCAAAGGGTTTTGTAAAAACTGCAATAGATATGGACATAGTACCGAGAAGTGCTGGTTTAAGCAAAAGAACTACATGAAGTATCCACACCGAGCAAACACTGGAGGTTACCGAACTCACATAGATCCTTACCGACAATATGCAGCAGTACCATGGGATTAAAATACAAGGATATGGTGCGAATGTTGTGGAAGATATGGACATATAAGTGCCAATTGTTTTATAAGGTTTGGAATGAACAACCGGAGATCATGGAGAAATCCCGGTATGGCATGTTTTCATTGTCACAAAGCTGGACATTTAGCTGGAGATTGCAGAGATCAACTGAGAAGAGACACGGAGGAGATAAAAGAAAAATTCAAGATGATTTGGAGAAAGAAAGAAATTATGTCTGATGAAGAAAGCACCTTACCTACCGAGTTAGGTGCACCTATTTCAAATTAGTCAAGAAAAGGTATGAAGGGACTGCATTCTTTAAAAGTTAAATCATAACAGTTCCTATTTTATTATGAACAAGAATTCAAAATCTGCATAGTTAAGATGCAATTAGTCAGTTTGCATACTATACAGGAAACCTGTCAAGTTGGTGTATATAGGAAACCTGTCAAGTCGGTTAACAAAGCAAAGTTGGGTACTCGATGAAAATAGAAAATGGAGTAAATCGGTAAAAGGTGAACCAAGTGTATTTAATATCTTGACCTAACTTCCACAGAGCCCGATAAGGTATTTTTGAGTACTTAAAAGTGTTTTCGCAGTCATTATCATTCACCCAAGTTTTCGAGAAGCAAAGCAGAGCGAATCAAGCGATCAAACTTCATTCAGAGCAAATATTCGAGGTATTTACATCAATCTATTCACACTGTTTAGTTGGTTTCTGATCTAGTCAAATTGCTAGTGTCTACCGAGTGTGAAGAGTAAGTCACTTGTAAACCCTAAGGATAACCTGTCAAATTTTACTCGAGATCTACCATGGTGCCCAAGATCCAAGACCCTGTAGTTGTCCAAAATGTGGAGAAGCCATCTCTGAAGTATTCCCTAACTCCTAAAGTCACCTCAGAACCGGATGATAAAACTGCATTTTCACTCATCCCGGATCGAGTCTTATTGGTAGAAGATGTCAGATTCTTTACCAAGTGTCGAGTTGAGGAACTTGGTCATGTAGAGATTAGTGACACATATGATGAACTGTGCACTGACGGCAAACTAGATAGTAAATTTGAACATATCAGAATCAAGGGATTAACTGAAGCCCTAGTCTATCCTCGTGTGTTCAAACCCCAATGGGTTAAGTTTATATTGAGCAGAGTACATGATGATTTCATGTGGCTACAAGAGCAACCGTTCAAGATCACAAAGGAAGTCATTCACCTGATCACCGAATATCCCATCTACAATCATGCTCGTGCACAGAAAATGATATCACAAAAGGAGCTAATCAGTCTAACCGGAGTAGAATCCGATTACCGAGGATTGAAATTGAATAATGTCACTGATGCTGAACTAAAATTTGCAATCAGAGTTATTGGTTACGGTTTCTTCCAATCTGCAAGGGAAAACAATGTACCATGTGCTGCAGTGGACCTGGCCTACAAAATAGTAAAGAAGGGAATGAAAGTAGACTTATGTGAAGTGCTACTAAAGAACTTATTTTAGAACCTGAACACAATAAGGAAGCCGAAGAAGAACAACTCAGCAAACACACTAAAGTTCGGTTCACTACTTGTCTGTATGTTTTTCTATTTTGAGAAGTTCTTTCCCTCAGTCGGTAAAGTAGTATGGGAGCTACATCGACCTATCACCCATCAGATCAATGATTACATCAAGAAATTAGGAGATAACTTTAATGATATCATGGATGATTACTTTAGCAAATTCCAAGAGAAAATGCACAACAGGTACAGGATCCCACCACAGCTGGTCGAAAAATACAAGGACAATATATGTTTTGAAGTCGACACTGATTATTGCTATTTAAATGTTGTTGAACCGAGGATTCAATCGTTGCAACCAATGGGTTATGAAATTGATTATGATATCACACAGCAACAAATTGATGCCTACCTATCATTGCCAAGGCATGCAACTGAACTAAGGTATGGAACCTATGAAGAGGTAAAGGAGAAAGTAAAAATAAGCATTGTAGTTCCTAAGGCTACAAGAAAAGCTACAAAGATGATAAAAGCTTTATCTGAGAAATTTGGAGAAGAATCCTCATCTACACCTATCAAAGGCAATCTTGGCATTACCGAGGAAGAATCAGAAGCATAGGAGGTTGCAATAACATTGAGCACAGAGTTGCCAAAGGGAAAAGTTCTAAAAAGAAAGAAACAGGACATCACAAAGGCCCTGCCGACTCCACCAACAAAGAGACCCAACACCAGAGCATCGGTTGTATCACCGAGCAAGAAACAAAAGACTGTTGTCATTTCTAAGGTAACAAAGACTTACAAGAAATGTACTCGGAGACTCATTTTGGCAAAAGAGTCGAGTGATACAGAGTCTGATGATGCAAACAAATTCTAGATTGTGAAGAGCAAAAAGGTAAACATTCAAAGTGTTGAAAAATTTTGTGCCAATCTTAAAGAATACAGAGGATTTGCAGGATTTAGATATGTTAAGTATGAGACTAGGAATAATGATGAGAAACGACAGATTGAAGAAGTTGTCATATGTACACTTCTGAAATTTTGGTTAGCACCATTAGAACTAGCAAAGTCACTTCCGAGTGAACTCTACTCACATATTGATAACAGGTGGAAATATGCAATGGATTTGGAGAGACAAATAAGAGAAAGAAGTCTTGTCCATTTATTTCCTGACATGTCCGTAGCTGAAATCAAGGAGCATTTGTCCACATACAATTCAAAATTTCTTGTGAAACAAAGAGCCTTAAAATTGATGAATGGGCTATATATTGATGTGGAGAATGAGACTAAGGCCAAGTGGCAGGAGATCTTCAAACAAAAGGATGTCGGTGAACAATCTCAAATTGAAATTGTTGATGTCACCGAGCAAGATCCAGATGTCACCGAGCAAGGTCCAGACCCGGTTGACACTATACAAATTGATGAAGATGTAATGGATGAAGCCGCACCAGAGTAGGAAATGATTGAAGGCACCACTTATGCAAAACTTGTGTCTAGTGAATCGGTCTTAGAACAAGTTCAGCCTTATCCGCCGGTGAAGCCCCCAGTCCCAACCGAAGCTCCCAAGGACACCGAACAAGTTACCGAAGGTAAAAAATCTGAAGCTATAGCAGACACAACCAAAGATCAAACGTCTCAAGAACAGACAAGCACAACAAATATTACAGCTGAGACCCCTAGCACCGAGCCATCCAAAGACACTGCAACTGCTACAGGAACAGTCCAAAGTGTTGCATCTACCAAGAAACCTACCAAGGGACAGCAAGCCTCACAAGCACTTGTCTTAGTGCCACAGACCAAAGGAAAAGAGAAGAAGGTGAGAAAGCATGGTTTTAAATTTGACTTATCTAAACCGATCGTGTTGCCCAATGTCGACATTTCCAAATTAAAAGGGCAAGCACTCACTGAATTCGGTGAACTATGCAAAGCAAAGGCTGAACAGGAGAAGCAACTTTCCATACATAAAAAGAACAAGGTACTTCAAAAGGCTAGGACACTGCCCACAGAAATGCTACCATCAGCAACAGTGTCAACCGATGCAGCCATCCATATTTAGTTGGATGAACTCCTTAATCAGATTGAAACATCTGGAGTTGATGCATCCGAGTACCTAAGCAAGCTCAAGGATAAAGAGCTCACATCAAAAATGATAGAGGAAGTCCAAAAATCAATTGTTGTTGGCAAGGTAAAACCTGTCAAATTCATTGCTAAGTTGTCCCCTCAACTCAAGCACATTTTTTATTTATTCCAGAAATTGTGTACATTTTCTTTATTTATTAAAGACATCAAAAATAAAACCGATGCAATTGAGAAAGAGATCACCGATCTCTCATCCAAGTTGACCACTGAGCCTAATTCAGTTCAGAATTTTTACAAAAAGCTACAACAGCTCATGGCTCAACAGTTAGAACTGAGGAATGAAGAGCATAAAATTAAGATGGATATAATGACCCTTCAAACATTATTCCTTCCTCATCTCTCATCAGTACAGGAGCAGCTCAACCGAGCTACAAGCTTATCAACTACACAAGAGGGAAGCACTCTTGATGGCTTCATATCACTCTTATCTGATATTCAAGCATAGAACTCATTAATGGAAAGTCTCAAGGACTCACTCTCAGTCGCCCTCACTGACGCCCGGACCAAGTATAAGACTATTTTTGATCAATTACCGCCTCTGGATGCAAATTAAGTTTTTAATGTTTGTCAAAAAGGGGGAGTAATATTATGTACATAGAGGAAAGCCCAGCAAAGGGGGAATAATTCTACACTTGGAGAGTAGTACAGTTTTGATAACACAATTTTGAGTATTGTATACAAGGGGAGTATACCGAGCAGAATATACAGAGCATTCAGAGCACACAAGTACAGAATAGAATCAAACATGCAAAATTCAAAGTTATGTATAGGATAATGATAAGGGGAGTATATCTACATATACTATTGATTATTGTACATATTGTCAAGTATAGTCATTTTGTCAAGTATATAGTTTTTGAGTTATGACTTTCTAAGTAGTTTTTGTCAAACATCTCAAGTAATGTCAAAAGGGGAGATTGATACTACTTGTCAAATTGCCATTAGTTTCATATCCAAAGTCATACTATATTCTAGTCGATTAGTATTACCGAATCATGCAGTCGGTACACACAGAGAAGTCAGTATGAACAGTCTAGTCGGTTACTGAAGAAAGCAGTCACAGAACACAGTATTCACCGAGATGTTTACCAAGTAAAGTTTCATGGCTACCGAGTGGTAAAGTTAACTCACCGAGTTGATATTCACCGAGTGAAATGTTTTACCAGATACATTGAACCTGGACATGCACATGAAAACGTGTTACAAGATCGAGGCACATCTAATCATTTTTGCATTGGGAATTGCATTAGGAGATTGTGTATGATTACAAGGCCAATCTAACCTATGAGATATTTTGTTTAGTTATTCATTCGAAGAATATTTTTGTAAGATCGAAGCAATGAATCAGTTCACCACTGTAAGAGATCTATATATATAGCATGATTCTAGGGTTAGAAAAATGAGATGACATGATGTGATATGAGATACAATGAGATAACAGAGTGTATGCATGAAGGAAGACTGTTACAGAGACACAAAGAGGTCACCGAGAAGGTTATCAATGAACAGTCGAAGAACAGAGTAAACGGAAGGGTTTACTGAGTTTCATTATGGGTTACCGAGGTATGCTACAAGCTAGGTAATCTTATTCAAAGCACATAGAATCTGCTTTAGCATTTCAGATGTAAAGTTGCAGATATTTGTAAAGATTATATTGAAATAATTTGAAGTTGTAAGAGAAACCTTTAACATGGTAAAAGACTCTAACCAAGTCTATAAATTGTAAATCCTTTAACCAGGTGCTACACTTATATAGTGTTGTAAAAATCCTTTAGTAAGGTAGATCTAACTGATCTTAATACTCCTAACAAGGTAAGCTATCAGAAATAGCTAAATGTAGCTCTAACCGAGCATTCTTTATTATTGCAGTAGTGAAGTTGTGGGTGCCATCCCCACCACAGTTTTTCTCTCTAACCAAGAGTTTCTGTGTCACCAAAATATATGTGTTATGGATTGAATCATGTATGATTGTTATCTATTGATTATAGTTTTATTTTATGTTACTGCACTATTCTGTTTATGCATAACAGTAAGGTTATTATCAGAGAAAAGTTTTGGAGTACTGATTCACCCCTCCCCTCTCAGTACATTAGCTTTCTATATTGGGCCTAACACTATTTCCGTACCGTTATTTCATGGGAGTTTGTGTCATGGTTTTATGAAGGTTTTTCATTCTTTGTGTTAGGGTTTTTACTGTGTTTTGGTTTATCAAAAAAAATCTTTTAGTTTTTGCCAGTTCGCTACCTTGAACTAGGGTTCTGAAGAAAATGGCTTGAAACACTTGGTCTCCATGGGTAACCAAGCAAAAAATAACCTTGGAGACCAAGTTGGAGCTTTGTACATATTGTATTTTAAGTTTTTTTCTGTCTATTGTGATGGAAAAGATGAATTTGAGCACTTATTAGGCAAGTTGTCTAACTTGGCTAGTATTCTTCCTCAAGGCTCAAAATTTGGGTTCTAAGCATCAAATGTTGAAACAAAACATGGAAAGAGGTCTCCACCTATCCTAAAGGAATTTTTAAGGAATTGGAGCTCCAAATTTTATTCATTTTGCATTGTTATGTGTCACTATTTGTGAGGGGCAGCGAATTCCCTGTTTTGGGAATTATAATGGTTTTTGGCAATAAGATTGTCTTTGAAACCTTCCACGCATGAAGAATTCACCATACTTGATCAATATAGAGTTAAATTATTGTTAAAATTTTTATATATGCTATGGTGCAGGAATTTTAGAAGTTCTAACCCTCTATTGTGCAAAAATAACAGTGAAAAGTCAGAAAAACAGTGAAAATGAATGTTTTTGTCATCTTCTACAGCTAGTGTGCCAAGTGTTTGGCAAAATGACAAGTGGAAATTGTTTGAACAGTGATATCCAAGGTGTGGCAGAGCCCAATGTTCATTTTTAGGCCTTGGTTTGAGAAGGAGTTGTGAAATCAAACATTGCAAGCTCAAAACCCTCACTTAACCCAACATTTATGCCCAAAATTTAGGGTAGTCACTAAACCCTCTTCATGGAGCCTAAGACCTAAAAAATATTTGAGTATAGACCTTATGGACATCATCCAAAACAATTTTTTTGGTGCAAATTCCAATCGTTGAACAAGATGAGCAAAATACTCCAAATTAGGCCTACTCGGCTAGTAGCCCTTTTTAGCCCTGTTTTGCAAAAAGTGTGAACCCGATTGGTGCAAGGGTGAATGGTCTTGAAGAACCATTGGAATCTATTTGAAAACACTCAAGGAAAACTCCTAACACCTCAATAGGATCAGAGTTTCTATAGTTGGGGTTTAGACCTATAGTAAGGGTTTGAGCTAGTGTATGAACAAATGATAGGAAGAGCTCAAGGAGGAAGTTTTGGGTTGGGCCTTATCAAGAAAACCAAAACCTTTCCTCTCTCACTTGAAGGAGTCTCTCAACAAGTCGGATTAAATTTATCTCTAATTGGTCCTCCTGTGGACTTCTCCCTATTAAATTGGTATCAGAGCAAGGAAGTAGATCCTTGCAGTTATTTGTGAGTTGTGAGAGTTGAAGAAAGAAGTTCCTAACAACATGGAGAGTAGGTATGATCCAAGACAAGCCATTTTCAGAACCAAGTGCAAATGCAAGGGTAAAGTATGTAAAGTTGTAGTTGACAGTGGTTCTCTTGACAACATAGTCTCTTTAGAAATGGTGGAAAAGCTGAAACTACCAAGGATACCACCACATGAGTCACCTTATAGAGCATTTGGTTTGAGTGATGATCATTGGGTTGATGTCTTAGAGAAGTCTGTTGTTCGTTTCAATATTGGTCCTTACTATGAGATGGTTGAATGTGATATTATGCCCTTGAGAGATTGCCATTTGATTTTGGGAAGAGCATGGCAATATGACAATTGCACTATATATGATGCTTATAGGAATGTTTATCAATTCTCTAAGGATGGCATAAATTTTACCTTGAACTCTATGAGGGAAGAAGATGATCCTACATGGCGTATACCAAGAAGCCTAGGGTTGGCTGAGAGAATAGCTTTCCCTGAGCATAAGAATCACCAGGAGGAAGATGTTGAAGAAGTAGATTGTGAAGTAGTACACAATGGAGGTTTAGAGGAAGAAGTGACCCCAAGTACCATAGAAGGTGCAGTTGAAGAGGTAGACAGCCCATTCAGTGACTTTGAGCAGCAGATGCATGTTGAAGTGAAGAGTGAGCAGCAAGGAGTTGAAGAGGAACCTTATATGGAAAAGGTTCTTGAGGATGAGCAAGGGTTAGAGACCAATGTTTAATCCTGATGATGGAGTTGTTGAGCAGATTGGACAAGAAGAAGACATGGTACAAGGGTCACATGCACTTGAGAAGCCTATTGGCAAGTCGGATACAGAGATAGTTGTTACTGATCATTATGTTGCTACAGAGGTCTACATGCATGAACACTATCAGATTGGTATTAGTCTTTATGAAGGTGTCATGACCTTTATGGGAACAATGCTCTATCTTGGGTTCCTGAAGCATGACACCAAGCACCTATATTGGTCCCCACAAATGAGAACTTCTCCTCACTTTGAGATGAAGTTCATTGAGATTTCTCATATCTATTTATGGAATTGTTCTTGGACTGAGAGTTTACTGGAATGGTAGTTGATGGTGTCCTTTACACCTTGTGAGCAGCTACAACTATGGTGGATGTTGATTTTTGCAGCAAGGCCTAGAGTGAAGATGAAGGAAGGAGCTTTTCATTTGGCCATGCATGATGAAGCCAAAGACAAGTACATGCCAAAGGTCAAGATGAAGCCTATATGATTTTCAAGTATCATTTGTTTTGCAGGTATCATTTCCAAGAGGACTTGGAACTTTTTCTATTTTGGGGAGTATGGTGCAGGAGCACCTTCAGAATGGTTTACCAAAGGTTTCACAAGTTTTCTTTCCAGTTTTGGCCCATAGTGCCTTGTAAGCCAAAAATGGCACTATAGTGAAAATGTGTTAAAAAACTTGTAACAAGCCTAGAAAGGAATTGGAGTAGGTGTATTTATTTATTTGACACCATCTCAAATGGTTAGGTGGAAGATATTTGTCTTGTAGGTCAAAAATGCACTAAGAGTCAAAAATTGCCAATGTTGTCAAGCAACATTTTGACAAAAAGTGAGAAAAGTTGTAAAATCACTCTACAAGGTAGTTATGGATGCCATAATGGTTGAAATTTTTTGAGTGTTCCTATATAAGGACACTTCAAACATTGTAAATAGGTTGGGCTTTGTATAGGCAAGAGGAAGTAATTAAATATGACTGCTTTTCATGCTTTTTAAGCTTAATATGTTGTAACAGTCCATACAGAGAACTATTTCCATATTGTTCTTTCATGGGAGTTTGTTTCATGGTTTTATGAAGGTTTTCATTCTTTGTGTTAGGGTTTTTACTGTGTTTTGGTTTATCAAAAAAAATATTTTAGTTTTTGCCAATTCACTGCCCTGAACTGGGGTTTTGAAGAAAATGGGTTGAAACACTTGGTCTCCATGGGTAACCAAGCAAAAATGAACCTTCAAGGCCAAGTTGTACCTTTTTACATATTGTATTTTATGTTTTTGCTGTCAGTTGTGATGGAAAAGATGAATTTGAGCACTTATTAGGCAAGTTGTCTAACTTGGCTAGTATTCTTCCTCAAGGCTCAAAATTTGGGTTCTAAGCATCAAATGTTGAAACAAAACATGGACAGAGGTCTGCACCTGTCCTAAAGGAATTTTTAAGGAATTGGAGCTCCAAAATTTATTCATTTTGCATTGTTATGTGTCACTATTTGTGAGGGGCAGCGAATTCCCTGTTTTGGGAATTATAATGGTTTTTGGCACTAAGATTGTCTTTGAAACCTTCCACACATGAAGAATTCACCATACTTGATCAATACAAAGTTAACTTGTTGTTAAAAGGTTTATATATGCTATGGTGCAGGCATTTTAGAAGTTCTAACCCTCTATTGTGCAGAAATAATAGTGAAAAGTCAGAACAATAGTGAAAATGACTGTTTTTGTCATCTTCTACAGCTAGTGTGCCAAGTGTTTGGCAAAATGACAAGTGGAAATTGTTTGAACAATGATATCCAAGGTGTGGTAGGGACCAATGGTCAATTTTAGGCCTTGGTTTGAGAAGGATTTTTGAAATCAAACATTGCAAGCTCAAAACCCTCACTTAACCCAACATTTATGTCCAAAATTTAGGACAGTCACTAAACCCTCTTCATGGAGCCTAAGACCTGAAAAATATTTGAGTATAGACCTTATGAATATCATCCAAAACAATTTTTTTGGTGCAAATGCCCATTGTTGAACAAGATGAGCAAAATACTCCAAATTAGGTCTACTCGGCTAGTAGCCCTTTTTAGCCCTGTTTTGCAAAAAGTGTGAACCCGATTGGTGTAAGGGTGAATGGTCTTGAAGAACCATTGGAATCTATTTGAAAACACTCAAGGAAATCTCCTAACACCTCAATATGATCAGGGTTTCTATATTTGGGGTTTAGACCTATAGTAAGGGTTTGAGCAAGTGTATGAACAAATGATAGGAAGAGCTCAAGCAGGAAGTTTTGGGTTGAGCGAAGCTTGTGAACATTGAAAGTGTGCCTTATCAATAAAACAAAAACCTTTCCTCTCTCTTTTGAAGGAGTCTCTCAACAAGTCAGATTAAATTTATCTCTAATTGGACCTCTTGTGGGCTTCTCCCTATCATATGGTCCAATACTGGGGCCTTGGTGGAAACATACACAAAAAATCCTTGATGAGGGCACCAGTAATCAAGCTGAGGGTATGGCCCTTTTGGGGGGGTTAAATATTTCTCTCTCAATTAGGAATGAAAATCTTGAAATTGAGGAGGATTCCAAGCTTATTGTGGACACCATTAGAGGACATAACATGGTGGAATGGACTATTGAAGGGACAATTAGTGATATTTGAAGACTTCTCCTAGGCCTCCACACTTTTGAATCAAGGTACATACAAGGAAGATAACCAAGTGGCGGATGTCATGGTTGCTTTGGGTCTAAGAATTGGAAACCTCAAACGTTGGAGAGCAAATCCAATTTGTACACAAGTTGATGAAAAATCAGTGGGCTTGGCTTCTTGGAACCCTTCTTTGCTTGATACTTTTGGAATAGAGGTTGGGAGACAACAAAAGGAATTTTAAATATTTTAGGTAGTATGTGGATTTCAATTGTCTGATGAATAGACATGATAGCGAGATTCCCTATCATGTTGTTGAGGGGGGTGAAGGTTGCAAAGATGACGCAAATGTCTTTATAGTGGTACAACAGGCCCAAATGGAAGAAAGGGTGGGGCCCCATTATGGGAGAGCAAAGGCTATTGAGGTGACACAGACACCCTACTCGTTGTATAATAGGCCCAAGTGGAAGAAGGGATGGGGCCCCCATTACAATTTGATGGATCAAGGGTTTGATGTGAGGAAGTAGCCTATATGTGCATGGTATGCCCATGTGGCCAACTTCGAGGGCCATTTTTTGATGATGAGGTGTTATCATTTTTTGCATAGCCCTACCAGTGATATGACATAAAAGAACAAGAATAATAATTTTTTAATGAATCTTTTACTATGGGTGAGATTTGGCATGCTCGATATTTAATATGGATGCCAAAAAATTATTTTGCCCCCCATTGGCATGCATTTAAGCTTGTCAATCAAAGCCAAAGCCTTCAAGCTTTCTTTATCGACTATTTTTAGATAGTTAGGGAAAGATAGGGCTAAGTCTTTGGTTTGGATGCTCTCTATTATTGTTTTATCTATGTCAGGTTTGACCTTGGGTGGGGATAGGGTAAGAATTGAGCCCAACACTAATACAAAATTTAAAGAAAATTCCATGATGTGGAATATCTATAGTAAGGGAGGGGTGGCACAATTTATTAAAAGTATAAATGGATATGATGAAAACATGTCTATCTAGTTTGCTAGGTCATGGGATGATAGGAGGGTTAAAATGGGGGGTGTCTCATTTGAGATTAGTGAGGAGGTCATAGAAAAAGCATCATGCCTCTCCTCCAGAAAGGAAAATGGAAAAATCAGACTTGGGTGACGAATAATGAAAGTCTATCCCTATTCTCTTGGGAGAATGAGGAGCCTATTAAAATTTGCAGGATTTTCCAAATATGACCTATTGGACCCATGGAACTAGGTTTGACTTATGATAATGAAATTATTTACTTTAGAGGGTAGGTTCAAAGTCTATTTCTATTATCACCTACCCTTGCTTAATCATTTTTGAAATCATGATTTGATCTCCTTTCTATTTTTTATATTAAAGTCTTTGGAAAACCTGAATCATGATGTTCTTGAGATGGCCAAAACTCAAGGCTAGAAGCCCATCCCTCTCCACCAGGGTTTGATCTTCCACCTCTACAATTTACACTTGGCCCTTTGCCCACCTAAACAACTAGTGGTTACAGAGACCCCTTACTCTATATTGCCCCCAACTGCTACTATCCTTGATTCCTCAATCTCTAGTAAAAAGAAACATCTACAAATCCCAATTGCCACCAAAATCCTATCTCATCTAGGCTCCCATGATAGCCCAACCCATGACATGGTGGATGAAGATATTTGTGATCTCAAATAGTCAGCTACCACCTTTGTTATGGACAAGAAAAGGAAACCCCAAAGGCCTTCCCCTTTGGCAAAAAAAATCAAGATAACCATCTAGGAGGTTAGAGGTGATGTAGAGATGGAGATGTGTGAAGATGATAACAAGAGTGGGAGTGCCAATTGTAGACATTGTAATAGATTGGTTAGGTGTACAATAGAAAAAACTAAAGGAAAAAAAACTGGTCATCTATGATGAGGAATTGGAGGAGTTTGATGTTGTTGACAATGATAATGTTGTTGAATATGAGGAAGATGTTGCGAAGAACATAGGGAATAGTGAGAGTTCAGCCAAGTCCACTAGTTATAGTTCACCGCATAATGATATTGGTGAAAATGAACCTCTAGACCTAACTCAAAAGGCTATGTTAGAGGAAGAGAACACTCACCAAGGAGGGGGCCACACGTAACTATGCTTATTACAGGACTACCGCGAAGAACTTGGAGGCCCTGAAGAAAAAAGTGTTTGAGATGGAGCAGAAGATGGTTAGTGTCTCCAGGTTTAGCCTTGGGGTGATGCATATCTCATCCACCTCCCCGTGCTTGATGCAAAAATAAGTGCTCGGTAAAGATGCTAAAAATAGGGAAATTATAAGGAACTCTTTAAATTCCTCATTGAAGATGGGATAAATGTGCTCAAATAGCCACCGATTGGTTGGTTTTAGTTTTTTAGGTCTTTTATTATATTTTGCTAAGATTTTTTATCACTATAAGTATCTTGTTAAGACTTCACCAAACTCTTGATGGATAACATATTAATTTCTAGATGGATTTCCCCTCCTACCACCCATCATCTTTTGATGATAAAATGGCCAAGAAGTGGAACCTTCCCAACTCCTACACTAGATTTAACAACTCAAACAGGATGAAAAGGTTGAATACTAGATGGCACCCCCCTCTAATTGGATGACACAAACTCAACTATGATGGGGCAACCAAGCAAGGATTGGCTACTGTTGGAGCAGTGATATGATCAAGTATTGAGGCCTTGGTGGCAACATACACAGACAACCTTGATGAGGGCACTAGTAATCAAGTTGAGGGTATGGCCCTTTTTGGGGGGTTAATGATTGCTCTCTCAATTGGGATTCAAATCTAAAATAGTGGGGAATTCCAAGCTTATTGTGGACACTATTAAAGGCCACAACATGGTGGGATGGACTATTAAAGGGACAATTAGTGATATTTGCAAACTTATCCTAGGGCTTAACACTTTTGAATTAAGGTGCACATACAAGGAAGGTAAAAAAGTGGTAGATTTCATGGTCGCTTTGGGTCTAGAAATTGGAAACATCAAATATTGGATAAAGAGGGATTACCTACCCATTAACATCCAAATCTCCTCGTGGACAAGAGTAGATCCAATCTACATGAAGGTTGATGAAAATTAGTGAGATTGGCTTCTTAGAACCCTTCTCTACTTGATACTTTTGGAATAGAGGTTGAGAGGCAACGAAAGGAATTTTAAATCTTTTATGTAGAGGTGGATTTCAATTTACTGATGAATAGAGATGATAGGGAGATTCCTTATCATGTTGTCAAGGGGGTGGATGTTGTTGAGTTGATTTGGATGTCTTTCTCATGGTACAATAGGTCCAACTAGAAGAAAGGATGGGGCCTTCCTTACAATGGGAATGCCATCGAGGGGGGTGAAGGTTGTTGAGCTTGTTAATATTAGAGGATCTGGTTAATACTGAGAGGGGGGTGAATCAGTATTAACAACAATTTCAAACTTAAAACTTCACCAAGTCAATCATAAACCAGTAATAAACTCTTTACCATAACCGGTAATCACTGATAACCAACTATTAAACTGATTTAACAAAACTGCTCATTAAGTGTTCATCAACATGCATAAAGTGAAAGTAAATCAAATCAACACATCAGAAACATTCACCACATGAACACCATGTTTTTCACGTGGAAACCCAAATAGGGAAAAACCATGATGGGAATTGGTACCCACAAAAATTGTGCACTCTTTCGAAATGCGCCCTGTTAGAAGCCTAGCTCGGTTAGAAGCTTACAAAGATGCCCTGTTACGAGCTTACAAAGATGCCCTGTTAGGAGAAAACCCTGTTAGGAGTCACCTGGTTAAGGGATTTAGATGATGAGCCCTGTTAGGAGATTTGAAATGTTAGGATCTACCTCGTAAGAGGATTTAACACTCATATGTTGAGCTACCCGGTTAAGGGATTTACAATGTAAGGCTTGTTAGGACCTACCCGATTAAGGGATTTTGACTGTTGCAACTATTAGGGAACAACAGTGAATGATCTGGGTATAGCACTTAATTACTTGCTTGATTAGATCCAATTCTGCTCCAAATCTAGTACACTCTGGTTTGGCTTCACAGTCTTCTCAAAAACCACTGACACAACAAACATAAATTGTACTAACCTAAATAACCTTTACAACTTAGTCGGTTATAAAACCCTAAGACTTACAACATAGATCATCACAGATCTTTTACAACTCATTACAGATCATCATTGATCATCATATGGATCATTAAAATCAATTACATATGTTGAATGATCACTGCATCTCGAACTGATACTCTTTCAAACCCTTAGCTCATTTTGCTATGCACTTTGCACATTCCCAAGAAATTCGTTGTTGATCACGCTAAAACATCATTCAAACAATTCACATGGTTCCAGCCATGCCATCACCAATATTTGAACTTGATGTAGATCACCGCCAAACCAAAAATCATTACCGGTTAAGAGAAATCTTTATCGGTCCTTAAACCCTACAAAAAATACAATAGAAATCATAAGCATGATTTCCAGTAGCCAAAACATGATGTGGTTCCAGTCAAAGATACATTACAATGATACAAATACACATTCCAAACTACAACACTTTAATTATTACCAATCGCTAGATCTAATCAAAACATTTTCTCGTTTACCGGTTAAGGTCGTAACTCCCAGTTTCCTGTTTCTTTACTTGTAAGGTCTTTCCATTAGACCAAAAAGACTAAGATGACAAAATATAACATAGTAAACATTATTTTCCATCAATGACAACACAAATAACTGATCAAAGTCATCCAATCATGCAATCTCAATCTCTTCATCACAATGTCATCACAAACTGTCTTTTACCGGTTTAGTCATCATTCTTCATCTGCATCAGTTATGCCAATCATGCCAACAAAGCTAACACAGACATCCTGCTAGTGGTGCAACAAGCCTAGATGGAAAAAAGGGTAGAGCCCCCATTACAGTAGGCATGTCGTCAAGAGAGAAAACGGTATTGAGATGACTCAGACACCCTACTCATGCTATAATAGGCCAAGTGGAAGAAAGGATGGGGACCCGTTACAACTTGATGAATCAAGGGGTTGATGTGAGGAGGTAGCCTATCTGTGCATGGTATACCTGTGTTGCCAACTTTGAGGACCATTTTATGATGGCAAGGTTTTATCATTTTTTAATAGCCCTGCCAGTGATATGACACAAAAGAGAGAATAATAAATTTTTAAATGAATATTTTATGTAGTGTTATTTTTCATGCATGGGAAACCCTGCGTAATCTAAAACTAGTGTACTATGGGTGAGGTTTGGCATGCTCGACATTTAATGCAAACACCAAACAATTATTACCCCCAATTGGCATGCATTTAACCTTGTCGATAAAAGCTAAAGCCTTCAATATTTTTTATCACCTATTTTTAGACAGTTAGGGAAAGATAGGGCTAAGTCTCTAGTTTGGGTTCTCTCTATTATTGTGTTATCTATGTTAGTTTTGAACATGGGTGGGGATAGTGTAATAATTGATCCTAGCACTCATATTAAATTCAAAGGAAATGCCATGATGTGGCATATCTATAGTAAGGGAGGGGTGGCACAGTTTATTAAAAGTAAATGGATATGATGAAAACATGTATGTCTAGTTTTCTAGGTCATGGGATGATAGGAGGGTTAAGACGGGGGGTGTCTCATTTGAGATTAGCGAGGAGGTCATAGAAAAATCAAAGGCCTCTCCACCAAAAAGGAAAATGGAAAAAGAATAGTTGGGTGATGGATAATGAAAATATATCCCAATTCTCCCGAGAGAATGAGGAGCCTATAAAACTTTGGAGGATTTGCTAGAGCCGACCTGTTGGACCCGTGGAACCAGGTTTGACTTATGATAATGAAATTATTTACTTTAGAGGATAGGTTCAAATTTTATTTCTATTATCACCTACCATTGCTAAATTATTTTTCAAATCATGATTTGCTCTCTCCTTTCTATTTTTTTTATTAAATTATATGGAAAACCCGATTCATGATGTTGTTGAGATGGCCAAAACTCAAGGTCGGAAGCCCATACCTCTTCATCAAGATTTGATCTTCCACCAAACTAGAATTTCTACTTGACCCTTTTCCTTCCTAAACAAGTGGTGGTTATGGAGGTCCCTTTCTCTAGATTGCCCCCAACTACTACTATCCTTGATTCCCTGAGCTCTAGTAAAAAGAAACATCTGCAAATCCCAATTGCCACCAAAATCCTATCTTGTCAAGGCTCCCATGCTACCCCAACCCATGATATGGTGGATGAAGATCTATGTGTTCTCAAACAGTCAGCTACCACCTTTGTTATGGACAAGAAAAGGAAACCCCAAAGGCCTTCCCTTTGGCAAAAAAACCCAAGATAACCATCCAAGAGGTAAGAGGTGATGCAAAGATAGAGATGTGTGAAGATGATAACAAGATTGGGAATGCCAATTCTAGACGTTATAATAGATTGGCTAGGTGTACAATTGACAAAACTGAAGGAAAAAAAAAATTGGTCATCTATGATGAGGAGTCAGAGGAGTAGGATGTTGTTGACAATGATGATGTTGTTGAAGATGAGGAAAATGTTATGGAGGACATAGGGAATGATGAGAGTTCAACCAAGTCTATTAGTGATAGTTCACCGCACAATGATATTAGTGAAAATAAGCCTCTAGACCTGACTCAAGAGGCTATGTTGGAGGAAGAGGACACTCGCCAAGGGGGGACCACATGTAACTATGTTGATTATAGGACTACCATGAAGGACTTGGAGGCCCTGAAATAAAAAGTGTTGGAGATAGAGTAGAAGATGGTTAGTGTTTCCAGGTTTAGCCTTGGGGTGATGCATAGCTCAACCACCTCCCTGTGCTTGATGCAAAACAAAGTTCTCAGTAAAGATGCTAAAAAGGGAAATTATAAGAAACTCTTTAAGTTCCACACTGAAGATGGGACCAATGTGCTCAAATAGCCACTGGTTGGCTAGTTTTAGTTTTTTAGGTCTTTTATTATATTTTTCTAAGAATTTTTATCACTATAAGTATCTTGTTAAGACTTTTAAGCTATTTTTTAATATGTTGTAAGTGTGTTGTTGGTAAGTTTGTTGTCATTTGTTAATGTTGCCTATGGGTTGTTAGTGTAAAGGGCCAACACCCTTGTTTTGTTGTTTCTAATATCAAAAACAAAATAAGAAATAAAATAAAAAAATCCATTAAAAATAACTAACAAATATGAAGAAACTAGGGAGGAACGAGACATAAAACCGAGGGATACCAAGAAAATGGATTGCAAGGAATTAAGGAAACCTCAAAGGTGAGGGAAAGAAGAGAGGAAGCAGGGATAAGAGTGTTGGATTTGGTTATGAAGCCCTCCTAAATGGCACAAGGTTAGTTTAAGATCAAACAACACAAAAATACACAAAACATTAGCGTTAGTCAATCAAAAACCAAACACATGAAGGCATTCCAAAGGAGACACTAAAAACACATGCTAATGAATCTAACTAAAGAAGTAAGACAATGAGATATCTCCAACTATCTCTCAGCATGATATTAGTTCCTTCTCCCTTGTTCCTCTCCTCTCCAAGTTCCAAAATAGTGTAGCTCTCAGCAGCTTTTTGCACTATGGATGCTTATGGAGGATTGAGATTATAGTATAGCTCCAAACATGAAATGAAAAAGCTATTTTATGCTAAAATGATATATTTTAACCAAAAAGACAAGATTTAGTTATGCTATGCTAAATGCTCTCTAAAATGTCTATAGCTTAGATGCATACAAGTTTTCCGGATCTGGATTATGAAGGAATGGGCTCTATTTATAGGAAAAATGGAGCAATGGATGGTTGAGATTGAGCAATCTCAACAAGGGTCAGGATTGAATGATTTCAAATCCATGTGAGGGCTTTCAACCCAATCTTAGAATGACAAGTGTCAATGTGAGATAGGTTGAGAGGGGAGGGAATACGCATTAAATGCCTGACATGACTTTGGGATTTTGAGTCAAGGTTGGTTGAATGAATAAACTCTTTATTCAAAGAATAAAGCTTTTATCCAATGGATAAAATCTTGTGCAAATGTGAAATGGATGAATATGGTCAAACAATAAATGTTTGGGGAGACAAGATTGAAATAACCATAAATGGTTATGTAAGAGACATAAATGGTCATGTAAGAGCCATTAGTGGTCTTGGAAGACTTTGGGGGTTAATTTGTTGAACACACCAAGCATTAAATGTTTTTCAAAGACTTTGGAGTCTTTGAGAAGTGACTCCTATTTTGCTTAGGAATGTGACAATAATTAGGGGATGGATTAAGTTAATTAGGAAGGGGTTAGAAGAATCTAGAAGGGGATTAGATTTTGCAAGTGGATTTGGTGGGTGAGGGAAAATAGGATTTTATTAAAATAGAAATTCATTTATTTCAATAAATGTGTGCAAGTTGCATTTGTAGGAAAATGCAAGTGGGGGGGAGGATAATGATTTAAATAAATGTTAATTTATTTAAAAGAGGAAAAGGGGATTTAATTAAATAAATTGATTTTATTTATTTAATTGATTGTGAATTTGACTTAATGAATTAATTAAAATAAATTGAATAATTTATTTAATTAATAGAAGAATGTTTGGAGATGAATTAATTAAATATTAATTTAATTAATTGATGGCTAGTGGATTTTTAATCAAATAAATACGAAATATTCATTTAATTAAAATGGACAGATTTGTGTGACTACATTTGCCCCTCTTTGAGACGGTGCAGTTTATCGCATCATTTCAAAGAAAGAAAAATTGGTGTGAAGAAATGCCCCATAAAATGTAAATTTAATGGGTGGTATGCCCCCTCGAGAGATGGGCCGATAAATTTCAAAAAAATCGGGCGATCTCTCGAAAAAGAATGAAAATTGGCAGGGTGATAGAAGAGAAGAAGTTAGGTATACTGGTTAAAAATAGAAGAAATCGGGGGAAACATGGAGAAATGGGGGGCTCGGGAAGTTCACGGGGACCACGGCGATGAGCGGGGCGAAGTTACGGTGACGGCGGGGGGTATAAATGGGGTGAAAGGGGGTAAAATAGGATCATTTGTGACCGCGACCAGTTGAAAACTAGAGCTCTGACAGTGACATTTGGAGGAGCAACGAGGAGCTACGATGCCGTTTCCGATCACCGAGCACCGATTTGAGCGAGTCCGCCGGTACCAGCGCCCAACCGACTATGGACCAGCGGTACGCAAATTCGAAAACTCACTTTTTATGCATTTTTGGTATGTTTTTAGCTAAGTCCAAGTCAAGTCGGAGCAAGAGCGCTGGAACTAGGTTTTTAGCGCTTTTGCTCCATGAATTAGCGCTATTGTGCCGCAATAGCGCTTTTGTAGGCTAGTTTTAGCGCTTTTACATGTATTTAGCGCTTTTGTAGGCAAGTTTGAGCGCGTTTGATAAATTAGCGCTACGGTATAGTTAATTGAGCGCTATTGACTCGTAATAGCGCTATTGTAGAGTGGTTTTAGCGCGTTTGTTTTTGTAGCGCTATTGTAGGGCTGTTTGAGCGCTAGTGATGTTGTTGTAGCGCTATTGTTCAGAATGAGCGCTCTTGTATATTAAATAGCGCTTTTGCCTTAGGATAACAAGATGCCCCAGTTTCAGACAAAACAAATCTCCTGATGCCTAGCGATGGATGGATGACGAGGTGAAGTGGGAGTTGTTTTGAACCATAGCAGCCCGATGAGACTTAGGTCATTTGTTAGGAGAAATGTCTGTTGAAGTCTAGGCGGCCATGATTGCTTACCTGTTGAGACCCGAAGATACTTGATCAAAGTATCTGATGATAGTCTAGGTTTAAACTTAAGAAAGTTTGATAACAAAACAACTGATGGTGGTTGGATGAATGTCTATGTGCAGGAGGATCTGCGCGTGTTGCAGTTACGCGAGCGCCACCCCGCGACACAGGGATTGCGGGATCGATTGACGCAGATAGAGATTGATTGTATTGCGGCTACTGGGCTCTATGAGGTGATGCATATGCCCGTGATTCGGATGAATCACGGCCTGATTACAGCATTAGCAGAGCGATGGCACAGTGAGACTTGCACGTTCCATCTAGCTCAGGGAGAGATGACGGTGACATTGGAGGACGTGTGGCGGATCCTCCGGATTCCGATTCGGGGAGAGCTGGTCACATATGATCGATCCTGAGGGACAGTGTCTTGCCAGAGGATTTTTGATGAGGATGTATACATTGATGATGGGTCGATTGCCTGGGAGGATATAGCGGCACTATATGAGCCCCTTCCAGCAGTTTTGTCAGGGATCGTGGGAGGACTTCTGTGTCCAGACAGGCGGTCACATGGATTGGCGGTCGGATGGGGACAGGTGATAGAGATGATGGTGACAGAGGGGACCTGATATGCCTGGGGGCCGTGCGTGCTAGCGCACATGTATTAGGAGTTACACGAGGTAGTGTACCGGGGGAGAGGTTCTCTTGCAGTGGGCATGACGTTGCTGCATGTGTGGGCATGGGAGCACTTACCAGTGACTCGACCAGTGAGTCTGAGATTCCGAGCCGTAGACCAGCCCTATATGTTTATGTATAGTGGTATGATGAGCCAGCCCCACTTGGGGAAGCTAGAGTGGTAGCGGCGGGCATTAGATGATTTGGATGCAGTGATCTGGCGGCCATACTTGGAGTGTGAGCCATGGGAGGATGATGCAGAGGCACTGCCGTATTGCTTTATGACCCGATTCCTCATTGGGAGGACCTCTTATCACGTAGAGAGACAGGTGCCAGGACAGGTGATGAGGCAGTTTGGGCGGCAGCAGGGACTGCCGAGCGGATCGGGAGAGTATGCTCGAGTGATTCGAGAACGGTATGCATGGGGTCCAGTGCTACCGTATGATCAGGCACTAGCAGAGTTTCGGACACTGCAGGCGAGGCCATGGGACTTACGACCGAGGGTCGTTGATGCAGGGGTTACAGCAGAGTATACCCAGTATCGGGCGGCACACCCGATTCGACGGATATCAGATCCAGCGGAGCCGATCCCAGCGTTTGAGGATGAGAGGGGACGAGGACGGAGAGGAGGAGGCCGAGGAGGAGGAGGAGGAGGAGGAGGAGGAGGAGGAGGTGGTGGTGGTGGAGGAGGAGGTGGAGGAGGTGGAGGTGGTGGTGGTGGAGGAGGAGGTGGAGGAGGTGGAGGAGGGATGGGGATGCCGAGACAGCGGAGAGGGAGAGGGGGGTTACCACTGCAGATATCACAGGGTCCTTTGATGCAGGGAGGAGTGCAGCTGAGTGGGAGGGGGATGGAGAGAGAGATCCCTATGGATACAGGTGCAGGAGAGGGTGGTGCAGGGGAGGGACCTAGTGGAGGGGATGATACAGGTGCGGCAGCCATGGCCATGGGGGAGGGAGCGATTGGGGATCTGCGGGAGCACATGATAGGTTATTTGCAGACCCGGGTAGAGAGATTAGAGGCGGAGGTAGCAGCTAGGGATGTGCAGCTATTTGCACGTGAGTCAGAGCTGACAGTGGTGCTGCGGGAGAGAGATACTGTAGTGGAGAGATTGGCCGAGTTGCAGGAGAGAGTCCGGACTGGTGCACAGGGGCCGTCAGGGGAGATTATGAGGGAGATGCGATGGGCTCAGGCGGAGATAGAGTACTGGCGGGGGTTATATGAGCAGGTGGTACCGATCAGCCAGCAAGCTCTCAGCTATTCACAGATGCGGCAGGCCAGATCCGAGCGATCACAGAGGATGCAGAGCAGTGGGGGTGTGATGGGTCCTCTACGGCAGGAGAGATCAGGGGATGCAGGAGGGAGTGGGGGTTCGATGAGGCCTCCACGGAGAGATGGATCAGGTGGTGCAGGTACCAGTGGTGGAGTAGGTAGGGGTGGTGGTGGTACAGCATTTGGCCAGAGTGGCATTTGAGAGAGCATTTTTGCATACATGTATTGTATCATTGTCTATTTTTGGACTGTATCTTGGATGGCTCTTTGGTAGCCGATTTTGTAGACTTCATTGTACTCTGAGATATGAGATGATATATATGAGGAGATCCCATATTGTGATGATTATGCATGTGATTATGTATGGTCGTTTATGCATGATGATGATGTATTGCTTAGATGTATATGTGTATATGTATGCATTTGATGAGATGTTTCTTTTATGCATGTTTTTATGATGATTTATGATGTTGTATACTGACATATGAATGCAGGTTTATATGTGTATGATTTGTTTGATTTGTGATGTAATGCTTTATGTATGGAATGCCATGATGATATATGCTTATGCTTTGATGTATGAACAGGATTTTTGGTGTTTCCTATTGCAATGTAATGATGAGATGATTTATGTGATGATGTCAATGCAATGGTTTTGAATGAATGATATATATGTATAAATATGCATCTAGATGTGTTTTTAGATAAATGTAATATGGATAAACAAAATGTTAAGTGAATGCATATGGATAAACAAAATGTAAAGTACAAATGTTTATATGATGATGCCGAAATGAATGCAGATGGATAAACAAATGTAAAGTACAAGTGTTTATTTATGATAATGTGTTTTAAATGAATGCATATGTAAAAGGGATACATGAGATGGTATAAACCAATGTTTTGTAAACAAATGGTGTTTTATGAATCTAAAATGCGTTTAAAATATGTTTGTAAGTACAAATGATAATGGGATGATACTATAACTAATGAGTATAATAACTGCACCTTAACGCAATTTAAAAAGAGGATAAATGAATGTAATGTGAATAAATCCTAAGATGAGCATAATAAGAGACTTATTAATGAATGAATGAATGCACTTTTTAACTATAAATGAATGTATGCAAAAATAAATGATAAAAGATGATAAGATGATGATGGATAATCAACACTATATGAATGCCTAGTAAATGATTTAAAATAATCAAAGACAATTTGATCCCATGAATTAATCCAATTTATTTATGATTAATGCAATGATGCAAATGATTGATGAAAACTAAATGTCAAGAAAATGAACTATATGCAAAGTTAAAAATGACATGAATGTTTAATGCAAGATGCAACTAAATGTTTAATGCAAGATGCAACTGAATGTGAGGATGATATGATCATGAGGAATGCAAGGTTTGTAAGACTTTGCATGATGCATTGATGATGTATCAGAGTACTTGGTCGTGATTGTATCCAAGACCAGTTTTTATTAGTCATTTTTTGAATGTAAAAGCCTACATATGAATGAATGAGTGGATGGGTAATATGCAACGGAATGCAAATGTATAAACAGATGAGGTGAAATGACGATCCATAGTGCTCTATTTTCATCATTGAGCTTTAAAATGTTGGAAGAGAATACAAGCATCTTGACACAATAATTCAAGATGACCTGAGTATTTCTTTCATGGATTTTAATATAGCAAGTTAATACAAACGACTTGATATAAGGGTCAAGTCGACCAGAGTATTGCTTGCGGAACAGACAAGGATTATCTCCTTTCGTGCATGACTTGGATCGTCCTCCTTGACCTTAGGTTGATCAGATCCTGAGACAAGTGCATACCGTACTAAGAGAATAAAACCTTTATCCAATTTGGAGGAAGAGGAACCAAAGAATGAGCATTGTACCTGCAATCAAACAGTATATATATACATAAAGAATAAAGAATAAGGATCCTTGGTAATGGTTCATGCTCATATGGTCGAGATATACGCTGTAGTCAGCAAGCCGTAGTGATCTATGACTGTATTTTTGCCTATGATCACGTAACTTAGTGAACTTCCCACGTAGACACCATTAGTACATGCCCCAGAACTTCATCGGAAATAATGCGCAAACGATACAAAACCATGCTGAAAGATCCTGATACTGATAAACAAACGATTGTACTCACAAATCAACCAAGTATTTGATAGCTTAACATAATTTTCTTGTCAAAGAAAATGTCACTTTTGTCTTTGTTTTGGTAAGGAAGGATGCATCCTTGTTTTAAAGACAGTTTTGGATTGTTGATGTTGATTGCGTTGGTTTGATTGGTAGATGGTCAGTGTGTGAGTATTTGTCAATGTTTATTTTGTATCTGCATAGGATGAATATGTACAAGGTGTTGCCATGTTTTTGTGTGATTTTTCCATGGTTTTTCAATGTTTTTTGGATTTTTGTGAGACATTTTTTTGCATGTTTTTTGGATTTTGTGTTGAGACATTTTTGAATGTTTTTGGTATTTTGATGATTGCTTGAATGAAGAACTTAATGAATCATAAGACAATGTAGAATCCACTTCCATCACGAGGGTAAGGGTATTGCCCCCAGTTTGTAGACCGGACTATGAAAAGGTGGGATGCTAGACGCGTGGAGTACTTTCTTAATTGCAGATCAAATAACAAGCCATAGTTTGGATGGATGGATGTGTGTGTGCATGAATGTGATCACAACGAGCCTGAAAGATACTGGAGCCATTGTTTTTACGAGTGGCGCCTATTTGCCAGGTTTTCACCACCGTACTTACCCAAGGTGCCACCGGAGTGTTTGTTCACCGTTTGGATGCATGATTTTTCTTTACTTTTTTTTTTGAATGTTTTTGTATTTTCTTCAGGACATTTTCTGAATGTTTTTGATATTTTCTTGATATGTAGGGGAGCCTGATGCTCTGTATACCTTAGGTATAAAACCGTTTGAGGTGCATGCTATTGATTGGATCTGCAAGTGGTTCTCCATCTGATGTAGCCAACTGATATGCCCCGGACCCGAATACAGCAGTGGCAACATATGGGCCCAGCCAGTTTGATTCAAACTTGCCTTGATGTTCTCTATTTGGTTGGTTGCGAGGATTCTCTCGAAGAACAAGATCACCTACCTCAAATGTACGAGGTCTAACTCGGTGATTGTAGCTTCTACTCATGCGCTGCTGATAGGCTTTGAGGTGATTGTATGCAGCTTGTCGTTTCTCATCAAGTAACTCTAAGTCCTGAAGACGTGAGACTCTGTAAGCTTCATCATCAATGAGATTATGCAAGGAAACTCGTAATGATGGTATCTCAACCTCAATAGGTAAGATAGCTTCTGCACCATAGACCAATGAATAAGGAGTTGCACCTGTAGGGGTTCGAATGCTAGTGCGATATGCCCATAATGCTGGATTCAATTGAACATGCCAATCACGACCGGCATCATTGACTGTCTTCTTTAGGATTCTCAATATGTTTTTATTGGATGCTTCGGCCTGACCATTGCCTTGTGGGTAATAGGGAGTGGAAAAGCGGTGTTGGATATGAAATTTCTCACAAAGCTCACGGACATCCTGATTTTTAAAAGGAAGACCGTTATCTGTGACGATGGACATGGGTACACCATACCGGCAGATGATGTAATTGAGGATGAATGAGGCGATCTGCTTGCCGGTGACTTGGGTAAGTGGAACAGCTTCGATCCACTTTGTGAAATATTCGGTGGCGGTAATAATGAATTTATGGCCATTGGATGAAGATGGATGAATCTTACCCACAAGGTCAAGGCCCCATTGACAAAAAGGCCATGGTGTTGTGATTGGTTGCAGTTCCTGTGCTGGTGCATGTATCAGGTCGCCATGAACTTGGCATTTCTTGCATTTCCTGACAAAGTAGTAGGAATCTTTTTCCATAGATGGCCAATAGTATCCAGCTCGCATGATCTTCTTGGCTAGTGATGGACCACTTGAGTGAGTCCCGCAAATTCCTTCATGTACCTCTTCCAAAGCCTTTGTTATCTCATCTTGTTCCAGACATCGAAGGAGAGTACCATCAAGACTACGTCGGTATAGGGTTTCGGCAATAATGGTATATCGAGCAGTTTGGCGAATGAAGGTTTTACGTTGGTTATTTGATTGGTTGGGAGGAAGGGTGTGATCGCGGAGATAGGTGTAGAACTCACCGTACCATGGGGATTCGGAACCAACAAGGCGACATATCATTTCAGATTCGGGGATATCATAAGCGGGGATCCAAAGCTGTTCTACCAAGAACTCGTAGCGTGTTGAATTCTGTGGAAGATCTAGTAGAGATGCGATAGTAGCCATGGCGTCAGCAGCTCGATTCTGATCTCTTGGTATCTGCTCAAAAGTGATAGTAGTAAATGATGTCTTTAGAGTGTCCACCATTTGCTTATATGGCATGAGTTTATCATCTTTGGTCTGATATTCATCTGTTGCTTGTCGAATGATTAGTTGGGAATCGCCATATACTTGTAGTTCTTGTAATTTCCATTGTATGGCTAATCTGAGTCCTGTGATCAAAGCCTCATACTCTGCTATGTTGTTTGTGCATGGAAATGTGAGCCTATAAGACTTCGGGATGCTATCACCTTGAGGTGTGATAAACAGAATGCCTGCCCCCGAGCCGTGCCTAGTGTATGACCCATCAAAATATAGCTTCCATGGTTGTGCTGTTGTGATCATGAATATCTCTTCATCTGGAAAATTGGAAATGAGAGGATGATCGCCTATGAGTGGTGCATCGGCCAACTGATCTGCAATGACCTGCCCTTTGATAGCTTTACGGTCCACATACTCGATGTCAAATTCACTTAGAATCATTACCCATTTGGCCAAGCGACCTGTCAATGCTGCTTTGCTAAGTAAGTACTTGAGTGGATCAATCTTTGCGATGAGTTGTACCTTGTGTGTCAACAGATAGTGCCGCAATTTAGTGGCTGCCAAGATTACTGCTAGGCAAGCTCGCTCAATAGGTGTATAGTTGAGTTCATAGCCCACCAGTGTGCGAGAGATGTAGTATACAGCACACTCTTTACCTTCTGCATTATGTTGTGCCAGTAGTACACCTAATGTTGTACTTGTCGCAGAGATGTAAAGTAACAACGGTCTACTTGGATCTGGTGGCATCAACAATGGTGGATTCATGAGATAGTCTTTAAGTTCCTGAAATGCTTGTTGGCATCTGTCATCCCATTGGAAGCGTATGTTCTTGTGTAGCAAGTGTGTGAATGGGTGACACTTATCAGCCAATTGTGCAATGAATCTGCGGATGGATTGAAGTCGTCCTTGTAGTGTCCTTAGCTGACTGATATTCTTTGGAGGTGGCATGTCCATGATTGCCTTAACCTTTGCTGGATCGACCTCAATGCCTTTGCTTGAGACAATGTATCCTAGAAGCTTCCCGGAGGTCACTCCGAAGACACATTTCTTTGGGTTGAGTCGAACATGGTATTGTTCCAGTCTATCAAAGATTTGATCTAAGATGTGGAGATGTCCTTCTCTAGTAAGTGATTTTGCTAGTAAATCATCCACATAATCTTCCATCATAGTATGCATCATGTCATGGAAGATGGTGGTCATTGCTCTTTGATAGGTCGCTCCTGCATTCTTTAGACCAAAAGGCATTACATTCCAGCAGTATGTGCCCCATGGACATGTGAAGGCTGTCTTATGTTGATCTTCGGGTGCGATCTTTATTTGATTGTATCCTGAAAAGCCATCCATGAGTGAAAGCATGGCATGTCCTGCTGTTAGATCCACTATGATGTCGATATTTGGAAGGGGGAAGTCATCCTTAGGACATGCCTTATTTAGGTCTCTGAAGTCTGTACAAATGCGGATGCCCCCTTTTGGTTTGCCGACTGGCACAATATTGGAGATCCATTCTGCATAATCAATTGGCCTAATGAAACCAACATCTAGGAGTTTCTTGAGTTCTGTTTTGACTAGCACTGCAATTTGAGGATGCATCTTACAAAGCTTCTGCTTGACAGGTTTGGCTCCTTCTGCTACGGTGAGGTGATGCATGACTAAATCAGGATCAAGCCCAGGCATGTCTGCATATGACCATGCAAAGTTGATCTGACGCTTCTGGAAGAACTCTATAAATTTGGGTTGTTCCTCTGGAGTGAGAAGAGATGCCAGATGTATGATATGAGGGTTTTCAAGAGTCCCCACATTGTATTCTTTGGTTTCCTCGATGAGAATCGTTGATCGTTCCTGTTGTGTACTAGCAGGGAGAATGTCAAACCCTTCATCCTCAGGCGCCTCAGAGAGGTTTTCACCATTGGATACGCTCTTTCTTTTTACTTTTGTCCGATCAAACAGTGCCACAGTGTGGTTTTCACTGGAAGATCCATGTTTTAATGTTATATTTTTGCAGCTGAAAGGTTTGGCATCCGCCCCGAAGTATGCTACGCTATTAAGTTCAATGGCGAATCCAGCTTTGTGATCCCCGCTTGGTAGATTATCCCTTAATTCTAAAAAGTCAATGATAGCCTCATCGTTCTGGAAGAGGTCAAGACATGGGGGATTGGGTTGGTTCCATTCGATGAGTTCAGGGTGGATAATGGGCATTACTTCATCGATTAAGTTAAGTGCGTTAGAGGTATCAGTGAGGGTTAAGACAGTGTGGTGAAGGTCATTGATAGTACTCTCCCTGTCAGAATCAGGCGTAGGATGAGACGTAGGGTCTGTGGAAGATGTTTCCAGCTCAGGTACCCAAGTGGTCTTTATCTGTGCTTCTCCGTAAATAGGGATGTCTTTGCGTGGTGGAGGTGGTGATGTGTCTTCCTCATCTGAAGTGTTAAGTTGCACTGAATCGAATTCCCACTCATGTGAGTTGGTCTCTGAATCACTCTCCAGCATCCGATTGCTATACCATACTGGGATGTCTTTGGAGTTAAACACGGCAGGCGTGATTGGTTTATGTACCTTTGTAGTGATCGGTGCTGCAGGAACCATGATGGGGATTAAAGGATTTGTCACTGGAAGTATCGGCAGTGTTGATTTAGTGGCTTCTATTGGAACGGCTGGTGCCATAGATGTTGCTGCGGGTTCTGAGATAGTTGTTGCTGCTAATGGTGCTGCTGATGGGATTACTGGTTCGTTTGGTGGGATGATTGGTATTGTAGATGGTTGTAGTGGGTTTGTGAGCCTCGATGGGGCAGTGGGGATAGTGTTTGATGGTGCTTTGATTATGAAAGGTGTCCTCTTTGCAGTAGGTGGACAAAATGGTTTGCTAGGTTTTCCTTTGAATCTGAGTTTAGGAAGGATCTCTTTTTCAAAACCTAGGCCTATATTACCTTTGGGCTTGAATTCCGGTAGCAGCGGTTCGTGTCGTCCTTGTTTGCAGTATCCCAAAGCACTCTGACCATCATACCCCATTCTTTGCATAATGAGGAGGCCTTTGCCATACTGTTCCGTAGGAAGTGTAACTTGCGGTTTGTCAGTGGTGATGGGATCTTTATAGATCCAGTCCGCTAGGTCCTCATCTTGTGTTTCTTCCTCTTGACTCTTTCCAAGGATGAAAGGCGTTAAGGCACATGCTGGCGTGATTAGTGGTTGCTGGAGTAACTGCTGTGGTTTACAATGTGTTCTAGGAGAAGTGGGCATTTGTCCCACACAAAAGAGTTGACTCAAGTTGTATTCTCCAGGACCTTCCTCTGCGACTTTCATTTTAAGCTTTTCTTGCTTGGGTATAGGAGTGTTTGAACTGGCAAGAGAGGCAGGATTTACATATGATGTGGAGGAAATGGCTTCTCTATTATTAGGAACAGTAATTTCTGGTTGATGGCTGATATTATGGCAAAATGCAAAGGGATTTGCATCGCCCAGGATTGTGATCTCTGCACCATTATGTGGGTACTTGATACATTGATGGTAGGTAGATGGAACGGCTTGCATGGCATGTATCCAAGGTCTCCCTAATAATAGATTATATGGCAGAGGAAGGTCCAGAACCTGACAAATGATATGCTTTACCACAAGGCCCACTCGGATTGGTAGTACCACAGCTCCTTTGGATGAACGCTCTACATCATCATAGGCCTTGATGGTGATCTTCTTGCGAGGATCCACTGATTCTATTGCATATCCCAATGCTTTGACCAACTATAGTGTGCAAATGTTTAGGCCTACTCCATTATCGATCAAGACTCGCTTGATCCTGTGTTGGTTGACAAAGCCTTCAATGTGGAGTGAGGCGTTATGAGGTTGTTGGAATGAAGAGTTGTCACTTTCGGAAAAAGTGAGACAAGGTGATGACTTTAGATTTCCAACCATGGCTTGAAATTGGTCCGTATTTAGATTTGCGGGGACTGACGCTTCTTGGAGTGCTTGATCCAAGATAGTTTTATGAGATGGTGACAGGCGTAATAGCTCTAAAATGGATATAAGCGCAGGCGTTTTGTCTAATTGTTCCACAAGATTGTACTGCTTTGGGATGGAGGTGGTGCCTTGTGGAGCTGCCTTGATGGTAACTTTGCCGCGATGCGTAACAACATTGCAATTTGAGGTGGGATTTTTGAAGGTGATAGTTGCAATTTGTTCACTGGCATCATACAGGTGATTGACAGTGTAATTATACGCAGCTTGCGTATAATCAGTGGTATCAGGACCTCGTCTGGACGTGGAAGGACCCCTTTGATCTTGTGATGGAAGTGGATTTTTGAACATCAGGTGATCATTATTGGTCGTTTTTGGGTCATGTCCTTCAATTCCAATTTCTCGTTGCCTTGACCATGATCGAGTTTGAGCCATTTTGTTTGCAAGTTTGTGTTGAAGTTGATTGAAGATGATGATGAGTTGTTTGATGAAGGATTGATGATTTTAGTGGATTGGTGGTATGTAGATCTCTAGCACTTTAAGGTAGATGCAACCGAAATTCCTTCTTTGAATTGCTTGTTTGTTTGAGGAGTTTGGATGTGATAAGGTGTAGAGAAATCTGAGATGTGTTACAGATTTTGACTACCTAGTAATGAGAGGATTCACTCATGAACTAGTTTTACCCTGCGTAGATGTGTCTCTTAGGATGAGCTTATCCTAGATGTAGAAACAATCTAAAAAGTGATGTGATGTGTTTGATTTCAAGCAATATCTCAAAGAGAATCTTGGGACAAGAACCTCTTAATGTTTTGAGAGTTGGGACGGATTGATGATGAAGTGATGATGTATGAGTGAGATGATGGATGAAAATGTTTTCAACTTCAATAAAAACTTTGTGTTACAAATGGGACAAACTCTATCTCTTCCCTTTCAAGTGTTGGTGGTATTTCTCGAGCTGTGTTGTATATGATACAGACGTTTGGGAAGAAGTTGGGATTAATCTTTCCACCTTGGTTTTTGTGATAACTCAGAGCTCTATATTGCATAAAAGCTCTGCGGTTCAATGATTCTGAATCAAACTCGTTTGTTTTTCCTTGAAGGTATAGACGCATGCGATGTAGAAAAACTCTATGTGAGACAAAGATTTGTCTATTGAGATAGAAGAATTTCCTCCTTTTGATCAAAGCCTTTGAGCTTAGTGGTCTCCTTTTCAAGGTGATATTCTGATGACACTTCTTCTTTCGCAAGATGTGAAGAATGGTCATAAAAGTTGTGACTCTGTGTTGTTTGCACTTTGTTTTTGGTATTTTTGGTTGTGTTGACAGATGTTGGATGAATACTTTGTTTTTGGGATTGATTTTCGAATTTTTCTTTGACAAGAAAACAAAGCAAGCACACAAACACAAGAATGTTGCCTCAAAGGCACAAATGAGTATGGGTCTAGATCAACCCAATCCTTGGACTTGTTTTTGACCCTTCCTTTAGATTTATTTTAAGGTGTATTTCCAAAGCCTGAAGTCGGCTCAATTTGCTCTAGGTCTGTAAAACGAACACACTTCAAACACTTTTTATCCCTAAGGTCAAATGGCCAGTTGTGATAAATTTAGCCCACATCTTGATATTTCTTCGACTTTGGTACTACATACCTTATGAATCCCGCCGTGGCAGGTAAGGATGTGATATACTAAGTCTTGCACGAGCATAACAAATAGATGATCCCTATGATGGGGGAGTCACCACTTTTATCAAGTCACAAGTGACTTTTCAAAAAGCTATGTTTCTACTCAAGGAAATATGTATGGTGAGTATCTTGGGAGCAAAACCTTCTATGCTCTTGCACTAAATTGTATCTCAAATATCCTCAATCAATAGAACAGGTGGGCTACTACTTAAAGGTGTTTAGTCATGTTCGATGGCTTTGGACATAAGTTCATTCTGCAGTGACTCACTTAAGAGCCTTGTAACTGGTGGTGGGGCCCATTTGTCCTTTCGGCCAGTTACACTGTAGGAACAGCTATACCCAAGGCTACAGCTTTCGCTCTCACCTGATTTCTATAGCGGCTCGAAGGATTTACCGCTCGAGGTCGTTCCCAAGAGTATCGATCCCTTGGCAAGCCTCTCTTAAAAAATAAAATTTTGAGTGTTACTAACACTTTTCTCTTGCACCTAGGACCACGAGAGCCAAGGGAGAGGATAGTGTGTGTTAGAAGTAGGTCCACTCGACTGACTTTTGTGCACAAGCGTGCTAAACACAAAATTCACTTGTTCTTTTTAATCCATCATGGCAATATGATCTAACTATTTGGAGATGTTGCTCCAACAGTCATGGTGTTCTTTTTAACTCCAAAGGCAATGTGTTTTGTAATCTAGAATTTGGAAATTCTGGTCAACTTAATGAAAAACACGTTTTTGCTTGAAGGAAAATTTGTTTTTGCCAAAAAATCAAGACAAGTGGATTGTTCTTTTTACTGCACCAAAAATTGAAGTGTGGCTTGTGATTTTTAGATTTGATGCAAGAAAATGGAATTGTTTGGTTTTAAGCACCAAATAAAGTGTGTTTCCTAACTTGCAAGAAAACAAATGTTTGAATTTTGTTGTTCTTTTTACCTTGCAATAAAGAAAGATGAATTTTGTTTTAAGCACCAAAAACAAATTTGAGGTTCATTTTATGCACTCCAAAATGAGATGTGAGGTTTATTTTAACTTGTGCAATAAGGGAAAAATGAATTCTTTTTAACCAACTTTTTAAAGAAAGTAAAAAGAAAGATTTTTTTAAAGCATCTACTAACTCCTTCCCCTGCACACAAAAAGATTAGAACCTGCACCTGGTCAATAGTCAAAACGTTAGTGTGGGCTTACACAAGCCTAAATGCTAATTTTGGGTTACAAAGCGAATTGGACAACACTCTGTCGCAATAGCGCTATTCTGCTTTTTTATACAAAAGCGCTAATTGATACAACAGCGCTAATCTACGGTATCAGAAGCGCTATTATACACAGTAGCGCTGAAAGAAGAAATAAATCCAAGAAGACAAAAGCGTTGAATTGTGTCAATAGCGCTGAAACTGGGACAATAGCGCTGAAATGTTGTCAATAGCGCTGGAACATTTTCAATAGCGCTATCTAAGGGTCAATAGCGCTAAAAGAAATTGTTGCAAAAGCGCTAAAACGCGTTCAATAGCGCCGAAGCGCAACCTGTGTGGCAATTTCAACAAGCAAAATGTTAATTTTAACAAAAAAACATCAGAAGGTTGCGTGTTCGATTCACGTCGGGTTCACCAAATGAAGCCCTCCTAAATGGCACAAGGTTAGTTTAAGATCAAACAACACAAAAACACACAAAACATTAGCGTTAGTCAATCAAAAACCAAACACATGAAGGCATTCCAAAGGAGACACTAAAAACACATGCTAATGAATCTAACTAAAGAAGTAAGACAATGAGATATCTCCAACTATCTCTCAGCATGATATTAGTTCCTTCTCCCTTGTTCCTCTCCTCTCCAAGTTCCAAAATAGTGTAGCTCTCAGCAGCTTTTTGCACTATGGATGCTTATGGAGGATTGAGATTATAGTATAGCTCCAAACATGAAATGAAAAAGCTATTTTATGCTAAAATGATATATTTTAACCAAAAAGACAAGATTTAGTTATGCTATGCTAAATGCTCTCTAAAATGTCTATAGCTTAGATGCATACAAGTTTTCCGGATCTGGATTATGAAGGAATGGGCTCTATTTATAGGAAAAATGGAGCAATGGATGGTTGAGATTGAGCAATCTCAACAAGGGTCAGGATTGAATGATTTCAAATCCATGTGAGGGATTTCAACCCAATCTCAGAATGACAAGTGTCAATGTGAGATAGGTTGAGAGGGGAGGGAATAAGCATTAAATGCCTGACATGACTTTGGGATTTTGAGTCAAGGTTGGTTGAATGAATAAACTCTTTATTCAAAGAATAAAGCTTTTATCCAATGGATAAAATCTTGTGCAAATGTGAAATGGATGAATATGGTCAAACAATAAATGTTTGGGGAGACAAGATTGAAATAACCATAAATGGTTATGTAAGAGACATAAATGGTCATGTAAGAGCCATTAGTGGTCTTGGAAGACTTTGGGGGTTAATTTGTTGAACACACCAAGCATTAAATGCTTTTCAAAGACTTTGGAGTCTTTGAGAAGTGACTCCTATTTTTCTTAGGAATGTGACAATAATTAGGGGATGGATTAAGTTAATTAGGAAGGGGTTAGAAGAATCTAGAAGGGGATTAGATTTTGCAAGTGGATTTGGTGGGTGAGGGAAAATAGGATTTTATTAAAATAGAAATTCATTTATTTCAATAAATGTGTGCAAGTTGCATTTGTAGGAAAATGCAAGTGGGGGGGAGGATAATTATTTAAATAAATGTTAATTTATTTAAAAGAGGAAAAAGGGATTTAATTAAATAAATTGATTTTATTTATTTAATTGATTGTGAATTTGATTTAATGAATTAATTAAAATAAATTGAATAATTTATTTAATTAATAGAAGAATGTTTGGGGATGAATTAATTAAATATTAATTTAATTAATTGATGGCTAGTGGATTTTTAATCAAATAAATACGAAATATTCATTTAATTAAAATGGACAGATTTGTGTGACTACAGGTTATTCATTGTTGTTGCTAGGATATGTTGTTGTCATTGAAGTCAACATATTCCTATGAGCTATTTTGGTGAGTTTGGAAAAGGTTTTTGGTCTAGTTTCATAGTTTGGTTTTGCTAATCACTGTTTTGCAGAAACCGGTATTCCCTCCAGTATATTCTGGTGTGATTGGATCTTGTGCTGAGATTTTGGATTATTGTTTGGGATGATCATGTGTATCTTCATTTCATATGGTTCATGATTTGGTGTGTTGCAAGTTATCTTTCTTCGTGACAGTTGTTGATTGGTTTTGTATACACCTAAAAATGGTCCGAAGATAATTAATTAAATAAGCAATTACTTAATTAATCCCCCTTCCTAATTTAATTGAATTCATTAGGTAATTTTATTAAATTGTCCCTTTCATCTACTTATTAATAAATCTAAGGATTTATTTAATAGGTTCATTTCAATGGTCCCCTTTGATTAATTAATCCTCCCCCATTTCAATCAATTCTTTTAATCCCCTAATTAATTAAAACAAATCAATTCATGAGTTGTTGAAAATTAATTAGCCTTTTCTTATTATTTGAATTTTTAAATTCAAATTACCCACATGCCTCCTAACTTCTAACCACCTAACCTAACCATCCCTCTAACCTAACCCATTCCACCTAACCTTGGGTTTATATAACCCTATCCTATCTTGCACATCGTAACCTCCTTATCCTAACCTCCTATGGTGTGGATGTTCTTCCCTTGAGACACATGGCACTTTGGCCACATGTCTCCTCTCTTGGACACTTGCCCTCTTATGAGAAAGGCTCCTTGACACTTGTCACCATAGAGATGACAAGTGTCCCTTCCTCCAACCTCCTCCAATTTCACCCTTGATATCTTCAAACTCAATCTTGACCGCTGATTCCTGCCACCTCACCCCTAGCCTTGGAAATCCTATAAATATCCCCTATTTTGGAGCACAAAGGATCCCATCTCATATTAATTTAGGCATTGTTACTATAGGCATATCCATTCTAGAATATCATTTAAGCATTGTTATTATAGGCATTTGCATCTTAGATCTACTTTAATTTGATCATTTTCTAGCATAATTGTTGAATCATGTAGCATAATCAATCTCTATTCTAGCTTAATTGCATCATCATCATAGATTAATAATGCATATCATTAGCTTAATTATCCCCTTGGATCAATCTAGCATAATCAATCTCATCTAGCTTGCATATCATATCATTTTAAATCCTTTGTTTAGGTGTAGTCAAGTCACTGGGATTGCTTATACACATCTGAGAGCAAATCCACACTCGCATCTCTTAGAAGGCGATAGGTCACTTTGTCATGGTTTATCTTTCGTTTAATTTCAATTTGCTAACTGATGCTCTGCAAAAAGGATTAGAAAATCTGTTTGATGGCAACACACACAAGAGCACAAGAAACAAACGTTAGTGTTAGCAACAAAAAATTATCCTAAACAGGCATATCAAGAGAGATATTAAGCATGAAATAGAAAGCATATAAACATAAAATAAAATAGCTAATCAAGATGCTCATAGTTGCTCCTCCCTTGTTCCTCTCCTCTCCAAGTCCCAAATGAGTGTAGCTCTCAGCTTTTAGCACTAGCCATGGATGCCATATGGAGATTCAAGATGGTTGAATATGATAAGCAAATGCTATGCAAGTGTAGATATTGATGCTATGAGAAAGCTCTATGCTAATGCCAGTATAACAACAATACTCTAATTCTTCCTTTTTTTTGAGGAGAAGGGTTCTATTTATAGAAGAAATGGGGAAATGAAGGGTTAAGATTGAATGGTTTAATCAAGGGCCAAGTTTGAAAGTTGGGGATCCATGTGCACAATTGGCACCAATAAAATGGTGACAAGTGTCAACATAGGATTGGGTTGAGAGAAGAGGTTGGAGGCATTAAAGGCCTGAGAAGACCTCATGGTTATCTAGAGGCTAAGGGTCAAGTCCAAATTAAGATTACCCACTGGATTAAGAGTTAATCCAAGGATAAACCTTTGTGCAAATGTTTAAAAGATAATCATGGTCAAAGCATTAATGGCCTGATGAGACCTTTGGGTTGGGTAGAGGTTGAGTCAAAACAAATGTTTTAACCATGTGGGAGGGTTTGAGGTAACCATTAATGGTTATTGGAGACTTTGGGGATTAAGTGGTTGAAGGTTGAAAGCCTTCAATGGTTATCAAAGACTTTGAGCCATTTAGTGGTTGAAGGTTGAAAGCCTTTAATGGTTATCAAAGACTTTGAGGGTTTGAGAAGTGACTTCCCTTTTGCTTAGGAATGTGACAAAGTTTAGAGAAGGGGTTAGGTTATTTAGAAGTGATTAGAAAATTCTAGAAGGGGTTTAGGCATGCAAGTGGATTTTGTAGGAAAATGCAAGTGGGAGAAATTTTGGTATTTTCAATTAAAATAAAATCATTTATTTCAATTAAATGGTGTAATTTGCATTTGGATAAATATTCAAATAAATATTAATTTATTTAAATGAGAAAAATGAAGATAAAGCATTAAAATGCTTGAAGACTTTGAGGAAAACCATTAAAGGCTTGAAGACTTTAAGGAAAACCATTAAAGTCTTAAGAAGACTATAGAAGGAAGCCATCAAGTTTGAAGACTTTAAAGCCATCAAGTTTGAATACTTTAAGGGAAACCATTAAAGGTTTCAAGTGGGTGAGGATAAATAGGATTTTAAATAAATAATTTATTTAAAATAGTTGTGCAACTTGCTTTTGTAGGAAAATACAAGTGGGTGGAGGATAAAGGTGATTTAAATAAATTATTTATTTAAAATAATTGTGCAACTTGCATTTGTAGGAAAATACAAGTGGGTGGAGGATAAAGGTGATTTAAATAAATAATTTATTTAAAATAATTGTGCAACTTGCATTTGTAGGAAAATGCAAGTGGGTAGAGGATAAAGGTGATTTAAATAAATGTTAATTTATTTAAATGTGAGAGGTGGGACTTTGGGGGATTTAAATAAATATTAATTTATTTAAATGTGATAGAATATTTAATTAAATAAATATGATTTGTTTATTTAATTAATGGTCTGAATTTGGTTAAGTGAATTAAATCAAATAAATTGAATAATTTATTTAATTAATAGGAGAAGAGGGTTAAGATGAATTAATTAAATATTAATTTAATTAATTATTGATTGATGGTTAAATAATCAAATAAATACTAAATATTCATTTAATTAAGTGGACAGATTTATGTGACTACACTAACCATGCTTGTAATGATTTTTTGAGTGTTTGTGTTGCAGTTGCAGGTACCCTACTTCACACACACGGCAGGTTGTGTTCTTGAGCTTTGAGACGTTGACCAATGAAGATTTGAAAAAAGTTGTTAGTGCAACGGTTCCAGATGATTTTAACATGCTTGCTGGTTTTTCCTAGTCGTGTCCTATTTGTTTTGGTGATTTCCTTGAGTTGGTGATAATTTATGTGTTATACAGTATTTCTGGTAGTGTAGCATGTTGCGGTTGATCTTGGTGGGATTTCCAGTGGATGTAATCATTTGGAAATTTGAATTAGGTGCATGATATGTAATGTAAATCATAATATTGGTTTGGTGGTCGATCTTTGTATCGTGTGATATATTTTTTGTAATTATGAGTTAAGGATTGAGGGTTTAGCTGACCTTGTTATCAAGGTTGATGATATGTATATATAGGTGATATACTTATGTAATTTTGGTGTCGGTAGTATTTCTGCATTATAAGAGAGGTAAATGTGTGAACAAGGATATACCATTTAGTGAAGTGTTGTGTTGTGGCGAGTTTTCATGTTGCAGGGCAGACAACTGTGCTTAACTAAAACTGTCATCAGGCATTTGTAGATGTTATCATTGCAGTTCATTCCTTTTGGATTGTAGTCCAAATCATATGGTAAGTCAGTGAGACCTCTCTTAGGATTGTAGCCTTCTCAACATATATCTTTTGAGCAGTGAGCTCTAGGCAGTGTGCCTGAATGCATGTACATTCCCCATTGTAATATTTTTGCATACTACTGTAGAGTATCATCCTATTGTGGGTAGGTTCCCACCATGGCTTTTCCCTTAAACGACTTTTCCACATCAAAATATTGGTTTTGTGTATTGTGTTGTTAATTTCCATATTTATTATTGTTGTGGTTTATCAGTTTATGTTTTGGAACTTTAATTTGTATATCCGGTGAAGACTGATTCACCCCCCCTCTCAGTCTCCCTTCTTGATTGTTGATATCAAAGAGAAGGAAAATGGAAGGAGAGGGGATGTACAACAAGGGGAGGGTGAAAACATAAAGGAAGGAAAGAAAACACAAAGAAGGGGGGAGGAGGCAATGGGGGGAAAGGAACAAGGGGGAGGGGAATACGAGAGAAACGAGCAAAGGGGGAGGAGGGCTAAGAGAGACTTAGTGATGGGGAAGAGGATTACAATTTTTAAGGAAATTTAACAATAGATGTCAAGAGAACCTTAAATTCCAACCTCTATCTCAATTAAGGTTAGAAGGGTGGTAATGGATTTTGATGTTGGGAGAAATGGCTTTAAGAATCAAAAGGCAAAGTTCAATGTTAGTAGGTTAGTTCAACAATGAAATAAAAAACAAAGAACTAAATACCATCCAAAGCATATCAAAAGAGATTCAAAGAAACATGAAAGAAGCTTAAATAGAAAGAGAAAGGGAAAAGAGCCTTCCTAAGATGCCTCCATGATGCTGAGATGATATTCCTCTTTTGTTTCTCTCCTCTCCAAGTACCAAATAAGTGAAGCTCTCAGCTTTTAGCACAAGCCATGGATGCCATATGGAGATTCAAGATTGTTTGCAAATGCTTAAACAATATGCTTATGCAAATAAAAATGATGATGTTATAAAAAATCTCTAAATGTCTAGGCTAATACCAGTATAGTAACATTACTCTAATGTTTCCTCCTTTGCTTGAGGGTGAGGGATACTTTTATAGGGGAAAAATGTTGATTGAATGACTAAGATTGAGTGAGCTTGTGAAAGGATAGGATTGATGGGTTGTGATCCATGTGGGTTTTCAATCCAATCCCATGATGACAAGTGTCAACATGTAATGGCTTGAGAGGAGAGGAAGGGAGCATCAAATGCCTAAAGGAACATGAGGGTAACCTCATGTGGTTGGGGTTATTGGATAAATCTTTTATCCAAGGGTAAAGTTATTATCCAATGGGTAACCTCTTGTGCAAAGTTTACCCATGTGGGTTGGAGTGTTGAAAGAGGAAATGCATTTAAGACTCTGTAAGAGCCTTAAATGACTTGTGCAAATGTTTAAAAGAGGGATTAGGCTAAATTGGAAGGGGTTTAGAGAAATATGGAAGAATCTAGAAAGAGGTGGGTGTGGGTAAATAGTTTTTTATTAAAAAATAAAAATCTATTTAAATGTGCAACTTGCATTTGTAGGAGAATGCAAGTGGATGGGATATTTTTAAATAAATATTGATTTATTTAAAAAGGGGATTTGATTTGGTAATTTGATTTTTAAATAAATGCTAAATTTATTTAAATAGGAAGGAGGATGAACTAAATAAATTAGATTTATTTAATAACCTCGATTATAGTTTAGCAATTAAATAATTTATTAAATTTATTTAACTAAAATAGAAGAATAGGCTAAGGATAATTAATTAAATGTTAATTTAATTAATAGAGGAATATTTAGTCATTTAAATAAATATTTAATATTCATTTAATTAATAAACAAATGTATGTGTCTACATTTGCCTCTCTTCGAGACAGTGTGGTTTATCGCACTGTTTCAAATAAAAACAAATAGGCATGAGAAAAATGCCCCATGGATGTTAGTTTTTGTTGGTTGGTATGCCCCCTCAAGAGATGAGCCAATTATTTTGAGAAATTGGGCTATCTCTCGAAGAAATAGAAAGAAATTATGTGATGATAGAGGAGATAAATTTGGAGTAAATGGCGAAATAATGGATGAAAATGGGGTTAAAATAAAGAAATGGCTAGCGTCGAAAGCTCCCAAGGTCCACAACGGTAAACAAGGCGAAGAAGGGGGAGGTTTGGGTAGGGTATATTTAGGCTATAAGGGCTAAAATGGTCCTCATTTGCACACTCTCTTATAGAAATCCAGAGCTCCAAATAGTGACATTTGTAGCAGATTGGTTGAGCGAAAATGTTGTTCCCACTCACAAATCATCACCTGGAGCGGATCCGGAGGTACCAGCAGTCAGCCGACTATGGACCCCCGGTATGTCGAATTTTAACTTTTGCCTTTAGAGCTCATTTATTGCATTTAATAGCTAGGGGAAATGTCGAACGACAAAGGCGCTAAAATGTTGTTTTAGTGCTTTTCTTGCCCAAAATAGCTTTTTCATGCCACAATGGCATTGTTGTATAGTTGTTTTAACACGTTTGTTAATTTAGCGCTATTGTTAGGGATTTTTAGCGCTTTGGATTTCATTGTTGTGGCGCTATTCTCATGGTTGTTAAAATGTGACTGTTGTAGCGTTGTTGTCACATAATCTAGCGCCATTGTTCCAATGTAGTGCTCTTGTAGGGCTAAAGTAGTGTTGTTGGATTCTGTAGTGCTTTTGTGTTGTTGAAGTAGCACTTTTAGTTTTGTTTAGCACTTTTGTCAAGTGTTTAACGCTATTGGGTCCCAGCATATGATAGTCAGGGTTTATGCCCCAATTTGATAGTCAAGTTGATAGTTTGATGTTAATGGTGCCATTGCATGCATGTTTGTGACTTGTGTGAGACTCGATGTACCCGTTGAGTCTAGGCAATATGATGTCATGCATGTTGGTAGTCTAGGTTTTATCAATCAAGTTACCTGATGAGACTTAGATACTTGAAAAAGCATTTGATAAAGTCTAGGTAATAGTCGTATTTTTGCATAGCAAAGAGATTGACACTTTTATTCGATTTGTGTAGGAGGATCACCTAGGAGTGTTGCAGATGCGAGAGAGGCATCCGACCACATAGTGTCTGTGTGATCAATTGATAGATCTTGAGGTCAACTATATATGTGTTGTAGGACTTTTTGCTATGATGCATCTACCCATGATTCATATGAAGCGCGGACTATTGACTGCACTGGCCGAGCGGTGGCACAACGAGACATGTTCATTCCACATGGCGATGGGAGAGATGTCTGTTACACTGGAGGATGTCTGGAGGATTTTGCATATTGATAGTTCTAATACTTAATGTTAAGTACAGATGCCAAGCTAATAAGATGAGAGGGGGGGTGAATCATACAAACTTAATCTTCCATAAAAACAACAAATTCAACCTCGGTAACATATACTTCAGTAATATATCCAAAACTGATAAACATGCAAACTCAAAAGAATATAAACATCATAACACTCATAACACCAGATTTAACGTGGAAACCCAAATAGGGAAAAACCATTGTGGGATTTTGGACCCACTAAGAAATATACTCTTCTAGAGTATGCTTGATTAAAAGCAAATCCTGTTAAAGATTACAAACACATTGCTAGATGTGACCCGGTTACGGGATTTCCCTCAGATCTGTTAGGATCTTCACCTTGTTAGAAGTGACCTTGTTAAAGGATTTCAAACACTCAATCAAAATGTCACCTTGCTAGAGGGTTTTACAAATAAGACTGTTAAGTCCACTCGGTTAAGAGATTTTCTGTCACTTCACAAAATAACAGTAATAAAAATCTATCTGCAACTTCACATCTAAAATGATAAAGCAGATTCTTATTTGCTAAATACAATAGGACTAATCTTGTCCATCTGTTTATCTCTATACTCTGTTATTCAAACAGGTCTTCAAGCTTTTGTGCTCGGTAATCACTATGTAGCATCCCTGTGCATACACTTGGCTGCATACATTGTTTATCAACAGTTCCTTATTTATAAACAATTTGCCAACCGCTTAATCTCCTTGATCACATTTCCCATGATCAATCATAGCCATAAGATCTTCAAACTTGACCAGGTTCAATGTATCCTTCGATCTGAAAACGTTTTACCCTGCCTTGGAACTTGCATATATTTCTTGGAACTTGTGCTAGGGTATTGCGGTTCAATCTGAGCTGTAGATCTTCCTGCCAATTTTCCTTTGCCATAGATTCTTTAACAAACTTCATGCACAGCATACCAATCATTTAATCATAGCCAGCTCATCAGCCTCCTTCATTAAATAATGTTTTTATTCATTCAGTGCATTCTGTTACTACTCGGTTGCAACTCGGTAAATACTAAACTTCACTTGGTAGACATTCTGCCTTCATTAACCGATAGCGATAACCTTAGGGTTTACCGACTAGGTTCTTTGCTCGGTAACATAGTATAGTATTAACCTTACAATCAATAACATATGTAGGATATCAAACCAATCTAAACATCATGATCTCATCATTGTCTAACTTGATAATAGTTGCCCATTGAATAACTTATTTCTCCCCTTATTCATCACATTCTTTCTATGTCTTTTACCGACATCTTTATACTCATCAAATCATACTTCTTAAGATATGGCAACATCATACTGAATTAGAAAATCAATTTCTTGACATCAATGACAAAATAATAATATTAAGACAGTAAACATCCTTAATCAGTTATATCCATAATCATCAACAACCTTCTCAATATCCTTAATGAAATGCCAACAATCTCTCCTTGTCTGTTATAATGCCAACAATTTCGATCATTGGAGAGTTGGTTAATTATGACAAGGTGATGGGTGAGGCAGCATTACGACAAGTGTTTCCCTACCTAGAGTTAGAAGTCGATGACGAATCCGTCACATGGGAGGATATAGAATATTTATATGAGCCACTACCGACAGTACTATCAAGCATCGTTAGAGGGCTCCTATGCCCTAATCGGAGGTCATATGGTCTTGCAGTTGGTTGGGGAAAAGTCATTGAGCAGATGGCTAGTGAGGGCACTCAATATACATGGGGGTCATGTGTATTGGCCCATTTGTACATGGATTTGCATGAGGTGGTTTACCAGGGCATCACCTCATTAGTTGTAGGGATCACGTTGCTACACATAAGGGCATAGGAGCACTTGCCTATTATGAGACCAGTGTGCATGAGGTTTAGGGAGATTGACCAGCCCTATGTTTATATGTATGGAGGTATGATAACACAGCCCCATCTAGGGAAGTTGGAGTACTAGCAATAGGCATTGGACGATTTAGATACAGTGATATGGCACCCCTACCTTGATTGTGAGTAGTGGGAGGGTGATGCAGACGTGATACCATATGTTCGCACAGTGTGGTTCCTGATTGGGTGGACATCTTATGTGGTCGAGAGACATCTTCTAGGCCGAGTGATGAGGCAGTTTGGGAGGACACAGGGTATGCCACGAGGTTCCGAAGAGTAGGCTAGAGTTGTCTGAGAGAGATTCCAATGGGGGCCTATATTTCCCTATCATCGGACGTTGGCCAATTTTCAGACTTTACAGGCAAGACCATGGCCATATCAAGCTGAGGTGGAAGATGTGGGGGTGACAAATGAGTATGCACAGTATTTGGTCGCACATCCCTTTCCATGGATCTCTGATCTAGTAGAGTTGGTTCTGCCATTCGAGGATGACAGGGCACCTAGACAGGGGAGGAGGAGGAGGAGGAGATTAGATGGAGGAGGTAGAGGAGGTAGAGGAAGTGGAGATGGTGGAGGTGGAGGAGGAGGTGGAGGTGGATTTGGGAGTAGGGGTTTGAGGAGAGGCAGGGGTGGGATTCCTTTGCAGTTGGGACAGGGAGCACTTATACAGGGACCAACAGTTGCAGTCGTAGGAGAGAGGGGAGAGGGAGGAGCAGGCGAGATATGGGTGGTGGTGGAGGTGGAGGTGCAAGTGGAGATGTGGCTATGGAGGAGGGACATTGAACCACAAGTGGTGGATAGGGGGACCTCCGAGAGGTTATGAGAGTGCGGCTAGAGACTTGCCTGACAGTCATCGAGGATCGTATCATTGATTTGGAGGTCGAGTTAGAGGACAAATATGTAGAGATTGTTGCGAGGGATGTCCAACTTTTTGCATGGGGGGTCGATTTGACTGTTTTTCTTACGGAGAGGGATGATGTAATAGATAGAGTGAGGTAGCTATAGGATAGGGTCTGAGCATTAAAGGGAGCACAGGGACAGGGTTCCATAGGCAAGGTGATGAGGGAGATGCGTCGAGCCAGAGCTGAGATTGATTATGGGCAGAGATTATATGAGCAGGTGGTGCCCAGCAATCACCAGGCGATGAGCTACTCCCAGATGCGGCGGGCGAGATCAGAGCGATCTCAGAGAGGTCAGAGCAACGAGGGTGTGATGGGTCATCCTCAACGAGATGGCAAGGGTGGTGGTGGTGGTGGAGCCACGACATATGGAGTGAGTGGTATTTGAGGTATCCTTTGCATTTGTTACTATAACGATACTTGGATGGCTCTTTGGTAGCCGATTATTTTGACATCATTGTATTTTGATACATGCGTACTTTATTTTGATGAGATATATATGATGAGAGCTAAGTTTTGGCGACGATGATATGATATGCATTTATGTGATGATATGATTTTTTGTATGCATGTTGATGTCATGATTTGATATGATGATACTAACATGTGGATGCAGGTTATATTTCATACATGCGATGATGCTTCATTCTATCTATATGTATGATGTTGATATGATGATATTGATATGTGGATGCAAGTTTATATTGGATGTATGTGATGATGTTTATTCTATCTATATGTAAGATATTGATATGAATGATGTATACTTTTGGAAAATGTAAAATGATATAGTTTATGATGAAAAATAGATATAAGATGATATAATTAAAAATTTTATGCAAATGACTGGTTATTTATGATTGTAATATGTACTTGTGAATATATATGCGATGCAACGGATGAATCATTTGTGTGGATTTGCAGTATATGATGATAATGATAGATAATACTGATGTGATGATGATATGAATTAGATTTATGTGAGTTTTAAAATGTACAAAATGAATATAATGAATGTAAATTAATGTTCTTTAATGAATGCACCTAATGAATGTTCTTTAATGAATGCACCTAATGAATGTTCTTCTATGAATGCACCTAATGAATTCTCTAAATGGATGTAAATGAATGTATTTGAAAGAAATCCACATGAATGGATGTAAATAATTAATGCTACTAAAAAAAGTATTTAACATGAGATGCAACTTAACGAATTAAATGAATGCACCTAATGAATGTACTAAATGAATGTAATGAATGAATGCACTTAATGATTTTAATAAATGCACTAAAAATGACTTCACCTAAATGAATCTACATGATGTAAATAAAGGCACTTAACGAATTAAATGAATGCACCCAATGAATGTACTAAATGAATGAATGCACTTAATGACTTTAAATAAATACAACTTAAGGATTTGAAATGGGATGTACTTAATGAATGCATGTAATGATATGCAGTGAATGATAATGCAAACTGAATTGACCTAAATGGGTTGAAAATGAAACTATTTATAAATGGTTTATACCTGATATGAGACATAAATGCTAATGTATTTAAAACATGCAAAGATGATATGGAGATGTGAGAGGATGTATCAAAATACTCTGTCATGATGTTTGTGCAAGATAAGCCTTTTGATAGCAAACTTTTTCATAGCATCCCTAATTATTTACATGCTTGATAAATATGTGTACATTATATAAATGAATGCGTGATATGCAATGGAATGAAATATATACATATGAGATGGAATGGTGATCCATGGCTTATTCTTTGTGCTTTGTATCCTCATTGAGCATGGTAGTACAGATCTTGGCCGAGGTATCAGAAACCAAGTTTGAACATTGCACCAGTAAATAAACATCATAGATAAGGAAAGTAACCCTCCATTTTGGTTCATATGCAAATGGTCAAGGTATACATTGTAGTTAGCAAGCCAAAAGGGATCCATGACTACATATTTTGCATAGGATTTTGTAGCTTAGTGAACTTCCCATGTAGACACCATTAGTACATGCCCCAGAACTTCATTGGTTAAATCCAGAGACAAAAAATAAAGAAAAATATATCATGAACCATCCTGGCCACTCTAATCACTTGTGGATACCCTAGAGTAGCATAGGAGCCTAATATAAAAAGAAATAATCTAACCAATTTCCTATCAGCCAAACAACATCTTCTTGTTAAAGATATATGTCACCATGTCTTGTTTTGAAGGAAGGATGCATCCTTGTTAAGATGGTCTTGGGTATGTGTTAGACAGATGTTTGTTTGTTTGTTGATTTGATAGGGGGTCATCGTGAAGTAGCTCAAATGTTATTTTTGTGTCTGGGTTGATGTTTATGTACAAGGAACAATGTTTTTGATTAACTGTGATGTTTTTCCAATATTTTTGGGGTTTTGAATTGTTTTGAATGTTTTCGATCTTTTGAGATATTCTAAATGTTTTTGATATTTTGAGATTTTCTAAATGTTTTTGGATTATTTCAGGACATTTTTGGAATGAGTATCTTGGTGAATCACATGTATGGAGAATCCACTCCCATCATTAGGTTAAGAACGTTTCCCTCAGTTAAATGTTAGTGTAAAAGCATAATGTGGGACACATGAGGCAATAACCCTAATTGCAGCGTAATAACAAGTCATGGTAGATAGGATGTATGAGTGGATGCAATGGATGGGATCGCAACAAGTCTGAGAGACAATGGAGCTACAACCTTTATGAATGGCTCCTATTTTCTAGGTTTTCACCACCATACTTATCCAAGGCGCCACCGGAGTGGTTTTCACCGTTTTGATGAATAATTTTTCTTTACTATTTTCTTGAATTTTTTTTCATCTTTTTGTACTTTTTTTAGGACTTTTTCTGAATGTTTTTGGTATTTTCTGATATTTGATGAGCCTGATGCTCTGCATAGCTTATGTATGAAACTTTTTGATATGCATGTTGTTGGTTGGATCTGCCAATGGTTCTCCTTCTGAAGTTGCTAACTGATATGCCCCAGACCCAAAGACCGCGGTGATGACATATGGACCCAACCAATTGGATTCAAATTTACCTCAGTGTTCTCTATTTGGTTGATTGTGAGGATTTTGTCTGAGAATAATATCTCCTACCTCAAATGTGCAAGGTTTGACTCTATGATTGTAACTTTTGCTCATGCAATGTTGATAGGCTTTGAGGTGATTGTAGGTAGCTTGTTGCTTCTCATCAAGCAGTTCCAAGTCTTGTAGACAGGAGAATCGATATTCTTCATCATTTATTAGTTGTTAGTAGAGAAGAGAGAACTCATGAGATAGAATAGCATGGAGGGGAAAAGCATTGGAATCTAGACGTATTGCACACATATTTGGGGAAGGTTATCATTGATCATAATCCAACTTGGATTGTATTTCAGAGGTAGGCTCTTATTCGAGAAATAGTTTATTATATATTTATAAAATAAGAATAGAATTATCTTGAGAATTTTTTATTTTAGATCACTAATGAAGAAAGAGTTAAACTTTGAACTAGTTTATGCATTAGAAGACATGATAATTTATGTCAATATTTCTTTTGAAGAAGCCATATAGATATGTGCATTATGAAATATCGTCTTACTTAATATGTAGAAAACTACTGAATTTAGATAGTTGAATTAGTAAATCATAGAAAACACATGTTAGTGTCAAATTTGATATATCATTTGAAGAAAGAATGTGTACTCATATTATATGCGTTTATATGTAAATATACATACATACATGTGTTACACCTTATTTTAAATTCTTGTCTTTGATTTACTTGAAAAGATAGAAGTGAAAGATTGTTCTCTTTTCAAATATATATTTGTTTGTCTGTGAAAGATTATTTTCTTGCTAGATAAAATTGGTTGTAAACGAAAGATTGTTTCCTTCTATTTTTATTTAATGAAAGATTGTCTTCTTTAACATTTTATTTTTATCATGCGAGAAATAGGAAGCTATAATTGAAAAATGAAAGATTGTCTTCTATATATTTATTCTAAGTTTCATATGAACATTAGAAAAGCTAGATATGCTTGTGTTTGTGGGAAAGTTACCTTTCGGGATGGGTGCCGAATGTGGAATCATAGAGAGAATAGTTTGCTTTTCCAAACTATATTTTATTGCTATGCATGGCATTATACTCGACCGAGTAACTTATTGACCATTGAAATAGATGGATTTATTTATGCTCTCTACCATATCCTTGATTGATCTTGCTTGTTTCTTAATGGAATTAGAAAATAGAAAATGCATGTATCATTCTAGGCGCGCACCAGATTCCATCTTGTCTATCGAATTCTTTTTGCTAAGCAATTCGTGCAGGGTCGGGTATTCTTGATTGACCAAGAATTCCGAGGAAGTGTAAGCTTCAAGGTTGGGTGGAAAAAGCGCCTAAATCTTGTTCTCGTCTTCATTGTAAAGATTGCATTGAAGATAGCTTGGATTGCAAATCAAAGGACACATCGCATCCTTTACTTTATAGTTATCTTGTTATATGAACTTAAGGCATTTGAAAGGCCTAAGTATTGTATGTAGATATGATTGAGATACTACTTACATATTCTTATTGAATGAAGAATCTTTATCTCTTTTTAGAAATCTCGTGTTTATAATGACATCATTGGAAATGATCATTTTGAGCTAAGAATGGAATAATGGAAGAAAATAGACTTATTAAAGGAATTATGAGTTTATTCAAGAAGAGTACTTCATTTTATTATTGAATTTAGAACGTTTTATGTCTTTACAGTAATTCAACCTCAACAAGCAAGACAACCGTTGCTCCATATACAAGTGAGTATGGGGTTGTGTCGGTAGGGGTTCAAATGCTAGTTTGATATGCCCATAGTGCTAGATTCAGATGAATGTGCTAATCACGACTGGCATCATTGATTGTCTTCTTGAGGATTCTCAATATGTTCTTGTTTGAGGCTTTTGCTTGACCATTTCCTTGTGGGTAATATGGAGTGGAGAAATGGTTTTGGATATGAAACTTCTCACAGAGTTCACAAACATCCTAAATTTTAAAAGGAACCCTATTATATATGATGATGGAAATAGGTACACCATACCGACAGATGATGTAATTGATGCGATCTTCTTGTCGGTGACTTGGGTGAGTGGAACGACTTTGATCCACGTGGTGAAGTATTATGTGGCAGTAATGATGAAGTTGTGACCATTAGATGAAGATGGATGGATTTTACCCACAAGGTCCAGTCCCTATTGACAAAAAGGCCATGGTGTTGTGATAGGTTACAATTCTTGCACTAGTGCATGTATAAGATCTACGTGAATTTGGCACTTTTTGCACTTTCTCACAAAGTAGTAGGAGTCTTTTTTAATAGAGTGCCAATAGTATCCTACCCGAATGATATTTTTGGCCAATGAAGGGCCACTTGAATGATCCCCACAGATACCTTCATGTACTTTTTCTAAAGTTGTGGTCACCTCACCTTGCTCTAAACATTAGAGGTGAGAACCGTCGAGACCTAGTCAGTATAGGGTTTCAGCAATGATGGTGTATCAACTGGATTGGTGTATGAAGGTTTTGTGTTGGTTGTTTGATTGGTTAGGTGGAAGGATTTGATCACGTAGGTAAGCGTAAAACTCACCATACCATGGGGAATCGGGATCGATGAGTTGATAGACTATCTCGGATTCCGTGATATCATAAGTGGGGATCCAAAGCTGTTCAACTAAGAATTCGTAGCATGTTGAATTTTGTGGAAGATCCAGGAGAGAGAGGATATGGTAGTCATTGCATCTGCAACTCTGTTCTGATCTCAAGGAATATGCTCAAAAGTGATAATTGTGAATAATTCTTTGACGCTATCAACCATTTTCTTATAAGGCGTGAGCTTATCATCCTTAGTTTGGTATTCATCATTGACCTATCAAATTACCAGTTGTGAAACACCATAGACCTGTAGCTCCTTTAAGTTCCACTGCACGACCATGTGTAGTTTGGTGATCAAAGCTTCATACTCTGCTATGTTATTCGTGCATGGAAATTTGAGCCTGTATGATTTTGGAATGCTATCACCTTGAGGTGTGATAAAAAGAATGCCAGCTCTTGAACCATCTCTAGTGTATGAGCCATCAAAACATAACTTCCGTTGTCGTGTTGGCAGTACTGTGAAGATTTCCTCATCTGGAAAAGTTGAGATGAGTGGATGGTCTCCGATGAGTGGTGTTTTGGTCAACTGGTCTGCAATGACATGCCCCTTGATTTCTTTTTGGTCCACATATTCTATGTCAAACTCACTGAGGAGCATCCCATTTTGCCAAGCAGCCTGTTAGTGTTGCTTTATTGAGTAGGTACTTGAGTGGATCTATCTTGGCAATTATTTGGATCTTATGTGTCAGCATGTTGTGCCTCAGTTTGGTGGCTACCAAAATTACTACTAGACAGGCCCATTCTATAGGGGTATAATTGAGTTCATACCCTACGAGTGTTCTAGAAATGTAGTATATTGCACATTCTTTACCTTCTGCATTATGTTGTGCGAGTAAGACTCCTAAGGTCGTAGCTGTAGCTGATATGTATAACAATAATGGCTTGTCTGGAGATGGTGGTGTCAATAATGGTGGAATCATTAGGTAGTCTTTTAACTGCAAGAATGCTTGCTAGCAATTCTCTTCCCATTGAAATGACCATTCTTATGAAGCAGATGTGTGAAGGGATGGCATTTATCAGCCAATTGTACAATGAAGTGACGAATTGATTGTAGCCTCCCTTGTAATGTTCTCAATTGACTGATGTTCCTAGGAGGTGGCATTTCCATGTTTTCTTTGACCTTTGTGGGATCAACCTCAATTCCTTTGTTTGAGACAATGTATCCTAGGAGCTTCTCAGAGGTTACTCCAAAGACACACTTCTTTGGATTAAGGCGTACATTATATTGGTCTAGTCTGTTGAAAAGTTTGTCCAACATAACAAGGTGTCCCTCTCTTGTTAATGATTTAGGTAGCAAATCATCCACATAGTCTTCCATTAGTGTATGCATCATGTCGTGGAAGATGGTAGTAATTGCTCTTTAATATGTAGCTCCTACATTCTTGAGATCAAATGGCATTACATTCCAACAGTATGTACCCCATGGGCATGTAAAAGTTTTTTTATGTTGATCTTCTAGAGCAATCTTTATCTGGTTGTATCCTGAAAAACCATCCATGAGTGATAGCATTGCATGTCTTGCGGTGAGATCCACGATCATATCAATATTTGGAAGAGGGAAGTCATCCTTAGGACAGGCTTTGTTGAGATCTCTAAAATCTGTACAGATACGGATGCCCCCAATTGGTTTTGCCACCAGTACAAGGTTGGAGATCCATTCTACATAGTTAATGGGTCTTATGAAACCCACATCTAATAGATTTTTGAGTTCTACTTTTATTAATAGTGCGATATGGGGATGCATCTTTCTGAGCTTTTGTTTGACAGGTTTGGCTCCTTCTATAATTGTCAAGTGATGCATTACTAGTTCTAGATCAAGGTCTGGCATGTCTACATAGGACCATGCAAAATTGGTTTGTCACTTGCAAAAGAACTCTATAAAATCAAGATCTTCTGCTAGAGTCAATGATTCTGCTAGATGTAGTATGTGTGGATTTTTCAGTAGCCCGGATTGACTTCATTTGTTTCTTCAATAAGAATAAATGATCTCTCTTGATTAGTGTTGAAGGGGAGAATGTCAAACCTTCCATCCTCTAGCGCCTTAGAGATGTTTTCACCATTGGATACATCCTTGTTTTTACTCTTTTTGTTTCCACAAGTACCATAGTGTGGTTTTCACTTGAGGATCCTATTTTGATTGTAATTTTTGTGACTGAAGGGTTTGGCATTCTCTCCAAAGTAAGTCACAATGTTAATTTCAATAGCATACCCATCTTTGTGATCCCCGCTTGGCATGTCAACCTGTAATTTAAGAAAGCCTATGATCGCATCATAGTTTTGGAAGGTGTCAAGGTGTGGGGGATCTTGTTGGTCTCAATCAATGAGTTTGGGGTGAATAATTGGCATTGCTTCATCGATCAGGTTAATTTCATAGGATGTCTTGGTTAGGGTAAGTATGGAGGAATCAATGTCATCGTCAGTACTATCCTCTTCGTAATCGGGCTCGGGAGGTGACCTATCCATTTGTGAAGTATCTTCATGATCAGAATCCCAAAAGTGTTTAATCCATGCTTCTCCTTCAATGCTTTTGTCTACAAGAGGACCAGGGGAAACATCTTCAGATTCCTGTGAAGATAAAGAACCCCATTCATACTCATGTGAATCTATCTCGGAATCACTTGGTAGAACTCTATTGATGTATGTTATAGGGATGTCGACCGATGTGAAAGGTTTGTCGACAACTACTGCAGGGTTTTTATCAGATGAGGTTTTTGATGTCGCTTGGGTATCTGAAGTGCACACAAGTTTTATCCCATGAGTGATAGTTTGGCGAGCAACATAACTCCTTTTCTTACCTTGAGAAGTGCTTTTGTGACAGGAACTTGCCGATCTTGTAGGTTGATTTGCAAAGGACATTGTCCTACTTCTGGAAGGGGTGATCTTAGAAGTGGTCTTCTTTTATTTTTCGGGATTCATGAGCTTAGGAGAGCCTCCTAAACTAGGGTTGAGTCTGAGTCTAGTTGTATCTCATGGATGTAACAATGGTTGCAATGTCTCTTGTACACCTTCATTGTGGGATCCTAATGCACTATGGTCATCATAGCCCATCTTTTTCATTAGGGTAAAGCCTTTACCATACCTCTCTATAGGGATCTTGATTTGTTGTCTAGTTGTATCGAAAGGGTCTCTATAGATCCATCTTGCCAAATCTTCATCAATAGTTTCCTGTTCCTATGATCTGTTGGGGATGAATCCATCAAGTGTAGTGGTATTGACTACAATAAGTGTCTTGAGTGTCCGTTGTGGTTTGCCATGAGTCCTAGGTGAGAGAGGTAATTGGCCAACACATGAAAGATGACTAATATTATACTCTTCAGGGCCTTCATCTTTTACTTTCATTTTCAGCTTTTCCTATTTAGGTGTATGGATTGGTGGACTGGTGAGATTTACGAGGTGGATGTAAGATGATGAAGCAGTGGCTTCTCTATTGCTAGGGACTGTGATGTCGATTTGATGCCTTATATTGTTGCAACAAGCGAATGGGTTGGCATCACCAAGGATGGTAATCTCTACTTCGTTATGTGGAAACTTGATGCATTGATGATAAGTGGATGGTACTACTTGCATGGCATGAATCCATGGTCTACCTAATAGGAGATTATATGGAAGAGGGAGGTCTAGGACTTGGCAAACCACATTCTTCACCATAGGTCCTACCCAAACTGGTAGAGTAACACACCCTTTAGAGGAGCATTTTGCATCATCATAGGCCTTGATGGTGATCCGCTTTCTAGAATCTACTGCATCTTTTGCATATCCTAATGTTGTGATTAATTGTAAGGTACAGATGTTAACACCAACTCCATTGTCAATCAAGACTCACTTGATTATGTATTTATGTATGAGTCCCTCAATGTGAAGAGGGATGTTATGCAGTTGTTAAAAGGATGTGTCACCATTCTCTACAAAAGTGAGACACGGTGATGATTTGAAACTACCAACCATGGCTTGAAATTGATCTATATTGAGATCGGGTGGTACTGACACTTCTTGGAGAGATTGATCTAAGATGGTTTTATATGAGGGTGATATGCGCAAAAGTTATAGTATGGAGATAAGTGTTGGCATCTTATCTAATTGGTCCATTAGGTTATAATGTTTGGGCACGTATGTCGCCCTTGATGGTGCACTTGGTAAGACAAGCTTGCTACGGCAGGTAACAACATTGCAGGAGGGATCTTTGTCTTTGATGGTGATGGTAAAAAATTGTTCATTGGTATCATAAAGATTATTGGGAATATAGGTTGTTGGATTGATGATGATATGATGTAATAGGTTGATTGATGACTTTTTTTTTGTTGTCATTTATGGCAACCATGTTTTGCTAGTCATCTAAGTCATTTAGTACAACCGAAAAAGCTTAACCGTTAGTGGAACTAGTAAACAGGAATAGTGTGATGTTCAAGCGACCAGTACGAAAGATCGGTGAAGAGTTAAGTGTTGCGGTTTGGAATGTATGTTCATGACATTGGCAGAAGTCTATGACTGGAACCACATCAGCAGATTTGATGGAATGAGCGAGTTATGATGTACTGAGTAGTCGATCAGGAAGAACAATTAATCGGTAGAGGAGAGTTACTTAGATTGGTAAACCGGTAGACATAATGTTATATTTTTAAGTTATGAATTATGTGGACAACATGAGTAAAGCGTAATGAGAAAGATTGACCAAATACATTAAATCTAGGAAATTGTTCCAAGGGTTTTAGCCGACTTGACAGAGTTGTCTATAAAAAGGTGAATAATGTGTGATGATGTATCAGATGAAGGATCTAGAATGAGAATTTGATTGTGCAGTGGAAGGTGAAGCTTTGTTTTCATGTTTAGTCGATGTTAGAAGCAGAACTGAAGCAAATCTAATCAAGCACAGAGGTGCCAACAACAAATCAGTTACTTGTTGTTCCCTAACAGTTGCAGCAAGATAAAATCCTCTAACAAGGTCACTCCTAACAGGGTGCGGTAGGATCCTCATAGGTTTGAAGGTTTAAATCCTCTAACCAGGTGACACATTAGTTTGTGTTTTGAAATCCCATAACTGGGTAGCTCCTAACAGGGCTGGTCCTAATAGGCATTATTGTAATATCTCTTAACTGGGCTAAGGCACTCTTAACCGGGTGTGCTCCTAATAGAGCAGTTGTATGACCTTAAACGGTCAGATCTCTATACTACAGATAGTTGATCTTTTTGGGTACTAATTCCCACCATGGTTTTTCCTATTTGGGTTTCCACGTGAAAATCATTGTGTTATGAGTTGCATGCTTTAGTGGGTGTTTGTTTATGTGGTTAGATTTCTTGCATGCATATTGATTTTCAAGTTGGTTAAAGTGGTGACCAGATTTATATTATTTTTGCTTGCACTGATTCACCCCCCCCGCTCTTAGTGGCTTATAAGTTTATCATAGGTATATGTTGCGCGTGTATAATCTGTCATGTTATCGTGATTCTTACCTTGATGGGTGTGACCTCCTTTCTCATATGATGGGAGTGGATTTTTGAACATGATATGATCAGTGTTGGAAGTTTTTGCATTGTGACCATCTACTTCTATGTCACCTCAATCAACGAGGTCTTGAAATATATCCTTTAATCGATGGCATTTGTTTGTTTTGTGCCCTCTTCCTTTATGAAATTCACAATACTCATTATCTCTCCACCATGAAGGTTTGACATGCGGTTCATAGTTTGATGTTTTAGTTAATGTGATAAGATCAGAAGAGATGAGTTGTCCTAAGATCTTTTCAAGAGATTCTCCCAAGGGTGTGTAGGTGCGATTGGGTTTATAGGTAGGGTACATGTTTTTAGATTCATCTCACTGTGTATTTAAAGTTTGATTTCCTGGATTGTTTTGTTGATTACCTTGATTGGTAGTGGGGTTGTTGCGATTATCTGCAACCCTTGCAATTTTGACTATGGGTTGGGCGATTTTGACAATTCGTGCGTCCACAACACCATTATTAACAATGTTTTTGTTCTTGGGCCAAAAATTTGGTTTGTAGGTTGGTCTTGGACCCTCCTTGTTGTCATTGTATATTTTGAAAAGTCCCCCTTTGATAAGGGCTTTCTCGATTTTAAGTCCCTGAGCTATTATGCCTTTGAAATTGTCTAAACATTTTATGTCTAAGTAGAATTCCATATCCTCATTTAAGTTTGAAATAAAAATTTCAACTAATTGTTCTTTGGGAATGGGAAATGAACATCTACTAGAAAGGTGTGTCCATCTTTGTAAGAATGTTGAGAATAACTCGCCATTCTTTTGTTTTGTATTGCATAGATCAACCATGGAGACATCACGTTCTATGTTATGTGCATGATGAGTGATAAATTTTTGTACCAGGTCCTCAAAATCTGGAACAAAGGCGAAAAATCTAGAACAGAGGTGCTAAATCGAGCGTCAAAAGAGCTAAAGTGTTACCTATGCATGAAAATCTGCAAGTTCAAAATGGTTAGTTAAAAAGTTTTAACTTCTTAGTTTTGGATTCACACCAGGTTCACCAAATGATGTTGTGAGAAATGGTTTCAAGAGTCAAAAGGCAAAGCTCAATGTTAGTAGGTTAGTTCAACAATGAAACCAAAACAAAGAACTAAAACCCATTCAAAGCATATCAAAAGATATTTGAAGAAACATGAAAGAAGCTTAAATAGCAAGAGAAAGGGAAAAAAGCCTTCCTAAGCTGCCTCCATGATGCTTAGATGATATTCCTCCTTTGTTTCTCTCCTCTCCAAGTCCCAATTAAGTGAAGCTCTCAGCTTTTAGCACAAGCCATGGATGCCATATGGAGATTCAAGATTGTTTGAAAATGCTTAAACAACATGCTTATGCAAATGAAAATGATGATTCTATGAAAAATCTCTAAATGTCTAGGCTAATACCAGTATAGTAAGAATACTCTAATGCTCCCTCGTTTGCTTGAGGGTTAGGGCTCCTTTAATAGGGAAAAAATGTTGATTGAATGGCTAAGATTGAGTGAGCTTGTGAAGGGATAGGATTGATAGATTTGTGATCCATGTGATGGTTTTCAATCCAATCCCATAATGACAAGTGTCGATGTGTAATGGCTTGAGAGGAGAGGAAGGAAGCATTAAATGCCTGAAGGGACATGAGGGTAACCTTATGTAGTTGGGGTTATTGGATAAAGCTTTTATCCAAGGGTAAGGTTATTATCCAATGGGTAAACTCTTCTGCAAATTTTACCCATGGTTAAGCCTTGACCAAAGGGTCAAGACCCATGTGGATTGGAGTGTTGAAAGAGGAAATGCATTTAAGACTCTGTAAGAGCCTTAAATGACTTTTGAAGACTTTTGTGGGGAGGTTTTGGATTAGGATTGTGCAAATGTTTAGAAGAGGGATTAGGCTAAATTGGAAGGGGTTAGAAGAGTCTAGAAGGGGTTTAGAGAAATCTAGAAGAATCTGGAAAGAGGTGGGTGTGGATAAATAGGTTTTTATTAAAAAATAAAAATCTATTTAAATGTGCAACTTGCATTTGTCGAAGAATGCAAGTGGATGGGTTATTTTTAAATAAATATATTGATTTATTTAAAAATGGGATTTGATTTGGTGATTTGATTTTTAAATAAATGTTAAATTTATTTAAATAGGAAAAAGGAGGATGAATTAAATAAATTAGATTTATTTAATAACCTAGATTATAGTTTAGCAATTAAACAAATTGATTAAATTTATTTAACTAAAATAGAAGAATAGGCTAATGTTAATTTAATTAATACAGGAATATTTAGTCATTTAAATAAATATTTAATATTCATTTAATTAATAGACAAATTTATGTGTCTACAGATTTCAATGATTTCTATGAGCTTCCTTTTGAAGTTGTCTTCTTTGGCTAAGATTTGGGTGTCTTCTAAGGGGATGTGGTGCTTATTCTTATGAGAGTGTTCTGCAAGGGTAGATTTTTCGATTCTCTCATGTTTGATGTTTGCCCAATGCTCTTTTATTTTGGTGTTAATAGAGTGGCCAACCTCACCTATATAGGGAATACCATGGAAAAAGATTACTTTGTAAACACTAGGGTTGAGAAGGAGCTTTAGGGGGCCTTTTGGAAGAAGGGATGTGATTCCTAAGGGTGCAAAAGGGTTTGAAGCTACAACAAAGACCTTGTTTGATGAGGATCTTGGCAATCTTGTTAGAGAGGCCTTGAACAAAAGGGAGGGATGCAATGGGGATAGATTTGTGGGGGGCGGGGGTGGGGGGGTGGGCGGGGGGCGCATTCCAATTAGGAATACATCTAGATTTGACTTTTTTGATAGCTCTAATGATGTGTTTCCTTTTATAACCATTTAATGTGAAGACATGGATAAGGTGAGCGATTTCTTGCTCAATATTTTCAACATCATAGATCAAAAAAGTGTGAGAGACCAAAGTTTTGAGGACACCAACTTGTCAAGTGTTGTTGACTTATTGAGGTTTTAATGGCTTTTTTACTACATTTCTTATTTTGTTGTTTTATTCATTGACTCTGTTCAATACATTCCTTGGGTTTATATCTTGTTGTTCTTTTCCACTCATCCTTGGTTTCTTTAACTTCGTTCTTGTTTTTTAGTGTAGTATGTGTCTCTTTGATTTTGTGCTTTCTTCTCTTTTCGCTCATTTAAATTATCCTATTTTCTTATTATTGTTATTTATTTAAATATTTTGCTATCTATTTATTTTTCTTATTATATTAATTTTCTTGTTTTTATATTGCTTTCTTTTCTCTTCCTTTATTTAGTTCTTTGAATTTGTGATTTCATTTTTTCTCATTTTGTTATTATTATCCTCTCTATTCATTTTCTTTCTTTGATTTTTCAACTTCTCTCCTTCCTTTCTTCTTTAATGGGTTTTAGTATGATGCTTTGACTTTTTATTTTTGTCAACTTTTGTTTATATTTAAGCTTTATTTTTTTATTATTATTGCATTTCATGATTTATTTTTTTCTCTTCTACTTTTCTATTTCTTTTAGTTTAACTTTCTTGTGCTTTGGTAATTTTTAGTTATCTTCTTTAAGGACAATTTCATGCATTGGCATTTCTTTTAATTTATAACTCCTTCCTCTTTTACTATTTTCTAGCTTAATAATTTATTATATCTTTTATTTTTTATCATTGTGTCTATCAGACCTACTAACATTGTCCCTCCATCTATGTCGGCATTTGGGTCTGCTAAACTCTCACATTTCTCTCTTCTCATGCTTTCTTTCCTTAATGATAGATCATAGAGTTTGATCTGAAACATTAGACACTAAAAATCTACACAATTAAATCCAAAAGAATAAGCTTGAACATTAATGATGATTACAACATGAATATATATTTTACCATCATATAAAGATAACCTCGATAAAAAAATTATATTACCATAAACTATAACCCTATGAAGGTGTCCTACAAAAACCTACCTTAAATAAATCAAAACATTAAATAACAACCTGAATAGACAATATTTACTGTACCATGTATAAATTCCAATACCCAAAACCACCCCTAGAACATTTCTCAAAGTAAAAGTATGTATCTAGAAGCATTTGAAGATAATCTTGAGGAAAATTCTATGGGCTATGGAATAGAACCCTAGGAAGCTGCCCTAGAAGAACCTCTCTTAACTAATATGAAAGTAATACGCAATAAATGATGTAAAATAACTAAAACCATTCCATTTACTTAGGTGTGAAAGGGAATATTACAGGTGGCGGTCAACGGTATACTTTGCTTCTAGAGAGAGACGGGGTCAGGCCGAGGTAGACGTTAGTCTTCCTGGTGGGGATTTGCGCCGTGCACGTTAAAAGCACCTCCAACGCTCTCCACCCAATTTTCCTTTTTAAATCAAATTTCTTTCTTACAGAAAATAACCCTCCACGTGGCGGTTTGGTTGGTTGTGCCGGTTACCGGCGAAATTTGGCAACGCCGCCGCCGGCGATTAAGTAAACAAATCTCACCAATTCCCTTCTTCGTCACGCTGCGGCCGTACGTCGGCGGCGGGCCTTTTTTACTCTTTCAATTTTATTTTATTTTTATCACGAACTGTTCAAAATTAGTTTTAATTTCGGTTAGACTGGTCATTTGACTATTGTTTTTCTTATGAGGGTGCGTTCTCACTATATTGTCTAACAACTTTACTAATATTATTTTAATTTTCATAATATAATATTTAAAATTTTAGTTTAATTGTTAAGTATGGTTGGTCAAGGTGATGGTATATTTCTTAATTAAGCTGTCAAAAGAGGTAAACATGATTTTAATGGAATTGATGCTCCTCTATCCTTAACTCAAAGATAAAATGATATCAACATAAAGATGTGCTCCCATATCCAATAACAAAATGACTCAGAGGATATTAATACTCACATCAATTTTTAGTATATAAAATTTTCATCAAGCCCCTTCCCTATCTTTTCATAATAACTATCCACAGTGAGGGTGATGGTATGTTCCTTGATTATGCCATCCCCCCAATATTTAAACACTTGGAAGTATGAGATGAAATCAAGATCATGCACCAAACAATTATGGCGAAATAAATACCTCTAAATCTTTGATGACTCACAACTGCAAAGATATCAACATAGACATGTGCTACCATGTCAAATAACAAAAAGGCTCATAGATGACATAAATTTTGGCATCAATTTCTAGTATATAATATTGTCATGAAGTCCCCTCCATATCCTCTCATAGTAACCATCCACACAGAATTGATGAGGGTGATTGTGTGTTCCTTGATTACGTCATCTACCATCCACCAAAGATTTGAACGCTTGGATGTAAGAAAAGAAGTCAAGATCATAAACCAAACAAATTATGTGAAATAAATGCTTCTCAATCCTTAACTCATAGCCAAAATGATATCCACCAAACAATTTTGATAAAATAAATGCCAAAAAAATATCCACCTAAACACATGCTCCCATATAAACTAATTCCAACATCAATTTCTAATATATAATATTCTCATCAAACCCCCTCCCTATACTCTCATAACAACCATCCACAATTTGTGGGGATGGTGTTCCTTGATGGAAATGACTATCCAGTTTTAACTTCTCATGGATGAGGATTGTTGTTATTCATTTGAAGTGATGGTACAAGGAACAAGTTGCAGATGATTCTCATCGATGAGAAGTCAAAACTTCAGTCCTATAGCATCTAGCCATGAATGCCATGGTGCATAGGCTCATAGCCATTTCCTTCCTTGATTACCTCAAACACCTAGATGCAAGAGACAAAATCAAAACAATTTTAATAAAATATAAATATATAAAAAAACCTCCACATAAACATGTGCTCCCATAACTCCCAAATGAAATAAAATACTCCATGTATTTTCATCAAACCCTATCCTCTCGCAATAACCAACCAAATTGAAACAAAATAAGAAACGTCTCATAAACTTCCCCCAATTCACCGTGTCGGTCGCCCTTTCTTTACTTCTCTAAAAGTCAGGTAATGAATTTGAAACAGTCAGCCATGAAAGTTTCTCGTTATTTTGTCACTGTCTGATTCATACTAATCCAAACAAAGTATCGGAAATTTTTGCCTATTTATACATCATCCGGGCTCATGTTTATCTCACAATTTCAGACCTTATATTTGTATTCCAGAGCTTTCTTTCTGCAGATTATGTACCAGTTATCAATGGCGGAATCAGTGAAACAGAGGCCTCTTCTGCACAGCCAGGTGATTCGAATCAGGGCTGAAGAAGAAAATATCGGTAATAATATAGGAGAGCGCAAAATTTCGCCTAAAGATCGCGCGGCTATTTTGCATCTGACGGCTGAGATGAAGGATGTTCTGGTTAATGATTCAAAGCCAATCTTTCCATCGCCCCTGGGCATGAAGGACAGGGCATGGGCTTTTTCTGTGAATAGATGAAAAAATTTACAGAAATAGATCGTTTTCCTGTATATTAAATACAGATTTCTGTGTATATATAAAGGTATAAGATTTCTGTTTCCTTTTCCCCTGTTATATGGGGAGGATAAGATTTTCTGCAGAGGTTTTGAACTTGAGGTTCATATTTAGCCTCTCTTCTGTATAGTATATACTGGTTTGATATAATTATTTTTCATACTTCTTTTTAGAAAAAAAATTGTCATCTACAGGTATTAAAATTGTTTTCAGAAAAAAAAAAATTCATTTTTCGTTTTGAATGAGGGATCTTTTATGAAAAACATGATCAGAAATATCTAATATCTAGATTGTTTTTGGATTTACTGTATATTTTTTTCATTATATGTTTGAGATCATGTTTCTGATGAGAGATTATTAATCTAAAATGTCAAATGAAAAAGTACAGACAATGAATTTCAAAATAGCTTTAATATGGGTCTGAAAATTCATGTCAAGTCTGTAAGAATTATTTTGCAGGTTGTTTTTTTTTTTCCTTTCAGATTTTACAAAGAGGCATATTATATCTCTTGTCATTTTAATTTAATTTTATTAATTTTGTTTAAAATAAAATTATATTCTAATTTTACTTAATGTTGTGATATTTTAAAAGAATGATGATGAGATTGTACTTTAGGTGATTTTTGCAATAAGATAGATCTATGAATGTTCCCTTTCATTTGAAATCTTATCCACCATATTCATGACTCACCATGATGACATTAAATTAAAATGAAAAAATCGGACTACATTTATTTGACATGACTACTTAAAAAAATTAATTTTCCATAATTTTTTAGCTCTAAAAATAAATTATCCATGTAAATTTAAGTTTTACTCCCAATACCAAATAATAGTAATCATAAAACCTCTCAAACTATTGATCAATTGATTTATGAAAGGAAAGCACATGTCAAAATTTGACATTAAATATGGTAACGTATTAAGGAGGTCTATAGATTGATTTAAGTCAATTTCAAAGGATAAATTTCAACACATGTTACATCATTGGAAGCCTCGATTGGGCTTATATTCGATCGTGTTAAGGCATATGCTTTTAAGATTTTTTGTCAAATAGAAAAGCATTGTGAGGGAAAAAATAATAATACAATTAATTCAAATTAGTCTTTATTCTCTAGATATATTTATTTTAAAATTTCACATGTTTATATTAAAAGTTTTTTGTTTTGATTTATTTCTTTTTTAAAAAAATTATTTAAAATTATTCTATATTATTTATGTTTATTTTATAATTTTTTAAAAAATATATATTTATTATGTTTAATTCTATCGTAATATATTATAATATGTTTATTTGTGTTTTTTTTAATTTAGAATGGTTCATGATGTAATTAGAGTTAGGGGTTGTATGTTATAATGAATATAAATAAATATAGAGATTAAATTCAAAATAATATATAGTTGAATTTCAATGATGAGCAAGGTTACAACAAATATTATTATATAATTAGGATTGCAAAAAAATATGAAGTTTAATTACATCCTAACCCTAAGTTAACACACTTTAACTCTGATAGACTACAACTACATCAATAACATTGCAAGTCAGAGAACTTCTGCAACTTTCCCGCTCATCGCAATTTTGATTTTTTGCAATGGTTGTTGTTTCTGCAAGGGAGGGCCCGTCCTCCCTGGAACCTGACCACCCCCTGCTAACCTGCAGCTGTGTCCGGATTTGGCTCTCGTGTTGCGCTCCCTTGGTTGGTAATTCTGTCGTGGATGCTTGTAATGCAGCTCTGCACGAGGTTCCCTCCCATGTGAAGATTCCACATGAGACCTCCAACTTGGATTCTCTTAGCAAGATTCCCAAGACAGATGCTATGGGTCCTTTGTCTGGGGAAGCTCAAGCGAGCACATGGCAAGGTGCTCTTGTTGGGAATACTAAGTCGAGGTCGTTGACTCTGCTGCCAAAGGTAACTACTAGTGAGGATGGTCTCGAGATTTGTCTCCCCGACAGTATTATGGAGAATATCGCCTCCTCCCTACACCTCTACTTGGTGGGGAGATTCTTGGCCTTTAGACCCACGATAGATATGGTCAGAAGATGGGTTGGTTCTAGATGGAAACTAAAAGGTAGTGTCTATGTCTCTACTATGTCACGTGGGCTCTTTTTATTCAGATTCACTGCAGAAGAAGACTTTATTTACATCATGTTTGGTTCGTGGTCTTAAGGCAAACACTGCTTAGCTCTCTCTAAGTGGAAGTCAGAGTTTTACCCTAGTGCAGACCTCCTTAGATTGGCATCGGTCTGGATCAGACTCCCTTTGGAGTTCTGGGATGACACCATCTTTAGATGGATTGGCAACTCTTTTGGTCAGTTCGTGGCTGCTGACAATGTGACGATGGAGAAGTCTAGACTCGTTTATGCTCACCTATGTGTGAATGTGGTTGTTAACAACCCCCTCCCTAACTTCATAGCTCTTAAATCTAAATGGGGTAAATGGACGCAGGATATTGTCTACGAGAACGCCTCCCTTTATTGTCAAAGGTGTGGAAAGCATGGTCATGTAATAGCTAACTGCCCGACCCCTCTACCTCCGAAGGAAAAAATGAAGGAGAAGTTGTCCTCCCCGGGAATTGTCAATGTGGAGGCAACTCAGAATGTTACCCCCCCAATCCCCCGGTTACTGACAATATTGAGGATCAGGTCAAGGAATTGAAGGGAAGGGATGGCCCTCAAGATACTATTGAGGAGGGCTACCCCTTCTTGGAAGGTATTCTTAATATGATGAAGACCCCTGACCCCAAGGCGGCATCTCCCTCCTTGGGGAGATGCTTGGACCGACTTAGAAGAGGGAGAGATCTCCCAGAGGAAAGTAGAACAAGAAGGACTGAAAGTTGAAGAGTGCTTCAGAGAGAAGAAAGGGTACAACGAGACCACTCTGTTTGTGCTCAAGCAGCTGAATCCCAATACTATGGGGGGAAACGGAAGAAGTATATTGTGTACAGGGGCTGGGCCCACGCCTCCCAAATTGAACGTCTTGTATCCGACCTCCTCTTCTACTGCTTCTAGATCTACAAAGGAGATCATTGTTCTCTCTCATGGAAGTCGTTTTGCCTCGTCTTCGCCTGCGAAAGAGGAATGGCAAGAACCCAAGAGAAAAACTAGAGGAAATAAGAAGGCAGATGTTGGAAACGACTCTAAACCAGGCAGACCCTTTGAGAGGACCCTTAGAACTAAGGTAATGGCCAGAGAAATTGCCAGTGGACGAAAATTAACTCTGGAGACATCTCAAAAAGGCAAGAAATGAAGTTCCTTTCATGGAACTTAAGGGGCTTAAACAGCCCCCAGAAGCAGTATGCTCTTAAGAAATGCATAGTAACCAATAAGGTTGATATTATTCTAATCTAGGAGGTGAAAATGACCTATCAAAATTTTGCTATTCTTGTGGAGAGTATATGGCCGGGTGTTGCCTTCTATTATAGTGAGGCGAAAGGCTCTTCAGGAGTGTGAGATTTTGCCAAGATCTAGAGGCAATGGAAAGCACAAATAAGAGAGAACAAAATAGATGATAGAAATAAATTGTATTCTATCAAGAAAACACTGATCAATTGGATCATTACATATTGTTCAATAGTTGTTACATACAATGAATATGAACCTACATATATAGGCAAGGCTATATGGATATGTGAGAACACAAACATGACATGTGGCTCAATAAGAAACAAGAGTAGGTAGGAAATAGGTGTGGGTAGGTAGGAGAAACAATATAATATTCCACATGAGGTGGAATGTAACAACAAGATAAGATCAACACCATAAAAGGTGGAAATTCTCCTACACACACTATCCCAATGTGGCACAAACACCCAAGTGTCTCATACCCAAACTACTATTAAATGCATGTACTAAGTAAACTTAAGTAAGTGTAATAATATCCATGATGAATAATTATTTACACCAACAAGGAGGAATTGCAACTCTCTAGAATAAGAGCAAGTTGGATGGGCACGCTATTGGCCTTTCTCACAGCTTTCTTACTACCAGGTTCACTATGATCAACTTCTCATGGTACTTCTTCAATATTATTGCTCCTAATACTAGATATGGTCGAGCTCTGGTATGGGAGGAAATCACTACCTTCATGACTAATAATAGGGAGGCAATGTTCATGTTAGCTGGTGACTTTAACACCCCTCTTTTTCCCTCTGAGAAGTTAGGTGGTCTAACTGATTATAGTGATAGCATGCTTGACTTTGCTTGATCTTGACCTTCAAGGGAATCCTTTCACCTGGTCTAACAATAGAAAAGGCTCTAATCTGATTCAGGTCAAGCTGGATAGGTTTTTGATCTCTGCCAAGTGGGACCTTTGCAACAATTCCTCGCTCTTGTGTCTCCCTCGCACTATCTCTGACCATTCCCCGATCCTCCTTTCTTGGGTTGATAGGCCGGTCTCGGGCCCCATACCCTTTAAGTATGAGATTATGTGGCACTCTCGCTCGAACTTCAAACAGTGTATCCAAAATTGGTGGAATTCCTCTGTTCAAGGTTTTGCTATGTTTAGAATCTCTAAAAAGTTGGAGATAATCAAAAGGGAGGTCAGAGCCTGGAGTAAATCTTCCTTTGGTGACATCTTCAAGAGAAAGAAGGAGGTTGAAACCAATTTGGACTGCCTCCAGAGAACCATTGCGGAGGGGATCACCTCAATGGATATTCACAAAGAGGAGGAATGTTGGAGACAAAAATGGAAAGAAATCATGAGCCTTGAAGAAATCTATTGGAAGCAAAGATCCATAATCCAGTGGTTAACTAAGGGGGATAGGAACACCTCCTTCTTTCACAGGTCTGCTTCAAAGCACAAAAGGAGAAACACTATCCGTTCCATCTTCAATAACAGAAATGAAGAATTGGTGGGGAATAGCGAGATTGGTCAATGGGCTTCTCTATACTTTACTAATGACAGGGCGAGCGAACCTACTGAGGTTAGTGATAAGCTTCTCAATCTTATCCCTCAAGTCCTAAATGATGCTGACAATAAGTTGTTGATGTGTCGAGTGTCTGGAGATGAAGTTAAAGAGGTGGTTTTTGTGATGGCTACCTTTAAGGCCCTTGGACTTGACGGCTTCCCTTCGGCTTTCTTTCAAGTATTCTGGGAAATTGTGAAGTATGACTTAATCAAAGCTACCAAGGATTTTATTCGCATTGGGAACCTTCTGAAGAAATTGAATAACACTTTCATTGTTTTGGTTCCCAAAGTTCCCGACCCAAAGTTTATGACTAATTATCGCCCTATCAGCCTGTGCAATTCGGTCTACAAGATATTCTCTAAATTTGTTGTTAACATAATCAAACCCCTTCTTGATAGATGTATTAGCCCCTCTTAGAGGGGTTTTGTTCCGAGCAGGCAGATTCTCGATGCGGTCATAACTATCCATGAGGTCATCCACTCCATGGAGAAGAGTCGCAACCCAGGTATGGCTCTTAAACTTGACATCTCAAAGGCTTATGATAAAGTTAACTGGAATTTCCTATATGTTGTTCTATCCAAGATGGGATTCCGGGGAAGATTCCTCAATGTTATCAAGGTGGCGGTGGAAAGTGTCCCCTTGGGAATTCTTCAAGGCTAGGAAGGGACTAAGGCAAGGGGACCCTCTCTCACGTTATTTGTTTATTATGGTGGCTGAAGTTTTAAGCAGGAACTTCTCCCACTTAATCAGGAATAGAAAAATCTCGGGGGTGAAAGCGACTTCTACCCTTCCTTCGGTGGTTATGCAGCAATTTGTTGATGACACCTTCCTGTTTGGCCAGTCGTCTGTTATAAAAGCTAAAGAATGAAAACACTTGTTGGAGGATTACACCTTGGCCTCAGGACAACTTATTAATTATAATAAGAGCAAAATCTATTTTTTCAACACGGATAGGAATCTCCTAGGTAAACTTATTCAAATCCTTGGATGTTGTGCTTCTAATCTTCTCGATTCCTACTTGTGTCTTCCCCTCATGATTAAGGAGGTCACCCTCCAATTCTGGGAGTCTATCTTAGAAAGAATGCAGAAGAAACTTGCTGGATGGACTGGAAAAACCCTGAGTAGTGTTGTTAAAATCTAGCTTCTATTGGCCTCTCTTCAAGGTGTCCCGGTCTATTTTCTATTGCTATTTAAGATATCCATTGCTATGGCTGAGAAACTTGAGAAAATCCAAAGAAGTTTTATGTGGACGGGGATGGAGGAAAAGTCCAGACTCAACTTAGTCAATTGGGAGGTGGTGTGCAAACCTAAGTACATGGGAGGCCTAGGGATCAAAAAAATTTCGGACATGAACAAGGCTTTGTTGACTAAAATTGGATGGAATCTTGTGAAGGACAGAGCTAACTAGTGTAAGATTATGCGGACATATTTCAACCACACCCCCTTCTCTTCCCTCCTATCTTCTAATGAGCTCCCTCCTACATCAAAGATATGGAACAACGTTGTCAAGAACCGGAAGCTGCTTAAGCAGGGTCTAAAATGGCATTTGGGCAATGGTGAGAAAATTAGATTCTGGGAGGACAACTGGATTAGCGATAGACCCCTAGCCTCCTCCCGCTTCAGTTGCCTCATGGGAACCCTCAATGACTCACTTGGTCCTCTTTGTGATGAATTACATATCCCCCTCTCACTGCTGGTTGAGGCTTGCTAATGGTCTTGGAGATAATACTCACTGGGGCCATTTGGTGGGGGAGTTACAATCTCTTCTTGAGGTGGGTAGGATTCCCCGATTCCCTCATGCTGATAAGTTTGTTTGGTCTATGAATCCATCAGGGTCTTTCAATGTTAATTTGGCCTATAATCTCCTGTGAACAACTGCTACAGCTGAAGAGAAGTTTGAAATTCTCAGGTTATCCCTAAAATAAACTTTTTTGGGTGGACGGGTCTGCATGGGAAGATCCTAACTATTGATAACCTTAAAAGGAGAGGCTTCCTATTAGCCAATCGGTGTGTTCTGTGTAATTGTGTTGAAGAAAGCATAAATCATCTATATGTCCATTGCCCCTTCGCTTCTATGGTCTGGCACAAAGTTTTACAGAAATTCAACATTGCGTGGACTTTTTTGGAAGACTTGCCGCAGTTTATCAGCAACTGGAAGTGCCCCTTTGCTCGCCCTTCAATTAGACAGTTTTGGAAACTCATCCCTCCTCATATCTGTTGGCATATCTGGAAGGAAAGGAACAACTTGACATTCTATGAGACTAATAACTCTGTTGACATAGTGGTTGGCATAACAGAAAAGCTCCTCAGGGAGAACGCTTTGGTCTGCAAATGGAAAAAACCGCAATTTTCCCCTCTGGTGATGGATTGCAATTGGATTAGGACATGGAATCTGCCTGAAAAATTTCTTTGATATGACAACTCTAAAAGGATGGAGAGGCTTAACACTAGATGGTCGGCCACATCCCCCTCATGGCTCAAACTTAACTTTGATGGTGCCGCTCGCAATGGAGTTGTGGCGAGAGGTGGAATTATAAGGGATAGCTTGGGCAACCTAATTCTGTCCTATGCAGGGAATTTTGGCTCTGCCTCGAGTAACATGGCTGAAGCCCTAGCACTCTTCAGGGGTCTTAAATTGGCTCTCGATATTAATGCTAAAATATTGATAATTGAAGGGGATTCTAAGCTGATTATTGAGGTGACTAAAGGGGTCTTAGGGATTAGCTGGATGATTAACAACATACTCAAGGACATAAGGTCTATGATTGTTTGGCTTGAGGAATTTCAAATTCAACACATTTATAGAGAGGGAAATTCAGTGGTGGACTCTCTAGCTACGACGGGCCTTGAGATGAAAGGTATGAGGTGCTGGAGACACCTAGAATCACTTTCTGATAGATAGAAATCCCTCTTAAGGAGAGACCAAAATTTCATTACTAACCAATGATTTGCTATGCCCTTTTTTACGGGTGGACGTTTTGGCCCTTCTGCGATGTCAAGATGCAGGAGGGAAATTCAAATTCAAATTGGGCGGGCTATGCCAAGGTGGCTTCCAGTGGTCCCCATTTTCTCCACCGCAATGGTCTGGTGATGAGGTGTCCAGCCACCTATAATTGTGTTACCAAAGGATTGCAGCTTCAACTTTTAATCATTAACTTGATAGACCATAGCAAGTACAACACTTATTGCTATAAGTGGAACTTAATATTTCTCCATAATAAAGATCTTTGCAAGTTGGCGGACGAGTTAAGAGGTGTCCTTTCGCATGCTTATCGGAGCTGGCTGACACATGCCTTGGGAAACACCATAAAAGATAATTATTGCAGCTTTCACCACACTTTGGCTAAATTTATGTTGATCATTCTTATCCTTCACTCTGGTTTTTCCCTCTGCATAACCATTACCAATCTCGCATTGCTTACCAACTTCACTCTGGAGGAAGCTGATATGGGGAGGGATTTAGTCCAGGTTGAGCCAGACATTGTGGATGACTACTTCCACAATGACCCATGTGTTTGGATGTATGTCAAGGAAGGGAGCATTATCCCGTTCATGGAAGCCATGATTGGGTTTGACAAAAACCTCTCCATGCAGTTTGTCAACAGCTGGAATGATAGGAGAGTTGTTATGGGGGATATTTCGTTTGAAATTAATGAAGATGTTTTCAACTAAGGGAAGGAAGTGGAAGAAAACCAATAGGGTCATAGATGAGACTAGTATGAACAGATTCTACAAAAAGGGTGAGGAGCCAGCTAAGATGCGTGGGGGTTTCAACAGAGAATGCCTACCTTATCCGTGGGACCAGGTGTGTAAAATTATTATGAAATATTTTACCCATGAGGGAAGATATGGAGTTTTCTATTATTACCACTTCTCATTGCTCATTCATTTTCACAACCATGATACTATTTCCTTTCTATTCTTTTTACTTCATGCTTTAGAATCCATTGTTAAAGAGGTTCATCATTGCATGAGTCAGGACAACAATTTCACCATCCTCCATCAGGGTTTAATGTTTCGGCTCTATAATTTCCACAGGGCCTTGTGTCCGCCTAAACCCATCTTTGTTCAGCCCGCTCCCTCCCTCCACGACCCCCCTGTTGGTATTAAAAAATGAAATAAAAAGACCTCAAAAAGCCTATTACGCCTTGTCAATCCCCTGACCACGCCCCTCTCATTTCCACCAAAATTGGGGAGAAAAACAAATACAATCCTTCCACTGCCAAAGCTACCTCCAAGAAACCCAGGAAAGAACCTAAGATCTTGTTAGTTGAGTCTAACGCGGAGGATGGTGTGACCCCTCGGAGGTCCAACATATTTGTTGGCAAACCTTGTATGAAACAAATTGTTGTGAGGAAGAACTATGCCAAAGAGGGTGAGGAAGATTCTGAGAAGGCAAAAAGTGATAAGGTTGGGGATGATATGGAGGCCATGGAGGGCTTAGAGTCTTCTAAGCTGGATACCAACACCCCTGACTCTGAGACTATTAAGGATGGTAATAAGAACACCTCCCCTTCTTCTGCCATGTCCCCCCCGCACAATCAGATCTCTAATGAGGAGGAGAGAAAGTATGAGGGTGGTCAGACTGTTGTTGATGGTGGAGAGAAGGAGGAGGTGGTGCATTATGCAGGATGTAATGCTATCTCTGAGGACCTGAACGATGTGAAGAAGAAGTTGGACTATCTGGAGTCCCATGTCAGCAAAATTGCAAAATTTGCCATCAAAGTCATGCACTCCTCGGCCACTTCAATGTGCTTATTGCACCAGGAAAAAGTGAAATAGGATGGGTTGGAAGGTGACACCACGAAGGAACTGTTTGAATTCCTTGTTGAAGATTGGACCGGGCTACTGCTCTCCCAGCACATGGGAGCTAGAAAAAATGATTAATGATTGATACTTTCCTTTTTTGTTATAGTTTTAGTTGTAGGATTGACTGGATCCCTGTTAAGTTTAATTTCTTTATCAACCATATGAGGCTTGTTAAGATTCTTTCTACTTTCTTTGGTTTTTATAGTCTGAACAATATGCTTATCTCTAAGGTTGATGGTTTAAGGTTAGTCTCTTTTTGGTTATCTGTTGTTTGAGTTGCTATATGGACGAGATTGTTATCAATCTTGGGTTATTCTATAGTTGCAGGTGGTTTTTGTTTTTGATGATTAAGATAGGGATTGGATGATTGTCGTTTGGCAGTTGTGTGTGTGTTGGTTATGCTCTCTCTGAGGCTTTCTGTGTATTCTGGGCCAGCCCCCTTGTTTTGGTTGCTTTATTATCAAAAACAAATATTATAAAATAATTTCTTAATGTTTAAAAAAATCAATAGATTTAAATGAAGATATTATATTTAGAAATTTTATTGTGTGTCATTATGTTTTAAATTCAAGTCTATAAAATTGATCTTCATGAGTTCAAAAACGATCTTATAACTTGTAGACTTGATCTCATATATTTTCATAATTTATATTTTTTCCTCACTTTCCTAATATTTAAGTATTGTAAGGACGTGTGATATTTACAAACACCTTTAGAAATTTATTCAACCACAAGGGCCAAGTTCTTATTTGACAAACACTCAAGAAATTAGCTTTATGACTTTGAGCAAAGATTCAAAAATAATAAACAACAATGAAACAAATGTTTGTGTAATATTCATACTTTGCCTTGGGTATGTTTCTATTTGAAGTGTGATATTGCATATAATTGATAAATTTACTTAGAATATTAGGAAAATATAGTTATTCTCATCTAGGTACAATGAATAATGATAATTTTTCACTTTGACTCAACGTACATAAGTGCCACCATTGCCTCGTCAATTCTTGATTAACAATAGTTGGATGCCACCTTTGTTCAATCAAGGTTCCATTTATCTTAGTCAAATTGAGTTAACTAATTTATTGATTAACAATTAAATTCATAACCTCTAGATTGTTAACTCAATGAGTCATGCATCCAAGAGGCCTATTGTATGTACTTCATCCATTCATGTGATGGATTAATTTGATTTTTTTTTCTCAATTTTGGAATATCAATTTATATTGCATATTACAACCCTCATTTCCTCTATTTTCTACTATTATAACTTTCTTCATTCACCTAAACCCAAGCTCATGTGATTGGATTCCCATTGAATTTAAAAGGGTGTTTGGATCTTCCCCATATCCAACAAGGAGTAAGAACTTTATGTGGAGTTTCACATTATTTTTGTGTCAAAAGTCCATCATCACATCCAAAGTAGTTAAGAAACCTTTTTTTTCATCGAATTTGAACACCAAGAAGTCATTTTTTTAGTTTTTAGTTGTATCCACACTCTTGCCTTTTACAAATAATGTATTTTTCAAAATAAATTTAAGCAATTGTTTGCCCAGCTTGGACTTTAGGGGTATGATTGCTTATCCACCCACCTTTTTTATGAATAAGTGATATTATTTTTTATAAATGATTAATCAAATACTAATTCATCAAAAAATAATTAAAGCAAAATTGACAATGTTTCATATTTGAACAACATCAAAATTTATAAATTAATATAAATTTCTTTGGTTTGGAGTGCAAGAAAAGACTTTTTTTTTGCCTTAGGAATTCATTTAGCCTCCCTATGTATTATTGCATAATTTTGTATATTTTATTTTTAAATTATTAATTTTAAAATTTATTATTTTAAAATTTTAAAAATGATAATAAATAAAAATATTTTTAAAATAATAGACTTTTTCAAGGTGCTTGTAGTCTTGTGCAAAGCATGAGGCATGTGGGTAATGAGCCCCCTACTTATAGCAACTAATTTCAAGAGTGGTTAGCCACATTTCCCCCTACTTGACACTTTAGTAAACCTTACAAAAATTGGCAACCCCTACATTTTGACAATAAACTTCCAATAATTATTTACCTCGTGACTACCTATGTACCACCCATACTTATCTAATATATTTTACCCTCTACTTAGTTGTTGTCCTAGTTTTCACTAAACCACCATGCTACCACTAGATTCCCACATGTGTACCACTATTGTGTCATTGCTACCCTAACACTAAGGCACCACCTCTACCACTAGTGCCACCCAATTATTGTTCACTAGCCACCAAGCCACCACTCAAGCATATTCGCCCCCTCCATCTACATTTTCAATTCAATAGGAAAAATTTAGAGGACAATTTTTTAACCATATAGAAGTATTTTTTGATGTAATTTTTTGAAACTGGTAATTTTCAATATGCTTGACATTGATGTAATCGATTTCTATTCACAACTAATTTTTTTAGAAAATTATATTTTAGTATATAATCTTATTTTTTAAAATTTTAGACCTCATAAATTTCATAAATTATAAACTTGAATTTTAGTCCCTTTTTTGAAAGTGGAAGATTTTTTTATCACTATGCATTGGTGTTAGCTATTTACTCTTATTCTACTATTTGATTATACTTTTAGCTTTCTAGTTCAAACTGGACATTATAAACTCTAAAATGTTAGTTTTCAACTTTAAAATCATATTAATTTATAATAAGTCAAACATTGTAATTTTCTAAGATGAATTAATTAAGCTATTTTGGGGGGTTGTTGTTGCAAAAAACACTCATTTATAAATTGATACTTATAATTTATAATGGGGGCTTACACCTAGTTGTTTATAAGTACATGTATTGATTAAAGCTCTAGTCTTGGGGGGTTCATCATATCTCTCACTCTATTTCCTTTCTTTATAGTATCTTTTAGAAGAAATTTCCTTAAGTTGTATCTATATAGATCATGATATCTGAAGGCTTCTCATGTCATATATAGATCAATGTTATTGTGAAACATTGTCCCTATTTCTTACAATTATTATTTAAAGTCTTCCAAATTGTGTAAATTCAAATATACATACTATAAAAACAAAAACCATGATGAACATGACTACCTTAAAAAGTAGATTAATGAACTAAAGCAACTTCTTTCACAACATCATAATATTTTACCAAATTCTTTAGCATAATACTTATTAGTTTTTTTCAGCAAGATTATACTTGTCATCAAGTGATACTTGAGATATTTACTTATTCAACATATGTATATATTGTTTGTTGAATCTCATATTCGAGATATTGATATAATCATTAACGAATTATGACTTCTCTTTGATGCCAACTCTATAGAGTTTCATCTATTATTACAGATGTTATGGGGTCGCATTCTAACTTTCTTATTATTTTTAATCACATCATGTTTCCACCTTGATATATATTAGAAAAAATAAGCTTAGATCTCACACATTTGTGGGCAGTTGTTGTCATTGATGACTTGGTGTTGTCATTGATGTCAACCCTCGGTGTAGCGTTGTCATTAATGTCACAAGGTGCAGTTGAGTGCAAAGATATGATGATGGAGATCATTGGAATTATTTTCATTAATTATTAAATGTTGTCATTGCTAATGTTGTTGGAATGTATTATTGATGGAAGTACGTTCTGATGTTGATTGGGTCTATTGTTGATGAGCTTTTTGTTGTTGACAGTTGATGATGAAATTATACTACGATTGTTGGCTATTGTGATTAGTGGATAGTGCAAACTGATATCTTAGGTACTAATATAGTGAATTCATGGTTGATGTTCTTGTTGTAGATTGTGCAAAGGATTGTCACAAATTGTGTTGACATTTATGAAGAATGCATATGAGAGTTGAGCAGATGTTTCATGTGTGACATCCAACATGCTATGGTGTTGAATGAAACTGATGTAGTTGATAAGTCCTTAATTGGATTGCTTGATAATGATTATCGGATATGCTAGTTTTGGTCTAAAATATGATAAAAATGGTTGTATGTGGTGCAAAGATGTTCTTGGTTAGATGTCTATACCTAAGGATTTGTGATATGATCTTTGATGGTATGGAGAAATGATGATGATAATGATGCATTAAGAATAGTGATAATAAATATTTTTATATGAGTCTTGCCCTTGAATGTTGATGTCTATGGTTGTGTTAGTGTTGATGCTCTTGACTAGTTACAAAGATGGTATAATGAAGATAATGTAATATTAGTGATGAGGACTAGATGCTTTGAGATGAGGAATATTAAATGAGGATTAGATGCTTTGAGATGAGAAACATTAAGATGAGAATTAGAAGCATGGCAATAAAATGGATATGATTGCGATGATCTCATATATGCTATAGGATGATTGTTTATAGTGTTTCTAGGACATCCTGGTCCTTGGAAGATTGATGGAGTAAGTAGTTACAGGAATGTATGTTGAAGACAAATTGGAAGAATGCTCTGCATTCCTCCACATACCTCTGCATTTGATTTTCTCTTGTAGGTTTGAACATAATATGTATGCTTTGTGGATGTTGCACTCCTATCGTTTTAGGTCCGTGGCATTACAATAAATGTGGTTGGCAATCACAAATTGTTGGTAGTCTAGTTGTTTGTTAGGATTGGTCTAGAAAATGCTCTGTGTTTCTCCATATTAATGTTTATATTGTCGTGGTTTAGAGAACATGATTATAATGTTTATGGTGTGTCTCGTATCAAGCTTTGGGTGTTGAAGTGTTCTACAAGAGTTCATAATGATGTTTTATTTATGACTAAGGTTTCTAGCCTTCCAGACTGAAGTGTTACGTATATGTTTGTGTTGCGCTAGCATATTTTTTATGTGACCATGAGAAAGAAGTATTTGGGCATATTGTTGGATGTTCAAGGAATGTCCTTATGTGCTCTGCATGATATTGGATGATCTATTTGGTGTTGTGTTGTATCTAATGCTAGTGTTTTGAGTTTTAGAAGCATATATCTATTTAAAACTCAAACATTTAAAAGCGCAGAAATAATAAATATAGAAACAAAGAACGTAGACCAAAAATATGTTGCCATATGCACACTCTAATGAGACATTGTAGGTGATTGAAGGTTTTGTCATTGATGGCAACCTTGCAATCCTATTACACCGACAAGTTAGTATACCGGCAAGGCATTACACCGTCAAGTTAGTATACCGGCAAGGCATTACACTGACAAGTTAGTATACCGGCATCAGTAGATCACACTCTACACTGGCACTCAGGACACCGGCACCGGCACAAAGAAAGGAAGTATACCGGTACAGAGGCCGACAGGATTTTGTTTATTATTGTAAAAACTTTGTAAGCCAACTTGGAAAATTGTAAAATGACTCTTATATATAAAAGAGATCATTGTAGACATCTTGTAGGAGATAGGTAAGTAAGAAGCAAGCGATAAGGAAAAATATTAGGTAGACCTATTATGCGAAATATAGGTTAAAGGGTTTATGTAAGAAGCAAAGCAGCAACTGGTACTGGATCTAGCATTATAGATGCTATTGTAAAGCAGTACAAGATATTGGATTTGTATAATCCTCATTGTAAGTCAGTGAGACTTCCCATTGAACAGTGAGCTCTAGGCAGTTGGCCTTCCTGCATGTGCAGACCCCTATTGTAAGTAATATTCTCTTATTGGCCAGTGAGTGAATATTGTGGGTCACAAATCCCACCGAGGTTTTTCCCACACCGGGTTTCCTCATTAAATCCTTGTGTTATGGTGTGCTTTTCATGTGGATGTTCTGGATTCTATTTATTAGATTATTTCTTGCATACCAGTTAAGAAATTCTAATTACCAATTAGATACTGATTCAACCCCCCCCCCCCCCCTACCTATGGAAAATCTGATGAAGCAACTTGAAGGAGCTCTTTCAGACTATGATGCAGAGAAATTGAAAAATATCAAACTAGAAGATGATTTAAGGGCAGCTCAGGATATCATTCAGGCACTTCAAGAGAATCTTACTGTTGCAAGAAATAAGAGAAGAGAACTTTGTGAAAAGTTGCAAAATGAGAATGATGAAAAGGATCACTTAATGATCAAATAAGCAAGCTGAAACAAGAGAACATGACAACAAAGAATGAGATGCAGGATATGACTATGAGATTTTGCAAAGAGATTGAGGATAGGAAGAAGAATGAAGAAGAATTGACTAGAAGACTAAGTGATGCAGAAAATGAAAACACAAGACTTAGCTATGAAAATGACATGTTGAAGACAGATCTGATGCACACTCAGAATGACTCCAATGAACTGATGAGACAGAAAGAGGTCTTAGAAATAGAACTAGAAACTGCAAATCAACATAAAGAAAAATTCAAGAAAAGCTTAGAGGAACTTGGTACCTTACTGAAGAATAAAAAACCTAAAGGTGACACTTCTGGAATTGACTTTGAAGTTGGTGAAAGCTCCGGTACAACAAACACTCAGGATCACAGCAAACCGGTAAGACAACCTAATGCTTATAAATTCAATGGAAAATGCTTTAACTGTAATAAGTATGGTCATAGAGCAAATGAATGTAGATCTAGAAATTATCAGAATATCAACACACCCACCGGTCAATGTTCAAAATGCAACAAAGTTGGTCACAACTCTGAAAAATTGCATAATGAATGTGAGATGTTATGTTTGTGGAAGATTTGGACATTTATCTAATCAATGCAGAACACAAACTGGTATAGGTTATGGGAAAGCTATTCAGAAGAATAATGTGACTTGTTATGCATGTAACAAAATTGGGCATATTGCAAAATTCTATAGAAGTAAAGGATCACCGGTAGACAACAAAAGTTCTAGCTTGAAAGGTAAAGAAAAAGTTGAAGAGGTTAAGCAAGAATTCTCAAAACAATGGATTAGAAAAGCTTATCTAAATATTGGGAATACTCCTCCACCGGTAGAACCAATCAATGCTTCACCGGCAGGACAGAGTGATGCTTCACCGGTAGGACAGAGTGATGCTTCACCGGTAGGACAGAGTGATGCTTCACTGGCAAGACAGAGCAGTGCTCCACCGGCAGGAAGTTCTTCATCGAATTGAAGAAAGTTTCCTTGAGGGTTTGGCAATCTAATGAGACATGTGCTATTATTCCCTCGGTTAGAGATAAGAAGTTAAAAATTACTTGTTACCGGCAAACATTGTTAAGTGAATACTTAACCGACATGCATTTAATGTGGTAGATGGCAAAAAGAGCGCGAAGATTCCGAGCTAAGGCATTTTGAGCAAGAGGCAAGAACACTTCAAGCAATCATCCATCCTAAAGGCAGTAAAAGGTATTTTATCCTGGTATCCACCTCTGCAATTGAATATATAGCAAACCCTACTATTGTCGAAGTGATAAAAAGACCTAGGCATGTATTTCAATTAGTTCCCGAGGTAGCAAAGAAAGATGATACCTTAGGTGCTTTTTCTCAAATTCCTAAGGGAGTTGTTTATGCTGAAGACCCCAGAATTTACATTCACTGTAACATTGAGGAACTAGGAGATGAAGAGATTAAAACCATGTTTAAAACTGTGATATGTGATGAATCCAGCAATGTAAAAGATGAACACAAGATCATTGAAACCCTAGGATTTACAGAGATCCTTAGCATTCCTGAATTCCCCAAGGATGTGATTAGGATAGTCTTAAGCAGGGTACGGCTAGATGCAATCCACAAAATCACTAAGGAAGCTGTGAAAGCTGTCACGGGGTTACTGACCACCGATAAAAGACTAGACAAAACTAAGAAGGTATCCAATGACCTAGTTACAAACCTAACTGGTGCCACATCCCATAAAAGGTCCTTAAGAATAAATGATGTAACAGGCATTAATGTGAGATTTATCAGCATGATATTAGGGTATAAAGATACTCATGCAAATAGACTCAATTCAGTTTCAAGTTTATGCATTAAGAGTGCTTATGATATGGTCACAGATAATGCAAAGATTGATGTATGTGAGTGGTTAAAGGACGAATTAATTGACAACCTTGGAAAGATTAAGAAGGACAAGAAAGGAACTTTCAGGTTTGGAAATCTGCTAGTATGTCTGATGCTACATATAACCAAGCAGGTTCCCGATATAGGCTACAAAGAACTTGGATATGATATATCATTAGGTAAACAGTTAACAGAACTATTCAATAACATGGGAGAAGACAAGGAAAACAATATCCATGATTTCTTTCAAGCACTAAAGGTCAAAATGAAGAAAAGAATCAGGTTATCACAAAAGATTGTCGACAAATATAAGAATGAAATATGTTTTGTAATCAAGAAGGATGAGATCTGGATGGAAGCAGTCATCCCTAGGACAGTTTGGGTAACAGAGATGGGCTATGAAACAGATGATCATATAATTGAAACATATGCTAAAGCACTTCTGGAAGCCCCTAAAGAACCTAAGGAAGAAGTATTTGGTAGTGCAGAAACTATTGAAAGCCAAATACAATCTAAGAAAAGAGTGAAAAAGGTTGAGGCAGTTGTAAGAAAAGGTTCGAGGCAGGCAAAGGCCATCAAAGAAGATGTGTTAAAGCAAACCGGTATAACAAAGCATGAGTTAGCAGCTCCACAACCTGAAACTCACCTATCACCGGTAGGTACTTCTTCGGACAATGACATGCCTGCAACTTTCAAAAGAGTTGCAAGGAAAAGAGATCCCTCACCAGCAACCACACCCTCACCTAGGAGGACAAGACAAAAACAACAAGCAGTGAGATCTCCGGTAAGAAAGGCTACACCAAAGAAGAAGAAACTGACACCCAAAAGGAAGAAGAGGACAAACAAGGACTTGGCCCCTCTTGATATACTGTTAAATGGAATTACAGAGGAAGGCAAATTGAAGAATATAGAGAAAATATATGACACTCTAACAACTGATGAAAAAGAAGAAGTAGAAAACAGTGTTATATGACATATGGATATGTATAAGAAATTTTTTATGGAAGTAGTAAATGAAGTTCCAAACGAACTATTTAAGAGACTGGAAGCAAGAAGACAAGCAGTAATAGAACTGGACAAGAAAATAAAGATTGAAAAGCTACTTCTTGTATATCCGGTGAATTCACCCAAAGAAATTGATGACTTAATTGCTCAAGCCAACCAGTTAGTATTTTCTACTGCACACCGGCACATTGCTTTAATGGTTGGAAGAGTTAATGAGGTGACTGAGGAGACAGAAAATGCATGGGACATTTTTCTTGTTGAAAAAGAAAAACAAGAAGAATACATGAGTCACAAACCTATAAAGGTATATCAGAAAGAAAGAGACAAGGGTAAAGGGAAAGTTGGTGGACCACCTAGCATCAAGGTTAAAGACAACTTACCTCCACCTCCTTTGATTACTCCACCAGTAAAAACAACAGCTATAGAAGATCAACCGGCAGCTGAGAGTATGGATGTAGAGGATGGTAATCCTAATCCTGAAGTCTTATATATTGTGGATGTTGATACTCAAAAGATCAACATTGTGGTAGACAAAGATACAGCTAATAAGACTGACATGGCTAGTGACCCTTCGATAGCTGAGCAAATTGACAACACACAGGAGAAACAGGCTGAAGACAAAGAGCAAAAGGTAGAGAACCAGACTCAGACTGAGACAATGCAACAAACAGAGAAACAAACAGAGCAAAAGGCTCTGAAACAGCAACAACAACAAAAACAAGAACAGGTTCATAAGGAAACAGTGCCACCGACAACTGGAGAAGTAGAAAAACCATTGCTTAAAGAAATACAGACACAAACAGACCTACCAGAGGTCAATACAAGCTTGGTTACTTCCATTGGCAGTACTCAGATTATAGGTTCATCATCAGGCTACAAATCAACTAATGTGACTGAGGTACTATTAGATTCAATTAAAAAGATAACAGACTACAGCTCACAAGCTTATAAGGCAATAGATGATACCATACCAATTTTGAAGGTAATTGCTTCTAACTGTAATATAGACAATAAAGATTCCTTAGGACAACTTGATACATTGTGTAAATATATCACAGAAAACATTGAGAAAATAAAGGAAGAGACATTGAAGGATAAAGTAGAAATTGAAAAGCAGAAATTCTTTGATGAGCAAATAAAGAAGTGTAACAGAGATTTTGACATTCTACCGGAATTGTGTAATTTATTGAAAGAGTACAAAACTTTGTACAAAGAAACATGTAAGACAAACCTTTTGACTATAGATATAGATAAGAAGATGAGCAAGGTACAGGATGAGATCAATAAACTTGCAAATAATTTTGTTAACTTACCTGATACACTATCAGTTTTTGAGGAGAAGATAACAAATTTTGAAGAAGAATTACTTAAATTGGAAAGAGAAAAAGAGAAAATAGTGAATAAGGCAAAACATCTAAGATTAAAACTGAGTCCAAGATTGGACTATCTAGCATCACTGCGGAAGGAAGTATCTGAGGCACTAATACAGGGACAAAAAACATCGGCAGAGCATTTGCAGCATCTCACCAGTACAGCTATGAGAACAAAGACAGCAATAAGAGATAGTAAAAAGTTTATGAAGAGTATAAACTTGATTTTGGCAGATCTATTTCAAATTGTAACTACCCAGTTACAAGGTTGAAACTACAAACTCTACTGACATCTTGACAACCTTTGTCATTGATGCCAAAGGGGGAGTAGTGGGATGAGAAAATTCAACATCACAGGAATCATATGCTCAGGGGGAGCACACACATTTTTGGTAACATTTTTGGACTTCACATTTTTTGGATAATTTTTGGATACACTTTTGAAATTTCTCATGAGTGTTGCCATCAATGCCAAAGGGGGAGATTGTTGGCATATGCACACTCCAATGAGACATTGTAGGTGATTGAAGGTTTTGTCATTGATGGCAACCTTGCAATCCTATTACACCGACAAGTTAGTATACCGGCAAGGCATTACACCGACAAGTTAGTATACCGGCAAGGCATTACACCAACAAGTTAGTATATCGGCATCAGCAGATCACACTCTACACCGACACTCAGGACACCGACACCGGCACAAAGAAAGGAAGTATACCGGCACAGAGGCTGACAGGATTTTGTTATATTATATTTTGTTTATTATTGTAAAAACTTTGTAAGCCGACTTAGCAAATTGTAAAATGACTCTTTATATAAAAGAGATCATTGTAGACATTTTGTAGGAGATAAGTAAGTAAGAAGCAAGCGATAAGGAAAAATATTAGGCAGACCTATTATGCGAAATATAGGTTAAAGGGTTTATGTAAGAAGCAGAGCAGCAACCGGTACTAGATCTGGCATTATAGATGCTATTGTAAAGCAGTACAAGATATTGGATTTGTATAATCCTCATTGTAAGTTAGTGAGACTTCCCATTGAGCAGTGAGCTCTAGGCAGTTGACCTTCCTGCATGTGCAGGCCCCTATTGTAAATAATATTCTCTTATTGGCCAGTGAGTGAATATTGTGGGTCACAAATCCCACCGAGGTTTTTCCCACACCGGGTTTCCTCGTTAAATCCTTGTGTTATGGTGTTCTTTTCATGTGGATGTTCTTGATTCTGTTTATTACATTATTTCTTGCATACCAGTACACTGCTACAATATGTTTTGCATGTTTTAAGTTAAGAAATTCTAATTACCGGTTAGATATTGATTCACCCCCCACCCCCCACCCCCTCCTCTCAGTATCTGTGGGATTCCTAACAAAATATGGATCTCTTTATCTCGAATGCTAGCACTTTGCATGGACTACAATATGGCATGTTTTCCATTATGCGAAAACCTGCACTAACAAAAAGGAAAAATCTAAGAGGATGCCAAAAAAGATAGTGATTGGGGTGATAGATTGAAAATAAAGTAAATTATTCTATTGTAAAAAAACCACAAAATGATAATGAGATAAAAGGAGAAGATTTTTCCAAATAGACTATAAACATAACACCTCTTCTTAAACATAAACCTATAACACATGAAAATGAAATAAAATTGTTTTGTGGTTATTTGTATATTTACCTCATTCTTAGATCAAAGATGCAGAGAAAAACTTGCAGCTAAAATTTGGACCCAAAAGTTTCAGGCACAGTTAGAGGGTGCCCTGGTCTTGAGGGTGCCCAAACTAACTAAAAGGGGTAGAAACATAGTCAAGAGGTCATGTAGGCATTTCTCCTAGAAATCAAACCAAAAAGTGTCAGACATGTGTACTAGGTGCCCTAATCCAAGTGTTTTCAACTATTCAAAATCTGGAATTGTTTGTCTCAATTTGCTTTGCACTCATGAAGTCTTCTCAATTGTGCTTACACCTAGAATGTTTGCTTCATCAAAACTTGGTGACTTATAAAATCTTGGAATGTCTTAGACACTATGAATGATAAAAGATTTCTTTATATCGAGTTCACAATGTATTTTTGAGTTTAGGGACATAAAATGGTGATACAAAAATCAAGACCAAAATTCAAATTATGAAGGCGAACACTAGAGCAATGGTTGCAATTTTGGGATATTTTGGCAGGATGAATGTGTTGGACATCCTAGTCCCATCAAAATAGGGCCTTTGAAAGAGGGTCATAAGTGTCAAGATTTGTGATGTTAAACCAAGTCGTAATTTGAGTATTTGATGACAATTATATTATGTGATTGATAATTAAAGTATAGAGTAGAATAGGACCCACATAGGCTTAAAATGATCTATGCAAAGCACAATAAAGTAAGGGCCCAAATAGAGTGTGAAATTGTAAAGGTATACAATTTATTATATAGTACAATATTTTTTAGGTGAGATAAAGGAGGCAAGAGTTTGATGATTTTTTCGATCAAGGTGACAATATCTTAGAAGCAACCTAGGAATTTTTAGGAATGAACTTCATTGAAGGAGTAGTGTAACATAGAGTAAATATAGGCATCTTGTCTTCCTTCATCATCAATATCTTTGTCATCATGCACAACAAGGGGCACATGAAGTCCTTAGGTAAATACTATATATGGGACAAGTTCAGAGTTGGCTTCAATGAAGTTGTTGATAAAATAACTCACATTGATCTCATTTCTCTCATGTATTTGTTTATAATTCAAAGGGATTACTTCTATTAGAATGGTTAACAAAATTAAGTCAATGGTAATGGCATTGATCAATGAGATCACTATTGAATTTAGAAATATCTTAAAGGCGATCCTAGGATTTACAACCTAACTTTAAATATCAAGGAACTTTGTGCAACAACAAAAATCTTCCCCTCTCAAGGAGTTTTACAACCTAGCTAAGGCATCCAAGGCGATCAAATTTCTATAATGGAAAGCAAAAGTAACAAAAGGGAAGACAAATCTTATGATTATAATTCTTAAGTTCCCATTTGTGCTCTGACCACTACTCCGTTTAGTAATCTTTTGGTTTGTTATAGGCACAATATCTAATTGTTTATTATTGTAAATTGCAATCTATTAAGCGAATTTTAGAGTCTCCTAGCCTCTACTTCTACAAAGAGTCATTAATACCAATCTAGCCTTACCTCCACATAAAGGAGTATATGGTATGAACTACTTTTGTAAAGGATTTTTTATTAATTTTCCCACTATCAAGGCAAGTATCTTTTTTTATTATTTTTAATATTAATAGAGAGGAAGATGTCACTCATCCCTCGCTTGAATTATATATAAAAGAATGTGATACTCGTTAAAATGCATATTAAAAATATCTTTCACCAATTAATACATAGTTCTACTTTTAATTGCAATAGAAGTTTTTTGTATCATCTAAAATCTAAATAAAAACATACAATAATAAATTCTTCAACTCATGAAAGTAAGAGTTGGGGAAGAAAATGTGTGTTTGTTTTAAAGGCTAAAGTAGATACAACAAGGTGGATAGAGGTTAGAAGGAAGTTCTTAATTGTTGTAATTGAGTTCCAAAATCTTTGATTATGCGACAATTTGCACAAGGATGAAAGTGCATGCAAACATATTTTTACCAATGTGGTTCTATTTGTCCTAGTGTGTCTCTTTCCATTTGTGGTATCATGCAGGATGAGCTACCATCCTCCTACTCATAGTTGCGTCCTCTACAACTATTAGAGGTAGATTATGACACTCAACTAGAGGAAAAAATGGGTGCCAAAGGATATTTGTGAGATTTGCCTCAACATGATCCTAAGGTTGATTTTTAATGAGTTGCAGATAATATATTTGGATATAGAAATATTGGTGTGTTCATCAATAGACATCTAACATAAAACTTCAATAAAAATTCTATTAATTATTGGATATCCATAATAACTAATTGTTATATGTGTACTTAGGTTTGTTAGTTCTTCTCATAAGGACTACTAAAATTCTCATTTCCTTTTAAAAAATATTTTTTAATAAACATTCTACTATTTCTGACGGTTGTAAGAGTTGGAATTGAAGTTGTGTAAAAGAGAAAGCATTTGAATAAGAAAAAAAAAATCTGAATTGGACAACCTCACATGAAATCTTATTCAAAATAAACAAATATCAAAGTAAAGAGCGCATGGGGGATGGAAAGTGCCTGAAACTAAACCTTCAAACAATCGTAAAAGTCACCCGTCGTTTTCACAAGGCATACACTCAACTATTGGCTAGTATCTATTGTTTGTAGTTGCATGGTCTAGCATCCTATTACTTGTGGTTGCATCCTATGCAAATATTAGAACTAGATTATGACATGCAACTAAAGAGAAAACGAGGTCCCAAAGGCTATTCAAGTATTAGAGCTCGACTATGATATTCAACTGAAAGTAAAAGAGTGTTAAAAGTTATTTGTGAAATTTGCCTCAATATGATCTTAAAACTCGATTAATAATTTGTAGATAATAATTTGAATGTATGAATCTATCAAATATTAAGAATATACTTAAATGTGAAGATACTCCTTGAAGCTAATGAATTTCTCACTTCATTTTTAAATTCCTTTCTTATAAACATTCTACTATTTCTAACCGTTGACAAACTTAGAATTAAAGTTGTGAAAGAAAAAGCATTTCAAGAATTTGAATAGAAGGAAGCCATTGCATGCAATCTCATCCAAAATAAACAAATATAAAAGTCACACTAAATGGGGACAGAAGTGAATGAAACTGAAACTTCAAACAATCATAAACAGTAACCAGTCATTTTCATGCAGGCAGGCCCTCAACCTTAACACAAAATTAGACAGAAAAATGCGTTTTCCACGGCAAAACTTCAAATCTTCTGTTTATTACCAGAATTCTAACAGTGGTAAATCTTAGAAATCACGCGGAGATCGCTTGACGGCCATGAAAACAGGGACTCCTACACAGGAAGCACAAAATACTGCATGAATTGCGGTCAATCCCACGCGTTAAAATTGAAAAACAATGAGATACTAAAAGACGCTACTTGACCTGTAAGCAAGTTGAATGATCGGCGACCTTCCAAACCCTAAAAATGGGCCCTGCAAAATCTAATACTGGTTTCTTCCGCACCAATACAAGACTATCCACGTGGACGCTCACCCTAACTTGCGGAAATTTTGGCCAAACCCTTGCGGATCATTCCCTGCCGCCGCTGGCCTTTTACCAGAAAAGAGCCAAGTAAAATGACAAATTTTGATCATTTTTCTTTTCCTTTGACGTTACTCCTACAGTAATGGAGACGGAACTTATGCTCTTCTTTCTTTTCTTCTTTTAGGCTCGAATTCTTCGTCTTATTCTGCCATTGTCTTTTCCGTGTGTTGTAATCCACAACAAATAGTCGATTCTTTGGCTATTAATATGCCATCTCAGGAAACCCTAATTCCGCAAAGAATCCTTTATTTTCATGTTTTCTTTGCCTCTTTTCTTACCAGGAAGCTCTTTCTTTAGGGATTTCCCCGTTCCTTTCTGGTTTTTACGAAGCTTCCAACTGATTTAAGAGTATGTGTGGATTAATGGTGGCGGAATCTGCAAGCGCGCAGGCGAGGCAGAGCGCCGTTCTGCACAGCCAGGTGATGAAGATCAGAGAAGAGGAAGAGAATATCGGTAACACTATTGCAGAGAGTTTTCTATCGCTTAAAGACCGTGCGGCTATGCTGAATCTCACGGCTCAGATGAAGGAAGATTTTGTTAACAACTCCAGGCCTGCCATTCCCTCACCTCTCGGTTTAAAACAGAGGGCAGGGGATTTTTCTTTCAATAGATAGATTGCTCTGTGTATTTATATTACAGGGTTTCCAAGCCATAACAACTCCCTGTAAGAATGTTAACATGTTACCTTCCTGTTCCCTATTCTGTTATGGAAACCTTAAAATGCTTTTGTATAGCCTAATCAAGCTTCAAATTTTTAGGATGGCGTTCTTGAGATCGTTTATATAGTTTGGTGATTATGTTGGCTTTCTTGTCATTGTCATATTTTGAGATTCTTATATGTCTCGTATAGCCTAACCAAGATTCAAATCTTTGGGGTTTATGGTCTTCTTGATATGGCTGATCTAGTTTGGTGTTGGCTTCTTTGTTCTATTCATATTTTGAAATCCTTCAATGTTTTGTATAGCTAAACCCTTATTCAAATCTTCAAGGGGGTTTATGGTTTCGTCAACATAGTAGACTTAGTTTAGTCGTCATGTTGGCTTCCTTGTCACGGTCATGTTTTGGGATTCTTATATGTTTTGTATAGTCTAACCAAGGTTTAAATCCTTGGGGTTTGTGGTTTTCTTCACATGGTGGGTACAACCAAATTGTGGCTCCACTCTTAATTCCTATCAAATAAATATAACAATTAACATTATGTAATGGTTTATTGGAATACGATAGTGTCGTTTTGTGCACATGCTCAAATTTTGTTGAATGATGACAATGTTCACTTTGTTATTAAGAATTCTCTATCATTTACTATGCTCTATCAGACTTGGATATCCTTTATCTCCTTTTTATGTGTTTATGACATATGTTTTGGGTTATCTTCTATAAAAAGCTAACTAAAGGAAGCTCATATTAGTCATATCAATCCCTTGAAATGCAAATTTTTGTTAGGTCATACTTTTTTTATAATAGTATATTATTTTTTTGAATTAAGAAAAAGAGATTAATATTATTATTAATATTTTAAACCTATATTGTTCAATGTCCAGTTCACTATTAGCTCACCATAAGAGAATTTTTTTATCTCATATTGGCTATATTCCTTAAAGAATTCCTAAAGAGTGGAGACAAATTAAACATGGAGATAGCCAAGCATCTTGACATTCCATTTTGTTTGGGGATTCTCTTTTAAAGATATGGAGATAGCTCTTCAATAAAATTAAGAATAAATTATTTAATTGTGGCAACAAATTTCTTATTTGGCAAGCAAAATTTAAAATTTGCTAACAATATATTTCTTGCAACACAAGTGGTACTCTTCTTGTTAGATGCTCATTAATAAAGTTATGAAGATTTGAATTAATTAATTCAATAATTCCTTTGGACCAAGTGGGATGGTAATATTGGTTTTATAGTTATATCATGGTCTCATTGCATTCAACCAATATATCTAACCCCATGTCCCCATGCAGCTGCTTAAGTCTATTTTCTGCTTTTCTGCTTGTTTTTTAAGCAGTGAAAGTGTTCCCATGCTTTTTTAATTAGAGGGAAAAGAAAATTTGGAATCTTTTCCTAGTTTTGTGGAACAGCTGCTGCTTAATAATAAAAAATAAGCTAGAAAAAAAATGAGGGGTTGGAAATAAGCAGCAGTTGCTTATTAAAAAAAATGGCACATGGCTTCACCAATTTTTTTTCCTTTCCTTTTTATTTGCCTTAAATTTTGCTTCTAAATTTTATATGTAAAAAATATTATTAAAAATTTCATTTAAAAGTGTCATTTAAGAGGGCTGCTAAAAAATAAGCACAAAAAAGTGGAGCAGCAACTGTTAGCCAAAATAAGCTAAGCAGCCGCATGAGAACCTGCCCTAATTGTAGATTAGGATGGGTTGATCCCAAGATACAAGGGCTGTCTCTTGTCATTAAAGCTACTAAAAGTGAGGAACCTTGAATTTTTTTAGTGTAACATAGAATTACTATAGTTTCATTTAAAGAAAAATGATAGTATTTGAATTGGTTGGATAAAATTACTCTAATTTAAAACAAAGGGCACGAGATTTATTTGTGAATTTTTGCTTTGTGTGCATGTATTGAAAATGATTTTGGACCACAACATTTTTTTGCAAGAGTGTTAACTTGGTGCCTTGTTCCCTATTATGTTTTGGGATCTTATATGTTTTTTTATAGCCTAACCAAGTTTCAAATCTTTGGGGTTTAGGGTTTTGTTGACATGGTAGATCCAATTTGGTTGTCATGTTGGCTTCCTTGTCTTGGTCATGTTTTGGAATTCTTATATGTTTTGTATAGCTTACCCAGGGTTTAAATATTTGAGGAGTTTTATGGTTTAGTTGACATGGTAGGTACAATAAAATCACCCTTAATAGGGGAAAACAATTAATCTTATTCTTCATCTATAGTTGTAATCACTCAATTTGATAGAGGAATATTTTGTGGCTTCACCCTTTGTGTTCTATCATATAAATATAACAATTAACCATTGGAATACAATTGGGTAGTTTTATACATACATTCAAATCTTGTTCAAAGAAGCCAATGTTCACTTTGTTATTAATAACTCTATATTTGATTCATTTTCTTTATTATGCTTCATCACACATGGATGTCCTTTATCTCCATTTTTATATGTGCTTATACCAAATGCTTTATGTTATCTTTTGTAAATATAATCAAATGAATCTCATGTTGGGCATATCAATTTCTCAAAATGCAATTTTATTAGCTCATATTATATTGATGATAGCATACTATTATGCATAATTGAGAAAAGGAGATGAATATTACCATTGATCCCAAGACACAAGGGTTATGCCTTGCTACTAAAAGTATCCTTAGCACTATTAAAAGTGGGGAACCTTGAAAATAATTTAGTGCAACATAGATTTACTCTAGTTTCAATTGAAAAAATAAATAGTATTTGAATTGATTGGATAAGATTCTTATTGCCCCTTTCTTTAAAATCAAAGACTTCTTTCCCTTGTTATCCATTTCAAGGCTTGACAACATGTTTATCAATTCCTAAGCAAAAACAATATTTATTACAACATCACTTTAGTTTTGCCTCTTCATCCATTTGGTAGAATAAACATATAATATCAAGAACAACCCATTGCCATCAACTTTTCTATGCAAGCATATTACTTGTTCAAGAAAGGGCTCTAAACATATAGTGGCATTTGAGATTTCACTACTTTGAATTGGTCTCCTTGGCAAATCATTAAAGAACATTTATGTTTGAACACTAGCTACATAATTCTTGTCTTTTTATTGCAATCCCTAGTGCCCTTGGATTAATTATGTAATTATGAATTCCTATTTTGTGCAGTTTCTTCAAATGTTGACTTTGCATATCCTTTTATCACTTCACTCTATTTTCATTAAAGAAAATTTATCTCTCTCCTTCCTCATATGCCTCTAAATCCCACTGTAACTTTCAATGGAAATATAGGTTTAGCAATAAGATTTGGATTAAATTGAGTGTTCAACTTACAAAATTAAAAGCCAATTCTAATGTGCTAGTTCTATCTTGAATTTTTTTACATTGCAAGCTACCCATTAGTGACATATTAAAATACATAATGGATCAACTTGCAAAATACATATTTTGTTAATTCAATGAAACTATAGGACATTTATTTTGCGATCATTATTTTGTCAAGAGATAATAGACTATTGTTATTAGACTTAATTTCTATATTTGATTATCATTTGAGTTAGAAAAAGGTTATCTTTGGACATGGCTTCATGGAATGATCACTTGGTAGACATTGTAGGTTTGTTTGTGGACTCCTACATTGTAGATATGGGAGACATCATTGATCTACTCTTTGATGGAGATTATCCTTCTTTATTTTTTGTGAGCGAGCACTTTGACCCTCTTGTTCATTCTCTACATGATCATTCTCTCAAGTTTGACATGATTGTGGATACTTATGTACAACATTTGGAGGAGGTGTCCTAATCTTTAGAGGAGACACTTGAGCCTTTGGATCTAGTTCTACATTCATCTTCACTAAATCCTATATTGTACTTTTCAATAGTGTGGCCTAGTATGTAACTTGGATTGGAAGGGGCAACTTTTAGCATCGATATGGGGACACTTGACCAACTTTCATAGACTCCATACATATTGAGATTTATTCCTGCATATTGGGGAGACATCATTTATACACCTTTGATTTTGTTTCTTCTTATGGGGAGGAATGTTGTTTGATGATTACGGAGCATCTTCTACATCCAACTAAGAGCATCTACCATGTTGGTGTATATTCTACATTGAAGGGGGGCTACTTGGTCTTTCTTCTTCTCTCTTATCGGGGGAGTTTTTCTTCACATGGGGTTTTGTCTTTATCATTCTTCTTTGAGAGTTCTTTTGTGTTTTCATCTCTCTTTTGGGGGGGAGCTTTTTCCCACTGGTTTTTCTTTGTTTCTCCATTTGTGAGAGATCACATTTTTTCATGGGTAACTAACATGGCCTTATAGTCGAGACCCACCTTACATTGTTATCTTTTGTGTGCATTCTCCCTAAGTTTCACTTAAAGGGGGGTATTGGTGTAATTAAGGTATTTTACCTTGGTTATTTCTCACCTAGGTTCTAATTACACTTTACTTAAGCTCACTTAGGGAATTGCATACGAGTAGTTGGAGAATTTCCACTTTATGTGGACTTATCATGTTATTACTTTATCATTTTCACCTTTTGTGGATGCACTTTTCCACCTTTGATGGGTGATCCACCTTTAGTGGTGTTGTCACACTATCGTCTATCCACTTTAGGTGGGGTGATAGCTTTTCATTTATGATGCAGGAGCATCCAAGAGTCCACCTGAGACCAAGGAGATTACAAACATGAACAAAGACCCCAGAGCATCCTTGAAAGTGAATTGGAATGTTTTGAAGCCAATAATGGCTCTATGTAATGCTCAATTTGATTTAAATGTAATAAGTCCTGATAAGGAACCGAAGACAAAATATGGTGTCAAGTAGGCCAATAGTGTTTCAAGGGTCTAGAATGGTTAGTAGGGTCTTTGGTAGGGTTATTTAGGTATATGAAATAAAATTCCATTGATTTGGAATGATTTTAGCAAATAGAATGTATTAAATAAAGTTGGAAAATTCAAATCTTTGTATTCCAACGTTTAGTAGCATTTTGGAGGGAAATTGAGTTTTTAAGTCTTAATGAATTTGTAAACCCCTCCAAACACCTTGGGTTGGTTGGGGAAGTTGTATTCATCATTTATGATGGAAAAAAGAGAGAAAAGTACAGATGGTACGGACTGGAGGTGATGTTGTGCGGACTGAGACAGTTTTAATGCAATAAACTTGATTTTCCTTGAAAAACTTGCATTCCTTTGATGATCTTTGAGTTCTAATCATTGAGGAAGGTTGATAGGCATTTAATGTGCATTATTTGAAGCATTTTATATTGTTTTTAATCTGATCTAAGGATTTATATTGACTGTCCTGTTTTAAAAGTCTGATTTTCCTTGTTTTCTCAAGTATGAATATGTAATCCATCCCCTTTATGTGCTTACTGTGACTTGGGGATGGAAACTAATGTTGTATCATATCAAACTAACATGAAAGTGCAGGATTGAAGTGGTTTTGCAGAGTGATCACTCACAAATGGTGAATTTGTTGGTTGATTGGAGTATGGGGATGGTGGCTAGAGTGTAGCAGCCACTAAAGTAGCCATTGGAGGGCTATCTTTTATGATTGGAATCAGTAGAGGGAACCAATTTAATGGTGAAACAACCTTCATTTGATCAGAGAAGTGATTGGAGGCGTGATTTTGAGCAAGCCCTAGTTTAGAGGGTGATTTAAGGAGGGTTTTAGAGTTTGGACACTTAGAAGTTGAATCAAGCCATAAAACCTGGAAAACCCTTGGTTTGGGAACCTGATTGAATACTGTACAAAGTTTTGTAACCTATTGTTAAGTTTTGTTGGTACTTCCTTTGTAAAGTGGGTGGTTTTTAAGGCTAAAAAGGGGCACATTTGAGGACAGCAAAGGGTCCGTCCAAAACAACCTATATCGGTTTTCTGATATGTTGTGTAACATACAAATGGGTGTCTAAATATGTAATTTTTTGGGCAAGTTTTTTGGAAAAGTTTTGAGTTAAAGGGAAATTACCCGATTTGAAGGGCTAGATGCTTGGTTGAATAAATGTATTGAGTTTGTGTTGAAGCTAGAGGCTTAGGGGTTTAGAAAACCTTTGAATCATGTTTTTTGAGGTCCTTTGAAGTATGTAGAGGTAGGAGACACACCTGGTTTAGGTGGTGTTAGGTTTTGAGCCTATTGAGGCATTGAGTGCATTTGAGACACCTGAGGAGTGTAAGGGGTTTGGGTCCAAAATACACCTTTTATTTGCAAATTTGTATTAGATTCTCCTGTCTCTGCATCAATTTAGGTTATCATGTAATCAAACAATGACACTTGACATTGTCTCATTCACTCCTTTGTACTCACCTTTTCTATATAACCAAGGGGTCTCCTATGTACATTTGTCTTGTCCAATTCTTTGCATTGTTGATAGGAATATAGTTTATTCTTGTCACATATTTTTTCTCTCTTGTTGTTAGGCTTTCCATTTGGTCTCTAGATCTTGGGTGGCTACCTTCATAACCAATTCTTACAAGGAGACTCTTATTTTGTTAGCTTCATTGACTCTAATTGGGCTAGTGATGTTGATGATAGAAAGTCTACTTCTAGTTTTGTATTTTTTCTTATCTTTGACCCCACTACATAGGCTTGCGCGAAGAAATTTACTATTTTAATATTATCTTGAGACAAAGTATCAAGGAGCAATTTGGATATCTAGGAGGTTCGTTAGCTTTGATAATCGATGATCAAGTTTAGATTTTAAATTAATAGTGCCACTACTATTTGGGTGATAATAAGAGTTGCATTTGTATTTCTCACAACATAGTAGAAGATTTGTGGACTAAGAATTTTGAGATCCATGTGCACTTCATACGAAAACTTGTTTATGATGGTCTTCTCACTTTGGATTATTTTCTTGCAGAGGAGTAGGTTGTAGAGATCTTCACTAAGCCTTGGAATCACCTCATTTTCTTCAATTATGGTTGATGCTTGGGGTGAAGGAAGTTGTCCTTAGGAGGTTTGAGTCTTCCTTCTTTCACTTGTATATATTTTATTTTCATGTTTATTTCTCTTTATTTTTATAGGAGTTTTTTCACACAAAGTTTTCTTCTTTTCTCTATTTGTGAGGGATATTTTATACATGGACAACATATTAGGCCTTGTTAGCAAGACTTAATTTTTATTTATGCATTATTTTGAAACTCCCTAATTTGTACTTAAGTTGGGGTTTTGATGTCAATAAGGTTCATTATCTAGCTAGGTGCACTCTAGGACCTCATTCACACCTTGTTACTTAACCTTACTTTGGTCGTTTACATTTTGTGTCTCAGTTAAAAGGATTAAGAAACCCATCATGATCTTAGTTTATTGTAGGGTTTCATTTAGGGTTTTATTCTTGCCTATATAGCAAGGTCATCTTATTGTAATATAATATATTGTATTCATATTTTTTTAGTAACATGATAATATTTTTATGGCATCTCTCATGAAAGGTTTTTTAGTTTTTTGTTAAATTGTTGTGCATGTGAGTTCTTCCATAACTCCAGCTTGATGAGATCACTACCATTTAGATCTCAAAGGCAATACTAGGTTTTACTACATGACTTTAAATGTCATGGAACTTTATGCACCAAAAAAAAATTCTCCTCCTCTAGGAGTTTAACTTAGCTAAAGGAATCCAAAGCAATCATATTTCTACAATGAAAATCAAGACTCGTAAAAAGGATAGACAAATCCTATTCGCAAGTGTATGTTCATGCTTTCACCAATATCTATTTAGCGCCTTTTTAATCTTTTGGTTTGTTATGTGTATAATACCGAACAAGTTGTAAATTATCAATCTATTAGGCCTTAATTTTTCCTTCTAGTCTTTTGTTATATACAAAATCATTACTTTTCAATCTTTTGGAACATTTCCACTGTTTACTAGTTAGCCTCTGCATAAAGGAGCATATCATATGAGCTATTACCAATTTGTCAATAAATTTTTTTATTAATTTTCTCATTATGAAGGCAAGAATATATTTGTATTTATGTCACTATTAATAGAAAGGGGGAGATCCCTTACCCCAAACTTGAATTATTAAAAGACATTAAGTTTACTAAAATGTAGATTAACAATAATTTCACTTATTAATATATGGTTCTGCTTTTAATTATGATTTTTTTTTTTTGTATCATATAAAATCTAATGAAGCATGAAAATAAGACTCAAGGAAGATTTTTTTATTTTTTTTGAAGGCTAAAGTAGATGCAAAAGAGTGGATAGAGATTACAAAGAATTATTAATTGTTGTAGATTCCAAGATGTTTTTTTGTCTGACAATCTTGTATATGTATGAAAGTGCATGCAAACATGTTTGTACTAGTGCGGTCATATTTGTACTACTAATGTGGTTGTGTCACTTCCCATATGTGTTGTCATAAAGGATGAGCTAGTGTCCTCCAAGATTAACAATAATTTCATTGATTAATATGTGGTTCTACTTTTAATTATGATATTTTTTTTTGTATCATATAAAATCTAATGAAGCATGAAAATAAGAGTCAGGGAAGAATTTTTTTTTTTTGAAGGCTAAAGTAGATGCAAAAGAGTGGATAGAGATTACAAAGAATTTATTGATTGTTGCAGATTCCAATATCTTTCTTAGTCTGACAATCTTGTATATGTATGAAAGTGCATGCAAACATGTTTATACTAGTGCGGTCCTATTTGTACTACTAATGTGGTTGTGTCACTTCCCATATGTGTTGTCATGTAGGATGAGCTAGTGTCCTCCTACTCATATTGGCATCCTCTAAAACTATTAGAATTTGATTCAGATATGCAATTAAATGGAAAAGGAGATACCAAAAACTATTTGAGAGATTTGTGTTAATATAATCCTACGACTATATAACAATTTATAGATAGTATATTTGAGTTTGTGAACCTTTGTAAGTTTATTAAAAAAATTGAGTGTGCATTGAGTGTACATCAATAGAAATCTCACGTTAATATTGATTATTAGATTGACACAAATGTATTTGGGTATACTAACAACTAGTATATCTATATTTTTAAAAATATAGGTAAATTATGTCGAGAGATATCTTATAGTCAAAGGGAATCTAACGATTGCAACAATATTAGTAGTATACAAGAGATTCAAAAATATGGATAATAATAGAGTTGCTTAAGTATGTACCAACATTATCTATGACGACAACATGACCATAGAATTTAGAATGCCAAGCCCACTCCTCCACTAACCTCTAAACCCTACTTGATTTTATTGAGTGTTCCCTTTTAAATATTATAGCACTCTTCCACTATCATTTGAATGTAAGGGTTTCATATAATTGGAGACAAGTGGCGAGGGTTCTATTTCATTTGGAGTAATAAAATAACACCTCCACAAAAATCAAAAGATGGCATATTTCATGCATTTACCCATCATTTACATGTCAAATTGTTTCAAAATTGAATTTTTGTTTACGAATATTTTGATATCATTGTAGATACCTCTCGACATTAAAAAGAAAAAACAAATATTAAAACCAAAGTATAAGGAGATGGAAAAACCATGTGGATTTAATTTAAAGTGCATGAACCTAAAACTTCAAACAACCGTTAACAGTCACATGTCAGATTCCCACTCAACCAAACACAAAATGAGAAAGAAAAATTGCATTTTCACGGGGTAAACTTCCCAACGTCAGTCTACCGTTGGACGGATACTCTAGAATGAAACCAAATTCTCCGTGATTTGCGGTCAATTCCACGTGTTAAAATTGGAAATCAGTGATAGACTAAATGACGCTACTTGACCTATTATAGCAAGTCGAATGAGAGGCGACCCATATTATCCTTTTTCTTTTACTAAAAGGAGAAGAAACTTGAATGGCCCACTCACCCTCCCATTGAAATAACTAATTATGTACCATAGAATTGAAATTTGGAAGTATTACTGAAATTTGGAGTATTTAAACATTCTTCTGGAACTATTATTTTTTGTGCCTTTTAATAGCATTTAATATTATTTTAGATTGTTTTCATATGTTTTGTTGAAGAATGTTTGTCTTATGTCTATGATGGAATTATCGATGGTGTAAATATGATGTTTAGGATTAACTTTCATATAAGATTATTAAACATGAAAAAATTTATAGAGATTAGATTTTTATTTTATTTTATTTATTTATTTAATTTTGTTTTTAAGACTGTAGTAATCGGGTATAGCACCTCTTTATAAATTGCAGTGCATCGGGTAAACTTTTTAACGTGACCGGTGATGCTGGCGCGATACGCCCTCCAGTACCACGTGGACTGGGGGAGACTAGACCTCGTCCTTCATCACAAGAAGCTCTTGCCAATCGAGCTAAGCCCCCAGCCAGACATGAGATTTAATCTTTATATTGATCTATAAAGCCTAGTTATAAGGTAATGAGAAAGGCATATGAAAAAAGTAAATAACGCAAAATGTGAAGGCTTGTGCTAAATACATTTCTTCTTGTAATCATAACAAAGCTTTGCAATACACAATGTAATAGTTGATGAAAATGATAAGAAATAAAATATATATGTATTAGACAACTCATACGGAAATAGGAAGGTCTAAAGAAACAATTTATTGCAATAATGTTTTTTACAACAATGAAGGGCTATATATAATACAATATATTTGATTGTAGACACACATTCATGGAGGTTCCCCTATTAGTTACAAAAGTTAGATAATGTTTGGACTCAAAAACTTATTTTTACGTAGAAATCATTTTCTTCAAAATGTGCATGTAGGCCATATATATAGAAAATTGTCAACCCAAAAGAGAGATTTTGAGTGTATATTCACTCCAATTTGTACTAATGATGAACCAAAGTAGAGAGGATAAGCTCTTTCCTAAGGATAACAAATCTCAAATAAATTTCATGAAAGAGAATATGATGAATTTGCAAAAAAGTAAGACTTCGAACTTGATTGATTTGTCTAAAGGTAGGAAAACCATTAGCAACAAGCAAATGTTTAAAATATAAATATTGTGGTTATTTTATTAGATTGTGTATATAGTTAAAGATCAAATGAAAGAAAATTAAATGTGTGTGAAAGATGCTCGAAATATGGCCTACTTCAACATACTTTTAGCTAGGACTAGCTATTCAATAATGCTATGGACTTTGAACAAACAAATTAGAAAAAAAAGTAACAAGAGATTTTAATGATAAAAGAGAAGAAAAAAGAAAGCCTTCACCTAATTTCAAGAAGATAAATGTATGAAAATATGTAGGGATGATAATATGTGGAAACCTCCCTAAAGAGATATTTGATTACATTATTTTAGGTGAAACAAAGAATGAATAATATGATTTAATAATGTGAAAGAAAGGTAACATAAAGAAAATAGAAATTTTCACTTCATTTTTTGATATTGAAATATAATATATAATATCAAAATTTTATAATATATACAAGAATTCATAAATCTAATTTTTTTTTTTAATTATTATTATTATTTGGAATCAAAGTGTCCTCTTATATGACTTAGTTTTATTTGAATGTTTGCTAAACTTAACTTAGTTTTATTTGAATGTTTGCTAAACTTGACTTAGTTTTATTTGAATGTTTGTTAAACTTTTGAAACTTAACGAAATATTTACTAGATTAGAATTATGTAAAAAATAATATAGAACTTCCTTTTCTTTGATAATTTATTCAAATTAAAATCTATTATGAAAATGAGTACAAGATGGAGTACAACTCCAAAACATGTCATGAATAAGCTTGAAAACATTAAAAGTGATTAAGAACATATCAAACCAAAATGTTTTATCTTGATTTTGGGATGGTATGCATTTGAAACGTGTAGAGATGATAATGAATATATTTATAATTATTGTCAAATAGGTTATCAATCAAATATAAAAAAAAGATGTGAAATCAATCGAAAACAATGTAGAGTACACTTAGTGAGTTAATAATTTTAATAATTTACCTAAATTCTAAGCATTAATATTAAAACCTTAGTGAGTTATGGATATTGAGAATATAAAAAATAATACAAAAAATGAGGGATGGGGAGAAAGATTCAAAGTATCAAATAATAAAATGGGACAATAAATCGAATCCAACATTGAATTTAACTAAAATTAAATTAGCAAAATATTGTTGAGGAAAATTCCAAGCTTGGTTTCAAAGGGAAACTATAAATAGAACCGAAAAAGTGTAAAACTAGGACTTAGAGGAAAAGAGGCAAGGTGGAAAAAGGAAAAATCTAATCAAATGGATACCCAAAGACACAAATATGATATGTATTTGAGGAGGGATAAACTAGGACATACAAATAAAAATTTAATTGGGGGGAAAGGAAGAATAGGCTAAAAACTAAGTTTTCAAGAGAAAAACATGGGCAATGGAAAAGAAAAAGATGATAAAATGGATACCCAAAGCCACATATATGACATGGATTTGAAGGGGGGTTAAATGAGAGGTATGTAAAAAGAGATGTAAAATGAATTGGAGGGAATAGGGAAGACTATTATACAACTGAGTGAGTAAACTGGGATTTTTAAATAATCTTTGGGAAAGGAAAAAGGAGAAGAGCTATGGAATAAGAAAATAGAGAAAGAGGGTTTCACCACAATTATATCAAATCCCTAAAAAGGATCATAAAAAATAGAATCCAAAAGATTTGTGCTAATTTTCTATTCAAACAATTGAAACAACATTATCAAGCTTCAAAAACTTTCTTACTCTAAAAGAAGAGAATGAATGGAGAGTTGCAAGCTTACATGTCGTTGTGTTGTAATGAGATGGTAGAAGGATCCTTTTATAGATATTTGAATGGAGGATTATATTTTTGGAAGGGTACAAGAAGATAATTTTAGTTTTTATTTAAAGAAGAGAGTGAGTTAAAACTATAAATAAAATGGGATAAGAGGGACATGAAGAAGTGGGATGGGTTAGGGGGATGAAGATAAATAAAATGACTACATCAAATACATAAATAATAGGGGTAAAAAGGGGGAAGAGATTAATGAAAGAGGAGAATACATCTAACATAATAAAATAATAAAAAAATACATAAAAGGAAATAAAGTGACATAGGCAAGCTAGGACAAGGTTGGGGAAGATGAAAAATATGGTCCAAAGGGATCAAAATACGCATGCAACAAACTAATCAATCACACATGCTTGCACAACATTGAAGTAATTAGCTTGTTGTATGATGTGTAAATCTTGAAGAATGCTTGAAGGATATGGTGGAATGAAATGTCGCTTTGATGCTCAATGAATGCTTGATGATGATAGTTATTGTGATGAAAGATGTAGATGTAAAACTGAAATAGAGGAATTATCTTATATAGAGTTCTTAAGGTATTTCCCTTATTAGGCTAACCTTCAACCATCAAATTGAGACATCGTGATCTAAAACCAATGGGCAGGGAATTTGCACTAACCTATTCAAAATTGGGCCTAGTTCGAGAGAACAAGGGCACTCTAGGTGCCACTGTCCCATCATAATGATGTCCCAGGCACCATTGTCCACCCAAAACTAGGTGAATAGGTCGGAGATGGTGTGCAAATAGCCCAAGATAGAGGTTTGAACCACTATATGAACAAATGACATTAATTTCAAGGTGAAAGGCCGAAAATAGGCTTGGATGAGAGCAACAAAGGGTCACACTAAGGTAGGGGCACAAAAAAGTGGTGAAAATTTACAAGGTTACAATTTACAATGCTACAGTATGAAATTTTTAATATTACATAAATGGCTTCTAGTTTAGTAGGCTTATGAAATGCTAAGGAATAAATTTGCTAAAGTAATAATAAATCATAAAATACAAAGGATACATAATTTAATTCCATAGGAGAGATATTATCTTTGTCTTGGTTTAGGTCTTTATACTTTCTTATGTACCTATCGGTACAAAGGAATCCACAAAAAAGGTTATCTACTATATATACCAATAGTAGTAAGCATCTAACATATATATAGGAAACAAATAAAGTAAAATGCACACGTAAATATGTATGCACACAATGTGTGTGTGTGTGTGTGTGTGTGTGTGTGTGTGTGTGTGTGTGTGTGTGTGTGTGTGTGTGTGTGTGTGTGTGTGCGCGCGCATGTGTGTGTGTGTGTGTGAAGCACAATGCATATCTAATATGTCTACTATGTTATAATATGCTATTGGAATAGTTGAAAGGTGATAGAAAAATTAACCATTCATTTTCACAAAGAGATCCAAAAAGATTTAATTCATGCAAAAGAAATATAGAAGATGAAGTGTAACATTGACCCACATCATTAACAAGAGTAGAAACTTAGTTAAAGGTAAAGGATAATAGAAAATAAGTACTAGATATGGGTTGATAACAATAAGGACTATTAGGTAGTCAACCATGAAAGAGGCTAGGTTAGGACAATGATGATGGTTTTAATGATGACTAAAGAAATATAGAACTAACATCTTTGAGGTTGTTACCCATAGCTAAAGATGGTATTTGACCAATAGAACTAGAAATAATGCCTTTCAGTTTTCCACCCTTGGCCATTTAGTGACTTCCACCCAAAGAATTGACTATTCAAAATTTGTCACCCTAACAACACACATAGGAAAGGGAAAATGTTGTGTTGTAAAAGGGGTTTCCTAAGACAAACCTTGTGTTGTTTTCACCTCCATTGTAGCTATGGTGATGAAAATGAGAGCTTACCCTAGGTAGGGTAGAGGCTAAATTTGGATTGTAATGATACCACCTTAAGAATTGATAATGGCAGTGAGACGATGCTCTTTAGATAATTCCTTCAAGTGTCGATGCAATAACATGACATGGCATGACAAGATCAATCACAACAGAATACATGAATGTAGATTGTTGTAGCTCGCTTCTCCATAATGCTCAAAGTTTGAAGCTACTTGCTTAATGACTAGGAACTCACACAAATCTTAGGTTAAAATTAATAAGAAATGATACGTTTATATAGGGTTCACACACATTTGATTTTGGGCCCTTTATGGATGGACTCTACCTAGAAAAGAAGTATATAAGGATGTTTGTAGAGTAGAAGTTCCCAAGATGTAGGATGTGGTCACCAAATTAGCATATGACGATAATTTAGATGTGCTAGGGACAAAAATAAGCTTAAAATGAGCTATGAGAGAAAACCCTAAGTCAAGTGTCTAAAAATGAGTGCAAAATTATAATGGGATACAATTTATGACAATACATTTAGCCCCCACTTTATTAGGAGTGTGAACTTACACTCATACTCACAGTAAAATAGTAAAATAAATTGAGACTATAAGGGATGAGATGTCACTAAGTTTGAGCGAAGAATACCCCATGATTAGGATCTTAACTCACACAACAATATCCAAGGTAGGACACATAAGACAAAAGATAGAAAAAACAAAACAAAAAGACACAATAGGGGCGAGTACTAAAGATAAAGGATTCAAATCAACTAGTTGAAGAAACCTTGATAATCAAAATGTCTCAACTATAGATATTATCCTTGGAATGTTATTGCAAGAGCACAAGAAGACTTCTAGAAAGAGCAAGAGCATACGCCAATATATAAGACAAGAAATCGTTATCCAACAACTAGCAAGGTGTGTTATGCTAGGGGTCTATGGGAAAAAGAATGTAATTGGACAACAAGATGTGTTATGTTGGGTGAATCATGATTGTGTCATTGATTCTACTAGCTAGCAAGTTGTATTATGCTAGAACTATACACAAAATTAGATATATACATCAAAATTAGAATTTAGTTTCCCTCCCCCATTTACAGATGTATGGTATAGTCCATGTGTATATATTTCCATACAAATGTTGAATTTTTGTATAAATAAATCTTGACCCCTTCCAAAAAGTCAAGTTTTTCTTACAACTAAAATTTAGTAATTGGACATCTTAATTTCATGTCTGAGAAAATCATGTGGCAAATTTGAAATACTCTCCAATTTTTACAAAAGTTTGCTTGGCAAAGCCCCTAATTATAATTAAGTTTTCATGTCCACGTCGTCAAATATGATGCTATGTCAACATGTCATTTGTTGAGGTGTCCAAAACTAAGTTATGCATTAAGTCATGTTTTGTTGTTGCACAAATATGACATCACACAATTTATTGCTTTTAATCTAATAATATATTGCATTCAATCATATAAGTATTTGTGATCAATAACAACTTTGAAGTCACAACTTGTAGTGCTATACTATTCAAAATATTGGACAGCAAATCCACAAATACTATTATAACTTTTGAAACATGTTAAATACAGGCTCCTCTTTTTACTTGAAAACAAATTCCAATTTAAATACATAGTCATCATATTTTAATAGACTTAAAAAAATAGAACTATCACATTTCAATGTTTGTTGAACTTTAAGATCTAGTTTTGGTTTACTTTCTTTTGTCTTGCTTAGCTAGACTATTGTATTGTAGTTGTATATTTTTATATGGGCAATGTGTTGGTTGCCTCTCCTCCTCCCACTTCCTGAAGATATAAACATGTTGGGGCTTAGCTTGAATGAAAAAATTCCCTTCCATGGGGTATGTCTTTTGATTCACTCTCTTCTTTTTATATTTTGCAAGAATGCTAGAGTGGATGTTGTCTCCTTGGTAATGAAATCCAAGGAAAGACCCCTAAAAAGAAATTTGGAAATTGTGTTTGTTCCTCATCCTCAAATTCACCTAAAAATGTGAGAGGAGAGCATACACAAAATACCACGTCAATTTTTTTAAAAAAAATATGTTAATTTTAACCGCAAAATACAAATGTGAGTGAATTTTAACCCAATTTTTAATGTGACAAACAAACAATGTAGACATTGAAGCATCCAAAAATAAAAATGTCTATAATAAATTTTTTAACAAAATCTTGCAAAACCATGAAATTATTAGTTGCAAGCATGCAAACCTTGAATATGTGAGAAATGTTAGATTGAAAATTTAATACAAAAATAGAAAATGTGTTAGTCCAAGAGAAAATAAGCATCATAAATAGGTTATTCATAATTTTATTATAATTTTTTGTTTTATTTTTAAATTAGAAAATCGACTTCATATGCAAAAGATTAAAATGTATGGATAAAAGTATAGATTTGTGTCAAGCTTTTATTAAAAAAAATGACCAATACAAATATAAAATTTTAATTTCAACCACTTAAAAGTGATATTTATGTTTTAAATTTTAAAATGATAAAAACTAGTGATATGTAGAACACTTAATGTAGTCTATGCTTTTAATTTTTTAAAAATTAGTTGGATGTTTTTTAGAATTTTTGGAGAAAATAATTAATCACTAGCATTTTTAAATTAAGGTTGATGGGATGTAAAAATAAAATGAGAAAAACATTTAATTCTCTCCATATAGATTACTTGTAAATCTAGTGAAAAAAAAAATGATGAATATTTATTTTTAAATAATTCTTTAATGCCAAAATTAATCAAAATGACAATTTTTATGGGATGTCAAATTTTGTTTGAATATTTTAGCTTTTTTTAAACCCTCTTGTAAAGAATTCTCCTCTAATGCATTGTATATTTCAAAAATACTAAATATGTTTTAATATTTATAATAAGCTTTATGTTTAACTATATTATGTATCCTCCTACCTTGCATGTCCATGTTTATATATAATACATGATAATGCCTATCCTCTTTTGAACATATATATACATATTTATGTGTATATATCCTAGACATAAACCCTTGTATGTATAATCAAACTCATAGACTATACATACATACATACATACATACATACAAATACAATATCAATGTATGCTTTGAAAACCCATGTGTACATATATTGAAATAAAAAAAGTATTAGATGCAATAATTTAGAATTAGACACAAAATTAAATATATATACATCAGAATTAGACTTTTGTTTCTCTCCCTCATTTGCAGATGTATGGTATAGTCCATGTGCATAGATTTTCATACGATTGTATGAATTTTTGTATAACAAAATCTAGACCCCTTCCCAAAAAAGTTAAATATTTCTTACAACTAAAATATATTGAGTTATATGTCAATTTTGTCTCTTAGCTACTCTAGACATAAGTTGATATTTATTTTACTCTAGTTGATGTACCTACTATTGGTAAGGAAGTTGATGAAGCAACTAGATGCGAAGATGAAGGAGTCTCAACTCCTAAAGATGACAGTCGAGCGTGGCATTACTACTGGGCTGCTCGTTGTGCCCAAAGCATCCATTACACTTATTGTACCAGCTATTGGTCAATGAGATTCAATGTTGTGATATTTGTATCGTGGTGATCACGAGGAGACTATCTGTTGTGTTTTTATAGATTAGTAACCATCTACCCTCTTTGTCTGCCTCCCCCTCCCTCCTATAAAAAATTTGACCTCTCCACTCAGAAGGAGCAAGAACCTTCAAGACCAAGTTAGCCAAAAACCACTATAAAACACACAATGAGGGATGGATTTAGAGAAGGGATAGATTCCCCAATAGAATCATTAAAATGTAAGTGATGGTTTAAAAATCAAACTAGGAAACAAATACAAAAATAAGCTTCTTATTCTAAATTAAAAATAAACCTTTAATAAAGCATAAAAATGGGATTCAAACAAAAGAAATAGACAAAGTATTAGCATAAAGCTTCATTTGCAAGTTTGATTTGCTCTAATGCTGTGAGATGTTTTTTTCTTTGCACAACAATTACCCATTTGGATAGCATAAAATTGACTAATGAAATGCATAGGATGGTGTACTAATTTACAGATTTCTAGAAGGGTTGATGGATGATGGAGATGTAATGAGAAGATCAATGATGGAGAATGAATGAGAAGACCCTTTTTAGAATTAAAGAGAGGGTGAAGTGTTTGATAGTTCTAATACTTAATATAAGTATAGATCCAATAGCCAACAAGATGAGAGGGGGGGGTGAATCATACAAACTTAATCATCCATAAAAATGCCAGATTCAACCTTGGTAACATATATATCAGTCATATAGCCAAAACTGTTAAACATGCAAACTCAAAAGCATATGAACAATATAAACCTCATAACACCAGTTTTAACATGGAAACCTGATTAGGGAAAAACCACTGTGGGATTTCGAACCCACTAAGAAATATACTCTTCTAGAGTATGCTCGGTTAAAAGCAAATCCTGTTAAAGATTACAAACACATTGCTAGATGTGACCCGGTTAAGGGATTTCCCTCATATCTGTTAGGATCTTCACTTTGTTAGAAGTGACCTTGTTAAAGGATTTCAAACACTCAATCAGAATGTCACCTTGCTAGAGGATTTACATATAAGACTATTAAGTCCACTCGGTTAAGAGATTTTATGTCACTTTCACAAAATAACAGTAATAAAAATCTATCTGCAACTTCACATCTAAAATGCTAAAGTAGATTCCTATTTGTTCAATACAATCTAGACATAGAACTAATCTTGTCTATCTGTTGGGCTTCTATACTCTATTATTCTAATAGGTCTTCAAGCTTCTGTGCTCGGTAATCACTATGTAGCATCCCTGTGCATACACTTGCCCGCATACATTGTTTATCAACAGTTTCCTATTTATAAACAATTAGGTAACCGCTTAATCTCCTTGATAACATTTCCCATGATCAATCATAGCCATTAGATCTTCAATCTTGTCCAGGTTCAATGCATCATTTGATCTGAAAATGTTTTACCCCGCCTTGGAACTTGCATAATAGTCTTGGAACTTGTGCCAGGGTATTGCGGTTCAATCTGAGCTGTAGATATTCATGCCGACTTTCCATTGCCTTAGATTCGTTAACAAACTTCTTCCACGCCTTACCAATCATTTAATCCGCTCCAGCTCATCAGCTTCCTTCATTAAATACCGCATGTAAACATTTAATGTATTTTGTTATAGCTCGGTTACAACTCGGTAACAACTCGGTGAATACTACACTTCACTCGGTAGACATTCTGCCTTCATTAACCGATAGTGATAACCTTAGGGTTTACCGACTAGGTTCTTTGCTTGATAACATAGTATAGTATTAACCTTTACAATTTACAACATATGTATGATGTTAAAACAATCTAAAACATCATGATCTCATCATTGTCTGACTCGGTAGTAGTTGCCCATTGAATACCTTATTCATCATATTCTTTCATGTGTCTTTTACCGACATCTTTATAATCTTCATATCATACTTCTCAAGATATGGCAACATCATACTGAATTAGAAAATCAATTTCTTGACATCAATGACAAAATAATAATATCAAGATAGTAAAACATCTTTAATCAGTTATATCCATAATCATCAACAACCTTCTCAATATCCTTAAGAAATGCCAACAATCTTTCATTGTCTGTTATAATGCAATATTGCCAACAATCTCCTCCTTTGGCATTGATGGCAAAACCAATTGATTTGACCTTAATAGATTTGGATTGCTATGATTCTGAAATGTTGAAATGCTCTCCCCCATACATTAGACTTCTCCTCATTTCTTCAGTCTTCTTCCCAATCTGTAGTCTGCTCAGTTTTCTCTTAGTCTTCTCCCCTGATAGGTCTTCTCCCCTATATTGGTCTGATAGGTCTTCTCCCCCTTTGACAAAAATGCCAAAAAGTAAAGAAATAAAACATAATTTATTTATGTAAGAAGTTATTTCTGTTGTTGTGTATCAACTGAGTCTCGGTCAGAGCATTTGTCTTCAATTCTTGTTCCCTGTAATATTTCTTGTATTAATTCCAGTGCACTTTTAGAAAACATCCTAAAGTGTATAACTCAGCATCAACTCCCAAAAAATATTCATTAGAGTCATCGGATTGATGCTTTCACCGAACTCGATCAGTGAGTAGAAGATAGGGGTAGGACCCCTAACTTGCTTCTGAGTTATTCAAAAGTGTCCTTTGGTAGTGGCTTCGTGAAGATATCTGCTATTTGCTCCTTTGTGCTAACATATTCCAACACCAATTTCTTCTCTTGAGCTTCTTCTCTAAGATAATGATATTTGATAGATATGTGCTTTGTCTTAGAGTGCATAACAGGATTCTTTGAAATATTAATGGCACTAGTATTGTCACAGAATATAGTTACTGGCTCGGTAACTTTCTCATTTATACCTTCCAATAGTTGTTTGATCCATGCAATGTTGGTACAATTCAATGTTGCAGCAACGTATTCAGCTTCTGCTATTGACTGTGAAACACATCCTTGTTTCTTGCTAAGCCAACTCACTAGTCTTTCTCCTAAAAAGAAAGCTCCTCCACTTGTGCTTTTTCTGTCATCAACGTTGCCTGCCCAATCAGCATCAGTATAAACTTTTAAATCAAAATCATTTCCTTTCTGATATACTAAGCCATAATCCTATGTGCCTTTCAAGTATCTAAAAATTCTTTTGATTGTTGTCATGTGTGTTTCCTTAGGATCTGCAGAGAATCTTGCAACTATACCTACTACATGTGTTATGTCTGGTCTGCTGTGAACAACATATTGTAGTTTTCCAATCATGGATCGGCAAAGTGTCTCATCAACAGATGCAGATTCATCATTCTTAGATAATTTACAGTTGGTAGTCATAGGAGTACTTACTGGTTTTGAATCATCCATTCCAAATTTCTTCAAGATTTCTTTTATGTACTTGGATTGAGTAATGAAAATCTCATTTTTCATTTGCAGTATTTGTAAACCTATAAAATACTTTATCTCACCGATTAATGACATCTCAAATTCTTTGCTCATTTCATTTCCAAAGTTCTTGCATAAAGAGTCATTTCCACAAAATATAATATCATCAACAAATATGGCTGAGATCAGTATTCCATTTTCATCATTCTTCATGTACGTGTTGATATTCTCACTTGTTCTTATAAAATCAATCTTAATCAAATAAGAGAGCAATCTCTCATACCATTCTCTTGGTGCTTGTTTCAAACCATATAAAGCTTTGTTCAATTTACATACCTGATCTTTATTATTGTTTTCAACAAATCCTTCAGGTTGTTCAATGAAAACTTCTTCTTCTAATATTCCATTCAGAAATGCAGATTTGACATCCATTTGATATATCTTGAATTTCTTGAAAGCAGCATAGGCCAACAATGTTCTTACTCCTTCAGGTCTAGCAACAGGTGCAAAAGTTTCACCATAATCAATTCCTTCTTCTTGAGCATAACCTTTGCAAACTAGTCTTGCTTTGTTTCGAATGACTTCCCCTTTTTCATTTAGCTTGTTTCTGATAATCCACTTTGTACCGATTATATTTTTGTCCTTCTGTCTTGGGATTAGTGTCCATGTGTCATTCTTCTTGATTTGATCAATCTCTTCTGTCATAGCATTTACCCAATCTTCATTGTTAAATGCCTCTTTTACTATTCTCGGTTCAAATTTAGATATCAAGCATGTGTTCTGTCTCAGTTTGTTCGTTGTCATCACTGGATCATCCTTATCTCCTATAATCTGACTTGGTGCATGATGTTTTCTGATATACTTGGCTAATACAGGCTCGGTAGGCTCTGTATGATCTTCTTCATCACTCGGTAACTGGATATTCTCTTCATTTTCTTCAACAGTTTTCTCGGTAGGACTTCTCGGTTGAACATAGACAAATTCATCATAGTCTTCTGGTTCCTTGGAATTTCCTTCATCATTTCTTTCTACAAATTCATCAATTTTCACACTTGCACTTTCTACTATTTTGTTAGATGATTTGATCAGACATTTAAATGCTTTGCTTCTCGAAGAATAACCTAGAAATGTTCCTTCTTCACTTTTCTGATCAAACTTGCCATTTCTATCATCTTTATGAACATAGCATCTACTTCCAAAGATTTTGAAATAACTAACATTAGGTTTCTTATCATACTAGATTTCATATGGTGTCTTCAAAGTACCTTTCTTCAATTGAACTTGGTTCAAGGTGTAAACAGTTGTGCTTATTGCTTCTCTCCAAAATGTTTGTGACACCTTCTTTTCAATCATCAGTGTTCTAGCACAATCCACAATAGATCTGTTTCTTCTTTCAGCTATTCCATTCTACTGTGGAGTCCTCGGTGTAGAGACTTTTCTTTTAATACCATGATCATTGCATAATAAGTTGAATTCATCAGATGTGAACTCTCCTCCTCTATCTGATCTAAGACATTTCAGTTGTCTTCCTGTTTCATTTTCAACTCTTGCCTTGTACCATTTAAACATTTGAAAAGCTTCTGATTTTTCTTTTAAAAACATTACTGATATCATCCTTGAATAGTCATCCACAAATAATATAAAATATTTATCACCATAATAACTTTGAACTTTCATAGGACCACAAAAATCAGTGTGCACTAGATCTAAAATTCCCTTAAAAGTGTAAGACTTAATTGTAAAGCTTGATCTTGTCATCTTGCTCATCTGGCATCCTCAGCACATAGCATTCTTAGGTTTTTCAAGACTCGGTAGACCTCTTACTCTGTGCTTCTTACTTATTTTGATCAGATTATCAAAATTTACATGACAAAACCTTTTATGCCATAACCAGGTATCATCAATCTTTGCATGCAAACACTTATTCTGAGTTGAGTCAAGGTGAAATGTATTACCTTTTGTTTGTGTCCCAGTAGCAGCTAACTTTCCATTCTTGTCATGAACTTTGACAATTCCTTTCTGAAATTCTATTCGATAACCTGCGTTGTTTAGCTGTGCTAAACTCAACAAATTGTATTTCAAACCTTCAACCCAATAAACATCATTGCATCTTGCATTATCAAGAAGTGTTATAGATCATTTACCTCTTACTAGACATGGTGCATCATTACCAAATCTAACATAGCCTCCATCATAATCTTCTAACATAACAAACTTGTGTTTATCTCTTGTCATATGATGTGAGCATCCACTATCTATAATCCAAGAATCATTAATGTTTATGTGAGATATTAGGGCTTTTTCTTCATACCTTTCTTCATCTGAGCCATCCTTGATAGCCACATAAACAACTTCCTCTGTATCAATTTCATATGATTTATCATCATTAGATTCATCATCAGCTATTAAGCATGTCTTTCTATCTCTTCTTCTGAAGTCTCGGTGTCCTCTGTAATGGTTATCTTTCTGTCTGTCATCTCGATAATCTCTCTTTTCAGTAAAATCTTTGTCAGGATAGTTAGAAGCCATATGTCCTATCTTATCACAATTGAAACATTTCAAAGGTAGTTTTCCTTTATACTTACCTTTGCCTCTCGATAACCTTTTGGCTAATAGTGCTTCAAACTCTTCTTGCTTTCTGATTTCTTCATACAGTTTGTGTACTTCTTCCATGTTCTTCTGAAATCTTTCACTTGCTCCATTGTGATCTCCTTCAGAGTACTTATACTTTCTTTCATTGTAGTCATTAGATTCATCAAGATGAAAAGAACTAAATGCAGATTCAACATTATTTACCGAAGATCCACTGTTATCAAAATTACTTAACTCAAATGCACGTAGCTTACCAATAGTAGCATCCAAAGAAACTAGCATATTAGGTACAAACCTCAATTCATTTATTGCAGAGACTCGGATTGCATAAGCTGGTAGAAGGGTTCTTAACAACTTACTTGTTATATCCTTTTCTTCAATAGTTCCACCTACTCCTTTGATTTGATTGACAATCTCCTTTAGTCTTGTACTATACTGAGTTATGTTCTCACCTTCATTCATCCTCATAGATTCAAGTTGTCCTCTCAAACTGTCGACTTTTTCTCTTTGAACATGTTCATCTCCTCCATATACTGATATGAGCTTATCCCACATTGCCTTTGCATCATTGCAGCCTTCTAGATCATTAAAATCTGAATCAGTCAATGCAGATGTTATTTCAATCATTGCTTGAATATGTTCTTGCTTCGCCTTTATCTCTTCCATAGTCAATGGATAGGTGCTCGATGTAACAAAATCATTCTCCGGATAGTATACAACATATTCTCCAACTCCTGATAGATGTAGCTTCATCCTTTTCTGCCATGTAGAGAAACTTGACTTATTCAGCTTCGGTGCATCCCTCTTATACATCTTTGGATCTTTAACTCAAGTACCTTTAAACTTTCCTTTCGCTTCGGTGCATCCCTCTTATACATCTTTGGATCTTTAACTCAAGTACCTTTAACCTTTCCTTCCGGAGTCCAAAGCTCTGATACCAATTGATAGTTCTAATACTTAATATAAGTACAGATCCAATAGCCAACAAGATGAGAGGGGGGGGGGGTGAATCATACAAACTTAATCATCCATAAAAACGTCAGATTCAACCTTGGTAACATATATATCAGTCATATAGCCAAAACTGTTAAACATGCAAACTCAAAAGCATATGAACAATATAAACCTCATAACACCAGATTTAACATGGAAACCCGATTAGGGAAAAACCACTGTGGGATTTCGGACCCACTAAGAAATATACTTTTCTAGAGTATGCTCGGTTAAAAGCAAATCCTGTTAAAGATTACAAACACATTGCTAGATGTGACCCGGTTAAGGGATTTCCCTCAGATCTGTTAGGATCTTCACTTTGTTAGAAGTGACCTTGTTAAAGGATTTCAAGCACTCAATCAGAATGTCACCTTGCTAGAGGATTTACATATAAGACTATTAAGTCCACTCGATTAAGAGATTTTCTGTCACTTTCACAAAATAACAGTAATAAAAATCTATCTGCAACTTCACATCTAAAATGCTAAAGCAGATTCCTATTTGTTCAATACAATCCAGACATAGAACTAATCTTGTCTATCTACTGGGCTTCTATACTCTGTTATTCTAACAGGTCTTCAAGCTTCTGTGCTCGATAATCACTATGTAGCATCCCTGTGCATACACTTGCCCACATACATTGTTTATCAACAGTTTCCTATTTATAAACAATTAGGTAACTGCTTAATCTCCTTGATCACATTTCCCATGATCAATCATAGGCATCAGATCTTCAATCTTGTCCAGGTTCAATGCATCATTCGATCTGAAAACGTTTTACCCTGCCTTGGAACTTGTGCCAGGGTACTGCGGTTCAATCTGAGCTGTAGATCTTCATGCTGACTTTCCATTGCCTTAGATTCGTTAACAAACTTCTTCCACAGCTTACCAATCATTTAATCCGCTCCAACTCATCAGCCTCCTTCATTAAATATTGCATGTAAACATTTAATGCATTCTGTTATAACTTGGTTACAACTCGGTAACAACTCAGTGAATACTACACTTCACTCGGTAGACATTCTGCCTTCATTAATCGATAGGGATAACCTTAGGGTTTATCGACTAGGTTCCTTAGGGTTTACCGACTAGGTTCTTTGCTTGATAACATAGTATAGTATTAACCTTTACAATTTACAACATATGTATGATGTTAAAACAATCTAAAACATCATGATCTAATCATTGTCTGACTCGGTAGTAGTTGCCCATCGAATACCTTGTTCATCATATTCTTTCCTGTGTCTTTTACCGACATCTTTATAATCTTCATATCATACTTCTCAAGATATGGCAACATCATACTGAATTAGAAAATCAATTTCTTGACATCAATGACAAAATAATAATATCAAGATAGTAAAACATCTTTAATCAGATATATCCATAATCATCAACAACCTTCTCAATATCCTTAAGAAATGCCAACAATCTTTCATTGTCTGTTATAATGCAATATTGCCAACAGTGTTATGATGGGGTTTGTTCTAAAATCAAGAGAAAAGATTACATTTAACAAAAATGGTAAGTTATTGCAACCGTAGAGAATGTGGGGATAATTGCATTTAGAAGCTCATTAATTCTTGAACTTTGGTGGAGGGAATATAGGCTCAAATAAATAATAAAATTTATTTTTATATTAGTCATATAAAATGGAAAATAGGACAAATAAATAATATAATGATTTAATTATATCTAAGAAAATGATTAATCAAGTAATAAAATTATTTAATTAGGCAGGGTATATTAAGTGAAGTGTGGAGTAACTAAATAATGTATTATTTAGTTGATTTTCAAGAAGGTTAAGTTAGGAAAAATGTTGGGTTCTAAGGGAGATAAATTTAGAATTTAAATATGCATGTTTAAATTTTGGGTTCATTATTGTATGTCATAGGATTGAATAGATCAATTCCTCACCCCTTAGAATTGAACCTTGGGGCAAAAAGGTAATCTTGAGGGATTGTGCAAATAAACTAAAGTAAGTGCAAATAGAGATGAATAAATAGTGAAATAAAGGAAAAAATATTGGGATAAGAATAAATAAGGGTATAAAGGTACAAATAGGGAGCAGGTGATGAACCAAACCCAACACAAACATATAAGTTATCAATATATTAACATTTAAGATATTTTGTCAAGATAAAGACAAAATTAAATGGAAAATGACAAATTTATAATTTTCACCATTATAATATTTTACAAAAACATAGAAATAGTGAACAATGAGGCAAAAATTTAATCTTGAGGGATTGTGCAAATGTACTATAGTAAGTGCAAATAGGGATAAATAAATAGTGAAATAAATGACAAATATGCAGGTACAAGAATAAATAAGGATAGAAAGGTACAAATAGGGAGCAGACGATGAACCAAACCCAACACAAACATATCACTTATCAATATATTATTGTACTTAAAATATTTCGGCAAGATAAACACAAAATTAAATGAAAAATAATATAGATCTATAAATTTCACCATTATAATATTTTACAAAAACATAGAAATAGTGAACAATGGGGCAAAAAGGTAATCTTGAGAGATTGTGCAAATGTACTAAAGTGAGTGCAAATAGGAATGAATAAATTGTGAATAGATAACAAACATATTGGGATAAGGATAAATAAGTATAGAAAGGTATAAATAAGGAGCAAAGATGAACCAAGCCCAACACAAACATATCACTTATCAATATATTATTACATTTAAGATATTCCACCAAGATAAACACAAAATTAAATGGAAAATAATATAGATGTGTAATTTTCATCATTACCACATTTTACAAAAACATAGAAATAGTTAAACATGGGGCAAAAAGGTAATCTTGAGGGATTGTGCAAATGTTCTAAAGTGCAAATAAGGATGAATAAATAAGAATACAAAGATACAAAGAAGGACCAGGCCATTAACCAAACCCAACACAAACATATTACTTGTCAATATATTATCATATTTTAGATATTTCATGAAGATAGACACAAAATCAAATGAAAATAGCATAGATATGTACAATATTTTTAAAAACATAGAAATGTATCCATGTGTGCATTTCTTATATATATATATATATATATATATATATATATATATATATATATATATATATATATATATATATATATATATATATATATTTGAAAACATTGGATATGTATCTAAATCATATTTTTCCTCCCTTTCATAAGGAACTTCAAAAAACAATTTAATATTCTTTAAGATATTTCTTAGTACTACAATTATATCTTTAGGGGTGGATTTGCTTATATGTATGATAGGATGTTAATTATAAACATAGGATTCTCCATTGTATATGGGATGTTTTCTTTGACTCTTCAAAATATGGACCAAACCATGAATCAAACCCAACACAAACATATGTAAAGATATTAATTTAAGAGATTCCATCAAGATGGAGACAAAATTAAATGAAAAGTAGCACAGATATGTAATTTTCAACATCACAATACTTTACAAAAACATAAAAATACGCCCCATGTTTAGATTCCTAATATATATATATATATATATAAGAAACCCCAAATAAGATAGTTTTATATTCTTTCAGATATTTTTTTGTTCTACGGCTATATCTTTAGGGATGGATTGACTTATATTATAATTAGAGCTCAATTTTAAACATAGGATTCTCCATTGTATAAGAGATGTTTTCTTTCACTCTTATATAAAACTAATCGATCATGTTTGGATTTATTATATGAAAACTCTAGATATATATTTTAAATCATATTTTTTCTCTCTTTCATAAAAAAATAATAATCAAATATTATTAAGATATTTATTGGTTCTACAACCATATCTTCATGATGGATTTACTTATATGTATAATTGAAACTTAATTTCAAACATAAGATTCTCCATTGTACAAGAGATGTTTTATTTGACTCTTCTACAAAACTAATCAAAAATATAAAAATAAAAATTATTTTTTTAAGTTTTTGGAAGTGTGTGTGACTATAGATTCTCGTAGGATAACAATCTGAATGGGAGCCACTGTTATATACTAAAATCCGAGTCCTATAGAAAATTCAAAGTATACCCCATTTTCTTTCACTTGAAAAAGCAAATGCCCGCCGGGCACGCCAAGCAAAGCGACGGCTACCGGAAGATTCGAGTTCCCGACGCTTTCCCACAAGGTGAACAGCCACGTGGCGGTCTACGCAACGACTCACGTATTACAAACAAGAGGACCGTTCCACGCCGCCGCCGGCCCGTTTGCTTCACGGACAAACTTAAGCGCTTGGTTTTTCCCGGTCAAAGTTAGCGGGTCTCCGTCTGAGGCAACAGAGACGAACTAAGTCATTTAACGGTTTCTTGGAAATGGGGCAAAACTGGCCCACAGAATTTCTTTATATTTCTTGAGAAGTCGGCTCGCGGATTATCTGGTTTCTTCGTCAATGTCTCTTTAGCGTGTGTTGATCAACAACATCATCAACATCGGATTCTCTGTTTATATATAGACAACGTCCTGGACTCCATTGTTGCATCAAAAGCTTCTTTCATTTAAACCTTAAGGTTGTTCTGCGCTTTCCTGTTGCATTCTGGAGGTCTCTCTGTGCTTTTTCTGTTAGGGTTTGTTGTGTGTAAAGCCTTGAAAATTGTTCACATATTTATTCTGGAGCTCTTTCGGTGCTTTTTCTGTTAGGATTTGTTGTGAGTAAAGCCTGGAAAATTGCTCACATATTTATTCTGGAGCTCTTTCTGTGCTATCTGTTAGGGTTTGTTGTTGTTTAAAGCCTTGAAAATTGTTCACAAATTATTCTGGAGCTCTTTCGGTGCTTTATTTGTTAGAGTTTTGTTGTGTGTAAAGCTTGGAAAATTATTGAGGATTATGAGTGGATTTGAAATGGCGGATTATGTGAAGATTGAGGCGAGGCAGAGCCCCGTTATGCACAGCCAGGTGATGAGAATCAGAGAAGAGGAGCAGAGCCTTGGGAACAATATTTTTGAGAGAAAAATAACGCCGTCAGATCGTGCTGCTATTCTGCATCTCACGGCTCAGATGAAGGATGTTCTTGTTAGTAACTCCAGGCGGGCTTTTCCCTCGCCTCTCGGTATGAAGGGCAGTTCAAGGCCTTTGGTTGTGAATAGATAGATGATTCATGATTTCACCGTATGTTGGTAAATACAGTCGTTTAGACTTTCCTTCTGTCCTGTTTCAGTTAGAGGATTGGGAAAGTTTTTGTAAGAATTTGATTAGCTCTTTTGATGTGTACTGGTAGTGATGTGTACTGGTAGTGGTGGGTAAAAATGGTATTTTTAAGATCAGATTTTATTTTTAAGTGAATCCGATGGATGAGCTTTATACATGTAATAATTTTGGATCCATTTTTTTATTTTTTTTAAATTTTGTGATATTTTAAGATAGGTTTTAGTAATTGAACATCTAAATTTCATTCCTCTCAAAATCATAGGAGGCTTTTTAATTATTCTTCAACAGCTTGTTTGACAAAGCTTCTGATTATAATTAAGTGTCAAATATGGTGTCATGTCAGTATGTATTTTGTTGAGGTGTAAAAAGGACCAAAAGAAAAGAAAAGGCAGATGGATGGGAATGACTATTTAAGGAATGGTTATCTAACCCCTATCCTTTATATGACATCACAAGATTTATTGCTTTTTAATCTAAGAATATATTTCATTAACTATATTATTAAAAATATTAGACATTCAACCCACAAATACTATTATAAATTACGAGCTCTTTTTTTTAATTAAAAAAAATTCTAATTTAAATATATTTATCATATTATAATATACTTCAAAAAACAGAACCACCTATATTTATATGATTCGATTATTTTTGTTTTAAAAAAAATATTATTGAGTGTTTAATTATTGCATAGTTTGCAATCAATAGCATGAACTTTGGAAATGTAATTATTTGGTTTAACTACTATCATAAATTACAAGCTCTTTTTTTTCTAATTAAAAACAAATTCCAATTTAAATATATTTATCATATTATAATATACTTCAAAAACTAGAACCACCTATATTTATATGATTCAATTATTTTTTATTTTTATAAAATATTTTGAGTTTTTAATCATTACACAATTAGAAATATGTCGCAATCAATAGCATGGACTTTGGAAATTTGATAAATTTGGTTTAATTATTAGATAAAACTATCAAAGATTTATGGTTGAACAACACTCTTTTCTTCAAAAGGAAATTGCTCTATTTCAAGGGTTGTTAAGACTAATATTATAAATAATATAGATTTCTCATTAGCAATTTTTCAGAATTGGTATACCCTTTCAAGAGTATTCTTCCATGGGCCTTGAGAAATTCCTTATTTCGTAAAGCCCTAGATTTTTCTTTACAAGATGAAATATTAGCATCATTACCTTCCCCAAAAACCCAATTTTTTTTTGCTTAGGATAACATATTACTTAACCATCATTGCTAGGAGTTTTTTGCTTTACACGTTTAACTTATGAATAAGCACCAGTTATTGCCTATGTTTCAATTACCATTCAAGTATTGGCTATTTTTGAGGTGGTTGTAATGCATGGTTATTGAGGCATCTTTAAGTAGGTAACAGGTGATACTTTGAAATGACCATTTTTTAACCCTTGCACGCATAATGGATCTCACAGCATGTGTTGTTACAACCTAGAAACCAAACAATAGCTATAATAGTTAAATCGCATATAGAGACAACTAAATAAAAATCGTTGAAATCTGATGTACTATTTAGGATCTATGTGTGTGTGAAGTTAGCTAAAATGACTAGAAATTAATTGTAAACAGGGGCACTTCCAAGCTACATTTATTATCAACATGTTTTAAAGTCTACAAATAAATGTAGTATAATTTAAAAAATAAAACTAAGTCATGACTTTGATAAGGCAAACATGTTGCTTCACAATCTAATTCAATGGAGTGGAGAATTTATCACCAACCTTATTTCCTTTAGAAGGACCATGTCAAACTTCTCTAGGGGAGAGTGTCACGAATGACAAACTTACAAACAAATTTCAATTTTAGAGTCAATTGAATGCAATAAATATTTAGTAATCATTAAATTAATTTAAATATAAGAATTAAGTTTATATGTAAAATAGAAATAAAAATAGGATGACTAAAATAAATGTTTATTTTAATGTCAAGAAGAGGGAAATTGTTTTGATTATGGTAGAGATTTGATACTTAAAAATTGACACAGGGGAATGTGCCTTGTGAAATTTGGAACAATATGAAGATCTTGGAAAATGTTGGTACAACTGTGAACCTCTTTTGAGTGTGGCGTTGACCAAAAAAATGCAACTTTGAACCTTCTTCGCCACCCTAGACTTTGATATATTAGAGTTTTAGTGTCCATTGAGATTGCTCACTCGTACTTATACCTACAAATAAAAAAATTGGTGTTGTTAAAAATATAGTTGGAGCTTGTTATGCTAAAAATGAGAAGCTGGCTAAAATCCCACCTTGTGCCTTAACTATTATTGGTTGATTCAACAATCTGTAAGATGTTTGAAGGCACACCAAGCAATGTATGTAATATATTTGTAACTAGCTTGTAATAATGGCAAAAAATGAAATGATTATTAAAACTTGAGACTTGATGCAATGAGTGCTTGGGTAGTAGACTAATTATACGAATTATTATTTTATATATATTGACATGAGATTTGATATTTGTAAAATGACTAATACAAAGCATAGTTATGATAGTGGTGTGGCTATTGAGTAATCCTTTTTGGAGTGATAATGGTTGGTGTTAGATAATGGATGATTGAAATGACCTAAGGGTGATGTCATTTTATAGGTCTCCATGCGCAATTTGAACTTTTTCCTATTCAACAATGACTAGTTGGAGGTCAAGGTTGTAATTGTAGTATTGATCTAGTAGATAAAATAATGGTCTAACATTGTGAGTGTTGTAAAACAAGAGGAAAAAGTGTGTGCGTGGAATGCACTTTTCATTTCTATATTTTCCCCCTACTTTGGTGAGGACACAAGTCCAAATGAAATGAAATACAAAAGTAAAAATAAAAATACAAACATGATTAGAAACAAAATAATTGAAGTAATAATCTAAATTCATCATATGCATTGTGCATTAACTAGGCATAATTAGTAATGATATATCCCTTGATTATGTGTGTTTTATAAAGAGTTTCACACAAATCAGAGAGAGTGTAGATAAAAATAAAGCACGATTTAACATGAAATTTGGTATGGAAACTGCTTAGAAGAGAAGAGACAAGGCAAACAAATAAACATGGACCCAAACATAATTGAAAGAACCTAATACATTGCTTCTCATGTACCTTCATTTTAGCAAATAAGAGGATGAACACCTAGACACCTATTCCACACTTGTATGTGGTTGTGCTCAAGATGAATGATGGACGACGTAAGTTATGTGGTTGCTCTCAAACCAACAACATAACCTTGGCATTCAATGGTTCTTCTTGAAAATGGCCTAAAAGGGTTTTGGATCAATGATTAAAATTTAATGTCAAGATCAATGGCTAGGATTCATTAGCATTCTTATGCAAGGAGAAACCTCCAAGAGGCATCATGATAGGTGCACTCGAAGTGAGGATAAGGATTGATGGGATTTAGAGGGCTAGAATTTTTTATTAAATGCCTAAGATTGAATCTCCTCGGACATGTACGAGAAGGAACATGGGAAAGAGTGTTTTGACAAGTATCCTATGACACATATGAGGATTACATAGGGAAGATGGATAATGGCGTGTTTCCTTTCACACGTGTAAGAGATCACGTGAGGAATGAATGGTGTAGACTTATAGGATAGAATAAAGGGTCGAGATTTTATAGGATGATTTTGAGTTGGCATGGAAATGATAGTTTTTTTAAATACGAACAAAATAGGGAGTTAAATAAATAGTTTTTTTTTTTTTTATATGATATGCATGGTGAATTTAAATAAATAAGATATATATTCATTTATTTAAGGTGAAATATTAGAAGATAAACTAATTAATTGAATAAAAGGTTCTAATTTATTTAATTAATATTAGAAAAATAATTAAAATCATTCAATTAATGGGTTGGGGGCTAGCTTGATCGGCGAGAGCTTCCAGTGGTAAAGCACAAGGTCACGAGATCTAGTCTCCCCCAGCCCACGTGGTCACTGGTCATGTTAAAAGTTTACACCCGATTCCTCCAGTCTAAAAAAATAAAAATCATTCAATTAATATCAGGTGAAGCTTTAAGTAGCTTAAAATAATCTATTTATAATGGCAATAATCGGTAGAATTGATCAATGTATAAGCTTAGATGTCTATATTTAGTAAATTTAGTATAATTATAATTTCTTATATGAAGTAATTTTATTATAGTTTAGATTTCTTATATCCATTCAAAGCTAGTCAATATTTCTAACGTGGGTCAAATAAATCTTGAACAGGACATTGCATATACAAATTAAATTATTGATATATTTCAAATAAATCACAATTGAAATAAGTGGTAGATCCCTCATAGAATGAGTTGAGTGATTATGGTGATTGAATATTAATTGTTGTAAATTTTTTCCTACAAACGAGGAGATAGGAAGGCGTGGGTGGAAAGAGGAAATGAGACTAAGTCAATCAATATACAAATTTTACCAGTTACAGAAACATTTAACGTGAATGTAGTCAATACTCTCACATATTGAATATATCGATTCTTTAGTAGTAAATTTAGCCCTCTAAAAAACCAGCATAACTCTAAGCCATTCAAATTTGATATTATAGTCACATCAACTGATTAACAACCCTCTTAACCAACAAAGTGGTGTATACCACAAGGTTATTTTGTGGTCATGTGGGAGGCCTTTACCGATTTTAAGATGAAACGGATGGTCAGACTTCCATTAATTACAGTATATTCATCATCTCCCACTCCCAGGCATTTACTGAACTGCCTCTCCCACAGTTCTGCCCACCCAAGACTGACCTATCACCAAATACACCCATATCCTGTCACAAACGTTTCTCAGCGAGGGCATTCATATAGACAAGAGGAGATATGTTTCTAGCAAGCCTGACAAAGGTCATCACTACTCATGAATGAGAATTGTTCTACATTTTAATAGAAAGATTAATACCTGTGCTATAGATATCGAATAACAATAATTGACAAAATTCTAGAAGTTGATATGCAATCTTGATTGATGATTCCAGATCTTTGTACGGAAGAGTTAATTGCCAAAATTCTACAAGTTGACATTCTTGATTAATGATTCCAGATCTATGTACAAAAGAGTAAATTGGGTTGAAACACAAATGCAGGAAATTTCTCCAAAAAGATCTGGTATTCACTAATGGCAGGTGCTTAATAACTTTGGTATATTTTATCATCAACAATAGTAAACATTATTAAAAGGTAAATTGAGAGGATTAACAGAGTCAATAAATGTCAGACCACAAACCTTCATATCATAAATTTGGAAGAAAGTAACATAATAGGGCATTCTGACAATAAGTAAAAGATTTCAATATCTATCAGCTAATCACAAATTGTATCAGCATGCTTTCTTTAATAAAAAAGTGTGTTCGTTTGATTAAAAAAATGTGACCTCAATATTAGATAAAACAAAGATATGCATCTTTGGCGCACAAATACTGCCCGATCAATTCATCTATGCATAGTGTTTTCTCTTCATCTTAAACTCTTCACTTTTTGAGTCAAAGTCTTCATGACTTTGATAAGCAATTCTTTCTTACTTAAACGAAATGCAATTGCCAATTTCAGAGCTTCAGAATTCCCTTCTTTCCTTAAAATCGTCTCATCTTCCAATATTTGGGTTGGGAAATGTCCCAGAGCAATGACACATAATGCAACAATGGTGCGTAGAACATTACTCTCATTGGGCACACCCAGAGGAGCTTCAACAGTCAACGATTGAAGAGTATTCAGACCATGCTTCTTAATAGACTCAGAATCTTCCGCAAACAATATTCTAAGAGCGGCTACCAACCGACCATCAACCATCTCCGGACCTCCCAAGATTACCTATCAAATATTATCAAACATTAGTTTGAACATTCACATACATTCTCTTACCATATAAATTATGGCAGACCAATAAATTTAAGCAGCTTATGCTAACAAAACATAGAGATGAAAAACAAACCCTGGAATTGCTGTTATCGCCATGAAAGTTTAATTGAGAAAGAAATTCCTGCTGCCATGGAGCAGGAGATGCAAAAGCAGTACACTGGACACCAGCAGTGATAGCAGCAGCATCCAAAAGAAGTTCATCGTATTTTAGCTCTACATAATCATGTTGATTTTCAGGGACTATAAATCCATAATCTAACAAAAGTAGGTCATTGGTCAATGAACCGTAGTTTAATAATATTGATTCGCCTTCTTCAATTTTCTCTTCTGCAACAACCTGCACGGCAAAAAACGCCTATATTGTAAAATTCTACATGCCAACCACAAAACTTCATAAACAAACCTAGCCATAAAAATTCAAAAAAATAGTTCACCTCATCATAATGATAACACCTTACAATGCATGCATTAAAAATTCATTTGTAATTTGAAGTAGATGAATCTTAGCTATCAATTGTCAGAATGTATCTTATTATTATAGCTTCCAATGTCCTTGGATGAAGATACTTTTTATAAATTTATAAATTTTAAATAATTAAATTGGTATCAAAACACATACCGAATTTGTCCGAGGAAATTTGCAACATTGTTTTGAAACGGGAAAGTAATAACGAAATATAGATGAGGATACAATTAGGTTGGCAGGCATTATATTCCTTTGAATGACGAGGCAAAACTACTTAGCTCTATGACCAAAGAATGCACACAGTCTGATGTAACTCTGAATCTGATATGCTTCACAATCTGAAACAAGGTATTTATGTCTTTGTTCTACCTCAGAATCAGAATAGTCAGTTTTCACTGGGCATGATCGAGTCTGAGGATCAAGATTAATTCAAATCACAGAAATGTCCTTCACCCCTGGGGACTCGATCTAGCAGACACTACAATTATTTTCTTTACTTCACCTGATTCACATCTTCTTCTTCTTCCTTTACTGGTATCTTAGGGCTGACAATATTTAGAAATACCTTGGTAAGGCTGCCATTATGTCACAAGCAGACATGTTCTAGGTCAACCCAAAGGAATGTGTATGAACTATGAACTATGAACAATCAAAGATAACATTCTTGAAACATGAATATGCTCCTAGGAATGCTTGAGCAGATCTAGATTCCTTTTATTGCACCAATTGTAGTGTGAAATGTGGACGATAAGTGAATATAGCTCTCAAAGTCATGGATGTATAAAACGAATAAATCAGATGCATTTAAATACAAGGGCATCACAATAAATTTTGTAAATGAGTTTAGACAGCCGTTGGAGGGAAATTATTGGCGAGAGTTCCCTGAAATTTGAATTTTGAATTTTGAATTTTATAGGGTCAAATCCAAGGGTCTAGGGTTGACCCCACAGCTGTAAACTTGACCTGGAACCAAGAAAACAGTGAGTCAAGGTGGATAATGTGCACCTAGGAATGTGTGTATGTATAAGAATAATAAAGTCTGTATAAGGTGAATAAGTGAATTTATTGGGTTGTATGATCATATGGATGAGATTGGGGGGCTAAGTGTATAGGAATGTGTAATGAATAGGCAGATGACATAGTTAAAGGGGCCCAACTTCGCAGAAAATTATGCCTCTTGTCAATATGTCAGTGCATCAAAGTACTCTCCTCAAAAGGCACAAAACTATATGGGAACTGGCATGGGTATGCAAATTTCACCATTACAAAAATATCAAAATAGATGTCAACGAAAGAAAATATTAATTATATTGCTATTTAATAATCACCATCATGTCATCCAAACAGAAAAACACAATCACCTAGAGATGGCACACAGAGACAGTAAGGAGATACCATTATCACTAAGATGACTATATTTTAAATCGATTGATAAAACTCAATGCATGTACACATCCTAAGTAATATTATTGTTTCTATCAATACTATTGCCTCCGTTTCATATCTTCAGCCATCCAAAAATCTTTGGCTCTACTCTTGCCATTTGTTGTTTGATGTTGCAATTTATCTGATTCTATATGACCTTGAAGTTCTTGCTACTCCAAATTGTTAACGAGTCAATCATACACAAACATGATCTGAATCTTGGTGGTGATGTTGGAAACCCCAATGCCAAAAAAAAACATTATTGAACAATTATATTTTATTTATCCTCTATGAAATCTCCTGAAATTATTAATTTGATCTGCTACCGTATCAATAACCAATACACAAAGACCAAAAGACACATTTTGCAGGTGTCCACATATAGCAAACATAATTACAATACACATAGTATAGCCTGATTTATTAGAATTTATATTGTGGCATGAGTTGTGTTTCTATCTTGGAATTTCATACATCTGGTTTGCTTGGCCTGATACATGTTCAAAGCCGTTCAAGGAATTGATTATGCCAGCTATGGTAACTCCAATTTCACTAGCTTGTTAATATTTGAATGGCATAAATAATCCGTCAAACTTTTATAAACAAAACAATAAAGGAGCCAACATATATTCAAATCAAAGAAATAATTCTCAATTTGAAAATATTAGTCAGATCTGTTTCTTGTGGTGGACTTGACATGAGAATTATTTTGGACTCCATTGCAACTACAATGCCATACCAGCTGGTATTTTAAGAAAATCCAATTACCATTGTTCAATGGTTTATGTTTCATTTGAAGCCAGTCAGTGTTAATGTTGTAGCTAGGTCGGATCCCTTCTAGAGCTGACCTAGCACGTTTGGATGACTAATGGGCCCTTGGCCTCAATGCAATAATCATATCTTGTTTGAAAAGTGTGGGGCCATTTCAGTTTTGGTGCCAATCTTATGCATCGAACTGTAATTAAATATATATTCTCCTTGCAAGCCAACTTTGGGAAAATTAAAGAGCTAAGTCACCTATAAGTACAAAGCTTCAATCATTGTTCAATCACACCATACACTCAACGAACATCTTCTACATTCGGCATTCATCAGCAAACTACTTCTGTGATCAGCAAAGCATAATACAAGGACAGCGAACAACAATTGAGGGCAGCGAACTTCACCCTATGTGCAGCGAACTGTTCTTACTGACAGCGAACATCATCCTAAGGCAGCAATTCATCATAGAAGGCTGAGCAAACTTCATTTCAGTGTCTGCAACCCTTCCTTGTGACAGCAAATATCATGTGTTGCAGATAAGTTCATATTTGAACATTCACCCTATTTTGAAGATATATATATACTGTTCTTAGCTTGCTGATTGCTTCAAGTGTTGAAGCATGTTGTAATTACCTCTGATTATTGCATAATAGAGATCTGAGATTAGTTGCTGGGTTTTCCACCTCCAAGAGGGAGGTTTTCCCAGGGTATATTGGTGTTCTTTGTGTGCTTAATTTGGTTATCTGTTACTATTATCTAATTTGCTGCAATCTGATCTAAAATTAACAGTCAGAACAATTGAATGTAATCTACAGGAAATTGTATCCAAATTTTTATCTATAAACAGCACTATTTAGTGGCAACCTCAAATATCATTTTGCAATAGAACACATATAGGAGGATGAAAGACCCTCAACAAACAGTGATACTATTGAGCTTGAAGAGCATAACTCGATTTTCACATAACATTGTTAACAATCCTATGAGTTCTAGTTTCAAAGGAAAGCAGTATTTCAGTTTTATTCATTTGGAAGGTAAATTTTATAGTCATCTGACACCAAAAGATTAGTTGCTATCAATGTCAGTGTTTTACACAAAAATAAATTCAATAAATGCTACAAATGCATTCTTTTGTTCTATTTTTGTTCATATATAGTATATGGTAAGTTTGGATTTAAATTACTTGCAAAAACATCATTAAGGATGTTACAATGTCAAGTTGGGAACTTATGCAGCCAGCATGTTAAGGCTGTTTAGGCAGGGAGAGAGACCCACTAGAAGAACAACATGCTATCTGTTTACTTTCAGTCTTCAGCTTGTGGCTTAACAAAATATTGTTGATATCCCTCGTCACCAAGGTGCACTTAGATCATGCAAGTGCAACTCCTACCATAAAACAATAAAAGTTTAGAGGGAAAAATAATAATATTTCAAACATTTTATTCTGTTTCCCGTAAGCAAATGTCCTTGAATGTATATTTCGTGCTTACCCAAATCCAATTCAACTACAATGAAAAATGCTGTGTGGAAATATTTTGTTAAGGCCCAAGGGTAATCATCATTTTTCTGCCAGACAGACATGTTTAGAATTGCAAAAACGTATGTTTGAAAAAAACAATAATGATAATTGGTTAAATCATTAGGTTCTCATTGTGGAGGCCCACGTTCAAATACCCAAAGCAACATCTTATATGGGAATTTAAGGGGTGACTCGGACTTCCAAAGTCAGTATCTAGGGTTGATATATATAATGTTATCTAAAGTTATTGCTATATAGAAGCTAAATCTCCGTCTCATTGGTACCGAGATTCATAAATATCCATATATTTATGTTCTACAGAATAAATAAAAAGCTTTAAAATATAAGAAATGCACCTTAACTAGAGTCCTATCTGAGCCAGAATCAGCTTCCTGAACAATTCGAGCATTGGCATGAAAATCATGGTTGCACATATCTATAAGAGGTAAAAGCATTGGAGTGCTGCCACGTTTACCATCAGACATTACATGCCCATGCAAACGAAATGCCCTGGTAGAAACTGCTGACATGGCCCAACCTAAAGCAGCTGCATCAACATCTTGACCACCGAAAGGATGCTGCTCTGATACCAAATTTTCAATAACTGATTTTACAACTGCTTCAAAACCCAAAAGAAGCTTACATCTCTTATTTACCTGTACAAGCAAATTTGTTAAGAAAAGTCAAAAAAAGATGTAACTGAAAACAAGCCAAAATAGAATTTCCTTCCCCTCAAGATAATGCTAGTACTTCTGAACATCAAATTGATGATTCCAAGGCAAACTATCTACAAATCATGCATCCAATAAAAATTTCAGATTGGAAAATTCAAAGAGGAATTATGGATGGGACACATCTAAAACATTAAAATGAGCAATACAAGCATACCTGGTGAATCAATGGAATGTATTGCAAGTTTCCTATTTCCTCTCTAGAAAAGAAAATGGGCACATTAAAAGCTTGAGGTAAGTTACTGATGTATGGCCACCAGAAAGAACCCACTTTTGCTCGCTCTCCAAGAAGCTTCAGACCTAACCTCAACGTCCACAGCTCTTCTGCCACATGTTCTCCACCCCTCATCCATTTTACTCTATTTTGGCAAATTGCAGTTTAATCTAACTTGCAACATTCAAGGGAAAAAAATAAGCTCCCTATTCTACAATACAACCATTCAAAACAAAAACACAGAAACAAAAGACCAAACTGGCTTATTTACTAAATTCTTGAAACAAAATGTCAAAAACATCAAATGGATACAACCTAACAAAAACCACATTTTTCTCCCATGAAATTCTTCACAGCAAACAGGCTATCAAAATGAGGACCAAACCCTGAAGATCTTCTCAACCCAGATTAAAAGACCATAATTGAAAAGCATGGCAATAGAAGCTACAGTTCAACAAAATCCTTCCCCATCAAATAATTACTTAGATCTATATGTGTTTGTCTGGAACATAATATGTTTAATTTAATACAAGATTTCTCACTGAGAGCAATCTTCCTTGTACTTCACATTTGAAACAAACTGTTACTACTCATTTGTTTTAATATTTTCCACAAAATTTTCCTTTTGAGCTATGTTAGCAATCTCTTCTAAATTTAGGGCTTAGAATCAACTCCCTACATATATCCGAATGGGATACATCATGATAAATGTCAACGTGAACCTTCAGCTACTATTATGTGTAGCATTACCCAATTTTAACTCTCATTTGATTATTTTTCTCACTATTTCTGGGTGTCTATTTAGATATTAGAAACCTGCTTCTGTAGGCTAATAATCTTTAATTTGCATTTAATGTTTCAAGCTCTCTCTATATATCCTTTCCTGCTGTTTCAGATTTGCACCTACAATTGATTCATTTTTATCTACCCTTTATAACTGTTCCATCCACTTTATGATTTCAATTATCCACCTGCTTTCTGATTTATTTGTTTATTTCTACCCAATTACATGTGCATATGATATACGTCATTAGTTAAATTATTAACCATTATAAATGTCCTGATCGATTCTTCTTGCTTACATGAAATTGTCCCAAATTTCTACATGTGATTTGTGAACTTGGGAAAATCTGACACTTAAAACCATTGTAGGGTCCTGTTGACGTGTTTTTTAGGCACATGCAAACACAGAATAAAATACCTAAGTATCTTATCCTCTCTTGAATAAAATCTCTCGGATGCTGAAGATTAGCTTAAGGATCATGTGAGAAAACTCCAAGGTTCATGAATGTAGGGTCACTACATGTGGATAAGCATAGTTGGTCGTTGTGATTGCTGTTTCATCAAGGGGCATTTACGGTTCGAAAGGATTTTCATGAAGTGATTGGCAGATGGTATGTAATGGGATTCCTTCCTAAGACTACTAAACGATTATCAAAAAATGGCAAAAGATAGGAGTTTAGAGAAGTTCTAAGCTATCCTAAAATGAATGAATGAAGAAATGACACAAGTGAAACTCAACCAGTTATAGCATCGCCATACGTGAACAACTCCACTAGAACTAGTGCAATCTTCTAAGGATGTTTGAATATTTTCAAATCACTACTAATCATAGACACCATTAGTTGAATGCATATAAATGATTGAGCAATAATTGAAATTAAACAATTTCAAGAGTTCCAGTTGACCACACAAGGCTCGCTTACAATCAGCAAGAAAGCTAGTGGTATGGATACTGAGTTTCACAATAGATCAAGTGCAACATTCCATCATTTGATCTAAACACTAAAACTAACATAAAAGATTGACTTGAGATGACAAAAGAACCAGGCAATAAGCTTCAAGGATTGAGCAAAAACACCATAACTTCAATGTTTCATTGATCCAATAACCAAACAACAACAATTCCTCAAGTCTTTCTCTTGCCAATATTCTAACACTATTGCTCTCTCTTTTACTCTATTGCTATTACTAACATCATTAACATTGCTATTAACCATTACAAATGATGAGTGGAGCTTATATAAGACTCCCAAATACAATGAAGGGCCAAGATCGAATGAAGATCAAGGGCCAAGATCTTGCCACCTAAACCCTAATTAGGGTTCAATACAAATGAAAACCCTATCAAGATAATCATCATCATGAATCAACCAATAAGGAGACAACATGTGCCGACACGAAAATTGAGGAAGCATCCTCCAATAGGGAAATGAAATGCCAAGTGGAATCATAACAAACTTTCTTCTAGAATTTTGTTTCCTTTCTCCTTCTCCTTTCTGGCATATTCAATGAATCTGGACGTCATACTTTCAACTTTAGAAATTGGAATCTCAGGTAGATTCTTCATACGTTCTTCTAGGTGGATTACTTCATCAAAGGCTGCAAGAAGTGTTATCTCTCATCCATGCTCAAGTTCTTTTGTCTTATCAATAAGGAACATAGTGGCATGCATAAGATCTAACTGTTTTTATGTGATCGATCCACCTTCTCCCTGAAAGATAACGTTTATCCTATCCTCCAATTCTTGAATGTCCACATCTGTTTCAATTTCTTCACTTTTGTCAAGAATGATGCACATCACCTCAATTATCTTGTCATGGATAGGATGGACGGTATCTTCAACTTGACTACATCTGTTACTAATGTCTTCAAAAAGGAGTTTCTTCATTTGAAGCAAGATCGACCACTATAACAGATTAGGAGTTGATTATTTTCTAATTACCCCTTCTTGTGCCAGTATCTGTCTAGGTGCTTTCCTTATTGCTTGTAATACTGGAATGGTGACGTCCTTAGTATGAGCGAAGGCATCAACTATCACCATGAGGTTATGAACTATCTCAAGAACTCGAATGGCTCTACCAAGTATTTTCATCATATTTCTTACAAACTCATTGGCCATCGTGAAGGATTTGCTGATCCATGCCTCTAGAAGTTGTGCTGGGTTTCTCATTTTCTCAATATGATCAACTGACTCTATGGGAAGCAAAGGAGGTGGTGTGGCTGTCGGACTTTGATGTGTCAATGGTTGCTGAAATTGTTGAACATAGTTCCTCCATGCATTCACCTCCTTTTCTAACCTTTTGTTCTTCTCTATTTCAGCCTTTAGCTTCTCATTGACCGCCTTCACTGAGTCGATTGCTTCCTCCATGGCTTGCTCAGAAGTGAGTGGACCTAAGTCAAATGTCTCCAAATCATATTCCTCTACCATAATCTCATCCTCATATTTATCTATCGCTGGAGTGGCAATCTGTATGTTTCTAGAGCCTGCACCATCTCTTATTATTTTAGACATCTTTGGAGCTTTCTTTCTCTCAATGACTTCTTGAGGTCCATTTAGAAGACTTTCTAAATCAAATGCTTGTTCTTCTTCTTCCTCTATTACCTCTTTGGTAAGCCTCTCTTTGAGCCATTCGAGGATGGAAGATCTTCCTTCTTTTACTTGCACTTCTTCGGGCAATAGTTCATTCCTAGGAGGGGAAGTTACTTCATTATCGTCTCCATGTTCTTCATCATCACAAATTTGGATATGAAGGGCTGGATTTGAGGATTCTTGAGGCATTTTTCCTTTATCTTGCCTATCATTCTTGTCATTTTGTATTGTAGACTCTATTGATTCATCTACTTCATGGATCATGCCTTCATCTATTCTTTGATCTTTGCCTTGATTTTCTTTCTCATGTCTAGAAGAAGCGCTAGGAGGCTGATCGGAATTTGTCTTTTGCTTCTTCTTGGATGCTTCTTTCTTTCCTTGTTCATTCTTCCTTTTTGATCCTTTGGAATGAGAGGTGTTTTCACTGACACTTGCCCTTTCTTCTTCTTTTGTCCTTGTCTCCAAATTGAATGTCATTGTCACATCTTGATCCTTCAATTTCTAATATTGAATATCTACCCATCTTCGCGTGCAAGTTAAAACTTGATTCATTAATTCCCTCATATCTATGACTTCCTTTTCATCCCAATCAATCTTTATTTCTTTATCCTCCATCTCATAGGTAGATTGGATATATCTACCACTATCTTGTGCTTGATCGGCCACTCTATAGATTTTGCATTTCCTAATGAGATCAAGAGGCAGCCAGAAGTGCATCTTCTTCTTTATCTCTAAGTCATCTTGTGCGTTCATCCAAAAATCTTCTACTTGAAACACATGCTTATGCTTTTTTCCAGCCATTTCTTTTACATTACCATAGGGATCAAAATTATCTCTCGCAGCAAATGGTGTAAACAAATAGAGAGATAATTATGGCTCGACATATTCAGCTACTTGGAGGGAAGGACAAACTTCTATTGAATTCCCAAGTGAAATAGAATTAGTGATGACAGCTCCATGTTTGTACCTCAATGACTTGGTACATGCTAACAATTGTCTTGCCACCTCGAGAAGTACTATCCTGTCTATGGGATAACGTGGCAACATATAAGGAGGAGAAGGACATCGTTGGACCCTTATATATGTGAATTTTGGAAAGTGAATGAACCACGCACCATATTGTTTGACAAGTGCTTGTGCCTCCGGAGACAATCTTTGATGGATCCCACCTTATAGAGTCCTGGTGATGTGCATTGTGAAAGTATTATTGATTGTTCTATAGTGTTGTTTAGGTGGGTGATGCAATATTTGATAAGAATCGCAAACCCTTATCTCTTCGGGCCCTCTTCCAACTCTACCTCTGTGTGGTAGCCCCACATATTCATAACTCCTTGCTAGGGAATATATGACATATGAGCTCATGTGGAATGACTTGGTAGGAATTAACCTTCTCAATTGTACATCTAGGCAATTACTAATGATTCTTGCCCAATTAATCATTCCTTTCCCTTGAATACTTATTTGAATGAAAAAGAACATCCACTTATCAAAACAAAAAGCTTGAGGAGCACCTATAACTCGACCAAGCAAGGTGATCGAATCCCTGAATTCCTCTTGGAAGTCAATTCAGTGTGGCCCATTAGGTATCTTGTTTAGGCGAGGTCTACTCTTTTGCAACCAATCCCTATTGACGATTGATAGGCATGCATCAGGATCATCTTCATAAATCGATTTGGCTCCTTCTAAGCTTCTATAAATCATGTCCCTCTGTTCTAGTAGGTGGAAGGCTTCACTTGTGGCCTTTTCTAATAGGTAGGCAAGAATGGTTCCATCCTTGGCCACAATTGTCCTTGAGTGTGAATCATACTGCTTGGCACATTCAATCATTAGTTCATGACATCTAACTGCAGGAGGGAAGTCGGCTGCTTTGATGAGGTCGCTCTCTATTATCCTCTTGGCTATAGGTGATGGTTTGCCAATGTATGGTGCCTCACGAAACTTCTTCACATTGAAGTTCCCAAGATTTGTATCTCCAATGTTGCTCCACCGGGACGTAATCTTGGTCTCCAAGTCATCACTCTTCCGGTCCTCTTTGATGAGAGCCTGTCGGGAGGTAGATCCACTTGCCTTGGGCCCTGCCATCATTCACCTATGAGAGATGCTCAAGCTAGGGTCTTGGTGAATTATGAATGCATTAAAACCTATCTACTTGAGTATGAACTGAATCTTGCATCTAAATATGAAATCAATTACTATATGCATTAAGAGGGTCTAATTGGTTTTAACAAAATCATTACCAATCCTAGATCAGACCTGCTCCTGACCTTATATCAGTCTAAATGATGCACTTACTTCTGATTTCAGAACTTAAACCTCAAAATCCGATTAATGATGTGACTGCTAACGCTCAAGGATTCGCTGTCTCCTTAATCTTTTGCTGCTCAAATGATGAATTTTGCCTTCCAATCTGTTAGAATTCGCCCTTGTGAGAATGATGTTGCTGCTTCTTTGGGTAAATTCGCCTTGCTAATGATTGAATTCTCCTTCCTTAATGTACTTCGCTGTCTTAAATTTGAAATTTGCTGATTGCTGATGACTAAATTCGCTGCTCTGCTTTTAATCTTACTAACCAGAGAGACGTTTTGATTTGAGATGATGTTGAAATGATGATTTCGAACTTACCTTTATAGGCGCCTAAGGTGAATGGGTGTGTCTGTCTACCCTAAAGACATTTGTTTTGACGCAACAAAAATAGCAAATTATTTTCCTTAAGGCTAGCCGACTTGACACATTATAGTTCTCCTTTTACCAATTCGAATTTTGAATAAGTTTAGGAGCCAAAAATGCTTGTCTTGATGAATTTTGCTTTAGGTCCTTTGCAAGATACACACATAATTCGCTCTATGTCCTTTGCAAGGACAGAGTCAAGGTCATCAGTTCGCTCTATGTCCTTTGCAAGGCCAGGACCTATATCAAATTTCGCTTCATGACCTTTGGAAGGTACGCCATCTTCAAGTCAGTTCACTCTAGGTCCTTTGGAAGGACAAGGTCAAGGTAGATAATTTGCTCTGTCTTCAGCAAGGACAAGACCTAAATCAAAATTTCGCTCTCTATCCTTAGGAAGGACAAGGTCAAGTTGAAAGTTCGCTTCATGTCCTTTGGAAGGACAAGACTCTTAAAAAAAAAATTCGCTCTACATCCTTAGCAAGGACGGGACCTAAATCAAAAGTTCACTTTGTGCTCTTTCCAAGGACAAGACCTATATGAAGTTCGCTCTCTATCCTTGGGAAGGACAGGACCTATAATGCCATTCACTCCAAGACCTTTCTAAGGTAAGCTTGAAATGATGAAGTTCGCTCTTGTACCTTGGCAAGGTACACTCATGATTCTAGACAAAGTTCGCTTTAAGACTTCTCCAAGATACACATATTCAAGTTCACTCTGGACCCTTAGCAAGGACAAGGTATGAAGTTCGCTCTAGGACCCTTGGAAGGACAAGGAATAAGGCATGAAATTCGCTCCACGTCCTTTGGAAGGATAGGACCTATAATGAGATTTGTGCTCCAAGACCTTGGCAAGGACAAGACCTATATGAAGTTCGCTCTTTGTCCTTCGGAGGGACAAGGTCTTGATAAAAATTCCGCTCTATGTCCTCTCCAAGGACATCAATTCAACATTCGCCTTAGGACCTGAGCAAGGTACGGGGTCAAGGCATTTAAGCAAATTTTGCTCCAATGACGATTTTTGATGAAAATTTTGCTCTCAAATTGGGGGAAGGTAGGCGACCTTATGGATGATTCTTCTTTATCTCTTTCGCCTAACTTTGCTTAGCTTATTGAATCTTGAGTCCTTCATCTACTAATCAATTCTTTGCAACACTTAATGATCTATTCCACTCCACTCACTAGGAGAGAGCAAAGAGAGACTAAACCTAGAGAGGCAAAACCTAAAAAAAGGGGGGGTCCCCATCTTGATGGGGCAATGTGTGACGTGGTCACAACAAGTCCCTTTATGGCCAACAGTGTATAGCAATTGCCCAAGTGATGGGAGTTAGTCCAAACATCGAGCAAAGTATCTTCTGCTACTGGTTCTTAATATTTGAGAATGGTAGCATTCAGATTACCGATAGAAACCCAACTCCAAATAAGATGGCTCATACAACTTGAACTTTGCTCACATTGACGACATCATGTATGCCAAGCTGAGCTTGAAATCAAAGTCAAAAGACATTAGGTGTGATTGCTTGGAGAACAAAGTAAGATCCATATGCAATCAGCTTCAACTTGTGATAAACTCAATATCAAAAAATGAAGTGCCCTTGAATTTGGCATTGAGTCTGCTGAAGAATGTCTTGACTTCATAAGTGAAATCCAATCAAATGTTGCACAATAGTAGAAGCATTCTCTTGGTCATTCTGCTGCCGGCACATCTGTAGCTCGAGGAGCAATCTCATAAGGTCCCAAAGGTTGACAGCCATAATGGACTTCAACAGGAGGATGTCCTTTAAAAGCATGAGTAGCTTGGTTGTAGCTATGATGAATGAGATGAAAATAAGTATTCCATTGCATATTCTTTTGATAAAAAATCTAAGAGCATGGACTAAAGTGTAATTAACAATTTTGATATGACTACCAATCTGTGGATGAAAAGAAATTGAGATGTGCAACTGACAGCAAAGAAGCTTTCACAATGATCACCAAATGTGACTCAAGAAGTGTTGGTCATGATCTCAGATAAAAACTAGCCACAGCCAGAAAGTGTTAAAGATTTGCTTGATGACCAAGTCTACAACTTGCGGAGCATCAGTGATCTCAGAGCACAGCATAAAGATAGCCATTTTGGAAAACCCGGACAACCACAAAGATGCAATCAAGCAGGAAACATGTTGAGCATTCCATTAATAAGTCCATGGAAATGGATTCTCATGATTGAGAAGGTAGTGGTAAAGATTGATATAATTCATGCTTTCAATTGGAAAGATTCGACTGATTGCAGATAGAGCACCAACATATGTAATCTGCAACCTGCTTCTACATAGAATGTCAGTAAAAGTACCATCAAATCCCATTGATTAACTTATACAATCAACTGTTCTTCAGGCTACAAGCTATAAAGTTTCAGCAATCGGACCAAACTAAGCATCAGTGTAGTAGAAAGCTTTTAACCCAGCATAGGTAGCACACCAAGTATCCAAACTGCTAAATACCTGAAAAGAATGACGATTCAGAGAATCCCCCACTTTGTTGATGATGCCCCTCTTATACTTTTTCACCAAAGGAAATTGTTGACTGTAAGATGCTCACTTCATATGTAGATGTTCTTCAATCTTAGACTGAGAATTCAAGCATTGAAATGCTAGTGATCGTTATGCAAACTTACTTCCTTACAGAGAAAATAATAGCACCACTACTACATACTGTAAAATTACACCACTTAAACCAAACTAAGTATCAATGGAGTAGAGAAATTTTAACTCATTATGCGTAGCACACCGAGTAACCTGAAAAGGATGACAATTAAGAGGATCTACCATCTTGCTGGTGACAAGTCTCTTATACTTTCTCGCCAAATGAAATTGTTGAGCGTAAGATACCCGCTTTGAATGTCAATATTCTTCAATCTTATAACAGAAGTTCACTCACTTAAGTGGCTAGTGATCAATATCCAAAATTTCTTCCTCCCCTGCAACAACGATAATGGCATCATTGTTTGAGCACTTGGCATAGAGTGTACAATTCCTTGTCATAGGTGCAAATTCATAGAAGCGAATATTGATCTGAATTCCAGGTAGTCTAGGGCACTGTTGACGTGTATTTTGTACACAATCATACACAGAATAAAATACCCAAGGGTACCTTATCCTCTCTTGAATAAAGCCTCTGATTGCTGAAGATGTCGCAAAAAAGGATCAATCAGGGTGACTCCAATGTTCTTTTATGTAGGGTCTCTACGTGTGGATAAGCACCAGTGGTCGTTGTGAATGCTGTTTCATCAAGGGGCCTTACGTCATCCGAGCTGCAGGAACAAGATTTCTCTAAACTAACAAGTTTCTCAAAAAGATCAAAAGGTAGAGTTTGCAAGGGATAAATTCTAATCTAATTCTAAGAATGACCCAATGTAGGCTAGACTTGGCAAGATTCTACCAATTTCAATATTGCCATGAAATAACAACCCAACTGAAATTGATGCGATCTTCTAAGGTAACAAATGATTTTTCAATTCATCAAGGATCATAGACACTACCACAAAGGCACATATCCAAAGCTCAATGACGATTGAAGGTTTAAGTAATTCAAATCTCTCCAGTTGACCACACAAGGCGTTCCTACAATCAGCAAGAAGCTAGTGGTTTGGAACGTGAATCTCACCAAAATCAAGCCCAACACTTAGTCCTTCAAACTTAAACACTACTTCGATTGAGAATGATTCAAGAAAACAAACAACCATGAAGATAGCCACAAGAATTGCAATAAAACACCATAACTTCAATATTTTATTGATCTCAAAGCCAAAATAGACAACAATTGCTTGAAATTCTTTCTTCAAAACTCAATCTTGCTACAAAACAACTTTCTTCTCTCCAAAAGCTCTAAACTTCTAACTATTTCTTATTGCTCTCTATTTTCTAATTACAAAATGAAAATGAATGAGGGTATATATAGCATCCTCAATTACAATGAACGGCCCAGATCAAAAGAAGATCAACGGCTGAGATTCTGACACCTAAACCCTAATTAGGGTTTTATTACAAAAGTTCTCTTTTTATTGAACAATATTAAATGCATAGCCAAATATTTAATTCAGCACAAAAATCTAGGAAACATAGACCAATGATAATTAAGGTGCCATGTCATCTATAACAACCTCTCTTCTAGAACCTTATTCCCTTTCCAATGGTCCTTTTTAGCATATGCAATGAATCTAGACACGATTCCTTCAATCTCAGCCATAGGAATCTCAGGAAGATTCCTCATTCGTTCCTCCAAGTGAATAATCTGATCAAAGGCCTTGAGAAGAGCTGCGTCCCATTCAGGTTCGAGTTCCTTGATTTTCTCAATCAGGAGCATAGTGGCAAACATTTGATCTCTTTGCTCATCTGTAATAACATTCTCATTCTTGCAAAAGATGACCTTGACCCTTTCTTCCAACTCTTGAAGATCCACATCTGTCTCAACTTCGATTCTTCTGCCAAGAATAGTACATAAAACCCCAAACACCTTGTCCTGGATTGGATGGATGACCTCCTCCACTTGATTGCATTTGGCGCTGGTGTCTTCGAAAAGAACTTCCTTCATATGGAGTAAAGTAGACCACTGGAGTAAATTATGAGCTCCTCCATCCATTATTTTTTCTTGTGCTAAGGTCTTCCTTGGTGTTTGCCTGATTACTTGAAGAACAAGAATGATAACATCTTTAGTATGAGCAAAAGCGGTTACTGTTATCATTAGGTTGTGGATGATCTCAAGGACCTGGATAGCCCAATGAATGGTTTGCATCATTCTTGTTGCAAACTCAACGGCAACTGTATGGGATTTGTCAATCCAAGAGCTCATAAGCTGGACCAAGCTCTTAACTCTCTCTGCCTCACCAACTGATTCAAGGGGAAGTGCTTGCACAGGAGATACTACTAGATCTTGACGTCCCAAAGGCTGACTGAGATGGCTAAAGTAGCCTCTCCAAGCACCGACCTCTCTCTCAAGTTTTCTACTCTTTTCCATTTCTTCCTTAAGTTTATCTTTAAGTGCCTCAAATGAATCAGTTGCCTCATCCATTGCCTGCTCAGTGGTGAGTGGACCAAGTTCAACGGTTTCTACATCATATTCTTCTGCAAGGATTTCACCTTCGTACTTGTCCACTGCCGGTGTAGCTATCTGCAACTTCCTGGACCCTGTCTCATCTCTGATCATCTTGGACATTTTGGTAGCCTTCCTCCTTTCTGTTACTCCCTGAGGATTTCCGACAAGGCTATCTAAATCAATCACATTATCTTCGTCTTCGATCACAATCACCCTTGTTAGTCTCTCCTTCAACCAATCTGGAATGGCGGACCTTGTCTATCTAACTTGTATTTCTTTAGGTAATGGCTCTTCTTGCCGGAGAGGAGATGTCGCTTCATCATCATTCTTGTCTTCATGTAGCTCATTGACCTGGGGAGATTGACTTGATGAATGCTGAGATGCCTGTCCTTCTTCATGTTTATCATTCTGGACCATTGATTCCATAGATTCCTCCACTTCAAGTGTCCTCTTCTCTTGTCGAGAAGATGTGCCGAATGAGCGATCTCGATTGGCCTCTTGCTTCTTCTTGGAAGGTTCTCTTTTCTCAGGTCTTTCCTTCCTCTTCACACCTCTAGGATGAGGATTGCCTTCACTTACGCTTCTGGGGTGAGGATTGCCTTCGCTTGTGCTTCTAGGATGAGGATGGCCTTCACTTGCGCTTGCTCCTCCTTCTGTCGATCTTTCCTCCAAAGTAAAAGTCATAGATATATTTTGCTCTCTCAACTTTTGATGTTGCACATCAACCCATCTGCGAGTACAGGACAAAATTGGAGCCATTAAAACTTTTAAGTCCACAACCTCAGGTTCATTCCAATCTATCTTTACTACCTTGTCCTCTCTATCATAGGATGACTGGAGGTGCCTGCCACTGTCCTGAGCTTGATCGGCCACTCTGTAAACTTTGCGTTTCCTGATGAAATCCAAAGGCAATCTGGAATGCATCTTTCTTTTCACTTCTAAATCATCTAAGAGATTCATCCAAAAGTCCTCTACCTGACATTCATGCTTGTACTTTCTACCAACTGTCTCCTCTATATACCCATAAGGATCAAAATTCTCCCTTAATGAAAAGAATGAAAATGAATATAAGGCCAACTCTCTTTCTGCATCATCCAAAGCTGGAGCATTAGGACATACCTCAACTGAATTTCCTAGTATGATAGGTACAGGAATTCCATTTCCATGCCTGTGTCTGAATGCCTTCGCATAAGCTGCCAACTGCCTAGTTACCTCAAGTAATACTATCCTGTCTGTCGGATATCTTGGCAACATATATGGAGGTGAAGGACACCCATGAACTCTAATATATGTAAACTTATGGAATTGGATAAACCACGCACCATACCTCTTTACAAGCTCTTGTGCCTCCTGAGATATCCGATTGTGAATCCCGCCTTGCAGTGTCCTGGTGATGTTCATCGTGAAGGTATCATTGACTAACTTGTAATTACTTCCTGGTGGATGATGCAAATGAACATAAGAATCACAAACTCTGACCTCTCCAGGTCCTCTTCCAATCACTCCTCTGTGAGGTAGTCCTGCATATTCAAAACTCCTGATCAAGGCATACATGATGTACGAGCTCATGTGGAAGGATTTAGTAGCCTTCAGTCTTCTCAACTACACGTCCAAGCAATGGCTAATAATTCTAGCCCAATGAATTGTTCCTTTTCCTTGAACTATCACTTGGATGAAGAAGAACATCCATTTCTCAAAATAGAAAGCTTGAGGAGCCCCTGTAACTCGATTGAGTAAGGTTATCAAATCTTTGTACTCCTCCTGGAAGTCGATCCTATGTGGTGTGTTGGGAATCTTGCTCAGGCGAGGACGACTTTTGAGTAACCAATTATTGTTGATGATGCTCAAGCAAGTGTCTGGATCATCTTCGTACATGGATCTAGCTCCTTCCAAGCTTTTGTAAATCATATCTTTATGTTCTGGTAGGTGAAGAGCTTCACTTATAGCCTCCTCTGAAAGATAAGCTAAAGTGTTTCCTTCCTTGGACACGATCGATCTTGACTGTGGGTCGTAATGGCGCGCACACTCGATCATCAGCTCATGGCACTGGATTGCTGGAGGGAAGCCGGCTGCCTTGATAATGCCACTTTCAATTATTCTCCTTGCAACAGATGATGGCTTTCCAATATAAGGGACCTCTCGAAACTTCTTCACACTGAAGTTTCCCAAGTTGGTATCTCCAATGTTGCTCCACTTTGACACGATCTTGGTCTCCATTTCTTCATTCCTTTGATCTTCCTTCATAAGGGCCGGACGACTGGTGGATGCTCCTGCCTTTGGGGTCGCCATCTTGACACCTACATAACATTTCATAATGAGCAATATACCTTGGGACGTAGAAATATAGTCTGGATTGAAGTTTTGAAAATTTAGGAAACTTCATGATAAGTCTTTGAATTATCATTTCCTAAATATGACTATGCAATTGGAAATTCAAAATTTCAAAATTGAACGAGGGAGATCTTGCCATACCTCTCTTTGAGAACTAGCTCTAAAAAACGATGCAAAAATTAAGAAATTCGCTAGGCAAAATGAAGATCGAAGTCCTCTAGCAAATGCGCCTCCTTCATCAACTTCACCACCCTTTGGGTCTTCAACGCCTTGAGGAAAACTCGCTCCACCTCCAACAAAATTCGCACTCCTCCTTGGGTCAAAATTCGCACTTCTCCTTGGATGAGATTTCGCTCCTTCTATTGCTTCTCCAAATCGCATTTAAACAATGATGGAATGATGGATTAAAATGCTATAACATACCTCCCTTATATAGGCGCTCATGCATCGCAATTGCCATAGGCCGACTTGGAAAATAAGCCTAGAATAAATAAAAATTAAATAAAAGAGGAGGCTGACCTTTATAAAAATATTAAAATAAAACCCCAAGCGCACTCCCTTCATTTAATTTAATAATAATTAATTTAAATCCCTTTGCAATTAAAATTTCGATTTTTTTTTTTAAAAGGCTAAATTAATTATTAAATGCCTTATGCGAACTCATTAAATGCTAATTTAAATTAAAATATTTCAAAGTTTTATCGAATTTTGGCATTTAATGCAATTTAAAAAATATTGGCGCCTAAGCATGGGAGATATTTGGGACATCAATAATATTGCTCTGGTCCCTGGGTGAGGGACAGGAGCGCCTCATGCATTTTAGCCTTGTATTTTTCGCTTTTCACGTTCAAAGTCTTATCCTGGACGTCCAAAATGGCCTTTTCGCTTGGAATCTTGAGTTTGATTTATTCCATCTATGGAAGGAGTGCATCTTAAAACATTTTCGCCCTGGTCCCTTGGTGAGGGACAGGAGCGATCCACCTTTTGCCTTTGGTCCTTGTCTTTTCCAGTCACCAATTCACGTTGCAAGGCAATTAATGATTTTCTTCGTTTGTTCCATGCATGCCTAACTCGTTTCTCTAGTACCAAATGAGCTCTTCCAAGGACATTCGCCCTGGTCCTTCAATGAAGGACAGGAGCGATTTTTGCTTTTGGGCTTAAAATTGTCGACTCTTGAGGTTAATTCCTTGTTCATCGTTCTTTGAAGGACATTTTTGACTTTGCATAATCTCGCCTTGATGTGGTTTTGGAAAGGAATGATTGATTTTATAGAAATCGCCCTAGTCCTCCAGTGAAGGACAGGAGCGATCTTTAGTCCATGGCACAAATCCTTAATCATATCAATATCAAATTATCTTCAAGGCGTAAAACGTTGTTCCTTACTCCATCTTGAGTCTTGCAAACGAAAGTAGCACTCCAAAATGTTAGGCAATAAGGCAAATTTGAAGATTTCGCTCTGGTCCCTGGGAGAGGGACAGGAGCGCCTAAGCCAAATTCATCAAGTTTTCGTGGTCTTTGCAACTTCGTTCCTCTTTGAAGCATTCCAAATATTATCGCCATCATGTGCCTTGGCCTGGATTCGACCAAACTTGAAAGGGAGACTTGATAATACATTTTTCGCCCTGGTCCCTTGGTGAGGGACAAGAGCGCCTTGGCCATTATAGGGTCCACTTGTGTTTTGCAATCTTTCAAAATTATCTTCAATGGAGCGATTATGCCTTCCTTTACTCATCCCAAACGTAAAACTTGCTCTTCCTTTGCCAAAAACTTGTCCCTTGAGAAAATCGCTCTGGTCCCTGGGTGAGGGACAGGAGCGCTTTAGTTACTTAGGTTGATTTTCTTCATTATGGTCCATTCAAGTTATATTCAACGAGCAAAACATACTTTCCTTGTCTTCCTCAAATCGCGAAATCACTTAAATCTCGTGAGGACAATGCAATTTAGGCATTCAAGCTCCGGTCCTTCAGTGAGGGACAGGGGCGATTTTGCAAATCTAGGCTCATCCGTCCTTTGTTAGGCTTCCAAACTATCTTCAACGGGCTAAAATACCTTCTTTCATTCGTTTCAATCACAAAGCTTGCTTCGTCCTTGCAAAAAAATTGCACTTTTTTTAGAAAATCGCCTTGGACCTTCAGCAAGGGACAGGAGTGCCTTTTGTCATCTTGGGACATTTCTTTGCCTGTCGACTACTCAAATTATATTCAATGGACAAAACGTGCCCTTCTTGATCTCTTCCAATCATAAAATTGTCTTGGTCTTGCAAGGACAGTGCAAATTTGAAAATCAAGCTCCGGTCCTTCAGTGAGGGACAGGAGCGATCTTTGTCTTAAAGGTCAAATCTTTACAATTTTCTTCTCAAATCTCCTTTGTTGGGAAAGATATCATCGTTTTGCAAACTATGAACAAGAGCCCAAATCCAAAAAATGTCCAAGAAGGTGTGTTTGAAGAAAACCGCTCTAGTCCCTGGGTGAGGGACAGGAGCGATCTTGTCTTGCTAGGCCAAAAGTTCAATCTTTTATTGCCAACGACCAAGTCTGGATACTCCTTTATGCTCGTTTCATCCTTCATTGCGTCCTTATTCTGTCTGTTCGATCAAATGAGGCCCAAAATGATCTAGATGAGCCATTTCGCCCTGGTCCTTCAGTGAAGGACAAGAGCGATTTGGCTTTAAACTTCAAAACTTGTCATTTTTGAGTCTTCAAAATCTTCAAAACCTTCAATTCACGCTCGATTGTATCTCCTGGCGACCCTGCAAAAGCAAATAAAACAAGTCAATAACCAAGATGCACAAAATATCATTTTCGCCCTGGTCCTTGGGAGAGGGACAGGAGCGATTTTGCCCTTTTGGAGTTAAAATATCAAAACCTAGGTCTTCAGATCACTTCATCATGCAGGGCTAGGTCGTCTCCAAGGCCAGGAATCGGTTACCTTACTTCCAAAATTTGGTCAAAATTCACCCAGACAAAATGCATAATCTAATCATTAAAATGCTATCACTTAGACCTATCTTGAATTTGCCCTCAAAATCTTGACTGGACTCATCCTGAGACATACTTGACTTCCTGGCAAGCTCATCCTATTTCAAAATTGCAATCTACGCGGATGCTTAATAATCTTTCAAAATTTGACTGGACTTCGGCTTGAAAATATCAAAAGGAAACCCTAAGGCTTTAACCCTAGTCCAGACGACTCACACACTTACTCAAAACCCTAAAAGCAGAGAGAAGAACAGGCAAAACAAAAGCAAAAAAGAGGGGGTCCCCATTTTAATGGGGCGATGTGTGAAATGGTCACAACAGGCACAAACTCAATCTTAGTGAAAAATGGGTTAATAAATTATGAACAAAAGAACAAAGACATAATGGTCCAATACACATTGATAGATGAAGTCTTTAGGCAAATATGTGCTACTTCTATTCAGACAAAAATGAATAGGGTGTGATGGATGTTATAGATGGCAAGGCAAGGAACAAGAATCCCTTTGGCTAGGAATGATATCCCCTATGACTAAACATTGGAATCTTTATGTCCAAAGAGGAGTAAACACATCAAACTGATTTGTCTTCAATAATTCATTATCTGACTTTCCCTCCATAAGATTGAATGCATACATATTAAATATGTTTAAAAAACAGGCCCAAAAGATTAAACAGTTCAAGTCCGAAACTACTTGACCCTCACTACTTGGCAGTTGAACTTACCTGATGGTTGGCATTCCATTTTGGCGACTGAAGAATAAATCCTATTAAAAATCCCATGTGTGAAGGACTATTGATTGTGGAATGTTCACCGCAAGTTGCACAAACATCTATTGAGACATGCATGGCAGCACACAACAACATTGTGACTTGCACAATGACACACAATGATGTGGTAGCTTATGCATAGGGCACCCATGCTTCTAAAGCTTGTGTACTAGAGCTGAGTACAATTATGTCAATTGTCATGTGCAATATTATATAGGGCTGTAAAGGCACACACAGGGTTCCCTAAGCTTGTGTGGCTACAAACTGATTATTAACCATTTCTTAAGAAGCAATGGCCCTTATGTCTTTGTCTAAGTTACTGGGTTCGCCTGTTTTGGTCCATGTACTCAAACCGAGTTCACCCGAGTTCAGGTTTGTGTGGGGTTCACCCTGGGTTTGCCTTGGGTACGTATCCAAGCGTTTGGGTTCACCACATACTAACCGAGGTACGAACCTGGGTGTATCCAAAGGTGTTGAGTGCCAAAACATAACAAAAACACATTTTTGACCTTCTTTTGCAATTAAATACCCTAAAAGCACCCCTTCTATCATTGTGTTTTCGTCACACATTGATCAATGATGAAGGAGCATACTATTAAATGTATTTAGTTTTATAATTCTGAATATTTCTTTAAAGTTTTATACATAATATGTATATATATACATACACTACATGCATGTATACATACATACAGATATATATATGTATGTATGTATGTATGTATGTATGTAAATATATATATATATATATATATATATATATATATGTATGTATATATATGTATATGTATATGTATATATATGTATATATGTAAATATATGTGTATGTATATATATATACATACGTATGTATCTATGTATATATGTATACATATATACATGTATAAATAGATGTATACATGTATGCATACATACATGTGTATACATGTATATATATATATATATATATATATATTGGTTTTTAATTAGGGTGAAGGGCGGATTCCAATTGCCTAAGGCAACATTGGAATCCACCCTTTAGGGCTGGGCCCTTTTCCTCACACGCCACTCTCTAGGGCTTGGCCCTTTCCCACACACCATCCTCCAATGGGGCTGGGCCCCTTCTCACACGCCACTCTCAAATAGGGCCAGCCTCTTAAAAGGACACGCTACACTAATATTCTTGGCGCCAAAATATCACATTCAAAAGCCGACCTAATTACGGATAAGATGGATATAAATAAAGATGCAAAGTGAAACATTATGCACTTGCAACACATACATCAATTGTGAAATTCGGTCTGCAATCAGCTAATGCAAAATACATCAGAAAGGTGCGAATTCATTTCCAGTCAAGTGCAAACTTTGTAGCTCCTCCTTCATTGTCATCTCTGCTGTTGAAAGTGCGATCTCCATTCAAGTAGAGGTGTTGGCCCTGCATATAATCTCAGAACTTTAGCAGACCTATTAATGTTGAAAGAACAGATCTGATTGTTGATTCACCCACTAAGGAGAAGTGCAGACCTGAACAACAGACTACAGACCTATTGGAGACAACCTAAGAAGCAGCTTGTGTGCTGACCTATTTGCTGAGTGAACTCCTTCATCAAAGCCCTAAGAGGTAAGTTGTAATCAGAACATTATGCCTAATACATAATCAGATCCAAAAATCTTTCTTGCTGGGTTTTTCCTCCTAGGAGGTTTCGTTGTGAGTTCATTTTGTTCATTTCTCTACTTATGCTTAATTCTGGAAAATCCTAACACTAACAGCATTCAACATTAATCTGGAAATTTAGATAGATTTCTATTTTCTGAGCATTGTATTAATCTGAAAGTCTAAAAATTAACAATATATACGGAAGAGCCCAACCCACGAACTGAGTTCGCGTAGTCGAACACACTCCCGAACCTGAACCGGTAACTTAGGTCTTCATTGTTTGATGAGTTGATTAACCAAAACATAGAACTACTAAATATATATATAGCCCCAATTTAGCCACTCTATCTAGATCGTGTGAACATTGGCAGTTGTATAGTTTGGTTTGTCTATATCATAGATGAACTACTCGCCAAGTAGTTAAAACTCGCTAAGTAATTTCGCCTGTCGAGTAAATACAACTTTTACTTGCAGGCAAAACTTGCCAAGTTTTTAGCAAAAACTCAACAAGTCCATCAAAAAAACTCGGCAGCCTGTGTACATAAGCAGGAAACGGCCAAAATTGTTTTATTTCATCATTTTATGTTTGGTTTTCTACTGAGAAGGGGGAAAACACACTCCAACACACTTGCAAACTGATTTCCACCAATTCTTGCCCATTCCAAGCGGATTTCAAGCGGATTTGAGGTGGTTTTTGAAGAAAAATCAGATTCCCAAGTAGGTTTTCTGAATTTTTTTCTATGTTTTTTTAAAACATTTTATTTATTTTTTGTTGCATCTAGATGAATAGAAAATCATTCCTAAGTAGTCAAAAATGTTTTTGGGTCATTGGAACAAGATTTAACACTATTTTTGACAAGTTTTGTTGAATTTTTCACTATTTTTTTGAAAAATCTCTAGTTTTTCAAAAAAAAATCAAACCCTAATAGTTTTTGTTTTTTTTCAATTTTGAATGATGTCTAAAATTATTTAAACTAATTTAGATAGTTTGCTAAATTGTTAAATTAAAATATTAACTGTCTTTCACTTTGTATGTGTAGGTTAACAGTTAACCATTAATTGAGTATGGCAAATTCAGGGTATAATTGGCCACTAGAACCATGCCCATCTGGATATGTAGGCACCCATCCTAAAGGTGCTAGAGATAGGGCTGTTAATGTTAGAACCATAAAGGTATAAGACATAGAAATCTGAAACTTTGGAAAAATCTCACAAGAACAAGATACACAGAATTTTATCCTGGGAAAACCCTCCACCTGAGGGTGAAAAAACCAGCCACACCAAACAAATCATCCTTTATTAAAGGCACAGATCTGATACAAAGTTTCACAAGCTTAATCACTTGACAATTAATAGAATAAGTCGATAATGACTCAGATAGCTTGATAGTTGCTTCAATACGGCTTGAACATAGGCTTTTTATATATGTCAAATCACTTAAACTTCATGCCCCTCGACATATATATAGCACATGAACATGACCCGATATAACTCATGACGAAGGAAGACGGAAGGCCAAGCACCAAAAGAAGTTGACACTTACACAACCGACATACACAAAGAAATTTCAAGGGATGAAATCCATGAAGGAATAGACAGCTGCCAGCACATACACAGGTCGGAGACGGTAAAAGAGGAAGTTGTTATACTTCCAACTTATCGCCAAACAAGATAGCAAAATGATTTAACCAAACAATAAATAAAATCTCCCACAGAGTACGCAAACATTAACACTCCATCTTAGCAAAGGAGATATTATTTTCTGATTTTCAAGTCATGTAGTCTCTCAACATGACAAACACAATGGCTACACCCATATGTGTAAAAAGCAACATTTTATCACAGATTCTCTCAACGTGATAGCATCATGGATTCACTCAACATGATGTTCACCATGGCTACTCCCATGAGTGAAATAAACACAAGATCTCATCACGGACTCACTCAACGTGATGTTGGCATAGAGTCTCTCATAAGACTCCTCCAACACTGTTCTTTATATCAGGAATCTTTTGGTATGCATTAAGGTTTGCTCATATGCACCACAAACTAAGTGTTCTCTCCTTTGAACAAAACAGAGATTGCAAATTATAGCAATGACAACAATGTGATAAATGATCACAGCAAGTACAAGCTGATAGGATGTAGATGCCATATAAGAGCAACAACACAGAGAAGTCATGATCTTGTCCTTCCAAAACAATAAAGTGGACCTGTTGTGACCATTTCACGCATCGCCCCATTAAAATGGGGACCCCCTCTTTTGCTTTTGTTTTGCCTGTTCTTCTCTCTGCTTTTAGGGTTTTGAGTAAGTGGGTGAGTCGTCTGGACTAGGGTTAAGCCTTAGGGGTTTCTTTTTTGATATTTTCAAGCCGAAGTCCAGTCAAATTTTGTAAGATTATTAAGCATCCTCCCGAAGATTGCAATTTTGAAATAGGATGAGCCTGCCAGGAAGTCAAGAATGTCTCAGGATGGGTCCAGTCAGGATTTTGAGGGCAAATTCAAGTTAGGTCTAAGTGTTAGCATTTTAATGATTGAATTATACATTTTGTCTGGGCAAACTTTGACCAAATTTTGGAAGCAAGATAACTGGTTCCTGGACTTGAAGACGACCTAACCCTGCATGATGAAGTGATTTGAAGACCTAAATTTTGGATATTTTGGCTTATAAGGGCAAAATCGCTCCTGTCCCTCTCCAAGGGACCAGGGCGAAAATGTTAGTTAATGCATATTGATTGCTGACTTGTTTAAATTGTTTTGTGCAGGGTCGCTAGGGGATATAATTGGACGTAAATTGAAGATTTTGAAGATTTTGAAGACTCGAAAATGATAAATTTTGAGGGATTAAGACCAAATCGCTCCTGTCCCTCACTGAAGGACCAAGGCGAAATGGCTTACTTAGATCATTTTTGGCCTTGGTTGATCGAACTGAAGCATCAAAGACGCAATGAAGGATGAAACGAGCATAATGGAGTATCCAGACTTAGTCGTTAGCGATGAAAGGTTGAACTTTTGGCCTAGAAGGATAAAAGGCGCTCCTATCCCTCACTGAAGGACCGGAGCTTGAATTCCAAATTTACATTGTCCTCACAAGATTTAAATGATTTCGCGATTTGAGGAGGTCAGGAGAAGTATGTTTTATTCGTTGAATATAACTTGAGTGGCCTACAAAGGAGAAAATCGACCCAAGTTGCAATAGGCGCTCCTGTCCCTCTCCAAGGGACCAAAACGATTTTATCAAGAGACAAATTCTTGGCAAAGGTAAAGCGAATTTCAAGTTTGAGATGAAGGAAGGAAGGTGTAATCACTCCATTGAAGATCATTTTGAAAGTTGGCAAAACATAAGTGAACTCATAATGGCCAAGGCGCTCCTGTCCCTCACCAAGGGACCAGGGCGAAATCTACATTATCATGTATTCCTTCCCAAATTGGGATGAATCCAAGTCAAGGCACAAGATGGCGATGATATTTAAAGTACTACAAGGAAGGACGAAGTCGCAAAGACCACAAGACTTGATGAAAATTGGCTAGGGCGCTCCTGTCCCTCACCAAGGGACCAAAGCGAAATCTTCAAACTTGCCTAATAGCCTAACATTTTGGAATGCTACTTTCGTTTCCAAGGAATAAGGAATGATGTTTTATGCCTTGAAGGTCATTGGAAGTTGATGCAATCATGAATATGTGCAATAAGCTAAAGAGCGCTCCTGTCCTTCACTGGAGGACCAAGGCGTTTTTTCCTAAAATCAATCATTTCCTTCCAAGACCACGCCAAGGCAAGGTTGTGCAAAGTCAAAATGTCTTTAAGAGGACGATGAACAAGGAATCAACCCCAAAAATGAAGTCCTAGGCTCAAAAACAAAAATCGCTCCTGTCCTTCACTGGAGGACCAGGGCGAAAATCTTAAGAGGGTCAATTTTACCTTGAGAAAGCGAGTGAAACATGCATTGAAAGGACGAATGAAGATTATTTGTTTACCCCCCAACATGAATTGGCAATTTGGAAAATGAAGTCCAAGGACAAAAGGTAAGATCGCTCCTATCCCTCACCAAGGGACCAGGGCGAAAATGTTTTAAAGCAAGCTCCTTCCAAAGGTCGCACGAATTAAACTCAAGGTTCCCAATAATGCTATTTTGGACGTCCAAGATAAGACTTTGAACGTGAAAAGCAAGAAATACAAGGCCAAAAACGCATGGGCGCTCCTGTCCCTCTCCAAGGGACCAGAGTGATGTTGTTGATATCCCTTATTCTTCCCATACTTAGGCGCCAATATCCTTCAAATTGCATTAAATGCCAAATTCGCTAAAACCTTGAAATATTTTAATTAAATTGGCATTTAATAAGACCGCATGGGCATTTAATAATTAATTTAAGCCTTTAAAAAATCGAAATTTTAATTATAAAGGCATTTAAAATTAATTATTATTAAATTAAATTCAAAAGTAGAGCGCTTAAGGTATTTTTTTAATGTTTTTTGCAAAGTCAGCCTCTTCTTTTATTTAATTTTTATTTATTTTTGGCCTATTTTCCAAGTCGGCCTATTGGAAGTTGCAATGGTGAGCGCCTCTATAAGAGAGGTATTTTGAGTGATGTTAATCCATCATTCAATCATTTGTTCAAATGCGATTTAGAGAACCAAGGAGGAGTGCGAAATCTGGTCTAAGAGGGAGTGCGAACTTTGTTGGAGGCTAGAAGTGGAGCGGATTTTCCTCAAGGCGTTGAAGGCTAGAGGTGGTAAAGTTAATGCTTGCGAAGTCTAGAAGAAGACCATTTTGTTGAAGGGAGAGCCTTGATCCACATTTTGCCTAACGAACTTGCCTAATTTTGCATTATTTCTTAGAATTAGTTCTCAAGTGGAGGTATGGCGAGATCTTCCTAGTTTAATGTTCAAGTATTGAAATTTTGAATTCCAAATTGCGTAGTTATATTTAGGAAATGATAATTCAAAGATTTATCATGAAGTTTCCTAAATATTTAAATTGCAAAATATATTACTCATTATGAAATGTTGTGTAGGTATCAAGATGGCGACCCCAAAGGCGGGAGCATCCACCAGTCGTCCAGCCCTCATGAAGGAAGATCAAAGGAATGAAGAAATGGAGACCAAGATCGTGTCAAAGTGGAGCAACATTGGAGATACCAACTTGGGAAACTTCAGTGTGAAGAAGTTTCGAGAGGTCCCTTATATTGGAAAGCCATCACCTGTCGCAAGGAGAATAATTGAAAGTGGCATTATAAAAGCGGTCGGCTTCCCTCCAGAAATCCAATGCCATGAGCTGATGATCGAGTGTGCCCGCCATTATGACCCACAGTCAAGATCGATCGTGTCCCAGGAAGGAAACACTTTGGCTTACCTTTCGAAGGAGGCTATCAGTGAAGCTCTCCATCTACCAGAACATAAAGATATGATTTACAAAAGCTTGGAAGGAGCTAGATCCATGTACGAAGATGATCCAAACACTTGCTTGAGCATCATCAACAATAATTGGTTACTCAAAAGTGGTCCTCACCTGAGCAAGATTCCCAACACAACACATAGGATCGACTTCCAGGAGGAGTACAAAGATTTGATAACCTTACTCAATCGAGTTACAGGGGCTCCTCAAGCCTTCTATTTTGAGAAGTGGATGTTTTACTTCATCCAAGTGATAGTTCAAGGGAAAGGAACAATTCATTGGGCTAGAATTATTAGCCATTGCTTGGACGTGCAGTTGAGAAGACTGAAGGCTACTAAATCCTTCCACATGAGCTCGTACATCATGTATGCCTTGATCAGGAGTTTTGAATATGCAGGACTACCTCACAGAGGAGTGATTGGAAGAGGACCTGGAGAAGTCAGAGTTTGTGATTCTTATGTCCACTTGCATCATCCACCTGGAAGTAACTACAAGTTAGTCAATGATACCTTCACGATGAACATCACCAGGACACTGCAAGGCGGGATTCACAATCGGCTATCTCAAGAGGCACAAGAGCTTGTAAAGAGGTATGGTGCTTGGTTTATCCAATTCCAAAAGTTTACATATATTAGAGTTCATGGGTGTCCTTCACCTCCCTATATGTTGCTGAGATATCCGACAGACAGGATAGTACTACTTGAGGTGACTAGGCAGTTGGCAGCTTATGCGAAGGCATTCAGACACAGGCATGGAAATGGAATTCCTATACCTATCATACTAGGGAATTCAGTTGAGGTATGTCCTAATGCTCCAGCTTTAGACGATGCAGAAAGAGAGTTGGCCTTACATTCATTTTCATTCTTTTCCTTGAGGGAGAATTTCGATCCTTATGGGTATATAGAGGAGACAGTTGGTAGAAAATACAAGCATGAATGTCAGGTAGAGGACTTTTGGATGAATCTCTCAGATGATTTAGAAGTGAAAAGAAAGATGCATTCCAGATTGCCTTTGGATTTCATCAGGAAATGCAAAGTTTACAGAGTGGCCGATCAAGCTCAGGATAGTGGTAGGCACCTCCAGTCATCCTATGATAGAGAGGACAAGGCAGTGAAGATAGATTGGAACGAGCCTGAGGTTGTGGACTTAAAAACTTTGATGGCTCCAGTTTTGTCCTGTACTCGCAGATGGGTTGATGTGCAACATCAAAAGTTGAGAGAGCAGAATATACCAATGACTTTCACTTTGGAGGAAAGGTCGGCAGAAGGAGGAGCAAGCGCAAGTGAAGGTCATCCTCATCGTAGAAGCACAAGCGAGGGCAATCCACACCCCAGAAGCGTAAGTGAAGGCAATCCTCATCCTAGAGGTGCGAACAGGAAAGAAAGACCTGAGAAAAGGGAACCCTCCAAGAAGAAGCAAGAGGCCAATCGAGATCGCTCATCTGGTACATCTTCTCAACATGAAAAAAGGACAAGTCAAGGACAAGAAAAAAGGACACTTGAAGTGGAGGAATCTATGGAATCAATGGTTCAGAATGATAAACACGAAGAAGGACAGGCATCTCAACGTTCATCAAGTCAATCTCCCCAGGTCAATGAGCTACATGAAGACAAGAATGATGATGAAGTAACGTCTCCTCTCCGGAAAGAAGAGCCATTGCCTAAAGAGATCCAAGTTAGAGAGACAAGGTCCGCCATTCCAGATTGGTTGAAGGAGAGACTAACAAGGGTGATTGTGATCGAAGACGAAGATAATGTGATTGATTTAGAGAGCCTTGTAGGAAATTCTCAGGAAGTAACAGAAAAGAAGAAGGCCACCAAGATGTCCAAGATGATCAGGGATGAGGCAGGGTCCAGGAAGTTGCAGATAGCTACACCAGCAGTGGACAAGTACGAAGGTGAAATCCTTGCAGAAGAGTATGATGTAGAAACCTTTGAGCTTGGTCCACTCACCACCGAGCAAGCAATGGATGAGGCAACTGATTCGTTTGAGGCACTTAAAGATAAACTTAAGGAAGAAATGGAAAAGAATAGAAAACTTGAGAGAGAGAGAGGTGCTTGGAGAGGCTACTTTAGCCATCTCAGTCAGCCTTTGGGACGTCAGGATCCCGCAGTGTCTCCTATGCAAGCACTTCCCCTTGAATCAGTTGGTGAGGCAGAGAGAGTTAAGAGCTTGGTTCAGCTTATGAGCTCTTGGATTGACAAATCCCATACAGTTGTCGTTGGGTTTGCAACAAGAATGATGCAGACAATCCATCGAGCTATCCAGGTTCTTGAGATCATCCACAACCTAATGATAACAATAGCCGCCTTTGCTCATACTAAAGATGTTATCATTCCTGTTCTTCAAGTAATTAGGCAAACACCAAGGAAGATCTTAGCACAAGAAAAGATAATGGATGGAGGAGCTCATAGTTTACTCCAGTGGTCAACTTTACTCCAGATGAAGGAAGTTCTTTTTGAGGACACCAGCACCAAATGCAATCAAGTTGAGGAGGTCATCCATCCAATTCAGGATAAGGTGTTTGGGGTGTTATGTACTATTCTTGGCAGAAGGATCGAAGTTGAGACAGATGTGGATCTTCAAGAGTTGGAAGACAAGGTCAAGGTCATCTTTTGCAAAGATGAGAACGTTATCACAGATGAGCAAAGGGATCAAATGTTCACTACTATGCTTTTGATTGAGAAAACCAAAGAACTCGAACCTGAATGGGATGCAGCTCTTCTCAAGGCCTTTGATCAGGTTATCCACTTGGAGGAACGAATGAGGAATCTTCCCGAGATTCCTATTGCTGAGATTGAAGGAATCGTGTCCAGATTCATTGCATATGCTAAAAAGGAGCATTGGAAAGGGAATAAGGTTCTAGAAGAGAGGTTGTTATAGATGATGTGGCACCTTAATTATCATTGGTCTATGTTTCCTAGATTTTTGTGCCAAATTAAATATTTGGCTATGCATTTAATATTGTTCAATAAAAAGGAACTTTTGTAATAAAACCCTAATTAGGGTTTAGGTGTCAGAATCTCAGCCGTTGATCTTCTTTTGATCTGGGCCGTTCATTGTAATTGAGGATGCTATATATACCCTCACTCATTTTCATTTTGTAATAGTTAGCAATAAGAAATAATTAGAAGATTAGAGCTTTTAGAGAGAAGAAAGTTATTTTGTAGCAAGATTGAGTTTTGAAGAAAGAATTTCAAGCAATTGTTATCTATTTTGGCTTTGAGATCAATAAAATATTGAAGTTATGGTGTTTTATTGCAATTCTTGTGGCTATCTTCATGGTTGTTTGCTTTCTTGAATCATTCTCAGTCGAAGTAGTATTTAAGTTTGAAGGACTAAGTGTTGGGCTTGATCTTTGGTGAGGTTCACGTTCCAAACCACTAGCTTCTTACTGATTGTAGGAACGCCTTGTGTGGTCAACTGGAGAAACTTGAATTACCTAAACCTTCAGTCGTCATTGAGCTTTGGATATGTACCTTCATGGTAGTGTCTATGATCCTTGATGAATTGAAGAATCATTTATTACCTTAGAAGATCGCATCAATTTCAGTTGAGTTGTTATTTCTTGGCAATATTGAAATTGGTAGTATCTTGCCAAGTCTAGCCTACATTGGGTCATTCTTAGGATTAAATTGGAATTCATCCCTTGCAAACCCTACCTTTTGATTTTTTTGAGAACTTGTTAGTTTTAGGAAATCTTGTTCCTACAGCTCGGAAAACGTAAGGCCCCTTGATGAAACAGCATTCACAACGACCACTGGGGCTTATCCACACGTAGAGACCCTACATCAAAGAACATTGGAGTCACCCTGATTGATCCTTTTTTGCGACATCTTCAGCAATTAGAGGCTTTCTTCAAGAGAGGATAAGGTACCCTTGGGTATTTTATTCTGTGTATGATTGTGTACAAAATACACGTCAACAAGACCTCACACAATGTGATACCCAGATCAGTCGCATTGCAAAGATATCGTCGAGTTTTGCATGACTGCTCAAGAAACCCAAAATAGGAGGAAATGAAGTCGCAGCTTAGAGAAAGGTGTAGTCTTCAGAAAAAACATAGTTTGAATAACACCAAACAATAAACAAGCAACCCTCCCTTTATCCTGAGACCTCCTATGAGGGAGACGGCCTCAGACCTTGATCTGATACCATGTCAATGTTAGAACCATAAAGGTAAGACATAGAAATCTGAAACTTAGAAAAATCTCACAAGAACAAGATACACAGAATTTTATCCTAGGAAAACCCTCCACCTAAGGGTGAAAAACCCAGCCACACCAAACAAATCATCCTTTATTAAAGGCACAAATCTGATACAAAGCTTCACAAGCTTAATCACTTGACAATTAACAGAATAAGTCGATAATGACTCAGATAGTTGATAGCTGCTTCAATACGGCTTGAACATAGGCTTTTTATATATGTCAAATCACTTAAACTTCACGCCCCTCGGCATATATATAGCACATGAACATGACCCGATGTAACTCATGAAGGAAGATGTAAGGCCAAGCACCAAAAGAAATTGACAGTTACACAACCGACATACACAAAGAACTTTCAACAGATGAAATCCATGAAGGAATAAACGGTTGCCAGGACATACACAGGTCGGAGACGGTAAAAGAGGAAGTTGTTATACTTCCAGCTAATTGTCGAACAAGAAAGCAAAACGATTTAACAACCTGTTGTGACGTATTCACACATCGCCCCATTGCAAATGGGGACCCCTACTTTTTTGCTTTCTGGGGTTTGCTTTCTAGGTTTTTAGGGTTTGTCTGTTAGCCTTTGCATGCTGAGTGTTGCCAGAGGGATCACTAGGATGGCAGGCTCTGCTTGAGCCAGGGTGAGTCCACGGGGCCCCAGAATTAGGCTTTCTTTGAGAGTCTTCCTTAGGGCCTGGTTTTGCTCTTGTTGCTAATTGTGTCTTGCTTGGTGAGTGAGTATCATCCGTGAAGGTCTGGGCAAGGTCAAGTTGGTGAGTGATGAAGTCTGGAATGTCATCTTGATCTTCAAATGCCCTGAAATTTGGCTAAGTCTGGAATGTCTTCCTAATCCTAAAATTTGACTAAGCCTGGAAAACTAAAGAATCCTCCAAAAACTAGATTTTGCATTATCACTCCTGGAGGTCCGAAACCACTCTCAAACATCCTGACAGTATATATAGAATATAACTTAAAGTATAAGAATATCTTTCTTCTTTCTTATACTTAAATGTTATATTCCATACATGAATCCTGATGGAGAGACCAAAATGTCAAATTTTGCTCCTCACCCTTCCAAAGGTTCTAGAGCGAAATTCTCCATAAGACATTCTACATTGCCCAAAGTCATGAACTAGCTCATTCCCAGGCATTTGTGAAGGCAAAACACTTAATTGGAGTGAAGAAATGTGAAAATGAAGTCAGGATTTGAGCCCAAGGATGATTTTCGCTCCTGACCCTTCCAAAGGGTCCAAAGCGAAAATCCTTATAAACCTCATTTTCTCCCTTGTTTAGACCAACATTCTATTTTTGAAGTGATGGAATGTGAAAATGTGAAGGATTTTGGCCTAGAACATGATTTTCGCTCCTAACCCTTCCAAAGGGTCCAGAGCGAAAATCCTTGTAAACCTCATTTTCTTCCTTGGTTTGGTTAACTTTTGGTGTTCTTGCCTTGAAAGGTGGTTGGACGCATGAAAAAATGAAGATTTTTTGCCTAAAGGATGAATTTCGCTCCTGACCCTTCCAAAGGGTCCAGAGCGAAATCCTTAATTTGACCCTCTATTTTGCCTTTAGTACTAGAAGGACCTTGTTTTGAGCTTATTTGGTGGTGGATTGCCTTGATTATGGTGAAAGGAGGTTGGATAAATCAAGTTTGAAGGAGAATTGAGACAATGGAATGTGAAATCAACCTAAATTGGAAATTTCGCTCCTAACCCTTCCAAAGGGTCCAAAGCGAAATTCCTAGATGGCATCCATTTCTTCCTTGTTTAGACCAGGATCTTAGTTTCTAAGGCATATTGTGAAAGTTTGGACATGTTCTTGCCTAAGGAGGTGACTGAAAGCATTGAAATGTGAGGATTTTTGTCCAAGAATGAAATTTCACTCCTGACCCTTCCAAAGGGTCCAGAGCGAAATTTTTTATTAACCTTATTTTTTACCTTGTTTGGGCTTAAAACCTTGTTCCTTGGTCTTGGAGGTGAATTGGGGTTGAAAGAATGAAGGAATATGCTAAAAACAAGAATTTTGCTCCTGACCCTTCCAAAGGGTCCAGAGCGAAATTCCTAAAACCCACCTTTTCCTTTCATTTTGTGTCAAGCTAAGCATGGATAAAGATGAATAGAGCTTAGAAGGACCCCTAGATGCCTTGGAGTTGATTTTTTGCCATCAACAATGATGATTTTGAGCTAGGACATGGATTTCGCTCCTGACCCTTCCAAAGGGTCCAGAGCGAAATCCAAATGGGTCCTATCCTTGGCCATGATCTTGAGCGAATTTCTCCTTTCAGGCCTTCTTGGGGGTCAAACAAGTGTTGTCTTCATGAGGAAGGAGTCCAAAGGTGAGAATCATGGCATAGCAAGGGAAGAAGGAGATGAATTGTGTCCTAATCTTGAATTTCACTCCTGACCCTTCCAGAGGGTCCAGAGCGAAATTCCCCAAAACTACCCTTTTTTCTCAATTTTATGCTAAGTCAAGTGTGGGTCAGGATGGGGTAAGATTAGAGAAGTCCTTGACCAAAACTTTGAGTTGCTAGTGATCCGTGAACATGAAGGAATTGAGCTAAATCAAGAATTTCGCTCCTGACCCTTCCAAAGGGTCCAGAGCGAAATTCCTAGGATCACCTATTTTCCTTGCAAATCAAGTTAAGTTTTTGGTTTTTATGGCCTAGATAGGAGTGAGGCAATGTATCCTTGGTCTTGGAGGTGGATTGAAGTTGAGAGAATGAGAAAATAAGCTCAAAACATGAATTTCGCTCCTGAAAAGCGAAATTCCTAAAAACTACCTATTCCTTTCATATTTGTGCCAAGCCAAGCCTAGACCAAGGTGATAGAAGCCCTTGATATTGCCCTTGAATGGTTTGTTGCCTTCAAAAATGATGATTTTTGGCTAGAGGAAGAAATTCGCTCCTAACCCTTCCAGAGGGTCCAGGGCGAAATTCATTATAGGTCCTGTCCCTAACCATGATTTCTAGCGAAATTCTCTTTCTAGTCATTTTGAGGTCAAACAAAATGTTGCAAGCATGGGAGAAGGATCCAAGGATAAGATTCCAAGTATAGAAAGTGAAAAAGATGGACCTTGGTGAAGGAAAACAAGCAAATCATGAATTTCGCTCCTGACCCTTCCAAAGGGTCCAGGGCGAAATTCACAAAATCTCATTTTTCCTTCAAAATTGTGTTAGGTCAAATCATTGGTGCGGGTGACTAGGCTTAAAAGATTGCCTCAAGCATGCCTTAGAGGGGGTTGTGAGTGAAAGAAGTGAGTGTTTTGTCCAAGATCAAGAAATTTCGCTCCTGACCCTTCCAGAGGGTCTAGGGCGAAATCCTCAATTTCACTTGGCTTGCTCATGATAAAGGTCAAAGCATGGATCCCTAGGTTTTGGAGGAAGGAAAACTATCATATGTTTGCCTTGGGAAGAATTTTGGAGTAAACAAGTGATAGAATTATCCTGGAATGCAAAATTCGATCCTGACCCTTCCAAAGGGTCCAGGGCGAAATCTTTTGAAACTCCTATTTTTCACCTTGTTTGGGCCAGGCGAAGAGCTAGTTGTGAGATAATGTTGAAAAGAGGTCTAAATTGGGCAAAATAGCAAATTTCGTTCCTGACCCTTCCAAAGGGTCCAGGGCGAAATTCTTATAGGGCCTATCCCTGGGAAGGATTTTGAGCGAACTTTGTTTTAAAGTCTTCTTGTTGATGATTTAAGGTGAAAATGCTTTGTTGAAATGAACATGTCATATGTACTTAAATCACCTTTTGGTTTATTTTGCAGATGGAGAAAACCAGGCCAAGGCAAGGACGACCAATTCCAGTCCAGCATCATCAAGGACGACCACTTCCAGTCCAACATCATCAAGGACGTTCCACAGGCAAAAGGGAAGACTCAAGATGTTCAAGGAATCGCCAGCTATCTCTAGAACCTTCACTTTGCCACACTAAGGAACCACAAGATGACAATGAAAGGCGTTGCCAGCATTTCAAGGAAAAGTACACCACCCATCCATCACATCAAAGACAGAGGAGATTCAAATAAGGTCGGTACCAAGGTACGTTGAAGAAGCAGATAGTTTCAGAAGAGTTAATTAAAGTTAGCTTCTCAGCTTCATCAAATTGAACATCACCCAAGTTACAAGTGTCAAACAGGGTGGCATCTCAATCATCATTCCTCCAGTTGGATTGGTCCACCTCAACATGACCAGATTCAATGTACCTAATTTACCAGAGGCGGCACAAACTTCGATGTACCTACCCCTGCTTCTTATTGGTCCTCACTCCTGAAATGTAATTTTCTAATTGGCTAAGGAAATTTGTTGTAACAAACCCTAATTAGGGTTTCTATCTTGTAATCCTAGCCATTGGTTCTAACTCAATCAGAGCCGTTTGTTTGTAAAGGGTTTCTCTATATAAGCCCTGGCTCCTCATTTGTAAAAGGGAATAGCTAGCTAATAGTTGGTTAATAGTTGGTTGATAAAGAATAGATAATAGTGAATAGTCAGAGAATAGGAAATAGTTAGAGTAGAGTAGAAAGAGAAGGCAAAGATTGTTGCCAAGATGTTGTTGTAAAGGACTTGTAAACTTCATTGAAGAAATGGTGAATTCTATGGGTCGATTCAACAATTTGCATGGTCTCTATACTTCTCAAATTTGATTTCATGTTATTAGATGAGTGGAAGAAATGTGTATGATCAATGGTGAAATATGTATATCCATACTACTAGCAGTTTGTTGATTGCAGACTTGCCTTGTGTAGTCAACTGGAATCATTCAACTTAAGCTTAACTTCAATTGTCGCTTCTTCATTGATATGCATCAGCCTGATGGTGTCCATGCTTGTAGCGGTGATCTGAACATCATAAAGCTTTCCTCAGAAGATCGCACTAGCCTTGTGGAGATGGTCCTAGGATATCAAAGCAAGACTTAGTTAGAATTTCATCAAAGGTCATTCATTGCTCTTACATTCTTAGTATTAGAAATAGATCCCGTTTCAACCTTTCTCCTTTTCATTTTTTTTTCAAAATCAACGGCCAGTAAAATCTCACGTTCCAACAATATCCAAAGCAAATCAGACGTTCAAGCAGTCAAACGTAAGTCCCCTTGTGATTCCAGCAAAATCACATCGTACCGCAAAGAGCTTATCCACACGTAGAGAACCTACATACAAGAACCTTGGAGTTGCCTCGATTGATCCTTCGGCGAGATCTTCAACAGTCGGGAACTTTGTTCAAGAGAGGATAAGGTACCTTTAAGTATTTTATTCTGTGTTCGCATGTGTACAAAAAACACATCAACACAACCAAAGAATAAATAAAATCTCCTGCAGCGTACGCAAACATTAACAAGGGCTTGGAGGTATGCCTATGAAGGACCAGACCCTGGGACGATGATTTGCATTAAATGTGAAAAAATAATTCATGGAGGCATAAAACGCCTCAAATACCACCTTGTAGGCATCAAGAAGCATGATGCTAGAGTATGTCCTGGGGCCACTGAAAGAGAAATTAATGCCTTACTTTCAACTGAGGAAGAGAAGAAATTGCAAAGGGAGAGGGCAAAACTAGCCATGAGAGCAGCCATAGCTGAATCTCAAGGTGCTTCAGTTAACATTGAAGAAGAAGAAGAAGAAGAAGAAGAAGCACTTCAGGGCATAGTGGGCTCTCGTCGTGGCCCACGTATCCGCAAACCCAACACCACCTTGGCCACCACTTCTACTTCCTCTAATAGAGTACCTGGCACTGCTGCATTACCATCAGGGACACAATCTATAGGTAGTTATTTTGTGCCCAAGAACACACCTGGAGCACAACCATCATTAGAGGCCACTAGATGGAAAAGGGAGGTGTTGTGACCATTTCATACATCACCCCATTGCAAATGGGGACCCTCCCTTTTTCCTGCTTTCTAGGGTTTTTGTTAGAGCCTTGTGACCTTCCTGCATCAATATTGCCAAGTTTGTCAGTTTTGAACATTATGAGTCAGTGTGTGCAAACCATGGTTAGAACAGAGTCTAGACATTGTTATTGTGTCTAGGAAGCCCAAAGGACGAAGATCGCAATTGATTTGAGCTAATTTGGGCAACTTTCTATTTTTGGAAAGTTTTTCTTTTTGCTGTCCTATTTTTTAGGAAGTTTTGTTTTTGGGATTTTGAGCACGATCCCCAAAATGGCTATTTTTAAAAAGTTTTTCCTATTTTTTAGGAACCTTGCTTTTTCTATTTTTCAGAAAGTGGATCTAGGGTTTGCACTATTGACACTGAGAAGCGCTGAAATGATCAACAAATTCCTCCTAAAATCCAAGTTTTGACCCAGAAAGTTAATCTCCTAAATTTTAGGAATCCCGAGGAATTAAGTGAATGATTGAAGCACAGTTTTCAAATTTCAAGGCGATCCGGTAAAAATTGCACAAGTTATGGAGATTTCAAGTTTTGATCATGTGATTCCTAACAATCAAGAAAGTCCGCCCTTAGTCAAGGTTGTGATTCCTGAGATCCACCAGGTCTGCCTTGGTGTTGGTGCACAAAGTTGATAAAGTCCGCCTTGGGAAAGGTGAGGTAGGTCATGATATTGGAAAAGTCTGCCCTACCATGAGCTAGAAGTGCAAGCAAATGTTGAAGTCCGCCTTGCCTTGAATGAGTTGAACCCCGCCCATGAAGATGGTGCCTAGGGTTGATAAAGTCCGCCTTGAAGGAGATGGTAAGTGGTGCCCAAGATTGATGACGTCCACCCTTGCCATGGTGTCAAAAGTTAGTGAAATCCAGCCCGGTGACCTATATGATTTCAGCACTTGGTACTTTGCCTTGGTTACAAGGGTTGAATCTTTGAGAAAATCTGAGGCTAAGTGTTCAGAAATTGAAAAGACCATCAAAGATATTCAAGACAAGGTATTCTTTGTGGCAGCTAAGATATTGCAACAGGATGAGGTGCAAGAGAAGCATCTGCGTGCAGAGAATTTGAGGGCCAAAGTTCAAGGAAACTTCTTCAAAGTTTTAGGGCCAATTCTCAAGGAGGATCTCTCCAGAGTTTCGAGCTTCATACGCATAGATGAAAATTTCCTGACACGAGCAACTAGCTGGGAAGACACTCTCGCCACCTATACTGATGATGTGGATATGGTTGACTTCCAAATTAGCAACTTGCCAAGTGTCACCATAGAGGAGGTGCAACTTCTTGTGTCCAGGTACATCGAATCTACAAAAAAGGAAACTGGACACTCACCTCAATGAGAATAGTAGTTGCACCACTTGTCTCCTTGTTCATTTTAACTGTTAAGAGTTTGGGGAAACCCTAATTAGGGTTTTGAACTTTTAATCTGAGCCCTTGATCATTGTTCGATCTCGGTCGTTCATAATTTCTTCACTACTATATAAGGTTGCCTCCTCTCATTTAAAGAGTGTGAGGTTTTTGAAATATTGTTACATGAAGGTCATTTTTCAGATAATATATTACATGTGTGTTTTCTCTTAAGGCTTTGTAATCCCTATTGTTTGAGTGATTAAGCAAGGTTTTCAATTTCTTCAACACATTAGTTTAGAATTTATTTCATGTTGTTCGATTGAATGAAAGTTCTGATAAGTATTGGTTTATGGTGTATCTCTGCTCATACTTTTGGTGAATGGATGATTTTCATTCACTGTGCAAAGTTAGTCTGAGCTTTCTATTTTGTGCATGTTTAAACTTCCGATCATAAGCACATTCCTTGAAGATTGCATCCACTTTGTATAAGTTGTCTTAAGTGAGGCGGAACAAAGTGTGGTTTATTGAATTCACCGAATCAATACCATCTCTGGAATTCATAGGATTGGAGTAGAATTCTCAACCCTTATCCCTTTTGTCTTTTTGAAAGTCTTACACCCCGAAAATCCCAAAAAGAGAGAAAAAGAGAGAGCTTTAATTGATAAATTCATCTAAGTCCAAAAGTTGTTGACAACTCGTTCAAGCGTAAGTCCCTTTGTGTATTACCAGCAAATCACAACGCCCATTGAGCTTATCCACACGTCAAGACCTGACTAAAGAAACCTTGAAATCGCCATATGATCTTCTAGCAATCTTAGCATAAGCGGTGATTTTACAAGAGGGTAAATTATCTTGGGGTACTTTATTCTAATGTTGGGTAGATGATAAAACAGACACCAACAGGGGGCATATGAGAAAATTGACATTGCAGCTGTTGATTTTTGGTACTTCAACAACATCCCGTTCAATGTGGCAGTCAGTCCTTATTGGCTGAATTTGGTAACCGCAATGACAAATTCAGGAAAAGGGTACAAGGCCCTTCTTGCAAGGATTTAAGTGGGAGGTTAGTAAATAGTCCACTTGATTTCATTTTTAATTGTTTTTCTTGTTTATCAAATCAAAATTGGGTACTAAGACCTAATTTCACTTCGTTCTTGTAGGTTGCTCACAAATGCAGTTGATAGGGCAAAAGAAGTGGTGGAGGACCAAAGAAATGAATGGAGAAAATATGGCCGCACCATTCTTTCTGATGGGTGGACAGATGGCAAAAACCGCACATTATTAATTTTTTGGTTGCTTGTTGTTCTTGAAATCGGTTGATGCCTCCAATAAGGTGAAAAATGCAGAAAGATTGGCTGGAATGTTGGAGCACATTGTCATGGAGGTGGGAGTAGAGAATGTGGTGCAAATAATCACAGATAATGCAGCAGCATATGTGGCAGCAGGTAGAATACTTTTGAATTATCACCTTTAGCAATATTTTCATTTGTTGTGGCTTTGTTTTTCTTGGTTGTATCTTTCTTAAGAATAACAACTTCTTTTGCAGGTAGAATCCTCCAAGATAGGCACCCCACTCTTTTTTGGACACCTTGTGCAGCACATGTCCTTGACCTTCTTTTGGAGGACATAGGAAAACTTGATTGGGTGACTCCAGTTGTGAAAGATGCAAGGAGGATCACGAAATATATTTACAATCACCCTTGGGTTCTACATTTGATGAGAGAGCACACCCAAGGGAGAGATTTGGTGAGAGTCGGTGTCGCAAGGTTTGCAATGACTTTCTTGACGTTGCAAAGCATTCTTGCTGCATTGACTTCTTTGAAACAAATGTTTGTGAGTCAAGCATCGCTAGACTCACCTTATTCAAAGAAGGTTGAAGGAGAGGGTGTCGCATTCATAGTCTTCAACAACCATTTTGCACAAAAGGCTGCAAAGATTATGAAGGTAACTTCAAAACTTAAATTTTTAATTATTCTTGATTCAAGTCTTTCATTATTAATTTGTAACTTCATTAATTAATCTTTTTGTAATTTGTAGTTTTCAATTGTAGGTGTCAGAGCCCTTGGTTAGAGTTCTCCGCTTGGTAGATAGGGATAAAACCCTAATGGGGTATATTTATGAGGCCATGAATAGGGCCAAGGAGTCTATCAAAAATTACTACAAGGTGGATAGACTCAAATTTGATCCCATTTGGAAAATTATTGATAAGAGGTGGAACAATCAGCTCCACCAACCCATTCATGCATCAAGGTACTTCCTCAACCCTCGTTTTAAGTTCAAGGGTTCTTACTCAAATCCTAATGGAGAGGTCATGGAGGGCCTCACTACATGCATTCAGAGGATGATACCCGAGGTTGAGGTGAGAGACCTCGTTGTGGCCGAACTCCAAACTTATGAGGAAGCAAGGGGTAAGTTGTTCTCTTCAGAGCTGGCCAGGAGAGGAAGAACCACTCAAACCCCAAGTATAACATTTGCCATTTGGATTTTGGGGTCTAAAGTGATTGATAAATTGATAAATTATGTTTTCGCTTTTCTCTTTGCTTTCTAACTTTTCAATATTTTTTTATTTTGCAAATGCTTGGTGGCAAAGTTGCGGTGGAAATACCCCAAATCTCAACAAATCTCAAAAAAATTGCCTTTAGAATCTTATGTCAGCCTTGTAGTTCATCCAATTGTGAGCGCAATTGGACCTTGTTTGAAGCCATCCACACAAAGAAGAGGAGCAAGTTAGCGCAAAAACGTCTCAATGACCTTGTCTTTGTGCAATATAATCTTCGGTTGCGCATAAGGTAGAGGAAGCACCAGCCAATCCAATTGACTTGGATGATATAGATCCTTACAGTGATTGGACATCACAAGAGCAGCCTCCATTGTTTACAGAGGATGACATCACTGATTTGGAGAGGCAGGCTATGGAGGAGGAGGGGGATGGATTTGGTTTCACGTTGGATGACATTGAGGAGGATGAGGAGTCATTGCCAGTGCCAGGAGCAGGTAGAGACATAGCTTCATCTAGGATGGAGGACGAGCCACAGCCTAAGCCAGACATACAAAGCGAGGAGGCACAGTCACACTCACGCCCACAACAAACTTCTAGGACTAGACCCTCTAGTTTTACCTCTCCCCTAGTTTTTGCTAGAGCTGGGAAGAGGAAGATGTAATTGTAAATTTGTAATGATGTATTTACTTTTAGTTTTACAAAAACTATTTACTATTTTGCAACCAGCCATCAACATTCCTCATGAGAATGCAATTTTGTACCCACTTTGCATTTAAATATATTTAGACTCAGCTTGTTTCTTCTGTGTTCTCATTTATTGACTCATTGGATGCATCTTCTCATTGAATTTTGCAAAAAAATGCATTTCTACTTAAATTTAAGCAATTTTTTAAGTTGCCGAGTTTTTTGCCAAGTTTTTGCCGAGTATTGGCCGAGTTTTTTTTTCAGGCCTTGGCGAGTTTTTGCTAATGGCGAGTAGTTCAACTACGGTCTATATGATCACATCTCTTGTGACCATGCTTATGTGCTCAAGGTCCAAGTCTAAAAGACACTAAGTTGACACTAACTCAAGAAGACAAGTGTTGTGACATTTTCACACATCGCCCCATTGCAAATGGGGACCCCCCACTTTTTTCTTCTTTCTAGGATAGTTGTGGAATCTTTAGCTATTAGCCCTTCATTTGTAAGGGGTGTGGTATCTTAGGTGGCCTGAATAAAATCAATTCAAATCTCTTTCTTTGAGTTGGAGTGAGGTCAGTTAGTTTTCAAGGCTTAGGAAATCAACGATTCATGATGACCATTCCATTTGATCATCATTTACTTGCAAAATCAAAAACCATATGCTAAATTTAGCTAAGGCAAATTGTTTTCAACACTTGGAGAAAGATGGGTTGGAAGTCTGAATCATCATGAAAAGGGCTCAAGGAGAAATTTTGATCACTTCCTTTGACCCCCCAAATGTGCGACTTCAGCAATGACATTTCCTTTGATTGCCTAGATCAGTGACTTAAGGTATCGACAGCACTTCCTTTGTTCAACCAAGGATTTATTTCCTTTGACACTGGAAATGTGCGACCTAAGGCATAATCACTTCCAGTTCTCCCAGCACTGCGAGTGGGTGCTCAAGCCCGATCACTCCCATTTCCATCTCCCCCCATTTCCATTCCCTACCATTGCCATCTCTCTTTCACCCTTCCATCTTCTCTTCCTTCCCTTCGCCACCTTCCACCCCCCTATGCCTTCGCCACTTTCTTCACCTCTCCATCTCCCTTTCCATTTCCATTCTTTCATCTACTACCCTTCCTTCCATCACCCCCACTTCCTACCTTTCTTCCACCTCTTATACTTTCATAACTTCCCCATTCTCTAACCCACATCTCACATCCTTTACCCTTACTCCCCTTAGCCTACCCATCCACTACCCACACTCCTTTACCACCCTTCATAACTCCGATCCTATCCTAGCCTACACCCCTTAATTCCTTCCTTTGCCACAGCATCCCCTTTATCCCTTATGCCTTCCCATTCCCCAACACCTTCTTCATCACCTTCCCTTAGCACTTCCCTTTACTAACCCCTACCTACCACGTCACTCATCCTACCCCACGATATCTCCCAAATACCTTACCCCTACGACTTCTCCTTACCACTCCCTCTTCTTCACCGCACCCCCTCATCCCTTCTTTCTATGGCACCCTTCCACCTCACTAACTTCAACTCCCTTCACTACCATGCCACACCATTGCTTGGACCCCACAAACTCTAAGGAAGAGAGCGAAAGTTTTTAAAGGCATTCACAATGCCACTGTAGAGGCCGGATCACGACATCAACACTTCCTTTGGTCACAAATAAAGCCAATTAAGCCTTGCGATTTCCTTTGACCATTCAAAAGAGACAAACTAAGGGTCATTTCCTTTGATTCTAAGTTGCCGGTTTGGGTTCGGGTTCGAACCAGTTCACCGGTACGGCAAAATTTTGAAATGGGGTTTGGGTTCATTAGTACAAAAACATGTAATATATATATGCAGCCTATAAGCATGAATCAAGATTAGAATGCAACAATAATATCATTTAACAACAAAAACACCATAAACTTGTAATAATAGCATCATGATCATAGTCCATACCATCATAGCATCATATACTTCAAGCTCAACATCAAAATATTAAAATGAAAATATCAAGTTCAAGTATCATTGTTTCAATATTCAACTTGCAACAATTGGAACTTTATACTAAGTTTAAATCATCTAATGGATTCTTCTTCTTCTTGCAATAGCAGTCAAGAGTAACAGCAAAAGTCTTTCACAAAAACGACTAATGCCATTGAAGATGATGATGAAGAAGAAAAATGAGCAGTCAAGAAAGTGAGCTCAAGAAACTGAATATTTTTGTTGCTTTTCATAAGCCAAGGATTGTAAATCAGAATGAGCTAATGCATAGGTATTTTGCTGTTGTGATTGAGCAGTGCTCTAGTACATTGCATAAGGTTAACAAGTAAGGGGTCGGAACACAATTGTTTGCTGCTTTGTTTTATCTTGCTTCAAACATAAAAAACTTGAATAAATCTATCGATTGTCTGTTATTGTTCTTAATAATTTTAAGTCTTAAACCAGCATAATAACTTGCAAAACAATCACACAAATCTGCAAGTCTGAACTCATTGCTATAAATTTTATAAAATTTTGCAAAAAAAATGTAAATTTGGGCACCCAGGTGTCCAGGTTTGCCCAGGGTTTGCCCTGGACAAACCAGCTTGTCCAAGTACGAACCCTAGCCAACCCAAAGGCAAATCGGACCAGGACCTGAACCAAAAACGAACCAGACCAGTAGCAGGCCCTAAACCCAGTGAACCCTGCAACTTAGCCTTTGATGCCTCTAATGCACGACCTAAGCCTTGTCGTTTCCTTTGCCTAGCCAAATCAGCGAATTAAGCTCTTCCTTTGACCATTCAAAAGGGCGACTCAAGCATTTTGAATTATTTCCTTTGCCTAGCTAAAAGAGCAACATAAGCATTTTGAGTTACTTTCTTTGCCAATGGAAAAGAGCGAATTAAGAGATGAACGATTTCCTTTGCCCCTTGAAAAGTGCGACATAAGGTTTCAGCAATTGCTATTTACCCCTTGAAAGTGCGACTTAAGGCTTTAGTGATTTCCTTTGCTATGCTAAATGTGTGACTTAAGGAATTTTATTTCCTTTGACATCCCAGATCAGCAACTTAAGGAAATACGATTGTGCAAAAGGGTAACATTTGATATGTGAGCCACCAAGGATAGGGAAGGCCAACTCATAGGAGGCGGCATTTCATTTAAAAGACATGACCATTGGCATATAAATCATTGAATGGAAATGATCAAGTCGGAAGAGGGGCAATTCATGGCATATATAAGAGAGGTCCTAAGTAGCATTCCAATATTATTCAAATTTGTTTCAAAGCAATTTAAGGTGCGGATTGGAGAGTGAATTGAAGGAGCAAACATAAAAATCAGAGCAGACCTGAAGGAGCAGATCCAATTCAGTAGATTCATCAGCTTTATTTCCAGCAAATAGATCATTCATGACTTGGAAATGCAATAATCTGTCCACTATACACGATCAGGACCTCATGATGTGAAATCTCAGACTTAAAATCCCAAATCAGGTCTTAAGCAATGGAAAATCAGACATGAAGTGATAAAACTCAGACATAAGAACAATGATTAGAACATCATTTCACACCGTTTTAGCATATATATCAGATTAGAAAGTCAAAAATGGGTGAAATCGGTATATCTAGTATGTTTGATTGTATCACTGTTTGTGTTGCAGGTGGCTGATAAAGAGAGTGAAGTGGCAGGCTGCGAGCTACATCAAGGCAAAGAGTAGCAATCAACATCAAAGCACTCAAGGAAGAAATCATTTTTACAATCTTAAATTTCCTCCAGAAATCCAAGAATCATTGCCAGTTTAGCTAGATGAAAGCTCCAGGACGGAAGTGATTAAGATAGGAGATAGTTTCAGAAGAGTTAATCTGAGTTAGAAGATAATGCAATTTGGGAATATCTCCTACCTACATCTCCTTCATTGATCTCCTTCATTGATGAAGCTTGGAAAAGTTGAGTATCAAGAGATATGCCTCATTCATTTACAACTTGTGATGAGTTACAAAGATCAAGCTAGCTAAGGTGGCATCCAGTCATCACTTATCCAATCACATCATTCTAAGCTAAGGCGTCCAGATTCAATGTACTGTTGACGTGTATTTTGTACACTATCAAACACAGAATAAAATACCCAAGGGTACCTTATCCTCTCTTGAATAAAGCCTCTGATTGCTGAAGATATCGCGAAAAAGGATCAATCAGGATGACTCCAACGTTCTTGTATGTAGGATCTCTACGTGTGGATAAGCTCTCTGTGGTATGATGTGATTTGCTGGAATCACAAGGGGACTTACACTTGATGACTGAACTTCTGATTTGCTTTGAATATTGCTGGAACATAGGATTTTCACTAGCTTAGATTTGAAAAAAGGAAAAAAGACGAGGGCGAGGAAAGGATCTAATCCTAACACTAAGAATGTAAGAGCAATGAATGATCTTTGATGGAATTCTAACTAAGTCTTGTTTTGACATCACAGGAACATCTCCACAAGGTTAGTGTGATCTTCGAAGGAAAGCTTTATGATGTTCAAATCATCACTACAGGCATAGACACCATCAGGTTGATGCATATCAATGAAGACGCGACAATTGAAGTTAAGCTTAAGCTGAATGATTCCAGTTGACTACACAAGGCAAGTTTGCAATCAACAAACTGCTAGTAGTATGGATATACGAATTCCACCATCAATCAAGCACATTTCTTCCACTCATCTAATAACATGAAATCAAATATGAGAAGTATAAAGACCATGCAAATTGTCGAATTGACCCATAAATTTCACCATTTCTTCAATGAAGTTACAAGTCTTTTACAACATCATCTTGGCAACAATCTTTGCCTTCTCTCTCTACTCTACTTTAATTGCTATTCTATCAACTAGCTAATCACCTTCTAACTACTCTCTATCTATCTTCTAACTGCTTCCAACTGTATCTCTTATCTATCTAATGCCTTTACAAATGAAATGCCAGAGCTTATATAGTGCCCACAATACAATTCGATGGCTAAGATCAATTTGAGATCAATGGCCAAGATTCAATACTGAAAACCCTAATTAGGGTTTGTTACAACCATTACATAACATTTAATGCTCGACCAATGAAATAATTGTATTGCTTGGACACATGTCCTCTCTAGAAAAATCGACCAATGGATAGCCGAGGTAGGTACATCGGAGTTTGTGCCACCTTCTATGAGTTAGGTACATTGAATCTAGACATGCTGAGGTGGACCACACTGACTGGAGAAGTGATGACTAGGATGCCACCTCGTCTGACACTTGTAACTTGGTAGATATTCAACTTGATGTTTGTTGAGAAGCTAGCTTTAATTAATTCATTTGGAACTATCTGCTTCTTCAACGAACCCTTGTTCTAACTTCTTGTGTCCTTGATGTGCAGGATGATTGATGTACCTCGCCTTGGAATACTGGATTGGAGAAGTCGCCCTTGATGACGTTAGTCCAAAGAAGGCCGTCCTTGTCGATGCTAGGCAGGAGGAGGTCGCCCTTGTCCTTGCTTGATCGTCCTTGATCTGGCTTGATTTTCCTTGAGGAGAGTCTTCCGACTTGTAGATCTTTCGAGCTTGGGAGTCGCCATCTTGACACCTACACAACATTTCACAATTAATAATATATCTTGAAGTGTAGAAAGGAAGATTCAAGATTCTAATTTAGGAAACTTCATGATAAATCTTGAGTTATCATTTCCTAATTTAGGATTTTCAAAGCAAAATTTAAATCTTCAAAAATGGTGTCAAGGTGATTACGCCATACCTCCACTTGGGAATTAATTCTAAAAAAAGATGCAAAAATAAGGGAATTTGCTAGGCGAAAGATATATCGAAGTCCTCCCTTTAGCAAAATGTACTTCCTCTAGTCCTCACGAGCATCAACTCCACCACCTTTAGTCTTCAATACTTGAGGAAAATTCGCTCCACCTAAACCAGATTTCGCACTTCTTCCTTGCTCTTCCAAATCGCACTTGAAATGATGAGTGAATGATGGATTAAAATCGCTCAACACACCCCCATTATATAGGCGCTCACCACTTCATTTCCCCATAGGCCGACTTGGTGAAATAGGCCAAAAATAAACAAAATTTAAAAAAGAAAGAGGCCGACTTAGCAAAAATATTAAATATGATACCTTAAGCGCTCTTCTTTTAAATTTTAATTTAATAATAATTAATTTCGAATGCCTCAATTAATAATAAAAAAAAAGATTTTCCAAGGTTTAAAATTAATTATTAAATGCCAATATATCTTTATTAAATGCCAATTTAATTAAAATATTTCAAGGTTTTAGTGAATTTGGCATTTAATACGATTTGCTTGAAGTAAGCGCTCAAGCCTGGGGAAAATAATGGATATCAATATCATTGCTCTGGTCCCTGGGAGAGGGACAGGAGCGCCCATGCATCCTAGACCTTGCATTTCTTATTTTTACTTTCAAAACCTCACCTTTGGCGTTCAAAATGGCATTTTTATTGGGAACTTTGAGATTAATTCATTTGTTCTTCAGAAGGAGCGTACCTTAAGACCCTTTTCGTCCTGGTCCCTTGGTGAGGGACAGGAGCGATCTCATCCTTTGTCCTTGGTCTTTGTCTTTCAAATCGCCAATTCAAGTTTGGAGGTAGACAATGATCTTCGTTCGTCCCTTCAGCGCATGTTCAACTCGTTTTTTTGCAAGGCAAAATTGACCTTCTTAAGATTTTCGCCCTGGTCCTCCAGTGAAGGACAAGAGCGATTTTTACATTTGAGCCTAAGATTGTCGATTCTTGGGGGCAATTCCTTGTTCATCATCTTTCGAAAGATATTTCTCACTTTGCACAACCTTGTCTTGGCGTGATTCTGGAGGGGATTTGTTGATTTTATGAAAATCGCCTTGGTCCTTCAGTGAAGGACAGGAGCGCCTTTTAGTTTATTGTACAAATTCTCGACCACATCAACCTCCAACTACCTTCAAGGCACAAAACATGATTCTCCACTCTATCTTGAGTCCTGGAAACAAGAAATAGTATTTCAAACGTTAAGTGTTTAGGCATACTTGAAAATTTCGCTCTGGTCCCTTGGTGAGGGACAGGAGCGCCCTAGCCCATTTTCATCGAATTTTGTGGTCCTTGCAACTCCATTCTTCCTTGAAGCATTTTTAAATATCACTCCAATCTTATGCCTTGACCTGGATTCATCCCAACTTGGGGAGGAAGGCTTGTTAATGTGTTTTTCACCCTGGTCCCTTGGAGAGGGACAGGAGCGATTTTGCAAATCCAAGCTTATCCGTCCTTTGTTAGCCTTCCAAATTATATTCAATGGATAAATCATGTTTTCCTTGGTCTCTTCAAATCATAAAATTGTCTTGATCCTGCAAGAACAGTGCAAATTTGAAATTCAAGCTCTGGTCCTTCAGTGAGGGACAGGGGCGAATTTTGTCTTCTAGGCCAAAATGCTTCACTTTTCGCCATGAAATGTCTTGGCTAAGGAAGATATCATCTTGTTACACACCATGAATAAGAGTTCAAGTCTAAGAAAGGTCTAAAAATGTGTACATAAAGAAAATCGCTCTGGTCCCTTGGTGAGGGACAGGAGCGCTTTTACCTTTGTAGACAAAATCTCCATCATTTCATTGTCTTTGATCAAGTTTGGATGCTCTATCATGCTCATTTCGTCCTTCACCATGCTTTTGATGTCTCAATTTAACCAAACAAGGCCAGGAATGGCTCAAATAAGTATTTTCGCCTTGGTCCCTTGGTGAGGGATAGGAGCACTTTGCCTTGGTCCCTTGGAGAGGGATAGGAGCGAAATTCGGTCTGGATCCTCAATGAAGGACAGGAGCGAAATTTGACTTTTTGAACTCTCTATCAGTATAATTTTTGAACTCTCTATCTTTCTTCTTTCTTATACTTTAAGTTATATTCCATATATACTTTCAGGATGTTTGAGAGTGGTTTCAGACCTCCAGGAGTTATATTGCAAAATCTAGTTTTTTGAGGTTTTTCAGTTTCCAGACTTAGTCAAATTTCAGGATCAGGACATTCCAGACTTAGCCAAATTTCAGGATCAGGGCTTTCCTCCAGCAGGACCTGCTATCCTATTGATCTCCCCAACAACACTCAAAATGCAAAGGCTAACTAACAAAACCCTAAAAGACCAAAAAAACAAACCCTAAAAAGCAAAAAAGCAAGGGTCCCCATTTGCAATGGGGCGTGTGTGAAAACGTCACAACATGTACCTAGCTCATCCATCATAGAGGATAACTACCACATGTGGCACAAAGTTTGATACACCTACCATCGTCATCTAATGGTCAATTATTCAAAGAACATGTGTCCCATTTATTATATTTTTATCATTGGTCAAGCATTAAATGCTTTGTAATGGCTGTAACAAACCCTAATTAGGGTTTCTATCTTTTGATCTTGGTCATTGATTGTGAATCAATCTGAGCCACTCAATTGTAATGAGAGCACTATATAAGGCTCCACTCTTTCATTTGTAAAAATTAATAGTAAGTGAGTAGATAGATAGCAGATAGCTAAAATAGAGTAGGAAGAGAGGGCAAAGGTTGTTGCCAAGACTTCGTTGTAAGAAGCATGTAAACTTCATTGAAGATATGGTGAAATTCATATGTTGATTCAACAATTTGCATGGTCTCTACTTCTCATTTGATTTTCATGTTGTTTAAGTGAATGGAAGAACTTTGCGTATGATCAATGGTAAAATTTGTACATCCGTACTACTAGCACCTTGCTAATTGTAAAGTTTCTTGCATAGTCAACTAGATCCACCTTAGCCAAGCTTAACTTCAATTATCGCTCTTTCATTGATATGCTTCACCTTGAAGGTATCTATGCTTGTAGTGGTGATTTGAAAATCATAAAGCTATCCCTAGAAGATCGCACTAGCCTTGTGGAGATTTCCGTTGCATGTCAAAGAAAAGATTAGTTGAGTTTCACCAAAAATTGTCCATCGCTCTTGCATACCTAGGAGTAGAGTAGCTTTCTCAACCCTCGTCCTTTTTCCCTTTTTTTCAATCAAGTGAAATCCCACATTCCACCATCATTTCAAGCATTCAAAATTAAACGTAAGTCCCCCTTGTGATTCTAGCAATATCACATCACACAACTGAGTCTATCCAAGAGCACGTCAAGACCTGACATCGAGAACCTTGGATTCATCCCACTCGATCACGCGGGAGTCTTTGTTCAAGAGAGGATAGAATACTTAGTATTATTTTGTGTTGCATAGTGTGTTAAAACACCATCAACAAGAAGGAAAGCATGGCTTAAGAGTTCCGCATTGAATACTAGATGTAAACATAAGTATAGCAACAAATCGAGAACATGAGTATATTTAGCCACTCTATCTAGATCATGTGAACCTTGGCAGTTGTAGAGTTTGGTTTGTCTATATGATCACATCTCTTGTGAGCAGGCTTATGTGCTCAAGGTCCAAGTCTAAAAGACATTGAGTTGACACTAACTCAAGAACAGAAGGAAAGCATGGCTTAAGAGTTCCACATTGAATACTAGATGTAAACACGAGTATAGCAACAAATCGAGAACATGAGCATTCTCACCAACTGTGCAAAATGGTGTATGGGCTATAGCATAAAGGCTTCATCTTTTGTTGTGGATGCTTTAAACATTCCCTTTTAAAATGCAACTAGACTTTGTCGCCAATATTGAATGAGTGAGGTGTGGTGTGTGTCATGGCACTCTTTGTATTGTATTGTGGGTGCAAGAAGAACTATTGTACTTGTTGGGGAACACTCTAAATTTGCTGCAAAACTTTTGCCCTTTTTAATCTCCTTACAATACTATGTGCAACTTCAACATGAGGTAATGTGTGATAAGAGATGCCCAACCTAGAAGCCAAGACATGTCTAGAATGGACTATGCTTCGTAAAACTATGTAGAGCTCTATTTTAGGCATGTTCTATTAAAGCATGTTTTCATCCCCAAGTGCACAAGTGTACACAATTGTAGTGCACAAGATGCAACAATGTGCAGTTGACCAACTCCATATAATCATTTGTCTATAGATGAAAGCCTATGGACCGAACCGATTGTGTATCCAATCTCTCTCACAAGGATTTCCAAAATGCAGTGACATACCTTGGGTCATGATCAAACACAATGGATGTAGGCAGCATAAAATGCACCCACGCATGGTTGGCAAAAAAGGCCCAAATTCTTGCACTCTAATATTTTTACAACCAACCATGAAGGGTATTTTTTAAAATCTATCCACCACAACGAACACAATCACTCTAATGCTTTTCATAGGGAGTCTACTCATGATATCCATGTTGATAGATTCCTAGGGCCTTTGTGATACTATTCAAGGGCTTCAAGTTTGTGGGCTTGGCAATGCAACAAGGTATGAAAGACTCAATATGGCATTCGATGTTATGCAAATAGAAGTGTTGCTAGAACACTACCAAAGTTTTATTAATGTTGTCCAACTCTCTTCGTGTAGTGCTCATCCTAAATGAATCTTTGGTGAGGCATGCCTTTCGAAATATATAGATATCCAAGCTTGAAAAGAAATCACACTCATCAACCTATTTATCTTGCAAAAGAATGGTGTAAGTCTGTACAAAGTCCAAATCTATTAACTAGAGGTTCTCTTGGTCATGGAAGATGTCACTACATGAGACCAATGCCATGATGAGCATGTGAACTGCCAATTGGCCATGGCCATCTATTGCAGTATTGTCTTTCCTCTTCTTATGCTTTATCAACAAATGGAACTATTGCAAGTATACCATCCACTTCAAGTGGGCACATTCTCCAACTTGCTTTGTGTGTGCAAAAACTAATATAGCTTATGATCAAAATGAATGTTTGTTTCCTTACCCAAATGTTTAGTACTACTACTTAATAGCTTGAACAATGGCATAAAGTTCTTCTTCATAGAATATTAATGAATGATAAGAGATCAAATGCCCATGTTGAGTGGATACTACACCAAGTGCATAATCAAATGCATCAATTGAAATCTCGAAGAATTGTGGCCTTGGTGCACATTATTTGATTGAGCAGCCAAACAATATGGGAGAATTTGAGAACAAATCTATGGTAGACGTAGGAAAGTTCGAGAAAGCTAGTCAATTAGGTGATGTTGTGCAACGTCAGCTAGTCACAAATCACATTGATTTTCTCTAAACCTACATGGATGCCTACACAAATTGGCTAGGGTTATTTCAGTTTATTGATGATATTACACCGTTATTAGCAATGATGTCTCTGGTATGTATCATGAGTTAGTTCCAATTCGAAGGCTATCCCCATCACAAACATATCAACAATTATGCCTTTTAAAAAAACAACTTTAAAGTGGGTTTTTTTTTCAAACTGCCACATTCATGAAAAGATCACGAAGCTGAAGCGTGTCGTCCAGATAAACACGAAAACAACCAAAGAATTGTGTTTTTTTCCAAAAACAGATATATAAATAAACAAGACAATAGACCGCACAGATGATAAAATCATTAATTTTTCCCACCACAAATATGTAGAATAATGATATTTTCACTACAGAGCATCATATGATATTTGCAGTCTGCAAATTTTCCGACATATGGCAACATTTTCATTACAGGGCATCATAAACATTACGTTACTCTGCTGATCAATATTTAGGTTTGCTACATAGTATCGTTGGTTTATTTTAACTATATTGCATCTGTGATTTAAATATTTAAATTATATCTCCGTGAGGCGTGAAAACCCTAACGGGACGAACCCAAGCAATAACAGCTCTGATATTTTCAAACCTTAAAAATTTCCAACGTAAAGACTTTAATCTTAGATGAATGAAAAAAAAAAATAGTTCGTACTAACCGGGCAAACGGCGAGCAAGATCGATGAGAAGGGCGTCGGGATGATCTGGCCCTGAGTCGAGAGGCGGTAGAGCCAAAGGAATGTGGCGCGGCAGAGAAATAATCTCCGTACCTTTTGCTATAACTCTGGAAGACAGCAAGCCCAGGCCTGAGGAGCCTTCATTATCCAGTCTTAAACCCTGATGAACGAAACCTCCCTCGTCTCGTATCCACTTAATCAAATCTGGTGCATTGGGGCTCAGTCTTGTGGAATATGATGCTCCGAAAAGCCGAGAATGCTGAACAACACGGCAACATTGACGTGTAAATGGCCTGCGGATGGTTTCTGAGGAAAACAGAAAGAGAGTGTCGATAGACATTCCTGCCCTTAAGCCTCTGCTCGCCATATCCGTGCGGATAATATTTGGTTATGGTGTGAGAAGAAAAGATACTAGGTACCAGCGAGAGCGCATCTCAAATGCATTGCCCGAAATTTACACACAACACAGAATTATTGTCTTAAGTTATTGCTTCTCTGATGATTAATTGATGATTAATTAAGTATGTTATAGAAAAGAATCCAAATTAAGGGTGTTCATCTAGGTACCATAGACTATTGAGTGTGGTGGACATCAAAATCTTTTATTCATTCATTCTGATCTGAAAAGATAAAAAGAAAGTTGCTAAGAAATTAGGATTAGATTTAGAATAGGTGGAAGGATATTTTTGTAAGAAGCATAAATTTTTCTAGCCTTCACTAATTTTTCTTTATTGAACATTTTTCATTAATTCTTCTATATTAATTTATATAGAATAGGTGGAAAGATATTTTTGTAAGAAGCACAAATTTTTCTAGCCTTCACTAATTCTTCTTTATTGGACATCTTTCATTAATTCTTCTTCTTTATTCGACGTGATTCTCACGAATTAAATGTTTCTTACTTAAATCAATAAGACTTCATTGATATGAAGCTAAGCCAAAACTCTAAAATGACAAGTGGAGGTGTTGGGAAAGAAACAATATACTATTTCTTTGTGATTATGAGCAAAGCATTCCTTAAAGGTCAACTTGAAAATTTTCTTAAAGGTCAACTAGAGTATAACCATTATCTTCTAATTTCTAATCCTTGTAATATCTTCATCCAACAATTAGTGGCTAAAACCAAAAATTTACTCTAGAAGCTAGTTGTTTATAAAGAAAAAGGAGTCTAAGTTGGTGCTCGCCTCCAAGGGATCAAGGATGGGAGTAGAGATTCTAAATTTTTCTTTCAATTTCTACAACATAAACATAAAAAAAGAGAAAATCTCTAGCATGAAATCTACTGATGGTTCCTTGCAAACCAATCAATCTACCATTTTACAAACTTTTTTAAGAGCATTTTGAAAAACAAATTATTGTTTAATTATTGAAGAATGTGTTGCAAATTGTATCGCTTGTAAAATAATCCCTGACATAGTATTAATTAACCTTGGCCACCTTTCCATGGAAGAGATTGATGAGGTTCCTTTGAAAAATTGATTGTGCCAACATGTTCAATCAAGTTAGTAAATTCTAGGGAAGGCGTTTGTTTGTTCCCAAGACACCAAATCATTTTGGGCTACACTATATTGATGTAATCTCTTAAGATCATTTTAAGTGTAAAACATTGCCAAACTATGATGTATTATTTCTTATGATTTGAGGCACCCACAAATGTTCTATCTAAACCTACAAATTCATGTAAGGTCCATCCATAATCTCTCTCATATTTTAAATCTCTAGTCCATTTGATTGTGGTGATAGTTTTTCGAAAGTTGCAAAAAGTATCATTTGTGTTCAATGAAAAGTTGCAGGTGTTGGAACCCTTGCAATATTTTAGTCTCTTTGGTGTGTCAAAGCCCTAGAAAAAAATTGACTAAGTGTGAAAGCATCGGTCCCAACATCATTCCCTAATGCCCTAAATCCTTTGTTATATTTTCACGTTAACTTGCTATATACAGTCACCAATCTTGAAGTCGCAACCTTGAGTGTTAAGAGCCATGTTTACCAACCCCCTCTACCTAGTAACTGGTTTGGCCGAGTCCACTTTAAAATTTTAACAATTCTTTGTGCTTATATATTAAGGAGAAAAATCAATGACTAGCATGTGTTTATAGGCTCTAGAGATTCATACTTTATCAAAGTCATGATATTGTCATGTGTCTAGTGAATAATGTATTCTCTCAGGGTGACATAAGCATTGTATCTTACTCAACATCATCATATTGGTTGCATGCCCCTATAATATCAAAACTATCAGAATCTACTTGGTTGTGTGATGTTGCGGGATTGTACCACATGGAAGTGGGCCCTTGCAATCTATCAAACAAAGGAAAGGCTTAGCATAATGCCATGATGTTAGAATGGTGGGTCCTAATTTCAAGTGAGAGTGCATAATCATGACACATGGCATTGATTGTTGGATACAATGGAAAGTACAGTCTCACATGGCATGTTCTAATTGGTCCAAGTGCCTTCCATGCATAAAATGGTTTTTCAAATATGCTCAAGTCAATCTTGAATGTATATCTTGCCGCAATTTGATCTTATCAATGAACCACGTTCAAAAAAGAGAATGGCTAGTTTTAGGCTCCATGTTTGAGCACATAAGTAGTAATGCAAAAATGATTGGTTTTGGTTGAATAATATAAATGATATCAAAGCTCTGGATTGTCACTAATTTTTAGTAGATGGTGACTTTGTGAAGACCCAAGTTTGAAGGATGTTGTAATGAGGCTCAAAAGAGATGAATATTAAAGAAGGGTTGTTGAGGAAAGAATTTAAATTGATCCTTCTTAGTGGGAGGAGATGGCAAAGCAAATATTGCCACAAATTGACTTTAGAGATACGGTATCACTCTTGAGCAAGGAAGGAGGAAGGTGCGAGAAAGTGGATTGTTGTTAATTCCCAATTGGGATATAACTACTGCATTGGCCTTTGATACTATTAGGAAGCAAAATAAAGATGTATATAGTACTAAGGAGCAAGCTGAGTAAGTCTTCTTGGGATGAAGGTTTAGCCCTAGTTTTGAAACATTCGTATTTTGGGCTTTGGCCTCAAATATTGACAAACCAAATGGTGTTGGTAGTGTTGAGGAGCTAAGAGGAGATGTAGTAATAAAGAGGGTGGCATGTATTCCTGCTCCACAAGCTACATAATTGGTGGTGAACATTGCTCTATTCAATGGGGCCACAATAAAGAAATTGCAGGAAAAACATGATGAATTATTGAAAAAGTGTATACAGGTGATGATTTAAAATAAGATCAATTGAAGTCTAAGGAATTGGCATCAACAAGTGCAACCATGCCAATCATCTCAAGCACTTCAAGCTCAATGGAAGCATTCCCATCTGATAAAGAATCATTGTTCTCTAAAATAAAAGGATTTCAAGGAGCATGTTGGTTCTAAGATCAACAAATTGGAAAATTCTATGAGTACGCCTTACTTAATGCTCAAATCCTCCAATTGATCTAGCCAACTAATAAAGTGAACCTTTGAAGGTTGCTAACTGCCTCACTTCAAGCTCTGCAGAACCTAAGTGGGTGTACCTACTCACCAACCAGTTTCTCCAAATTGGTGCTTTTTATAGCATATTGCACACTATATCTTCTACTCCTAATGTTTACCTCAAAGTGGCATATATCTTTGGGATGAACTGTCTTACTAATTTCAATTGTCTGATTTCCCTTACTCTCTTAATTATTTTTTTCAACTAATTTCTTCTATCTAATTCCTATTTTACTTCTTATCTGATCCTCCAACTATTCTTACTCCTAAATTCTACTTATATCTCCTACTGTAACTTGAAATAAAATGAGATTGATTGTTTATTTTTTAATTAATGTTTTAGATGAGTGGTGCCTTATTTCTTTTGGGCAATAAAGTAATTCACTTGCAAACCCTACTTATAACTTCGAAAGACAATTTTTAAACCCTCCCTTGGATGGATCTGTCAACTACCCAACTTCCAAGGCTATATAATTGTATGATATTCTTCATAGTTAGTCTAACTGAATTTAACTCACCTCGTGAAAGACCAATTAGACAAGACACAATAAGCAAAATGATTCTCAGATGTATCTTGATGCTCCAACTATGTAATGGTACACAATTTCTTCACATGGTGACTTAGAGTAGTAATTATCAACCATGGATAATTATAACAGAGAACTGATTTGGAAATGAAAGAATCATTGGTATTTTGGATATGTTGTCATTGATGTCAGCACCTGTCATCACTTGTCAACACTTATCAGCACTTGGATATCTTTGGTTATGTTCACCGGCAAGTCAGAGACTTATGCACAGTCATCGATATTTGGTTCACCGACAGATTATATTGTTCATCGACACTTGGAATGACTTGGAGACTACTTGGTTATGTTGAAGACATTATTTGATCACTTGGTTTTGGCGATTTGGTTATTTGTTTATTAGGGTTTGCATATTTGTTGTTACCAACAAATAGGTCCAGGTTATGCACCGGCACGCATATCTATTCCAGATCAGCACGACACATTGTGGAGATGATTTATTATTATTGTAAATGCATTGAGCCGACATCATGCATCGGATATTGATTTATTTGTAATTGATTTTATTGTAATATCTTTTAGTGAGCTGACCTATTCGATTGGTCTTAGGTTATGGTATAAATGTAAGATCTCATTTGCGAGATTGATATGTGATTAGAAAAAAGAATTGTAATAGGGTATATACGAAAATAAGTAGATCTATACACGCAAACATCATTTGAAGGTTGAAGGAAGGTTTTTGTGAAGGCAATTAGAACCAAACCAGTATTGAATCCAACATATGAAGATGCTATTTTATGCAATACATTATCATTGGATTTAACCATCCAATTGTAGTTAGTGTGACTCTCATTTTGTGATTGAGTAGTGAGCTCTAGGTAGCTAGCATTTATGCATGTGCAAAATCCATATTGTACACACATACTATCTACAGTAGTATAATTTGATTGTGGGTAAGGCTTCCCACCGTGGTTTTTCCCCTTACAGGGTTTCCATGTACAAATATTTGTGTTATGTGTTGTGGATGTTGTTGTCTTTCTGTTTCATGAATTAATTTTTACCATTACTACAATTAACTGATAAAACTATCTACCAGCATAAAGTTTGGTTTACCGGTCTTAAGCATTGAGTTTTGGTTAAGTTAATTTTGGTTGAATTTATTGGAAAACTTATTCACCCTCCCCCCCCCTCTCAGTTGTCTCTGGGACCTAACAATTGGTATCAGAGCCTGGTCCTCTTTTTTTAGAAGTTTAACAGCTTGAGGAGATCCAATGTCTTCTAACTATTTCAGGAAGGACAGTCTGAAACTTGATGGAACTAACTATGGCATATGGAAGATTAGGATGGAGACACATTTGAATTGCATTGTAAAGGACATATGGGATGTTACAAAGAATGGCTATACTGCTCCCACTCAAGGTCAACCTAATCCACCTAACTTGGCTAAAGATGAGGAAAATGATTGCAAAGTAAGAGAAGCACTTTTGAGCGCATTATCAGATCAGCAAGTCATGGGATTGTCAGACAGATCTACTGCTAAAGCTATTTGGGACAAACTAGAAACATTGAATGAAGGAGGTTCCACAATCAAAATTGCAAAACTTGAATGCTTCCGGGTCAGGTATGAAAGTCTGAAAATGGAAAAAGATGAAAGAATTTCTACTTTTATGGAAAGAGTAAATGAAATTATTTTGGGTACACAATGGCTTGGTGTAACCTTAAGTGAAGATGAGATTGTTTCTAAAGTTTTAAGAGCTTTGCCACCGACATATAAAATGAAAGTTACTGCTATAAATGAATTGAGAACAATGCCTAATGCATCAGTATCTAGAGACACCTTAGTTGGAAAACTTTCAACTTTTGAACTTGAGGAATTTGGTCCTGTTACTACTATTAAAACAGATCTAGCTTTCAAGGCATCATCATCAACTACAACATCATCATCGTCATCTGATAAATCTGATTGGAAAGCCTTCTATGCAAGAGAACTTGAAGAAAGCATGAGAGAAAATGAAGAACTTGAAGCACTATTTGCAAGGAAAATGCCTAAAGGTCCAATTGGAAGTAAGTATGAAGGTAAAGCACCCTTCAAATGTTTTAACTATAATAAGATTGGTCATATGGCTTCTACATGTCCTGATAGACATGCAAGATTAAGAGAAGAAGCTAAAAGAACATATAAGCCTAACCCTGGTTATCAGAAATACAAGTTTAAGAAGAATAGAGACAAATCTTGTTATTATGTTGATGAAGGAGTTACCGATGATTCTAATGAGGATCCAGTACACAATGGATGGGCTTTTGTTTCTATAATAGAAGATCAACCGGCACCTACTGTTCAACCGATAGAGCAGGCCCTGGCAGCTAAAGTTGAAGATAAGAATGAATGGATTATTGATTCAGGATGTTCACATCAGATGACTGGTGATAAGAGTAAATTTTTAACCTTTCGGGAATACAATGGAGGTCTAGTAAGATTTGGAGATGATAAAGCTTGTTTGATCAAAGGAAAAGGCACTATATCTTTTGATGGTAAGCACAATACTGATAATGTTTACTATGTTGGAGGTTTGAAGCATAATCTTTTGAGTGTTGGTCAATTAGTTGAAAAAAGATTTCAGTTACAATTCAAGAATGGTAAATGCAAAATCTTAAATAGAACTGGTTTGGAAATTGCAACTGGTAATCAAACTAGAGGTAATATCTTTCATTTGAACAACAATGAGAAAGCATGTTTGATTGCACATATTGATGAAATTTGGTTATGGCATAAGAGAAGAGACTTTGTCATGTAAATTTTGATTGCATTGTGAAAATCAGTACAACTAAGGTAGTAAGAGATTTACCTAAGATTGTTAAACCTCACAATCCGATATGTAAGGAATGTCAATTTGGAAAGCAAGTTAGAGAAACTTTCAAAAGTATTCCAGAGAAGTCTAACAATGTTCTTGATTTAATTCATGCTGATTTATGTGGTCCAGCAAGAACTAGAAATATACAAGGAGATATGTATTTTATGTTAATCATTGATGATTATTCTAGAATGTGTTGGGTTACTTTTCTCAAGGAAAAATCTGAAGCATTTGGGAAATTCAAACTATTCAAGGTGATGGTAGAAAATGAAATCGGCAAGAAAATCAAATATTTGAGATCAGATCAAGGAGGCGAATTCACCTCTAAGGAATTTAATACATTTTGTGAAGTGAATGGGATCAGAAGACAATTATCAGCACCCCGAACACCCCAGCAGAATGGAGTTGTGGAAAGGAAAAACAAAACTATCTTGGATGCAGCCAGAAGTATGATATCATAAGCAAATCTACCTCATATATACTGAAGAGAATCAGTCAATACAATATTTTATACATTCAACAGAGTTCACATCAGAGGTGAAACCGGTAAGACCCTTCATGAACTATGGTTTGGTAATACTCCTACTTCTAAATATTTCAGAATATTTGGAAGTAAATGCTATATTAGGAGATATGAGTATATTGGCAAATTTGATCCTAGAAGTGATGAGGGAATATTTCCTGGTTATTCATCTAAGAGAAAGGCATATAGATGTTTTAACGAGAGATTGCAAAAAATTGTTGAGAGTGCAAATGTAAAGATTGATGAACAGTTTAGAGGAAATTCAAGGTACACAGACTCTGAACTGGCAATAGAGATAATCACAAATGAACCTACTATGAATACACTAGTATAGAATGGTGATCCAGTTACATTGGCATCATCTGAGGATTCAACGGTCACTAAAGAACAACAACAAGTAAAAACACCTCGGTATGTAAGATTGAATCATTCTGAAGATCAGATAATTGGAAACAAATTTCAAGGAGTTATGACTAGAGGAAGATTGGAAAATGAAGAGGTATGTCTTATTTCTCAAGTTGAACCTACATCAATTAATGAGGCATGTGAAGATAAATATTGGATTAGAGCTATGGAAGATGAATTGGAACAAATTGAAAGGATTAACACTTGGTCATTAGTTCCCCGGCCAAAAGACAAAAATGTAATTGGAACTAAATGGGTTTCAGAAATAAGTTTAATGGTAAGGTAATCAGAAACAAAGCAAGATTAGTGTGTAAGGGATATTCACAGAAAGAAAGAATTGACTACAATGAAACCTTTGCACCGATAGCTAGAATTGAGGCAGTCAGACTTTAATTGGCTTTTGCAACACACAAGAACTATAAAGTATATCAAATGGATGTTAAATGTGTATTTCTAAATGGAGATCTCAAAGAAGAAGTTTATATTGAACAACCTGATGGATTTTCTTTGACAGATAACAAAGACATGGTTTGCAGGTTAAGGAAATCTTTATATGGTCTAAAACAAGCTCCTAGAGCTTGGTATGCTAGATTGGACAAATATCTTTTGAAGCTTGGATACACTAAAGGTAATGCTGACAACAATCTATACTACAAAGTGACTAATGATGACATCTTGGTTATTGAAGTTTTTGTTGATGATATAATCTTTGGAGGAGAAGATGGATTGTGTAAAGACTTTTCTAACAAAATACAACAAGAATTTGAAATGTCTATGATTGGAAAGATAAAATTCTTTTTAGGATTGCAGATTTCACAAACGGATAAAGGTATATTCCTATGTCAATCTAAGTACTTGAAGGAATTACTAAAGAAATTTGGCATGGAAAACTGTAAACCGGTAAGCACACCTATGACTACAACTGATAAATTATTTTTGAAGGATGAATCGACACCTGTTAATCTGACTAGATACAAGTCTATGATAGGAGGTTTATTGTATTTGACACAAACAAGACCTGATATTATGAATGTAGTATGTATTGTTTCAAGATTTCAGAGTGGTCCTAAAGAAAATCATGAATCGACAATGAAAAGGATTTTTCGGTACCTACAGGGTACTACAAATCTTGGTTTATGGTATCCTAGAGATGAAAATTTTGACTTATGTGCATACACAAATGCTTATTGGGTGGGAGATGTGGATGATAGAAAAAGCACTACCAGCGGAGCATTTTTTCTTGGTAGTAGACTAATTTCATGGTTGAGCAAGAAACAGAGTTGTACAAGTCTATCAACAACAAAATCAGAATATGTTGTAGCATCAACTAATTGTACACATGTAATCAAATGTTGAAGGACATAAAGGTAAATGCAAGGAACCTATAAATATTTACTGTGATAATATGACAACAATTGATACGTCAAAGAACCGAGTATTTCACTCTAAGACTAAACATGTTTCTATCAAATTCAATTTTCTAAAAGAGAATGTTGAAGCAAAAGAAGTGAAATTGGTTTATGTGAATAATAAAGAGCAGATTGCAAATATTTTTACAAAGCCTTTGCCTAAGGAGACCTTTGAATATCTCAGAGAGCAACTTGGAGTCCTACCTCCACTGGTAGAAACTTAGACAGTTGATGTTTGTCATCAACCAGCAGAATTAATAGAGAAATCTTTTATTTCGGCTTTGATGAGGAGAGCTACTTCTCAAGGGGAGTAGTTGGTATATTGAATGAGTTGGTATTTTGTATTTAAACTGGTTTTTGTAATGCTTTGGCATTTGATGTCAAAGGGGGAGAGATTGATATGGAAAAATACATTATTCCTTAAGGGAGAGATTGTTGGAGAGATTGATTACTCTTTGTATCTGTATTTTCATTTCTGGTTAACGATCTCTTTGGGAGATTTTTGGTTTTTGGTTTTTGACATTTCTATTTTAGCACTTTGATGGTTTTTCCATCTTGTGTTGTCATCAATGCCAAAGGGGGAGATTGTTGGTATTTTGGATATGTTGATATGGTTTTGTCATTGATGTCAACACCTGTCATCACTTGTCAACACTTATTAGCACTTGGAGATCTTTGGTTATGTTCACCGGCAAGTCAGAGACTTATGCACAGTCATCGATATTTGGTTCACCGGCAGATTATATTATTCATCGGCACTTGGAATGACTTGGAGAATACTTGGTTATGTCAAAGACATTATTTGATCACTTAGTTTTGGTGATTTGGTTATTTGTTTATTCGGGTTTTCATATTTGCTATTACTGGCAAATAGGTCTAGGTTATGCATCAACGGGCATATCTATTCCAGATCAGCACAACACGTTATGGAGATGATTTGTTATTATTGTAAATGCATTGAGCCAACATCATGCATCGGATATTGATTTATTTGTAATTGATTTTGTTTTGATATCTTTTAGTGAGCCGACCTATTCAATTGGTCTTAGGTTATGGTATAAATGTAAGATCTCATTTGCGAGATTGATATATGATTGGAAAAAAGAATTGTAATAAGGTGTATGCAAAAATAAGTAGAGCTATACACACAGACATCATTTGAAGGTTGAAGGAAGGTTTTTGTGAAGGCAATCAAAACCAAACCGGTACTGAATCCAACATATGAAGATGTTATTTTATGCAGTACATTATCATTGGATTTAACCATCTAATTGTAGTCAGTGTGACTCTCATTTTGTGATTGAGCAGTGAGCTCTAGGCAGCTGGCCTTTTTGCATGTACAGAATCCATATTGTACACACATACTATCTGCAGTAGTATCATTTGATTGTGGGTAAGGCTTTCCACCATGGTTTTTCCCCTTACAAGGTTTCCACGTACAAATATTTGTGTTATGTGTTGTGGATGTTGTTGTCTTTCTGTTTCATGCATTAATCTTTACCGGTACTACAATTAACTGATAAAACTGTCTACCAGCATAAAGTTTGGTTTGCCGGTCTTAAGCATTAAGTTTTGGTTGAATTTATTGGACAACTGATTCACACCCCCCCCCCCCCTCTCAGTTGTCTCTGGGACCTAACAAGAATACACAACACAATTTGCAAATAAGAGAACTGGACAAGAATACACAACACAATTTGCAAATAAGAGAACTGGTTTCAATATTGCTTTTAAAATAAGTCCTTTACAACTGCTTGAAAATAAAAAACCATTGATCATCCCCTTTTCAAATGATTACATCAAATATTTATAACATAGCATAGGTTCATGCCCTTTTAAAAAGTCTTTTGGAAATTAACTAAAGATTAACTTAAAATGGAACTAACTATCAACTAATCAAGCAATGTTCATGCTTTTGTCATGTGCTCTAGGTACTCCTCATTGAAGTGAGTGTCATAATCATGCACTTTATCCCTCACTTTGACCTCCATCAACACCATGTCCTCTACGCAATCCACCACTGTGTCAGTATTTCCAGCCTTTGTCGCTTTCATAACATCTTTGAATACCAATTGACACTCTCGAATCCAATCTAACTTTTCCTTTTGATCTTTGTCCTCATTGAGTAGGGGTGGGATACCATTTGCTCCATCACCTATGAAGTCAACACTTTCAGACTCTAGCATTTTCAAATACTCCTCATGGGCTTTGATCAGCTCTGTTGGCATTTTTGATGATTATGTTGTGATTGTCATTGATGGACACACACTTGCATTGAGATCATTCTTATATGTATGAGTTAAAGCTCAACCGGAATTTGTTCCAACCAGTATGATATATTATATTCTTTAGATTATCAATGTTTTGCAGAATGTGTTTACCGGTCTGAAGCAGTATGTTGACCCCAAGCGGTTCGTGGATCTCAAGCGGTACGAGGGATCAAAGCGACAAAACACATATTTCCCAGTCTTCATTTTTATCAAATCGACAACTGGTATTTTGTATCAACTGGTAATACTTTGTGATGATTTACCAACCGACATTTTGTGATGAGTTACCATCCACCGATTGTTTGACGATGCCGACACTCTGGCGGTGCTTTTTGTGTCATGTTACCAAGTTTGTCTAGATTCATTGAACCTAGGAAATTGGATTGTAAACCTATTGGACCGACATGAAATCAGATTCCTTTATAAGGACATCATGTCTAGGGTTTTAGATAGCAGCAAGGGTTTAAGGTGGTTGATGAGTTTTTGTAAGTACGATCTTAACTGAGAAGATCAAGTTTTTGTGAGCTGTAACTAAGTGTGTGTTACTGAAGACTGAAATAATGTTGAAATGCATTAGCTATGAGCCATAGTGGATCTAACCAAGCAATCTGTGCTATTTGCTAGATCAATCACTTGTTGATTACTCGCATCTTTGACAAGTCTGAAGCCCTTAACCGGGTAGGCCCATAAAGCCTTTTGTAAATCCTCTAACAAGGTGGTTCACATCTGTGGATCTAAAATCCTCTAGCAAGGTAGTCTTTGATCGGACTTATTTCCTAACAGAGATTGAGATTCCTAACAAGATCTGTTATGGTGAAGGACATTGTATGACCTTAACCGGTCTGGTTTCTATTCTGCAGATAGTTACTTGTGAGTTTCATCTCACCGTGGTTTTTCCCATTTGGGTTTCCAAGTTAAATATCTTGTGTTATGGTGTCATTGCTCATGTGGGTGAATGTCTTATTTGCATTTTGGTTTGCATGTGTGTTAACCAGTTTGTCTGTTAAACTATTCTATTGGGTTATCACTAGACTGTTTAAGTATTTAAATATAGTGTTTTTCGGTATACTAATTCACCCCCCCTCTTAGTATTCATCAATTGGTAACAGAGCCAATCTTTCTATAAGTCTAACCACTTGGAAAGAGATATGGGGGAATACATTGCGAGGGAACTTACTCATCGACTCACTCAGTCTAAGCAAGCCTATGATGAACTCATGGTAAAATATAAGGCCTCTCAGGCAAAAAGGAAAAAAACTAATGGAGCTATCTGAAAATAGTTCTTCTGATGAAGTGGATATGGAAGCCCTAATTCAAGAAGTAGAAAATCTGAATGAATCCAATTCCAACCTGAGAAAAGAGTTGGAAGGACTGACTATTCGAATGTGTCAAGAACTTGAGAACCGGAGGAAAGCTGAAGATCTGGTGAAGGAGAAAGATCATGAGATATCCAAGTTAAAGCAAGAGATCAGTGCACTTACTGCTCACCTTCATGAGAGCAGAATGGAAAAAGAAGAAGTACAAGGTGAACTGAACATAGCTATCTCTAAGAATGCAAACCTGATAGAGACAAATGTTGCTATTTCCAAAGAACTCTCTGAGTCAAAGGAAATACTTGCTAAGTTCAACAAGAGTACTGTCAAGCTAGAGCAAAAGCTTGAATCGGCCAAACCGGTAAAGGATACCAATGGACTTGGTTTCTCTAGTTATGAGGAAGGAGAGACCTCAGGTGCAAATGTTGAAGCATCAAAGAAGCAACCGACATTCAAAGGTAAAGGTAAGAAAAACTTCAAACATGTTTGCTTTAACTATCTTAAAGAAGGGCATACTGCCAATGTATGTAGGAGCAAAGCCTATAATAATTTTCCTTACTTTATAAGCAATGTACCTAGATCCAAGAAGTTCAATGGTAATTGTTAGGCACACAACAAGTTTGGGCATAGAGCATCTGAATGTAGGTCTGTTATGAACAACACTGGAAGATACCCTCAGAGGACTCAAGGAGTTGGTCCGGAATCTTTTGTGAACCGGAACCCCAACCGGTTTAATACCTATAATCATCAGTTAGGTAGCAGTGGCTATCAATCGACAACCGGATGGAGAGGAAACTGTTGGATTTGCCATGGTCATGGTCACGCTACGGCAACATGCAGAAGGAGGAATGGAAACATGAATAATGGACCTTGGAGAGCACCTAGAATGATTTGCTACCATTGCAACAAACCGAGTCATTCAACAAGATTCTGCAGAAGTAGAAAGAGTATATCAGATGATATACCGGTCACTCCGGATGGAAAAATTGATGTTGAAACCGTTCAAGCGGATATGAACAAAACCTGGAAGAAGAAACCAACAATATTGCAAGAAGAATTGGTTTCTGCACCTAGTGTGGAAATCATGGAACCGACAAACTAAGCTGAAGAAAAGCTCAGGGGGAGTAAACGATGAAATGTTTCGAACCCCCGGTTTACACCGGTAAAAGACCTTAACTGGTATGTAATACCTACCTTTTGGCAGAAGACTGGAAACGGTATAAGGCAAATTAGGGTTTACACCCTAATGGTAGAGCATTAATTATGGTAGGTGAGGAATATGCTTAAAAGGATTTTTCAAATCATTTCTTACTATCATTTTTCGAGCAAAGAAGTTTTTCAAGAACAAAGCGAAGAAAAAGTGATTTGTGTTGCGATTCAAAAAAATTTAGAAACCCTAAAGGAGATTTAGAAGCAAATCGCAAACAGTCAAGTGAAGAGCTCAAAGCGGTGATTTTGCAACCGGCGAAGTGTGGGGCGAAGTAGAATCTGCAAGCCCTAAATTCTCGATGTTTGAAAGGTATTTCTCGAGTTTTTTGTTTCTATCATGGCTTCTGCATCTCATGCTAGCTCTAGTGTACCTGTCGATTCTGTTAACTTCATTCAATGCAAGTCCAAATACAATGCCCTGTCACAAGTTCCTATTGGAGTAATAGTTGAAGAAGGCATTTCTAATTACATAGATTGTAAAATTGAAGACCTAGGGTCTCTCGCAATCCACTCACAGCTAGGTCTATTATGTGGGAAGGACAAAAAGATCAAGCCGGAGTATAGCATCTTAGAGAAGAAGAAGCTTCATAATGCGGTTTACTTCCTAGAGGATTTCACAGATGACCACATTCGAATCATTCTGAGCAGAGTTCATGGTGACAAGATGTATCTGGAGAGAACACATGATATCACACCACAAGCTATTCATGTCGTCACCGGTTTCTGTAACGTCAGTGAAGTGCCAGCCTTGAGGAAAGTCATCAAAACTGAAATGACCAAGCTCACCGGTTTAGTGAGTGACTCACGAGGTATGACTATCAATTCCATCAAGGATGACCTCGTCAAATATGCGTGCATGGTGATAGGATACCGGATGTTCCATGCCAGCAGAATTAACTCTGTATTTGCTGCAACAGTAAATGCCGCTTACCAGATGATCAAGGAAACTGCATCGTTTGATCTGTGCACCTACATGCAGAGACAACTCCTGTTAAATCTCAAATAAATCAAACAGGATAATGCCTTGAAACTGAAGTTTGGACAACTACTGGTAGGATTATTCTTCTACTTCCAAGGTTATTTCCCAGGAGTTGGTGATATTCAGTTGTCCGCAAACCAACTGGTTACCAAGCAGATCAAAGAAATCCTGTAAGCAGTTGGAACCGGTTACCCTGAAGTTCTGAACAAGTACTTTGATGAGTTCAGAAGAAAGATGAGCCTAAGGATGAGGATATCCAGTGACATTGTCAAGAAATACGAAGAGGACATCTGCTTTATCATCAAAGTGGATGAATGCATAATGGAGGCCATTGAGCCCAGACAGGAAGAAGTGAAGCCTATGGGCTAATATGTTGGACGGGTATGCCTCTACCCTACTTGCCTCGCCGCTTGATCCAAAGGTAAAGAGAACCGATACCTACCTAGAAAGGGTGACACCAGTTAAAGAACCCTCAACAAAGAAAGGGAAGGCAGTGCCTTCAGCATCGGCACCGATTACTCCATCAAGTCCCAAAGTGACCAAGCGGTCACCTGCTAAGAAGAAACCGGAAGCAGCACCTACCAAAGTCTTTGAGAGGAAGAGGAAGACTAAGACCAATTCACTGGACTTAAAAGAAACTGTGTCTAAGGAAAAGCCTAAGAAGACAAGGCAAACAAGAAAAAAGACAAAGAATGAGCCGACATCATCTGCACCAGTAAATATTGATATTTCTTCCTACAAACCTTTGACACATTGTCAAAGAACAATTAAAAATATTAGGAGAAAGTTGTTAAATGATCTGGTAGATCGTTTTGATGATTTTAATGATGTAGAAAAGGAAGAAGTAGAGAAAGAAATTATTAAGTATTTGTATGCTAATGACCGGTCGCCTTCAGAAATTAGATCTGAGACACCAGATTCTTTGTATAAGTCCTTAGACAATAAATGGCGCATTGCCATAGAGAAGGAACAAGAAATAAGGGAGAAAGTTTTTGCCCAACACTTTCCTGACCTGTCCAATTCTGAGTTGTTTGAAGTCATCAATCAAAATAAAGGACTCTTCTTCACTAGAAGAAGAAGACTCTGGTTATTGGAAGGAAGAATTGATGATGTTGAAAAGGACACTCATCTGCATATGATAACTATTGTACACATGCACAAAGTGCTTCAAGCCAACAAAAAGGCTGAGCAAGAACCGACAATAACAAAACCGGATGAGGTGTTTGATGAGGAAGGAAACTCGGTCGTTGAACCTATAGACACTATTGATGTCGATGCTCTAGATGAAGAGGATGTTGCTTAGGGCACACCATCAGAAGCAACAAGACAGGAGAAGTAGGCCGAATAGGTAGAAAAGCAAGCAGAGGACAAACAGGTAGAAAAGCAAGCAGAGGACAAACAAGAAAAAGCAAAGAAGCAGGTGGAGGAGAAGAAAAAGGAAGAAGATGAGGAGAAACAAAAAGAGGAGGAAAAGAGAAAAGAGGATGAGAAGAAAAGAAAATAAGAGGAAGAAGAGAAAAAGAAACAAGAAGATGAAAGAAGAAGAAAGAAGAAGAGGATAAGGAAAAGGAGAAGAGAAAGGAAGCAGAGAAAAAGAAGAAAAGGAAGAGGAGAAGCAAAAGGAAGCATAGAAGAAGAAGGAAGAGGAAGAAAAGGAAAAGGAGAAGCAGAAGGAAGCGGAGAAGAAGAAAGTAGAAGAGGAAAAGAGAAGAGAAGCGGAGAAGAAGAAAGCAAAGGAGGACAAGGAAGTAGAAGCGGCAAAGAGCACGCAGACGGAGACTCCAAAGGCTGCCGGTAGTCAAGCCAAACTGGCTGACCTCACCAGTCCTATTGACCTCCAGTCTGCAAGTGAAATGGAGCTGCTACAAAGCATCAAGGTTGCTCAAGAACGCCTTGCAGTGATAAGGAGGAAAAAGGAGCAAGATGTGATCCAAGTTGCGGTGGACACTCTTATCGGTTTGATACCTGGTACAAACCTCCCCAATACTGATTCATCACTGGCACAATTGAATCTCCTATGCACAGTAGTGGATGATCAGGTGCAGAGCCTAGAAGAAGTAGCAGAGGTGAATGCCAAGAAAGAGCATCAAAAAGCTCTGAATATTGCTCTGGTGAAGAAGCTAAATGACCTCCGGTCTGGTCTTCAAAAAGCTCAAAAAGATATAAGGGATGCTCTGGATGAAGGGAATCTACTACTCGATAAGATTTTCCAACCCCATCTCTTCTGTGATGATGTGCTTGCACAGAAGCAAAAGCTTCAATCTGACTTGCAGTTATACATGAGCACCTTCAAGCCATCATATGACTCCTTTACAACTTATGGGCAAACCGTTCACTGGTTTCATATCCAGTCTGCAAGAATAAAGCTTGAGATCAGCACCCGGTCATGAGATTTGCAGGAACTACAACTGGTTCTACTCCCATGACTGCAAATACTTCAGAAGTGCTATCTCAATCTGGTGCCTTAACGGTGACTCAAGAGATGAGCACAATAGATGCCATGGAAGAGGAGGTCTCCCAGATGCAGACAGAGAAAGAAGTAGCCACCTCCCTACTTGAGTCCTGGTCTTTATCTATGAAACAATTTTTGCAAGACTTTAAATCCATTTTTGACAAGTTTTATTCTTTATTGTCATAAACTCTTATTATTTTAATACCAGATGAAAACAGGGGTTGTTCAACTGTACTTTGTCATTGTTGGCAAAGGGGGAGAAGTATTCTGGTATTTAAAATTTTGATATATGCTCTGAATATCTTCATGTCTATCTCTGTATGAAAATAGTTATACATTGTATTGTTAGCTAAAGGGATAGTGTATATGCTTAGGGGGAGCAATTTTGCTTATGGCATGATTTTGTTGTAAAACACTTAGAAGTCAAAAAAAATATTTCCTAAGTGTTGCCATCAATGCCAAAGGAGGATATTGTTGGCATTTTTGATGATTATGTTGTGATTGTCATTGATGGACGCACACTTGCATTGAGATCATTCTTATATGTATGAGTTAAAGCTCAACTGGAATTTGTTCCAACCGGTATGATGTATTATAGTCTTTAGATTATCAGTGTTTTGCAGAATGTGTTTACCAGTCTGAAGCAGTATGTTGACCCCAAGCGGTTCGTGGATCTCAAGCGGTACGAGGGATCAAAGCGATAAAACACATATTTCCTAGTCTTAATTTTTGTCAAACCGGCAACCGGTATTTTGTATGAACCAGTAATACTTTGTGATGAGTTACCAACTGGCATTTTGTGATGAGTTACCATCCACCGATTGTTTAACGGTGCCGACACTCTGGCGGTGCTTTTTGTGTCATGTTACCAAATTTGTCTAGATTCATTGAACCTAGGAAATTGGATTGTAAACCTATTGGACCAACATGAAATCAGATTCCTTTATAAGGACATCATGTCTAGGGTTTTAGATAGCAGCAAGGGTTTAAGGTGGTTGATGAGTTTTTGTAAGTACGATCTTAACTGAGAAGATCAAGTTTTTGTGAGCTGTAACTAAGTGTGTGTTACTGAAGACTGAAGTAATGCTGAAATGCATTAGCTATGAGCCATAGTTGATCTAACCAAGCAATCTATGCTATTTTCTAGATCAATCACTTGTTGATTACTCGCATCTTTGACAAGTCTGAAGCCCTTAACCGGGTAGGCCCATAAAGCCTTTTGTAAATCCTCTAACAAGGTGGTTCACATCTATGGATCTAAAATCCTCTAGCAAGGTAGTCTTTGATCGGACTTATTTCCTAACAGAGATTGAGATTCCTAACAAGATCTGTTATGGTGAAGGACATTGTATGACCTTAACCGGTCTGGTTTCTATTCTGTAGATAGTTACTTGTGAGTTTCATCTCACCATGGTTTTTCCCATTTGGGTTTTTACATCAAATATCTTGTGTTATGGTGTCATTGCTCTTGTGGGTGAATGTCTTATTTGCATTTTGGTTTGCATGTGTGTTAACTGGTTTGTCTGTTAAACTGTTCTACTGGGTTATCACTAGACTGTTTAAGTATTTAAATATAGTGTTTTTCGGTATACTAATTCACCCCCCCCCCCTCTTAGTATTCATCAAGCTCTTCACAGTTTTTTATAGTATCAGGATCATCTTTGCCTTGGATCTCCTCAAGCTTATCTTCAAGTCATTTTTCTAATCTTTCATGTTCCATGATGACCAATTGATTCCTGGAATACATCTCCCAATACTTATTCATCCACACCATCCAGTTAGTAAATCTCTTTTGAACAAATATAGATAATGTATCAGTCTTGATACTTTTCAATTGGCCTGGAGTTGGAGGTTTTCTTCTTTGAATTTGTTGGCCTTAGTCTTAGGCTGTGAGCTTTCACCTTGTGCCAACTATTTTTGTGGTTCCTTTTGCTTCTCACTTCGACAGAGGTTACGCCGATAAGCCATCACTAGTTTGATTCTTATTTTTGGTTTAATTGTGTCAAACACCTTTTGGATAATGCCTATTGACATTACTTTAACCATCAATGTCTCTAAAAAATTGCATTTCTGACTTCATTAGTTACTTCGATAAAAACCTCGCCTTTGATTCCACTTATCGCCACAAGTTATCTCGATGTTGATATTCTAGTTACAAATCTGGGATCAGGATAACTCTCCTGATATCATTTCATTTGCTTGCCATCAGAGCGACTTCCATTGTTAGAACACTATTAACTCATTATTCCAACTTCATTAGTTATAGCGACGAGCTTGCATAATACTCATCGATAAGTTCTCTTTTATTTTCCTTTATCGGGATAACTTGTATTATCTGGGTAACATTTTAGACTTGTCCCGATCTTGTATGTGGTTCCGATGGAATGCATGTATCATAATAGTTTAGTCTATTGAGATTAGAGAAATTTTGTTGTTCTGCCTTTGACAGTTACTCCAATAGACATCCCCAGTCTTCCATTTGGCTGAGCTATACTGATAGTAATATCGGGACAATTTATTCTATCAGTATCACACAAAATTGCTACTTTGCTTTTGTTAACTATCATGATACGTTGTTTTGACCTCATGTTCATTAATGTTATCACGATATTAGTGTACAATTGTGATTATTAGATCGAGTTAGTTATCTTGACGGGTATATGAAATGTTGCTCAACAGAGGTTATTTCACTGATTTTTCTCGGGTCTGCTAGGCATTTCTAATATGGGATCAAGGCATAATGAAGGTGGTGTGTGGATGCTATGCTAAGTAAAATAAAACTTATGTAGCTTCAATCTTTTGTGATTTCAAATACAAAAGCTTGGTGATGACTAACAAGCCAGGGGCATTAGGCATTATTTTGTGTATGAAATATTGAGGCTACAATAGAGTGAATCAAGGGAACCAAGGAAACTAAAATGACAAGGTGGTTAACTATAGTTTATCCCTCAAACCAATGATAGAGTATAAAGATTAAAGATGTACAAAATCAATTCACCATGCAGACTAGAATTTCATGCCCTTAGTATGGTTATTGTCTTAGTAGACTTTGTGTTGGATCATAATTTGTTAAGGGTTAGATTGAATCCCTCAAGTACAAATTTGAGCACCATAGAATTGAACTAGGTTCTATTGGAACGAACTAAAAAGATGTAGACTTTTTAAAACAAATTTACATTGGTTCTTTGATCTTTGGTTCACTTGTAAGGATGTTCGTTTACAAACACATTTGGAGAGATTATTGGATCCTTAAGGTCAAGTTCTCTAGGTGAACCCCTTGGACATACCAACTTTACGACTTAGAACAAATGATTAAAGAAAACATACACAAGCATGTAAACAACATATATGATTTTGATGCAACAAGTATATTCCTTTAGAAAATCAAAGTGTATTATAAAGTCCCTTTAAGTTTCAAACCTAAGCTTATAAATTCTTCTATAATGTGTGCATGTTCGTTATAAATTAATTACATAGATTAATCTTTAATTACAAAAACATAGCAATAAGTTACACAAACATGTACCAAGTTTACCCATAATGACCGGTACAAATGGATTGGAACCTAAACAATAAAGTGTAGATCTCAAAACCAAAACAAATGTATTGAAGCATGTGTAAAAATAAGCTATATAACTAGCATGCCTATTGTGGCATCATAAATTGCATCCCTATGTAATTTATTGCTCAACTAGGCCCTATTTTGGCATGTATGGCCTCTCGCATCTGGTTTTGCTCATTGCAGGCTCCCAATTTAGCTTATCATTCTAGCTTCTCCTCCTTATTTAGGACCTCAAGTCCTAATTTGGGCCTACTTTGGAGGGAACATGGAACCTACGATGCCCCACTCCCCTTAGTTTGGGCCCAAATTGAAATCACATAATGATCAGGTGGATTGGGTAGGAAATCTTTTCTCGTGTCGACTTGCTCTATGTTTTTCACCTCAAAATGCTTGAGAGACGTATATAAGAAAGGTGTCCTCCTCATTTTGGGTAAGTCCACATCAATCAATAAGGAGAACTTGAGATCAAGCATTCAAGCATCCAAGTATATATAGCATTCAAGGCATTTCATCCCACCATATTCTTCATTGTGGCAACCTTCAACATCCTTAATGCAAGCATGTCTTTTGTGAAGTCCTTTTAGGTCTTTGTGTGGATTCATAGGGTGAACTCACAATAATGGTCCCACTTTTTTGCCACTTTTGACACTGAGATGAACAATTTTAAAATAATCTTCAACTTCCGACAACTATAACTTTTAAACTATTAAGAATTTGACGATAATATAAATTAGCGATTTGTAGCAATTTGTCCGTAGATTCTATATATATTTTTTTCAATTTTTTTTGAATAATTTTTCTTTTGATTTTTCCATCTCCCTCGAAAAGTAGTTTTTTTACAACAAACTACATTTTTTAAGAGTGATGTGCCTCTCGAAACGCATAACTTTTTTTCTATAAATGATAAAAAATCAATTCTTTTGAATTTCGGTTTGTAACATCAATATCTAGGGCTTGCAGTTGGTCTGATAGTGATATGTTGAATATTTTTCATTTTATTAAGTTTTGAAGTTTGACTAATTATATTTTAGACATAGGTGTAAGTTTGAACACATAACTTGTTCTATATATATCGAAAATCAATTTTATTTTATTTTGTTAGAAAGAAGACATCAATACCTAGGGCATAGATATTTTTCAGAATTTTTTTGAATTATTTTACTATTTTTCCAAGTGTGTTGAATAGAGAAATTCATGTTCAGTGAAAAACCTATGTTTGGTAAAATTAAAAAAACAAGTTAATAATAAACTCAATATGTAATAAAATTATAGTCATTGGAAAGCTTGCTTCGCAGACTACCATACTACATTTTGAGTTGTCAAGATCATTCCATTTGAGCCTTCAACCAGAGGTTTGAAGGCCAAAAATCTGCAAAAAAATGTAGAAAGCTTCAGAGCAGTGTAAAAAAGGGGGTTCGAATGAAGGGGAGTTCGAGTGACCCCCCCCCCCCCCCCCAAATATAATTAAAAAATGACATAAACAAGCATTAAAGGTGCTTCGCTTGAAAGAGGGGGTTCGAGCGAAGTGGGGGGTTCGCTCAAACCCCAAAGGGTAGTTCATTCGAACACCCCCACTTCACTCGAACCCCCTCCAATTTTTTTTTCCTTCCATCTCGTTTTTCCTTCGTGGGTGAAAGTGGGAGGCATTATTGTGAACTTACCCCATACTATTGCATCAACATTCATGATCATCTTCAAATAAGCATTTGCATCATCAAGGTATAACACACTTATATTTTTAAATCTAGCATCTGCTACCTAACAACACACTTCTCTTTTAAGTTCATTTCAATTCCATTTCATGGTTAATTCCAAAACCAAGGTTTGACTTATGAAAACCCCTTTCTCCCCAACAATTTCCTCACTTTTTTATTGTGTAGGAAAAAGTGACGAAGCTACAAAAAGACACACAAAATTTTCAAATAGAGATTCATAGTCTGCAATTCGTCGCAGCCAAAACTTATGGGAGCAGGGCATCTTGGGTGACTGAGTCTCGGGAGTAGACCAAACTAGGCGACTAAGTCTGTGCACTTTTACTTAAAATTTGGGCTATAGGTTAGTTATAGTCTGTACTTCCACATACTTTTTTGGAATTGGATTATCAGATCATTTAAGTCCATTACACATAGAAATGGGTCAATTCCTCATCCTAATTTGCATAGTCATTTTCAACTCACAACGAAGGACCATTGCATCCACTTTGTGCTTGAATCATCTTGAGCCTAATGGATCATCTTCCTTCCATTGTGAGAGTGGAATAGGCCTAATATTCTTAGTTTGTACGCAAAAACTTGTGAACCCTATTTCCCCACCTTACATTTTGGTGAAACTGACATTTCTTACATTTTGCATACTTCTGATTTAGTGCTTTTAGATTTGATTTTTCTTAATTGCATTGCATACATTGAGTAAAAATTTCTATAGTTATTGAATTTGATAGATGGAGTTGTTATATTGCTTTTCTAATTCAAATTCAATTTTTTTTCAAGATCTCTATAAAGTTATCTTCTGTGCATATGATGATAGTTCACATTTTTCTTTCATCCATAGTTATGATTTACCTTCTCCTAAGGATTTTATTACCCATGAGGACACTTTAGAGAAAGAAGAGATTATTAAGACTTCTTTTAAAACTCTCTCTCATAAGGATGAAGTTTTGAGGAATGATGTTGATCTTTCTCCTAAAAAGTGTCTCTCTCATAAGGATATCCTACAGGAAGAGGATAATATCATAAACACTTTCTTAATGTCACCTTACCTTCCATACATGGTATTTCTCCTAGAGATGACATTGAAAAGACTAACACCTATACTATCCTAGGCTATCTTATGTTAATGAAGAAACAATCAACCCTCCTATTAATGATCTCTCGAATAGAGAGGAAGCATTAAAGAGAAACATAACACAATCCTCTTCTCATAAAGATGCTTTATTGCAAGGGGGGTAAGGTAAACATGTTGATATATCAAATTCTCTAGATCCTCCTATTCTCCTAGAGTTTAATTTGTTCACCAACATATTTGTAGGTAGTATGATATTATACACTTTATTCATGATATATCTCTCAACATAACATGTACAAAAGATGAAGCCTTAGATGATAAGGATCCTCCTTCCCAACCTACCAAAGAGGATATGAATAATGATGATATAAAAAAGAATCTTCCTACAAAGGATATCTCTTCCTTGTTTATTCATCCTTTTGGCCCTTCAACACGTTCTTATGCAATACATTACAAAAACCCTCCTCCATTGTCTAATGCATCAATTCTTGACTTTTTATCACAACAAAGAGAGTATTTTATATGAGCTTCTTAAAGCCAACTTAATTATTTTACCTTTGAAAAATCGAAGAAATAATTGTAAGAAACATCAAGACAATCCTTTATTTTTCAAGTATCATCAAATCCATGATCATTCTACCAAAGAATGTCGTGACTTGAATAATAAAATCTAGCTTATTGCAATTGATATCATTTAGATACTTGATGACAATAAGTTGGATTCCCATCTTATTCATTCTACATAACATTTGAGTGTTTATTATGTGGCTCCTCACCCTACGAAATAGCTAGTTTACCTTCATTGGGGGCTTGTTGTCATTTGTGGTGATGTAACTTCAATTCCAATCATACTTGGACAACAGCATAATAGTTTCTTTATAATTTGTATCTATGCCTAGGAGGTAAGAATAGTTTTCTATCATTTTTTCCTTTCTATTTGGTTACATTTTTCATAGCATGATGTCCTTTCTTACATAGAATTATCCTTCATGCAAGTACACGCTTGTTCCTTTCTTAGGACCTATTCCTTGCTTTAAATGGTACATCTTTTATGCATAATATTTCCTTATGAGGTGCGCAATCCTTCTCTTTTTCCTTATGCTTGGTGGGACGGATTCTCTCCTTTTTAAGGATCCACTTTTCCTTGGTTGGGTGGTATTTGCTTATGATACAATATCATTTCTTGTGTAGAATTTCTTGTTTTCTCAAGGATCCTCACTTATGCAAGAGGTGTGTATCCTTGGGTACAATCTCTTCCTCTCTTGACTATGTATGTCTATTTTCAACAAATCCCTCACTTGGGGTCAAAAGTGTGTCATCCTTCATCAAGAATCCCTTTATCTAGCAATAGGGGGAAGGTGTGAATTCTTATTCTCCTTCCTTTCTTTTGATCAGTGATATTATTTTTGTTCAAGAACTCCTCTTGGAGGTAGATGTTTTTGAGGAAATTTGTCTTCCTCCTCCTCCAAAGGATCCCCTTTATACTTGTTGCAAGATGTCTCACAATTATCCCTTCCTTGACTCATAAGAGTTATGCCTCTTTAGCCAGGGTTGTATGTACATTATTTTTTAAGGATATCTCCTTGGTGATTAAAGGTGTGAATTCTTCTTCTTCTCTTCCTTGAGATGTCACCATAGCTCTACACTACCATCTTTAGGTGGGGGGCATATATGTTGCCTCCTTATGTATTATATTACAGATCTCCTTGCATAATGCCTTGCTTGGTTATCTTTATTGCATGTCTTAGATGGGGTGTACACACTCAAAATTAGACCAAAAGTCTTAGACGAGATGTTACATTCCTGAAACCAGACACATTTTTCAAATTGGATGTCTTATACAGGTCATTGTGCACTCGAAACCAAACTAAAAGTCTTAGACGAGATGCTTAACTCCCGAAACCAACTGACATTTTCAGGATAAGTTGACTACATAACATAAGTTGCTAGACTATTTGACCTTTCTTTTGCACTTATACATTTTTGAGATGGGTTGAATAGCATAACACAACTTGCTAGACTATTCAATGCTCTCTTTTGCATCGAGCTTTCTTGGGATGAGTGGAACTAGCATAACACAACTTGCTAGAATATTTCCTACTCTTCCTCTCCTTTCATGGATCACCTAGCATAACTCATTCTGCTAGCCCATGGAATCCATGTTGTCTTTCTCTTTCTCCTCTATGATCCTATACATAACTTTGCTAGTTTATTGGACCATAGAGTTTTGTTGTGTCTTTGATGTATGTTCTTTCTCTTTCTAGATGATCATTTGTGCTCTTTCAATAGCATTCCAAGGGTAATATTGGTGATTGAGATATTTTTTACTATTGAGGTCTCTTCAACTAGTTGACTTAGAGCCTTTATTTTTAGTATTAACCCCTTTTGTGTGTCTTCATTTTTTTTTGTGTCCTTGCACATGGTTGTACGATTGGGATCCATAGTTCAAGGGCTTGTTCCCTTGAACTTAATGATGTCTTATCTCTTTTCAAGCTTTCCCAATGCCTCTTCTTCCTCTCTTTCATCTAATTTACCGTGAGTATGTGTGTAGGCTCATACTCCCGCTAAAGTGGGGGCTAAATATAGTATCATAAATTGCATCCCTATACAATTTATTGCTCAACTAGGCCCTATTTTGCCATGTATGGCCTCCCACATCGAGTTTCACTCATCACAACCTAATTCAACATATCATTCTTTCTTCTCCTCCTTATTTAGGACCTTAGGTCCCAATTTGGGCTTGCTTTGGAGGGAGCATGGCATCTAGGGCACCACACTCCCCTTAGTTTGGCCCCAAATTGAAATCACAATGGTCAAGTGGATTGGGCAAGAAATATTTTCCCGTGTCGGCTTGCTCTATGTTTTGCACTCTGAAATGCTTGAGAGAGGTATATAAGCAAGGTATCCTCCACATTTTGGGCAGTTCCACATCAATCAATAAGGCGAAGTTGAGATCAAGCATTCAAACATTCAAGGCATTTCATCCCACCATATTCTTCATTGTGGGAACCTTCAACAACTTCCATGCAAGAATGTATTTTGTGAAGTCCTTTTAGATATTTTGTGTGCAATCATGTGATTGAACCAATATTCATGACCATCTGCATAGAAGCATTTGCATCATCAAGGTATAAGACATTTCTATTTTCAATTCTAGCCTCTGCTACCTAACACCACACTTTTCCTTTAAGTTTATTTTAATTCTATTTCATGGTTAATTCCAAAATCAAGGTTTGACTTAGGCAAACCCATTTCTCCCCAACAATTTCCTCTCTTGTATGTGTGCAGGAATAAGTGATGAAGCTAAAGAAAGAGGTGCAAAATTATCATACAAAGATCTACAGTCTACGATTCATTGGAGCTGAAACTAATGGGAGCAGGGCACCCTAGGGAACTAATTCTTGGGAGAGGGCCAAGATGGACGATTGAGTCAAAATTTGGATTGCAGGTTATGCATACTTTTTCATATTCAAGTTATCAACTCATTTTAGCCCGTTGCACACAAAAAAGGGTCAATTCCTCATCCTAATTTGCATAGTCATTTTCAACTAACAACAAAGGACCATTGCATTCACTTGTGCTTGAATCATCTTGAACTTAGTGGATCATATTCCTTCCAATGTAAGTGTAGAGTAGGCCTAAGATTCTTAGTTTGCATACAAAAACTAGTGAACCATATTTCCCCACTTACACCTATATTTTATAAAATATAAGTAAAGTATGTCCAAAGATATCGAATTTTAAAATATTTACTATGAAAGATATCCTTTTGGGGACACCTTTTTCCACATAAAAGTACAATAGATAATTACATGACATTTGAAATACTTGTCTGTAATAAAATGAAGGAAATCACACTAAACATTAAGTGTCTATGTATGTTGTAAATGTATGCTTATTATTACATGTATGATTATTAGTTTTGTTGTTGAATATGGTTGTGTTACATGGTATGTTATGTAATCTAGAGAGTAAACTTTTTAAGGAATTAAGTAGTCCCACTGCCCCATCTCTCCTTATTGATATATAGAAATCATGTCAGTATAGTGACCAAAACAAACCTATTTTGTAATAACCAAAACTTCAAAACATTAATATGGTACGCATGACAAAACTTCATGAATTCTTGGTAGACCAACATTGGGGTTTCAATCACTCTTTTTTCTCAGCTTTTGAGTATGGCCAACATAAATGACTCATATTTATGATGCTCATGGAAAAGTATGGAGGATGCTACTATCTTAGCATGATTTATCTTTTGGTTCAATTGAATGAACTAGCATTGCTAATATATATATTATTTTAAGTATATTCAACAAGTATAATATTTTAGAAAGTAAGTGTATTATAAAGTCCCTTTAAGATCCAAACCTAATGTGTGCATGTTCATTATGAATTAACTACATAGATTAATATTTAATTACCAAAGCATAGCAATAAGCTACACAAACATGTACTAAGTCGACCCATAATGACTAGTATAAATGGGTTGGAACCGTAGACACCTAAAAATGTCTCATTGATCGTGTACTAATTATTCATCTAATTGATTAAATAATTATTTAATTATTTAAATTAATTAATCTTATTCTTCTAAATCCATATTTCGCCACCATCTTACTAATTATTCAATTTCTATTTCTATCCTAATTAATCAATCATTTAACCCTTTTCTTAATATTAATTAAATATTCATTATTTAATTAATTATGATTTAATTCCTTTGATTAAATAATCTTTATTATTTAGTTAAATTCAATTTCTAAATAATTGAATAATATCTTAAAATTATTTAATTAGCTAATTCATTCCTCTAATTCAAAATCCAAATCCCCAAATTCTAATTTCATTAATTCTTCTAATTCAAACTCAAATTCATATTCTTTCAATTTCATCTAATTTTGTTACATGTGCATTTCAATTTCATGATTCAAAATTCAAATTGAATTCCTAAATCAGGTTTGCACGAATTCAAATATCAAGTTGAATTTAAATAAAGTCAAAATTCAATTAACATTCAAAAATCAAATTGCTCTAAATCAAGCTAAAAAAGCATGCAAAATGGAGTTGAATTTCAATAAAATATCCTACAACACATGTTAAATTAATCAACTCAATTAATTGATTAATTAAATCATTCATTCAAATTCTCTCCAATCATTTATTTCTATCTTCTAATTTGCTTTTTCCCAAAAAGCTTTCAATCAGTCATCTCTAGTTAACAATTCAATCTATTTAATTAATCATTTCAATTAATCGATTAATTAAAACATTTCCTTAATTATCCTCCAATCATTCTTTTTCATCTTTCAATCAGTTTTTTTCTCAATCAGTTAACTCATTTCTCTATTCAATCAATTGGGTTCCACCTCTCAATCATTTGTTTCATCTCCAAATTAGCAGTTCAACTATCAATCAACCTCTGAGTTCACTTGAGTTCCACCTCTCATCCAATCTTCTCCAAAAATCTATAAAGTCAGCCTGAATTCTTCATTTTCAACAATCACGAACTTCAAAATCTTGTGTCACTTGCAAGTTAGTAGCGCAATATCTAAGAGCCATCATACCACAAGAAGAAGGACAATGGAAGCTATATGTGATCATGGAATAGGGAGTTTTGATTGAATATTATACATCCTTATTGTCTTGTTTGCATTATTCTATTGATATTTGTTAGAATTCATAACTAGAATAAGGATTTGTGATTTCCTTATTATTTCTAGTTATACAATGATGAAATTTATTGAGTTACAAGAACCTCATAAGCAATAAAGTGTAGATATGAAAACCAAAACAAACGTATTGAAGTGTGTGGGAAAATAAGTATAACAAGTACCACGTAGTGGGCAATACTTGTCTTTATGACTTGTTTAAATATTAATTACGTTGAAAGCGTATGACACTCACATATGGATGCAACAACGCATGTAGATAAAAAGAGAAGCATTAAAATTGACATGTTTGTGACACTTAAATAATTTTATTTCTCAATTAAATATTTTTTAATTATTTAATGCTAATCTTCACTTCCACCTCTAACTACCACTCACCTCTAAGCTACCACTCACTCCGAGTTTAGTTTAACTAATCAATCAATTTGTCTATGTTCATCATTCAATTAGTTAATTGTGTAATTATCTCAATCTAATATTATTACTTATGTGGATATTTTTAGTTTTTGTAGAGAGTTTAATAAAAATATATAAATATAACTAGCATACCTATATTTTTAGAAATCTAAGTAAAGTATGCCGAGAGATATCAAGTTTCAAAATATGAAATATTTATATATTCAATGATAAAGAATGAGGTGCAGTTAAATTCAATGATAGATGGTGTTTTTAATTTAATTTTGGTTAAATTTGAATTAATGATAATCAAAATGAGATAAAGGCAATATCATACTTTTTAGAGGTATAATAACATTTGTAAAATATTTTGCAAATTAAAAATTTGGAATCATTTATCAAAATGATATTTAAAAAAGGGGAAAAAAAATCACTTGACTAATCATTCACGAAGTAATAATAATTGTTAAACAACATCTATAGTATATTATAATCATTCAATTTAGTCATAGATACAATGTGTAAATAGGTTTTTAAATTTTGTATCATGTTTTACTTTGTTAACCATTTATGCACTGGTAATATCTCTTACTCTGTTTTTGAAGGCTATAAGGCGATTATTAATAGAGAAAGGGTGTTACAATCTCATAGAGCTTTCTCCTTTTATTGGAATAGTGCAGTTATTCCAAAAGCAGACAACTTTGCTCGGCTTATGCTTAAGAAAAGAGTACTTATAGGGGAACGTCTTGCTAAGCTTGGAATAACATATGCATTTAATTGTGTTTTATGTGGGGTCCAATTAGAAATAATAGAACATCTCTTCCTACAGTGTCCTTTTGCTCAATGTTGTTGGGAATTTGTGCTTCAAAATTGAATTAGTCTACCCCCTTGTCAAATTAAATTTGGGATCATTTCTCTTCATGAACAATATTGTATAAGTCTTCTTTCTTTGCTTGCCTTTGGCGCATAGTTCCTGCCAATGTCACATGGGCCATTTGGTGGGAACAAAATAAGTGAATCTTCAGGAAAAATTCTTCATGAGAACAAAGTATTTGCCAACTTATTGAAAAAGCAGTTGTGGAAGAAGTGAATGTGTTTGTTCACTATCATAAATCAATAAGCTCGTTATATACTTCTTGGGATAATAATACTCTCAAAGCTTGGAATGGCATTTTTCTTCCTTTTAATGGGAGCTTGCATTCACCAGTCAAACAAGATGTTGACAGAGCTGCAGTGAAATGGCAGTCGCCCCATAGTGATCTCTTCAAACTCAATTTTGACGGTGCATCATGAGGAAATCCAGGTATATAAGGGGCTAGAATTTGTATACGAGATTGTAAGGATCGTGCAAAGTAATTCAAATCATTGTCTTTTCCATATGGGACAAATAACAGAGCAGAAGCTTTGGCTATCTTGTATGGTCTTCAACTTGCAAAGTTGCTTCAGATTGCAAAACTCCATGCCGAAGGTGATTCGTTACTGATAATCAACATGTGCAAATATAGGAAATGACATAATTAGTCTGTTGGTTATATTATGCATCAAGTGTGGAATTTATTGGAGAGTTTTGAAGAAGTCCAAATCTCTCATATTTACCGAGAAGGTAATAAACTTGTAGATCAATTAGCTAACATGGGGTGTGCAAGGGAAGAAATCTTTTGGTATGATGATGTGGACACACATTTTAAAAATTACCCAATTTTTCAAGATATGTTGGAGCGTGATAGGGAATCTATAATTTACTAAGTTGTGCTTATGTGGAATTGAATTCAATTCATAAGTGATGGCATGCAATTTAGATTACAAGTTTGTTGTTGCCTTGGAATTGTGAAAGGATTAATAGATTGTTTGTATGCTTAATTAATTATTGATAAGAAAAGATGGTGTTGTGTGGGTGTGATGGTTGATGCAATATTTAAAGTTTTTTACCTAACCTTCCTTCATTTCTTTGCAGCCTGCCGGTTTTGGGGTACATGTTTCATTAATTGGATTTGACATATTTTCATATCCCATCAATTTTCATCATTACGGGCTTCTTAAACTTCATTTAACTACTTCTTAAGTCCATCATTGCATTTCAAACTCCGTGTCAAAACAAACTACTTGTGGTGGTCTTTGTTCGAGTGTGTTTTGGTGGTTATTCGAGTGTGGTGTTGACGTTGCTTTCAAGGAGACACAGGTCATGAAAGATTATCTTCCATGAAACCACAAAGCTCCCTTTACAGTTGCAGATGATGAACGTTTGTCCCTTCTCTGGTGCGTTGGGTGTGGAAGACCTTCAACAATGCTTTAAGGTGGATTGTGAGGTGTTCTATACTGCCATTTGTGATGTAATTGGTGAGGAAATACTGCATCCAAGGTCACCTAGAATTATATTTCCTTCCAATTTAGTGGATTTAGTGGGTGATTTTGAATTGGTGGGAAAATTATGGTAAAATTTGTCAAGTGCAATTTTTTGAAAAATAATGCATGACTAAAAAGTGTTCAATCTTATGTTTTTTGGGAAGGGAATGCATATATTGGTGGTCTATTTCCAAGGCATTATTCGTGGCATAAGGACATGCATGCAAAAATTTATGGACTCTTTCAAGATATCGATTGATATGGGTAGTTCAAGTTTCCTATATAGAGTCTTGGATAAATATCATTTTGAATTGGGAAGGCAGGTAGACAACTACAAAGACAAGTTTCATGCAGTCTCTACTTTGCTCAAGCATGAATGCCTTCATGGTTCTTCTTCAAATCTTCCTTAGCAAATTCCTGATATGAAAGTGACCTTACACTTTGATCCAACTAATCAAGTTCAAGCCATTAGAAAGGAAGAAGTGGGAGAAAATTCAGTTCAAGGTCCTTTTATATGGTTCGAATAACTCAAATCATATGTAGTTGTTGCATATATATATCATAGCTAATATGGTTTTGCAGTAAATAATTAGTTGTGTAAGCTTCTAATAGCTTTCAGGATGATAAAGAATATGTAATTGAAGATGGTTAGTGAAGAGGGAAAAATAGATTTAAAAGGTAAACTGATCAAAACATAACGAAATAAACATGCAGAATGCTAAAATATCATAAAAAGACCATTTCACCTGGCTATTTTACCTTCTCCTTCGGATTGAGCTTGATGAAGTGAAGGTGCCCCTTGATAATGCTCCACTTGATGTGCTCCTTTGATTGCTGGATGTGGATGGCTCTCCAATATTGTGCACAAATGATAAGGATGAGATGATCAAGTTGCCAAGATGATTTCCTGGGCTCAAAAGGGCAGCATAAGCTTACTGAATTTCAAGATGTTTTGAATGAAGGGATGGAACCCTATTTTATAGGAAGAGGAGAGGAAAACGGATGGCTAGGATGAATTCGAGATGAAGGGCTAAGATTTACTTGTGAGGTCACACAAGGTCCAAGAGAGGGTGTGGAGACCAAGAAATATGCCTTAAAGGCATTTCGTATCTCCACACTCTACAAGATGCATTGGAGGAATTAAAAATTCTCCAAAAATGGATATTATGGGGATTAGAAGAATAAAAAGGAATTAAAAATTCCTTGGGAGAGGGAAATGCCTAGAGGAATGTAAGATTTCGAAAATCTTACATTCATCTAGAAAAAGAGCATTTAAAGCTAGTGGCTGGATGAAAGGACAAAGAGTTGACTTTGTGGCTAATCATGATGATTAAGCATTAACGACTCATTAGGAGGGGAATTAGAGGAAATGTTAGGTGGGATTTATATTTGTAGGAGAATTTGACTAAAAGAATAATGTTAAGTGAGTTTAGGGAGTTTCTAGAAGAATTTATTAGGTTAATGATGAATTAAGAAGATAACTTGTAGGAATCCTGTAGGTTAACTAATTAATTGAAATTAATTAGCTAAGAGGAAGATTTGTGAGGATTTGATTTTTTAGAAGAATAAAGAAAGGGATTGATTTATTAAATAAATCAATCATATGCTATAGTGACAATATTAATTATATTTAATTAATATTGAGAAGAATTTTAATTAACATAATTAATTAATTAATTATGTGAGGAATTAAAAAATAATTAAAATAATTATTTTTAAGTGTCTACAGTTAGTTTTAGGATTTCTCATGCCTTTATGGCATTTTGTATCTATTTCAAACTTTATTATTATAAATATATATTATAGGCTTTGTGCCTTTTGCCAAAAAAAAGTCTCTTCATTTTCAATATCATGAAGAAGAGCCCGAACTTTGATGGTTGCGTTGGACTTCACAACATATAATGTAGGTATCCCATAGTGAGCACGTAACAACCTAAATAATGGTATGACTTGATGCATTGTGAATTTGATTGAATATATTAAACTTAAGAATAGCAAGCAACAATTCTTCAAGTGGTCCTATGTGAAAACTAATTCGTGATTTTCCCTTAAGAAATCTCATGAACTTCATACTAAGTTGTTCAGATAGGTTGTGTTTTTTGATTGCCATTATTGGCCTAGTAGTGACCTTCCATATACATCCAACAAGGTAAAGGTCTTGAAGCTCATGGTATTGAGAAATTGGCCAGTCACATAAATTTATATTCTCAATTCGTAGATTATAAAATTTTACATCTAAGTTCATTTTCACCTTGGAACAATAGAGGAAGTTAAAGTATAAAGAATAATTATCAAATTTTCTGTGATTATTCTTTGGTCCATTTTTGTCAATTTTATTGATAATTTTTTTTTCTCAACTAGTAGAAGATACTTAATTCCTCTATACGAAGGATGACATTGAATAGAAGATGGTAGTGGTGCTTTTTCAACCAAGTGGACACCCATGCACGTACATTGCGTGACATTTTGCTCACCTGCAAGGAAAATATTTTTTATCTTTTAAATCAATATTGAATAGTAGAAGATACATATTTTAAACTTAAAGGCAATATATCTTAAGGTGAGGTAATTAGATAAATTTATAGAAATTTTCTCCATTTGAAGTAAATGTATGATTTTAAACAGGAAATAAAGTAGAGCAACATATATCTAGCATTTCTCTTATCATAACAAAAAGAATGATGCAAGGTTAAACATGATGTATATTGAGAAAATGCTACATATTTCAATTTTTTCTTCATTGGAAGTAAATGTATGTAGTTATATAGGAAATAGAATAGAACAACATATATGTAGCATAAATTAAAAAATGATACTTTAATATTAAAGTATTATTAAGATATTATTTAAATTGTATATATTAATCAATATCAAATTATTATTGAGCTATTACTATACTTTTGTATTTTTATATTTCTATTAAACTCTTCACCATAGAAAAAAATCTATTAAGACTAATTATTGTTATATTATTATATATTTATATTATTATATATTTATATTACTATATTACTCATAGTGAGAATATGTAAATAGTTTTGTAAAAAAACAAATGAAGAAGCGATACAAGGATGTTAGCAATTATTATCATGGTTGAAAATCACACATTTATTAATGATAATTCATTTCATATTATTTGAAGAAAGATAAATTACATCAATTATATTCTAAATATTTTAATCTATTTTCTTTGGCCTTTCGCTTTGCAAGTTGTCTACCTTTTTTCATTTTTTCATAACGATGAAATGAGAATGTTGGCACTATTCTGAGACCTTCCAAAGACTTTACATGAGACACTACCATGAATATTAATCATGTTCTTTCTCGTGGTCCTATATCAATTGTAACTTTTGATATAGTCAACCCTTGAGATTTATGTATTGTTAATGCCCATGCCAATCTTCATGGTAATTGAAGTGTTTTTCCCCTTTGTATTATTGTTATTGGAATTTTATTTGGATGATGATTGTCAAATAGTATTCCCGAATAATTACCAAATTCAGTCATGATATATGTTGGTGGTTCAGGTGTATAGCTTTCTAGTTTATAGATAATCTTTCGAATATATCCTAGAGCTCCATTTACAAGTCCTGCTTGTATCCAAAGATTTGAAGCCAACATCACTCTTGAATTCTCACTGATTAAAATCTCTAGATCAAGTTCTTCATTAGAAAAATATTCTAGTTGATGTACGCTTCCTACTTTTGTTGCAAGACTCTATGCACTGGGACATTTCAATGAATATACTAACGAATAAGAGAGAAGAAAATTAATGTAGCTTAGTGTTGTCAATTCTTCTTTGTTTGAGACAGTACAAATTTTAAATGGATCTCAACAACCATATAAATTGTTATTATTTTCTTCCCAACTAAGTAGATCTGAACTAAATCCATGTCTGTAATAGGTTTAAAACTTACATACAGGTTCCATATATAATAGCATGTACTTCTATGGTTTAGCTTAATGATGTATAATTTTAGTGGCATGTAGTGATTTCAAACTATCTTCGATGCAAAAAGTCTTCACGAAAAGACAAAGAAAAAATGTAATATGAAATTCATTGTAAAGAATCAATATTACAGATGAACATTGTTGGGCCCATATACAAATTTCCATTCTATATGCACTCCTGTTTGTAGTCATGCTGGTCTAGTTCATTGGTCGAAAGCTTGTTTAAATTTTGCCCTTGTCTGTCGGTCCTTGTTAGTTTTCATTGCATTGAACTTGAACTTGAACCTTTTTGGTTCAAGCTTCAAAGTTCGACGAGCATTGTTTTGAGCATCCTTTCTTCTCGTGCAACTTTAAGCTTTGCTAGTCTTACCGGCGTTTTGCATTCTTTGAACCTTGAACTTGAACCTTTTTGGTTCAAGGTTCAGGTTCAACATTCGTCAGGTTAATGTTTTTTTTTGTGGTGCTCGTGCAAGGTTCTGAGTTATATGTTCGGGTTCTTTGGAAGGCGTGTGACTTGCCACGTGGTGATGGCGCGGGTTTTCAAAACTCGATTCATGGTCGCCGAAAGAAAGAATATTCTTTTTCCAGTGATTTGAAATCTATCATTTATGGCAAGTATGTGTGAAAATCGACAATGTCAGAAGAGAAGTGACTTAACGGTTAAGGTGAACCACAGCGTAATCATTTCAAAGTAACTTCACATGAACAAGGAGTAATAAGGGCAGTTTTAGTAATGATGGGTAAGATTTTCTCTGCTTTAAAACTGAGTAGTTGTCTCATCACAAGTATTATTTTTTATCAGAAGATTTTGGGGAAGGAGTTTTCGGAGTGGGAAAATTAGGCAGCGATAAAGGTGTACAAGCAGAGGAAGGTATGTTCAACAATTTTCTAAATTGTTGCAGTTTGTTTTAAAAGATCTGGGTGTTCTTTAGCTGCTTGTTTTGTGTTCAATTTCCTTCTTCACCTGGGGTTAATTTGGGAAAAAACCACGAACCAGAAGATGATGCCTGTTTTACCCAAATTGGTGAGCCCATCTTCCCTTGTAAGCTCTTTACCGGAATTGGGAAACACAACCCTAGTTCAACTAGACTTGGAGGTCTTTCTGGGGAGAATTAAAAATTCAACCGCAGACATGATGAAAGATGTGGCTCAGAGCGGTTTATTGGAAGCCGCTGCTTTCCCCACTACTGCTTTTTGTCCAGAATTAGTCTTAGAGTGTATGAATCATTATGACAAGGGCAACAGATGCATAAGGAGAAATGACGGTGAAGTTTTATTGTCTATTGACAAACAAATGGTAATGGCAGTTATGGGTATCCCACACTGGGAAGCCTATGAAGACTGGACCATTGGTAAATCATACGGGATCTTCTCTGAGAAGAAGCAGTATTATAGAATAGTGATTGCTCGAAATTGGGTAGTAAAATTCCAAAAGGGAGGCTCGAGGTTACCGAGACCCTTAACTCGTGAACACTTAATCCTGGTAATCCGAGATGTGGTCATACTACTGAGCAGGGTAAAAGTTAATTCTCATTCTTTTTACTAGGAGGACTGGATGTATTTCTTCATCCAGGTTACTCTAGATAAAAATCACTTTATTGATTGGGGAACTATTATCGCAGAAAGATTACATGAGGGTCTGAGTAACTATCTTGGAATGTCTAATTTTTATATGTCATCCTATCTACCATACATGCTTGCCTGTGTTAGAGAGTGGTCCGGGTTGTCACATGTAAAATGGGTTCAAGGTATGAGAATTTATGAGTATCATCCTAGTTTAACCTTGAAAGGGCATGTTGATGATTACCTCCTTTGGAATGATGTTTTCACTGGAAGGCTAACTTTCGAGTTATAGGGAAATTTGCACGGAAGAATGTCCCGGAAGCAGTTGAACTCGTCAATGTATATGGCAGTTTCTTCATACAGTTCAACCATTTCACTTATTTAAGAGTCGGAGGATTTAAGGGTGAGCCCTTTAGGCTTCCTAGGTACGTCTCAGACTCTTGCATATTGATTGAGGTATCTAGACAACTCGCTTACGTGGTCAAAGATTATGGTGAGGACTCCGACACAAGCGATATTTTTCCCATTGATTTAGGACATTATAGCTGCAGATCAGTTTCTGATGCATTGAACCTTGAGCTTGAATTTAAAAAGTTTCATTTGAAGTCCTTTGTAAAGAGGGATAACTTTGACCATAGGGGTTTCATTCCTCAGTATGTAAAAAAAGCGATGTCTGATCAACATGTCTCTCGGTTGGAAGATTATTGGGAAGGCTGTCGAGATGAATTTGAAGTATGAAGAAGGAGTTGGTCAAGACTAACTTTGAAGCAAATTCATGATATGAAGTTACCCATGGATACTTCAGGTGTCACCAGTGATAATGAGGATACACTTGACTCTGAGTTTATGAGATGGGTTCATAATGAACCTCTTCTGGAAGTAGATTGGAACAAGAAGATGAGTGACAGTGTTCAGACGCGCACTTTTGGTGTAACCCGGAGGACAAAAAATTGGTTGAGGGCTCGTCGTTCTCACCCAACGCAAACCACCAGCCCAAGAAGCAAAAGTGGGAAGAGGAATACTATGAATAAAATTTCTGCTGTGACTAACATTCCGATTTCTGATGCAGGGAAAGTATAGGGAAGGATTAAGGAGGAGAAACCTAGCATCGGGGTCAAATTTCCTGTTGCTGGTCGAGTAACCAGATCAAGATCCAAGAAAGGTTTCAAACCACCGGCTTCTCACCTCATTCTAGATTTGGATCTAGAAGAAACACCAAGCAAAATGACATCCCTGGTTTCAGAAGCAGACAAGCTTTCGATTGACATTGATACTATTTTTCAAGATTCAGGAACACTTGAGATTCAATCTCATGTAGTGATAGTTCTGATACTTAATATAAGTACAGATCCGATAGCCAAAAAGATGAGAGGGGGGGGGGGTGAATCATACAAACTTGATCATCAATGAAAACATCAGATTCAACCTCGGTAACATATATCAGTCATAGAATAAAAACTGACAAACATGCAAACTCAAAAGCATATGAACAATATAAACCTCATAACACCAGATTTAACGTGGAAATCCAAATAGGGAAAAACCACTGTGGGATATCGGACCCACTAAGAAATATACTTTTCTAGAGTATGCTCAGTTAAAAGCCAATCTTGTTAAAGATTACAAAACACATTGCTAGATGTGACCCGGTTAAGGGATTTCCCTCAGATCTGTTAGGATCTTCACTTTGTTAGAAGTGACCTTGTCAAAGGATTTCAAACACTCATTTAGAATGTCACCTTGTTAGAAGATTTACTTATAAGACTGTTAAGTCCACTCGGTTAAGAGATTTCTTGTTACTTTCACAAGCTAACAGTAATACAATCTATCTGCAACTTTACATCTAAAATGCTAAAGCAGATTCTTATTTGTTCAACACAATCTAGACATAGAACTAATCTTGTCTATCTGCTGGGCATCAATACTCTATTATTCCAACAGGTCTTCAAGCTTCTGTGCTCGGTGATCACTATGTAGCATCCCTGTGCATACACTTGCCCGCATCCACTGTTTATCAATAGTTCCTTATTTATAAACAATCATCTAACCGCTTAATCTCCTTGATCACATTTCCCATGATCAATCATAGCCATCAGATCTTCAATCTTGTCCAAGTTCATTGTATCTTACGATCTGAAAAACATTTTACCCTGCCTCAAAACTTGCACAATCATCTTGGAACTTGTGTTAGAGTAATGCGGTTCAATCTGAGCTATAGATCTTCTTGCCGACTTTCCATTGCCTTAGATTTGTTAACAAACTTCTTCCGTGACTTGCCAATCATTGATCCGCTCCAGCTCATCAGCTTCTTTCATTAAATATCACATGTAAACATTTAATGCATTCTATTATAGCTCGGTTACAACTCGGTGAATACTAAACTTTACTTGGTAGACATTTTGTCTTCATTAACTGACTGCGATAACCTTAGGGTTTACCGAGTAGGTTCTTTGCTTGATAACATAGTGTAGTATTAACCTTTACATTTTACAACATGTGTATGATGTTAAAGCAATCTAAAACATCAAGATCTCATCATTGTCTGACTCGGTAGAGTTGCCCATTGAATAACTTATCCCTTTATTCATCATATTCTTTCCTGTGTCTTTACCGACTTCTTTATAATCTTCATATCATATTTCTTAAGATATGGCAACATCATACTGAATTAGAAAATCAATTTCTTGACATCAATGACAAAATAATAATATCAAGACAGTAAAACATCTTTAATCAGTTATGTCCATAATCATCAACAACCTTCTCAATATCCTTGTTATATTGCCAACAATGTAGGTCATACCACTCCCCTATCCTCAGCAGGGTTTTCATCCATGTCTTCAAAGGAGTTAACCCTAGCACCAAAATGGCTAAATGACTCCATCTCTAGAAAAAGGAATGTAGTTCCGATTTCAGTATCAATGCAGGATGCTGTAAGAAAATGCCTGGGAAGGTCTGTGAAGCCTAAAAAGTTAAAAACAGAGTCAATGATTGACTTTGATGAAAATACGAAGCACTAGACTGCGGATATCACTAGACCCAGGCCTAACAAAGATGATGCTATGGCCTCAGAAGTGGATTAAACTGTGGAATGGATAGATTTGGGAGTCGGAACTAGAGTTGTGGATGTTAAACACCTGGAGACTTCAACCAAACGAATCATCTCCCGTACCTGGAAGGATGAAAGGGACAAGGCTGAGTTGAAATAGAGTTTGACACAAATGGCTCAATATATTCATGCTTTGCAGAACAGCCCGTTGCCATTATCACAATATTCAGGACCTTTTAGTCCAAAGTCAGCTAGTAATCAAAAATTCCTGGATGAAGTTCAACGAAACATGATGATCGCCGAGGTTTTCTCAAAATGGCTCACCACAATCATGTGACAGGCAACCAATTACATAACTGTCTTGGTTCAGATTTTCAAGGATGCCAATGAGGTCACCAAAACCTTAGATACCGACTTGGTCTCATGGCAGAAGGAGAAGTCTAAATGGACCGTGATTTCAAAGCAGATGCGGGATATCCAACGTTATGGGCTAATGAACTTTCTAGCTAAAAACCAAGTGTTAGGCCTGAATGAAGATGTCATATTTATTTGCAAAGAGAGTATCGAATGGCGCAATCAGATTATTGAGCAGGGTTATAATGAGTCAGCCAGCCTGTGCAATGAATTAACAACCCTGAGGACAACCATGCAGAAGGACTTGCGGTGTGTGGATGTTTAATTACTTAAGGAAGGCAGTGAAACTTTGGAGGACACCACGGAAATGATTAACCAATTCGATAGTCACATCAGGTAGATTAAGATGGAGAAAACCTTATCGGTGGAAGATTTCACACGGATATCTAAGGTGGAATCAATGCTCACCGTGTGCCTTGATCATCTGGATTCCCATAGGGATAAAGTACAAATGGTAAAGAGGAAGAAGGAGCTTTGGAAGTAGAGGGTTATTCATATTAGTTTGCCGCACGTAATGGTAATCCAGGAGTTTTCAAAGGTACATCAAGAGTGGAGCGTGGCCAAGACGGTGATGGTGTCTGTCCAAGACACTAATCCGAGCGATAACGCCGAAACAAAGCAGTCTACATGACTAGCACTGCTGGTAGTTGTTTGCCAGCAAGCCTAGTTATTTTTTTTAAAATTCAGTTATTGTAGCTAGGGTTGATTTCCATTAACTCTTATGAGTTAATTTTACTTTGGTTAAAAAACTATTGGGTCTGGTGACCTATAAGTATCTGGTGTAATGACTTTGTCGAGGTTCGCTAAGTTTTTGAAAAGAATGGCTTTAAGACTAGTTAAATACATTTTGTGTATGAAGAAAGAGGAGGAACATATGTGAATGTGAATCTTTTTAATAGCTATTTTCAATTTCAAATCTATGTGTTTGATTTCAAAGTTGATTTCTGTGCAAGTCTATTTTGTGGAAAGGGCTGTTATACTTTTTATATATGCAGAAGATTATTGGCTAGGCTAGATTCATTTTGGAAGCCTTTTCATTTTGTTTTAGTGATCATATGAAGTCTGTCGGCTTTATATATAAAGTTATATATGGATCAGTGTCTGCATTCATTTTGTATTGACTGGTGTATGCAACTGCCTTTAAGTGCTTTCTGGTGAAAAGCATTCCATTGATTGTATGTAGTTTGGAGCCGAATGAACATTAACTAGAGGGAGTTGTACCTAAATTCAGAGGTTAATCAATTAAATGGTTTTCCAATTGTTTGGTAGGAGAAATTATCTGTTTTTCTATGTTTCACACTGATGTTATTTAATTACATAGTGAAAGATAAATCTGTATACCAACAGATTTTTGGCGACTCTGATGGGGATCGAAGAGAAAAATTGAATTGCGAAACCATATCGTCTTTATAGTATACTCTGTTTTCTATAAATGGTTTTGCCTCTTGAAGGGTTCTTGCCTTTCTTGCAACCAAATTTAAACTGGGTACAAGAGGAACAAAGTAACATTACCTCGGAGTTGGATACTCTAGCTTGGAGGCATAGAGGAAGTCAGGCAGAATATGATAGAATTAGTGCTCTTTTTAGTGAAATTGAAAGACAATCAGATAAGCCTGAGTTAGTCATTGAAAGAATAGTGGTTCCTAGGGTCTTCTTTATTCACATCCCCGATAATCAATTCCAAATTCCCAAACGTTTGTTGCCCTGATTGTTACACACTAGACTCCAGACCATATACTAGATCCCAGAGGAGAGGGGGGGTTTCCGATCCTATCTTTGAAGAATTACAAAATCTAGGTTTCCAATCCAATTTCTCGCCCCAATGAAGGGCAAGAAGTAGACCTCCGTCTCCTTTTCCATCAGCACCTGCTTCCCCTGTTTGTCAAGATTTGGTCTTGCACGACGTTCCCATCCCCATTTCATTCAACCCTACTCCCCTTAATATTATACTTCCAATGGCGGCCAATAACCCTTGGGGGGCGACTGTAGGCCTGTTGAACCTAGGCTTGAACCTTAATCCTTTGCCTAAGGTTGCTAGAGATCATCTGCCTAAGTTTAGCAGGGATGGGATGGTCACTGTAGATGAACATTTGAATGCTTTCAGTGTAGCATGTGGAGTAATAGTGGTTCAACATGAGGATGTGGCTATTAGGCTGTTTATCCAAACATTGACCGGAGTGGTGGCGGACTGGTTTTATCATTTGCCAAATAGTGTGATAACTACCTGGCAGGATTTGAAGACAAGATTCGAAGCTAGATTCAAGGTAGCTAAAGATGAACACTCACTTCTAGCTCAGTTATCTCAGTTGAAAAAGGAACTTCCTAAATCCATGAGAGATTTCATGGCCAGATTCAATAAGATTTTACACATGATTCCGGTCAACCAAAAACCCTCAGATGATAATCTCAAATGTTTCTTTATTAACTCAATGCCCTCTGAAATAAGTTTTTTGATTCGTAGGTAAAGGGTTGTAGATTTGAGTGCTGCTAAAACCCTTGCAGTTGAACTAGAAGATGATTTGATTACTACAGGCAAATGGAAACGTGAACTGTAAACATCCAATGCACAACCTGCTTCTTTTTCAGATCCTGTCATTCAACGGTTAATGAATGATGTAATTGTCTTGAAGAGGCAAACTCCTAAAGTAAGTACTTCCTATTCCCAGCCATATCAAGACCTTCCTAGGAGATATCCTAACCAACAGGCAGGGGGTGGAGGAAGACAATTACAATTACCCCCTGTCCAGCAAAGACTTGCTATTGAGGCACCACCACTCAAAACAAATTCTTGTGTGTTCCATTTAACTGATGAACATGATGGATCTTCATGCTCGGAGATGGTTCATTTTTCTCAAATGATCAGTAAAGGAGAAATAGTCTTAGAAGCGGATGAAGTAAGCTCTCAAACTATGCCTGGCGACTCTAAAATTCATTATGTGGAATATGTCTTCGACTCATAGAGGGGAGGAAACATGTTGGTATCTTTGGAGGATTCTTCATACGCAATTCTTACAAGAACTCAACAGAATTTGAAATCTCAAGATGTTGCAACACCTGTACATAGTTCGGAGAAGGGGAAAGAAATCTCAACCCATCATGGAGGTATGTCAAAAGTGGTTCTAGATGTTGCTCCTTTAAGTTCTCATTCCTTTACTAATCCTTTTGATATCATTGAGTTCTGTAAAACATCTCATGTTCAGATTTCTCCAACTGAGTATTTGAAGTTGAACCTGTGGGAACTTGATAGATTGGTTGAATTTGTTAAAGGGGATGATGCCTATGCCTTAGCTAGCGAAGCCCAGACACCTGTCAATACTGTTCCACCAGCACATGCTGATGTCAATGCTGCTCAAGTAACCCTTGAGAGCTCATCAAGGTCTTCCCCTTTGCAAGATGACCTCCTTGAACCTAGCCTTGAAAGTAAACTAGAACCTTTCTATGTGTCCTTGTATATTAATGGGCACAAGTTGAGTAATTGCATAATTGACTCGGGAGCGTCCGATAATGTCATGCCTTCGGCTGTAGTAAAAGCTTTAGGTTTGACCCTAACAAAGACCTTTGACAAGTGTTATTCCATAGATTCCAAGTAGGTTCCTTTATTAGGACAAATTAAAGATGCGCAGGTCGCCTTAGTTGCACATCCTGCCAAGAGAATTAAGTTGACAATCCTAGTGGCTGACATTCCTGCTAGCTATGGTATGTTGTTGAGTCGCACGTTTTGTAAAGACATGGGAGGGGAGATTAAGATGGATTGGTCTCAAGCGACCATCTCAGTTGGAAAATAGAGAGTCCTTTTGCACCCTGAAATGAAGGCTAAATACATAGTCTTTCCCTCTGATGATCCGAAAGCTCAAATTCTGTATCAAGATTGTGGCTTTGGCAATTACATGATAATGACTGACCCTCAAGATGAGAATATTTTACTAGGTGCAGGTAGGTCAAATGAACTCTGGTCCATGGAATTTGATGGGAGTTGTTCATCTTCAGGATCAGGTGCTGGGGTTGTTTTGGTGTCCCCTCGTGGAGAGATTATTCCTTATTCCTTTAAGTTGGAGTTCCAAAACACAAATAATACGGCCGAGTATGAGGCCTTGCTATTAGGTCTAGATGAAGCAAGGAGGTTACAAATTAAGATGTTGAGGGTGCAAGGTGATGCAAAACTTATTGTGAAGCAGGTGAGGGGCTTATTTGTTGTCAAAAATGAGAGATTAAGACACTATAGAAATCGTGTTTGGGATGAGATTGAGGCCTTTGATGCTTTTTCAATTGAAGTCGTTCCTAGGGAATTTAATTCAAAGGTAGATTCTTTGGCGGTATCTGCAGCCCTGCTGGTTCCACACCCAGATTTCACAACTGATACTTACAGGGTTGAACTGGTTTATAAACCCAGTGTGCCAGATAATTCTGAATCCTGGCAGGTGTTTGAAAGCGATAAGAAGATTTAGAGCTTTCTGCAATGTGCTGACATTTTCACATCCTTGTTTTATGAAGGGTCGGCAGAGAGTTGTAAGGAGTTTTCTCCTGATACGCAAGAGGAAGCGTATGATGGGCTGTTGCAGTTGAAGGGAAATAAAATTCCAAAAGGTTTAGCTTATCTTGAACATCTCTTTGACAAGAAAGATGGGTATGTCAAGCGAAGAGATAAAGAAGCCCCTGTGACTTAGAGCTCTGGGGAGTATGAGCAAATTAACATTGGTACTGATGAGGATCCTAAATTGGTTAATTTAGGAAAATATTGTTCAGAAGTGGAAAGAAAGAAGTTCATTGATTTACTGGTAGAGTTTAAAGATGTATTTGTGTGGAGCTATGATGATTTGAAGAACTTTAGGGATGGTAAGTTTCAACATCAAATTCCTTTAAAACCAGGTGTTAGTCCATTCTGACAGAAGTTAAGGAACTTTAATCCCAAGGTAGTAGAAGCAATTTTTCATGAGGTTGACAAAATGTTGAAGGCTCGAATTATCTATCCTATACATCATTCTACCTGGGTTGCGAACATAGTTCCTGTCCGGAAGAAGAATGGCGAGATACGAATCTATGTTGATTTCATAAATTTAAATCAAACAAGTTTGAAAGATAATTATCCCCTGCCTACGATGGATCATATTTTACAAATTGTTTCTGGGTTAGAAATGATGTCTATGTTGGACAATTTTTCTGGATATAATCAAATTAGTGTTGCTGAGTAGGATCAACACAAGACAACCTTTATAACTCCTTAGGGCACCTTCGCTTATAACAGGATGCCTTTTGGGCTGATTAACGCGGGAGCTACTTTTCAAAGAGTGATGGACCTTTCCTTTGGACATTTGAAAGACAAGATTATTGTGGTGTATCTGGATGATTTAACTGTATTCTCCAAAAAGAGGAAACATCATGTGCGGGACTTGAGGAAAGTTTTAATGAGATGCAGAGAGTATGGGGTATCCTTAAATCCTAAAAAGTCTATTTTTGGTGTCATGGAGGGAAAAATTTTGGGGCACATTGTCTCACAGGAAGGAGTGAAAGTTGATCCTCAAAGAGTAAAGGCGATACAACAGCTTGGCCTTCCCTCAAATAGAAATGGAGTAAGGTCATTCTTTGGACTGGTGAACTTCTTGAGACGCTTTATTCCTAACTTTGCTGAGACTACCAAGTACATTGTGAATATGATGAGTGAGAAGGTAGCTTTTAAGTGGAATGAAGCTGGCAGAAAAGCTTTCGAAGAGATTAAATAGGCAATTGCAAATGCACCCACCCTGGTAAATCTAGACTTTAATAAAGATTTTATTATTTATTGTTATGCATAAGACCATACTATGTCGGGGATTTTGATACAAAAGGGTGAAGATAATGAGGAAGTGTCGATCTCGTTTATGAGTGTTCCCCTGAAGAAGCATGAGCTGAAGTACTCACAGATAGAGAAGCACACTTATGCAATGGTTAAGGCCGTTAAGCAGTTCAGGTATTATATACTTCACTCACATGCAATTGTCTTTGTTCCTAATATTTCAGTGAAGGTTGTTTTAACTCAACAAGATGTTGGCATCAACAATAGAGTGTCTTGGGTTTCCAAGATATAGGAATTCAATTTAGATATCAAGCCCATTAAACTGGTCAGAGGACAAGGCCTCTGTAGATTGATGGCTGAAAATGAGTTCAAAGAGGACAGTAATTTACCTTTAACTCTGTTCGTCGATCACCAAGATTCATGGTTCACTAATGTGGCATATTATCTTACATATGGGGACTGTCCAGATTATCTTTCTCCTAGAGAGAAAAGGAATTTGAGGTTGAAAGCTGCGAAATAGGTTCTCTCGAATAACATATTGTATAAAAAGGGCTTGGATGGCACTTTTCTCTGATGTGTGGATAAGCCACATCAAGAAGCTCTATTAAAAGCTTTCCATAATGAAGCATGCGGCGGTCATTTTTCTTCTACGGTTACTGCATACAAAATCCTGCGAAATTATTACTATTGGCCAGGGATGTTCGGGATGCATAGTCTTGGGTGGCGAGGTGTGAGAAATGCAAGTTTTTTATTGGTAAACCCCAATTGGCCACATTGCCTTTAAGGCCTGTGGTGATTGAAGAACCATTTAAGCAGTGAGGGCTCGATTTTATTGGTCCTTTGAATCCTAGTTCTAGTGCGGAGCACACCCACATATTAACAGCGATAGATTATTTCACCAAATGGGTGGAGGCTATTCCTATAAGGAAAAATATCTCAAAAATTATGTGTACATTTCTTAAGGAGAATATTCTTCTCAGGTTTGGAGTTCCTCAGAAAATAGTCACAGATAATGCATCAAATTTCTCTTCGTCAGAATTGAGCTTGTTTTGCTATGACCACGGAATTGCCTTGGCACACGCTTCTGATTATTATCCACAGGGTAACGGTCAAGCAGAATCAAGTAACAAGAACTTGATTAATATTATGAAAAAGTTAGTCAGTGAAAATTTCAGGGATTGGCATAAGAAGCTACATGAAGCACTATGGGCGGATCGAACTTCACCAAAGCGGGCCATAGGGATGTCACCATTTGAGCTAGTATATGGAATTGGCGTGCAAGTCTCTCTTCCTTTAGAATTAGCTACTTCTAAACTGCAGACGGTGATAGAAGATGCATTTTTTTAGAGTTCTCTTGAAAAGCGGATCATGTATTTAACCAAAATTGAAGAAGAGAGAGAAAAGCTGGTTGACAAGATCACAGAGCATCAGATGAAGGTTAAAAAGATTTTTGACCAGAAGACAAGGCACAAGAAGTTCATGAAAGGAGACCTAGTGTTATTATGGGATAAAAGAAGAGAACCGAAAGGTGCTCATGGCAAATTTGAGTCGTTGTGGAAAGGACCTTATGTGATCTACGAGGAAAAGGGGCCCAATTCTTTTAAACTTGCTTATCAAGATGGTTTTGAGCTTCCCCTATCCTATAATGGCCAGGATTTAAAATTGTATCAATTATAAACAAGCATCCCCTGTTGACTTGTACATATTTATTTTGCTGTGCTAGTTTAGGTATGTTCATTTTGTTATAGGTAGATCCTTAGTCAGTTATGCTGTGAACCAGAGATCCTGTGATTTATTGCTTGGTATCTTATGACACCCAGTCCCAATGCAGAGCCACTGTTGGGCCCATATACAAATTTCCATTCTATATGCACCCCTGTTTGTAGTCATGTTGGTCTAGTTCATTGGTCGAAAGCTTGTTTAAATTTTGCTCTCGTCTTTCGGTCCTTGTTAGTTTTCATTGCATTGAAATTGAACTTGAACTTGAACTTGAACTTGAACCTTTTTGGTTCAAGGTTCAAAGTTCGATGAGCGTTGTTTTGAGAGTCCTTTCTTCCCGTGCAACTTTAAGCTTTGCTAGTCTTACCGGCGTTTTGCATTATTTGAACCTTGAACTTGAACCTTTTTGGTTCAAGGTTCAGGTTCAACATTCGTCGGGTTAATGTTTTTTTTTGTGGTGCTTGCGCAAGGTTCTGAGTTATATGTTCGGGTTCTTTGGAAGGCGTGTGACTTGCCACGTGGTGATGGCGTGGGTTTTTAGAACTCGATTGACGGCCGCCGAAAGAAAGAATATTCTTTTTCCAATGATTTGAAATCTACCGTTTATGGCAAGTATGTGTGAAAATTCGGCAATGTCAGAAGAGAAGTGACTTAACGGTTAAGGCCAACCACAGCGTAATCATTTCAAAGTAACTTCACACGAACAAGGAGTAATAAGGGTAGTTTTAGTAATGATGGGTAAGATTTTCTCTGCTTTAAAACCGAGTAGTTGTCTCATCACAAGTATTATTTTTCGTGAGAAGATTTTGGGGAAGGAGTTTTGGGAGCGGGAAAATTAGGCAGCGATAAAGGTGTACAAGCAGAGGAAGGTATGTTCAACAATTTTCTAAATTGCTGCAGTTCATTTTAAAAGATCTGGGTGTTCTTTAGCTGCTTGTCTTGTGTTCAATTTCCTTCTTCACTTGGGGTTAATTTGGGAAAAAACCACGAACCCAAATATGAGGCCTGTTTTACCCAAATTGGTGAGCCCGTCTTCCCTTGTAAGCTCTTTACCGGAATTGGGAGACACAGCCTTGGTTCAAATAGATTTGGAGGTCTTTCTGGGGAGAATTAAAAATTCAACCGCAGACATGATGAAAGATGTGGCTTAGAGCGGTTTATTGGAAGCCGCTGCTTTCCCCACTGCTGCTCCTTGTCCAGAATTAGTCTTAGAGTGTATGAATCATTATGACAAGGGAAATAGATGCATAAGGAGAAAGGATGGTGAAGTTTTGTTGTCTATTGACAGACAGACGGTAATGGTAGCTATGGGTATCCCACACTGGGAACCCTATGAAGACTGGACCATTGGTAAATCATACGGGATCATCTCTGAGAAGAAGCAGTATTATAGAATAGTGATTGCCCGAAATTGGGTAATAAAATTCCAAAAGGGAGGCTCGAGGTTACCAAGACCCTTAACTCGTGAACACTTAATCCTGGTAATCCGAGATGTGGTCATACCGCTGAGCAGGGTAAAAGGTAATTCTCATTCTTTTTGCTGGGAGGACTGGATGTATTTCTTCATCTAGGTTACTCTAGATAAAAATCAGTTTATTGATTGGGGAACTATTATCGCAGAAAGATTACGTGAGGGTTTGAGTAACTATCTTGGAATGTCCAATTTTTATATGTCATCCTATCTGCTATACATGCTTGCTTGTGTCAGAGAGTGGTTCGGGTTGTCACATGTAAAATGGGTTCAAGGTACGAGACTTTATGAGTATCATCCTAGTTTAACCTTGAAAGGGCATGTTTATGATTACCTCCGTTGGAATGATGTTTTCGCTGGAAGGCTAACCTTCGAGTTACAGGGAAATTTGCACAGAAGAATGTCCGCAGAAGCGGTTGAACTTGTCAATGTATATGGCAGTTTCTTCATACAGTTTAGCCATTTCACTTATTTAAGAGTCGGAGGATTTAAGGGTGAGCCCTTTAGGCTTCCTAGGTACATCTCAGACTCTTGCATATTGATTGAGGTATCTAGACAGCTCACTTACATGATCAAAGATTATGGTGAGGACTCTGACACGAGCAGGATTTTTCCCATTGATTTAGGACATTATAGTTGCAGATCAGTTTCTGATGCATTGAACCTTGAGCTCAAATTTAAAAAGTTTCATTTGAAGTCCTTTGTAAAGAGGGATAACTTTGACCGTAGGGGTTTCATTCCTCAGTATGTAAAAAAAGCGTTGTCTGATCAACATGTCTCTTAGTTGGAAGATTATTGGGAAGGCTGTCGAGATGAATTTGAAGTACGGAGAAGGAGTTGGTCAAGACTAACATTGAAGCAAATTCATGATATGAAGTTACCCATGGATACTTTAGGTGTCACTAGTGATGATGAGGATACACTTGACTCTGAGTTTATGAGACGGGTTCATAATGAACCTCTTCCAGAAGTAGATTGGAATAAGAAGATGAGCGACATTGTTCAGAAATGCACTTTTGGTGTAATCCAGAGGACAGAAAATTAGTTGAGGGCTCGTCGTTCTCACCCAGTGTGAACCACCAACACAAGAAGCAAAAATGGGAAGAGGAATACTATGAATAAAATTTCTGCTGTGACTAACATTCCGGTTTTTGATGCAGGGAAAGTACAGGGAAGGATTGAGGAGGAGAAACCTAGCATCAGGGTCGAATTTCCTGTTGCTGGTCGGGTAACCAGATCAAGATCCAAGAAGGATTTCAAACCACCAACTTCTCACCTCATTCTAGATTTGGATCCAGAAGAAACACCGAGCAAAATGACATTCTTTGTTTCAGAAGCAGACAAGCTTTCGATTAACATTGATACTATTTTTCAGGATTCAAGAAAACTTGAGATTCAGTCTCATGTAGGTCATACCACTCCCCTGTCCTCAGCAGGGTTTTCATCCATGTCTTCAAAGGAGCTAACCCTAGCACCAAAATGGCTAAATGACTCCATCTCCAGAAAAAGGAATGTAGTTTCGATTTCAGTATCAATGGAGGATGCTGTAAGAAAATGCCTAGGAAGGTCTGTGAAGCCTAAAAAGTTAAAAACAGAGTCAATGATTGACTTTGATGAAAATAGGAAGCACTGGACTGCGGATATCACTAGACCCGGGCCTAACAAAGATGCTGCTACGGCCTCAAAAATGGATTATGCTGTAGAACAGATAGATTTGGGAGTCGGAACTAGAGCTGTGGATGTTAAACACCTGGAGACTTCAACCAAACGAATCATCTCCCGTACCTGGAAGGATGAAAGGGATAAGGCTGAGTTGAAGCAGAGTTTGACACAAATGGCTCAATATATCCATGCCTTGCAGAATAGCCCGTTGCCATTATCACAACATTCAGGACGTTTTAGTCCAAAGTCACCTAGCAATCAGAAATTCCTGAATGAAGTTCGATGGAACAGGTTGATCACCAAGGTTTTCTCAGAATGGCTCACCACAATCATGTGCCAGGCAACCAATTACATAACCGACTTGGTTCAGATTTTCAAGGATGCCAATGAGGTCACCAAAACCTTAGATACCGACTTGGTCTCATGGCAGAAGGAGAAGTCTAAATGGTGTGTGATTTCAAAGCAGATGCGGGATATCCAACGTTATGGGCTAATGAACTTTCTCGCTAAGAACCAAGTGTCAAGCCTGAATGAAGATGTCGTGTTCATTCGTAAAGAGAGTATCGAATGGCACAATCAAATTATTAAGCAGGGTTATCATGAGTCAGCCAGCATACGCGGTAAATTAACAGCCATGAGGACAACCATGCAGAAGGACTTGCGATGTGTGGATGTTCAATTACTTAAGGAAGGCAGTGAAACTTTGGAGTACACCACGGAAATGGTTAACCAATTCGGCAGTCACATCAGGCAGATTAAGATGGAGAAAACCTTGTCGGTGGAAGATTTCACACAAATATCTAAGGTGGAATCAATGCTCACCGTGTGCCTCGATCATCTGGATTCCCAAAGGGATAAAGTACAAATGGTAAAGAGGGAGAAGGAGCTTTGGAAGCAGAGGGTTATTCATATTAGTTTGCCGCATGTAACGGTAATCCAAGAGTTTTCAAAGGTACATCGAGAGTGGAGCGCGGCCAAGGCGGTGATGGTGTCTGTCCAAGACACTAATCCGAGCGATAACACCGAAATAGAGTAGTCTGCATGACTAGCACTGCTGGCAGTTGTTTGCCAGCAAGCCTAGTTATTTTCTTTAAAATTCAGTTATTGTAGCTAGGGTTGATTTCCATTAACTCTTATGAGTTAATTTTTCTTTGGTTAAAAAACTATTGGGTCTGGTGACCTATAAGTATCTGGTGTAATGACTTTGTTGAGGTTCGCTAAGTTTTTGAAAAGTCTGGCTTTAAGACTAGTTAAATACATTTTGTGTATGAAGAAAGAGGAGGAACATCTGTGAATGTGAATCTTTTTGAACATCTGTGAATGTGAATCTTTTTGACAGCTATTTTCAATTTCAAATCTGTGTTTGATTTCAAAGTTGATTTCTATGCAAGTCTATTTTGAGGAAAGGGTTGTTATACTTTTTATATATGCAGAAGGTTATTGGCTAGATTCATTTTGGAAGCCTTTTCATTTTGTTTTAGTGATCATATGAAGTCTGTCGGCTTTATATATAAAGTTATATATGGATCAGTGCCTGCATTCATTTTGTATTGACTGGTGTATGCAACTACCTTTAAGTGCTTTTTGGTGAAAAACATTCCATTGATTGTATGTAATTTGGAGCCGAATGAACATTAACTAGAGGGAGTTGTACCTAAATTCAAAGGCTAATCAATTAAATGGTTTTCCAACTGTTTGGTAGGAGAAATTGTCTGTTTTTCTATGTTTCACACTGATGTTATTTAATTACATAACGAAAGTGAAATGTGTATACCAACAAACATGAAGATGAAGTATTCTCACCCCCTCAGTTAATCTGAATGAAGCACACAAAGGCATACATTGTCCTATTTTTCTCATCTTATCAAAAAATTAATCGTAATTCAGAGAATTTAAACAGAAAAAAATGGAAGATCGAGAATGTTAAAGAAAGACAGGACGATTTAGGAATCTCATAATATTTTTATGACAAAGTGCTACAGGACTATGGAAGAAACGATTAAAGCTCGTGGCCGCTTTCTTATATATGTATCTATTTTCTTAAATTTTTAATAGAGGACATCATTTTGACATTGTAGATGAAATTTCAAGCTAAAAAAGTCAAAACGTCAAGCATCTGAAATGATGATGCTACCATTATAAGAAATAAAACTTAAAATAAAGTCAACAACCAAAATAAAGCTAATTTCAAGCCTTTAGGCTAAGCTAAAGAAGAATCTCTTTTTTTTTCTAGTATTTAAAGGATCCTTGCAATTGCAAATGATGACTAAGAAATATGTAGTATATCTGCTGGATTGAAGGAAATAATGGTTCCGATTGATATAGATTATATGGTTATTTGAAACAGGTATATCTATGTCATATTCAAGCTCAATCCCAATCCATTTTAAAAATGGCCAAATAAACTGCAGGCTTTCTAGTTGGCAAAAGATATGCTCGCATCGGTGAGGTTCGAAACTTGGACCATGTATACTCATGCAACATGTATCTTCGCAATGTAAAAACTAAACATTCCATCTTTAATTAAATTCTATTTATTAAACTTTTATTTCAATATATTTTCTGGCCTAATAGTTGGTCATGGTAACTGTGGTTGGAGGAGGAGAGTCGACTAGCATGGTTTGCTTGGATCTAATAGATTCCTTATTGTTCTCACCTGATAATTCCTCAAGCGATATGCCATTTGTCTCGAGGACTTGAAAAATGCACACAAACCCTAGGCAATTTATTATTGCAAGCACAAGCAAGGCTACCTTAATACCAATTTCTCTAGGATACCTTGCATCCATCTTCTTTTCATGTGGACTTTGTGTAGCATATAGAAACCCAAATGTTCTTACAATTGCCCCTTCTTTTATGGTTTTCGTCGATATCCTGTGGTACTTTGACCACAACCGCGTGGGGAATATCTCCACTAGAGCAATGAAGGTGGTGCTATTGGGCCCAATTTTTTAGAGACCAAGATTGGAGTTGTTCTTAGTTTTCTTTCTGGGTCTTTTACGAAACAAATTGTGTAGGAAATAAGGAATTAGTAGCTGCCTCCTCCATGGATCTTTATCAGGTCCTTTTTTTTAAAAAGTTCAAAAAATAAGGAAGGAAGACTCCCTCGGTGTCGGTCGGTAGGATTTCCTACAAGATTTTAAATCCCTACACTTGATTTGCCATTTCAAGAAGCCACGACTTCAAAGTTTCACCTAATTTATCAAAATTTGCATGAAAAGTAATATGATTGATAACAAAACTATCAAAGAACCCTATTAGGTGCCCTTTCTATGCGTCTTATTTACTTTTTGCCTAGATATTTCTAAAACTTAGATTTTGTGGTGTGCCTATGATACCGAAGAAGAAATTTATGATGTAACTGAAGCACTAGAAAATGATAATCAATTTTATTGAAATTTCACTATTAATTAGCTAAAACTTATGTCAGTTTGCACAATACCCATGATGATTATGAATTATAGTATGTAGTGAAGCTTCCAGAAAACGAATAAACATGAAAAAAATAATGAAAAATATTGAAGATTTGAATAAATTGATAAAATAAGTACCTAGAGAGATGAGAAGGAAAATTTCAAAATTCTATACCTTAGAGACAAAAGTTCCTTTGGGAGTCAAAAACTCAACAACAAGCTTTAATGTATACACAACAAATGAATTCAACTAGAGAATAGAGAGGTAATCTCAATACACAATTGAAGATTGGAATACATTGATAAGGTAATGAGAAAGGATATATGAGGAAAGTATGAATGATAAACCAATGTTAGAATATGTGAATTGTTGCGTACCTTCAAATTTACACACTAACGTTGTCCTTTTCTTTCCTTGGCTTCCTCAAAACCCACAATGTCTTTTTATTCTTTTGTAATTGAAGGTAAATAAAATAACTTTGTTGCCTTAAATAAAGTATAAACAAAATGTTCTGAATATAGAATGAATTTATCTAATTGAATGCATGGGGATGTCTTTTTATAATTGATAGTTATGCATTACATATTGGATATGTAACTTGTTATAATAGTACAGATGTAATTATTTTAATATAAATTATTTAATTTAATTTATATTACTTTAATTTAAGTTATTTAATTTAGTTTTATTAAATTATTTAATTTTATACATTAATAATTGGATATAATTGAATAAAATTAAATATTAAAATGATTCTAATTTGGAATAAAGGGGTAAAAACTTTATTAATAATCAAAATACAACATTACAAAAGAAAACTAGAGCCCCAAAGCTCCAAAAGAGAACAACACTCCCGACCAAGGATCAACCAACTTCATAACTATCCATATCCTCAACAAAGTTCTTATGCAAGTTTTGACAGTAATTTGGGGCGAGATGCTCCCAACCCTCAACTTTCCAATCATCACCATTTCTCGAGGCCCACTTAGCCAATCAATCAGCTACCCTGTTCCATTCCCGAGGAATGTGGATGAAGGAAACCTTCTCCATCATAGCACTAATTTGCAAAATATTGTGAACAATCTATGCCAGCTGTCAATTAATCCCACTCACCTTCTACTCATTCAATAGGTTAACAATAATCTATGAATCTAATTCACAGATAACCTTACGACACCCCAACTCAAAAGCATGCTCCAGGGCATAAAAAATGTTAATCCCTCCATAAAATTATTAGACTGCCACTTTTTATGTTTTGAAAAGAAGAAAACCACATCCTCCATACAATCCCTACCAACCCCCCAATAACAGCAGGGCCTGGATTACCCCGCGAGGATCCATCGGTGTTAATCTTTATGAAATCATCCCGAGGGGGAAACCACCTTCCCTCCCTTTGGACCTTTTGCTTAGCACGTCTACCTCTCCCGGCACAAGCTGAGAAATGAGACATCTCCTGTAAACCCAACCTACTCACAATATCAGCCTCTCCTCTATCCAGAGGAAAATTCACCTCACATTTAGCTACCACCATCTCCTAGATCATGCCAATGATTTTATTCGACACTTGTTGAACTAACAGTTTGACATCCTTAAAGATCCTCCTATTCCTCTCTAACCAAATCTGCCATAGTATAAAAATGGGCCCAATATGCCAGACAGTCTGAAGAAAAGAGATCAAAATAGGAGGCCTGCCCAAATTGCTCCAAAACTCCACCAAAGAATCTGCATGAACACAAGGGTGCTTCCACACCCCCCACCAGTAATGCCAGAGCAGCAATAAGAAAGGGCATATGAAGAACAAGTGAGAGGAATCCTCTTCTCCATCACCACACAAAACACAGACGGAAGGCCCATGGAACCCACACTTGCAAATATTGTCCCAAGTGAGACACCTATTCCAAGTAGAAGTCCAAGCAAAACAATTACACTTCAGCCAAGAGAAATTGTTACAAACATATTTCCACCAGTGCACCTCCCTCCCCTCCAAGTGACAGAATAGCAGGTCCTAGTACCCACTAGCAATAGTAAAAACACCCTTAGGATTCGGGGACCAAGCAAGTCTATCCCTATCCTTAAGGGAATTACAGTGTCTACTAGCCAAAATTCCAAAATTCCAAAATTCCATAAAGCTCAGTGCATTCTTCCTCCATATCAACAACCGACCATTCATTAGGAACCTTCCACCGCACCATCTCCAGTTGCCCATACCTATAACCAAACTTAAAGTCGCTCACTGTAGACCACCCTGCCTCCAGGAACCTCTGGAAAAGATTCACTAAATTAGGAAATTGATCATTAATGGGGGGATAGCCATCCCAAGAATCAAACCAAAAAAGAACCTCTTCTCTCTTCTTACAGATGCAAAAAAGACCTCCTTTTATTAGTGTAGCCCCTTTCTTGAGAGTACTCCAAATCGTAGAGCCTTTTCTCACAAGCGGATATCTTGAAATTTCTTCTTTTGGGATCCTCTGCATATACTTGCAAGACAAAATCCTAGCCCAGCTTCGATCATATTCAACACACCACCTCCAATACAATTTAGCCACCAAAGCCTCCCTAAATAAAATAGACTTCCTTAAGCCAAGCCCCCCAACTGCTTCGGGTTGCACACCAAGTCCCAATTGACAAGACTCCATTTATGGCAGGACAGGTTGCCTACCCATAAGAATTGCCTTGCCAAAAAATCCAATTCCTTCACAAACCACTTTGGGGCCACTTGGAGCATACACCTATAAATTAGAAGAGCATGAACCACCGACTAGATCAATTGAACCCACCCAATAAAGGATAACCATCTATGAGTCCAATGTTCAACCTTCCTATGAGATTTGTCCAGAATACCCTGCCAAGAGTCCCTAGGAGGATTACCAGTAGAGATAGGAATACCCACGTAAGTCAAGGGAAGAGACCCGACCTGGAATCTCAAGATATTATCAATCCTCATCTGAATAGTTCTTGGTGTATTGAAGAAGATAATGAAAGATTTATCCTCATTGATCAACTGGCCTGAAGCCCCAAGATAGACATCCAAAATTTTACGCATATTTATAGCTTCACTGATCCTAGCCAGTCCCATCAAGGTTGTATCATCCACAAACTGCAAATGGGACTGAGGAGGTATGCCATTACCTCGACTCCAACCATGAATATTGATGCTCTGCAAAAAGGGAAGGTTAGTCAATGATAACAAAACACAAACAAGAAGAAAAACCAAGTTGTTAGTGTTAGAAATCATAAACCAAATACTTTCCTACACAAGCATATCAAAAGAGATACCAAAAGCAGGATAGAATGTCTAACTAGGAAGGTAAATATGATGAGGCATCTCCAAATGCCTCCTAACATGCTCTTGGCTTCTTCTCCCTTGTTTCTCTCCTCTCCAAGTTCCAAAATAGTGTAGCTCTCAGCAGCTTTTTGCACTATGGATGCTTATGGAGGATTGAGATTGTAGTATTGTGCTCCAAATGTGAAATGAAAAGCTAATACTATGCTATTGATGCTAAAATGATTGATTTTATCCAAAAAGACAAGATATTAGTTAATTATGCTAAAAATGCTCTCTTAAAATGCCTATAGCTTAAATGCATACAAGTTTTCAGGATCTGGGTTATGAAGAAATGGGCTCTATTTATAGGAAAAATGGAGCAATGGATGGTTGAGATTGAGTAATCTCAACAAGGGTCAGGATTGAATGATTTCAAATCCATGTGAGGGCTTTCAACCCAATCCTAGGATGACAAGTGTCAATGTGAGATAGGTTGAGAGGGGAGGGAATAAGTATTAAATGCCTGATATGACTTTGGAAGCTAAAGTCAAGGTTGGTTGAATGAATAAACTCTTTGTTCAAAGAATAAAGCTTTTATCCAATGGATAAACTCTTGTGCAAATGTGAAATGGATGAATATGGTCAAAACAATAAATGTTTAGGGAGACAAGTTTGAAATAACCATAAATGGTTATGTGAGAGCCATAAATGGTCATGTAAGAGCCATTAGTGGTCTTGGAAGACTTTGGGGGTTAATTTGTTGAACACACAAAGCATTAAATGCTTTTCAAAGACTTTGGAGTATTTGAGAAGTGACTCCATTTTGCTTAGGAATGTGACAATAATTAAGGGATGGATTAGGCTAATTAGGAAAGGGTTAGAAGAATCTAGAAGGGGATTAGATTTTGCAAGTGGATTTGGTGGGTGAGGGAAAATAGGATTTTATTTAAAATAAATAAATTTATTTCAATAAATGTGTGCAAGTTGCATTTGTAGGAAAATGCAAGTGGGGGGGGGGGGAATGATTTAAATAAATGTTTTATTTAATTTATTTAAAAGAGGAAAAAGGGGAGTTTTAATTAAATAAATAGATTTTATTTATTTAATTGATTTGAATTTTATTTAATGAATTAATTAAAATAAATTGAATAATTTATTTAATTAATAGAAGAATGTTTGGGGATGAATTAATTAAATATTAATTTAATTAACTGATGGCTAGTGGATTTTTAATCAAATAAATAGCGTTTATTTATTTAATTAGGCTGGATAGATTTGTGTGACTACAAATAGTACCAAGCCCCACATTATACTTAATCAATCTCCCCAGACCCTCAGCCAAGAGAATGAGTAAGTACGGGGAAAGAGGGTCCCCCTGACGAAGGCCCCTGGACGCACCAAACAACTATGTATGATCTCCATTAATTAGCATCGAGAACGAGGTAGACGAAACATAACTCATAACCCATTGGATCCATTCATCAGCAAAACCAAATGCCCTAAGAATTTTTTGGAGAAAGGACCATCAGACTCTATCATAATCTTTTGCCATGTCCAGCTTGATAAACATAACTTTTTCCTTGGAAGCTGCCATAGAATGAATGGTCTTAGTAGCGATGACCACTCCATCCAAGATTTGATGGTCTTGCACAAATCCACTCCGCTCTTCTGAAATGATCCCCCCAAGCCAATTCTTCAACCTTTCTGCTATCAGCTTAGAAATAAATAAGATGAAATTGGCCCAACCGGTCAGCCCCATCACACTCGGGGATGAGCGCAATGAAAGTCGCATTCAAATCCCAAAGCATCTGTTTACTCCTCTGGGACTTTTGGACCACCTCCAATAAGTCCAATTTGATAATATCCTAGAATTCTTGATAGAACCCAATCGCGAACCCATCTGGTCCCGATGCCTTCCCCTTCATGTGAAAAACAATCCTCTCAAGTTTGTCCAACAAAATGGGGCCCATTAGCTGCTCATTCATCTCCCTAGTAACTAGAGAAGGGATACAAGCAAGAACCTAAATTTCCTCTTTTGCTTCTCCCTGAGAATCCTCCCTAAAAAGGGATTGGAAATACTGCATAGACTCCCTAGAAATCTCTTGCAAGGATAAACACTACTCACCTCTATCATTAACCGGGACAGGGATGGAATTGCCATGCCTTCTTGCTTTCACCGAATTGAAGAAGAATGCAGCATTCCCATCTCCCTCTTGAAGCCAATCAATCTGAGCTCTTTGTTTCCAGTAGATTTCCTCCCTAAGCTCCCACTCTTCTAAAACCTTGACTGCCCTGACTTCCTCCCTCAGCAAGGCTTCTCACAATCCATGCTCTCTAATCTCTCTAGTAATGTCATTCAACTCTAATTGAGTAGTTGTCTTAGAATGAGATAAATTACCAAAACACTGACGATTCCACCGCTTAAGCTGAAACTTAACAAATTGCAGTTGCTTGGCAAAAGTGTACATGGTAGTGCCATAGGTTGGCCTCCCTTTCTTCCACCACTCTGCAATCTGAACCTATAAAGAAGAATGTTGCAACCACATAAGCTAGAATTTGAAAGAAGGAGAGCGAGCAACCTGAGCAAAAGAGGACACCATTTTGATGGGCCATTGGTCTGAACCTTTCCAATCTAAAATCTCAGAGGAGAGGGACCATCCCCCACCAATCCAAAAATTAGAAACCAGTAACTGATCCAGCCGCTTCGCAATCCAATACTCCCCTAATCTCTTGTTGGTCCAAGTGAACAAACCATTACCAGGATTGATGTCAACTAGATTTAAGGTTGATAAACTATCCCAAAGAAGGAAGGAAGAAGGCTCCAGCCGCATAACACCTCCCTTCTTCTCACTCAAATCTAAGATGGCATTGAAATCACCCGCCATAATCCACGGATGAAAGGGAACAAGGACATGCATAAAAGTAATATAAGACCACAAGTTCTGCTTACCCTGAAGATCAGTGGGGGCATAAATATTAGAAAGTAAGATATATTCCCCAGTCTCAAGACTAGAGGCCACCCCGGATAAGGATGATCTGGAAGAAACCCACCAAGTAGGGCGAATCCTCAAGGGGTTCCAAAGATAGGCCATACCTTCAGAGGAGCCAACTGCCCCAATACACTGACATTCACCTCTCCCCCATAGCTTAAGCACCAGACCCAACATACATTCTACTGAAAATTTAGTTTCCTGCAAGAAAAGGACATCAGGAGAATGACTCCTAATCAATTCCCGAACAATTTTTTTGTCTAGGGCCACTGTTCAAGCCCCTCACATTCCATGAAAGCACAATCATTTTGGGGATTAGAAAAATGAGAATCCAGAGTCTTTACTGACCCTGACTCAACCAAGTTTTCCCCCATCAATTTAATCTTATCCAAATCCTTCTTTCTACCAACCTTCGAGTTCTTCTCCGTTGCGCCTTTCTTGATATCTTTCTGAACAAGACCCAAGTGTAAAGAGATCTTATTACTTTTAACCCCATTAAAGTCCAATTTTTGTGTTGCAGGAGAAACATCCCCACCAACTATCTTCATTCAAACACTAGATATGGATCCCATCTAAGCCAATAACTGTTGATCCATCTCCATCTATTGACTTCCAACCTCCTACAGACCCTAGGTAGGATCCAAGTTCACACTATCAGAAATCAATGCTACCGCACTATGATCCAAGGGAATCAACCCTAGGTTCACCTTCTGTCGACAAAGGTCATCCAAAGCTTCAAATCTATTAAAAGTATCCTCCTCCCCACGTTCCTGCAGAGATCTCTTTTGTCCACGGTTCCTATTATTTGTCTTAACTGGGACAAAGCCATCAACTCCCATAGTCACACCAGACATGGGAGCTTTACCTTTATCAACCCCATCAAGGTTGCGGGATGGATGTTGAGGCTGATGCACAACCGATATAGACCTAGGGCACTATCACTGCAAATGACCATACTCATGACATAGGCAACACCGAAATGGTAATGGTCTCATAATCCAGTTGTTAGACCCAAGAATAAGAGCCCACACACATATCTATAGCATCTAGCAAAGGCTTACTAAGATCAATTTCAACATAGATACGAGCGAAATTCATTACCTTTCTCCCCAAGGTTTGTGATGAAGATCCAATAGGCTTCCCAAGCAATGAAGCTATCATCCGCAACACATCCTCCCGACAACATTTCACTAGAAAATGAGGTAATCTAACCCAAACTGGGACCCGATTCGGGAGTTCCTCCGAAGGGTTAAATCCCACATGCCAAGGTTTGATGAACAACCCCACTTGGTTATAAGAATACAAGCCTCCTTCAAAGACCCTATTGCGATCTTCCATGCAATTGAATGTAACCATGAAGTAATTGTTTGCAAGCAACATGATATCCATTTCCCCTTCCGGCACCCAAGTCCTCTGAGACCAATTTTCCAGAAATTGCAATGAAACCCTCATCCCCAAAAATTTGCAGTAAAGTGAATGCTTTGAAAAATATTCAACATCCTTTGCAATCATCTCAGACGAAATTACCAATTTTGGCCTCTCTTTGCATCTCTCCAGACATTCATTAAACTTCAAAATCCAGGATCCATTGGATACACCAGCACCGGCAACCCCCAAGTTGGGAGCAAAAAGATTATTATCAAAAAACTTAACGCCGTGATTTAGGGATTTCAAACCGAAAGCTGCTCGAAAATCCAAGCTAGGAGAAGCCTCTGAAGCCACTTCTCGTGAACCAGCCATCATGCATGATAGAAAAACCCCCACCCCAAACAGAAATGAGAAACGAAAAAACCTCCCGCCAAAAATACCCACCCCTCTCACCTCCCAATCTACAGCAAAGAAGGCCCCCGAACCCAAGCCCTCCCAAACCCCGCCTACACCACCAACCACAGCAGCAGACTGAGACCTGGGGACCAAACACCCCCGACACCCCCGAGCTACCAACTAGAAAACTAAAGTCTCCCCCTCCCTACAACGACACTAAGAACCCCCCTGTGTGAAAGCCAACACAAGCTAGGGCACAAATGCCCTAGCTTGGCCTTTGCATACGCCACCCTCGCACGCCCTCGCACACCATCCTCTAGTCCCATTAAAATGATTCTAATTTGTTACAATACTACACATGCAATTTATTTTCAGTTAAATTATTTAATTAATTTATTTATTTTTGAATAAAAGGCATAAAATCTTTATTGAAGATCAGACCAAGAAATTACAAGGAGGACCAGAGCCCCAAGGCCCTTCAAAAAAAGAACCCTAGGCCCAGACCAAGCTCAGTCAACATCATAACTCTCCATATCCTCAGCAAGAATCTTCTGCAAGACTTGACAATAATCTGAGGAGAGATGCTCCCATCCTTCAAGCTTCCAATCACTATCATGTTCTGAGGCCCGCTTAGCCAAACAATCTGCCACTCTATTCCATTCATGGGGAATGTGGATGAAAGACACCTGCTCCATTAAAGAACTAATCTGAAGGATCTAATGCACAATCCCTGCCAGTTGCCAATGAGTTCCACTTATCTTCTGCTCAGTCAACAAATTAACAATAATTTGTGAATCCGATTCACAGATAACCTTCCTACAACCCAACTAGTAGGCCCACTTTAGGGCATAGAGAATAGCAAGACCCTCCATATAATTATTGGATTGCCTCCCTTTATGTACCGAAAAGAGGAAGACCACCTCTCCCATACAATTTTGACCTATCCCACCCACCCCAGCTAGGCCTGGGTTACCCCTGGAGGAGCCATCGGTGTTAATCTTAATAATCTCATCCTGAGGGGGGCTCCACTTTCCAACCCTTTGGACCTTCTTCCTAGCACATCTACCTTTTCTGACACAAGCGGAGGTAGGAGACAGCTCATGCCAGCCCAACCTAATCACAATGTCTGCCTCATCTCTGTTCAAAGGAAGATTAACCTCACACTTCGCTTCCACTATCTCCCGAATCATAACCATGGTTCTATTCCATACTTGCTGCACTAACAGTCTGGCCTCACGAAAGATCCTTTTGTTCCTCTCAAGCCAAATCTACTAGAGTATGAAGATGGGCCCAATGTACCAGACCTTCTGAAGGAAGGAGGACAGAATAGGTGGTTTGCCCAAACTGCTCCAAAATTCCACCAGAGAATCAACATGGACACACGGACACTTCCACACCCCCCACCAATAGTGTCAAATAAGCATAGAGAAGGGACATCTGAAGAAAAAATGTGAGGGGTCTTCTTCCTCGTTACCACACAAAGCACAAATAGAAGGCCCCAAGAATCCCCTCTTGCAAATATTATCCCAAGTTAGGCATCTATTCAAAGCCAGAGTCCAAGCGAAGCAATTGCACTTTGGCCAAGAGAAACTATTCCAAGCCTGTTTCCACCAGTGCACCTCTCTACCCTCCAAACTTCTATTCAAAAGAACTTGATAACCACTAGCAACAGTAAAGATGCCTTTAGAATTCGGAGACTAGGCAAGTCCATCCCTACCCTTGAGAGCACTACAGTGTCTACTCGCCAGAATGCCTTGCAGCTCAGCACACTCTTCCTCCACCCCAACAACCGACCACTCACTGGGATCCTTCCACCTCTCCATCTCCAACTGCCCACACTGGTAAACTGCCTTGAAGTCACTCACCCTTGACCACCCTTCCTCCAGGAATCTATGGCTAAGGTTCCCAAGATTGGGAAACTGCACAAGGATTGGGGGGGTACCCATCCCAAGAGTCATTCCAGAAAAGGACCTCCTCCCCCCTCGTGCAGATCCAAAAGAGTCCCTCCTTAATGAGAGATGCCCCCTTCTTGAGAGTATACCAAATCATTGAGCCTTTTCCCTCAAGTGGATATCTTGGAACCTCCTAAACTAGGATCCTCTGCATATATTTGTAAGCCAATAGCTTAGCCCACCCATGATCCTGCTCGACGCACCACCTCCAATATAGTTTAGCCGCCAGAGCCTCCTTGAATAAAATAGCCTGTCGTAAACCAAGCCCCCCCTGACTATTTCAGGCTACACACTAGGTCCCAATTAACCAGACTCCATTTGGAGGAGGATAGATTGCCTGCCCATAAGAATTTCCTTGCCAAAGAGTCCAATCCCTTCAAGAACCACCTAGGAGCCACTTGAAGCATACAACAATAAATCGGAAGAGCTTGAACCACCGACTAAATCAGTTGCACCCTCCTAGTGAAAGATAACCATCTGTGCGTCCAATGTTCCACCTTCGAGCGAAATTTATCCAAGATAGCCTGCCATGACTCCTGAGGAGGATTACCAAGAGAGATAGGAATACCCAAATAAGTCATGGGTAGAGTACCCGCTTGGAACCTCAAGATAAGAGAAATCCTCCTTTGAATAGCTCCAGGAGTGTTGAAGAAAAGAATAGAAGACTTATCTTCATTGATCAACTGACCTGAGGCTGCCAGATAGACATCCAAAACCTTCTGCAGATTAGTAGCTTCTCTAATTCGAGCAAGACCCATCAAGGCTGTGTCATCAACAAACTGTAAATGAGACTGAGGCTGCAAATCATTACCCCAACTCTAGCCCTGAATACTACCCAGACCCACATTATGCTTGATCAGCCTCCCCAGACCCTTAGCCAGGAGAATGAATAAGTAAGGGGAGAGGGGGTCCCCCTGGTGAAGGCCCCTAGTCGCACCAAACAACTCTGTGTGATCACCATTAATAAGCACTGAGAAAGAGGTGGACATGACACAACTCATAACCCATTGGCTCCATTCCTTAGCAAAGCCAAAAGACTCGAGGATCTTCAGAAGGAAGGACCAACGAACTCTATCGTAAGACTTAGCCATATCTAACTTGATAAACATAGCTTTTTCCTTTGAGGATGCCATTGAGTGAATGGTCTCCATAGCAATGACCACACCATCCAAAATTTGATGCCCTTCCACAAACTCGCTTTGTTCCTTTGAGATAACAGCCCCCAGACACTTCTTCAGCCTCTCTGCTATCAACTTAGAAATGATCTTGTATATCACATTGCAGAGAGATATAGGGCGGAACTGGCCTAACCTGTCGGCTCCATCACACTTAGGGATTAGCGCAATGAAGGTCACATTCAAGGCTCGAAGCATCTGTTTGTTCCTCTGGGACTCTTGGACTACTTTGAGTAAGTCCAATTTGATGATATCCCAGAACTCTTGAAAGAATTCAATTGGAAACCCATCTAGTCCTGGAGCTTTTCCTTTCCTCATGTGAAAAACAATCTGCTCAAGTTCTTCCAACAAAATAGGACACATAAGCTGCTCATTCATCTCCCTAGACACAAGAGGAGGAATGCAAGTGAGGACCTGGTTCTCCTCCACTAATTCCCCCTGAGAATCCTCACTGAAGAGGGATCAGAAATACTGAAGAGCCTCCATAGAAATCTCCTGCAAGGATAATAACATCTCACCTCTATCATTGACTAGAGCAAAAATGGAGTTCCCATGGCATCTCGCCTTCATAGAGTAGAAAAAGAAAGCAGTGTTCTTATCGCCCGCTTGAAGCCAATCAATGCGAGCTCTCTATTTCCAATAAATTTCTTCCCTAAGTTCCCATTCCTCTAAAACCTTGAGAGCCCTGTCCTCCTCCCTAAGCAAGGCTTCAGTCAAGCCTTGCTCTCTGATTTCACTAGTGATGTCATTTAACACTGTTTGGGCAGCTTTCTTAGCATGAAAAATGTTCCTGAAACCCACTGTTTAAGTTGAAACTTAACAAACTGCAGCTGCTTGGCAAAATTAAACATGGCAGTGCCAAAGGCTGGCCTCCCCTTCCTCCACCACTGCTCAACTAGAGCATGCAGAGTGGGATCCCGAAGCCACATAAGTTGGAATTTGAAGGAAGGAGAGCGAGCAACCCAGGATGAAGAAGAGACCAACTTTATAGGCCAATGGTCAGACCCTCTCCAGTCACGAATCTCAGAACTTGTGGACCACCCCCCACCAACCCAAGAAATGGAAACCAGGAATCTGTCCAGCCTTTTAGCAATCCAAAACTCCCCCACTCTCCTATTGTTCCAAGTGAACAAATCATTGCTAGGCTTAATGTCAACCAGATGTAGGGAAGATATACTATCTTGAAAGAGATAAGAAGAGGGATCTAGTCGCATGACTCCCCCCTTCTTCTCATTCAACTCAATGATAGCATTAAAGTCTCCCGCCATAATCCAAGGATGAAAAGGGACCAACCTTCGTATACAAGAAATATGAGACCAAAGGTTTTGCTTGCCCAGAAAATCAGCGGGAGCATAGATATTAGTAAACAAGATATGGTCTCTGGTCTCAAGACTCGAGGCAACCCCAGATAACGATGATCTAGAAGCCACCCACCAGACAGGGCGAATCTTTGAAGGATTCCACAGACATGTCACTTCCCCAAATGACCCAGTAGCCCCAATACACTAACACTCGCCTCGCCCCTATAGCTTCGGCACCAACCCCATCATACTCTCCACTAAAAGTTTAGTTTCTTGTAAAAACGGGACATCCGGTGAATGATTCCTAATTAAATCACAAACAACTTTTTATCTAGGGCCGTTGTTCAAGCCCCTCACATTCCATGAAAGCACAATCATTTAGGAGGATTGGAAAAGTGAGAATCAAAAGTCTTTACTGCCCCTGACTCAACCAAATTCTCTCCCATCAATTTGATTTTATCCAAATCCTTCTTTCTGTCGGCCTTTGATATTTTCTTCGAAGCACTCTTCTTAATATCTTTCTGATGAAGACCCAAGTGAGCAGAAGACTTATGAGTTTTAGCTCCAGCAGGTTCCACTTTCAGAGCTATCGGGGACCCCTCCCCCCCACCAAATTCACCTTCGAAACATGAGTGAGTCCCACCTCAACCCCTGCAATCTACTCCATCTCCATTAGATGGCTTCTAGTCACTAGCAAGGCTTGGGTAAAATCCTCCATAACTCTTTCCGGACCCCCACTGAAGCACCTTGGTCCAACGGGGTTAACTCCAGATTCACTTCCTGTTGACTGAGGTCGTCCAATGCTTCAAATCTGTTAAAGGTATCCTCCTCCTATCTCTTCCGAGGGGACCTCTTCTGGCCATGATTTTTGTTCCTTGTCTTAACTGAAGCAAAACCATCAGCACCCACAACCTCGGCCGATATAGCAACTTTTCCTTTATCAACCCTATCTTGGCTCTAGGCCAGTTGTTGAGGTTGGCACACCATTGGTTTATATCTAGGACACTTGCGTTGTAAATGACCATACTCATGGCATAGACAACAACGGAAAGGTAAGGTCTCATAATCTAACTGCTGAACCCAAGAGTAAGAACCAACACACATATCTATAGCATCTGGTAAAGGTTTACTAAGATCAATTTCAACACAGATGCGCGCAAAGGTCATTACCTTTCTCCCTAGGGTTTGTGATGAGGATCCCATTGGTTTCCCAAGCAGTGTGGCCAGCATCCGTAACACCTCCTCCCGACAACACTCCACTGGAAATCATGGTAAGCGAACCCACATAGGAGCCCTGTTTAGGGGCTCCTCCGAAGGGTTAAACCCTACATGCCAAGGTTTGATAAACAACCCCACCTAGTTGTAAAAATATGGGCTTCCTTCCAAGACCCTATTGTGATCCTCCATATAGTTGAAAGTAACCATGAAATAGTTGTTCGCCAGTAGCATAATCTCCATTTCCCCATCCGGTGCCCAAGTCCTCTGCGCCCAGTTTTCCAAGAACGGCAGGGAGATCCTCATTCCCAAAAATTTGCAATAAAGTGAGTGTTTTGAAAAGTACTCAACGTCTTCAATTATCATCTCAGGGGGAATAACCAGCTTTGGCCTTTCACTGCATCTCTCGAGACACCCATTAATCTTTATGAGGCGAGAACTACCAACACTTCTAGACCCCGGTTCTGAGGAGAAAAGATTATTGGAAAATATCTTCATATTCTGAAGTGGGAGTTTTGAACCCACTGCAGCACGGAAGTCCATGGCTGGGGCCACCTGTGAGGCCTCACCACCAAAGCCCGACATCGGATCGCAAAAAGAGTTATAAGGCCACAAAAGGCAGCCAAAGACCAAGCTCGAAGAGACCCTTGAGAAAGCGCAACCCCCCAAGATTCAACCCCTTCCAAGCTTCTCCTCCAATGAAGCCAAACGAACCCCCCCAACCCCACGGGAGACCCATGGGGTACCCACTGCCCGCAGCAGTCCGAAACCCAACACCCCTGCAGCCCAAACCTCCCCCTAGCGACCAGCGAAGTAGCCCCTCCACCCCCAGCTGCACCCCCCCCCCTTCGCTCTCACCCGACTCCCTTCACTACCCTCCCCCTCTGCACCAGCTGCAACTGTGCCCGCGAGCTAGGGCTTCAAAACCCTAGCTCGATCGTTCGCACATCCCTGCACGCGAGCCATCAGTCGTGGCTTCTTCGGGGATTCTCATTGATGTCCTTAATTTATTTATTTTAATGTAAGGTATTTAATTTATTTAGTTTGATTTAAACTATTTAATTTAAATTATTTAATTTATTTTCATTTAAGTTGTTTCATTAAATTAGATTATTTTAATGTTATTTTAATTATTTTAATTATTTAATTTAAATTATTATTTAATTTTATTTTATTTACATTAATTTAAATAAAATATAGTATATATTTTATTGATTTGTATTTATATATATAGAGTAATATAATAAAAAAATTAAATATTTAATTTGAGAAATCTTATTATAACTTATTTTCATTTAAGTTTTATTTATTTATTTCAATGTAAGGTATTTAATTTATTTAGTTTGATTTAAACTATTTAATTTCATTAAAAAAATTTAATTTTAAATTATTTAATTTATTTTTATTTAAGTTATTTAATTTAATTTTGGCTATTTTAATTTACTTTTAATTATTTTAAATTATTTAATTTAATTTATTATTAATATTTTTTTAATAAGCAAGTGTTATCAAAGGGGATAGCTCCCATTTACATCATATCAAATCCATAGACCTTTTTATTGACCTAGTTACAGACCCATAGACACATACCTACACATATTGCTAAAACTATATTCTTCTATACTTAGTGCTAATATAGACAACAATATGATCACATTCCTTGTTGTGCCAAATGCTTGTAAATCATAACTAGCTCCATCCAAAGCCCATCAACCTGACCCACTTGCAGGAGAGAGCCAATTGTCTCCTGATTCAAGGAGCTTAGAAAAAGGTTCCAAGTTGATATTGGTCACCCCAAAATGAAATACCTCTCAAGCATTGTCTCTAAAGCATCATCTCCTTTCAGCCCAGTCTTCAGAGGTCGAACCAACAGATACCGATCTAGAGCCCCCACTGTCCATGCCATTGAATTTTGGGTCAAAGTAGTACCTTAGCGTGCTCACCATCTGGTTGTCATCTAATTCCATTACTACATTAACAACAACCTTTGCATTTGGTTCCCATACAAAGCCGCATGTTAGTTTTAAACACCTTTCCTTCGGAGCCGAGATGTCTACCCATTTTATTTTATTTACATTAATTTAAATAAAATCTAGTACATATTATTGATTTCTATTATATATAGAGTAATATAATAAAAAATTTAATTATTTGATTTGAGAACTCTTATTATAACCAGTTTACCGAATTAAGGTTATTTAAAGTTTTTTTTTTTATTGATAAAAGGCCGAAACCAATAATTTTAATATTATTAAAAATGAATTTTACATCTCCATTCAGTGTGGGCACCGATTATTTAAAGTAATTTTATTACAATACTACACATGCAAATTTATTTTAATATAAGCTATTTAATTTATTTTAATTTAAGTTATTCAATTTAGTTTTATTTGAATTATTTAATTTCATGCATTAATAACTAGATATAGTTGAATAAAATTAAATATTAAACTAATTCTAACTTGTTACAATACTAAATATGCAATTTATTTTAGTTTATGTTATTTAATTTAATTTAATTTATTTTTATTTTTATTTTTAATTTTTTTTAAAGATAAGTACTACCATTAATGTGGGCAGCTCCCTATATTGCTTGAGATTATGAAAAATTACATATAGTTTTAGACAAGAGAAACCCACTAGTCTATGCACACCCAACATTTTCTATACAAATAGACCCAAAATTCTAATCCGACCCTATCCTAAAATTACACCTGCCCCCCAATGGCTTGATAGATCACAACAACGAATTCACCAATGCTTGTTGCATCGCGGGTGGATTATTTTTTTTTATTTTAATAAAGGGGTTCTAAATATAGAATGGATTTAACTATTTGAATGCATGGGGATGTCTTTTTATAATTGATAGTTATGCATTACATATTGGATATGTAACTTGTTACAATACTATAGATGTAATTATTTTAATATAAATTATTTAATTTAATTTATATTATTTTAATTTAATTTATTTAATTTAGTTTTATTAAATTATTTAATTTTATGCATTAATAATTGGATATAATTGGATATAATTGAATATTAAAATGATTCTAATTTGGAATAAAGGAGTAAAACTTTATTAATAATCAGAAAACAACATTACACAAGAAAACCAAAGCCACGAGGCTCCAAAAGAGAACAACAAACCCAACCAGAAATCATCCAACATCATAACTATCCATATCCTTAGCAAAGATCTTATGCAAATCCTGACAGTAATCAGGGGAAAGATGCTCCCAACCCTCAACTTTCCAATCATCACCATGATTTGAAGCCCACTTAGCCAAACAATCTGCAGCTCTATTCCATTCACGAGGAATGTGGATGAAAGACACCCTCTCCATCATAGCACTAATTTGCAAAATCTGGTACACAATCTCTTCCAGCTGTCAATTAATCCCACTCATCTTCTGCTCAATCAATAGATTAACAATAATATGCGAATTTGATTAGCTAATAACCTTACGCCACCCCAGCTCATATGCACGCTCTAGGGCATAGAAAATTGCAAGTCCCTCCATAAAATTATTAGACTGCTACCCTTTATGTACTGAAAAGAAGAAAACCATATCCTCCATACAATCCCTACCAACACCCCCAATCCCAGTAGGAATTGGATTACCCTGAGAGGAGCCATCGGTGTTAGTCCTAATGGAATCATCCTGAGGGGGCAACCATCTTCCCACCCTTTGAACCTTCTACTTAGCACATCTACCTTTCCTAACACAAGTTGAGACAGGAGACATCTCCTGCAAACCCAGCCTACTCACAATATTAGTCTCTCCTCTATCTAGCGGAAAATTCACCTCACAATTAGCTTCCACTGTCTCTTGGATCATTCCAATGATTCTATTCCACACTTGCTAAACTAACAGTCTGACTTCCCTAAAGATCCTCCTATTCCTCTCTAGCTAGATCTACCAAAGTATGGAAATGGGCCCAATGTGCTAGACAGTCTGAAGAAAAGAGGACACAATACGAGGCCTGTCCAAATGTCTCCAAAACTCCACCAAAGAATCCATGTGAACACAGGGGTGCTTCCACAACCCCACTAGTAATGCCAGAGTAGCAATGAGAAAGGGCATCTGAAGAACAGGTGTGAGGAATCCTCCTCTCCATTACCACACAAAACACAGATGGAAAGCCCGTGGAACCCATGCTTGTGAATATTGTCCCAAGTTAGACATATATTCAAAGCCAAAATCCAAGAAAAACGGTTACACTTTGGCCAAGAGAAATTGTTCCAAACATATTTCCACCAGTGCACCTCCCTCCCCTTCAAGCGATGAAACAACAGCTCTCGGTACCCACTGGCAACATGAAAAACTTCCTTGGGATTCAGGGACCAAGCAAATCTATCCCTATCCTTAATGGAACTACAATGTCTACTAGCCATAATGCCATGAAGCTCAGTGCAGTCTTCCTCCATATCAACAACCGATCATTCATTAGGAACCTTCCATTGCACCATATCCAGTTGCCCACACCTATAAATAGACTTAAAGCCGCTCACTCTAAACCACCTTGCCTCCAGGAACCTCTGGAAAAGATTCAATAAATTAGGAAATTGATCAATAATGGGGGGATAGTCATCCCAAGAATTGAACCAAAAAAGACCTTTTATCAATGCAGCCCCTTTCTTGAGAGTACTCCAAATCGTAGATCCTTTTTTCCCGCAAGCGGATATCTTGGGATTTCCTCCTTCAGGATCCTTTGCATATACTTGAAAGACAAAATCCTAGCCCAACCTTGATCTTGTTCAACACACCACCTCTAGTACAATTTAGCTGCCAGAGCCTCCCCAAATAAAGAAGACCGCCTTAAGCCAAACCCATCCAACTGTTTCAAGATGCACACCAAGTCCCATTTGACAAGACTCCATTTATAGGAGGACAGGTTGCATGCCCAAAAGTTTTGCCTTGCCAAAGAATCCAATTCCTTCACAAAGCCACTTTGGGGCCACTTGGAGCATACACCTATAAATTGGAAGAGCATGAACCACCGACTAGATCAGTTGAACCCGCCTAGCAAAGGATAACCATCTATGAGTCCAATGTTCAACCTTCATGCAAAATTTGTCCAGAATACCCTGGTAAGAGTCCATGGGAGGATTACCAGCTAAGATAGGAATACCCAGGTAAGTCAAGGGAAGAGAACTGACCTGGAATCTCAAGATATGAGCAATCCTCAATTGAATAGTTCCAAGTGTGTTGAAGAAGAGAATGGAATATTTATCCTTATTGATCAACTGGCCAGAAGCAACAAGATAGACATCCAATATTTTACACAGATTTATAGCTTCTCTGATCCTAGCCAATCCCATCAAGGCCGTATCATCCACAAACTACAAATGGGACCAAGGAGGTATGCCATTACCCCAACTCCAACCATGAATAATACCCAATCCCACATTATACTTAATCAATCTCCCTAGACCCTCAGCTAGAATAATGAATAAGTACGGGGAAAGAGGATCCCCCTGACAAAGACCCCTGGACGCACAAAACAACTTAGTATGATCTCCATTAATTAGCACAAAGAATGAGGTAGACAAAACACAACTCATAACCCTTTGGATCCATTCATCAGCAAAACCAAAGGCCCTAAGAATCTTCTGGAGAAAGAACCATCAGACTCTATCATAAGCCTTCACCATGTCCAACTTGAAAAACATAGCTTTTTTCTTGGAAGTTGTCATAGAATGAATGGTCTCAGTAGCGATGACCACTCCATCCAAGATTTGACGACCCTCCGCAAACCCACTCTACTCTTCAGAAATGACCCCCCAAGCCAATTCTTCAACCTTTCCACTGCTAGCTTAGAAATAATCTTATAAATCACATTATAGAGAGAAATACGACGCAACTGGCCTAACCGGTCAGCCCCATCACACTTGTGCATGAGCACAATGAAAGTCACATTCAAAGCCCAAAGCATCTCCTTACTCCTTTGGGACTCTTGGACCACCTCCAATAAGTCCAATTTCATAATATCCCAATTTTTTTGATAGAACTCAATCGGAAACCCATCCGGTCTAGAAGCCTTCCCCTTCTTCATGTGAAAAAAAATCCTATCAAGTTCATCCAACAAAATAGGTCCCATAAGCTACTCATTCATCTCCCTAGTAACTAAAGAAGGAATACAAGCAAGAACCTAATTTTCCTCTTCCGATTCCCCCTTAGAATCCTTACTAAAAAGGGATTGGAAATACTGCATAGACTCCCTAGAAATCTCCCGCAAGGATAAACACTGCTCACCTCTATCATTAACCAAAACATGGATGGAATTGCCATGTCTTCTTGCTTTCACTGAATTGAAAAAAGAACACAGTATTCTTATCCCCCACTTGAAGACAATCAATACGAGCTCTCTGTTTCCAGTAGATTTCCTCCCTAAGCTCCCACTCCTCTAAAACTTAACTGCCTTGACTTCCTCCTTAAGCAAGGCTTATGACAATCCATGCTCTCTTATCTCTCTAGTAATGCCATTCAACTCTAATTGAGCAGTTGTATTAGCATGAAAAATATTACCAAAACACTGACGATTCTACCGTTTAAGCTTAAACTTAACAAATTGCAGCTACTTGACAAAAGTGTACATGGCAGTGCCAAAGCTGGCCTCCCTTTCTTCCACCACTCTGCAACGTGAACCTGCAAAGAAGAATCTCGCAACCACATAAGCTGGAATTTGAATGAAGGAATGCGAGAAAACTGAGTAGAAGAGGACACCAATTTGATGGGCCAGTGGTTCGAACCTTTCCAATCGAAAATCTCAGAGCATGTGGACCATCCCCCACGGACCCAAAAACTAGAAACCCAAAAGTGATCTAGCCTCTCCGCAATCCAATACTCCCCTAATCTCCTATTGTTCCAACTAAATAAACCATTACTGGGCTTGATGTCAATAAGATTCAAGGTTGATATACTATCCCAAAGAAGGAATGAAGAAGGTTCCAACCACATAACACCACCCTTCTTCTCACTCAACTCTGAGATGGCATTGAAATCACCCGCCATAGTCAACGGATGAAAAGGAAAAAACCCACGCATAAAAGTAATATGAAATCACAAATTCTGCTTACCCAAAAGATTAGTGGGGTCATAAATGTTAGTAAGCAAGATATATTCCCCAGTCTCAAGACTAGAGGCAACTCCGGATAAAGACGATCTAGAAGAAACCCACCATATAGGACGAATCCTCAGGGGATTCCAAAGACAAGCCACACCTCCAGAGGAGAAAAATGCCCCAATACACTAACATTCACCTCTCCCCCATAGCTTAGGCACCAGACCCAACATACTTTCCATAGATAATTTAGTTTCCTGCAAGAAAAGGGCATTAGGAGAATGACTCCTTATCAATTCCTGAGCTTTTTGTTTACGACCACTATTCAAGCCCCTCACATTCCATGAAAGCACAATCATTTCGGGGGATTAGAAAAATAAGAATCCAGAGTCTTTACTGACCCTGACTCAACCAAATTCTCCCCCATCAATTTAATGTTATCCAAGTCCTTCTTTCTACCAACCTTCGAAATCTTCTCCGTTTCTCCTTTTTTAATGTCTTTATGAAGAAGATCCAGATGTAAAGAGATCTTATTACTTTTCACCCCAGCAACATCCAATTTCTATGTTGCAGGAGAAACATCCCCTCCAGCCATCTTCACTTCAGCACTAGAGATGGGTCCCTTCTGAGCCAGAACCTACTAATCCGTCTCCATTTGTTGACTTCCAACCTCCTGCAGACCTTGGGTAGGATCCAAGTTCACACTATCAGGCATCAACCCTACTACACTATGATCCAAAGGAATCATCCCCAGATTCAACTCCTGCTGGCTAAGGTCATCCAAGGCTTCAAATCTGTTAAAGGTATCCTCCTCCTGTCTCTCCTGCAAAGACCTCTTTTAACCCCGGTTCCTATTCTTAGTCTTAACTATGACGAAACCATCAACACCCAAAACCTCACCAGACATGGAAGCTTTTACTTTATTATCCCCATCAAGGTTACGGAAAGGCAATTGAGACTAATGCTCAATCGGTTTAGACCCCGGGCACTTGCGCTGCAAATGACCATACTCATGACATAGATGGCATCAGAATGGTAAAGTCTCATAATCAAGCTGTTGGACCCAAGAGTAAGAACCCGCACACATATCTATAGCATCTGACAAAGGCTTAGTAAGATCAATTTTAACACAAACATGTATAAAAGTCATTACCTTTCTCCCTAGGGTTTTCATTGAAGATCCAATAAGCTTCTTAAGCAATGAAGCTAGCATTCGCAACACATCCTCCTGACAACATTCCACCGAAAAATGAGGTAATCAAACTCATACTAGGACCCGAGTCGGGAGCTCCTCCGAAGGGTTAAATCTCGCATGCCAAGGTTTGATGAACAACCCCACCTGTTTATAAAAATACGGGCCTCCTTCAAATTCCCTATTATGATCATCCATGCAATTAAAAGTAACCATGAAATAATTGTTAGCCAACAACATAGGATCCATTTCCCCTTTTGGAGCTCAATTCCTCTAAGCCCAATCCTTCAAAAACTGTAGAGAAACCCTCATCCCCTAAAAATTGCAATATAAAATTATTCAACATCTTCGGCTATCATCTCCGAAGGAATTACCAATTTTGACCTCTTATTGCATCTCTCTAGACAACCATCGATCTTCTTAATCCGAGAGCCATCAGGCATACTAGCACTACCAAACCCCGAATCTAAAACAAAAAGGTTATTATCAAAGGTCTTAATACATCGAGAAGGGGATTTCAAATCCAGCACTTCACGGAAATCCATGTCGTGTGATGCCACAGAGGCCTCTCCTCCAGATCTAGACATCGCACCTCACGACAAACCCACACCCCAAAGGGAAATGAAAGAGGAAACCACACACCTCAACAATACACTGAACACCCACCCCACCTGAGCACCACCAAAGTGAAATACAGATCAAAGCCCCCTCACCCCACAGGAAATCACGAAGCATCAGAAAAAGAACCAGAGCTCCTGTCTCACTCTGTACAAACCCTCCACCCACAGGTCACCCCACCGCCACCAACACCAACCACCCAACAAAAGATACTCCCATCCCTGCAAGATGACCCAATGCCCTTCCCCCGACGCAATGCAACCAGAGACCGCCCACAAGCTAGGGCATCGATGCCCTAGCTCGAACCCCGCAACCTCCCTTCACGCTCGAAGCCCTCATTTTTTCAGATTCATTTCCGTAGTCGATATCAATTTAATTTAGTTTATTTATTTTAATGTAAGTTATTTAATTTATTTAGTTTGATATAAACTATTTAATTTCATTAAAGCTATTTAATTATTTTCATTTAAGTTATTTAATTTAATTTAGATTATTTTAATTATTTTAAATTATTTTATTTAATTTTATTTACATTAATGTGAAATAAAATCTAGTAAATATTTTATTGATTTCTATTTATAGAGAGAGAGAGAGAGAGAGAGAGAGAGAGAGAGAGAGAGAGAGAGAGAGAGAGAGAGAGAGAGAGAGAGAGAGAGAGAGATTTAATTTATTTTCATTTAAGTTATTTAATTTAATTTAATTAATTATTTTACTTTATTTACATTAATTTGAAATAAAATCTAATATATAATTTATTGATTTTTATTTATATTCTATAATGAAAATTTTAAATATTTAATTTGAGAACTCTTTTTTTTATCACTAAAATGAGTTATTATATTAAATCATGAAAAAATATAATATATTGTCAAAAAGAATTAACTTGAAACCACCAAACCACCATCGATACCCTTCAGGACCCGTCAAAACCGCCTTGCAAAAACAAGGAATCAAAAACCACCACCTGACATAATCGTCAAACCCACCAACCCAAACCCAAATTACAGTTAACTGAGCTCAAAAAATGCTCATTACAATAATTTCCATCAAGACTTGACCAACTAAAAATAACCATAAACTACACCGATGATTTAACAAAAAACATTAAATACAAAATATTTTAAAAAATCATGAGACAGAACTGACTTAAACAGAGGTATCCAAGATCAAAGTCATAGAATTAACATCCCTTGTCTTCCACTTCCTCGGTCTCAAAACTCATCACTCCACTAGTCCCACTTCCTCCTATGCCTATTTCAGAGCTGCTTCCACCTCCATGACTTTCATAAAGATCTTCAGAGCTTCCCAACCTCTTATCACTAACTCATTTGGTTGCATTTTCCGACGAACTATGGGATTTGTTTTGTTTTGTCAGATCTTACAAGGCTTGACAAGAGCATTCCAATGCCTCCATTTCCTACACATTTTGTGACGCCTAAATTTGACAAAATGCCATTAATATTTGTGTTGTTTCCTTCTCAAGGTCTTTTCACAATCTGATTTCTTGCTTTGATTCAGGTGCCAACAACTCCCTGATTTTAGATAACATAAAATACAGGGAGTTGGATCTTGTGAGGTTCAAGATCCATATGATTTAACAACATATGGATCTTGAACCATATGTTGTTAAATCATATGGTTCAAGATTAGGGAGTTGTTGGAATTTGTGATAGAGTGTAATTATCACAAATTCACATTAACAATCTTTGAAAAGACTCCTAGATTATTTTCTTGGTAAATTTTCTGAGTGAAGAAGAAATTTACCAAGAAAATAATCTAGGAGTCTTATTTAGATAATGTTCCCAAAGAGATTATAATCCATTCTCTCTCCTAGGTGTTCCCCCCACTCCAAGGAGAGAGAAAGGAGGTCACTAGGATTGACGGTTTTCACTTAGGAGAGACTTTACATTCAAAAGAGGGGTTGAACCTCACAATGTTCAACCCCTCTTTTGAATGTGAGAGACAAAGAGAGAAAAGAGAAGGAGAGAGTTCATAGAGAGAGAGAGAGAGTAGGTAATGAGAGAGAGATAGAGAGTTCATAAAGGGAGAGAGAGAATATGTAATGAGAGAGAGTGAATGAGGGAGAGAGTTCATTCACTCTCTCCCTTATCATAGATGTGCACATATACAAGGTAATAATCCCAAAGAGATTATTACCTTGTATAATAACACAAGGTAATAACAAGGTCCTTTGGAATTTGTTTTTGTTTTTTCATTGTAAAAAACAATGAAAAAACATATACACATAAAATTTAATAATCTCGCCCAACATTATTAAATTTTATGTGTAAGCCTCCTAAAATGAAAGAAGAGGTTTTTGTCAAATTTGTTTTTGTTTTTTTAAATCTTGCCCAACATTCGTTAGAATTTTGACGAAACCAATTATCATCAAAATCTTGCCCAACGTTTGTCGAAATTTCGATGAAAAACATAAAAGTGAAAAAAAAACTCTTAGGGTTAGTCAAGTAAATAATATAAAAAATCGCGCGGACAATGTTTTCCGTACTTGCGACATTGTTTTGCTTGGTTTGTGAAGGTTATAGACCGAATTTTCCATAGCCCAATTTTTTTGCCCGCGAAGAAAAATCATGTCAGATAATATCAGCGAAGAACAAAATAAAGAGACAATTGCTAGATTGTGGTCTAGGTTGAAAAGAAAAGGTGATGGGAAATGTTATTGTCCCTACAAAAATTGTAAGGGCTTAAAGACTAGAAGACTTTAATCACAACAACTGAGAAACATAGGCAACATGGTCACATTGAAGGGGGGCATGACTATCATCCATTGGTAAGTTGTTCATTATATGTGTTTATATTGATTGCATTTGTAAATGTTTATATCGTTTTAACAATTTATATACATAATCATGATCTTGGTTTATTTATGTTGATCATTTTTATATAGGTGGGGCATCCTAGGGCACATGATATGGACTACCATGACCCGAAGAATGTGGATTTCCAAGTGGAGGAACATGGAGGTGTGAATATCGAAGCTGAAGATAATGATCCTATGGAAGAAGATGATTATGCGCCAGAAAACACAGTTGAAGATGATGGTACAAATACATTGATCCATGATACATTTAGTATTGGCATAGCTGATCATGATGATCAAGATGAATTTTATGTTGTTCATGATTTACTTGTACTTGAGAAGGCATACGAACCCCTTTACAAAGGCTCCCAAATAAATCCTCTCTGGTGTATTGTTGTTGGTGAACTTGAAGGTTATGAATAGTTTATCCAACATAACAATCTCACGTATGTTAAGGTATGTCATATATGTCATCTTTTTTCATCTATTTTTGTTGTTATTTTATCACTAGTAAATAAAAGGTGAAATATGTATCATTAATATTCTTTATATTAATAAATTATTTTTTTGATCTAGATTGATAGGTGATTTTTTGTTACCACCATCAAATATTCTACCTCGCTCATATCGAGAATTATCTGCCATTATGAAAGATATTGGAATGAAGTATCAAGCAATAGATGCATGTCCCAATGATCATATTATATATCATAAACAACGTGAATTTGCAACAAAATGCCCTGAATGTCATATCAGTAGATATTGAATAGATCAACTAATAAAAAAGGCGCCTTGCAAGGTTCTTCGTTATATTCTCATTATTCCACGTTTGCAACAATTATTTAGGTGCAAAATCTTGGCACAATTTATGGATTACCATGCATGCAATAGAAGTCGAGATGATATTCTTTGAATGCCTGCGGATGGTTCTGCATTTATAGACATAGAGGAAAAATGACCATACTTTAAAGAAGAACCTCGCAATCTCAAGCTTTCATTGGCAGTGAACGGTGTCAATCTATTTGGAGAGCTGAGATCTATTTACTTGGTGTGGCCTATTTTTGTTATCAAAAATAACATTCCTCCATGAATGTTAATAAAGAGGGAGCACATAATGTTGTCAATGATTGTTCTAGGTATTTTTTGCATTTTATAGTCACGTACATTAAATTATATATATTGCAGTAAAATGGTTATAATAATTATATAATGTTTTTGTTCATTCAACTAGGTAAGTACCAAGTTAAAGATATGAATGTATATATAGAGCCTCTTATCGATGAGTTGCTGGAGTTATGGAATGGTGTCACTATGTATGATGTCTCTAGACCAATAGGACAAAGACAATTTCAATTCCATGCAATGCTTGTATGGACAATTCATGATGCCCCTGGGCTAACACATTTTTGTGGTATGTTATAATGTTCAACTTACGCACTTTAATAATGTTTAATTTTTTTAAGTATAATTTGTGCATTTTTTTTAAAAATCCATTCAATATATATAATTATAAATATTAACATATTTAATCCAATTATACATGATTTTGCAAGTCTTCAAACAAAGGGAAGATTTGCATTCCAGTTTGTGGTTCAAAGATGAAATCTCGTCATTCAACAAGTTTAGGAAAGTAGGTGTTTGATGAGTATAGGTACTTCCTCCACAAAAATCATAAGTATCGAACTACTGAAAAACATCTTTTCAATGGGAAAGCAAAGACTACATCAAAACCATGAAGAATGACACCTCACCTATGGAAGTTGCAATATAATAGAATTAATCGTCAAGGTAATGTCATTCGATCTAATTGTTTATCTATCATATATGATATGTTTGGAATTTATATTTTTATATTGTATTTTGTTTATTCATACTGTAATTGATGATGATTGTCGTTGTTAACTTTTTAAACTTACATGCTTCATGAATGTCATCAAGGCATTAATTACCACCTTCCAAAGGGACTAAAAAGTTATCCCAAACAATTTAGTAGGTTGCCCTACTATGAGCAGCTACAAATTGTGCATTTGTTTAATACCATGCATATTGGAAAAATATAACAAAGACGTTATGGAAAATATTGGATGGAAGGCGTTACAAAGAAAAAATTGTCAAAATTTGTAGTGACATTAAGGAATTCAATCATGCAATGAAAAATGTCATTCAATTAAATAGTGATAGAGACCGAATTAATATAAGTGCCCTTCCTTTGTTATTAACGAAGCAGCAAAGCAATGCTATAAAAGAGGTCATACGAAAAAATTCGTCTTCCCACAGGATTATCTAAAACATAAACAATCTCATAACAAAGAAAAGTGAATTTGGGTCAGGGATGAAAAAGCATGATTGACATACCTTCATTAAGGTAATTCATGTTCTTGTATATTTTCTATATATTTGTATACTGCATGTACTTTTCATTGTATTATGTTTAGTATTAGTTTTGGAAAAAATAATGAAAGGATAATTTTATAATTGTTGCAGTACATTCTACCTCTATCTCTCCCAGACCACTTCAACAATAATGTCAAGCAAGTTCTATATGATCTTGGAAAATAGATGAGGTAAGTAGTGTTATTTGTTCAATTTGTTGTATAGATATTATATTTGCCATTTGTTTTACTTGTTATGTAATATATTGTATATTATTTTGTTAATACTCATTAATATATTTGTGTCTTGAATCACTTGTAGATGGTTGTCATCTAAAGAAATCCATAAAGAAGATATAAAATATTGGAAGACAAAAATTCCTCGTCTAATGTGCGAAATGCAAAAGTGTCTACCTTCGACATTTTTCAATGCACAAGAACACTACCTCATACACCAAGTTGAGGAGATTGAATTGTGTTGAACTATACACACAAGGTCAATGATGGTTGAGAGGCACTTGAAATTTTTGAAGGCTTTGGTTTGACAAAGAGCACGTCCCAAGGGTTCAATGGTGGAGGGATATATAGTATACCAGACTATGGTGTACATTACTGAATATCTTTATAATTTTGCGGCAAAAAGATTCATGTAGATCTCATTTGGGATCCCAACTCCATTAACAAATTTGAAGGGGAGTACCTGATAGGGAAAGGTAGATTAAGGAAAAGGAGAGATAATTATTGGATGTTCATGGATATTAATCTGAATACATTTTACATTTGGTTTTTATATATATTGTAGTTAATTAATTCTTAATCTTCAATATACATTAGTTATAAATTTCTAGTTATTTTTTCTACAATTGCTCGAGAGTGGGATGCACTACATTTGTATGTTGCAAACAATCTTGATTGGATGACGGTATGGATTGAATGATGTCAACAATCTAGTCGTGCATTAACATGGGAAGGTGTAGCTTCATTGGTTAAAGAAGCTCATCGTAATGGAGATTCCAATGTTACACCAAGGGAAATTGATTTGGCATATGGTTTAAAAGATAAACAGGTACGTATAAATATATTAATCACCCATATTATTTATTTATTTTTCAATTTTAATGATGTATATATATGATATTTTTTGCATACATTTGACCAAGAATAAATATTTTATCAACTGGTGATGCAATAATTTTTACATGTTTGACATATTGTAGGTGAAACACCACAAGCAGAGATTAATTTAGTGGCGAATATTCGCCAATGACGATTTTTTCATGTAGGTGACCTAGGAAATGGTGAATATTTTGTACCGACTGGGGTGGCCATGTCGCCAGAACGTTATCAATTTCTGTCAAATTCACGGCCTAATCACCATATGTTTTATGTAATTAAATGTTTCTATACAAGGATTTCACCAATACAATATACAGTGGACACATGGTAAATTTATTTTTTTCGCCTACACTCTCTGAGGTTACCTTAATAGATGATCATAATTCGCTTATAGGCATGTGAAGATTTGTTAGCTATGAGGACCCAATTCACCTAACATTTCGCTGACGTGTGTCTCCATTCACCCCAACTTTCTCCAATTATTTGGACGACCCATAATCACTTCAAAATTACATAAGTCATGTTATAGTTACGCATTCGCTAAATATTTGTATACCATATAAAATTCCCGTGAAATTCGCCATATAAGGAATGGTATAAATACATGCAAAGATCAAATCTATCTCTACACAATCTGGTGGGTTCTAGGCTCTGAATTTTGATCAATAGCGAAGTTTTAGACTAAGGAAAATTATTGTTGTTGATTGCATTGGTGACTGCTTGTGACCTAAAGGTGAGCGATCATATTTTTGAAGTGTTATAATGTTATTATGGATTTCTCTATATTTGTTTGCACAGTTGAGTTCATTTTTATTCAGTGGTGACCCATCAGTGTCAAGTGGTCAGCCGGGACATTCAGACCTTAGACATCTAGATTGTAGGTCGTAGGGCCAATGAAACATATATTATACTTTATAGTCTATTATTGCTTCTTCAACAAATTGATATTTTTTTGGCAGCCTTTATTTCGTTGGAGATGTCGAATAGGAAGAAGGGTAGGAAAATTGAATGTGGGGAAAGCCATGAGAGGCCAACAAAAAGTAGAACGTTGCCTTCGTACTTTGGCTTTGGAAAATATTGTGGTGAAAATCAGGAAGGTACATCATCACAAGTACAAGTACAAAATTCACAACCTACACCGCATGTTGAAGATGACGACGAACTTGATATCTCAGATCAGGATGATCTTGAAGAAGATTATCTGGTAGATGCCCAAGTTAGCCAGAATGATATAATCGAATTGGGTGATAATGCCATTAATGATAATGCACGGAAGGGGAAAAGAAAAGCCAGATCAAAAAAGGATGAACCACAATTAAAAAAAGGATTGGGAGTGGGATATGTCAGTGAGGAATTTTCAAATTAATTGGGCATCAAAGTATCCATTCATAGAACCAGTGGAGAATCCAATTGAAGGTGAGCCTCTAATAGAATTCAGGTGTAAGATTTGCACTTGGAAACATAACAAGGAACTTAGGTTGCAGCTAAAAATTGATACCGTAGAAAAACATATGGGTAAAGTTTATGAAAAATAAATGATAGGCGGAGTTGAAAAATCAGTGATAAGATGGAAAACAAAGGAGGAATGTAAGCATGTGAGGAATGCCAAAGAGTATAATTTTCATGATAAAATAAAGACGATGCCTGTTGAAGTTAAAGGTTCTATTGAAGCTAGTTTTGGAAAAGAAATGCAAATAGAACAACTGGGAAAAGTTGTTCAGTTAAGCATTTGTAGCGTCCTAAAATTGCGACACTTGCAATTTCGACTGCATTTCGGTCTTCACGATGGCGACGCAACACGCAACCTGAATGGAGACCCCGAAACTTGCTCACGACATTAAAAACTGCATTTTTCAAGCACCCTGGCCTGAACCTCCTTGCACCCTGCTGTCCCGGGAGGTGGGACCAGAGCGCCCAGCGCCCTGGTCCCTCAGGACCAGGGTGCCCAGTGCCCTGGTCCCCCAGGACCATGGCGCCCAGCGCCCTGGTCCCTGGGCCTATTTTGGGCCCGGTCTCCTATGGGGTCTCGGGTCTTTTTGTTTGCAATTTGGAAATTAACTTCCCTGGTCAGCCTAAGGTCGGGAAAATTAGTCTTTTAACCCTAATTGGCAAGTATATAAACTACATTTTTCTCTCTCATTTGGCATGAATGGGAAGGACATATGTGTACAAGCGTGGAAACTATACTCAAGCATTCAAGGCTAAGTGTTGCATTCAAGTCAAGGATTCAACCATTGAAGAGGAGATCACTTACTACATGCTACATACAACATACTACATACAACAAACAACAACATCTATACCTTCGCACATAAGGATACAAACATCCTTAGAACAAGGTATTAGTATTTGTTTTAAATTACAGACATTTACATTCATAGCATTTCTCATTTCTTGGTTAATTCCAAAATCGGGGTTTGACCTAAAGGCAAACCCCTAATCCCTAACCCCCCAATCGTCTTCGCTTTTCTGTGTGTAGGTTGCAGGTACGCGACTGAAATTGAAGATCTGGAATCCTTGTGCAGAGACGAACAGATCCCCCTTCGTTTCGCGGATTTTTCTGAGGACCGTGGCGCTGGGCGCCATCGTCCCGACAACTTTTGCTCAAATTTGCAGGACAGCGCCGTATCGACATTTTACTGCTAATTCCAGGTCCACAGCTTCATACTATATCCCTATGTCAGTTTATAAGCGAATCTTTGTCACTTTCTATGCATTCCTAGCTTAATTCCCTTATCAACATTCTTTACAAAAGAGGGTAGCCTTGCTGTCTTAACCCTTGAAACGCATTTAGCATCCAATCTTGCATTGTGTGGGATTGGATCTTGTGAGTTTCAACCCCTCTTTTGAATGTAAAGTCTCTCCCCCAAGTGAAAATCATCAACCCTAGCGATCTCCCTTCTCTCTCCTCGGAGTTGGAAGAGGGGAGAGCAACTAGGGTTCGATTGCGATTTTCCGCTTTACAGCATTGTTTTTAATATTTTGAGTAGAGGGCGTGCTATGAAAAATTTCTCATCAATTAGTGGTTTATTACACTTTTTTAAAGTTCCTAACTATCCTAATAGACACTGGTTAGTAAACAGTGGATGGGAATGGGCAAGTTGTCTTGTTGAGGTTGAAAAAGAAGATGTAAAGGAAAAAATAAGAGAGTCAAACTTTATTGCATTTTCTTTAGACAGTAGACAATACTTCATGGGTATGCATGCATGTATATACTATAGAGAATCATACCCACCAACCTCATCTACTATCTGTTGCTAAAATGAAGGAGAGTGCGATAGTTGAAAATTTATTTCAACTAGTAAAGAGAAGTTTAATTGAATATGGAGGTATGCATGACATGACGATAGCCAAAAAATTGGTTTGTGTTGGATCAGATGGAGCTTCAATAATGCAAGGTCACAATACTTCATGGGTATGCATGCATGTATATACTATAGAGAATCATACCTACCAACCTCATCTACTATCTGTTGCTAAAATGAAGGAGAGTGCGATAGCTGAAAATTTATTTCAACTAGTAAAGAGAAGTTTAATTGAATATGGAGGTATGCATGACATGACGATAGCCAAAAAATTGGTTTGTGTTGGATCAGATGGAGCTTCAGTAATGCAAGGTCACATGAACGGTCTTTGTACAAAGATTGAAGCTTCATTTGCACCGTACATTACTGTAATTCACTGCATGGCTCACAAAATGATTCTAGCTTTTGGAATTGTGAGCAAGTTTGCTTCGGCTAAAAAAATTAAAATTTTAATCAGAGAGCTCTACTCACACTTCTATTGAAGTCCCAAGTGATTTATGGAATTTCAACACTTTGCTAATGGAATAACTGATGGGAACAAGTTTCTCAAGGATAATGATACCAGATGGATCTCTTTGGACAGTCGAGCGCATCAAGTTTTCTCATAATATCCATCCTTGATTGGACTATTTCACACAACTCATGACGAATCAGATCAACTAAAATTTCCTGACCTTCTTCGGAGGTTAAGTAATCTAGAGACGCTCTTAACTTTAGCAACTCTTCTACCCATACTAGAGGAAATGAGGAATATTATGAAGGCTGCCCAAAAAAGAGCTCTATATATTGTAGAATATGCTATGCTGCGTAAGATGACATGCATGACCCTCGACAATCTCTATCGAAATCAACCAACACTATCTGATGAAAAAATTGTTAAGTGGTAGACACTCACAGATTTGAACAATCCTGATAAATTTTTACAAATCAATGCAGATGGGGAGGTATGCACCAATGTATGGGGAGTTGAGATACCAATGCACTTCTATGCCACGGTCAACCCCGAGGAACCAGGAAAGTGCCCCAGGAAGCAACTAGCAAGAGTTACAAGGAAAGATTTCGACAAGATTATTTAGACAGTAACTACTTATGTGAAGAAAATTGTGTATGATCTTTCCTCACAAATTAGAAGCAGATTCCCTCCTGACAACCTACTCGAAGCCATGCCTATTGTGTTTCCTCATTGTTGGAGCCTCAACAATGCAACTGATTTTTTAAGTAAGCTACTGACTTTGATAAAACAATTTTGCATATCCAAAGAATTGAATGGAGTAACAATAAATGGAATATTAGACAAAACTTGTCTTTGAGAGCAATCATCTCATTTTGCATACACTATCAGAGAATAATATGGCAAAATGGAGAACCCCCGAGAAGAGGGATTAGTAACAAGGCTTTGGAAACATATAACTGAGAATGCAGCGTTGCATGATTCAATGCCAGAATATTTGAAGCTTGTTGATTTATGTCTTACCATGATATTGGGCTCAGTGGAAGATGAGAGAGTTTTCAATGCTTTGGGGTTCCTAAAATCAAAGCTAAGAAACAAACTAGACAAAAATTTGGAAAATTGCTTGAGGCTCTATACATCTAGGTATGATGTCCACACTTTTCCTTACGATAGGGCACTGCAAATCTGGAGGTCCAAATGTGAAAGAAGAGGTTTGGGCAACACTTCAAACCAAAGTGCCAGTGGGACTATTGACTCATGTACTGGACCTACTGGTTGCATTGAGATGCAGTTCAACAAACGTATGCAAACTCAGAGTGAAGAAACCATAGACAAGAATCAAGAAAGCTCTGAATTTGATGAGGATGAATGGAAACTATAAGAGATTGGTATTTATTAATCTTATTACTGTATCTCATCATTCATGTTACAAAAGCATATTACTTTTTGCAATTAGAATTTAATATTGATTTGTAATTGTATTTTTCAACTTTCTATTTCTAGATTTAAAATAGCATAATAAAAGACCATAATGTGTTTATTGATACAAAGATGTTTATTGTTTATTTAGACATGTTTGCAAACTTAGATTTTCATTAATTCTTTCAAAATTTAGCCATATGATACAATTCATTCAATAGCAATACATTAATCTGTGTGATTCTCCATGCAAAAGTCAATACAAAGTTTCATAACCCTTTGCAAATGACCCTGAATTCCCTTTTATAGAAACAAGGGAGCAACAATAGCTTCAGGTTGAATTGCAACATGTGAGGACTCAACATTAAAATCACAAACTCAACACAAATTTACATGGCCATCACAGGCTGGATTAGCACTTTAACAACTGCTACATGTCTGATGTCTCTTGTTCAAAAAATGGAGTTCAAAATTAAATATTAATTCATGCTATGACAAATTAAATATAGATAATAACAGTGCCCAAAACCTAGTGATTAGAAATAGAGATATGCAAAAATGTTAAAGCTTGGGAGAATTTGAGAATACAAATTTACAGGCTGAAGTTTTGCACTATGCATCATAGATTCATAGGCTGGATTAGCAATTTAGCAATAGCGAGTGTTGGTTTTTTCCTATTCATAAAACAAAGTTATTTCAAGTGATTCCAAATTCCAAACAAAAAAAACATAAAACCTTGAAATTAAGAGTAAAAGAAGAAAACTATGCAATACATACTATGATTCTTAAGATTTCTGTGCCGGTTTTTGTAGGGTGCTCCACTCTTCATCTGATGGAAGGTCAATATTCTATAAACTATGGAAAGTCAACTGCAACTTTGTCAACATTCTATATTTAGAAGAGTGACTTGACATCATTGTTTCACCCAATACTGAATTCAGAGTTGTAAATGGTTGGATGAATTCCAAAAAGCTTTGGGGAGTTGTGTCCTTAGGAAGCAAGTCTAAATCAAACTTCATTTTTATCTCCATGTTTTTTTTGTAAGCTTCTTTTCCAATGAATTTATTTGATGAGTCAATGGTCTTAGGCAAACCAAGTTTAATCAAATAGTTTTTTTTTTCTTGCAGCTTCAATATCTTTTTTGGCACATTTATCCATAACTTCTGATGTTTCCCTTAGTTTCTAGCATTTTTGAATGATAGATGATGTCTTAACTATGGCATCAATGCGACTCTTAATTCCCTTGGATGCCAAGTAGTTGTCACTGGTACTGTAGACTACTTGCAAAATCTATTTTGCCATATCCTCTTTTGAATAAACATGTATGCTCTTCGCAAAGTGCTCCTTGATTTTCATATAAATTACTCTTAGACATTCATTCAATTCAAACCATTCACACAACTTATCACTCCTCTGCATTATTTTCCACCAAATGTTTTCTTGTATATACTTCGTTGTATTTTTCATTTTATCTTTCAATCTATCCTCCAAAGTTTTAATTTTATCATTTGCATCGTGCAAGTCTTCTTTCATTTGTGCACATTTTTTTCTTTCTTCATCTACTTCCTCTTGTAAATGATCCTGTGTTTTTATTATTTCGGCAACAGTAGACTCATAACTTTGTATAATTTTTAAAAACTGGCTCTTTCCTCGTCAATTGTTTTACTGTTTTTAGCTAGTTTTTCTCTCAGGTCCTTCAATTCTACATCCATCTTCTCTTGCTCTACAATTTCTATTGCAAAGCCTGAATTTTTTTATCCTTTTATGTAAATCATTGCACTTGTTATATGTTGCTTTCCTCTTTGATTTTTTGTTTGCTAGGTCTATTTGTAACTTTTTTATTTGTTTCTCCAGTTTATTTTTTTCTCTCTCCACCTTTAGCAGTGAAGTGTAGACCACTTCATTAGTCCTTTTTGACAGATTAATTTTGTCCACATTATGTACTTTGGAAAAATCCATTTGAAGGGTGCTAACTTGAAATTTAGAGGGATCTATTTGACTGTGTGGTGGATTTTTATCTTTATTTGGGGGCACAACAACCATGAACTCCATCATATCTTTGTGTGGGTCATATGTTGGAAATACCCTGTTCTTTGCAGGTTGTTCGTCTAAAACTTCAATCTGGGCAACCCTATGAAATTCTCTCTCTTTTCCTTTATTTGTATTTATTGTGTGTTCAAATTTTTCATAGTAATCACGAAATTGAAAATTTGGGCTTGCTGAAGCAATTGAATGTTTGAAAGGTGACATAGGAATAATAGAGGCTCCAGTTTCACTTATGCGTGTGGTTTTAACTAATGCATTACTAGGATTACCAACAACCTTTCATGATCCTATCCCACTGACACTTTCATGTGTAGTTTTCATAATCTTTTTTGGTGCGTGATCTGAAGCTGCAAATGATTGCTTTGCAGTATCAATGGCACTTGATATAGGATTCTGAATAGTATGAGATTGAGTATCTACCACTAGTGGCCTCTTGTGAGAGATATTTTTTTGTAGCCCTTGTCCAACACCAAGGCAACTAGTATCAGTAGTAGTACCCATGCCAACCCCACCAATTACAACGGTACTTGACTGTATAATAATATGAATAGTATCCCTAGATTCCCCACTAGTGGCAGTTGCACTTGATTCACCACCAATGGGAATACCATGATGTGGTGGTGGTTGTGGATTTGAACCTAAAACAAATGTAGGTGGGCCCTAAGGGTAAGGAGTAGTACCTTTCCATGATGAATATGAAGAATCAAGTCCAATGACTAGTTTAATAGGAGCTTTTGATTTTGAATCTAATGGAAGTTATACCTCAAGTAGATACCAAATGCCTTCTCCTCTGGGACCTAGACCACCACCTTCAAAACTCATTTTTTCCATAATGTTTGCCCCTTTTCTATATTTTTCTTTCATGGACTCATTGATTCCACCTAGTATTTTAGGGACTATAGTAGTTGTTGGAGTGGGCTCAACCTCATACTCATCATCATCTTCACTCCTGTCATATTCTATTGTGGGATGCTCCATATTCCATAATTTTCTAAACTCTTCATCCTTGTCAATGGTCTCAAATTTTGCACTGGTCTTTGGTTCACCGAGATTCTTCCTCATAGTCCAAAAATCATTTATTTTGGTTTGAGTCCAATAACTCTCTATACATTCTTGAAGAATTGATTTGGGAATGGATTTGTTAGACGGATTAGCATATTTTTCGTAGAAATTTTAGGACCTCCTATTTTGGATGCCTTGGCCCTCCTCTATTGTCCTTTGTGTGTGCAATGCCATAATTTGTGATGACATTTCTACTATTGAAATGTTATTGTCAGCGGCAATTTTCTCCATCTCTTTTTTTACCTCATCCAAGGAGTCCATGTTTCTAAGCTTTTCTAGCAATGGTATACTTTCATGTTGACATAACGTTGAAGAGTTCCCATTTTTCTTAAGCCTTTCTTGAACTACACTGATTGGATCATACTGCCAGAGACCCTCATCACCAAAGCTAAAAATTGTCAAAAAATCATGTGCCACATTGAATGCTTTTCTCTCAAATGTGAACCCTCCACATGAGAAAGGCAAGGAAGGAAATATGCTCTTCTTTTGCTGACCATGAAAGTGCCTATTTGTGCTCTCTAATTGTCGTACATATTCCAATGCAAATACCCTCTTTGTCACATGTATTGGAAGTTTGAATGGTTCTACTACTAATCTGTAAAACCTTAACACAGTGAATTCTTCCATGAGGAACCAGTCAGCCAATTGTATTTGACTTTTGAGTTGAATGCAATCTCTACAAGATATAGGCAATCTAGGCATTGGAGTGCTTGTAATTTCATTGTACATTGGTGCCAAAAAGAAGTCTACAAAATGGTTGTAGTTCTTTCTGTTATCATGCATCCTTATCTTTGGTGTCCATTCATATATTGGACACTCTATTATGTTCTGAGTCTTCTCATCAATCTTATAGTTCACAATTTGAAGATTATTGGTCTTGAATATTGCACGATACTTGGATAGAAGGAGATAGCACGAGTAGGATGAGAACCTAAATATCTTACAAGAACCTTTTTTTATCATTAGTAATTGTTTTTGCATGGATTGAACAATGTGCTCAATAAAATTATATCTTACTAGCTGACCTACACAATGGATATTAAAAATCATTTCAAGAAGGCTTGCACCCACTTCCCTATCATTTTCCAATCCCAGGCAAAATGACAAGAAGGAAATAGTATCCCCAACCCATGGAACAAAAATGTTAGAATCATAAGGAGGCTTATGATTCCGATCCAACTGAGTACCACGCTTTATTAGAGCTTTGATAAATGAATCTTTGCGACTTGGATCAAGACTCTCATAATTCTCTGCTAGCTTTCCTAGGTCAATTTGGACATTTGAGTTTTGTGCTTCAAACCCTAGGTTCAACAAACGAGTAAATTATCCCACGTTTATGGATATAATTTCCTCTTTTGTATTTTTATTGACAATTGATTTTTTATCTTCATCATAATTTTTGGCTCAGAGCATGACAAAATCAGGGCAAGGGAATACTTCAGGTAACACCATGCTTCCCAATCCAACATCCCATGATGCGATTTTATTTGTTCTTAGTTTTAACATTGAGTTGAAAACAAAAGATTTTTCCCTGGATGGATTTGTCGCCCTATTAGACAATACATATCTAATATCTATGATACACTTTTTACCATTGATAACAAGGTCATAAATATCATGGTATTCATCAGTGAAACCTAGTGATTTAACCAGTTCGTTTAGGTACATTTTTTTTTCACTTGGCTTCCTGTTGAACTACTGCTTCCCATTTTCCCCATTGTTGTTATTGTTAATAATTCAAAATAATGCTAGATACAAACTTAAAAATGCTAACCCTCAAATTGGACCATGAGAATAAAAACATTAAAAAAGGCGGGATGTGTTCTAGATTTTACCCGAAATTTCTATTTCACTAGATTGGCGCAGACAATCTCTGTTGCAACTTGCATTCCTCAATCTAGTAGTTGTTTTTGAATCTCCCTTGATTTACTGGTTTGTCCATGAAATGAAATACGATTATGATTTATGAGTCACTTATTTTGAAAACTCTGAAAAGTACAAAAGTAATACTTAGGGCAAAATATCTAGAATCATGTTGTAATTTTATTAATTGTTATTAATATTTATTCACTGCCAAAGGACAAAACATTCATTACTTCAATCTAAATTCTGAGGACATTAAATGTAAAACGTTCAATTTTGGGCGAAGTTCTCACAAATGTGTTCACTTCCCACATTCGGGCTGAAATCCACCCTAAGTCGTTGATCTTTGCTTATCCAACAGATGATTGTACTTGTTGTTAGATGTCGTGGGTCCCATGACTTCTACCATTTTTTGGGCACGTCACCACACTCGAGTCACTTTTCAGGATTGTTTTTTAAGTCTGTTTAGTCATTTTAAAATTCCACCTGAAAAAGAGCTTTTAGACTTAATTATATTTAATTAAATTTAAAATGTTCAATTCCGGGTGAAGTTCTCACAAATGTGTTCACTTCCCACATTCGGGTCGAAATCCACCCTAAGTCGTTGATCTTTGCTCATCCAATAGACGATGGTACTTGTTGTTAGATGTCATGTGTCCCATGACTTCTGCCATTTTTTGGGCACGTCACCACACTCGAGTCACTTTTCAGGACTGTTTTTTAAGTCTGTTTAATCATTTTAAACTTCCACTCGAAAAAGAGCTTTATAGACTTAATTATATTTAATTAAATTTTAAACGTTCAATTCCAGGCGAAGTTCTCACAAATGTGTTCACTTCCCACATTCGAATCGAAATCCACCCTAAGTTGTTGATCTTTTCTCATCCAACGGATGATGGTACATGTTGTCAGATATCATGGGTCCCATGACTTCTGCCATTTTTCGGGCACGTCACCATACTCGTGTCACTTTTCGGGACTATTTTTTTAAGTCTGTTTAATCATTTTAAACTTCCACCCGAAAAAGAGCTTTATATACTTAATTATATTTAATTAAATTTAAAACGTTCAATTCTGGGCGAAGTTCTCACAAATGTGTTCACTTCCCACATTCAGGCCGAAATCCACCCTAAGCCATTGATCTTTTCTCATCCAACAGATGATGGTACCTGTTGTCAGATGTTGTGGGTCCCATAATAAGAGACATTTAAAGATGTGCAATAGTTTGAGATAACTATTAAGTATAATGTTAATATTATTTGTAAAAATATGAAATTCAAAAATAGTATAGAACATGAAACTTAGTTTCTAGAATTAAAAAAATAACTAAATAAAAATATAAATTTTGATATACAATTTGAAAGGTAAAAGTTTAATATAAAAAAGAAAACATTCAATATTAAATCTAAAATATTAATTTAAAGTTTAACAAAATTCTTTAAAAATATGTTTACGATATATAATTTTAAAAAATATTTTAAAAATATATATACAAGTTCAACATAAATTTAGTTTAATATAAATTTTAATTTAATTTAGTTCAAATTAATTTAATAAACAAATAAAGACTATAAAAAAATTATATGATTGTATTTAAAACAAAGTTTATAGCCTCTATGAAAAATCCACCCTAAGTCCTTGATCTAATTGAGTCTAATCCTATTCTCTAATTGAGTCTAGAATCTTGAATTTTCTTCTAATGACCTTGGCCTTGAATCTAATAATGCGGTGAATCTTATTGATAAACCTGCACCTCCTAAGGACCTATGCAATATGCATTTCCTTTGATCCTAGTGAGACTATTGAAATTTGAAACACTTAATGGCCCACTATAAGTCTATATATCACCTACAAAGATCAAAGACATACTCTCACGAGGGGTTCTCATTGATGGTTGATGCTACATGTATGGTGAATGTAGTTAAGAATATCTTTATACTTTATAATTGCATGAAGTAACATATTGATATGATAAATTTGATTTAGTGGTTAAGAGCTTCGATGGTTTCTCTTGTCCTACTATAGGTTCTATTACTCTTCTCGTTAAGGTTGGTACTAAGTGCTTAGATGTCATTTTTGCTATCATTCCTAAATCCTACTTCAGATCAATTTCGTGTGAAGTTGGGACATCCTTCCCCTTGGTTCTCTTCCATGAAAGCAAGCCAATCTACCCTTCATAAATGTCTCAAATTTATTCATTATGATAAAATCTTAACTATAAATCATAGCATGTACTCGGTACCAACCCACACATGCACTAGTTCAAAACTTCAACAACAAGTAAGTTGGACTTTTAGTATAATTCACTTGTTTTTCGCGAGATAAACCTTTTTTATATATATATTTAGAAAATTATAATCAACCATAATTAATGGAACAAATTGAATTTTTATATATATATATTAAATATAGAGGAAGAAGCATTACATAAATAAGATCACAGTATTAAATTTATTTCTATCGTTTAACAAAATATTGAAATAACGTAGCTCATAGACAAAAATCATTTGAAAAACTTTCATTAATAAAAATGAAATAAAATTATAGAAAGCATTTTTATATCCATAAGACTCCAAGAGGCAAACTAAAATAAACTGGAATTTGAAAAATTATCATTAATATTTATGCTTTGGAAATTTACAATTTTTACGTCTAAGACTTGAGTCCCTCAAAAACTTAAAATCCAAAATGAGTGAGTCACTGAGCCTGTGAGGTTTCGAGGACATAGGAAAAAAAAAAATTACTAGGGGGTCGGGGCTAGGGCACAGGTAGTGGATGGTTTACAACTTTACCCTAAGAATCTGACCCTCCTTCCATGTAGAATTCTTCAGACAACATAAGCTAAGAGAATTCTTCAAGTCACATGTGTTAGGTCCCGGAGGCAACTGAGGGGGGGGGGGGGGGTGAATCAGTTGTCTAATAAATTCAAACCAAAAATAACTTAACAAATTTACTGCTTAATACCGGTGAACCAGTTTGTTATACCGGTGGATAGTTTTATCAGATAATTGTAAGACCGGTAAAGATTAATGTGTGAGATAAAGAGACAAAATCATCCACAACACATAACACCAATATTTGTACATGGAAACCCTATAAAGGGAAAAACCGCGGTGGGAAACCTTACCCACAATCAGATGATACTACTGCAGATAGTAAGTGTATACAAATGGGGTCTACACATGCAGAAAGGCCAAGCGCCTAGAGCTCATTGCTCAATGGGAGTCACACTGACTACAATTGGATGGTTAAATCCAATAAAGAATATCTTGTCGGTGTACCATATACCGGTGATTGTGCAAAAGTCACTTGCTTGTCGGTGAATGTTGCTGGACCTCCAAAGTGCTAGAGTTTTAGTAGGTGTTGACATCAATAACAAAACCATACCAAAATACCAACATCATGTAGTTTGGAAAGTTGTCCTGGAGTAACCATTTCCAAAGAAAGTCCCTACCAATCCGCGCCCATTTCCTATGATGCGTCAAGTGCTCGTCATTCAGGTTCAGAAGAAACTGTTGCCTGACCACTGGCACTGTTTGGTTAGGGAGGAGAATCTTGGATAATTCACTTACCCAAGGGATACCCACCCCTACTTCTGCAAGGACGACAGCAGTAATATCGTCTCCAAGGAAGTCTTCCTTAAAAACCTTCCTCAACAACATCAACATATCCACCTTGTCTCCTCCAAGGTCCAAAAGAGATGCCAAGAACTGGGGGGTGAACTCACAATACTGGTTCCCACTTTTTGACCAACTTTGACACTTAGATGAATATTTTGAAAAAAACCTTCACTTTCCAACACCTATAACTTTTAAACCATTAAGAATTTGAAGATGATATAAACTAGTGACTTTTTAGCATCTTGTTTGTAGATTCTAAATATATTTTTTTCAAATTTGTTTGAATAAAATTTTATTGATTTTTCATCTCCCTCAAAAAGTAGTTTTTTACAGCAAACAACATTTTTTAAGGGTGATGTGTATCCCGAAATGCATAATTTTTTTAATATAAATGATAAAAACTTAATTATTTTAAATTTTGGTTTGTAACATCAATACCCAGGGCATGCATTTGGTTTGATAGTGATATGTTGAATATTTTTCATTTTATTAAGTTTTGAAATTCGACTAATTATAATTTAGATATAGGTGTACGTTTGAACACATAACTTGTTCTATATATATCAAAATTCAATTTTCTTTTTTTTGTTAGAAAGAAAACATCAATACCTAGTGCATAGATAGTTTTCAGATTTTTTTTGAGTTAGTTTACTATTTTTCCTAATGCATTGAACAAAGAAGTTCATGTTTGGTGAAAAACCTACATTCATAAGAAATAAAATAAAAATATATTAATGAAATTAAATATATTAAAAGTTATACTATTTGGAAAGCTTGTAATAAGGACTAAATACTTTAAAAAAAAAACTTTTAAATGCGTTAATTTGACCCACCAAAAGCTAATGTAAAATTGGTTTTTTATCAGCATTTGATAGATGCAAAGGAAACTTCATTGCAAGTATGATTTAGAAATAGAGAGGTTCTATCCAATAAATTTTGATCTAAGAGCCTTTGATTTAACTCTCTTCAATTAATTACTTCAAATGGGACCTCTTAAAGCTTAAATCATTATATTTTTAAAAAAATGTATGACTTCAGCAAAAATCAGGACATACCAAAAAGTGGGAACTAGCTTTGTGAGTTTAGCCCGGGATGTAATGTCCATGTTAACACGGTATCTATTTTTGTTTCACAGAAACTCTCTGCCCAGCACCATCTGCGCAACCTCATTGGTGAACGACCCAACCTCCTTGCAGACTGATTGGAGGGCTGGGTCTCTAACGAAGCTCAGAAAGGCCCTCTGGTCCTCTGCAGAAATGCTTCTCAAGTGGATGGGAGTGTCCATCTTGAGAAATTAGACTAACAAATTAAACAACTTGAGCCTATAAACCTAAACCAGAGGAAGAATTTAAATACCGTGAGCTCCAATGATTTATTTACCAAATGGCAAAGGCTAATTGAAGATGAAAGAAGCAGAGATCGTATATAAATAGTTGAAGCTCTTGATTGTAATAATTACTTCTCTAACCATATTAATTGTTTTAAATTTTTTTAAATCTTTCGTATCTCTACAAATCTTTCCCATAAATGCACTAGTGTGCGAAATTGGAAACAACTATAAACCAATACCAAGTTGGCAAGTACCGCATTGGAAGTTGTGGGGACAAAGTGGATTGCAGTTAGTGAGTAGATATATATTAAATAACCGAAATTATTGATCATGATTCATGACATTTGATACGTGTCTATTGAATCTAATTCCATTTCGGGCACTTTCTGGTGAGCTATGTTCTCTTTAGAAAATTGGGCCGAAATAAAACTTCAACGATTGATCTACGATCATCGAACGGTTTAAAATCATTGATGGATTTTAGGTATGTGTCACCCTTCAAGTGGCAAAGAGGCCACACTTATTGATACATCGTGCAGAGTCCAGACTCAATATGATGTACTGTTGTGATGTGATGTGATGTGATATGCCTTGTCTATTAATGGCAATGAATTCATGAAATCGCCAATAAATTATATATTTTTCCATAAATAACAAAATATTTGTCAAAATAAATTAAATAATTTTCAAGCGATGGATAAAAATCGCCAATACATTTAAATAATTTTTCCTTTGGAGTAAAATTTTTCGCCCACACAATTATATATTTATTCCTTTTAACAAAAATTATTCGCCTCCTACAATATATATTTTCCCCATAGAACAAGGTATTATTCGCCAAAAATTTACACAGTTGCCCGGGGGTGGTTTCTTAAAGTTATCCCTGACCACAAGGCTATGTAGTGCAATGGTCATAAATTTCACATCAAAAAGTTGGATGACACGGAGAAAACTTGTGATTCTGGGATAACTGCAGTATTTTAGGTAACTAATGTTTCATCTAGAAGTGACATACATCCTCAAGTCTTAGAAAATTGATACTATGGGATTTTGGATGATATACTTGAGTGTGACTTTGGGTCCTTCAAATTAGTTCTTTTTATCGTCTAATGGTACAGGCTACGATTGAATGAAAATGATCTTGACATAACTGTTATTGAACATGATAATAGATTTACAATGGTCAATACAAGGTCGTTTGAGCGAGCTGGAAATGAGCCCTATGTTCTTCCAAGCCAATGTGAGTAGGTATTTTACTCAGAGGTTCCACATAAACCGAGTTGGTCGTTTGTTGTTAGACATGATCCCAAAGGAAGGTCAGCAAAGTATAATGTCATGGAAGAGAAAGATACAAAAGAACTAGAAGATGATGCACATGATGATCAGGATCAACAGCTAGTTGATGATGTGTCAGACGAAGATGTCAAAGAAGAGGAACAAGATCACGATGATGTAGGAGTTAATGTTCATGAAGATGAAGATGATAATGATGATGATGATGATGATGATGGTGATGGTGATGGTGATGGTGATGGTGATGGTGATGATGATGATGATGATGATGATGATGGTGATGGTGGTGGTTGTGATGATGACCAATCCTTATAATCTCAATTATGGATCGGAATATATGGACAAAGAGTTGGATGAAGAAGAAGATCAATGACATGATTTAAATGTATGAGGTATGCGATTAGTATATTATCTATTTGATATTGATTTCTTGATATTTTTTGGTGAAATCTAAATGTTGTGATTATGTGGGAGGACTTGTTTGTAATTATGTAGGAAGACTTGTACTTTGTGATTATCTTTACATGTATCTTTACATGTCAAGTCATTTATACTTTTACATTACAAATATTTGCATCATGTTGTGTTCCCTACTGAGATATTTATGGAAAATTTAATGGATGAATCCTTTTAATGGTTTGCTATGTAATAACACAATGATTCCTATTATGATGTATGAAGCACCTGATACTGTTTTGTATCTATGCTCTTAATCTAATTCAAGGAGATGATGTTTCCTAATCTTGATATTTTAAGAAGTCTATGATATTTGCATGAGCTATTGTAGATAACACCTTAGGGAATGTGTGTTGCATTAAAGGATCATTAAGAAGTGTTGCAGATAATACCAACACTACCCATGTTTACCCTTTGCACATGTTTCATGGCATACACACTAAAATACTTAATATACATTTCACCCTCCTATTAAACATTGAATTTTATAGTTTAGCACATATACTTTCCTAGTTCTTCTACTCCACTAGTGACCCCCAAAAGCACCCAAAGCTCAAAGTTTTAATACATATATAAGTTATACTACTTTTTTTGGCAACCTATAGTGCCTCAATCACTTTGCCTCAAAATTTTAATACACATATAGGCTACACTGTGTTGGTTTCCAAATAAACAGATCCTAAATCCTAGAGAGATATTCAATAACTCATGAACAGACTCAGGATTGGACTTGGCCAATGAACAAGATTCAACATGGAAGTTGCAATCTTCTACTCTTCAGGCTCTGCGAGACCTAGGTGGGTTTACCTATAGCACTGTGGTCCATATATTGACTCTATGCTAACTGACAATGCATTATTCAATAGATGCTTTCAATGAAAATATACCAAGGAAAAGCATAACATACTACAAATTCTGGTTTGAACCTGAGTTTTTATCACTCTTGCTTGTATTGGAAGCTGACTCTAATCTACTTCTAACTCTAATACAAAAAACTAAAAACTGAATATAAAAGGTGAAATAAGGATGTAAAGATGACCCTCAAACCTCATGAAAGTATGATCAATGCTTGTTCTAAGGGAAAACGGAGTCAAATCATAGTCCTAGTGACAAACAAAATAACATTATCAACATTAAAGTTCAATGCTAAACACATAAGACTTGCTTAAAGTGCTTAGATTAAGAATGCATTCATAACCTTCGCACACTCTCTCAGAATCTGTTGCAGTATTCAAGACAAAATTTAATTCATTTAGCTTGAAATGAAATCCATCAAAGAATACACATTCCCCATTAGAGAAGACAAATTGCATATGTCATTAACACAAAAAATCATAAAACACATTACAAAAGGTATGAGCAAGAAGATGAATGTTTCCTTTTATTTATTTTCAAGATAAAACTGATACATTCATGAAAATGTTACAATGGATCACCAAAACTGCAAAAGACTATCTGCTATTATATTAAAGTTTTCTCTAATGCATACATATCAAAAGGTTTTTTGGAATCATCCTTACTTCTTGGCCCTGAATTCCATTTTGTAACACAAGGGAGCAAAACAAGCCTCGGGCCAAAGAAGACACATCAAAATTCAAAATTATAAAATTGACCTAAAACCTAGGTCCTTGATTTTTGTGTGCAACCTGCATTCAATGATGGCGGCTAAAAGGCATCATCCTAGGAACTTGGTTTGTGGTCCTACACAAGATGTTCTCATATTTGTACTTCATGTATACTCTTGTCAGGATTAAAAGTGCAATATGGTATGTGATGGCAAATACCTTGGAGATTGGTCCATGTTGGCTGAGCGCTCAAATCATTCTCCCAAAATAGATATCCTATACAAAACTTTTAGGGGTAGCAAAAACGGAAGGCAATGACTATTCCTCCTCTTCAGACTACTCTTCTTCCAAGGAGCAGTATTTTTTATGCAATGCTTCAATTTCATCAGTTGACCAAGAAAAACCCCTCAAGCTATGTAACTTGTTCATAGCTTCCTATGTTTTGTGGGCGAGCACAACTGCAGCTCCTAAGGAAAATTTATTATACATTTGTTCAATCTCCATGATTTTATCAACAATATTAAAAAAAGTATCACTTTGATTTAGGTCTCCCTCCAAAGATGCCAAAACTGCATTTATTTCTTCTTGAAAGCTCTGCTTCCATTCCTCTAGGCTTTTGATCTGACCCTCATCTGTCAAAATTGTAGGAATATGCCACTTTTGGAGTCCTTGGAAAGAATCAATCATTCCCATTAGTTCTTGTCTTTCCTCCTCTATGTTGGGAAACTTTTTAATCAATAAATTATCTCTTCCAGGTTTCCCCTACAATCTGAGGTGGTTGGACCACATTCTTTATTGCCAACATGACCTCCTTCAAGCTTTGACTCCTTGCCAACCACATAGCTCTAATCGGTTGAAAGAATAAAATAAGTTCATCAAGATGACTCGAGAGCTTAGATGTCAAAGAATATGAAGCATGAACTTCATTTAATTTATCAATGCTTTTATTTGAAATCCTCAAAATTAAATCTTTCCTGATTTCAAAACAATTGTTTTTAGCCTCATCTTTGGCCCTTTGCATTTCTTTATTTATTTTTTCAAGCTCCTTGGGTCTAGTCCCTCCAAAAGAATCAACTGATAACTTATTTATTTGTTCCTTTAATGCAATGTTCTCAATAAATAATTCATTATACTTTGCATTCAAAGCAACATTCATATCCTTTAACTATACATGTTTTTGCTCCAGATCCTCTACTGCAAGCTGAGTAAATTGGACTGCAAGCTTGGAAATCACCACAGACTCTGAAGCAGTAGCATCCTCAAGGGTCCTTACAATAGCATCCCCTATTTTTTGTTGTACCTCCTGCAAAACTATGGGCTTTTGAGTGCTAGGAGCCTTTGACCATACAACAAAAGACTTTGAGCTTATGCTGACCCCAAAGCTATTCTCCAAACTCTCTTGCAAAATTGGGATCCTTCTGTTGCATGATCTGATCTAGAAAAAATATTCTTTCAAAATTCCATCCCGGGACCAAGAGCATTTTGTTGTTCATCACCATCTCTCTGCCCACTTGAGGGATGCAATTAAAGTTATCCTTGTCAAAATTATTGATTTCTTCATCAGACATACTCTTCAATTTCTCTCTTAGCCAAAATGATCTGAACTCAGGGGTGTTAACAAAATTATCATCCGCCATAAATTTCTTTGAAGCAACAATCCTTTCATCATATGCTTCCTCTATAGGGATTGTGCTTGGGATGATAGCACTATCCAAATCATTAAAGACTTTAGCATTTGCATCATCCTGTAATGTATTTCTTGGAGGAGAAGGTGGCAACACGGAATTATCAAAATCTTCTTAAACATCTACAAAATCAGATATCTTGGCTTTTGACTTTTTAATCTTCCTGACTTGCTCAGAAGCCACCTTCTTATCCTTTTCCACACCTCCTTTAGAGGACTCTACAGATGCTTCCTCAGTTGTTTGAGCCTTGGGAGATGGATCAATTGGCTTTTCTTTATGTATGCGGGAAAAGCAGGCCAATAGAACTCAATATGTGAAAAATGGAGCTCTATGGAGCCTTGCTCACACACCCACATGACTTCTTGGTACAAGCTATGGAGTCATGAAGTATGGCTCAGCTTCCCAAGGATGGTTCCATGGTTCTTTATCTTGCACGGTCCCTCAAACCAACGTTTTTGCTCTCAGATCACTGAGCAAAATGGTTTAGGGATGGCAAATGCAAGAACGAGGGATGCTTTTGTTGATTTTAAGATGAAATGTATCCTAAGCTATGCATGATCCTAGAAATGCAATAAACTAGTTATAAGATGACAAAGCTAGTAAACAAGACTATCCTAGCATACTATATTAGTTCATGATTTAAGCTAAATGATAAGGAACATACTCTAAATTAGTATATTTAGATCAATTCCTGTTTAAAAGAGAAGCTAAATGATTGAGCATAAAATGAGATATGAAAGCTTGAATGGATTTTAGTATAAGTATGATGCTAAAGACTTGGATGATGAAAATGTAGGATTGAGAGCTCTATTTATAGCAAAAACAGGGCAATGGATGGTCAGGATTGAAAGAGGCAATCAAGGGCCAAGTTTGAAAGTGGGGATCCATGTTTGCAATTGGCACCAATGAAATGGTGACAATTGTCAACATAACGTTGGTTGAGAGGAGATGCAAGAAGCATTAAATGCTTGAGAAGACCTCATGGTTACCCTAGGGGTTAAGGGTTAAGGTTAAGTTAGGGTTATCCATTGGATAAAGCTTTTACCCAAAGGATAAACTCTTGTGCAAAGGTTTAAGGATAACCATGGTCAAAGCAATAAATGCTTGATGAGACCCTTGGGTTAGATGGAGGTTGTGTTTATGGAAATTCTTTAACCATGTAAGAGGGTTGAGTTAACCATTAATGGTTATGAAGACTTTGGGGATAAATTTGTAAGAGCCCTTCCAAATTTGGGGGCTTGTTGAATGGATAAAGGCTTTAATGCATTTTGAAGACTTTGCTCCAATTTTGAGAAGTGACCTCCTCAAATTTAGGGAAAAGGGATAATGGATGGGTTTGGGTTAATTAATTAGGTTTAGAAGAATCTAGAAGAGGTTAGAAAGAGGGTTAGGATGCAAGTGGGAGGTGTAGGATTTTGCAAGTGGGTGAGGGAAAATAGGTTTCAATTGAATTTAATTCAATTTGGTCGCAATTAAATAAATTATATTTATTTAATTTAGGATAACTATTTTAATTAAATTTGATTTTAATTAAAAAAAGTGGACAGGGGCTTTAATTGAATAAAATAAAATTATCCTATTAAATGGTATAGTGAATTTAATTGAGTAATTTACTTAATTAAATAGAGGAATACAGGTTATTTAATTAAATTAGATTTAATTAAACAAAGAAATGAACATAAAATATTCATTTAGGAATATGGTCACTTTTATACGTCTACATTTTGCCCCTCTTTGAAGTGACGTGTGTGCACATGTTATTTCAAAGAAAATGATGTGTCGTTGCGATTTTATGATCAATGTCATTTTTTATGATTTTTATGTTGTGCCCCAGATTTGATGTGTGATGCCCTAGATTCGATAAACGATGGTGATAATGCACAGGCTGACCTAGATGTGATAGAGAGATGTGGCTTATCATCTTTGTTAGATATGCCTCGGTTCACTATGAACCGAGGTCTACTTACAACACTCACTGAGAGGTGGCATGGTGATACGAACACCTTTCACTTTGCTACTGGTGAGATGACAGTCACTCCAGAGGACTGTTACAGGATTTTGAGGATTCCCGTAGCAAATGCTTTATTTCCGTATGAGCAGACTGAGGAGGGTGGGACTGAGGCACTATGACGTATTTTCCATGATGAGATAGTGTGTGGGTATGAGATCCCATGGCAAGAGTTCCTAGATCTAGACTATGCGCCTCTCCCGTCAATATTAGCAGGTTTCATCGGTGGATTCCTTTGTCTTGATCATAGGTCAAAGGGATTCTCTATGGGTTGGGGATTGGTTCTTGAGGAGATGGTGACCCAGGGCCACAGGTTTTCTTGGGGATCAGCCATGTTAGCCCACTTGTACAGGGACCTGCATGAGGTTGTGTATCTAGGTTACGACAGTTTGTCAGCTAGCGTGACACTTTTATAGGTATGGTGTTGGGAGCACATTCTAGCAACGAGACCACTGGTGGACAGAGACAGGCTTGCTGGGTGGCCATATGCTTATGGTTACAGGGGTCTAGTTGTCCAGCGTAAGCTAGGCAAACTGGAGCACTGGAGGAGGGTTCTGGATGATATAGATACGGTCGTCTGGCAACCATATACAGATTGTGAGGTCTAGGCAGAGGATGGGCTAGAGATGCCTTTTGTGTTTATGAGCCAGTTTTTGATAGGGTGAATGCCTTTTGTGATAGAGAGATTCCAGATAGGCAGGGTTTTGAGGCAGTATGGTCGGTAGCAGGGTATACCACAGGGGACCTGCTTGTATGCGCGCCGGAGACAAGACATACCGGATTGGGGTCCTACCATTGATAGCAGAGTAGCTGTAGAGGAGTTCTCCAACTTAGCGGGTCAAATATGGGACTATGCTCCTGAGATACTAGTCGCAGGGATGACCCATGAGTTTACTAGTTTGTTTGCAGCTCATGTTGTGGCTAGGATATCAGATCCTGAGGAGATGCGACTGGCCTTCGATGATGATGAGGAGGATGTTGGGGGAGATGGAGATGATGGAGGTGGAGGTGGACGACGGGGGAGAGGATATCGGGGGAGGAGAGGAGACAGAGGTAGAGATGGGGGAGGTCGGGTGGAGAGAGTAGTTCGGCGAGCTGTGATGGATAGGGGGAGAGGAGGGTTGGCGATTGGTGCAGGGGAGGAGGGGAGAGTGGGAGAGGTGATGGCAGTGGTGGGAGGGACGGATGAGTGGAGACAGCTAGCACAGAGGAGGAGGACTGATGAGTTACTGCCACCAGCACCTAGGACAGGCAGAGAGATAGGGAGTACCCCTTCACAGGTGCCCCTACGAGTCTGAGTCCCGACACATGTGGAGGATGCTCAGATCAGGACCCTGCAGTTGACAGTTCAGCAGCTGCAGGCACAGCTATTGACACATCAACGTCAGATTACTCAGCTGACTCTAGAGTGAGATATAGAGATAGAGTGGCGCAGTCAAGCGGAGGAGTTGGTAGCTAGCATTCAGAGAGCGGCTGCAGGGGCCCCGATGAGAGATATCATGAGAGAGTTGTCCTCGAGAGTGAGGGAGGCAGAATATTATAGATGCTATTATGAGGATGTTGTGCCCAGGGAGCGCAGCGTGCAGAGCTTTACGTAGGCTAGATTGATTTGATCTCGAGAGACTGGGACACAGTCAGAGAGCAGAGGCGTGACGGGCCCCTCGAGACAGGATCCTCCTAGAGATCTAGGAGCTGGGACATTAGTTGAGAGACCATCCCCCTCAGGAGATAGTCATACTTGAGAGACAATGTCTCTATTGTATCATTGTTTTGTACTAGGCACAGACATGACAGATTTTGTACATTTGGATCATTTTTGATATATATATATATAGAGAGATGACACCATTTTCCTTGATCATGTGATGTGTTTATGGATGCATGTTCTATATGTTCTTTCTTTACTTGATGATGATGCAATGCTTAGATAGATGATATGATGCATGATGTAAATGTATGATGTATGCTTTGATATGCTGTAAGATGTATCTTGAAAATGAGATGTATGATTTTGATAATGATGTGAGATGTATGATTTGATATGCAAAATGATATGCAGCTACTTTTAAAATGATATGCAACTATTTTAGAATGATATGCAACTATTTTAAAATGATACGTAACTATTTGTTTTTGGAGCATCCTCATTCTGCATTTGTCATCCTGATATAACCATATGTTATTTTGCTTTCGATATAGGTATCATCATTGAGCATTGATTTGGTTGGGATATGTTGAAAATTTATACAAGCATAATGGTATAATTGAACCATAATGACCTGAGAAAAATTTACATGATTTTTGATTTTGCAAGATAGCAGAAGCGTCAAGGTATAATTGAACCAGGACGACCAGAGTGCAAATTGCGTATAAACAGACAAGATTAAACCATTTGTATGCATAAAGTGGAATCATGTCTTCAGTGATATTCGATGTATCACGTCTCGAGACAAGTATTTACATAGTACAAGTGATCGCCTCACAGACAGAAGACTAAGAAAATATTGGAGTTTCCCCATGATCTCTAGCTTTGAAGCATTTAGTGAGAAAATGTAGAGAATCCAATAATTTAAAAAGTTCAAATGCAAAAATAGTCAAGACTTTATGCGATAATGCAACATTTAGTACTTCAGAAAATTATCAATCTTAGAATTCTTGTGATTCTCGTTTTAGCGATCCAATGTTTTGCTCTACGCTGGAGTGAAGTTTTTGGTTGTTGGATGTGATGTTTCTGAGTTTTGCAAATAGTCTTGATTGTCTTGAATGTGTTGCAAGTTTTGATGATTTATTGCCCCTAGCTGAGTGTACCTCTTGATGCGGATGTGCAGTGATTACCAAGCCATGGTAAAATGTGGTGAGAGGATATATGGATAAACCAGGATAGTGACTACGCTAAGTATGTCCTGACTGGATATTTGTTAAGTGTCAGGCGATGGCCGATAGTATTTTACTACAAGTGTATAGATATAGATGAAGGAGCTATTCTTTCACAATAGCGTCTGTTACCATGTTTTCACCAGTTGCTTTTATTGTACCTTTTTATTTGCGTTTTATTTGATTTTTTTATTTTTTATTTTATTTTTTATTTTTTGCTTTTTCTATGCATTAGGCTACTTAAGTGTAGTATTTCTTCAGATGAATGTTGTTAGTTGGTTTGTCGAGCACATCTCCTTCTGAGGTTGTAAGCCGATAAACACCTGATCCATAGATTGATATGATGACATAGGGACCTAGCTAGTTAGGTTCAAATTTCCCTTTCTTTTCTCGATCTTGTTGATTTCTTGGATTTTCTTTGAGGACTAGGTCACCAACCTTGAAGTTGTGAGGGATGACCTTGTGATTGTAGCTTCTGCACATGTGTTGCTGATATGCTTTGAGATGAGTGTAAGCATGCTGACATGTTTCATCTAATAGTTCTAGTTCTTGCAGTCGGTTGACCCGATACTCTTCGTCTGGGATTAAGCCTTTTAGAGAGACTCTTAGAGATGGAATTTCTACTTCCAGCGGTAAAATAGCTTCGGATCCATAGACTAATGAGAAAGGTATTTCTCCTGTAGGTGTACGGATTCTGGTTTTGTATGCCCAAAGTGTTGGATTGAGTTGTATATGCCAATCTTTGCTTGCATCATTTACGGTTTTCTTGAGAATTTTCAGTATTGTTTTGTTGGATGCTTCTTCTTGACCATTCCCCTGGGGGTAGTATGGTGTAGAGAACCGAAGTTGTATTTTGAGTTGCTCACATAGTTCTCAGACATCTTGGTTTTTGAATGGTCATCCATCATCGGTGATGATGGAACTTGGAATACCATATCTGCAGATCAGATAATTCAGGATAAAAGACACAATTTGCTTTCTAGTTACTATGGTCATTGGGACTACTTCTATCCACTTGGTAAAGTATTTTGTTGCAGTTATAATGAACTTGTGTCCATTTGAAGATGAAGGATGAATTTTGCTGACCAAGTCTAGTCCCCACTGACAAAAGGGCTAGGATGTTGTAAATGGCTGCAGTTCCTGTGCTGGTGCATGTATCAGATTGCCATGGATCTGGCATTTAGGACACTTCTTCGCGAAGTGGTAAGAATCTTTCTCCATTGTAGGCCAGTAGTATCCCATCCTTAGAAGCTTTTTATCAAGAGTAGTCCCACTTTAATGTTTTCCACAAATACCTTCGTGAAGCTCGTGTAAAGCAGAATCAGATTCATTACGATCAAGGCAATGAAGAAGAGTACCATCTAGACCTCGACGGTACAAAGTATCAGCAGTAAGGGTATAATGGGCAGCTTGTCAGTTAAAATTACGTTTTTGGTTATGAGATAAGTCAATGGGTAGGATGTTATTCTTTATATAATCATATATCGGTCCATACAAAGGAGAATCCGAACTAGTTAAGGCATAGACAACATGGGATTCAGAGTGGTCATAGGCTGGGGAGAACAGTTGCTCTACCAGGAACTCGTAATGACTTTGTTGCTCTGGAATTTGTAGTAATGAAGCGATAGTAGCCATGGCATCGGCTGCTTTGTTGTTCAACCTTGGTATTTGCTTGAAGGTGATGTGTACAAATACTGTTTGAAGTCATCCACCATTCGCTTGTAGGGGAGTAGCTTGTCATCCTTTGTCTGACAGTCATTGTTGATTTGATTGACGACTAGTTGCGAATCTCCATAGACCATTAACTCTATGATTTTCCATTCTACAACCATTTTGATGCCTATAACCAATGCCTCATATTCAGCCACATTATTTGTGCATGGGAACATAAGCCGGTATGATCTTGGTATGGTATGCCCTTCAGGAGTGATGAATAGAATGCCAGCACCTGAACCATGTTGTGTGTAGGATCCATCAAAGTATAGGGTCCATTGTGTGGTAGAAATAGCAAGAACGTCCCTGTCTGAAAATTCAATCTCCATAGTTTGTTTTCCTGGTAGCAGTGCTTCGGCTAGTCGATCTGCAATTGCTTATCCTTTGATGGCTCTTCTTTCTGTGTATTGGATGTTAAATTCACTGAGAATCATGACCCATTTAGCCAATCTGCCGGTAAGAGCTGCCTTGCTGAGTAGATATTTGAGAGGATCAATTTTTGCTACTAGCTTAATTGTGTGTGCTAGCATATAATGTCGGAACTTCTAAGATGTGAAGACTACTGTTAGACAAGCCTTCTCAATGAATGTATAGTTGAGTTCATAGCCATTCAATGTCCTGCTGATGTAGTAGATGGCTCGTTCCTTTCCTTGTTGATCTTCTTGTGCTAACAGTGCCCCCAGTGATATATCTGTTGTTGAAATGTATAGAATAAGGGGCTTTCCTACGACTGGTGGTACTAGAACTGGTGGGTTCATCAGATATTGTTTGATTTGATAAAAAAATTCTGCACACTTGGCCTCCCATCTGAAAGATACATTCTTATGGAGCAAATGATTGAATGGTAGACTTTTATCAGCTAGTTGAGCGATGAATCACCTGATTGATTGAAGTCATCCTTGTAGAGATTTGAGTTGACTGATATTCTTTGGTGGTGGCATTTTCATGATGGCTTGTACCTTTGCTGGATCCACTTCAATACCTTTAGCTGAGACGATGTAGCCTAGTAACTTTCCTGATGTAACCCCAAAGACACACTTCTTAGGGTCAAGCCGGACTTGGAATTTCTCCAATCAATCAAATATTTTTGTTAGGATGCCGAGATGTTATGCTCTAGTGAATGATTTAGCTAGCAGATCATCCACATAGTCTTCCATGAAGGTATGCATTATGTCATGAAAGATTGTTGTCATTGCTCGTTGATAAGTAGCTCCTGCATTCTTTAAGCCAAAAGGCATAACATTCCAAAAATACGTTCCCCAAGGACAGGTGAACGTTGTTTTATCTTGATCTTCTCGGGCTATTTTTATCTGATTATAGCCTGAAAAACTATCCATTAGTGAGAGCATTGCATGGCCTGCTGTGAGGTCTACAATTATGCCAATACTGGGCAAAGGAAAGTCGTCTTTTGGATAGGCTTTGTTGACATCTCTAAAATTAGTGCAGATTCTGATACTGTCGTCTGGTTTTGATACTGGCACTATGTTGGAGATCCATTCCACATAGTCGATGGGTCGGATGAATCCGACATCTAATAGTTTCTTCAGTTAAGCTTTGACCATGAGTGCCACCTGTGGATTCATCTTTCGTAGTTTTTGCTTGACTGGCTTAACTCCTATAGAGATGGACAAGTGATGTATGATTAAGTGTGGATCAATTCCAGGCATATCTGCATATGACCAAGGAAAGTTAATTTTCTTTTCTTTAAAAAAGATGAGGAATGTTGATCTTTCCTCCTTTGTCAGAGATTCTGCTAGGTGTATGTTTTTTACTGCTTCTGTGGTACCAATGGTGATTGATTGAGTGGGCTCAATCAATATGGGTGATTGCTCATAAAAATGATCCCCAAGAGTGTCAAGTCTCCCATCTTTAGGTGCCTTAAAAAGGTTTTCACCCTCAGATGCATCCTTTATTTTTACTTTTTTGTGATCTAGAGCTGCCATTGATTGATTTTCAGCATCGGATCTTTTATTTGGTTTATTTTTGCGACTGAGAGACTTGGCACTCCCTGGTTTGCAGACATCGTTACTTCGTTCACTAGTAGAGCCTATTTCTGGGTTAACGGTACATAGGTAATGGATAATGGATTCATCATTTGGGAAAATTGGTATATCATGCATTTCGGGTTCGTCCCAGTCAATGAGGTCAGGAAAGACAAGCGGTAAGGAATCATTCGGTGGATCAAGTTCTGCTACTGTAAGTGTCAAGACAGAGGTTTCATCGTGATTGGTTTTGGTAAAGAAGTCAAGGATTTCGTCGAGGTCTTCAATAGTATCATCTTCCGTATAGATTTGTTTGCTTTCCTTGGTGTCATAGGTATTCTGCGGTCCAAATTCAAGAGGTCTATCTTCTGCGTTATGTTCTTCCTGAGAAAGGGATATGGTACCAGTATTGTCAGTGATATCTGTAGTAGCATTTGAGCAGCTACCCCATTCATATTCATTGAAATCAGTCTTTGAGGCATCATCCCAGATTCTATCAGTGCTGTAAACAGGTATGTTGTAGGGTGAAAATAGATCTTTGATGATGGATACCAGTTTGATAGTCTTTGTTGATTCGGTGTCAGATCCTGCTTCTACTTTCTGTATTTGTTCATAGACTGTGTCTCCTTGGGGAGGAATAACGGTATCAGGAGATGTTTCTATTGGTTTTTGAGATATTGGTGTTTGAATATGAGCTACTACTATAGACATGGCCTTCTTGTGGCTGAGAAGCTTTTCTTGATGTTGCTTCTGTTCTTGATGTTCACGTGCCTTACGGATTGTTTCTGTTGACTCAAATAGTGCTTCTTCCCAAGATTCTTCTTTGTACTTCTTCTTTGCTTTCCATTGAGGTTTTGGAGTTATGTGTGGTGTCCTTCTCAATAGGAAAGTGAGTTTACAACCCAATCCTATTTTGTCTCTACTGGGCTGTGAAGGAAGATCTATGGGTTCAGTGACTCCTTCTTTGTGTTTTCCAATAGGTCCTTTACCATCATATCCCATTTGCTGCATGATTAAGTAGCCCTTTCCATATAGGTGTGTTGGTAGGACTATATCCAAAGCATCTGCTCTATTATCTTCTTCCTCATCTTTGTATAACTAGCTAAGAATGTCTTTCTCTTTTGATTTATGTGCTAGAGTGCCTAGTTGGATGAAGGTGCCATCAAATTTGGTGATGGGCTGAGTTACCTGATGTGTTGATGTAGTAGGCAATCCATGAGATCTGGGTGATGTTGGTAATTTGGCCAAACACATGGGTTCCAAAGAGTATTCTCCCATACCTTGTTCTCTGATTTGCATTTTCTGCTTGAAATCTCTAGGTAACGATTCAGGCTTTGCTGTCTATAGATCTGATGTTGAGGATCTCTATTTTCCCCTATTATGGGGAACCAAAATGTCCTGGGCTGCCCCATTGCATTACAATGTTGAAATGGATTGTGATCAACAGATATGGAGACCTCTTGTCCGTTATAGGGAAATTTGACACACTGGTGATACATAGAAGGCACTGCTTGCATTTCATGTATCCAGGGTCAACCTAATAAAATATTGTAAGTGAGGTCTATGTCTAAGACCTAACACATAGTATCCTTTTGCATTGGTCCAACTTGTATGGGTAACATCACGGTTCCTTTAGATGACCTTTCCTCATCATCATAGGCCTTTATGGTAATCTTTTTATGGGGATCAATAGACTCCTCTGAGAAGCCTAATGCACAGATAAGTTTTAAGGTACATATATTAAGTCCAGCTCCTCCATCTATAAAGACTCTTTTTACTTAGTGTTTATAAACGATGACTTCAATATGGAGAGGAGTGTTATGCGGATGACTCAAGGAAGTTTTGTCATGCTCTGAGAAGGTGAGATTATGAGGCCCTGTCATATGAGCGACCATGGCTTGAAATCTGTTTGCATCCATATCTTGAGGTACATTTGTTTCCAATAGCGCTTGCTCCAATATGTTTTTGTGTTTTGGTGACAGTTTCAGCAGTTCTAGTATAGATATCTGAGTCAGAGTTTTGTGTAGTTGGCTGACTAAATCATATTGGATTTTTGGTGTAGTGGTTGTAGGCGCGGTATGTCCCTTCAAGACATATTTCTGATCTCTGGTGGTTACATTGATGGATTCATGATCATGTTGGTCTCGGATTGTGATGACATTTACATGATGGTCTTCAGCTGATATGTGATTGATGGTGTTATTATAGATGTGGTTGATATGAGATCTGCGTGTATCGTTTGAGGTTGAAGCTCCATCTTTATTATAGTTTGGAAGAGGATTTTTTAAGGCTCCGTGGTCACCATTTGTTTTGAGACCATCTACCGTTAAGTCACCCCGATCAATCATGTCTTGAACAATGTTTTTCAATCTCATGCAATCGTTCATTCGATGACCTTTGTTACAATGAAAATCACAATAATGTGAGTCATTCCACCAAGGTGGTTTGATTTGGGGTTTGTAGTTGCTAACTGCAGGTAAAGAGAGAATCTTGTTTGCCAGGAGCTCTCTGAATGCCGACTCTAGTGATTGTCCCAGTGGTGTGAAGACATGTTTTTTGAAATTGTTATTGCTGTCGCGTGAATTGTTACTAGGTCCTTGATTCATGATTTTGTTTTGAGTATTGTTGGTGTTGTTTGTGTTGGGTTGACCTTGATTGATATTCGGTGCATAGGTGTTAGCGTTTGGATTAGCACCTTTAGAATTCTTTGTAGCTTGAGGATTTCTGGATAATGCGAGCACTGGTTGCTTAGATTTTGGATCATGTGATTCATTGTTGCCTTCATTTTTGTTTCGAGTCCAGAATTGAGACTTGTCTAAGTTGTTGTTGTTTTGGTTATTGTAGTTTGATGAATTTGTTCCTTCTTTGAAGAATTTAAGCATTCCCTTTTTGACACATGCCTCTTCTACTTGAATGTCATTTTCAATCAATTTAACGAAAGATGGTATGCATTGGAGTTTGAGCCTGTAACTCATCTCACCATTCAAGTTGTCAATGAAGATTTCCATTTTCTCCTTTTCAGGAATGTCTCGAGGATATCTTGACACCATACGTCGCCAGTGTTGAAGGAATATCATGAATGTTTCATTGTTTTTCTATTTGGTGTTACAGACGTCTAGCACGGTTATAGCATGTTGAATGTTATAGGAGTATTGTGTTATGAACTTGTTAACCAATTCATCAAATGATCTGACAGGTGGTGTAATTTTGGATAATCATTCTATTGTTTGTCCTCCCAAGCTTCTTAGGAACAACCTCATTAGATAGGTGTCATCATGAGCAAATTCAAGACTCATGGTACAAAATTCTCTGACATGGTCACGGGGATCACTTTTTCCATCGTACTTGTCAAATTTAGGCACGTCTGAGTTTGGAGGAAAAGGGATCATGTGCAATCTTCTATCAAAGGGATAAGGACAAATTTCGTTTAAAGAGTACCACACTGTTGTCCCTTGTTGCATGTCTTGCATTTGTCTTTGTAACATTTGCATTTGTTGAGTAAGGGCAACCAAAGGTGCATTGTTTTGCCGAGGGAAAAGTTCTTCCCTTGTATTGATCTAGGTTGAAATGGTGTATGGAATGGTATGTTTGGCTCGGGGATGTCTTGTCTTGGTGTATGTTGCTCTGGTATGTTTTGTTCGGGGATATCTTGTTAAGGGTCACATGCTTCCCCTTCTCGTTGTCACTCTTGATATTTGTAATGTTGAGGTCGTGTTCTAAACACATCTACATCAAAGTTTTCAGGGAGTTCGACTCCTTTGCTTGTGAGCATGAGCAAGTATTTTTCTTTGTCATTTTCCATGAGCCTTTTTACAAGCTTTTGGAATGAAGCACTTTCTTGGCATTCCTAAAGAAGTTCTTCAAAAATTTCAGTATCCTCTAGGTGTGAACCTTCAAAAGGATTTGATAACCTTCGATTCATACTGGACTCTGTTTGTGCCTCGCTTTGGTGGTTTTGTTGAGAGTGGGTAATAGGCATTTTAGTAGAAACTTTCAATGACAAAGGGGACAAAATCCTCTTCGATATGTCGCTCGAGGGTTGGTGGTTCAGGTCGAGGTGTGTTGTAAGTGATACACTCGTCGGGAAAGAATGCCAGATTGATCTTTCCTCCACAGTTTATGATTTGATTAAAGGCGGATTTTTGATAATATGCCCTAGTCTTTAAAGGCTCTTTGTCAAATTCGTTGGATTTGTTTTGGATATAACGTTTGACGTGATGAAGGAATACTCGATGGGATTTGAAGAGTTGATGATTGATGTATAAAAACTTGTTTCTTTTGATAAATTTGGAAAAACTTGGTTGTTGTTTCTTCAATGTGGTGTTACGATAAATATTCTTTCTTCTCAGAATATGGGGATTAGTCATGCATAAGTGATCAATGGTTTCCTTTGATTTGTTTTGGATTCAGTTGATCTTGTTTTGAAAACTCAAGTTCTTACTTTATCAAAGTGAAGGTTTAGATGCCCCTTCACGAAAAAGTGTGTCAAATGATATGGATAAAGTCTCCTGATATGGAAACTTGATTTGACAACTTGAGGTTTTAAACAAGTGTTTTTGAGGTGAAATTCATGAGATGATAAAGGATTCTTTTGATACTTGTGATGGTGTTTCCGGATTTTGATAGGATAGATACGTTTTACCGTGCGATCAGTTTTAGACTTTTACAACGTTTGTTTGACACAAATTTTGCTCAAGAAATAGTTTTTATAGTTTTGTTTTTGCTACTCGGTTTTGACCAAAAAAATGATGTTAATGAAAAGAGGCTTCCAAAGATGTTTTCAAAATTTTCAAAATTCCTCACTGTTTTGCCCTCTATTTTTTAGGTTTTGGTCACGCGTTAAAACAGAGACAAGATGCGCTGTCAAATTTACTTCATGCGCTAAATAAAGGACCACACGCGCTAGGCTGCCCCCTACCACGCGCTAAAGTTTTCAACTGCTTAAAATTTATTTTCTGCCTGACTAAAAAAACTATGCACTAGTATGGGTCTGTGATGCACTAACTATTAAACCCTACGCACTAAAGTGTGACTCCTACGCGCTAAGCTGATACTTCAACATGCTATGCTATTTTCCAGATGCGCTAACTGTTTAACACTGTTTTGAAATTTTGGATAAACGCTACTATTTTGACCGGATGTGCTAACTTGATGCTTTGATGCACCAACAAAAGTACCTCACGCGCTAAGAAGTTGTTCTCACGCGCTAAACTACCCTGGTATTTTCCTTTGCCTGGTTTTCGTAATTTTTGGATTTTTGTTGTGAATTTCTCAGTCTTGATGGATGATTTTCTGAAGTAGTAAATGCAAGCACAACACCAAAAAGACAACCATTTTGCCTAATCTAACAAAAAGTGTATGCTCTACAAGGATGTGTTCAAATACCAATGTTTTAACAGGTTTGGATACAAAAATACACTTCAAGAAGACTCTTTATTCAAAGGTCATAAATAACATCATAGCCCACTAGTCTCGATACTCCGTCAACTCAAATAGCCGTGTCACCCCCTAGAGGGCGCCCGATTTTTTGCCTTTTGCTAGAAATTAGCTCAAAGTGAATCGCTTCACAATTGAGCAGTTATCTTGGGAGATATATGGTGAGTGATCTTGGGGGTGGATTCTTCCCCACCCTTGCACTATGATGTTATAAATGTTTGGTTATTGACTCAGCTTAAGGTTTCTATTTCTATGGTTCGTAATTAGGCTTCCTGTTCGGCTGTCAGTGATAAACTTCCTCAGGAGGCTTCCCAACCTTTAGAACAAAGGCTTTACGTATCTCAAGAATACTTGGGGAAGGCTAATCGCTGTGTGCAACCGTTGAAAAGGACTTTCGTCACTTTCTACTTTTGATTATAGTGGTTTTGAATACTTGGCATCAAAGTCGTTTCCCACTTAGGTCGTTCCCTTCACACTGGCCATAAATGGCTTTAAGAGTTGATTCCAACTCCTCGAGAAGGCAGGCCTGCTAAGGGTTGTAAAATGCTTGAAGTACAGAAAACTTAAGAGTGGTTTGGCTTTTTGATCACCCAGTTAAGGGGAGAGCATATACCTTCCACTTTTGAGACAAGGCAAACAATTTTTCTTTTTAGCCTTCAAGACAAATGATTTGCTAACTTCTATTGGGAGATGTTGCTCCAAAAAAGCATGGTGTTAATTTTATTTCCCCGAATCAATGATTATTTAACCTAGGAATATAATTGAGTTAACAAAGCAAAAGTTTGATTATGGATAACAAAAGGAAATCAACAAAAAAGGGGAATAACTTCCCTCTTTTGATTGTAACAAGAATCTCTTAAGTGTGGTTCTTTCCTTTGCAAAAATTAGAAATGAATCCTTTTATACACCAAATGATGGTGAGGTTCTTTTTAAAGCTACTTTTGCAAGAAGGAAGGTTTGTATTGTCCTTTTTAAAGCCCAAAAATAAAGTTTTCTCCTATGAAAGCAAGAAATTTTCTGATTTGTGGTTCTTTTTAAAGCCCAAAAAAGTGAGTTCAATTTTAAGAATAAAAGAAGTTCAGATTTTTAAACTAACTTAACTAAGTTAGTGAAAATCCTAACTATCTTAATAATCTTAATACTAAGCTCCTATCTGCAACAAAATTGTTAGAATCCTATAAGAGAACAAATGAAAAATGTTAGATAACTGGTGGACTTCAACAAGTCTAAATTTTTACCCTCGGTTACAAATTTTAATTTTTGATTTCTGTTTGTCTATGATGTGCTACAGAACAAACTATACGTGCTACAAAATAACAGTGATGCAATATATTGTTTTCAATATGCGCTACTTTGTGTTCCGGAAGCGTTGCTCTATTTTTCTCCCGCGCCGAGACCTATAGGAAAAGTTTGGTATTATGATGCGCTAATAAATATACTTCATGTGCTAGATGATGGACCCAATGCGCTGAACAGTTAACCAGATGCGCTAGGCTGTTGACCAGATGTGCTAGGGAATGTTTCCCATGCGCTGATTCTCATTTCCCGCGAACTTGCAAAAGTGGTTAAATTTAAAAACCGATTTGATATATGGGGTAATGCCCCACGGTGGGCGCCAGAAATGTATGCGGGAAAAGTGGGCCGATAAAACTCAATATGTGAAAAACAGAGCTCTATGGAGCCTTGCTCACACACCCACAGGACTTCTTGGTGCAAGCTATGGAGTCATGAAGTATGGCTCAACTTCCCAAGGATGGTTCCATGGTTCTCTATCTTGCACGGTCCCTCAAACCAATGTTTTTGCTCTCAGATCACTGAGCAAAATGGTTTACGGATGGCAAATGCAAGAACGAGGGATGCTTTTGTTGATTTTAAGATGAAATGCATCCTAAGCTATTCATGATCCTAGAAATGCAATAAACTAGTTATAAGATGACAAAGTTAGTAAACAAGACTATCCTAGCATACTATATTAGTTCATGATTTAAGCTAAATGATAAGGAACATACTCTAAATTAGCATATTTAGATGAATTCCTGTTTAAAAGAGAAGCTAAATGATTGAGCATAAAACGAGATAGGAAAGCTTGAATGGATTTTAGTATAAGTATGATGCTAAAGACTTGGATGATGAAAATGGAGGAATGAGAGCTCTATTTACAGGAAAAACAAGGCAATGAATGGTCAGGATTGAAAGAGGCAATCCAGGGCCAAGTTTGAAAGTTGGGGATCCGTGTTTGCAATTGGCACCAATGAAATGGTGACAATTGTCAACATAACGTTGGTTGAGAGGAGATGCAAGAAGCATTAAATGCTTGAGAAGACCTCATGGTTACCCTAGGGGTTAAGGGTTAAGGTTAAGTTAGGGTTATCCATTGGATAAAGCTTTTACCCAAAGGATAAACTCTTGTGCAAAGGTTTAAGGATAACCATGGTCAAAGCAATAAATGCTTGATGAGACCCTTGGGTTAGATGGAGGTTGTGTTTATGGAAATTCTTTAATCATGTAAGAGGGTCGAGTTAACCATTAATGGTTATGAAGACTTTGGGGATAAATTTGTAAGAGCCCTTCCAAATTTGGGGGCTTGTTGAATGGATAAAGGCTTTAATGCATTTTGAAGACTTTGCTCCAATTTTGAGAAGTGACCTCCTCAAATTTAGGGAAAAGGGATAATGGATGGGTTTGGGTTAATTAATTAGGTTTAGAAGGATCTAGAAGAGGTTAGAAAGAGGGTTAGGATGCAAGTGGGAGGTGTAGGATTTTGCAAGTGGGTGAGGGAAAATAGGTTTCAATTGAATTTAATTCAATTTGGTTGCAATTAAATAAATTATATTTATTTAATTTAGGATAACTATTTTAATTAAATTTGATTTTAATTAAAAAAAGTGGATAGGGGCTTTAATTGAATAAAATGAATTTATCTTATTAAATGGTATAGTGAATTTAATTGAGTAATTTACTTAATTAAATAGAGGAATGTGGGTTATTTAATTAAATTAGATTTAATTAAACAAAGAAATGAACATAAAATATTCATTTAGGAATATGGTCATTTTTATACGTCTACACTTTATATTCCTTTCCTTTATCATTGGCTTCTCTTTGTTGTAATTCATCCTTAATTATGTCATCTGCCTTTCTTAACATGAAAGACATTCTAGCAAAATCATCTCGAAAATGTCAGAAGGAACCTAGAAAATTGGGGTCCTCTTGTTTCCTCTCTCTTTCAAATTTGTTCATGAGGTCCCACTTCTTCTTTCTCTTCTCAACCTCACGAGGAAGGGCATTTTTGATTATGTCTTCCCTTTCTACAAAAGAATGAAAATACCCTTTCTCTTTCAATTTGTTTACTTGGATATCATTTATACACCCCTCAAGGTCAAAATGCCTAGCCTGGGTAACTCTTTATCTGTGATTTTTTACCAAAAAAGTTCTGCACCTTTTCTAATGCATCACAACCCACAGTGAATTCATTGAATATCCTTACCCTAGGGAGAAAATTTCCCTTTCTATCCATTTATATTTGCTCATTTTCCATCCACATCATTTGCCAAATGAATTTTAGGAAATCCAACCTTGGGGAGACAAAAATTGGCAGAACATGGGGCCCCTACTCACATCCATAAATTATGATAATTGTACAATTTCCATAGAAGAATAAATCCCCAAAATTGTGGGTGAATGCACCCTCAGGGTATACCAATCCATCTACCCTGCAACTCCTTATTCTCAATATCTTAATAATTTCTCTAGGCAGCGTTGGCAACACTGCCCCAAGCCTTGTAAAACTTTTCATCACAAAGTGATCAAAGAATACATAATAGTCACCAAATTTGGACCCCTTGTCCCATACCTAAGTCTATCTTTGCACTCGCCATGAGAGACCTGTGTATGGATCATTGGTCCTTATTCTCAACTTCGGGTCCTAGTATGCTCTGTTCTGATAAAGAATCAAATGACAAACCAAATAATAGTCCATGAATTCTAATTTCACTTCTTTATTTTTTAGCCTTCATCAACCCCTCATGAATCCTATCATGAATAACACTTGCAAAATCATACAATTCATTTATTGAAGGGTGTTGAATATTAATAGCTATCATCATAAAATCAACATGCAATTTTGTGAGCCCGGAATCAACTCCAAGGACTTGCCCCAGTGCATAATAAGTTTTAACAAAGTATGGCTCAAAGCAATCAAGCATGAAGGGCTCCCTTTCAAATGGCAAGACATAATTGTGTGAATCCTTGTAGGATTTCCTCATGAAATGAGGAACAAGGTCTTTCATGTACCTATCCTTCTTATTATCATAATCTCTCTTCAAGTTGTCCTTGTTTATACTTGTGAGGGCAGACTTATCTAGCCCAAAACATTCAATGATGGACCCGGGAGAGATGTCTAGTAGGACATAGCCTTTTGTAGTCCTAGTAGTCTGGCTTGGAATATCATATGCAGTTCCCAATTCCCTTACAAGCATTGATTCCACAAAAATATTGGGCACCACCAATTTACCCATATTCAATGTCCAAGGGTTGCACATTGGGATGGCCTTGTCTCTGTTACCATAGAAAGAATGGAAAATGTCCCAGTCCCTTTCCTTGATTATGGCATCCCTACACCCTGCCTCATTGTCAGTGAAAACATTTCTCAGATGATCTTGTATTGTAGATCCTTCAAACAATTCATGCAAGCCCTAGTGCAGGTTCCTGGTCTGTCTGGTTGGCCTCTTTACACTCTCCTCCAATTTCTGCTCGACCTCATATTGCAATTATTCAGTGGTAATAGCAAGAATAAGAGGAGTAGGGGGGTGTGTTGATGGTTGCTCCCCCTGGGCTGATGAGTCTCCCTTGGATTGTTTCTTGGAGTGCTTTGCAGGCTTGGGTGTCTTTTACTTAATTTGAGTAGCCTCCTTGGCTGGCTCCTGAGGGTTTTAGCCCTACGGGGTTGGGGCTTCCTTAGCAGATGAGTCAATTGTAGAAGGGGATGGGGTTTCAATAGAGGATTCTTCGGCTGAAGCCTTTTCTATTCTATTGCTCCTCTTTGGAGTGGGTTTTCTTAGTTTAGGAGTGAGAGAAGGCTCATTTGAAGACTCACTGTCAGAAACAATAGTGGCGGTCTTTTAGACTATTTTTCTCTTTCTCTTTGTGGCCTTCTCCTTTGGAGGGGAGCTAGCTTCGACCTCTTTAGATGTTTGTGGGACATTTCTAGGGCTTGGTTTCATAGAGGGGGCATTCACAATTTCTTTCATGGGGGCAACCATACCCACAGGCGTAGCCTCAGTAATAGGGATTGATGAGCTTGCTTCGATAGGGAAAACAAATTTTTTAGTAGGGGAGGCCATTTTTAACACTTGAGACTGATAAAAGGCTCGAAAAACAAAGATAAGAGTAAAACCTACCGACCCCTAGAGCACACACATAGATAGCTCAAAATACCATTGCAACAATTTGATAATGCGCACAAGCAAGACATAATCACTTATTGGTTTGTTTTTTTACTTAAATTGCTTGGAAGGCACACTGGAATGCTAGAAATCACTTTTCTTCTTGCTCTATAATGCTTTGAATTCTCTCTGTATGCAAGGTATGAAAAATTCCATTAAATTCTCATTTTATTACGATGCCATTAATTCATTCATGCTAGACAGAGGTAGTCGTTGGCGCGCATTTTGAATTTCATTCGTTGATCTTTCAATAGAAGGTTAGGATTGCTCGTTGACCTTCCCTAAATAGCGATGTGGCATTCCCTTAAAATCCCCTTTGTCACTTTATAAATTCATATTTTCTGAAGCTCCTTCGGCCATCTCAGCTATCTCCGGGGGATAATCCTCTATTATATATTTCCCTTGTTTTATTTATCTCGCGATGTCATTTATCCCTTCTTCTATCCTTGCGAGATAAGCTTTTATGTGTTTTACCTTGGAAGCCTTATCCCACGTTGCTCCTAGCCTTCCGCCTGCAAACCCTTTTCCTTTATGTTCCTACTGTCTACGGGATAAGCCTTTGAACTAGCTTTGTCTTATCCCACAATACTCCTTTTATCCCCGTGGGAACGCACGGGATAAGCTTTCCCTTATTTCCAACTTATAACTCTTATCCCGCAGCCATCTTTGAACAAGAGGAACACATCGTGAGATAAGACTTCCTCTTCTTTCCTTTAACACTCTTATCCTGTGGTGTACCTTTGAGTCTTACCCGTTGATCTTTCATTCACCTTTGTTATGGATCTCTACTCCTCGCGGGATAAGCCCTTTTACCCTTTTCTTAGTTATTTTCTTATCCCGAGACTCTTTTCTTATTCCTGGAGGAACGCGCGGGATAAGAAAAGCATAGCATCCTTCTTTGTTGACTTGTCTCTCATTCCCTTGTAATGTTATTATGATAACTTGGAGACCCCACGAGATAAGATTTCCCCTTTGTGCCTAAGACAACCCTTATCCCGCGAGCCTCTCACAGTGCTCCTGGATCATTGCAAGATAGGCCTCTACTGGTTGTTTCTTTTAGCCTCTCCTTATCCCACGTTTCTTCTTTTCTCACCTTGTAGTTTTCGCGAGATAAGGATTCCTTTGTAATTATTTCCTTCTTCTTATCCCACAGTGCCAGATCATTGATGCAAATGTCTCGCAGGATAAGATGCACTCTTTGGAAACTATCATTTTCTTATCCCATGAGGTTGAAAATCACATTGAAACACCCAGCAGGATAAGGGACAAGGGGTGCTTTCTTTGTAAATCGTATCCTACGTGACCAAGTCACTTGGGGTCGGCACTTAGGTGATCATTTAGAACACGTGGAAAACCTTATGGGTTAAGTTATCGTGCGCAGGGCCTTCCTAGGGAAATAAATAACTCAAAGTGGCATATTCCTTACCCATTGATCTTTCATTCACCTTTGTTGTGGATCTCCTCTCCCTGTGGGATAAGCTCTTTTACCCTTTTCTTAGTTATTTTCTTATCCCTTTTACTTTTTTCTTAGTTATTTTCTTATTTTCCTTGGGAAATAAATGACTCAAAGTGGTATGTACCTCACTCATTGATCTTTCATTCACCTTTGTTGCGGACCTCTACTCCCCATGGGATAAGCTCTTCTACCATTTTCTTAGTTATTTTCTTATCCCGCGACTCATTTCTTATCCCCACAGAAACACATGGGATAAGAAAAGCATAGCATCCTTCTTTGTTGAATTGTCCCGTGTTGCCCTGTAATGCTATTATGGTAACTTAGAGACCCTATGAGATAAGATGCACTCTTTGGAAACTACCATTTCCTTATCCCATGAGGTTGAAAATCACATTGAAACACCCAGCAGGATAAGGGACAAGGGGCGCTTTCTTTGTAAATTTTATCCTGCGCGACCAAGTCACTTGGGGTCAGCACTTAGGTGATCATTTAGAACACATGGAAAACCTTATGGGTTAAGTTATCATGTGCAAGGCCTTTTTAGAGAAATAAATGACTCAAGACCCTGAGTTTTAACAATACTTAGGAGTCTTTTGCATATTAAAATAACCTTTACGAATGGTAATTCCTAGCGCAAGGGGTAGGTAATCAAACGACAAAGAACCCTTTCAATCACCACTTAAGATATAGAAACCTGCTACCATAATTCAACAACAAGAAATAACATATTTTGGGAGAACTAAAAGAAGAACCTAAGACATAGAACCCTCAAGAACACTAAAACCCTAACTCTCAGGTGACAGGCACTGCATAAAACAAATTTTTTACCATATCCAACACATTGTATTTCCTACTTCCGATGTTTATCTCAAAGTGGCATATACCTTTGGGATAAAATATAATATTGTTTAAATTACTTGATTTTATCCACTTTCTTAATTATCCTTTTACTTCTTGTATTGAGTTAAAGAAAAAATTTGCAGCTTCAACCTTTCAATAATGCCAAATACAAAAGTTTGGTGATGACTAACATGCTAGGGGTATTAGGTATTGTTACTAGATTTTGGAGTATCAATAGTAGGAGATAAAAATGAGGATAATGCCCCCTCTAGAGGGTGCTCAAGAAAAAAATAACATCATCAAGCACCAATTTGGAGAACTGATTGGTGAGTAGGTACACCTGCCTATGTTCTTCAAATCCTAAAGTGAGGGAGTTAGCAACCTTGAAAGGTTCACTCTATTAGTTCACCAAATAAATTGGAGGGTATCTAATTGAATGGATCCTAATTGAAGTAGATCCCTAGGACATTTTTCTATTATTTTTAAAAGAATTAAATGAATCCTAATTGAATAATATCCCTAATGCATATAATTAACTAAATGTATCTAAAATGAACTCATCTAAGATGAATGGACGAATCTTATCTAGAGAGAGAGAGAGAGAGAGGAAAAGAGAGAGGGAGAGAGGGAGAGAGGGAAGGAGAGAGGGACTTGAGAGAGAAAGAGAGTAATAGGTGTATGATGGAAATGTGGTATCAACCTACAAGATGGGAAAACATCTCAAACAAACACATGAAATATTACATTAGAGGTTAGAAATCAACAAAACAAGTTAGTGAATCTAAAACTCTCAAAATAGTTCTATGCTTCTTTTATCTCTAAAGATCCTCAAGATTCAAGGTGGCCCTCACTTGGAAGAGCACTTGATCTCTTGGATGACAACCTAGAGAACAAGATTTAGAGGATTTTAGGATCAAAATGAATGCAACTACGATCCTAATGAAATATTTAGATACAAAACTAGATGATGATATGGTGCAAGATATTAATATGAAGCTAAAACTAACATGAAAATGGTATTAAAATGATATTAAGCTAGTATGGAAATGAAGCTAATGTTCAACTCAACAATAAGAATAATAACTCTAGTTGAAGTATCAACCCAAAGTTTGGACATTCACTTGGTAAAGTCACTATTTCCATAGTTAGTGTTCATTTGATTGTCAACCTAGGGACGTAATACTTGAAATGGTCTGCACTATATATGCACTAAGTTCTCGCAACACCTATTTTGCATTACTGCAACAACTAACATTATGAGGAAAAGATAAACAATAATTGAAACTAATGAAAGGCTACAAGAAAACTTCTGCATAAATTCATAAAACAATATTGGCTAAGTTCAATGCTGATAAACAAGAATTACTCTATTTTGGTTTGGCTGCAGGAACAGTTAGTGGATCTGTTTCCAGTGGCTGCAGGAATAGTCAATGCAAGAACGTTTACTATAGTTAGGAAAAGAAAACTAATCATAACAACTGCACAAGAACACTCATCAAGTGGGCCCCCTTGGGTGAGTGATTCCAGGCTTCCCAAAAATAACTCTAAATGCTCAGAATGACATATTTTTATTCATCGTTCTTTGGAAGTCATTACATAATTCAATATGAAAAGAAACTCAAAAACACTTATGAAAAATCCTTTGCTCTGCTTTTTTTTTTCTCCCTTCTTTCTATCTAACCCCCGAGAAGATAAAGAGCTTATTATTAAAAAGAAATCATCTACTGCAGACAACAAAAATCACGCTGAAAAGAAGAGGCAGATAATTGATCAAGAAAAGAGATAGTTGGAGTTATGATACAGGAAATGCGGATCTAAACCAAACCATAGTCATAATATACTGTGGCAGTATTTACAACTTCAATGTCCACCTAAGTTAGACATCGGTAGTATCGCTTGATTTCTCATCTTATGTCGTTCCTTACGCTTCTCAGCATTTATGTTGTTTGATCTTTCAGTCATCTTCTTGAGTATCTCTTCCTGCAACTAGTGTGATAGGCAAGCTTCCATCGCAATTTATTCCCTACATTTTAAAAAGAAATAACATACAAGAATATACATACGTATTTTATTTAATCGGGGCATCTATTAATTTCACATATGATATTGCTCTAAACAATCCGCATGGAAACATGAATAAATGACATGGCTGCAAGAATAAACTGGCAAAGACAAAACATGCTTTTAATAGGTTCAGACTAACATCCGAAATACATATAGTAAACTTTTGAAACGTCATTATTACTATGTAAATCAAAATATGACAAAAACTCAAGAGTTCTAAGGATAAAAATATGACAATGTCTCAACTCATCAGCTAACATGATATGCAAAATATGATGAATCTAATCTATGATACCACTAAATGATCTAAAAATGCTATTAGGAAAGAGAGGCTAACAAAGCTTGATGGAATGATACTATAAATTAGATGCACATAAGACTTGGTTATTTGAAGAAGGAATGGGCTCTATTTATACGAAAAATAGGGCAATGGATGGTTGAGATTGAATAATCTCAACAAGGGCTAGGATTGAAAGTTATTGTTGTCATTTTATGACACCCTTGGTCCATCAGTGAGAACTGATCAGAGATATGTTCCATGGACCAGCGCGGGCCCAATTGATCAAGGAGAGAAGAATCATGAAGTGTGAAGTGTTGCCTTGTCTGGAGGAAGTTCCTCCCTTGGCCTTTTCTTCTTCCTCAAAACTTTGGAACCCCAAGGTTCTGAAGTTATTTGCCTTAGCCGCTTTCTTTCCTTCTCTGAAACCCTGAGGTTCTGAAGTTCCCTTCCTTCCCTCATCTTTTCTCCAGTTTCTTTGGAATTTTGAAACCCCGAGGGTTCGAAGTTCCTTCCCTAGCTCATCTCCTCCTCTCCTTAGCCTTTCTCTCCTTTTTCCCGGAACCCCAAGGTTCCGAAGTTCCTTGCCCCTTTTCTCCTTCCCTCTTCGAAACTCTGAAACCCCAAAGTTCCAAAGTTCCTAGCCTTTCTTCTATCCTTGCTTGAAACTCCACAACCCTGAGGTTCCGAAGTTCCCCTTCTCTCTTTAGCCCCTTTCCTCTCTCTATCCTAGAACTCTGAAACCCCGAGGTTCCAAAGTTCCTTTGCGCAGTTCCCCAGAACTCCAGAACCCTGAGGTTTCGAAGATCCCTTTCCTTTCCTTTCCTAAAACCCCGAGGTTCCCTCCTCCCACTTCTTCCTTCTTCTCCCCAGAACTCTGAAACCCCGAGGTTCCAAATTTCCTTCCCCTTTTGCCTTCTCTCTCTAGTTCATCCAGAACCCCAAAGTTTCGAAGGCTTTTTTCTTCTCTTTTTCTCTCTATCTCGAAACTCCGGAACCCCGAGGTTCCGAAGTTCTTCCCTCATCTTCCTCACTTTAGGAGTCCGAGCTTTCAAAGTCTTCGAGCTTCCTTTCAATTGGTGACACTTCTGGATTGCGTGATCGACACTCAAGAATTTTAATGCTCTGACAGTTTTGGTGACTTGTGCACTTTCTTTTGTAGAGCCATAAGGGTGCATTAAGTGTTTTTGGCAAGATTTTCATCAGGGAGGTATGGGGGCCATGTTGGGTGACTTATGTTATGTCTGACTTTAGAGGGTCAGTCAATCTATCTTCCTCAGAATTGCCTTTGGAGGTATGGCTAGGTTGCTTGCATGTACAAGTCAAGTGCATGCACTTTCCTGCACTTCCAGACTAACATGCATGAGTCATGATCACCATTGTAACCCATTTTTCTATATAAGGTTGTTAAGCCTCATTGTAAAGTTTTTTTCTCCCCCTGCTACCTTGAGCTTTCCTATGCTCTTCTCTTCTCTTGAAGACTTGTAATCTTTTTCACTTCTGCAACTGTAAGATTGGTGTTTGGCCTTATGATTAATTGAAGAACACCATTCTTGCCTTCTTTCAACTTATGTATGTTGTGTATGATTTCTTACCTTCATCATAAGTGTATGTCTTGTGGCTTATTCTCCATATACATTGTGTTGACTAGTTTTATGAGTGCAACTCGTGGGAATCCTTCTCCTCTCTTGGCATTCAGTGAATTCCAACCTTCATGTATGCATTGGGGTCACTCATATCACCCAAGTTGTGCATTTTCAAGGTATTTTAATTAATTATTTGTGTCATTTCGGTAGGGAGAGAAACAATCTCTTCTTGGTGCATCACCTCCTTCTATTTCAAGCATTATCTCTTCCCTTTATCTCTACAAGTTGTTAGGATAGGCTTAGGAATTAGCTTTGAAGTGTTGAGTTGGTTCGACACCTGCACCTAGAGTGAGAAGGAAGTCAACCTTCTCTGAAGATTCAACCCCCTTGTGCAAGGTCCCACACTTTGGGGTTGTTTCCATGTTTCACAAGGTTGCTAAGTTGATAGCTTAGCAAGGGTGCAAGCTTTTGTGATAACAGTTTTTGGCACGCCCGGTGGGACTTCATTCAATTCACATGCTAAGGATTTAGTGCTAATTCTTAGTGTTTTATCCTTTAGAGGCAGTCATCTCTCCATCACTTGGCGACTTTGCTCATGGACCAGTTCTTGTTCACACAAAGTTCACAACTCTGCTTACTCTAGAACTCCAAGACCCCCAGGTTCCGAAGTCAGTGAAACCATCTTACTCCGGAACCCAAGAATCCTCAGGTTTCAAGGTGCTTAGACCCGGACACTCAGAACCTCTAGGTTCTGAACTACCGAGCTTCCTCATTCCGGATATCCGAGCTGCCAAGGTGCTAAAGCAGTCATACTCCGCAACTCTGAACCTCTGAACTTTCGAGGTTGGTTGCGGATTTCATGCCCATAATTCATACAAGGGCGTCTTCTAGGGGAAGTTTTCAATTCATAGAGCTGCCATCTACATGCTCTAGAAGGCAGAGAGGTAGACCTTCATTGTCACCGGTCAAGGGTGTCGAGGTTGTAAAAACTCCATCTCCCAAGTCTCATTCTACTCCTCCATTTGCAAGGCCATTGCTATCAAGGGCTCCCACCAGTCATATCAATAGACCATTATTTAACATGGAAAGAAATAAAGTCTTTGTTACCTTCAATGGGGGAAGTCCCCTTATTTTGACTCAATGGAATGACATACAAGTAGCTGCATTGAAGAGTATACCATACTTCATTGGTAAAACAATTACTACACCCATTGAGCACATTCAAGACATTGCAAACATCTTCTCTGTCCATAATATCACTCAGGATGATGTTGCTGTCAGACTCTTAGCCACATCTTTGAAAGGCTTACATCTTTGAAAGGCAAAGCCTTGCAGTGCTATAGAGGTTTGTCATCTAGTTCCATTCACAATTGGGATGAATTGGGGGAGAGGTTGTGCAACCATTTCGATGACAAAAGTGATCACCCATCACTTGTGGAGCAATTAACTAAGATCAAGAGGGCATCCCACGAGTTCATGGGAGACTTCAACTTCAGATTCCATAAGACATGGAATATGATTCCTTCTCTAGTGAAGCCATCTCCAAATCATGCATTCGTGTATTATCTTAGAGCTCTCAACAGTGATTTAGCTATCATGATCCAATCAATGGGTGGAGCCTCTCTACCGGGTGCATACGACATAACCATAAGAGCATAAAATTGTTAGATCCAGGATAGGAAGATAGCTCCAAGGCTTCCAATGCCTCTCTTCCCAGAAGCTCCCACTCAACAACCCACCTTGGCTCCTATCCCCATGGCTCCCGCAGGACAATCATCCACGCCATCTACATCCTCCAATGAGCTCCACGAGGTCAAGGCTTTATTACAAAACTTTGGCAATGAATTGGTGGCACTAAAAAGACAACAAACTCACTATAACAGACCTTACCAAGCAAAAGGTCAGAATTATCAGCAAAATAGGCCACCCTTTCAAGGGCAAAACCAATGAAGCAATGTCAGGTCTTTGAATAGTGTGAACCCCACAATTGCAAGCAACTCAAAGGTGATAGTTCCAATGCAAAATAACCTCACCCAAGAGCAAGATTGGTGTCAACCATGTAATCAACCACACAACCAAGGTGTATGCCAAAATGGAGGGTTTGTCCAAATTTTAGTAGTGCAAGATGAGCCGACCACCTCTGGCCAGCAATATGACCCAAATCAGCCTAGTGTTGGCCCCCAGACTCACTTACAAGGAGATTCTACCTTCGTCAATTGGCAGGAGGCAGAATTATGTGGTTTGAACCAAACAAATAGTGAGTCCATGTTGTAGTATACAAGGTCAAAGAAGAGAGTCATGGAGGTTGCCTCACCTTCAACATCGACCCAAGCTCCAACACCCAATGTAGCCATCCATGATACAAGCCAAAGTATCATGCAAGGGAGCAAGAGGTAGGAGGAGGCCCAAGTTGTGTAAAGAACAAAGGCAAACTTTGTAGCTTCAAAGGAGCCTCTAAAATCGGCTAGTGTCCCTTTCAACATAGTTAATCAAATGAAGAAGGCCAACCTCAATGTCACTATGTGGGAGGCCCTTTCAATCCCATCTCAAAGGGATTTGCTTAAGGAGGTATCGAAGGATGTATATCAGTCAGGTGATGAGGTAGCAGTCAGAGAAAGGGTAGCCTCCACCAGTTTGGTGCAACCTAAGGAGGAGGAAATTCAAGCAAGATCAACAAGCGTCCCCCCTTATATCTCTCTTTAATCATAGGAGACAACTTGGTTCACAACTGCATGATAGATTTAGGAACTAGTAGCTCAGCCATGCCTAAGAAGGTAGTTGATCTTCTTGGCATAGAATACAAACCTGTGACCAAAGGGGTGGTCCAGTTAGATGACACTTCTATTAAGACGGTAGGGGTGGTAAAAAATTTTAAGTTAACCTTGCATGCATGCCCTAGTTGCACTGTCTTGCAAGACATATCAATCATCGACCTCCCTACCTTCTTTTTCATCTCCCTGTCTAAAGACTTCACAACTAAGATAGGTGTCCCATATGCTATTTCGAACAAGGTATGGTACCAAGGTCACCATAAGGACATAACCCATTGCCCAAAACCACATTGAGCCCTACACCCCCAACTCTATAAACATGAATTGCACTTTACATGAAGAAGGGCAAGAGTGTGTTGTCCATGAGCCTGCTACTCTCTTGCAAGAAGTTCCTGATTGCTTGTTGGATGAATGGACCAATGCTTTTCATTTTTATCCATTAGCTGAAACTAAAGAGACTGGGCTTGGCACCTATTGTATCCATGAAGAGGATACTCCTATCCCTAACCTCATCAAGACATAAGGAGATTCAGAGGGGTTATGGAACATGTTTTTTGATGGTTCAAGAAACAAAAATGGTGCAGGTGCTGGGGTGATACTTGTTTCTCCTGAGCAGGAGAAATATTTCTTCCCTTTTAGGCTTCAATTTGGTTGCACTAATAATGTCACTGAGTATGAAGCCTTGATCCAAGGTCTCCAACTTGCACAAAGAATAAAGATCATATCTTTGCAAGTATTTGGAGATAGTGAGTTGGTTGTTAACCACATCCAAGCCCAAAGCATCGCAAAGAACAACCTACTCAAATCATACAAACACAGGGTTTGGGATTTGATTGAAGGATTTGAGGCCTTCAATATCCAGAGCATTCCTAAGGGTCATAACAAGCAGTTCGACATACCAGCGTATGTTGCAAGTGAAGAGGAGCAACACATCAGACTTGTTGTGAGGCTTGTTGTCCTAGACAATCAAGTGAATTGGAAAGTGTTTGAAAGCGATTAGCAGATCATCAATTTCTTGCAAAATGAAGTAGAATTTTCTGCTAGAAATCAGTCTAAGCTACAAGACCAATATGGAGATCAAATCATGCAGCTCAACTCCAACAAACTGCCTAAAGGTCTAGTTACCTTGGAAGGCATTTTCAACTCGGATGATTAGTTGAAGAAGAAAATGAACTTGGCTATAAGCCAATTGTTGTTGTTGAGGGTAGGTCCTTGAGCTTGGGAAAGGTCTGTTCCTCAACCGAGCAAGAAGCCTTTGTTGAGATTTCCTAACAATATGATGACATATTTGCTTGGACCTAGGAAAACTTGAAGGGTTTTGACCCTAGCTTAGCCTGGCATACCATAGAGATAGACCCAGATGCAAAGCCAGTTAGACAAAAGCAAAGGCCAATAAACCCCAAAATTGAGCCACTAATGAGGAAGGAGTTGACCAAGCTCATAGAAGCCAATATCATCTTTCCTATCAAGCACTCCTCTTGGGTGGCCAACCTTGTCCCTGTAAGGAGGAAGAATAGGGAAATCAGACTATGTGTAGACTTTAGGGATCTCAATAGAGCCTCCCTCAAGGATCACTATCCCCTTCCTTCTATGGAGAAAATTCTCCAAAAGGTCAGTGGCTCGGAAAGATTTTCATTCTTGGATGGGTATTTAGGCTACAATTAGATCTTGGTCCAAGAATCCGACCAATACAAGACTGCATTTACTACTAAGTGGGGTACCTATGCTTATTGTAAAATGCCCTTTGGGCTAACCAATGCAGGTGCCACATTCCAAAGAGCAATGGACATGGCTTTCAAGGGTGTATTAGCAAAGTTTGTGCTTGTATACCTTGATGACATAACTATTTATTCAAAGCATGCAGCTGAGAATCTTGGTCATCTTGGGCAGGTGTTCATAAAATGTAGGGAGTATGGTGTGTCTTTGAACCCTAGCAAGTGTGTATTTGCTACTGATCAAGGAATATTTATAGGAAACATCGTATTCAAAGAAGGTTTGACCATTGATCCAGAGTGAGTGGAGGCTATTCTTTTTCTTCCGCTCCCAAGTCACAAGAAAGGATTGCAAAGTTTCCTTGGTAGGATCAACTTTGTGAGGAGATTAATTCCCAACCCTGCCACCATGGTAAAACCCCTCACTTCCATGTTGAAGAAAAACTTGGCTTTCAATTGGACCAAGGAGGGAAGGGTCAGTTTCGAAGATATCAAACAAGCAATTGCTCAGACCCATACCCCTGTCAATCCTAATTACGAAAGGGATTTTATCCTCTATACATTTGGAGGAGAATCCAGTATCTCAGTTGTCCTAACACGGTTGAATGATGACAATTTGGAGTAACCTATTGCTTTCTTTAGTGAAGGGATAAAGGACTATGAGCTTAAGTATAGCTATGTAGAAAAGCAAGTCCTCACTGTTGTAAGGGTATTAAAAAAGTTTAGGCACATGTTGTCCAACAACAGGATCCAGCTCTTAGTTCCACATGCAAGTGTCAAAGATTTCCTTCTAAACAAGGACATCAGTGAGAAGAGGGCTGGGTGGATAACCAAGGTCATGGAATATGACATCAACATCAAGATCACCAAGCTTGTAAGAGGTAGGGGCCAATGTGAACAACTTGTCTCATCTTTTGAGACTACTTCAGAGGTCGCCTTTGTGTTACAAGAAGATCAACCAACTGACAACAATACTCAATTCAACTGGGTAAGTGACATGACCACCTTCTTAATGGAAGGTAGATACCACCAAGGTTTAGACCTGACCAAAAGAAGACACTTCAGGTTGCAATCCATTCCCTATACCCTTGTGAATGACACTCTTTTTTGAAAAGACTTCAATGGATTCTTACTGTAGAACCTAAAAATGGTCAACGCTTGCGGAGTCATACTTTAACATTTGCGCATTGCCTCATTTTAGGTTTTTGCGTCGCATTAACATTTCTCCTATGTCACACACTTGGTTTTTATCATTTGCGAGCATCGAGTCTTTCTTCTATATTCTTCATTCATCTTGCTCTCAAATTTGGTCTTGTCGATAACAATCTTCAGTCATGATTTTGGTCGATCTTTGTCCTTGTCAATCTTGTCATATTGTGATCGATTTGTCATTGATCCTTGTCCTTTTCAATCATGTCAATTTGGTCAATTTGTTATTGATTTTTGTCAACCAATCTCAATCAAATCATTTATCAACACTGGTCATTTATCAATTCAAAATCATGGTCGAATCGATATCAACTATCCTTTGTCAAGACCTAATTGTCATCCTTGCATTTCTAATTCATCTTCCAAGGTTTTATGATTTGTTCATTTAATCTTGTTTGGCTTTTTCCCTCTAGGTTAAATAATTTATTTATTTATCCTAAGTCTTCTTGTCACAATTAAATGTATATTTAATTGGCTAATTAATTTCCTCCTATTTTTTGTAAATTAATTAATGAATGAGAAATTATTAATTAATTTACCTATTTTTCATCAATTTCCTATTTTCCAAGTCATTATTTCCAATTTAATTTTCTAATTTCTCCTAAATGTCTATTTCTATTTCAAAATCTTGTCATAAATCCTTGCATAGCAATTTGTCATAATCTTGTCATAAATTATCAATCAATCAAATTTTGCATAGAAAGTGCATAATTTGTCATAATTGACATAATTGATTTGCAATTTCCATTTGAGTTTAATCATGCTAATTTGATCATCTCTCCAATTTGTCTATAAATGGGGTGAATTTCTTCAATCTTGGCTAATCAGAATGAGAATAATCAGATTATCAAATTTCTAATAACGGTTCGAGTACTCTTGAGCAATTATCTTGTCTACTTGCTTTCATATCATGATCATGCACTAGTAGGTGAGATCCACAACCAAGCTATTTGGAGAAGAAAGAAGGACAATGGAGCCGCATGAAGGAAGCATTCAGATCTACATTTGGTTTGCATAATCTTTAGTTTTGAATGTTTCATTTTCATGTCTTTATTGAGTGTGTTTAGGATAGATCATTACATTTTAGTTTTTGTGATTGAGCTAGATTAGTATTTTGATTTGTTTGTGATGATTTCCTATTTCCTATGCTACATTAATTGGTGAACCCGTGAACACTAACCATCTAACCCCTTAACTGTGTTTTTGAGTGCTTTTGAGTTGATTTGCAGGCCAAAAACCCCAAAACAGGGTAGTGCAGGGCTTTCTAGGGACTTTTGCGCCTGTGTGAGACAACCTGCACCTGTGTCAAGCAACCTACGCCTGTGTTGAAGACATTCTGCACCTGTGTCATGCATTCTGCGCCTGTTTCATGAGTTATGTGCCTGTGTAAAGTCCAGAACAGAGGTAAAAAGGCAGTGTTTTGCTTAAAAATTTGTTTTGTTGTTGCATTATGTTTTCTGCTTTTTGGTTTTTGGTACTAATTATCTATGCAACATCTTGGCATATGCATGGAAAAGACAACAAATGAAATTACTAACATGTTTTATGCAGAATCGATAGTCAAAGAATAAACACCTCAAACTTCTAACTTGGGTTTTGCAGGTTGCCTTGGAGAAACAACTAAACTTGGTGTTTGCCATTAATGTTATAGGCACCTAGTATGATTTCTAAATAGGTTGGAATGAACATGTTTTTGCTTTGATTGTTGAGTGTGACATTGGAGTAGGAGAGTATGCTCTCATCCTTCTTAGGGTGATCAGAAATCCAGATCTTCGATACCATGCTCATGTCTTTGATTGTGTGTCACCTTTAGAGGGCCTGCCTTCCCGACCATTTGCTTTTGCAAGCAAGTGATAATCGTGAGAAGGGAACGACCCAAAGTGAGTACGGCTAGAATACCTTGGCATTCTAACTCACTATAAACAAATACCTGATGGGTGAAAGCTTTGAAGGAAGGGTTACATGGGAATTGTAGTTACTTGGGAAGTGATGACCCTTGGACTCTTTCTCATATCAACATCTAAGTAGGGCATCAAGGTCTAAATCATGCTTGCGTGAATACATTTGTTTGGTATCTTGGTGGGCTTAATGTCTCAATCACGCTTGCGTGACATCAAGGAGTAACACTTAACAGAAATCCTTACTAAACACCTTGTATTTAGAGGCCAAAAACCCTTCTAGTTGCTTGAGAAGGACAAGTTCGGACACTTGGAAGAGATACTAAGTTTGCCATGGGGAGATTTCCATGGGGACTGATGCTTAGCTGCCCTAAGAAGTGAGTGCCATGGAGGGGAGCCCGTGGGGTCAAGCATCTATGTATTCTCCTTGAATCCCATAACAAGTCTACCTCTCAAGTACCTAATGTCCTTGCCTACCATAAGAAATGTGGGAATGAGCATGATTGTCTTGAGTCTAAGTTGAAATATCTTGTATTCTTTGCTTGTCAAAAGTTGAATTGTATCTCATTTCAAAAACAAGGCAAATTGATTCAAAACAAGGTTAAACACAAGAACATTTCATCCAACAAAGTTCAAAACACCTTCAAACATGGTTGTCAAACATTTTCCAAAATCTTGTCTCAACATTCATGTCACTTAGATTTAGGTTCATCCTAGGTTTGTAATTTGCAAAATCATTGTCAACTACCAAGGTTAGGTTTCACCTAGGTCATACTCCTTTGCATATCAATAAGGGTCATCCATTTGCATGTGTCTTCTTGCATTAGAGTAATACCATTGTCATACATTTGCATTTGCATACCCTAAGTCTCTTCATCAAGCTTAGGTCGTTATCATATCATATTAGGATCATTTGAATAGTAATTGTCCCTTTGCATATAGTGTCAAAACTAGGTTTTGTCATACTTGAGTAATCCAAATCTTTGATAAACCCTAAGTCATTGTTAGGAAGTCTAGACCTTATCAAACCTTTTCTCTTTTTGTCATTATTGTCATTTGGTCAAACCTAGCTTAGTATCCAAGCATATAGGGGAGACATTGTCATTTTGTCCTTTTGTCACTTGGTCCTTTTGTCCTTTGAGGTCTAGACATCATTTCAATTTCCTAAGGGTCTCATTTTTAGAATTGCATTCATGAGTTTGTCAAAATCTTGAAAAACAACAAAAACATTAAGTTGCTTTGTCATCCTTTAGGTTGCATTTGTCAATCCCATTAGTTGCATTTGCATAGTGACATGTTTGTTGAAATGAGATCTCAACCTTCTTATGAAGCCATGTCATCACAATTGAGAAATCAATCATGTCAATCCAATCTCTACATGTCTCAGAACTTGGATCAAACTTATCATGATGATGTAAATGTCCAAATACAAAAACTAGAGGAGAAACTAGCTCAAGAAAAGGAGATATTGGAACAAAGAGTGAAAAACATTGAGAAGAATAGATCACAAATGTCCAAAGTGTTTCAAAAATTCCCAGGTCGAAATCCAAATATTGAGCCAATTGATGTAAGATCTCTTCTTGAACGATCAGACATACCAGCTCTCCTCTCCCAAATAGAGATGATGAAACAATTTCAAGAAAAGAGACAACATCAATTTCAACATTATGTGCCTCCACAACAAGAACAAGAAGGTGTTCACTATCAATCAGATTTTCAACCAATACAACCAATGGTTCAATTTCAACAATATGTCCAACCAACTATAAAATGTCAACAAATGGTTCAATCAATGGTGGAATATCAATGTCAACAACCACAACCAAACATTCAAAAACAAAGGTTGCAGCACACACCAACCCAAGTTTCAAACATGTCAGAACAATTGAACCAAGTCCAATATCAAAACATGACATTAAACCAAAAACAAGTTCAAATTCTGGATACAACTATGTCAAAACCTCGAAAGAAAGGTGGCTTTATTGCAATGATCTTAAGGAAACTACCAAGTGAGTTCTTTGAGGAAGATCAAGATAATACAATTGTGTCTAGCAATGCCTCATCCCCCCATAAACAAATTGACTCACCAGTGGCATCTATCCCTACACCTTTAGAAGTTTCACAAGAACCTTCCATATTGTCCTCATCCAACAATACACCCAAGGATGCAATTATCCAAGGGCTATCCATAATTGATTGCCAAAATAATCCAATTCATGATGCACATCCTTGTCATGTTTCAGAAATACAAGACCCAATACCACCATGCACTTTATTGCCATTACCTGTTTTAGAGGACCCCATTCGAAGTCCTTCTTCCTCATGTTCAAGCATTGATTCCTTGCCAAAATCCATCACAAATGTTCAAAGTGCATTTCCTTCATGCCAAAGCATTAATCCCTTGTCAAAATCCCCCATGCATATCCAAAGTCCAACCTCATGTCAAGAGGATAATTTAGAGCATGAAGAAACGTGTCTTAAAACAGATCAAGATCAAGATCCCGAAACCTTATCATCCCATCCAATTGTTGACCAGGACCCCATCTTCCCAGACACTCATGATGATTCCCCTATTCTTGTCCATCCTATTCAAAGTCCTATTGACACTCCATTCCCTGAGCAAGATCAAGATATCCCAGTCCATCCAATCCCAAATGATCCCCTTCCATTTCATGAACACAATGTCCTTTCAAATCCCATTGGCATTCCATTCCCCGAGCAAGATCAAGATATCCCTTCCATCCTTTCTGGTGATCCCATTGAAAGTCAAGAGCAAAGCACCTTTGAAGAGGATTCCAATGATCTTCCTCCTTGTCAAGATCAAATTATTCCTTTAAATCCTCCACAAGATCCACTTGTTCCTCCATCTCCACGTCCTAATCCAGCATATCCACTCCAAGATCGCATTTCTTTTGATGATCCCATTATTTTTCCCATTCCATCTCTTGAAGAGCCTATCATTGAACCATGTCCACTACACAATCCTAGTCCCCCTCATGATCCTAATCCCCCTCATGATTCTAACGTGTCAGTGCAAGATGTTCATGAACCCTCGACATGCATAATGGGTTCTTCCACTTTGGTGAAATCCAATCCACTTCAAGATCTCATTATTTCTCTCATATCATATCCACCTCATAATGGACTCGCGTCTTCTTCCCAAAGAAAAGAGTATCCTACAAGTCAAGATATTCATAAAGGCAAAGGAGTAGATCTCCATAAGCAAGAATCCTTTCATGTTAAAGAAAATATTAAGGCTCATGGCCTCAATGAAATTCCTCAAGACGTGGGTACCCCTACTAAATCCAACATCCCTTCAAAATCCAAACATATCCCTTCCCCATCACATTTTCCATCCATCTTAGGTCCTTATATTCCTTCGTCCTCTATGCAAGGTTAGCAAAGGCACACATCCTTGAGTAAATTTCATCAATCCAAAAGAAGTCCATTTCATTCATATCCATCCATGCATTCCTTTCCCCCGCCAAGCAATTTGGATGCCAAGCATAAAAATCATCAGTCTAGAAATCCACATGTATTCAAGGATCAACATGTCCAATATAATCGACGTGTCAAAACAAAGAAAAATATGATCTATAAAGAAAAAGAAATATCCAAAAGGCCACAAAGGCCCACTGAGAAAAATAAATCAAAGTCAAAATCTATATGGGTTCCTAAATCCCTTGTGCAAGTTATGCGTTCCAAAGAACAACAAAAGCATGAAAAATCCAAAACAATGTGGATCCCTAAGCGGCTCCTTGAAGCACAAAAGCCTAAAGAAACATCCAACTTGGCATCTAAAATTGCTATTCCTCCATCCAACACTCTCAAATTTGTTCCTCCATCACCTTCTTCATCCATTTTGGGCCCTTATGTCCCAAAATCCATAGCCTTTCCTCCGTCAAAATCTCAATATCCAAAATACATCTTTCCTCCATCAGTCCATCACCCCTCAAGGTGTGTGCCAATGTTGATCTTGCCTTCATTTCCATCCACTCAAGCCCAATTCTTCCAATACCCTATCCATTATCCAATGCATATTTTCCATCCTTCGATCCCTCTGGTCCAATCCTTTGCATAAATCCTTTCCTTAATTTCATCTCTTTTTCCATGTCCTTATCCTACCAATGTCTTTGAGCATACTTTTAAAGGTCATGGTCGATTTTTTTCAAGGCTACTATCCAAACAAAAAGACGCTTGAGTCCTTCTTCCATCCCCTATCATGTGTCTATCTTCTATTGAAAAAGTCAAAATACAAAAAAAAAAAAAAAGAGTGAGAAAAAAGAACAAAAGAAAAAAAAGTAAAGCAAAAATAATTCGTCCACTGGTGAAACCCTGGTAAACAGGAGCCTTGGGCAAGTACCGTGATGAAAACCTGGCAAACAGGCATCATGCGTAATCTATGAACTTCTTGCACACCACACTTGGGGGCAGGTTTTATCCTATCATATCCTTTTGTCCTTCATTGTTCCATTATCCTATCGAATCCATGTCATACTCCTTCATATCCTATTGCCCTTCATTATCCTATCATACCATGTCATACTCCTTCATGTCCTATTACTCCTTCATTATCCTATTGTCCCTCATGTCCATTTCCTCTTTCCACCTTTGATCTTGACAAGGCTGAGGATCTTCATGAGCATCACACATCTTGTTTGCAGCTTTTAGTCCATCATAGCTTTTGGTCTTTATCCATTTGCTTATTATAACCTTTCATCCATATTCCCTAGCTTATTGCAACTTTTTGTCACTATCCCTTAGCCAATCCCGACCTTCAGTTCGTGTCCCTTGTCCATTCTTGGTCTTGCTTATCCTATCCATATCTTATCACTATCCATACACTCTTTTTCATCCCTTGATCTTGATCTAACATAAGGACACAAAATTTAAACATGGTTTCAAAAACCTCTTGACATGCCCCTCATGCCATGTTCCTGCTTTACATTGTCATATCCAGTCTCTTGTCCCATCACGCAATAGCCCTTGAAAATTGCATCTGTATTGTCTCCATGATAAAAGGCCTTTGTCTTCCCTCTATCCACCATCATTTCAGCAAGCCTATTTATTCACCTGTCATATTCCTTGCCTCGCTAGACACTGGGGGCAAAAATCATGAAAAAAATCATAAAAAATCAAATAATGTCCTTAAAAAAATCATAAAAAATTGAAAAATGCCCTGAAATAAATCATAAAAATCAAAAAATGTCCTGAAATAATCATAAAAATTAAAAAATGTCCTGAAACATCTCATAAAAAATTGAAAAATGTCCTGAAATAAATCATAAAAATTGAAAAATGTCCTGAAATAATCATAAAAATTAAAAAATGTCCTGAAACATCTCATAAAAAATTGAAAAATGTCCTAAAATAAATCATAAAAATTGAAAAATGTCCTGAAATAATCATAAAAATTAAAAAATGTCCTGAAACATCTCATAAAAATTGAAAAATGTCCTGAAATAAAATCCAATTTTTTTTTTGAAAATTATCCTGAAATAATCCAAAAAAAAATCAAATAATGTCATGAAAAAAAAAATTTTAAAAATTGAAAAATGTCCTGAAAAAATACCTAAAAAGTCAAATAAAGTCCTTAAAAAAAAATGAACAAAAAAAATTGTAAAAAAAACTCGAAAAGCAAAACAAAAAACATAAATAACCCCTTTGTGCATAGACAGCTCACTGAGTATACATCCAATGACTCGCAATCCAACGTTGCGCTTTAATGAAATCATGCATAAACAGATAAACTCTTTCCATCAAACCATACATTCAAACTGATCAAAATTGTCATATCAATCAACCTCAAAATCGTTTGTCCTTGTCTTTACTATCATGGGTCTTATACAGGGTGTGGTATACTCAAAACCAGACTGTGTCTTGTCTTAGACGGGGTACCGCATGTCCTGAAACCAGATAACATGATCGTCCTATCAGCACTTTCAACTTTTGACAATGAAGATCAAGATGTTTGTTTGATTTGTTGGAATTTGTGCATCTTATCTTTTTACTGATTTATTTTTGGCTTCGATCATGTTCCTATGTTGCTCAATGATGTCACTGAGTGATTTAGAGTGACCAGGATGGATCATGGTCCTTTTCTTTTTGGTTGTGATTGTTGTTTGTCTGTGATGTGTCTGTCTTTTGCAAAAAGGGTTGCGTTTCAGCTCTGGCCTTCAATGCCATGATGCTCTGCATCCGCTTTGCTACATTAAATAAAGGTTCTCACCTACTTATGTGCATTCGTGAAAGCAAGTTTTTCTTCATCTCTACCTGTCCTCTGTCTAATTTCTTCTTACTAACATTTCTTCCATCAGTCTTGGCAGTCTGTTCGAACCTATCATCTTCTGTCATTTTTATCGATCAATTGGCCTCTTTTCTGGATGTTTCCAGCCAATTCCTCGAGGGGGCATGCATATGTCATTATCATTGTCTGGGGCATTTTCATTATTGTTCTTTGAAACAACGCTTAAAATCGCATTGTCTCAAAGAGGGGCAAAATGTAGACACCTAAAAATGGTCAACGCTTGCGGAGTCATACTTTAACATTTGCGCATTGCCTCATTTTAGGTTTTTGCGTCGCATTAACATTTCTCCTATGTCACGCACTTGGTTTTTATCATTTGTGAGCATCGAGTCTTTCTTCTATATTCTTCATTCATCTTGCTCTCAAATTTGATCTTGTCGACAACAATCTTCAGTCATGATTTTGGTCGATCTTTGTCCTTGTCAATCTTGTCATATTGTGATCGATTCGTCATCGATCCTTGTCCTTTTCAATCATGTCAATTTGGTCAATTTGTTATTGATTTTTGTCAACCAATCTCAATCAAATCATTTATCAACACTGGTCATTTATCAATTCAAAATCATGATCGAATCGATATCAACTATCCTTTGTCAAGACCTAATTGTCATCCTTGCATTTCTAATTCATCTTCCAAGGTTTTATGATTTGTTCATTTAATCTTGTTTGGCATTTTCCTTCTAGGTTAAATAATTTATTTATTTATCCTAAGTCTTCTTGTCACAATTAAATGTTTATTTAATTGGCTAATTAATTTCCTCCTATTTTTTGTAAATTAATTAATGAATGAGAAATTATTAATTAATTTACCTATTTTTCATCAATTTCCTATTTTCCAAGTCATTAGTTCCAATTTAATTTTCTAATTTCTCCTAAATGTCTATTTCTATTTCAAAATCTTGTCATAAATCCTTGCATAGCAATTTGTCATAATCTTGTCATAAATTATCAATCAATCAAATTTTGCATAGAAAGTGCACAATTTGTCATAATTGACATAATTGATTTGCAATTTCCATTTGAGTTGAATCATGCTAATTTGATCATCTCTCCAATTTGTCTATAAATTGGATGAATTTCTTCAATCTTGGCTAATCAGAATGAGAATAATCAGATTATCGAATTTCTAATCAATCACGCTTCGAGTACTCTTGAGCAATTATCTTGTCTACTTGCTTTCATATCATGATCATGCACTAGTAGGTGAGATCCACAACCAAGCTATTTGGAGAAGAAAGAAGGACAATGGAGCCGCATGAAGGAAGCATTCAGATCTACATTTGGTTTGCATAATCTTTAGTTTTGAATGTTTAATTTTCATGTCTTTATTGAGTGTGTTCAGGATAGATCATTACATTTTAGTTTTCGTGATTGAGCTAGATTAGTATTTTGATATTGTTTGTGATGATTTCCTATTTCCTATGCTACACTTACTAAGATGCATTGAGCAAAACCAAGTTAGCAGACTGTTAGAGGAATTTCATGATGGCTCTTTAGGGGGCCACTTCTCTACAAGGACTATGGCTATCAAAATAACGAGGGTTGGTTATTACTATTCATCGTTATTTAGTGACTCACATGGATGGGTGAAGATTTCCAAGAAATGTGCTCTCTGCTGTGGGAAGCAAAGGTTAGCTGCCCTACCTCTTCATCCCATCCAAGCAGATCAACCGTTCACCCAATGGGGTTTAGACTTCATTGGCATGATAAATCTACCTTCCAGTGCTGGCCATAAGTGGATCTTGGCTGCAATGGATTACATCACTAGGTGGATAGAGGTAGTTGCATTGAGGGATGCCATTGAGGCCTCGGTGTTGGAATTCCTTGAGAAAATGGTGACAAGATTCAGTGTTCCCTCCACTATCATATTGGACAGTGGCAAGGCATTTGTTGGAACCCAAATCAGTTCTTGGGAAGTTAAGCATGGTGTATACTTGAAGACATCATCCAACTATTACCCTCAGGGTAACGACTTAGTTGAATCTTCCAACAAGACCCTCATCAGGATAGTTAAAAGTATGATCGAAGACAATCAGAGGGCATGGCACATTAAGTTGAAGACATCCTTATGGGCTGAGAGGATCACACCTAAGAGGGAGATTGGTAACTCCCCTTTCATGCTAGTATATGGGATGGAAGCATGACTCCTAACTTCCCTAGAGTTACCCTCTCTTGAACTAGCACATCAATTGGAATTGATAGAAAATGATGCCATGACAGTAAGGCTAGCAGAGCTAATGGAGCTAGAGGAGATTAGAAATTGGGCTATGCATACACTTGAGACTCATCAAAGACAGGTCAAGAAGGTTTTTGACAAAAAGGCGACTAATAGGGTCTTCAAAGAAGGAGATCTAGTTCTCAAGTGGGATGCAGACAGAGCCAAAGTTGGGCAACACTCCAAGTTTGATGCTATCTAGAGTGGCCCATATGTCATCACTAGTTGCAAGGAGGCCAATGCATTTGATCACTCCAGGCTTGATGGTGAAGTTCTTCCAATCCCAATGAATGGGATTCATCTCAAGCCCTGCTTCTGAAGAGGGTGTTGATGACTATGTAAATATTAGATTAGAAGATGTTTTGCTTTCACAAGTGCTTATGCACATGCCACGTTCTCCTTAAGAGGGTGTGCGCTCTAGTTTCTAGTTTTCCTCCAAGTGATGGCACACACATGTTTTGGGCATTTTCAATGACTCAATACCCAATGGATTTCTCAAGGCTTCTGGACTTCATTCTTAGCAGGCAAGCATCCCACAAAAATTGCCTAAAATGTTGTCATTTTATGACACCCTTGGTCCATCAGTGAGAATTGATCAAAGATATGTTCCATGGACCAGTGCGGCCCCAGTTGATCAAGGAGAGAAGAATCATGAAGTTTGAAGTCTTGCCTTGTCCAGAGGAAGTTCCTCCCTTGGCCTTTTCTTCTTCCTCGGAACTCCAAAACCCCGAGGTTCCAAAGGTCTTTGCCTTAGCCGCTTTTTTTGCTTCTCCAGAACCCCAAGGTTCTGAAGTTCCCTTCCTTACCTCATCTTTTCTCTAGTTTCTCTGGAATTCTAGAACCCCAAGGGTCCGAAGTTCCTTCCCTAGCTTAGCCCTCCTCTCCTTAGCCTTTCTCTCATTTTGCTTGGAACCCTGAGGTTCTGAAGTTCCTTGCCCCTTTTCTCCTTCCCTCTTTGGAACTCCGAAACCCCAAAGTTCTGAAGTTCCTAGCCTTTCTTCTATCCTTGCCTGGAACTCTGGAACCCCGAGGTTCCAAAGTTTCCCTTCTCTCTTTAGCCCCTTTCCTCTCTCTATTCGGGAACTCCGAAACCTCGAGGTTCCGAAGTTCCTTTGTGCAGTTCCCCAAAACTCCATAACCTTAAGGTTCTGAGGTTCCAAAGTTCCTTTCCCTTTTGTCTTCTCTCTCTAGTTCCTCCAAAACCCCGAAGTTCCAAAGGCTTTTTTCTCTCTACCCCGGAACTCCGGAACCCCGAGGTTCTGAAGTTCTTCCCTTGTCTTCCTCACTTCGGGAGTTCGAGCTTCCGAAGTCTCTGAGCTTCCTTCTGACTGGCGACACTTTCAGATGGTGTGATTGACACTCAAGGATTTTAATGCTCCAATAGTTTTGGTGACTTATGCACTTTATTTTGTAGAGCCACAAGGGTGCATTAAGTGTTTTTGGCAAGGTTTTCTTCAGGGAGGTACAGGGGCCATGCTGGGTGACTTATGCTATGTCTGACTTTGGAGGGTAAGTCAATCTATCTTTTTCAGAATTGCCTTTGTAGGTATGGATAGGTTGCTTGCATGTACGAGTCAAGTGCATGCACTTCCTTGTACTTCCAGACTGACATGCATGGGTCATGATCACCATTGTAACCCATTTTTCTATATAAGGTTGTTAAGCCTCATTGTAAAGTTTTTTTTCTCTCCCTGCTGCTTTGAGCTTTCCTATGTTCTTCTCTTCCCTTGAAGACTTGTAATCTTTTACACTTCTGTGACTCTAAGATTGGTATTTGGCCTTATGATTAATTGAAGAACACCATTCTTGCCTTCTTTCAACTTATGTATGTTGTGTATGATTTCTTACCTTCATCATAAGTGTATGTCTTGTGGTTTCTTCTCCATATACATTGTGTTGACTGGTTTTCTGAGTGCGACTTGTGGGAATCCTTCTCCCCTCTTGGCATTCAGTGAATTCCAACCTTCATGTATGCATTGGGGTCACTCATATAACTAAAGTTGTACATTTTCAGGGTGTTTTAGTTAATTATTTGTGTCATTTCGGTAGGGAGAGGAACAATCTCTTCTTGGTGCATCACATCCTTCTATTTCAAGCATTCTCTCTTCCCTTTACCTCTGCAAGTCTTTAGGATAGGCTTAGGAATTAGCTTTCAAGTGTTGAGTTGGTTCAACACTTGCACCTAGAGTGAGAAGGAAGTCGGCCTTCTCTGGAGATTCAACCCCCTCGTGCAAGGTCCCACACTTCGGGGTTGTTTCCATGTTTCACAAGGTTGTTGAGTTGATAGTTTATCAAGGGTGCAAGCTTTTGTGATAACAGTTATCAATCCATGTGAGGGATTCAATCCAATCCCAAGTCGATAAATGTCACCTTGAGAGGGCTTGAGAGGAGAGGCAAGAGGCATTAAATGCCTGAGGAGACATGGTGGTTACCTTAGGAGGTAAGGTTATGGTTAGGTTAGTGAATAACCAATGGATAAAGCCTTTACCCAAAGGATAAACTCTTGTGCAAGGGTTAACAAGATAACCAGAGTCAAAGCCATGAGTGCTTGATGAGACCCTTGGGTTAGATGAAGGTTAAGTTAGAGAGAAATTCTCTAACCATGTGGGAAGGTTGAGTTAACGATTAATGGTTAGGAAGACTTTGGGGACAAATTTGTAATAGTCCTTCCAAATTTGGGGAACTCAACAAGTTAGATTGTTGAAGAAATAAATTCTTAAATGCATTTAGAACACTTTCTTCCAAATTTGAGAACTGACCTCCTCAAATTTAGGGAAAGGACATGATGAAGAGATTATACATGATTAGGATGGGATTAGGAGGTTTAGAAGAATCTAGAAGGCTCTAGAAGAGGTTTAGGAGGCAAGTGGGAAATGTAGGATTTTGCAAGTGGGTGAGGGAAAATAGGATTTAATTAAAATAAAATTAATTTATTTCAATTGTCGGTTGCAACTTGCATTTGATAAATTGAAACAAATATTGATTTATTTAAATGTGAATTTTTGAATTTTTGCAAGTGGGGGGATTTAATTAAATGGCTTAGATAGAAGAAGGGGAATATTAATCAAATCTTTAATTTGATTAATAGGCTAATTAGAAGAATATGAATATTAATTAAACTTTAATTTAATTAATTGAAAGAATTAGGGATAATTAAATGAATAAAATTCACTTAATTCATTGTGAAACTTTTAGGTGTCTACAATACGCAAAGAGAGAGAGAGATGTGAAAGAGAAATAGAAAGGGAGGATACGGAGAGAATGGAAAAAATGGGATGGAGACATTTGAGAGAGAAAGAGAGAGAGATTGATAATATTCATAATATCTACAAGTCATCCACAAGTTAGTTTATCAATCACAATGTCTAGTCAACTAGGTCCTAAAACCCACACGTTACTCCAAGAGTGGGGACATGAACTAAATGTCACCCAACCCACACTATACTTGGTCCAATTAACATTCACATGCTTTGTCTAGCTAGTGCATAGTGCAATACTCCAGTGCATTTATTTGGAATACCTTGGAACACACTACAAACTAGTCATAGTGAGCACAATGTCAACCTTAACTTTCCTTCTTGATCACCCCCTATAAAATTTAAATAGATTTGTCTTTATGTTTAGCCTTACTTATTTTTCAAACTAAAAACCTCAAAACAACATAGTGATATAGAACGTGGTACAAAATATTGCATCAATGTACTAATAGGTTGTGAGCAATAGACCTTTGAAAAATATCATAAATAATTTTTAATATATAAATGTTTAATATCGCATAGGTCAATTTAAATTTTTACATATAATTACATATAGAAATGTATAATATCCCATACCTTGGCAATTTTTACTTATAATTTCATATACAAATGTTTAATATTCCATAGGTCAATTTTAATTTTTACATATAATTATAATATCCCATTTAATTAGAATTACCCATATAATATCCCATTTAATATCTCATTTAATTATGTAATTGAAATATCGCATTTACATATAATTATAATATCCCATAGGTCAATTTTAATTTCAAATTACTCTGCAAAGCAAAAGACTTCGGAAAACTTCATTCCTACGAGGCAAAGCAAAAGACTTCGAAAAACTTCATTCTCGCAAGGCAAAGCAGGAGAGGATCAGATTCACAGACGGTGGTGAATGAAGAGTTCATTCACGCGCAGGAGAGGAGATCCGCATGAGGAGGAAATTAGTTTATAGGTGAGCAATCACTTAGCTTCATCTAATGTGCATTTCAAACATAATCAAAATTATTTGTTTCCCTTTTCAATGATCTTCTATGGTTTTTTAGGGACTTGTTCTTGGTATTGCAAGGGTTTGTATGCTTTATGAAGGCTTTGAAGGATGTTCTTTGAATGTTGGGATTATGTCGAGTACTTCTTTTGTATATGGACAGTAAATTGAATGTTAGGGGAAGACATTATATGTGATGTGCGAGGTGACCAACACGTCTTGTCACTAGGAACCTTAAGCATACTAGAAGATCAGAACTTAGACATGTATGGCAATTACATAATTTTTTTATTATTATTAAGTGACATCAAAAGGGGATACCTCCCTTACATCCCATATGCAGGCTACATAATAGCTGAAATAAATAAAAAGCTATTCTAAATAATAGAAAATTGTAGCGAGCCTTTCACCAATGTCCACCACATACACAGTCGAGGTTGCACTAAGCTAGTTATCATTTGAGTTAAGTAATATCCTGAAGGGCCTCAAGTCACGGTTTCTAACACCCACCCGAAACACCTCCCAAGCCTCTACCATGAAATTATTCTTCCTTTCTCACACAACCGTAGCCTCCTAAGCATTCTCATCCTCCGACTCAGATTCTTCCTCCAGTGGATCCAATATATAATGTTTCGGATTGAAGTACACATCCAGAACACTAGTCCAACCGCCTGAATCCAAGTCTAGAATAGCACTTGCTACCGCCTGCCCATCAATCGATCTTACAAAACCATCGATCATCTATATGCATGCTTCCTTGGAATCAAGGATGTCAACCATTGGGCACAAAATCACCTCATAGATGAAACCATCACACTAGTGTCTGCCCCCGCCCAAAATAGCCATAGCGTATCCCAAGTGAACTCATCACAGTTAAAAAGTCTCCTGCATTGCTATTGAAATGTCTCATCTACACATAGGCAACTCAACCCAAAGCGATGGACCATTTTCCCTCAGTTCTCCTCCTACATTCATTGCTCAATTTGCCTTCCTATTTAACCTCAGCCTTATGATTTCTTGTCCTTATCTAACATCGGGCTCTATCTAAAAGAGAAAGAAATCTAATATCCCATGAAAACCAAATCCATCTTTGGATTTGAAGTGTCCTAATCTCTTGCCACCTTCTCATAATGTCCCTTCATTCAAAGTAATCAGAGCCTTATTTTTGTCTATCATGATCACCTCTGTCACTCTGGATCCAAATTTATGATTTGGAATCCAGATTAGTACCCTCCCTTAGTCGTACTAATCCAATTCCTTCTTTTTTTTGCCTCCACAAGGCTTCATAGTCATCCACTAGAATCTATTCCAAATCCTCACTCGGGATTGCCTCGGAAACCTCCTCATCCTTTGTCCTTAAATTTATTCCCATGTTTGCCATGTTTGCCTCCCTAAAAACATGTTTGACCTCGTAGTCGGGAACTTTATTTAGAGCATCCATAATATCCCTCAAAATCCTCTATATTTTCCAATTTGGTGTGGCACCATTCTTAATAGTTGATAACTATCTATGCTTCACCTTCTATCAGTATAGAGTTCAAACCCTTCTCTACACATTGTCTGAGTCCTCTAGCAATATAGTAGCTATAGATGATGCTAGGAAAAGATATATACATACCTATAAGATTGCTACAAAGCAAGGGTTAGGTGTTGAAACAAACAAAGCTAATACAATCTCGATTAGTTGCTTGATAGACTAAATGAATCGACTCTACCAAAGCTCTTATGGATCAAACACAACAAATTTATAAAATAAAATTGTTAGATTTGATTATATAATATCCCATTTATTTATAATTATAATATCCCATTTACATATGTCTATGAAATTGAAATATCCCATATAATATCCCGTATATATTATAAAATGCACATAATATGAAGCTAAGTGATTTCTCACCTGTAAACTGATTTCCACCTCCTGTGCGCGTGAATGAAGTCTTCATTCACCATGGTCTCTAACCTTGCAAATCTCCTCTCCTGCGCGCGACAATGGTCTTCTACTTTGCCTTGCAGGGATAAATTTTTTTCGAAGTCTTTTGCTTTGCAGAGTAATTTGAAATTCAAATTGACCTATGGGATATTATAATTATATATAAATGAGATATTTTAATTACATAATTAAATGAGATATTAAATGGGATATTATAGGGAATATTATAATTATATGTAAAAATTAAAATTGACCTATGGGATATTAACCATTTTTATATGAAATTATAAGTAAACATTGCCAAGGTATGGGATATTATACATTTCTGATGCCCTCCTAAATGGCACAAGGTTAGCAAATGATGAATAACACAAAAGACACGAAACCGTTAGTGTTAGTCAATCAAAAACTAATCTAAAAAGGCATACCAAGAGAGACACTAAAAACATGCTAATATATCTAACTAAAGAAGCAAAGATAATGAGACATCTCCAAATGCCTCTTAGCATGGTCTTGGTTCCTTTCTCCCTTGTTCCTCTCCTCTCCAAGTTCCAAAATAGTGTAGCTCTCAGCAGCTTTTTGCACTATGGATGCTTATGGAGGATTGAGATTGTAGTATAGCTCTAAATGTGGAATGAAAAGCTAATACTATGCTATTGATGCTAAAAATGATTTATTTTATCCAAAATAACAAGATATTAGTTGATTATGCTAAAATGCTCTCTTAAAATGCCTATAGCTTAAATGCATGCAAGTTTTCAGGATCTGGATTATGAAGAAATGGGCTCTATTTATAGGAAAAATGGAGCAATGGATGGTTGAGATTGAGCAATCTCAACAAGAGTCAAGATTGAATGATTTCAAATCCATGTGAGGGCTTTCAACCCAATCCCAGGATGACAAGTGTCAATGTGAGATAGGTTGAGAGGAGAGGGAATAAGCATTAAATGCCTGATATGACTTTGAGATTTAGAGTCAAGATTGGTTGAATGAATAAATTCTTTATTCAAAGAATAAAGCTTTTATCCAATGGATAAACTCTTGTGCAAATGTGAAATGGATGAATATGGTCAAAACAATAAATGTTTAGGGGGACAAGTTTGAAATAACCATAAATGGTTATGTAAGAGCCATAAATGGTCATGTAAGAGCCATTAGTGGTCTTGGAAGACTTTGGGGGTTAATTTGTTGAACACACAAAGCATTAAATGCTTTTCAAAGACTTTGGAGTCTTTGAAAAGTGACTCCATTTTGCTTAGGAATGTGACAATAATTAGGGGATGGATTAGGCTAATTAGGAAGGGTTTAGAAGAATCTAGAAGGGGATTAGATTTTGCAAGTGGATTTGGTGGGTGAGGGAAAATAGGATTTTTTAAAAATAAAAATTCATTTATTTCAATAAATGTGTGCAAGTTGCATTTGTAGGAAAATGCAAGTGGGGGGGAGATAATGATTTAAATAAATGTTTTATTTAATTTATTTAAAAGAGGAAAAGGGGATTTTAATTAAATAAATAGATTTTATTTATTTAATTGATTTGTATTTGGTTTAATGAATTAATTAAAATAAATTGAATAATTTATTTAATTAATAGAAGAATGTTTAGAGATGAATTAATTAAATATTAATTTAATTAACTGATGGCTAGTGGATTTTTAATCAAATAAATACAAAATATTCATTTAATTAAGCTGGACAGATTTGTGTGACTACAATTTCTATATGTAATTATATGTAAAAATCAAAATTGACCTATAGGATATTAAACTTTTCTATATGTAATTACATAATTTGTGATCCGAATGAACATTGCCAAGCTATGTTGAATATATGTTTTGCACTATTTGACCAATATAAGCAATGTATGAAAAATGTGGTAACATAGACAAGGCAATGAATTGTCAGAAAAAAATGCATTAAAGAAATGCGGTCTCATGGTGATGGAATGCAATGATGGTGATGGAATGCCATGACAATCAAATTACTATGGATTGTCATGGCATTCCATCACCATGAGAACACATTTCTTTGAGACATTTTTTCAAATAGTTCACTCTCTTGTCTATGAAAAGTAGTGAACCATTTTAGTGACCTTCATGTAAGATGTAAGCTAACATAAGATAAATGAATTACATATGCAAGAGCCTAAACCCATTTGATGAGGATCCTGCACAGTCTACATAAAGGCAAGGCGGCGATTCTTCTCATGGATCAGCAGGTATAAGTCAATACACCCTATAGAAACCATTTATTATTTGCGTGCTTTATCTTTACACCCATCTTGGAGTGGTTTAATAATAAGCCAAGTTTTAACAACTATATTTTGTCAAAACTTTGATTTTTTTTTCTCACCTAAACCACCTTGACATCCACATGGTATAGCTCATTCCACTTTGTCATCCCTCCTATATGCTTTAAGTGACAAGGAAGACTATTTTTCTAGGTTTTTGAAACTCCAAAATTACTAGGAAAATAAACTTGCTCAGTTTTTGAAACCTCCACATTAGTAGCAACTCTAATACAATTATCAGCACTTGAGGCCCCAATTGGCCTTATTCGAATTTAAATCTCAACATCAACTTTAAAGTCGGCTTCTTCATCAACATTACTCTTAATGATGAATTTGGGGAAAAAAATGATCCATTCTTATCAATCCATGTAATGGACCTTTGACAACCCGCCCTCAAATCTATTTGTAGCATTTGCAAAAAATCAACAAGATATGGTGAACCATCTATTACAACTTTTTAAAAGGGCAGTCACCAAATACACCAAATAGTTGTCTAAGTATGATATCAAAGATTAGCAATTAGGAGTCACCAAATACACCAAATAGTTGTCTAAACAAGGGCTAGAACCCACTATGAAATATAGTTCACACTTGTCCTTGAACTGAGAACTTCAACATTTTAATGGACTACATAGGGCTCTGCCTTAAAAAATGAGCCGACTTCACATGAAATTGGTCTAAGGTAGAAATAATGGTAAAAGGAACATCTAAGCTTTTAAATTCAAATTTAACTTGAGGGTGATGGAACCAATGGGGGGACAAGTGAAACCATCATGCACCTTAATCAAGACTTTGAATTTATCATAATTATCTCGATATAATGCATATGTGAAAATATATTCTTTTTTATTCATATTAACCATTCGTAGTGGGTTAATAAGCATCCTACATGTGGGTTTGTCATTAGTTATAGTAGTAATGTATATTGGTTCATTAGGTGTATGCTTTGAGTTACCACTTTGGGTAAAGGTGATGTTAGGTTCAATCTTAGCTTTCAATCTATCTTGTTTAGGAACCGGTTCCATCACGTTCACTACATGTTCAACTCAATTGGTAACTCCAAGGGTCACCTTTTCATCCTAGTGACTACTTTCAATCTTATGAATATCATTGTCCCTTGATAAGGTATTTTCTTCATTGACGTTGAAATCTGTCCCTAATGCCTTTATCATATAATTGGATTATGTGATGCTATACATTGTCTTGTGTTTTTTCTTTCCTAACTACCATAGTTGCTCATACACCTCTTAATTACTTTAATGCTTATCTCGGTTCTATCTTGAGGCTTTAAACTATCAATGTAGCTTGATCTTTGACATTTTGTGACAATGGTTGCATTCTGTTGTGATTGATACTCTCGATACTCTATAACTGTGAATTGTCCTTTTGTTTTAAATGATGTTACTATTTTGACTGTGTATTGTAGGTCTATTAGATTTTGGGACTATCAAAGATTTATTCATATTGTTTCTACGATACTATCATGTTATCATTCAACTAAACCTTATACCCCTTTAACCCTAAATCATTGTAACTGCCTTTGGCCCTTTTGGCATTGGATCAAATCCTTACTTGGGTAAATTTGTTAACTACTTCTACTCTCTGTCATTAACTTGCTACAATTTTTTATGATCCAATCCTTGTATATGACCATATTTGCTTATGGACTGTGAGAGGTCACTTAGTGGTTTAAGATCTTTATAATCTTAGTGTGTTGCTATGATTGTAATCTCTGCATCCTTTAACCCTTCATGACCTTGTACATTATCTCTGACCTATAACTTGTCATTGTATTGTAGTAGAATGCATAATGGCTACCTATCTTCATTAGGGCTTTGCATGTTACTTCTATCATTTTCCTCACTCTCAAATCCATGCTTTATCAAGGTCTTCATTACCCAAATAATACCTCTTGGTTGTGTTTGTCTATTGTTAGAATATATAGGATTGTTGATTTTGTATATTGTTAGAATATATAGTTTACCACAGTTAGTTAGTCATTGAGGTAAGGAGTTATATAGGGGTAGTTCAATATTTGAGAAATCTTATCAAATCATATTCCACATTTGCAATACTCTATATTCCCTAATGGCAATTATTTTTCTTTTTTTTTTTAAATATAGCTTGTTTGTCGAAATTCCGACGGACATGCCCAACATAGGCCCCGACGAGAGTGCTATATCTATGATGAAATATTTTGTCACTGTCACGTCACTCTCATCAGATCTTCCTTGCATTTGTTGTCAGAATTCTGATAAAAGAGGACACTATGTTTCAATAGGAATGTTATACTTGCGACGAAAAAATTTCGTTTTAGGTGCACCATTCCCGTCGGAGCTTCCTTGCATTTGTTGTTGGAATTCTGATAAAAAAGGGCACTATGCTCCGACGAGAATGTTGTACCTGCGATGAAATTTTTTGTTGCAGGTGCACAATTCTCGTCATAGTATAATGCCCTTTTCTGTCGGAATTCTGAAGAAAAACCGAGTGCATGGTTCGTCGGAAGATTGGTGACTTCATCGAACTTCCAACGAATTAGACTGCCACATTATGTGTCAACTTCTAACAAAGAAGGCATCGAAATTCTGATGAACATGTGTTCGTCAAATAACCCGATGAAATTTGAGCGATGAAACTTTTTTTGTCGTTGTAGACAGTTAGTCAAAAAATGATCCCAAATGTGTTAGTGTATTGCTTCCACGCTACACCACACCTTAACTTCATCTTCTTGCCATATGATAAAAGGAAAGTATCTACCATGGAAGTCTTGATGATAATTCAGAATTCCTTCACACACATCAAATCCCTCACCAAACACCACCCACTCAATAATCGAATCCATACCTAAATGGTATTCCTTAGGGACAACTGCCTCCATTACCATTGTGATTGGCTCTGTCAAGATCTCCGAATCCAAGCCCCAAGCCATAATGAGGGAATAAATCACCATGTTTGTCTTGTAACGGTGGCTTACTACACCATGGTCCTCCCCTAAAATAAATTTCACACTCTGCATCAATATCTCATTATCAAATATAAACTTTCCTCTCAATTGCCTATCTGTAACACATCTAAGGAAAGGACACAATTGTTTCTTCATTTTTCAGGGTAAAATTTGTAGATTTTAAACCTTAGGTATGTTAATCAGATTTAGATAATTAATTATGCTCTAGTTTGTAATCAGATTTATAGTATTTTATTAGACCAACATAAATTAAATGGTGTGTATTTTGCATAGCGTGGTATTTGTTTGTGCATAAGATAGGGTCACGTTACCCTAGGATAGGACCCGGTCCTAAAGGGGGTTCGGATGTTGCCTTAAGGCAATCCGAACCCATATAATCCTAGTTACAATCAACACTCCCTCTTAACTAGGGAGGAGGAGAATACATAATTTGAACCTTTAAGTTCCATCTAGCACACAAGCATAGAATGGATCTAGCACACAAGCATAGAATTACATCTTCCACCTAGCACACAAGCATAGGATGGTTCTAGCACACAAGCATAGAAAGTGTAATACACCAGTGGGTCTTTACATTATTACAATTATCCATCTAGCACACAAGCATAGATTGGATGTAATTCATTCTTGCACACAAGCAAAGAATGATTCAAAGTGCTACAAATAGTCACTGAGATTGAAGCTCCCTCTCAATCAGGGTTCCGTTTTCCATGACACCAAGTTTATCTCTGAAGTACTCGAACTTCACTCTAGATAAAGGTTTGGTGAGGATGTCAGCAATCTGTTCATTTATGCTAATGTACTTTAGATGAATGGCGCCTCTCTGCACTATATCCCAAATGTAATGATAGTGTGTTTCCACATGTTTGGACCGATCATGAAATACAGGATTTACTGACATCTTTATACAACTTTGATTATCACAATGAATGGTGGTAGGATCATTGGCTTGACCAAATAATCCAACAAGGAGCTTACGAAGCCACACTGCTTCTCTGGATGCAACAGATGTGACAATGTACTCAGCTTCTGCAGTGCTTAATGCTATCGAAGATTGCTTTTTACATGCCCAAGAGATCACTACGGAGCCCAAGTTGAAGCAGATGCCTGAAGTGCTTTTCCTGTCCTTGACACTTCCTGCCCAATCTGAATCTGAGTAGCCTTTCAAGAGGATTGGGGTATTAAGTGAATACTTTAGCCCATAACCAATCGTGCCACGTAGGTATCTTAGAATATGCTTGGCAGTAACTAGGTGAACATGTTTAGGTGAGCTCATGAACTGACTAAGAGCATTCACAACATAACAGATATTTAGCCTAGTATTGACTAGGTACATCAGGGAGCCAATCAACTGCCTGTACTCAGAGGGATCTGCCAAATTAGAGTTAGCTGCAGAAACACTTAACTTCTTTAAGTTAGATTCCATAGGAGTACGCATAGGTTTACAATCTATCATTCTAAATCTTTTCAAAATATCAATAGTGTATTTTCCCTGACTTAGAAAGATTTCATTAGCTCTTTGCCATACTTCTAACCCTAGGAAGTAATGCATTAGACCTAAATCCTTCATTTCAAATTTTGAGGCTAATTCCTTTTTACATCTCATGATTAATTTATTTTCACCCGTGAGAAATAAATCATCTACATACAAAACTAAAATAAGCATCTCATCATTATAAACTTTCAAGTAAATGTTAGCATCAGCATCATTCTTGGAAAACCCTAAACTTAGTAAGTACTTATCAATTCTTTCATACCAAGCGTGAGGAGCCTGTTTGAGCCCATATAAGGCTTTCTTCAACCTGCAAACATGAGAATCTCTTTTATGGATTACATAACCTTCTGGTTGCTCAATATAGACTTCCTCCTTAGTGACACCATTAAGGAAGGTTGTCTTAACATCCATTTGATGCAGCTCCCAACCTTTGGCTGCAGCAATAGCTATTATAGACCTAATAGAGGTATATCTAGCAACAGGGGCAAAGGTTTCTTCATAATCTATCCCTTCCTTTTGAGAAAAACCACGTGCTACAAACCTAGCTTTATATTTTTCAATACTACCATCAGCATTATGTTTAATTTTAAACAACCATTTAGAGGAAACGATAGACTTACCTTTGGGTCTGGGTACAATGTCCCAGACATCATTCTTGATGATAGACCCATACTCTTCATCCATGGCTAATTTCCAAGCATGATGGGACATAGCTTCTTCGATATTGTGGGGTTCAGACTCGATTATATTGCACATCACAGAAATGTAGTTGGTGTGATTTTGGAAACTCTTGCTATTTCTGAAGGTTCCTCTGGGAGCAGCAAACCCTTCAACATCTTGAATCGTATTTCTAACCCAAAGTGGTCTCTTCTTGCAGACCACAATATCCTGAGGTATATTGGTAGATTGCATGGGTTCTGATGAGTCATTCTAAACTTCCTAATCTGGAAGATCAACAGACTCCTCTTGTAACTCAGGGTTAGCATCAACAATTGAATCTTGTTTTTCCATCACCATATCATCATTGTTGATTAATGAACCTTTAGATATTTTGAAAGAAATATCTTCTTCAAAAGTTACATCTCTACTTACCTCAACATACCTTTGACCTGAAATGTAGATCCTGAAGGCTTTGGAAGATTCGTTGTATCCTACTAGGATGCCTTTCTTTCCAGATGAATCCAGCTTGGTTCATTTTTCTTGAGGCACATGAACATACACAGGGCTTCCGAATATCCTTAGGTGACTGATGTCTGGTTTGATTCCTGAAAAGGCTTCTTCAGGTGTCACATCCTTTAGGACTCGATGAGGGCATCTATACTGAATATAAACTGCGGTTTTGGATGCTTCTGCCTATAGAAAAGGTTGCAAGTCCTTATCATGTATCATGGCTCTTGCAACTTCAACAATGGTCTTGTTCTTTCTTTCAGCAACTCCATTTTGCTGAGGGTTGTAGGGAACATAGAACTCCCTCTCAATTCCTGCTTTAACACAAAAATCATAGAAGCTACCTGAGGTGTATTCACCTCCATTGTCAGACCTCAAACATTTAATTTGATTTCCTGTAGTATTTTCAACTAAGGCTTTGAATTTTTTAAATCTGTTTAGGACTTCTTCAGACTCTTTAGTTTTAATAAAATAGATCCATGTTTTCCTAGAGAAATCATCTATGAAGATAACATAATATAGGAAACTGCTAGGAGATGCTACTGACATAGGACCACATAAATCTGAATGAATAAGCTCTAACCTTTCTTTAGCCCTACTATCGCTTTTATGAAAGGGATTCTTTACATTCTTACCCATTGCACAACCTTTACAAGCATCATCATGAGATAAACTAAGTTTAGGCATACCTTTGACCATTTTACCGAGAGTGGGAAGAGCTTGAAAGTGAAGATGACCCAATCTTCTATGCCATAGCTTACATGATTCAGGGGTCTCATTAATGAGAGCTTGAATTGGATTAGCTGCAAGCTTATATAAACTATCACATCTATTTCCAATAATACGAGCAAATTTGAAGTTAGATTTCTTAGACCAAGCAAGTACTTTCCCTTCAGAAAATGCTATTTGCAAACCCTTATCTTCTAAAGCTGAAATGGAAATAAGATTTCTTTTAATACCAGGTACAAAGAGAATATCACAAAGTTGTAAGGAAATACTAGAATCTAGTTTTAAAGAGGTAGTGCCAGAACCTTTTACCAAGTATCGAGCATCATCACTGATTACTACATGAAGATTGGTGTCTTTTTCAATCAGATTTGAGAGATGCTCACGAAATCTTGAGATGTGTCTGGAGGCACCACTGTCAAGTATCCACGTATTTCTATCCATAGGAACATTGGTAGAAAGAGCAGAGATAAGAAGGTAGTCTTCACTTTGCTCGGCAACTTCATTTAAGTTGGCTTCCCTTTCCTTTGGGTCGTTTTGACAATCTTTGGCATAGTGACCATACTTATCACATATGAAGCAACGAATGTGAGAGGAATCTCTTGACTTTTTCCTTGGATCATAGGAGGAGGTTCTAAAATCTTTGCTTCCCTTCTCTTTCTTCCAATGACCACCTTTCCTAGATTTAGATAAGAGAACATGATTATCTTTGAGAGAGTTCTTGAGTTTTCCTCTTACCTCAATTCGAGATTCCTCTTCGATGCAATCAGATTGAAGACGCTCAAAGTTGGGATGATCGACTCTTCCACCAATGCTACAAATGAATGGTTCTCATTCATCAGGTAGACCATTTAATGCAATCATAACAAGGTCTTTATCTGAGATTTGGCAATCAAGAGTGCTTAGCTTGTCCTTTAGTTCATTGATCTTCATGAAGTAGGCTATGATTGAGTCTTCTTCTTTCATTTTCATGTGTAGAAGTTGTTGTCTTAGGGCAAGAGACCTACTAAGATTGTTGACTTGATAGATCCCTTCCAAGTGTTTGATCATTTCTCTGGCAAATGCAAACTTTGATATGACAGTGACAAGATGATTCTTGACAAACTCAATTATGATCCTTCTAGCCTTGAGGGAATCTTTCTTGAACGGTTTCAGCTCTTCAGCATCTTCTGGAGGAGACAACCTTTCTTCTTCTACAAATTTCAGTAGGTCATTTTCTTCGAGGATCAACATAATATGAACTTTCCAAGTAGCAAAGTCAATGGCTCCCTCAAGCCTATCTTCAGCCTTCAAACCTGACATCTTTAATCTAAAAACAACCAACAGCTATATGCAACAATTGATTTGCTAAAATCAGAAGTTAATGACACCTTAGCTCTGATACCATGTAGATTTTAAACCTTAGGTATGTTAATAAGATTTAGATAATTAATTATTTCCTAGTTTGTAATCAGATTTATAGTATTTTATTAGACCAACATAAATTAAATATGCCCTAGATTGTAATCAAATTTGTAGTATTTAACAAGTCAACATAAATCAGAAATAAAACATTAGACAACAAGCATACCCTGGGAAAACCTCTAATGAGGAAAAACCCAGCATTAAAGACCCACAGGTCAGATTATATATTCTCCTTTTAAAATGCACAATTACAATACTTAGCTCTTCTATCAGATCTGATCTATTTGAGTAGCAGATTTGCTCTTTCCATGTCCTTCAAGTTGCACAACACCACCTAAGTCATCTTGCAACTTGAAGGACATGGAAAGAGCAGATCTGCTACTCAAATAGATCAGATCTTATAAAAGAGCTAAGTATTGTAATTGTGCATTTTAAGAGGAGAATATATAATCTGACCTGTGGGTCTTTCATGCTGGGTTTTTCCTCATTAGAGGTTTTCCTAGGGTATGCTTGTTGTCTACTGTTTTATTTTTGATTTATGTTGACTTGTTAAATACTGCAAATCTGATTACAATCTAGGGCATATTTAATTTATGTTGGTCTAATAAAATATTGTGTATTTTGCATAGCATGGTATTTGTTTATGCATAAGATAGGGTCACGTTACCCTAAGATAGGACCCGGTCCTAAAGGGGGTTCAGATGTTGCCTTAAGGAAATCCAAACCCATATAATCCTAGTTACAATCAACAAAATTTTCTTCCATTTCTCTATACCTATAGTGTCACCACCTTGCTACAAAACCTTGCACAACTCTACTTCGTTACCTAAGAAAAAGGGAAAGGCAATGATAAAGACAACTAAAACAATCACAACAATCGAAAAAATCTCACACCAACGTAAATGCTCTGTACAAACATCCCGTCACTGCCCTTCTTTGTTTATTCATCCACACACATAAACACACTGAGTTCATTAATGCATGCATAAATGCACCATGCCTGTCTATTATTTGTGAGGATCTGGTAATACCGAGAGGGGGGGGTGAATCAGTAATTATAATAAACTTTAAAACTTTAACAATCACCAAAAACTTCATTCAAAACAACTCATAAATACTACCGGTAATAACTGAAATCAAATTGTTGATCAGATTTATCAAACTGCTCTTCTAAGTGTTCATCACCATGCATGTAATAGAAAGATATCAACTCAACACATAAGAAATCAATCAACACATGAACACCGGGATTTTCATGTGGAAACCCAAATAGGAAAAACCACGGTGGGAGTTGGTACCCACGAGATTTTTGCACTCTTTCAGAATGCAATCTGTTAGGAGCTTACAGATATGCTCGGTTAGGAGCAAACCCTATTAGGAGTCCCCCGGTTAAGGGATTTACCTCAGCCCTGTTAGGAGATTTACTCTATTAGGAGTAACCTTGTGAAAGGATTTATAACCCAAGCTAATGAGTCACCCGGTGAAGGGATTTATACAATCAGGATTGTCAGGACCTACCCGGTTAAGGGATTTTGAGTCTACTGCCACTGTTAGGGAACAACATATGTATGATCTGAAAATAGAACTCTCTGCTTGCTTGTACAGATCCTTTTATGCTTGAATCTGCTTCTCTCTTGCAGATACACACATTGGTTCGGCCACACACTCTTCTTTTGATCACTGACATAGTAAATCATCACAAACTTACACTAAATAGACTTTACAACTTAGTCAGTTACAAAACCCTAAGATTTACATCATAGATCATCATAGATATTTACAAATCATTACAAATCATCATATAGATCGTTACAATTAATTACAAATCAATTACAGCCATTGAATGATCATAAATCATCACCGCACTTCAATCTGATACACTTTCAAACCCTTAGCTCATTCTACTAAGCACTTCGCTTATTCCCAAGAAATTCGCTCTTTGATCGCGCCAAAACATCATTTAAACACTTCATGTGGATTCAGCCACATCATCACCATCTTATAAACATAATGTAATACACCGTCAAACTCAAAATCATTACCGGTTATAAGATTTGAATACCGGTTCTTAAACCCTACTAAAACCCTATAGAAAATACATCAGTTAATCACAAACATGACTTCCGGTAGCCAAAACATGATGCGGTTCTGGTCATAACCTCATTACAATATTACAAACACATATTCCAAATGACAACACCAAATTCCTCATCAATCTCTAGATCTAATTACTTAAGCATAACATAATTTCACATTTATCGGTTAAAGTCCTATTTTCTAGTTAACTGTCAAATCCATTCCATGGATTTTCGGTCAATCATAGATGATTTAGATAACATGATAGAACAATATAACTATAGTTTCCATCAATGACAATACAAACTGATCATCAATTCTTCAAACAACATCTCAACTATATCATCACCAAGAGTCCTTATACCAATTCATCAATATCATCAATAGTTATGCCAATATGCCAACACTGTCACTTAAGTTTCAAAACTTGCAATTACAATCACATCCCACTCTATCCTTCGTGACATGACACACCCAATTTGAATACTTTCATTTCTCATTCAACTCAAGTGAACAATCAAGAAATCACCAACCTTAAGCAAAAGATTTGTTAATGTCATTTGTCACCTAAGCCGACCAACTAACATCCTCAGTAACACTACCCCACCACCGGGTTGTGAATGCATCTAGATCACAAGCCACATTAGACAAAAAAATTGCCACCCCATTTCCTGCCCTCTTAATATGAGATATTCAAAATTCTTGAAAAAGTTTAACTTTGAGCAGATAATTGTGATGAATTTATCTGCCAACTCGGAGTAGGGCCTTTTGAAATTGCATCAACAATAATTTTAGAATCACCTTCAAGATGTAACTTTGAGACCTTTAAATTACAACCCAACTCTATTGCAAGTAAAGCTTCTTGTGCATGCGCTTCATTGTTAGTACCATCTTGAAGTCGTTGAGCTCCTTTCATTAAAATTTTCCCTTCCACATCACAAGCCACACAACCAACCCCTGAGATACCCAGGTTGCCTCTTGAGGCCCCATCAAAATTAATTTTAACCCATCCTTGCTCCGGTTTAGACCGCACACAATTCGAGACTCCTCCCTCAATTGAATCAACTCCAGACTGCCCATGAACAGGCCTAAATTTCAGCAAAGGCCAATTCGTCTGAATCAACTTGTTTGCCATACTAAAAGGAAATTTCAAGAAATTATGTCCCTTTGTCGATGCAGAAACCACTTCTGAGATTTCCCTCTCAACTCTTGCACATAACAACTCACTTGATTCTTCCTTCCCTTGAAAAATACATTTGTTTTTCTCCTTCCAAATCTCCCATACTACAATCGAAGGAAAGACAGTCCAAATACATGAATATACTGATTTCCTATACTCTCCAAGCCATCTCTTAAAAAGATCAATAATTTTCAATGGCATTGGAGTTTACCAAGATAGATTTTGTTACAGGAATTTCCAGACGCTTTGAGCCACCTCACAGTTCAAAATCAAATGGTCTAAAGATTCTCTATCAAATCTACACATTACACATTGAAAAGGGCCGTCAGAACCCCAATCTACTGAACTTGTCACCAGTTAAAATGTTCTCTTTCATGACCAACCACACAAATACACTAGCTTTCGACAAACAATGAGAATTCCAATAGAGTATAGGTGGCCAATCCTTTGCTACCACTACCTCCTCAATCCCCTTAAAACCTATTTTAATAGAGCACATCCCTATCCTTGAGCCACACCATCTCATGACATCCTCTTTAGGTGAAAGAAAAGGTTTGTACTCCTTTAGAATATCTTCAAAAAAATCCACTTGGGGAGAAGACATCAGAAGTGTTTTAATGTCCTTCCATCTCCATTCCTCTACTCCATTCCTTCTAAAAAACTCCATGTAATCTTTAACTTTAGACCCCCAATGAGCCTCCGCTACTATCCTGATTGTCTTAACTCCATCCCTTGAGGAAAGAGTTGGCCTTCCATCCCACAAGTCTTTCCAAAAGTCCACTTTCTCCCCATTACCCAATTGCCACGTAAAATATTCGGTAATCACCTTCATGCATGAAATTAGGAAAGTCTATATGGTGGAGCCTCTAGGAGGATCCCAGATAGTTAAAATCCTTTCTTGTTGTTGAGAGTCCAAATATTTATGCATTATAATTTGAACCCACTTTTGCTTAGGCTTGAAATACATCTACCAGATGAGTTTCACCCCCATTGCTTCATTCAAAAGGCTCCAATTTCTCAACCCCACACCTCAAACCTCTTTAGGTTGACAAAGTTTATCCCAAGCCACAAGTGGTATTTTATCCTAATCATTTTTTCCATTCCAAAAAAATTCCTCATACTTTGATTAATGACACTAACCACTTTCTCTAGTATTTTCAAACACATCATTGAATAAATAGGAATAGCAAAAAGAACCAATTTCAACATCGTAAGTCTACCCACCGAAGTAAGCCATTTGCTTTTCTACCCTTCCAACTTCTTAACACAATAATCAATTAGCTGATGCCACAAATATATGCTATTAATTACCCCCAAAAGAGGAGTGCCTATAAATTTACCTGGCAATCTTCCTGCTTTAACACCCAGGAGACCGATAATATCCCTTTGTCTATCCAAAGGGGTGTTAAGGAAGAAAATATGTGATTTAGCCCAATTTATCTGTTGTCATAGGCCTCACAAAAGGAAACAAGGGCCTTCTTGATGAAATGAGATTCCCTAAGAGAAGCCTCCCCAAAAAGAATCGTATCATCAACAAATTGTTGATGCATTGTGGGTTCCAAACCAGCTGCAATGCTAATGTCCTTCTACTGGCCGTTACGTCAGAAATTCTGAATATGTCTCCCCAAGGCCTTAGCTAAAATGATGAAAAGAAAGGGGGATAACGGATCTCCCTATTGCAGACCTCTTGAAGATTGGAAAAATCCTTGAGGACTACCATTAACAAGTATCGAGAACCAAGGTCCATCAATGTAAGCTTTCACTCAGTTCAACCATTGTTTTGCAATCCCAAAACATTTCATATCCTGTAGTAAAAAGGATTTATCCACCATTTCATGTGCTTTCTTGATGTCCAGCTTTATTAGCATTCGATCCACTTTTGCTTTCCTCAATGTGTTGATAGCTTTGCGTGCAATGATGATACCCTCCATAATGGATCTACCCAGGACAAAACCACTTTGTTCCTTCGAGATGATAGACTTCAAAATTGGTTTCATTCTATTCATCATGACCTTGGAAATCACTTTAAAGAGATAGGACGAAAATCACTAAAGGTCTCTACTTTCTCAAGTTTTAGAATCAGAGCAATAAACGTGCAGTTTGACTCATTTGCAATACATGCATGTTCTTTATCTTCTTACACCTCCAACCAAAATTCCTTCCCAACAACATTACCAAAATTGGTCATAAAAGAAAGTAGGAAATCCATTCAGACCGAGGGCTTTATCACCAGCCATCGAAAACATAGCAAATCTCACCTCTTTAATAGTGAATGGTCTGCACAAAGCCTGATTTTGATGATTAGTAATGGTCTTCGGAATATTGGCAAGCAACATGTTTTGTTGTTGTTCATTGAGTTCCTCAATCTTTGAGAGAACTGCACCAAATAATTCCACCACCTCGTTGTTAATGGCTTCCATATGTCCAAAATTAATTTTTCCCTACTCTTAATTGAGGTGATTTTGTTCCAAGATCTCTTTACTTTAACCAAGTTATGGAAAAACTTTGTGTTGCAGTCACCTTGTTTTAACCAACACTCTTGGGATTTTGTCTCCAATACACCTCCTCCCTAGCTAAAATTTCATTATACTTGCTTTTTAACTTATTCTCTCTGGCAAAGGATTCACCTGTCATGCCTTGGTTCATAACGTTATCTTGTATCATACTCATCATTATTTTGAGATCAACTTTGTTAGAAAAGATGTTGCCAAATTTGGTCCTATTCCATTCTTTCAATTTGTCCTTTAAAAATTGAAGCTTCGTAAAGAAACGAAAGGCATAAGATCCAATTTCCATTGGGGCCTCAACCCACCACTGTTTCACTAGATCCCTCAAATTTCCATCTCGTAAGCACATCTTGTTGGATTCAAGGATCACTGAGGGGGGGGGGGGGGGGGGGTAGGGGGGGTGAATAAGTGATCTACTAGTTAATAGATTTTCAAACTTAACTTTTAACCACTGGAAGCAAACACTTAAAACTGAAATGCATAAACATGAAAAAAATAACCACAAGATCATAACACCGGATTTTTACGTGGAAACTCAAATGGGAAAAACCATAGTGGTATTTGAACCCACGATATTATTCCACTATGGCCAGTAGCAAAACAATGTTACAAAATGGGAATGCACAGGCATTCAGGCACACTGCCTAGAGCTCACTACTCAATCACAATAACTTGGAAGGCTAAAACCCTCAGAGAATTCTCACTGACTTACACATCTATAACAATGATGAATTACAATGTATGAACTCTGAAATAACATCTACTATGGTTGGACGAGTTCCGGTTAAGTACAAAAATACTAATTGGATCACCTTCTCTATTCTGCCCTGTACACTGTCTCAGTCAACAATTGGATCAAGAATACGGACGGGAAACTGTGCCAAAATGGATTCTTGATCACCTCTCGCTCGCATACAATCATATCATCCATCAAAAAGATCATCCACACCAAACTTATATACCGACAACCACAAAATAGATCACACATCATGTCGGCCTGAAGGTGTAACTTGTAGTTACATGTCGGCTTGAATAGATCCAAAAAGATAAATGCAGAATACCAAAATAATTTCTAAGTCGGCCCAATCAACAAGAACATGATTCAATACACCGCAATCACCAGAAATCTTCTGGACCCAAAAATGATCTGTTCATCCTGAAATACCAGTTAACACACTATCGGTTAACACCTACTTCTGGATAAGAGGAATTACGACCACCGAATCAGATCTCCATGAAGAGTTACCATCAATGACAACCCTAAGACATTAATCATCCACTAGAAACCACCAGAAATCACTAGAGACCACTAGATGAGTGCCAATTGCCAACAATCTCCCCCTTTGGAATTGATGGCAACACTCGTGAAAAATGACTAAGTGTTGAGTACTATACACTGGTTCAAAAAGATCAAAAGAATCTCTAAGGCTCCCCCTTAGACAAAGAATTTCATTCTCCAATGTTGTACATTTTTCACCGTTCCTCTCTCTCCCCCATTAACAACAATGCCAAAGATGGGGTGTTGTCCAAAATTTATATACAGATGACAAATACTTGAAAAGGTCAGCATAAACAGTCTTCAAAAATCCTAGGTGAGTATCCCACCTACTCTTCAAGTTTTCCAAAATTGTGATAAATGCACTGAATACAGTAGCATGGATCTCTAACTCTCTTAAATCTAATGATACGGGTCGGGCCATCTCCTTCATACAGTCCACCTTATTACCTAGTATAGTGTCCAATCGGGTGGTAATCAGGTTCCAGAGTTCACCTACTTTTCTCAAAAAAAATTCCTTATCCGCTTGAAGGCTTGAGATCTGATAAAGTAGGGCTATAACCCATCCTTCAACGTTTCTTGTTAGAGTTGTATTACGATAAAAAGATTGAGAAATTCCAGCAAGCTTACCCTATTAAACACTTATCTGCTTGTCAATATCATAGTGAACTTAGGCAAAATGAGATAAAATTTATACAATTTTCTAGCTTTTGACAATGTATCAGAAATAATCTGCAATCTCTTATTTAATCTCACTCTATCATCTTCAATCATTTTTTAGAATGTTTGTTTCCTAACATCCTTGAACTTATCCAAAACTTTGTGTAGTTGTCTTTTCCAAAGAATCAAAACTGATATTTACACTGTTAATTAATTGTAACAATTTACCGGAGGGGTTGTTGTTTGAATATGTAATTGAGAGAATTTGTCACCTCAAGGATGATGAATCCTTAAGGACAAATTGTCCTTCCGATTACCTCTGCGAATTGGCACAAAGATGAGCCAAGGGATAATTGATTTATACAAGGAGTGTCAGCCACCTGAGAACTGCCTCTGGATGGCTCTACAGAGCCTTTGTCCTTGGGACAAGCACACAAAGTTGGGACACTAGCGTGACGCACTGTCGTCCTGTACGAGTGGAGCGCAGAGTTCGAGCAAAAAGCTCTGGACGTGCTAACTTAACTTATAAAACAACTAAACAATATTGGAAATTATGAAAAACACGGATTACAAAACAAAATAAGGAAAATACCAAAGAATAAGGAAACCTCACAACCGATCCATGTTGTGAAGCCTCCTGCAAGATAATCTCCTCTTCATGAAGCTGTGCCTACACACATGCAAGAGAGAAAATGTTGTGGGTTGTGTTTTGGAGCCTGCCTAAGTCAGACCCCGTTTTGGTGTTTTCACGTCCACAGACAACCCCAAAAGCCATGGGAAAGGAAGATGATGAAGAAGTTGATAAAGAAGAATGTAAAGACAAATACAAAGGAAATGCTATGCTACTTTGTAATTTGAAAATAAATGAGATATTGGAAATACAAGATAGAGTTAGATTACTCCCCTCGTGCTTGGCAAGTGTTGGAATGCTTGGTAAACTTGATAGCTTGATGATGCTACAACAATGGTGGTGGTGTCTCCAAGAGCTTCAATTTCCAAGAGAAAGTCTCCAATCTGCCAAAAAAGATCACTTGGAAATGTCCCCAAAACAAGGATATAGGCGAAGGGACGAGTTTGAATGTTGATGGCTGCACATAGAGGCATTACAATTCCTTCCTGGCATAGGTTGTAACATCACAATGGCCACCTGTTGGCTGGCAGGTTGGTGGGATGGTAGCGCACTGCGTCACGCCTGCGTCCTTGAATCTGTCCAATCGACAAAGTTGGTAACACCTCCGGGGAACTTGACATGGAATTCTTTGGTGGACAAAAGGACAAGTTGGTGAACCTGTCCTCCAAGCAGCATGGGGGAGGTACCACGTGTTGCAATTGCCACTAAGGGTGATGAGGGTGATATTTTTTACTATACAAAATCTATCTGTACATTGGGGGCCACCTTCTGCAAAACATCTATAGATATCAAAATTAGCTTTTTATCTTCATTGTTTGATTTCACCAGATCTTGGCTGGCCTAGGCTTGCACAACAGTTGTAAGCATGAGCTTCTCGACATGAGACATCTTCCCAAGATCAACAAAACCATCAAGATTAATGGGAATTTGAGGCGGGGTCCCTATAACTAGAGGAGTGACAATTGCCAGAGTAGCTATACTTTTGCCTTTGTCAACCTCAACAACCTTAGCTTCTGTTGTCTCAACATCCTTCTTCTCTCCCTTATCCCCTTTATCTATTGCACCGACGTCACTACTAGGTGCAGTATCAACTTGTTGGGTCTTAGGGGATACAGAGCCATCCACCACTGGAGGAGCATCACTAGTGTCAACATCAAGTGGAGTATTACCTTAGTCTTCCAATTGAGTTTCAACCTTCTGACTTCTAGAAACACCTTGCTTATCTTCTAACTAAGATGACTTGAATGCATCCTTGTACAAAGGGTCATTTGTAATTATCTTCCTTCATATCTCCTCTGTCTCTTTCCTCACCTCTTCTACATTTCCAATCATTAATTTGTTAATCTTGTTTTTGCTTCTAAATTCCTTTTTGTTAGCCTCCTCAATCAACCTTTTTGCTTCACCATGAGTAATACAAGTACATGCATTTACTAGCTCTCTCTTCGTTTCTCTGACAATCTTGCTTGCATTCATCCTTCTAGTATCTATCAAACTATACAAATCCTTTGGAATGGTCTTTTTCAATTCAATTAATGTCTTACTAAAATTGTGTAGATGTAATACAACTGCTTCTTCAACTTTTCTCTTATTTGCTTCATCAAAATTTTCATAACAAACTCCAATATTCTTCAAATTACCATCAACTATTATTTCATCTATCAACTGATCTGCTGTCAGCGAGGGAACAGATTCAGATTTACCTTTTTGAGCACCAGACTCAGGTTGAGTCTTGACTTTCCTTTCTCTTTTGGGCCTTGTGACAAGAGTGGAATCTGATTTTGCCTTTTTGCTTTGTTGGGATCCACCGGATTGCGATTGTAGTGTCGTAAATTTTACACCCTTGCTAGGGTGGTACAATTTCACACTTAGGTTAGCACCCGCCTTAGTGTGTCTTCCATCTTGCATTTCTTATTTCCCTTTAAGCATTTAATTAATTAACTTAATTAAATCTAAAGTCATATTTCATCACTTCATACATCATAAAATTGGGCCCTTTACCCTAAGTGTGCCACTTTTTATTTTATTCCTCCAATAAATCATTTAATCATAAACCCTAATTATGTCCTATTTTGAACTTTAAGCCCTGATTTCACATATCAAAACACCTCGAAATCAACTGTAACTTTGGGATTCACTCTAATATCATCATATCTAACGACCTTGAAAATTTGCAATTCTATGATATTATAATGCTTAACCCTAAAAGATTGGCGGGAAATTCAATTCCTAGGTTGACCTAAAGGCAAAATTAAGTCGAAATTAGGATCTAGGGTTTTATACATGAGAGCTCTCTCTCTTCATTTGAAGGGAACTAAGAACTATCTATCGATCGGATCTAAGAATCTAAGAGCAGGTTTTTGGAGCACAAGTAGCCTTCTATGTAGTGAAAGAGAAGCCTATGTGGAGTCTTAAACAACATTCAACAAAATTCATCAAGCATTTGTTAAGCATTTTTCAAGCATTCATTGTTAATTAGGAGCCTTGAAGACATTGAAGAATAATAGGAGATCTAGTGGCAATATCTCTCCCTTGGGGATGGGTATGATTTCATGTTATTTTCATGTCTTTGTATGAGCTTCTCTACATCAATTTGCACATTTACATTCATGCTTTAGATCACTTTGCATCGTTGATTTAGAGCATTTACTTTGTCAATTACAAGCATTTAGGGTTTACTCTTTAGGGTTGCTCTAGATTGTTTGCTTTCATTTTAGGATATTGCATACACACAAGGTTCTAGCACACACATTTTTAGTATATTATCAGCTACTTGTGGAGGTGGAAATCACCGACACGGGGGCTTGACTAAGGCAAAACACTATATAACCACCCAAACCTTCCCTTTTCAGTTGCAGGTGCAGAAACATGCATCTTGAGGCAATCTCAGATTTCGAAAAGGCATCAACACCACCCATAAGTCTCAGAAGTGCATAAAAATGTCAAGGATAGGGGTGTGGCACCTTGGTCATGCCCAGGATAGGGGTGTGGTGCCCTGGTCCCTCCATTTTGTAGTCAAATTTGACAGGTTGCAGATTTAGGACCTCCAGTTTGCAGTGTCTCAGTTGCAGCCTCATGTTTGCAAAAACAAGACAGTGGTGTGGCACCCTGGTCCAGGTTAGTTTTGTTCAACTTGCAGCATCAAGTACACATCTATAATTCTCTCCCTTTCATGCTTTTAATATCTCAGATTCAGATCTACAAGTTTGTTTAATTTCAAGTTTATTTGTGCTTCATTCTTTATCTCCTAGTCTAGTTGATCATTCAAACCCTAGTTTTTCTCATCATTTGCAACAAGAGGAATAGAAACCCTAAGAGATAATCCTTGGCTCTCTCTTTCTCACAAGAAGTAGCCAAAGTAAGATTTCTCCCTAGGCTCTTTTGTATTCCCAATATGTTGGTGTAGACACCTAAAAATGGTCAACGCTTGCGGAGTCATACTTTAACATTTGCGCATTGCCTCATTTTAGGTTCTTGCGTCGCATTAGCATTTCTCCTATGTCATGCACTTGGTTTTTATCATTTGCAAACATCGAGTCATTCTTCTACATTCTTCATTCGTCTTGCTCTCAAAATTTGGTCTTGTCGACAACACTATCCAGTCATGATTTTGATCGATTTTAGCCTGTCGTATCAATGTGTGTGCTAATTTGTCATCATTTTGGACATCATCAATCCTAATTAGGGTTTTGTCCTCTTATCAATCTTGTCGATTTGTGATCGATTTGTGATCGATCGTTGTCCTCTTATCAATCTTATCGATTTGTCATCAATCTTTATCATTTTCAATCTTGTTGTTTTGCGATCGATTTGTCATCGATCATTGTCATGTTCGATCTTGTCATTTTGCGATTGATTTGTCATCAGTCGTGGTCATTTTCAATCCTGTCATTTTGCAATCTATTTTGTCATCAATCCTTGTCTTTTTTGTCAATCTTGTCATTTAACGATCAATTTGTCATCGATCGTCGTCCTTCTCAATCGTGTCAATTTGGATCAATTTGTCATTGTTCCTCGTCAATTGGCGCATTTTCTCAATCAAATCATTTATCACATTAGTCATTTATCAATCCAAAATCAAATCAAATCGAGTCAATTATCTTTCAAGACCTAATTCATCTTCTAGGGTTTCGTGATTTAATCATTTAACCTTGTGTGTGTCATTTCTTCCTTTAGGATTAATAAATTGTTTATTTATCCTAAGTCTTCTCATTACAATTAAATGTTCATTTAATTGGCTAATTATTCCTCTTTGTGAACTAATTAATAAATGACAAATTATTAATTAATTTACCTAATTTCTAATTTCATTATTTTCTAATTTCCTAATTTTAATTTCCACCTAATTAACTTGTCTCTAGTTCTCCCTATTTTTGTGCTTCACGCGTCATACTCTTGGCATAGCAAGATGTCATAAGGTTCTAGTTCTCTAGTCTTTGCATTGGCAATATGTCATAATTCATGACATATAAGGTGTCATAACCTTCTTCTTTCCACTCAATTGTGCCATTTTTTAAATTAATTGCTTCCAATATCCATTTCATGCTAATTTGTTCATCTCTCCAATTTTTCTATAAATTGGATGATTTTCTTCAATATTGGCTAATTGGTAATCACTTTTGCAATCACATAATCACAGAATCAGATAATGAGAAATAATCACTTCTTCTAGTATTCTTGTGCCAATATCAATATTGCTTTCACATTAGGTTTGTGCACTTGAAGGTGAGATCCACAAACAAAAGGCTATTTGGAGAAGAAAGAAGGACAATGGAGCCGCATGAAGAAGCATTCAAATCTACCATTGGTTTGCATACGTCTTTAATTTTGAATGTTTTTATTTCATGTCTCTATTGAGTGTTGTTTAGGATTAGATCATTGCAATTTAGTTTTGTGATTGAGCTAATGATTAATATTGATATGTTTGTGATGATTCCTAATTTCCTATGCTACAGTTGGTAAAAGTGGGATTAGGTCCTAGTCAATTGATCTCGCTTTTTGCGCCCCCACATTGACTTCCTCACCATTCTGACAAATTGTCCTTTCTTCTTCGCCTTTCCTGCTCCCTCCTCAGACTCAGTTTCTGAGGCCACTAGAGATACTGCAACATAGGTTCTTTTTGGCTTCTCCTTCTGCTTCAGTACACCTTTCCCGGATGGGCTAGGTTTTGTAGGTTGGGCTACCAGAGCAGGAGCAAACTTAGTCTCTTTCTGTGCATTCCCCACTCTTGCTTTCTTTAGCGCCTCCTGGGTGAAACCCATTCAAACAACCACTTCCTCTACCATCTTAGTAACTTTTATTTTTCAGGCAGGAGCAGTAAATTGCATATGTAGATTGAGGTCTTGTAGATAAGATTGATTTCAGTAATAACAACCTACTAGCTGAGGTTAGTCATTTGCATTTCCAGCCATCTAGCTTGTTAACACAACTGTCAAATAATCTATGCCACAAATGTGTCCTATTTGGCCACCCAAATAAAGGTGTTCCCAAGAATCTCCCTGGGAGAGAGCCATCCTTGACACCTAGGATCTTAACTATTTCTCTTTTCTTTCTAAGATCTGTATTAAAGAAAAAAAATGTCTGATTTCTTCTAGTTCACCTGCTGCTCGAACACTTCACAAAAGACATTAATATTTTTTTTATAAGATGAGATTCCTTTAGTGAGGCATCTCCAAAAAAAATTATGTCATCCATAAACTATTGATGAGTGTCTACATCAACACCATCAACAACCATACCTTTCCATTTGCCCTCACCTCTCAACTGTTGAATCTATCTACCCAGGACCTCAACCAAAATGATGAAGAGAAAAGGGGAGAGAGTATCCCCCTACCTCAGACCGCGGGAATCTTGGAAAAATCCTTGTGGGCTTTCATTGACTAACACAAAATCCCACGACCCAATAATGCACGCTTTCACCCAATTAATCCAGTGAGCCAAAAAACCAAACTTAATAAGGACACGAAAAAGGAAATCTCGATCCACCATGTCATAAGCTTTCCTGATGCCCAATTTGATTAACATCTACTCAACCTTTGTTTTCCTGATAGAATGGATGGCTTCAATAGCTATAATGATACCTTCGACAATAGATCTACCTGGCACAAAGCCACTTTGTTCCTCCGAGATAATACGTTTTAAAAAAGGTTTCAATCTGTTCATAATGACCTTGGCAATCGCCTTGTATAACACATTGCATAGAGAAATGGGTCTAAAATCCCCAAAGGATGTCTACTTCTCAACTTTGGGGATTAAGGCAAGAAAGGTACAATTCAACTCTTTTTCAACCTTGAGATTAGCTCTCGCCTCTTCCACCACCTGCCAGGCCTCATGACCAACCATATCCCAAAATTGTTGGAAGAAAAAAGTAGGAAATCCATCTGGTCCCAGAGCCTTGTCACCCACCATTGAGAAAACAACCCGTTTCACTTCATCAATTAAAATAGGTTTACACAAGACTTGGTTATGATTATCTGAAATAACCTTGGGAATATTGTTCAAGAGAGTATCTTGATGCTGAGAGTCTAAGCTCTAGCTTTTTGAAGGTAGCTCTGAGAAAAAATCCATTGCTTCTTTGTTAATGTCCTGTAATTATCTAGAACAACATTAACCTTTTCCTTGATGGCCGTCACCTTATTCCAAGATTGCTTGACCTTAACAGAGATGAAAAAACTTTGTGTTCCTGTCACCTTCCTTTAGCCAACCTTCTCTAGACTTTTGTTTCCAATATACTTCTTCCTTGGCCAGGATTTCATTAAGTCTGGATTCGAGAGCCTTTTCCTTGTTGAAGGCATCCAAAGTCATGCCTTGGTCCATAATAGTTGACTCCAGCTCCTTGAGCTCTGCTTCAATGGTACTTCTGTTGACAAAAATGTTCCCAAAATTAACCCTGTTCCATTCCTTTAGCTTACGTTTAAGGTACTACAATTTTTTTTAAAACTTAAAGGCCCCAATCCACTTATCAACGGGGCATCCAGCCACGAGGAGGTAACCAACTCTTTCTAAGTGGGGTCACGAAGCTACATCTTTTCAAATTTGAAAGGACATATGATCAAAGCACTATCCAAACATATAAAAAGATCAATGGGAAAGTGGTTAGAAGCCGCCAAAGGTAAGACCCCAGCTTCAAACAAGCCCAACTACCCCCCAAGAAAAATCTAACTTTTCTGCTATGTACTGCTCCCTACCAACCCTCCGATTTGACCAAGTGAAAGTCCCTTTGTTAGTCTTGACTTCCCGCAAGCCATTGTTTGAGACAAAGTTTTGGAAACCCAATTGTGAGGTAGTAACACCTACCTTACCTCCTTTCTTATCTCTAGAATCCAAAATAGCATTTAAATCACCCCCAAGCACAACCAAATCCTAGGTCAAGCTGCTCAAAATCACTGATAAATATTTCCACGTTTCCAATTGCAGATTAGCTCTTGCTGGGCTAGAGACATTGATCAGGAAGAAGTCACAATTAATACCAAAGGAATGGATCTTGCACAATTGCCATGATTGTGAATTGATAAGTTCCTCCACCTTAATGAGAGCGGGGTTCCAGATTATCCCCAACCCAAGACCTCCATCCTCCCAACCACCTGACAACCTCTTCCAGGCTAAGGTTAGTTTCTTGTAGACAAACAAGATCCGGTTTCATCTGATCCAGCCCTCGCTTGATCAGGTGATGCTTGTCAAGGGCATTACAACCCCTGACTTTCCAACTAAGGAGTTTCATTTTCCTTCAGGAAGGGGACCTCCCTTTCCTACTGATAGTTTAGATTGACCTTTGGCATTCCCTGCCATCGCAATTTGAATTCTATTGGGTTTTTGACCCCTGGATTTCTTTTCACAAATAGCAACTTTATCAGTTTGAGAGTCAGACTGCTGGATGGTCCGACATTCCAAAATGTCCTCTTCATCAAAAGCACCCCAATCTTCCTCCTCCTCCTCCCAAGCAGAATCATCACCACCATCACCAGACCCCGCCCCTGTTTCATTGACCAAGTTATCGCATTGCTCTTGAACGTGTGTCTACTTGTCGTCTAATTGTCTAACCTTCAAGGAACCCTCAATACTCGCATCAATATCATTCATGGTAACTTCAACCTTGTTTAGCGCTTCTTCCACTAGCTGCGTGACATCCAACTGATTTTCTAGGAGCGTCCCTCCTGTCTTGTCATCCATTTTAAATCCTCTACTGTAGGTCCACCGTCCTCCATCTCAGGCTCCAAAGAGGGAAAAAACCCAACGTCCTAGGTATATGACTGACCAACTATCTTATGTACCTCAACAAAATGTTCCACACTTGCTTCCAGTGAGGAATCAACTAACTTGCCCTTAGGACCAATCAAACAAACCTCCTTCGAGTGTCCATCCTTGTTACGAACTAGGCATTTTTCCAGATGATCCTCGACTTCAATCTGCTGCAGCCAGCACCTCACGTTTGATTTAATCTCTAACCATGCCGAAAGTTGGAATTGAGGTTTCCAGCTAACACAAATTCTCACATATGAGTTAAAATCTTCCTTTTCAATAGCTTCATCCAATTTGAGATAAAACCCTAATTTGTTCCCAATCATTTGGAAAATTTCCTCATTCCAGTATTCCCTGGGGAGGCTGTAAAGATGTAGCCAAACCGGAACCTCATCCTCTAAGGCCTTAATAGGGTTAAAATTTGGTTCCTAGTCTCTGATATAAATACCTCTGCCTCCCAAGAAAAAAGGCCCATTATTGAGACCAGTTCTCGTCTTTGTTGTTTTCTGTAATGACCAGAAAGAAACTTTTTGGCATCGTCTTGATCTCCACATTGAAAGGCCACATCTCCTCACACCATTTCTTATCACGACATACGGTCGACCAATCCCCAAAGCATTTCAAGAAAAAACCCCTATCTCTAAAAAAAGCCACAAAATCGTTCCATCTTTTGCAATCCAGGAAGAAGGACAACTTCTGAGAGTCAACAGGTTTAGGTTTTACCTTCTCAGTCGGCTCGGATCTTCTTTGGCCTCCACTCTTTGTCACAGACCCTCTGCCAGTTCGTCTCGGCACTAGCTGTATTGGTGCTGCAATCGTTAGGGTTGAAATGATAATCACCTCTGGGTCGAGGGAAGTCCTTTCTCCATCTACCTTGATTTCTGGCGTCTGGATCAAGCCCTGACATTCTGTTTTGATCCTCCCAAACCCACTTAGGTTTCGTCCAAGCTCTAAAGCTTAGATTTGCGAAGACTCTTGGCCTGTCATTCTGCCTGAAATCCTTGAACTCTCTGAATTACAGCCCCAATCTCCCATACGACGCCATTTTTTGTTTTCTAAAAATTAAAAAAAATAAAAATTTATTTTTAAATATAAATAAATCTCAATTTTTTTGAATAAAATCTATCATTCCTAAAATTCATTTGCATTAGAAAAAATCATTTTTATAAATTATAAATTATAAATTTCGCATATTAGCCTAATAAAATTGAAGTGAATATTACCTACAGCAAATACAATAGATATACCATAAATTGAATTTTCTTAGTGAATGCAATAGCGTTTACCTGTGGCAAATACAATACATTGACATAAATGATCAATTATGAGTTCAGCTACTAATCCATCCATCTTTTCTTTGCCTCTGTCGACACAGCTCTCGTCCATTGTAGCTAAGATACACCTATGTCGGGCTATCTCAAATTACTGTAATCTGCCAGCGTGTTACCCACGCGGCAGCTCAGGCTCCATTCTCATCAGCCGCTTTGCCGACATACTCGATTCCGTTTCTATCCTTGATGCTTCTTAAAACTTTCTGGAACCGATCTTCTTGTGTTTCCGATCAAATTGTTTCTTGGATGTTTTTCAATCCTTTGCCAGATTTTTCTTTTATTTTCACGCCTGCAATTTTTTGTTTCGTTTTGGTGTGTTTTTCTGAACAGTTTGGTAGAAGGAAGAGGTTGCAGAATGGCGTTAGCAGGCATTCTCCGACGATCTCGGACTAAACAATACGCATTTGGTTTGGCTCAGGTCTGCAAACATACTTTTACTATGTGAATTTTTAATTCGTGTGACTTTTGATGCCAAATATCAACTCTTCTGAGAGCTTAACTGGATATAAAATGTGTATATGCTTGTCGGAAAATCAGGTTTTGGCACAACGAGATGGGGTTTTGTTTGGAGCTTTCCCTTTTGCTCAGAGGCGGACAGCTGCTGCAAGGGTTTTTAGGTTGGTAGATCGAATTATTTATTTCTTCTTCTTCTTTTTAGATCGAAATTTGAAATTTAAAGTAATATTAAATTATAACAAAATAAAATTAATAGTTATAGTGGTTTAAATTCATAGTTGTTAACCTCTTCAGCGTTGCGTTCTATTGACTTCAAATTACCAGCGGTAAAGAAAAGGAGAGCTCTGGAATACGTAGTAGATCTTTAACGATTATCTAGTTATTGAAAAATTTTGAGCTCTAAAATGCTAACTTACGTTTGGATTAAAAAGATCAGCTGTTAATAATTTTGCAATAATTCGTATGCTTTTATAGGTAGAGAGGCCTTGTAATACCTTAGAGCACAGCTAATCTCACAAGGAATCACCTCAGCCTCGTGGATAAAATTGACGCCCAAAATGATAGGGGTGAGCGATAGTAACAATCTATTTTGCTAAATTGAGGATCTTTAGGGATGATCAATAATCAGCCCCTCATGTTTTTACTTTCAAAATGAAGTATGGATGGATTGAGAGACTCTGACTTGTCACACGATAGGAGTTGTCGGATTAAAAGCCAATATTCTTGCCTTTGCATACTCCGTAAGAGGGTTTGCCCTAGCAGCTGAGATAAACTTTTAAAGTAAGTATGATGGGAGTAATTTTTATGGCTACTCAATTCAGAGAAGAATTGAGCTTGGTTGGGGTACTCGTTAGGAAAAGATAAAATTTGAGTTAATAGGGAGTAATCTAATTTGCATAGTCCGTGATCTTAATTTGTGTCCTGTGTGGTATTAAAGACACCTAGGTTTTGAAATGCATATACATATGGTGTTATGATTTCTGCTGTTGTTTGTTATCTGTGGAAGTGGGTCCTGGCAATTTGTTTAATTCGGGGAACTGGTGAGTTCATTTGGTTGTTATAGAGCTGAATCCTGATGGAGACAGATGAGAAAGGAGAAAAATTAATGCAGCAAATCAGTAAAAGCACGCCATGAATGGATCCAATCTGAACCAAATATCAAACAAACATTCTGACATTTAAACTTGAATTTTAGTAATGGAAATTCAACTAAGAATTTATGGATTATAATACCAATTCTGTGTTCATCACTTTCAAAAAATACCTACAGAATATTCACAACTGAGGCACTCTATTAAATTATCAGTGACTCTGCTCCTCAGAATACACAGAGTTCTTCCTGTACCATTTTCCTCTCTTGAAGCCGTAAGGTGGATTCTTAATTTCTCCTAACTATTTAAAATAATAGTTTCTATCCTTGGAGAAAAATTGTTATACCCTCAACATATAGACCCAAAAACTTCTCAAATTTACTACAGATGTTGTCCTGTGAGTCCATGACAACATGGGTGGAGACAGGTTCACCAAATTGCTTAAATACTTCAGTTCCCATTTTTCCCATTTTGTGTCTAAAGAGGGACGAATTAAGCTGCCAGGTTTCCCAATGACGCAACAATTCTCCCTTTTCAAGAAAGGTTCCAAACCTTCTGGTTCCAAGTAACGTTTTTTTTTCCTGCTTGCTTGTTTTCCAGTTTCCAAATCTTTCATTGAAGGTAATATATTATGGTGTTTTTTCATCTTTTATCTGTTCAAATATCTCATCTTCTATAATGGCCATTGTTGTCACAGTCACATGTATATCTTTTCTTTGCTTTGTTGTTGCAATCACATTTGTATCTTCTCTTCTATTGCTACCATTTCAAATTTTCTTGTTGCATCTCCTGGAAGTTCTTGAGTACCCTTGAGCTAATATGTTTCATCTCCAGCCGTGATTTTGTATTATTCTGAGCTGCATTTGGTGCCTCAACTGTAGTTGTAATATTCATTCCCATTGCTGCTAATTTACTATATTTTTCAGTTGTTAATGATTCGGCATCCTCCATTAGGGTCTTCTCATTATAGTTTGTCGCAGGCATGTTATCTTCTGCAACTAATATTTTTGTAATTTTCAATTCAACCACTCCAGTTGACTGTAGTTCTTTGTCTGCTGAAATGTTGGGCAAATCACTGATCTCCCATTCTTTCACTTCTACAATAAAAATTTCTTAGCGATTTTTAATTTTCTCCCCTTGTTTACTGAAGTCTTTTCTTTGTTTTCTGCAATTATATCCTCAATATGTACTACCTCCACTTTTTGCTATAGTCTCCAATTCATCTTTTTATAACTTTAGTCACCTATTGTTTCCAGTTCAATCATCTCATCATTAGGTACACATTTTTCAATACATAAGGCTGCATTTACCTTTCTTTTTCATTTGCAACATCATGTTCATGTTATGTCTTCATTATTCTCCAGTAAAATTGTGCTTCATTTTCACACCATTTTCACCTGTACGATTTGAAAATCAAATTTCCCGAGGTTTTTCATTATTAAGATTTCCGTCTGTTTTTGGGTCACCTCTCTTACTTTCTGGCTCTTCTATTGTGCCCTTTCTCTTTATCAAAGCTTTCTTTGGTTTTCTTTAAGAAATATTTTTTTCTTGCTTCTGTCGCAAAAGGGTTTCTTTCCACGTGAATGTCCCAGTTTTATCAAAATTCCTGTCCATCCTTTCACCATTTTTCTCTACATTTGAATCTTTCATGTCTTTTGCTCAAGCCTCCATTTTTGTAGAAAAGATCTATGATGTCCCCTACTAGGAGGCTGCCCATTTCCCAAAGAGCAACATACTTTACTACTTATTATGCTACATTAATTACATATTAAATAACTATGGTTGCTCATAGTACTGCTGATACTGTCCTTATTCAAGCTCTAATCTTAATGCCTTCTAATTCTCAACCCTGGATGGGGATTTACTTGTCTAGGGTGCGATGACACCACCTCCATAATGCAGCCCAGATTACAGGAACATCAGTCCATTCACCCTTGCGGCTCATAATGCAGCCCAGATTTCAGGAACACCAGTCCATTCACCCTTGGGGCTTTAGAAATGGATTTACTCTGCCTCTCCCTAACAATACCACGCCTCTCCTTGGGGGGAAAAGAATTAAAACTGGTTAAGTGCTTAGGGCTATGAGTCTACTAACTTCTCATGTATTGTGAATATATATGAAATTAAGTATGATTGTCATACATATTGCAGTCTATATTAATATTACTATTATATCTGCATAGGAACATTATCAGGCTTCAAATATTAAGCATACATATTAAGCACATCCCCATGCATACCACCAAGAACAAGGATGCTACTACCTGTAACTTAATAACAGTTCTGATCTGATATGATAGATGGTAATCTCACTGGATGCTTTTGATTCCTTTCCTTTAGATCTCTCAATGTGAGGGAGAGGTCACACCTCTTCATCATGTATGCCCTTTGGCAAGAGACACACTCTTTAACCATTAGCACCCTTTGAAAGAGTGAAACTCTTCATTATTTCTGCCCTTTGAAAGGGACACTACCTTTCACAATCAGATATGTACTTCTCATTCCCAAATAATGCGCCCTTCAAATGAGTTCTCTTCTCCCTTTTTAACCTCATATTTGGGGGAGTCACAACTTATCACTTCATGACTTTTGACCATTCATTAACTTTAATTATATTCCTTTATATTTTAATTTAATTTTTATTTTTTATTGTTTTGTATTTTAAATTTTATTACTATTATTTATTATTAAATTATATTTCAAAGTGGAGACATTACAGTCCGCCCCACCCAAGATTGCTTGTCCACAAGCAATTATCATGGAGTGTTCAAAATGACTTCCAATATGAAAAGGCCTTGGAAACATACATGGAATAAACATGCTGGAAACATATCAAGCATGGAGCATACACACAAAAACACGGAGCATGCACAGGGATATATGCAAACACAGAGCATACACACAAATACATGTATTGTTGGATTCCTTCTTGTTGATTTTGAATGATTCGTTGATAAATGTTTAACCCGCAGGATGGCAAGATCAAAGCTCTGATACCAATTGTAATGTCCCCTACTAGGAGGCTGCCCATTTCCCAAAGAGCAACATACATTACTACTTATTATGCTACATTAATTACATATTAAATAACTATGGTTGCTCATAGTACAACTGATATTGTTTTTATTTAAGCTCTAATCTTAATCCCTTCTAATTCTCAACCTTGGATGGGGATTTACTTGTCTAGGGCATGATGACACCACCTCCATAATGCAGCCCAGATTTCAGGAACATTAGTCCATTCACCCTTGGGGCTCATAATGCAGCCCAGATTTCAGGAACAGCAGTCCATTCACCCTTGGGGCTCTAGGGATGGATTTACTCCGCCTCTCCTTAACAACACCACGCCTCTCCTTAGGGAGAAAATAATTAGAACTGGTTAAGTGCTTAGGGCTATGATTATACTAACTTTTCATGTATTAAGAATATATATGAAATTAAGTATGACTGTCATACATATTGTAGTCTATATTAATATTACTACTAAATTCTGCATAGGAACATTATCAGGCTTCATATATTAAGCATACATATTAAGCACATCCCCATGCATATCACCAAGAACAAGGATGTTACTGCCTGTAACTTAATAACAGTTCTGATCTGATATAATCGATGGTGATCTCATTGGATGCTTTTGATTCCTTTCCTTTATATCTCTCAATGTGAGGGAGAGGTCACACCTCTTCATTATGTATGCCCTTTGGCAAGAGACACACCCTTTAACCATTAGCACCCTTTGAAAGAGTGCAACTCTTCATTATTTATGCTCTTTGAAAGGGACACACCTTTTCACAATTAGATCTGCACTTCTCATTCCCAAATTTCCCCCCCTTCAAATGAGTTCTCTTCTCCCTTTTATACCTCGTATTTGGGGGAGTCAACTTATCATTTCATGCCTTTTGACCGATCATAACTTTAATCATATTTTAATTATATTTAATTATATTCCTTTATATTTTAATATAATTTTTTTTATTGTTTTGTATTTTAAATTTTATTATTATTTATTATTAAATTATATTTCAAAGTGGAAAGATTACAAGATCAAATAGCTAAAGTTGACAAGGCTGAGTCCAAGTCCTAGGCTGATTTTGGCCATTAATTTGCCACGAGTTTGGCATCTAAGCTTTCCTTTTCCATGCTTTCTATGCACAGCCAACAAGCAGCTTGCATCAATGAAAGCTTTTTATAAAAAATAAGTAAACTAAATTTGTTCCTAAACATATAAATCTCATTCAAATGTTGAGTATTACAAATTTGTTATAGTAGAGACATCAACAACATCTCTGAAGAAAAAAATCCCATCAATAGTGGAAAAGAATTTGCTAAGAGCTCTCTTGCCCTAACATTCTATTCATCAAACTGAATCTTGGTATGGTTGAAGTAGTAAAAAAAAAGATGTTTAAAAGCATTGCAATTTTTTTTGTTTGTCTAGTTAAATTTACCTTGTTGTCTAGGCTGATGAATGGGTTGCTAATATTTTGGGATAGAAAATGAAAATATATGTCTTTCTACATAATGGTTTTGTTTTGTAAGCACGCAAATCAGTAAACTAAGAATGAAAACAATATTTAAAACTCATTATTCTAACATCATGCAAACCTCCGATAGAGTCTTAAATGGATATCTCTTGATAATGTTTGTGTGTCCTATTGACGTGTTTTTTTATGACTACCACTAACACAAAATAAAGTTGCCCAATGGTCACTTTACTCTCTCTTGATCAAAGTTCAATTGTATGCTAAGATTGTAGTAAGTTCAAACGATCGACTCTAAGGTTGATGTTATGTAGTGGATGTGATTCAGTTGGCTTGATGTGATTTGCTGGTTATCCAAGGGGACTTACGCACACTTAAAGAAGGAAACTTCAAGGATTTTTCTCAAATGATTTATCAACGAGAGGCTCTATTTTTAGGACTTTTTGGATTGAAAAAAGCTGAAAGTAAATAGGAGAGGGTTTAGAAAAGCTATTCCAAATCTAAGAACAAACGAGACAATGATTGCTTGAGTGAAACCAACCGCACTTTGTTTCGCCAACTTTGTACCAGTACACAAAGGGGGTGCAATCTTCAAAGGTTGTGCAAGAAAATTTCATGCCACCAATGAACACCATCAAAGAACAATGTTCATCCAATGATCGAAGTTAAGTTTTCACATATAAAAGGCTCAGACTAACCTTACACTGTTAATAACAATCAGCTATTAACAAAAGGTACGAGCAAGGATTTCACTACAAACAATCTCATCAATCCTGTTCATCTAAGCGCTGAAAACAAATCTACTCTAAGTGAGGAAAGCAAAACCATGCAAGCTACAAAACAGGACAAGTATACACCTTCAAAAGAACAATGTATTAAGTTTACAGCTATTGCCAAGATTACATGCAAAACCCTAATTAGGGTTTACCCTAAAAGATTCTACACGCATGATGCAACAAGGTGGGAATATTCATTAAATGCCCATTATACCCACTAACAATTAATTCTTGCATGCCCAAAATGGTGTCCACTTGTGCATTAAATGCACCATTTTCCTTCAAATCTGCCCAATACATCATAAATGCAATAAATATTCCTCCATGCAAGATCTCCCATAATGCAATAAATGCACCATCATCTCTTGAACACAACAACTACATGCAAAAAGATGCTCCACTACCTAGGCATGTGTTGACCCAACCGCCACTTGGTCAAATATTCCAGCCATGCATGCGACACTATGTCAAAAGATTCTTGTCCAGAAACGGACGACCATTATCTTGCTCATTAATGGCATATGCAACGAACCTAGCGACGATGGCTTGCAATTCTCCTACAGAGACACTTGTCACGCTTTCCATCTTGAATTCCATCAAGGCAATTTCCTCCTCACACTTGGAGAAAAACTTCTCCCAATCTGCTGCCAATTCCTGTGTTCGCATGGTGCTGGAAAATAAGGAAACCTTTTATAGATGCGAGCCGGAAAATGATTCCACAAAGAAATACTCATGCAACCTGTCCCTAAGGAAGCCCACCGTCAACTCATCTTCAACCACCCTTCTGTAAAATAGTACCTCAATTGCCTTAAGGATTTCTCCTTGTACTTTCTTGATTGAGACTCTCAAAGAAGTAGATTCCTTGTTGAATCTTTCAAAATATTCTTTTCCAGTGCAGACAATGTAAAACCACCGCGGGAAATCATAAACATCGTTCTCCTGGACGACTTTGCCGTCAATCAATGTCTACCTAGGAATCTTCATTAGCTCTCTTAGTCGCGAAATAGTTAAGTCCTGGTAAATGTGCACATTGTCCCATGAACTATCCACACCCTGCAACCTATTTAAGATAGAAAGGATTTTGGAGTGAAGGTGAGCCAAGTTCTCAATGAACCCACCTACTGAAGTGAAAACACCTTCCACCCACTCCTTAGAGCACTGAGCTCCCTTCCTTGCTTCTTCAACGCCATCAACGGATTCTTTAGGAAGAGAGGAAGGAAGAACAAAGAATGGGTCTTCCTCTCTGAGTGGATGTTTGAAACTCCGCACATATTCGCACAACATTCGGTTTTCACTCTTCAGCCTCTTGCACTTCTCTTTCATTTTCTTCGTCTTTTTCTTCACGGTCGAGGAAGATTCTTCAAAATCTTCCACTACTTTTGTTGTGGATGCACGGCCCAAATTAACTTCTCTAATCACGTATTCATTAGGGGTGATCTCATTTATGTTTTTATCTATTGCAGGCTTGATCAAGTGCAACGTCCTAAATCCAGATTCATCCCTTGTGATCCTTGAAAATTTCCTATTTGCCTTCTTCTCAGTTGGCTTGTCCATTCTTGCTAGAAGTCTTTCTAATTCCTGTGCGGGATCCATTTCTTCTTCTGGACTTCTTCTCACCCTTTCCTTGAGCGAATCAGGAGTAACTGCCAATTGATCATGAACTTCCATGTGAACTTGCTCCTGTGGAATTACCTCCATGTCTTCAAAAATGGTTTTGATGAAACCATCCTGATCTTTCTCTTCTGTGATGGGAGGAAGTTCTTGCCTTTGAATTTCCAATGTGTTGACGTGTTTTTTATGACAACGTCAAACACAAAATAAAGTCGCCTAACAGTCACTTCACTCTCTCTAGATCAAACTGCAATTGTGTGCTAAGATTGAAAGAAGATTGGACAATCGACTCCAAGGTTCCTATATGCGACGAATGGGACTTAGTTGGCTTGATGTGATACCACCATCTCGGCCACCATCAGCGGCAGGTCGAGATCCTACAGGTGCACATCCAGTAGCTACGTCCCTAGTCATTATAGGTGGGCGCAGAGCAAGCATACGAGCCAAGATCTTGAACGGAAATAACAGGAGCAAATGTAGCAGCATGTTGGTAATCCAAGGGGGGACTTATGTTTGGATCGTTCTTTCACTTCTTTGCTGTGGATGGAACTCCATCATCGGATATAGCAATTTTGTGATGCTTCTGCTTAAACTGAAAATAAGGGGGAAAGGGTTAGAAGGATCTAAATCTACTCCTAAGGGCAGTGATATCAATACATAATGCTTTAGTGGACGAATTCCAAATAAACCAAGCTCCGCTTCGCCAAGTTTAACTACAACTCTGCAAGAACTGGTGCAATCTTCTGAGGATGTTGAGGTACAATCCAAACGACTATTCACAATTGAACTTAGCACAAATTTGATGGCTCAGGCTAACTTTACACTGTAACTTATAATCAACAAGATGCAAAAAGTATGAACCATGGAAATTCATCAAAGACCATAACATTCTCCATTGAAATCAAAGCACCATACTACTTCTACTCTAAGTGAGGAAGGTGAAACTGTGCAAGTTTTGAAAAATAACTTAAATGGACACCATCAGAGAACAATGTTTCACTGTTATTGTTTCAAAAACTTATCGCAACAATTTCATACAAATCTCCCTCTTTTGCAAATGAAGGGGTCACCCCTTTATATAGGCTTCATGCCTTGGCTACATGCAAACCCTAATTAGGGTTTTCCCCTAAAAGATTCCTCACACATGATGCAACAAGGTGGGAATCAACAATAAATGCCCAATATGACCATATACAATTAATTCCTGCCCATTACAATTGGTATCCAAAATGCATTAAATGCACCACTCCATGCAAAAATTGTCCCATTGTGTCATCAATGCAACATCATCCCCACATGTGACGACAACATCCAAGAATCAACCATGATGCCATAAATGTGACGACTACATGCAAAAAGATGCATTAATTTAACATGGATTGACCTGGTTGCCACTTGGCAAGAAACCCTTGAGAGAGAGAAAACCTTATCCAGGAAGAATTTTCTTGAAGTCTTTTGAGTTCATCTTGTTCCAGCGAATCTTTTTCATTGATTTTCCACAATTCCTATTTTTGAGGAATTTTTTCAAATTAGGGTTCCAGGGTCTAGGACTCTCATGAATCCAAATCTATCATCATTTTGAAATTGAGATGATTTTTCATGCCTGAAAGAGGATTTGTCAAATTTTTTCCTGAGGGGGAAGGGGGGAATTTTCTTTTCAATTTCATCCTTGACTTCAAATTTCCCTGCCTTGGAATTCATCCTTCAAGCTTGGGCATGGAATTCATCATGAGGAGGATTTTGACTTTGAAGACTTTTCCTTGGCACCTCCATTTTGGTGCCCTTGCACAAACTTGGGCGCTGAAACACCCTAGTGGAGGAATTTCAACTTATTAACCTTTTCCATGGCATCTTGGTTTTGGCACCCATCACCTAACTTGGGCGCCATTTGCTATAGAGGAGGAATTTTTTGATTTTCATGCTTTTCCATGGCACCTTGATTTTGGCCCCTGAGTATCTCCTTGGGCACCATTTTGCTGTAGAGGAGGAATTTATGGTGTGGAGGACCCTTGTTTTAGCGCCCTCCATCCTCCTTGGGCGCTATTTGAGCATGGTCAAGGAAAATGGGGGGTGGAGGAAAATTTGTCCACCACCCCTCCTCTTTAGCGCCCTTGCTCTTCCTAGAGCGCCAAACCCATTATGCCAAGGAATTCGACCATACTCGCACATTTCTGCCTTGGCAAGGATTCTTGCTCGGTTCTTCATCCATACTTAGTCAATTTCTTCATCCTTTTTGGATCAAGATGCCATTTCTAGAATTGAAGTGATTTTGCGCTAGACTTAGAAGATTTTTGATGCCTTCCACTTTTGGAATGGGCATCCATACTTGGCCACTTTTGATCCATTTTGTCTGCTTTTTGAAGCTTTTGGATTTAGAAATGTTCAAGAATGTTTAGTCTTTAGTATCCGCCTGTGAAGAACCTACCACAAATAAACTTTCCCAAAGTAGAAAGTGTTTCAAAATGTTAGGATCAGGGCAAAACAGGATGCGGGGACAATAAAAATTGAAATTGCTGAAAATAGTAAGTTTGATTTTTGGCAAAATTAGCCCAATTCGGGAGGCAGTGAAATCCCAAAGAAATAGGAATTTTAAAAAAATAGAAAGTTGCTTAGAATTCGCTCGAACAAAACAGGCTCCTAATTAGCCAAATTTGCTCAAACGAGTTGCAAAATTGATCAAATTGACCCCCAAACACTTACAAATTGAGGACATTGACGAGACCGCTGCAAAAAGACCCAAGGAAACACAACCAAAAGACCAAGAGGACATAAAAAGTAGGGGGTCCTGTTGTGACATATTCACACATCGCCCCATTGCCCATGGGGACCTGTTGACGTGTTTTTTGTACACTATCAAACATAGAATAAAATACCCAAGGGTACCTTATCCTCTCTTGAATAAAGCCTCTGATTGCTGAAGATGTCGCGAAAAAGGATCAATCAGGATGACTTCAAGGTTCATGTATGTAGGGTCTCTACGTGTGGATAAGCTCTCTGTGGTATGATGTGATTTGCTGGAATCACAAGGGGACTTACATTTGATGATTGGACGTCTGATCTGCTTTGAATATTGCTGGAACACAGGCTCTTACTAGCTTTGATTTGAAAAAAAGGAAAAAAGATGAGGGTGAGGAAAGGATCTAATCCTAACACTAAGAATGTAAAGAGCAATGAATGATCTTTGATGAAATTCTAACTAAGTCTTGTTCTAAGTCTTGTTTTGACATCACAGGACCATCTCCACAAGGTTAGTGCGATCTTCGAAGGAAAGCTTTATGAGGTTCAAATCATCATTGCAGGCATAGACACCATCAGGTTGATGCATATCAATGAAGAAGCGACAATTGAAGTTAAGCTTAAGCTGAATGATTCCAGTTGACTACGCAAGGCAAGTCTGCAATCAACAAACTGCTAGTAGTATGGATATACAAATTCCACCATCAATCAAGCACATTTCTTCCACTCAAATAACACGAAATCAAATATGAGAAGTATAGAGACCATGCAAATTGTCGAATCGACCCATAAATTTCACCATTTCTTCAATGAAGTTACGAGTCTTTTACAACAACATCTTGGCAACAATCTTTGCCTTCTCTCTCTACTCTACTCTAATTGCTATTCTAATCACCTTCTAACTACTCTCTATTCACTAACTCCTTTCTATTGCTTTCTAACTTACTTTCTATTTATTCTTCTATATATATGCCTTTACAAATGAAATGCCAGGGCTTATATAGTGCCCTCAATACAATTCGATGGCTTAGATCAATTCGAGATCAATGGCCAAGATTTTACAATGAAAACCCTAATTAGGGTTTGTTACAACCATTACATAACATTTAATGCTCGACCAATGAAATAATTGTATTGCTCGGACACATGTCCTCTCTGGAAAATTCCACCAATGGATAGCCAAGGTAGGTACATCGAAGTTTGTGCCACCTTCCATGAGTTAGGTACATTGAATCTGGACACGCTGAGGTGGACCAATCCGACTGGAGAAGTGATGACTAGGATGCCACCTCGTCTGACACTTGTAACTTGGTAGATATTCAACTTGCGGTTGTTGAGAAGCTAGCTTTAATTAATTCATTTGGAACTATCTACTTCTTCAACGAACCCTTTGCTCCGATTCTTTTGTCTCTGATGTGCAGGATGTTGATGTACCTCGCCCTGGAATGCTGGATTGGAGAAGTCGCCCTTGATGACGCTTGACTGAAGAAGGCCATCCTTGTCAATGCTAGACTGAAGGAGGTCGCCCTTGTCCTTGCTTGATCGTCCTTGATGAGAACCTGCTGACTTGTAGATCCTCCGGGCTTTGGAGTCGCCATCTTGATACCTACACAACATTTCAAAATTAGTAATATAGCTTGAAATCTAAAAATTAAACTTTAAAAGGAAGATTCAAGATTTTAATTAGGAAACTTCATGATAAATCTTGAGTTATCATTTCCTAATTAACCATGCAATACTTAGACTTTTCTAAAAAATGTCTAAAAAAATCAAACCTTGAATAAGGGTGTCAAGATGATTTTGCCATACCTCCTCTTGAGAATTAACTCTTAAGAAATGATGTAAAAATAGATGAATTTTGCTAGGCAGAGTGTAGATCAAAGCTCTCCCTTGGATAAAATGCACCTCCTTTAGCTTGGAAAAGAACTCCACCTTCCTCTTCAAAAATCTGGAAATTCGCCTTCAAATACCTTCAAAACATCTGGAATTTATCCTCCAATCTAGCAAGAAATCCTCCTCTCCAATAGCTTTTAAGATGAATTTCGCCCTCCACTAGCTTCTCTACACTTAGTAGAAATTCGCTCCACTCCTCTGGATTTCGCTCCTCAAATTGCTCTCCAATTTCGCACTTGAAAGGATGATTGAATGATTTGAATTGTGAAACAACACCTCCAATATATAGAGTGCTCACCTTCCACTTACCCATGAGGCCGACCTTGCAAATAAAAGGTGAAATAATAAATAAAACCTCAAAAGGAGTAGGCCGACTTGTCAAATAAAGGCAAAATAATGCCTTGTGCGCTCAACTTTTAATTTTAATTTCACAAAAATTAATTTAAAATGCCTTTATAATAGAAATTCGATTTTTTGAGGCCCAAAATTAATTTATTAAATGCCAATTTAATTAATTTTTTCAAATATTCCAAAGTTAGCAATTTGGCATCTAATGCGATTTGGAGGATATTAACGCCCAAATATGGTAAAAAATAATGAATGCCATTAACTTCGCTCTTGTCCCTTGGAGAGGGACAGGAGCACTTTTTCATTTTTAGGCTAGGATTCTCAATTTTTTGAAGTCAAACCTTTGTTCACCATGCTTTAGAAGATCCTTCCCATCTCACACAACCTTGTCTTAGCATAATCTCGGAGGGAATTTGTTGTTTCATAAAAAGCGCCCTGGTCCCTTGGTGAGGGATGGGAGCACTTTTGAGTCCATTGCATGAATTCTTGATCATATCAACTTCAAATTATCCTCCAGGCGTAGAATATCACATTTCACTCCATCTTGAGCCTTGGTAATAAAAATATCATTTCAAAATGCAAGGTAAATAGTCATATTTGGAAATTGCGCCCTGGTCCCTTGGTGAGGGACAGGAGCTCTTTTGCTAGTTGTCGTCAAAATTTGCAACTCTCGCATCTCAATTCCACTTCAAGGCATTTTAAACACTTTTTCAAACTTGCGCCTTGGCCTCAATTTGTCCAAAATTGGTGAGAAAGGCTAGATAACATGTTAAGCGCTTTGGTCCTTCAGTGAGGGACAGGAGCACTTTTTCAACTTCAAGCTTATCCGTCCTTTGCTAGCTTCCCAAATTATCTTCAATGGGCTAATCATGTCCTCTTCCATTCATTTCAATCACAAACTTGCCTTGTCTCTGCAAGAAATTTACACTTTCTTGGAAAATCGCTCTGGACCCTTGGAGAGGGACGGGAGCACTTTTTGGAAAATCGCTCTGGTCCCTTGGAGAGGGACGGGAGCACTTTTTGGAAAATCGCTCTAGTCCCTTGGAGAGGGACGGGAGCACTTTTTGCATCTTGGTGTATTTCTTTGTTCTTTTAAACCTTCAATCGCGTCCAAGGCATAAAACATCCTTCGTCCTTCCCATCCAAGTCAAGTTTTGCTCCTTTAGTGAAGGACAGGAGCACTTTTTGTCACTTGGGTTGATTTACTCCTTTGTAGGCCACTTAAATTATATTCAATGGACAAAACATGCTTCCCTTGACCTCTTCAAATCGTAAAATCACTTTAATCTTGCAAAAATGGTGCAAATTTGAAACTCAAGCTATGGTCCTTCAGTGAGGGACAGGAGCACTTTTTGCCTTCTAAGCCCGAAATTCCTTTGCTAGGGAAGATTTCATCTTACTTCACGCTACGAATAAGAGTTAATGTCCAAAAAAGGTCTAAAATTCTGCATATAAAGAAAAGCGCTCTGGTCCTTCAGTGAGGGACAGGAGCACTTTTGACCTTCTAGGCAAAAACTTCATCATTTCATCGTTTTTGATCAAGTCTAGATGCTTTATCATGTTCATTTCGTCCTTCACTATGCCTTTGATGTTTCAATTTGACCAAACAAGGCCAGGAATGGCTCAAATAAGTCTTTTCGCCCTGGTCCCTTGGAGAGGGACAGGAGCGCTTTTGCCTTGGTCCTCCTGAGAGGGACAAGAGCGCTATGCGCTCTGGATCCTCAGTGAAGGACAAGAGCGAAATTTGACTTTTCGAACTCTCCGACAGGATAATTTTTATGGAATATAACATTTTAGTATAAGTGACATTAAGGAAATGTCACTTATACTTTAAGTTATATTCCATATATACTTTCAGGATGTTTGAGAGTGGTTTCAAACCTCTAGGAGTTATATTGCAAAATCTAGTTTTTTGAGGTTTTTCAGTTTCCAGACTTAGTCAAATTTCAGGATCAGGACATTCCAGACTTAGTCAAATTTTAGGATCAGGACATTCCAGACTTAGTCAAATTTTAGGATCAGGACATTCCAGACTTAGCCAATTTTCAGGATCAGGACTTCACTCAAGCAGGACTTGCTATCCATGATCTCCCCGACAGCACTCAAAAATGCAAAGGCCAACTGACAAAACCCTAAAAGACCTAGAAAACAAACCCTAAAAAGCAAAAAACATGGGTCCCCATTTGCAATGGGGCGATGTGTGAAAACGTCACAACAGGACCCCTGCTTTTTGCTCTCTAGGGTTTGTTTTCTGGGTTTTAGGGTTTTGTCTGTTAGCTTTTGCATGGTGAGTACTGTCAGGAGGATCGCTGGATAGCAGGCTCTGCTTGAGCTAGGGTGAGTCAGTTGATGCTCCAAGTTAAGGGCATTTTTCAAGGTCTTCCTTAGGCTTGGTTTTGCCGGTGGTGTCCCGTTTGAGTTCGAGGAAGTCAGTGAGTGGTTGAGCAAATTTGGCTAAGGAATTGGAAGGAATAAATCAAAGATATAGCCTAGGACAAAGTCAAGCCAGTTTGAAGGTGAATTGAGCCTAGAAAGGTGAATTTCGCTCTTGACCCTTGCAAAGGGTCCAGAGCGAAATTCATGTAAAACCCTATTTTCCACAAAAACTTGAGCTATATGTCAACCTAAAGGAGAAGTTTGCATGATCATGAGGAAAGGAGGCCTAATAAAGTTTGTCCAAGGTGTGAGGAGGAGAAAATATGTGAGAAATCTTCCCCTTTTGCCTTCCTTTGACCTTAAAACCTAGTCTGACCTTGCCTGGACCCAGTTGGGTGATGGAATATTTTGGTAATGAAACAAGGAAGTTGATTTGATCTAATTTGGAGGAGAATGAGACAAACCAAGGTGAGAAACTAGCCAAGAATAGGAATTTCGCTCTTGACCCTTCCAAAGGGTCCAGAGCAAAAATCCCCTTAAGCATCAAATTCTCACTTGTTGAGGCCAGGATTATAGCTTCCTTAGGCATAGTAAGGGCAAATTGAAACGTTCTAGCCCTAGGGAGTGATTGATGATGGATGAAATGAAGGATTTTAGTCAAGAGGATGATTTTCGCTCCTGACCCTTCCAAAGGGTCCAGAGCGAAATTCTTGAAAGCTCTCATTTTTCCTTGGCTTAAGTCAGGATCTTGATGGGGATGCGTGAAGAAGGGTCTATGTTTGCCTCTCAAAGAGATTTGGAGTTGAAAAGGTCAAGAATCAAGCTCAAATCATGATTTTCGCTCCTGACCCTTCCAAAGGGTCCAGAGCAAAAATCTTCGTAGCCCACATTTCCTTCCCAATTTTGGCTAAGTGTTGCTTTCTAAGGCATGTTTGAGGATGAAGTGGTATGTTCTTGCCTTGAGATGTAATTGATTGATTTTGAAGAACAAGATTTTGGCCTAAAGGAGAATTTCGCTCCTGACCCTTCCAAAGGGTCCAGAGCGAAATTCATCATAAACCTCATTTGTTGCTTTGAAGGGACTTGAAACCTTATTCCTCAGGTTGAAAATGATCTAAGTTTGCTTCTTGAAGTGGTTTGAAGTTTGAAAAGTGAGTAATCTAGCCTAAAATGAAATTTTTGCTCCTGACCCTTCCAAAGGGTCCAGAATGAAAATCCTCTTGAAGCTCATTTCCTCCTAAGTTTGACTAAAATTTTGATTTGCGGGGTATCTTGAAAGGAAGGTTGGACATCTTGTTGCCTTTGAAATGTTTGAAAGCATTAAAATGTGAAGGATTTTGGACCAAAAAGGGAATTTCGCTCCTGACCCTTTCAAAGGGTCCAGAGCGAAATTCCTAAAAACACCTATTTTCCATAGAAAGGAGGTCAAGTCCTTGGTCTTTTATGGCGTGGATGGAAGTGAGATAGCTTGTCTTTGCCTCTTGAAGTTGTTTTGAATTGGAGAAATGAAGAATTTAGCCTAAATGAAGATTTTCGCTCCTGACCCTTCCAAAGGGTCCAGAGCGAAAATCTTCCTAAGATGCATTTATTTCCTTGTTTGGCTAAAATTTGATGTCCAAGGCATGATGAGAAGGAGAATGAACATGATCTAGTCTTTGAGAGTGTTTGGTAGCTATGAAAATGAAGGATTTTAGTCAAGAAAGGAAATTTCGCTCCTGACCCTTCTAAAGGGTCCAGAGCGAAATTCCTTACAAGCCTACCTTTTTGACCTTTCTTGGGCTTAAAACCTTGTTCCTAGGGCGATGAAGGATGAAATTCTACCTTGCAAAGAAGTTTCAAGTTGAAAGAATGATGATTTTTGGTCAAGAATGAGATTTTCGCTCCTGGCCCTTCCAAAGGGCCCAGAGTGAATTTTCTTCTCAAAACCTCTCTTTGCTATCAATTTTGTGCTAGATCAAGTGTGGGCTAAGGTAAAATCAAGGAGAAGTTGCCCCTGAAAATGACTTTAAGTTGCTAGAAACCATTTAAGATGAAGGAATTGAGCCTAAAAAGTGATTTTCGCTCCTAACCCTTTCACAGGGTCCAGAGCGAAAATCCTAAAAACCATCTTTTCTTCCAAAATTTGAGCAAAGTCAAACTTGGACAAGGGTGAGAGAAGTCATTTGGATTGCCTTAGAGTGGATTTGGGTTGCCAAGAATGCAAATTTTGAAGCCAAAACATGAATTTCGCTCCTGACCCTTCCAAAGGGTCCAGAGCGAAATTCCTAGGATCACCCTTTTTTCCTTGCAAATCAAGTCAAGTTTTTGGTTTTTATGGCCTAGATAGGAGTGAGGCAAGGTGTTCTAAGTCTTGGAGGTAATTTGAAGTTGAAAGGATGGAGAAATAGCCCTAAAATTAGATTTTCGCTCCTGACCCTTCCAAAGGGTCCAAAGCGAAAATCCCAAAATCTACCTATTCTTTTCAAATTTATGCTAAACCATGCCTAGACCAAGGTGAAAGATGCCCTTAAGATTGCCCTTGAGTTGATTGTTGTCTCCAGGAATGATGATTTTAGGCCAGAGGAGGAAATTCGCTCCTAACCCTTCCAAAGGGTCCAGGGCGAAAATCCTTCAATCACCTATTTTGCCTTGCAAAATCAAGTTAAACTTAGGTTGGATGAAATAAGTGAAGTGTTTCCTTGCCTTGTGAGGTGGATTGAAGTTGAAATGATGAAGAAGTGAACTACAAGCAAGAAATTCGCTCTTGACCCTTCCAAAGGGTCCAGAGCGAAAAACATTGAAACCATCCTTTTCTCCAAATTTTGTGCTAAGTCAGGCCCATACTAGGGTGAGAGAAGCTATTTAGAATGCCTTGGAAAGATGTTTCACCTTCAAAAATGTGAATTTTGAGCTAAAATTGGAATTTCGCTCTTGACCCTTCCAAAGGGTCCAGAGCAAAATTCTTAAAACCTCCATTTTTGCCCCAAATTTACATCAAGCTTGGTGTTGGTTGAGAATGAGGACGTCCTTGGGCATGTATCTAAGCAAGTATGATCACAAGGTGAGAACAATTTGAGCCAGGAATGCAAAATTCGCTCCTGACCCTTCCAAAGGGTCCAGGGCGAAACTCTTATGGAGCCTGTCCTTGGAAAGAATCTTAAGAAAACTTCATTTTGATATCTTCTTGTTGATGATTTAAGGTAGGAAATGCTATGTTGAAATGAATTTATTATGTGTCCTTAATCATCTCTTGATTTGTTTTGCAGATGAAAGAAGAGCAGACATCATCAAGGACGACCTCCTCCAGTCCAGCATCATCAAGGACGACCTCCTCCAGCCCAGCATCGACAGGGACGACCTTTTCCAGCCTAGCATTTTAAGGGAAGGTACACCATCCATCCTGCACATCAAAGACAAAAGAGGATCAAAGCAAGGGTCCGTTGGAGAAGCAAATAGTTTCAGAAGAGTTAATTAAAGTTAGCTTCTGAGCATCACCAAATTGAGCATCAACCAAGTGTTAGACAAGGTGGCATCCCAATCATCACTCCTCCAGTCGGGTTGGTCCACTTCAACATGTCTAGATTCAATGTACCTGACTCATCAAAAGATGGCACTAACTTTGATGTACCTACCCCGGCTATCCATTGGTCGAATATTCCAGAGAAGACATGTGTTCGAATAATGCAATTATTTCATTGGTCAGAATTAAGTTTGTTGTAACAAACCCTAATTAGGGTTTTCATTGTAAAATCTCGGTCATTGATCTCAAATTGATCTAAGCCATTGAATTGTATTGTGGGCACTAGATAAGCCCTGGCTCCTCATTTGTAAAGACTAATGGTGAGTCAATAGATAATAGTTAGTCAATAATAGCTAATAGTTAATAGTTAGTAATAGAGGCCAGAATAGTAGAATAGCAATTAAAGTAGATTAAGAAGAGAAGGCAAGACATTGTTGCCTTAATTGTAAAGACTTCTTTTCATTGAAGATATGGTGGAATATGTTGTTTCTTTGCAATGTGCATGGTCTCTTGTTGAATCTTCATTTTGATGATAGATGATTAGATTGAGTGAAGAAAATTGTTGAATGCACTTGTGTGGAATCTGTCTAGTCCATACCACTAGCCTCTTACTAATGGTAAGTGCGCCCTGCGTGGTCAATTGGCATAAAATGAGCTTAATCTTAAATCGTTACACGTCTATTGTTCATGCATTATCTTGAATGGTGATCATTGTAGAATGGTGTACGATTTGAACGTATTCGAAGCATCCCTTAGAAGATCGCACTGAGTTGGTGTTGAATTGTTCAACCTGATGGTGAGACCCAACCCAGTAGGAGTCCACCTAGTCGTTCATCCATCTTCTCGCATTCTAGGTAGTAGAGTAGACTTCTTGAACCCTGCATCTTTTGTCATTTGTTTGTCTTCCAGTTAGTTAATAGGACCTGTGATTCCAACAAATCAGACATTTAGGTCGTCAAGTGTAAGTCCTCTTGTGATTCCAGCAAAATCACATCATACCACAGAGAGCTTATCCACACGTAGAGATCCTACATAACAGAACCTTGGAGTTACTTTGACTGATCCTTCGGCGAGATCTTCAGCAGTCGGGAACTTTATTCAAGAGAGGATAAGGGACCTTTAGGTATTTTATTCTGTGTTTGGTCGTGTACAAAATACACATCAACAGGTCCCCATTTGCAATGGGGCGATGGGTGAAAATGTCACAACATAGTGGAATAGGTTGGTGAGAAGTGCTGGCACTGAACAAATCCTATGCTGGAACACTACCAAGAACATTATCTTGAGGCTGACCTCATAGCATCTCCTGTGTAAACATTTCCACTTCCTGCACACTAGAGGAACTAGCCGGTGATTGTATCTCTTCCATCCTTGGCCTCTTCTGTTGAGGCTATTCTGGATGAACTTCTGGCTAGATTTCCGGTTAGGCATCTTTCCTCTTCTTGGTTCTGGACTTCTTAGGAACATTCATTTCTTTACTATGTCCAACTCCCTCATGCTGAACTTCTCCTTCTTCAGCTTGGGCTTGCAATGATCCTTCTGTAGCTTCATTGTGGGAATCCATATTCCCCATCAGTTGGTAACTAAGGAGCACATTTCTTTCCTTCAGCGCCCTGATGTGCTGATCCACCCAATGCCTGGTAAAATTTAGAACTAGCCTAGCCAAAACTTCTAAATCATCAATTCCAAGTTCTAACCAATTTGGAGTCTGGATAGGTGTATCCTTCAACTTTTCAAATTCCGGTTGCGTCACATCCTTATTTTCCTTTACCTGATCTGGCACTTGGATAATTTCACCAGTTCGAATCATGTCAAGGGGCAATCTGGAAAACATTTTTTTCCTGACCTCAAGATCATGCTTGGTAATTGCCCAAAAATCCTCCAAGTGAAATTTATGCTTGAACTTCATTTTGACGACCATTTGGATTTTATTATATGCATAAAAGAAGGATCTGGACGTATGGAATGTCAAGTGGTAGAATGCCAATTCCTCCAAGGGCTTTTCAGCTACCGCCAATGAAGGACACAACTCTACATAGTCGCCTAGGACAATGGGGAATTCAATGGACAACTTCCTTTTTTTTTCCGAATCATGTCATAAGCAGTCAATTGCCTAGTGAGCTCCAGTAACACCATTTGTCCGTAGGATACCTTGGAAGTTTGTGCAGCTAAAAGGAAAATCCTTGGGCTTGGGTTCAGATGTAAGTAAATGTTGGAAATTGGATGTACAAGGCTCCAAATTTTTGTATCAGTGCTCTGGCTTTCGGCGACAACCTTGTGTGAAGTTCTCCCTGCAACAGTATGGTTAAATACATTGTGAATGTATCATTCACCAGCTTGAAAGAATCAGTATTGTATAGGTGCAATTGGGGATAGCATTCGTGGACCTTAAGCTGTCCTGGCCCACATTCCATGGCCCCTTTTCTTGGTAAGTTGTCAAAACTACCCATCCTCGCCAATGAATAAATCACATACGAGCTCATGTAAAAGGATTTTGTATGTTTTTCCTTCAAATTCTTCAATTGTTCATGCACATAATGGCTTATCAATCTTGCCTAATCCACTATCCCATTGGCACTCATAACTTCGCCAATAAAGAAGAACATCCAGGTTTCAAAAGTGAAGGCATGTAGACATCCCATTATCGTATTCAACATCATTACTAGGTTCGTGTATTGTTGCTTGAAGTCAAAATTGGTGATCTGTTTAGGCATTTTGGAAATATGCGGTCTTGACTTCTCCATCTAGGTCTTGTTGATCATCTCAACACATTTCTCCACACTGGCCTCATACATTGATGCTGCTCTATCCTTAAGTTTGTAAGTCATGGAATGATACACCGAAATTCTGAAAGTTTATCCAATAGCTTTGGCGGTCAAGTTAGCTAGAAGCTTGCCATTCGATCACAATCACTCTTCTCTCTTCGTCATAGTGTTTTGCGCATTCCAAAATCGATTTTGGACATTGAATGGTTGAAGGAAAGCCTGCAACTAAAACAATTTCACCTTTGACAAATTTAACAGCTGTAGGTGATGGATTGCGTCTAGCTGTTCCAAAAATCCTGTGCCTGAATGCTGCCATCTGGAAAGTTCCCAGGTTGGTGTTGCTGATTTTCTTCCACTTGGAAATAATTTTGGATTCTGGAAGGAATCCCTTCATCTCGTTCTTGATCTGTGCTTGCTTGGAAATAGCCGCAACCTTGATAGATTCCGCCATTCCTACAAAAACAAAGTAAATAAACATTAAAAATCTATGTAAGGAATTAAATAAAACGACGAAGAAGAAATTCCATTTGATAGATTCCTAATTAGGAATAAAATCAAACCTCCGCGAACAAGAACTTCTTGAAAAGAAATAAAATTCTTCGTTTCTGAATCTTTTGCCACTTCTCTCCAACTTCAACTTTCTCCAAAATTGCACATGAGAAATGAATCGAATTCTTCATTTAAATAGAATTTCTCACCCTTGACCAATTTTGTCATTGCCTTAAAATTTCTTCAATTTTGGGCAAATTTCCATGCCTGAGGAGGATCTTTGATTTTCTTTCTTGAGGGGATTTTTCTTTCCTCATCCTTGGGCGCCGATTCACTGCGATGGAGGAATTTGACAATTCATGAACTTTCCTTCTTGCCTCCATTTTGGCGCTCATCATCATGCCTTGGGCGCCAAAACCATATAGTGAAGGAATTTTCCTTGGGAAGAGAAAATCCTCCATAGCCCTAGTTTGGCGCTCTATACCCAAACATGGGCATTGATTTGATGGTGTGGAGGAATTTGATGTTTGGAGGAAAAATCCTCCACCACTCCCTTCTAGCGTTCTTCCTCACACTTGGGCACCAATTTGACCTTGTGGAGGAATTCCTCGGGAAGAGTTTCCTTCACCTCCTTAGTTTAGTGCTCTATAACTGGACCTGGGCACTGAAATCATATGGTGCAAGAAATTTGGTCATGGAGGAAAATTCCTCCATGACCCCAATCTAGCGCTCTATACCTTGACTTGGGCGCCAAATCAACATGGTGCAGGAAATTTGGGGGTGGAGGAAAATTCCTCCACAACCCCATTTTGGCGCCCACCTTCCTTTGGATGCATTTCTCTAGTGAAGGATTCTTGCTTGGCTTTTTATCCAGACTTAGCCATTTTTGCACTTTCTAGATCGGGATGCCATCTTGGATTGAAGTGGATTTCTTTGCCAGACTTAGAAGATTTTTTTGTTAATGTTAGAATAAGAAAGGTAAGACACAACAATCTGAAACTTAGAAAAGATTACAAGAACAAGATACACAGAATTTTATCTTGGGAAAACCCTCCACCTAAGGGTGAGAAGCCCAACCACACCAAAAATCAACCTTTATTAAAGACACAAATCTGATACAATGCTCTCAGGCTTAATCAAGCAATGATTTAAGCAAGATTGTTAACACTTAACAATCATCACTATAAGCCGATAACCTCTCAGAACAACTGAAAGCTTCTACACTATAGTTAGCACGGATGATCACATATTAATATAGACTTTCCCTTGAGAACTTTACCCCCCCCTAAAGCACAAACAACAACATGCCTTTTAAAGTGAAGACAAGGCTCGAAATATCTCTTGTCAGAGGTAGACGGAAGGCCAAAAGACACCATAAGCTTATGCCAAAACGCATGAGGCTCCCACGAAGCTGCAAGTCATACATGTAGGTCGGTGACAGTTATTAAGGAAGCCGTTACACATCAACTTCTCTTGAAGTGTAGGAAGAAATCATCACAGTCATAATGAAATCTCTTGTTGCTAAAACATTAACACTCCCTCTTAGCGAAGGAGATATCATTTACAGATTTTCAAGTCATGGAGTTGTTGACGTGTATTTTGTACACAATCATACACAGAATAAAATACCCAAAGGCATCTTATCCTCTCTTGAATAAAGTCTCTAACTGCTGAAGATATCGCAAGAAGGATCAGTTAGGGTGACTCCAATGTTCTTTTTAGTAGGGTCTCTACGTGTGGATAAGCACCAGTGGTCGTTGTGATTGCTGTGTCATCAAGGGGCCTTACGTTTTCCGAAGAATTTCCTAAACTAAACAAGCTCTCAAAAAATATCAAAAGAGTAGGGTTTGCAAGAGATCTAATCTAGTCTCACCCTAAGAATGACTCAATGCGGACGAGACTTGGTGAGATTCTACCAACTTCAATATTGCCATAAATTAACAACTCAATTGAAATTGATGCGATCTTCTAGGGTAACAAATGATTTTTCAATACATCAAAGATCAAGGACACTACCACGAAGGTACATATCCAAGATACAACAATGATTGAAGGTTTAAGCGATTCAAATATCTCCAGTCGACCACGCAAGGCGTTCCTACAATCAGCAAGAAGCTAGTGGTTTGGAAAGTGAATCCTACCAAAGATCAAGTCCAACACTTTGTCCTTCGAATTAACACACTACTTTGATTGAGAATGATTCAAGAAAATGAACAACCATGAAGATAACCATGAGAATTGCAATAAAACACCATAACTTCAATATTTTATTGATCTCAAAGCCATCATGTACAACAATTGTTTGAATTCCTTCTTCAAAGCTCAATCTTGCTACAAAAACAACTTGCTTCTAATTTCTAATCTCTCTAATTTCTCCTTAATCTCTAATTTTCTAGTTACAAAATGAAAAGAAATGAGGGTATAAATAGCATCCTCAATTACAATGAACGGTCCAGATCGAAAGAAGATCAATGGCCAAGATTATGACACCTAAACCCTAATTAGGGTTTATTACAAATAGCCCCCTTTTTACTGAACAATATTAAATGCATAGCCAAATATTAAATTTGGCACAAAAATCTAGGAGACATAGACCAATGACAATTAAGGTGCCATGACATTTATAACAACCTCTCATCTAGAATCTTATTCCCTTTCCAATGTTCCTTTTTAGCATATGCAATGAATCTAGATACAATTCCCTTGATCTCAGCAATTGGAATCTCGGGAAGATTCCTCATTCTTTCTTCCAAGTGGATGACCTGATCAAATGCCTTGAGAAGAGCAGCATCCCATTCAGGTTCAAGTTCCTTGGTCTTCTCAATCAGGAGCATGGTAGCAAACATCTAGTCCCGTTGCTCATCTGTGATAACATTAGCATCCTTGCAAAAGATGACCTTGACTCTATCCTCCAATTCCTGCAAATCCACATCTGTCTCAACCTCGATCCTCCTGCCAAGAATGGTACGTAGTACCTCAAATACTCTGTCCTGGATCGGGTGGATAACCTCCTCAACATGATTGCACCTAGTACTGATGTCCTCGAAGAGAACTTCCTTCATCTGGAGTAAGGTCGACCACTGAAGCAAACTGTGAGGTCCTCCATCCATGATCTTTTCCTGCGCTAAGACCTTCCTTGATGTTTGTCTGATTACTTGCAAGACAGGAATGATAACATCTTTGGTATGAGCAAAAGCGGCTACTGTTATCATCAAATTGTGGATGATCTCAAGAACCTGGATAGCCCTATGAATGGTCTACATCATCCTTGTTGCAAAATTCCATGGCAACTGTATGAGATTTGTCAATCCATGAGCTCATAAGCTGGACCAAACTCCTAACTCTCTCTGCCTCACCAATTGATTGAAGGGGAAGTGCCTGTACAGGTGATCTTGCTGGATCTTGACGTCCTAAAGGCTGATTGAGATAGCTGAAATATGTTCTCCATGCACCGACCTCTCTCTCAAGCTTTCTATTTTTCTCCATTTCTTCCCTAAGCTTGTCTTTCAATGCCTCAAATGAATCGGTGGCATCATCCATTGTCTGTTCGGCTGTGGATGGACCTAGCTCAAATGTCTCTACATCATATTCTTCTGCGAGGATCTCACCTTCATACTTGTCCACGGTCGGTGTAGCTATCTGCAATTTTCTGGATCCAGTCTCATCTCTAATCATCTTGGACATCTTAGTAGCCTTTCTCTTCTCTGTCACTTCCTGGGAATGTCCAACAAGGCTCTCTAAATCAATCACATTGTCCTCGTCCTCGATCACAATTACCTTCGTTAATCTTTCCTTTAACCAATCTGGGATGGCAGATCTTGTTTCTTTAACCTGAATCTCCTTAAGCAATTCTTCTTCTCTGGGAGGAGATGTTACTTCGTTATCTTCCCTATCTTCATGCAACTCATTGTCTTGGAGAGATCCACCTGGTGACCTTCGTGGTGCCTGTCCTTATTTATCGTTCTGTACCATTGATTCCATAGACTCCTCTATCTCAAATGTCCTCTTCTCTTGTCGAGAAGATGTGCCGGATGAACGATCTCGGTTGGCCTCTTGCTTCTTCTTGGAAGATTCTCTTTTTTCAGGTCTCTCTTTCCTCTTCGAGCCTTTAGGATGGGGATTGCCTTCACTTACACTTCGAAGGTTGCCTTCGCTTGCATTTCTGGGATTAGGATTACCTTCGCTTACACTTGCCCCACCTTCAGCTGGTCTCTCCTCCAAGGTGAAAGTCATAGCTATGCCCTGTTCTCTCAACTTCTGATGCTGCACATCAACCCATCTGCGAGTACAAGACAAGACTGGAGCCATCAGAGTATCTAGATCCACAACCTCGGGCTCATTCCAATCTAACCTCACTGTTTTGCTTTCTCGATCATAGGATGATTGGAGATGTCTGCCACTGTCCTGACCTTGGTCGGCCACTCTGTAAATCTTGCATTTCCTGATGAAATCCAAAGGCAATCTAGAATGCATCTTTCTTTTCACTTCAAGATCGTCTAAGAGATTCATCATAAAATCTTCTATCTGAAACTCATGCTTATATTTTCTACCGATTGTCTCCTCTATATATCCATGTGGATCAAAGCTTTCTCTCAAGGCAAAGAATGAAAATGAATAGAAAGCTAACTCCTTCTCTGCGTCATCCATGGCTAGAGCATTAGGACATACCTCAACTGAATTACCTAATATGATAGGTACAGGAACTCCATTTCCATGTCTGTGTCTGAATGCATTCGCATAAGCTGCCAACTGTCTAGTTACCTCAAGTAACACAATTCTGTCTGTCGGATATCCCGGCAACATGTATGGAGGTGAAGGACATCCATGCACTCTAATATATGTAAATTTCGGAAATTGGATAAACCAAGCACCGTACTTCTTTACTAGCTCTTGTGCATCCTGTGATAGCCTATTGTGAATCCCACCTTGCAACGTCCTTGTGATGTTCATCGTGAAGGCATCATTAACTAACTTGTAGTTACTTCCTGGCGGATGATGCAAGTGAACGTAGGAATCACAAACTCTGACCTCGCCGGGTCCTCTTCCAATCACTCCTCTGTGAGGTAGTCCTGCGTACTCAAAACTCCTGATCAAGGCATATATGACGTATGAACTCATGTGGAAGGACTTGGTTGCCTTTAGTCTCCTTAACTGTACATCCAAGCAATGGCTAATCATTCTAGCCCAATGAATTGTTCCTTTTCCCTGAACTATCACTTGGATGAAGTAGAACATCCACTTCTCAAAATAGAAGGCTTGAGGAGCTCCTGTGACTCGGTTGAGCATTGTTATCAAATCTCTGTACTCCTCCTGGAAATCGATCCTATGTGGTGTGTTCGGGATCTTGCTCAGGCGAGGACGACTCTTAAGTAGCCAATTCTTGTTGATGATACTTAAGCAAGCATCTGGATCATCTTCGTACATGGACCTGGCTCCTTCTATGCTTTTGTAGACCATATCTCTGTGCTCTGGAAGATGGAAAGCCTCACTTATAGCCTCCTCTGAAAGATAAGCTAAAGTGTTTCCCTCCTTGGACACGATCGTTCTGGATTGTGGATCATAATGACGAGCACATTCGATCATCAACTCATGGCACTGGACTGCTGGAGGGAAGCCGACCGCCTTAATGATGCCACTTTCAATTATACTCCTGGCGACAGGTGATGGCTTGCCAATGTAAGGGACCTCTCGAAACTTCTTCATACTGAAGGTGCCCAAGTTGGTATCTCCAATGTTGCTCCACTTCGACACGATCTTGGTCTCCAATTCGTCGTTCTTTTGATCTTCCTTCATAAGAGCTGGACGACTGGTGGATGCTCCCGCCTTCGGGGTCGCCATTGTAACACCTACACAACATTTCATAATAAGAAATAGATTTTGCAATGTATAACTATAGATTAGAGATTAAATTTAGGAAACTTCATGATAAATCTTTGAGTTATCATTTCCTAAATACGATCGAGCTACTGAAATTTCAAAATTTCAAAATTCAAAATTCAAGGCTATGACGATCAAAATTCAAAATTCAAGACAAAGGATCTTCGCCATACCTCACTTGAGAACTAACTCTAAAATGCAAAATCAAGAAATTCGCCTAGGCAAAAATCGAAGTTTGATGTATCAATGTGATCTTCTTCTTAGCAAAGGCGTCTTTCTTAGTAACTTCGCCAACCTTAGGGTGGTCTTCAATCGAGATGATGGCAAGCTCGCTTCACTTGAACCAAACTCACACTCCCTTTGAATGGAAATTTCGCACCTTTCCTCAATGAAATTCGCACTTCCTCCTTGTCTTCTCCAAATCGCATGCAAAGGAATGTTTAAATGATGCTTTAAAATGCAATAACTCACCCTTCCTTTATAGGCGCTCACCTCTACAATTACCTCTAGGCTGACTTTGGCAAATAGAGCAATTAAAAACAAATTTTAAATAAAAATCAAGGGCCGACTTTATTAAAATATAGAATATATAACCCAAGCGCTCTAGTTTATTATTTAAATTAATAATTAATTAATTTAATGCCTTCATAATTAATTTTTTCGATTTTCCAAAAGGCAAAATTAATTAATAAATGCCTTGTGCGCACTTATTAAATGCCCATTTTAATTGAATATTTCAAATTTCATCGATTTTAGCATTTAATATAATTCAAAAAATGTTATTAGCGCCAAAATTTGGGAGATGTAAAAATACAAACCATATTGCTCTGGTCCCTGGGAGAGGGATAGGAGCGAATTAACATTTTAGCCTTGATTCTCTTGCCTTTTACGTTCAAAACCACCATCTCTACGTTGAAACTGGCATCTTTGTTGGGAAACTCGAGCTTGATCGATTCAATTTTGTGGATGAATGTCTCTTAAGGTCAATATCGCCCTGGTCCCTTGGTGAGGGACAGGAGCGAACTTTGCTTTTCTCCTTGATCCTTGTTTCTTAATCACCAATTTACATCACGAGGCAAGTAACAATGTTATCCCTTCATTCCACGCATACTTTACTTGTCTTTTACAAGGCAAATTTGATGTTTGAGTGATTTTCGCCCTGGTCCCTTGGTGAGGGACAGGAGCGAACTTTGTATTCTAGCCCAAATTTGTCATCCTTTAACCTTAACTTCTTGTTCATCACCCTTCAAATGACATTTTCAACCTTGTGTAACTTCGTTTTGAGGTGATCTTTGGGAGGAATGATTGATTTTGTGAATATCGCCCTGGTCCTTGACTGAAGGACAGGAGCGATCTTGCTTCTTTGCTCAAGTTGATCACCTTTTGATGCTAACTTATTTGCTTATCATTCTCTGAAAGACATTTTGACCTTGTGTAACTTTGATTTGACCTTGCCTTGACGTAGTTTTTGAAAGAAATGGCCAACTTAGTGAATATCGCCCTGGTCCTTGCCTGAAGGACAGGAGCGATCTTTTGTATCTTGGGCTCATTCTTGTTCCTATCAACTTGCAATTGTCTTCACAGTGTAAAATGATGTCCTTTGATCCTTCTTTAACATATGAAATGTGATTAACATTCAAAATTTAAGCACTCATAGAGATTTCGCTCTGGTCCCTAGGAGAGGGACAGGAGCGAACTTAGGCATTTCTATCACCTTCGCGATCTTTGCAACTTCGTTTCTCTTGAAGCACATTCGAAACATTATTGCCTCCTCGTACCTTGGTCTGGAGTGATTTTAAACTTGGAAGGAATGTTAGATAACCTTGATTTCACCCTGGTCCCTGGCTGAGGGACAGGAGCGAACTTTCATTTTTAAGCTCAATCACACTTTGCCAATGTTTAAAATTATCTTCAACGGACTCGTCATGCTCCCTTTCATTCACTTTTGACATGGAATTCGTTTCAACTTGGTGAGAAATTGGTCTAAAGAAGAAATCGCTCTGGTCCCTGACTGAGGGACAGGAGCGCCTAGGCAAATATGGGTCTCACTTTGGTGTCTTGCAATCTTCAATTTGTCTTCAATGGATTCGTTACGCCTCCTTGCTTGCCTCAAACTTAATACTCACTTGATCTTTGCCCAAATTTTGCCTTAAAAGGAAATTCGCTTTGGTCCCTGGGAGAGGGACAGGAGCTACCATTAAAATTCGCCCTGGTCCCTGACTGAGGGACAGGAGCGATTTTGCTTCTAGGGTCCATTTTCCTTACGTTGGCAGTTTCAAGATATTCAACTGATAAGATGTACTTCCTTGGTTCTCCTCAAATCACGAAATCGTTCAAATCTTGCAAGGACAAGGCAATGTTGGATTTTAAGCTTTGGTCCCTCAGTGAGGGACAGGAGCGATTTTTGTTCCTGGCACATTTCCATGTTTGCGAATTTCTTCAAATTATATTCAACGGAAAGAACATGCCTCCCTTTATCTCTTCCAATCCAAAAATCGTCTTGATCCTGCAAGGACAATGATATTTTGAGAAACAAGCTCCGGTCCTTCAGTGAGGGACAGGAGCGATTTTTGTCCTTGAGGGCAAATGTTCATCTTTTTGTTACAAATGACTAAGTCCCGGCGTTCCATCACGTTTATTCCATCTTCCATCACGTCCTTGACGCTTTAGCTTGATCAAAATGAAGTCAGAATGGTCCAGACAAGACATTTCGCCCTGGTCCCTGACTGAGGGACAGGAGCGATTTGTCCTAAAACTCCAAAAATTCGCCATTTTCGAATCTCAAAATCTTCAAAGCTTTCAATTCGCGTTCAAACGCATCCCCTGGCGACCCTGCACAAGACAAATGAAACAAATTAACAATCAAGATGCATGAAATTATGACTTTCGCCCTGGTCCCTGGCTGAGGGACAGGAGCGAACTTGCTTCCCTAGGCCAAAATATCATGATTTCAAGGGTTTAATCACTTGACAAGGCAACAATAAGACTTTTCCAATACCCGGAATCAATTATCAAAATTTTCAAAATTTGGTCAAAATCACTCACTTGGACAAAATTCACAATTCCAACATTAACACTTAGGCAAATTTTGGACTTGCACTCAAAATTCCGACTGAAACTAGACCAACTCACCTGATTCCTGACGAATTCACCTCATTTCAAAATTGCATTTATGCGAGGATGCTCAACAAGTCTCAAAATTGACTGGACTCTGGCCCGAAAACACTAAAACGGAAACCCTAAGGCTTGACCCTAGTCCAGACGACTGACTCACTAACCCAAAACCCTAAAAAAACAGAGAGAAAGACGAGCAAACGAGCAAGAAGAAAGGGGTCCCCATTTTTAATGGGGCGATGTGTGAAATGGTCACAACAGGAGTCTCTCAACATGACAAACAAAAAATGGCTATACTCGTGTAAAAAACAAAACTTTATCACGGATTCTCTCAACGTAATAGCATCATGGATTCACTCAACATGATGTTCACCATGGCTGCTCCTATGTGTGAAATAAACACAAGCTCTCATCACGGAGTCACTCAACGTGATGTTGTCTTGGAGTCTCTCAACATGACATCCACTATGGCTACTCCCATGAGTGGAAAGAGCAACAAAGGCTTTCACCTCAAATTTCTCCGTCATAGAGAAAAATGCATTACAAGAGCTTTCACCTCAAATTTCTCTCACAGAAAAAAATGCATTACAAGGGCTTGCACCTCAAACTTCTCTCACAAAGAAGAATGCATTAACAAAATCTTCATGATGATGTGGCTCCCTCTGAAGCTGAAATGTCAGGCTCCCTCTCACTGGGAGAGCCCTCTTGTCTCAATTTTAATATCTTTAGTGTTGTAGCGGCCAAGAAGTATGTTGGAGCATACCCCAATTCTAAATCTCCCATCAGTAGAGTGACCAACACTTCCAACAGTAAGAAACATAGTGATAGCTCAAATGATGCTCAGATCTAGCATTCAGTTGGAAGTTCACAAACACACACTATGCACCTAAAACCATAGTTTTAAGACTCGTGGACTCGTCACAAACTTGCCATGGACTCACGAGTTTGTGGGAGCCATGAGTCGACTCGCCAGAGACTCGCGAGGCAAGTCTATATGAAAGAATCGCAAGTCTTTTGCAAGGACTCGCATAGCCCAGAAAACATGTCCAACAAGCAATAAAAGTCAATTTTTTTTATTGTTTTCCCCTCATTTGGCATTCTTGCTTGGTTATAACAGGTTTGTAGGGTTTGAAGGAGGAGAGGAAAGAAGATTAAAAGCAAAAGAGATCCAGGTAAAGATTTTTCCTCTTTTTTTTTTTTTTTTTCATTTGATTTCCATGTTTTGAAAATCCAAAAAATCTTGAAAAACAAGGGGATATGTTGCCAAAAAAAATTCTATTTCCTTTCCTAAGTTATTTTCTCATATATTTTTCTTGTTTTTTCTCGTTATTTTTCCCAAATGATTCATTGTCATTTTTTTTTTGTTGGTTTTCCATAAAACCTTGCTGATTTTTTTATTTTTTCATGTTAAATCAGCAATGGCAAGTTCAACTCCAAGGGCAACCCCAAGGTCAGGAAGACAAAGAGATAAAGCATGGAAATATGAGATTCTAGGAAGCAAAAAGGGGGAGGTCACTTGCACCGAATGTACAAAATGGATGACGGGTGGAATCAATAGATTAAAATACCACCTTGCACAAATACCTGGATATGGTGTGGAGATATGCCCCAAATCAACTTCTGAGATTATTAGAGAGATGAGTGCCTTTCTTGCTGAGCATGTTATGCAAAAGGAAGAAAGGCAAAAAACAAAAGAAGCCATGGCAGCTGCAATGAATCCCACATTGTCCACTTCGGGTCCCATTGGTCACACTCGTGGTCGTTAGTCACTTTCATCTTTTGGTGACAATGAGGGTGAGGCTAGTGGCACTCCTGTTAGATCAGACCCTAATTTTTTTGTACCACGCAATGTTCCAGGTGCACAACCTTCACTTGAAGGTACAGGATGAAATAGAGAGAAGCATGAACAAGCAAAGATAGCAACATCAAACTTTTGGTTTTACAATAATATACCTTTCAATGCAACAAACGATGTGTATTGGGAAGGTTTGGTTAATGCATTAACAATTGCGGATAAGGGGTTTAAGGCCCCAACGGGTCATGACTTCAGTGGGCCATTGCTAGAGCAAGCTGTAAAAAATACACAAGTTGTGGTTGATGATCAGGAAAGGTATTGGAAGAGAAAAGGATGCAACATTTTATCTGATGGATGGACAGATGTACGGAATAGGACTCTTCTCAACTTCTTGGTGGCTTCAAATGGTGCAATGGTATTCCTAAAGTCTATTGATGCCTCAAATGAAATAAAAAATGTAGACACTTTGTGTAATCTATTGGATGGGGTAGTTCAGGAAGTTGTCGTTGAGAATGTTGTCCAAATTATCACGGACAACGTAGGTGCATATGTATCTACAGGTAGAATGCTTATGGAGAGGCATCTTATGATTACATGGAGTCCTTGTGCTGCACATTGTTTGGACTTGATGCTAGAGGACATTGGGAAGATTGGATGGGTGAAAAAGGTGGTTGCAAATGCAAGAAGTGTCACCAAATTCATCTACAACCATACTTGGGTGCTTGCTTTGATGAGAAAACACACAAATGGCAAGGACCTTGTGCGACCTGGAGTGACACGATTTGCTAGCCACTTCATCACTTTGTAGAGCATTCTTAGTGCCATTCCTCATCTTAAGCAGATGTTTGTGTTTGATGCTTGGTTGGGATCTGCATACTCTAAAAGATCTGAAGCAAAGAAGGTTGTGAGCATTGTTTTTTATGAAGGGTTCAACAAAAGTGGAGAGGAGTTGACTGCGATAAGTAACAAACACAAAAGTAAACTTAATACAATCTTGTCTATTTGCTGATTTTATTTTTTAGGGGTTAATTTTGTACTAATTTAAAATTTGTTTTCATATTTTTAGGTGACAAAACCTTTGGTAAGGGTTCTTCGTATGGTGGATGGAGAGGGCATGCCAATGGGTTTCATTTATGAGGCCATGGATAGGGCCAAAGAGGCCATTTCACATTACTATCGTGGAAATACAAGAAAATGTGAAATCCTTTGGCACATCATTGATTGTAGGTGGACAAACCAACTCCACCAACTGATACATGCTTTTGCCTACTTTTTGAACCCAATTCATTTAGGGCTGATGAGGAGGTCATGGCAGGTGTTATTGCATGCATTGATAAGATGGCACCTGATCCTGAGTTGAGAGACAAGGTTTTTGATGAGTTGGAGGTGAGATTTGACATTTGCAATTGCTCTATCTTTATTTATGAATTTGCAAATGTTCATTATTGAATTATAGTTTGACACTTTAACTATCTATTTATGAATTTGGAAATGTTCATTGTTCAAGATATACAAGAGTGCAGAGGGGAGACTCTTCTCATCACAACTAGCAATTGCTAGGAGAGGAAAACAACAACCAGGTAAAAAAATTAGTAACTTAGTTCAATACTGCAAGAAAAAAACTACAAACTTGATTGTTACATTTTTTTCTAAATTCTAATATTTCTAAATTTTTTTGTAGATTTATGGTGGGAGAATTATGGTCTTGGCACGCGTAATCTTCAAAAGATAGCTGTCAGTGTTTTGTCTCAGCCATTTAGTGCTTCTGGGTGTGAACAAAATTGGAGTGTATTTGAGAGCATTCACACCAAGAAGAGAAATAGATTGACACGAAAATGGCTCAATGATCTTGTCTTCATTCGGTATAACCTTTGCCTTCGAGTTAGAAAGGTGGAGGGTGTTTCACACGAGGCCATTGACTTGGATGAAATTGATCCATATGGTGATTGGACCGTGAATGAACAAAATGATGGTGATGATGTCCTCCTTAGTGAAGAAGAAATTGCAGAAATAGAGAGAGGAGCAGCACAAGGAGTAGAAGGAGCAAGATTGGATGAAATGGAGGACGAAGATGAGGACTTTGACTTTGACTTTGAAGAAGAATCATCTCACCATTTAGATACCACAACACCCATTGCTACTACTTCTAGCTCAAGGCCTGAAAAATTGAGCTATATTAGGAGAAATACAAAGAAGAAGACGTAGTCTTCTCTTTAGTTTGTTCATTGTTGTTTTTCACATTTGGAGTTGGACATATCATTATATGTAATTTTGTAAACATTTATAAACTTATGCTGCTATTATACATTTTAGAGTTGAAACTATGAGTATGAATGATGAAATTTCAAATATTGAGTGTTTGTAGATCATATGACATGTGTGATGTTTCAATTATGGCTCTTATGTTCTCTAAATGCATTAATTTCTTTGTTTTTTTTGTAAAACTATGGTTTTTTTTTGTCGAGTCCTTGTTGAGTCTTTCGCGAGTCTTTCACGAGTCCGAGTCTAAGTCCAATTTTTTGGTTTGCCGAGTTTGTGGTGAGTCCAAGTATTAAAACTTTGCCTAGAACATGTGTAGCCTCCACCTATAATAACAAGCACAAATAGAAATAACGATTCACTATTCCAATGTTATGAAAATTCATGAACATCATTCAAACATAAAAGAAACTTATCTCCTTATTGCCAGTTCCCATTGAGTTAGTCCTATAGCTGAGTCTTATCTTCTCATAAGACTTCTCCAACACTATTCTTTATATCAGGAATCTTTTGGTATACATTAAGGTCTTCTCAAATACACCACATACTGAGTGTTCTCTCCTTTGAACAAAACAGAGATTGCAGATTATAGCAATGACAACAATGTGATAAATGATCACAACAAATACAAGCCGATAGGATGCAAATGCCAGATAAGAGCAACGACACAGAGAAGTCGTGATCTTGTCCTTCCAAAACAATAAAGTGAACCTCACACGATGTGATACCCAGATTAGGGCCGCTTAAGAAGTCCGAAATAAGAAGAAATGAAGTCAGAGAAATGTGAAGTCTTTAGAAAAACATAGTTTGAATAACACCAAACAACAAACAAGCAACCCTCCCAGAATCGTGAGACCTCCTGTGAGGGAGATGACCTCAGACCTTGCTCTGATACCATGTTAATGTTAGAATAAGAAAGGTAAGACACAACAATCTGAAACTTGGAAAAGATTACAAGAACAAGATACACAATTTTATCTTGGGAAAACCCTCCACTTGAGGGCTAAAAACCCAACCACACCAAAAATCAACCTTTATTAAAGACACAAATCTGATACAATGCTCTCAAGCTTAATCAAGCAATGATTTAAGCAAGATTGTTAACACTTAACAATCAGCACTATAAGCCGATAACATATCAGAACAACTGAAAGCTTCTACACTACAGTCAGTACGGATGATCACATATTAATATAGACTTTCTCTTGAGAACTCCCCCCCCCTAAAGCACAAACAACAACATGCCTTTTAAAGAGAAGACAAGGCTCGAAGTATCTCTTGTTGGAGGTAGACGGAAGGCCAAAAGACACCATAAGGTTATCAACAGTTACATAAGCCACATAAACAATCTTTATATCAGATGAAATGCGAAGAGGAAAGAAATTGCTGCCAACACGCATGAGGCTTCCACAAAGCCGCAAGCCATACATGTAGGTCGGTGACAGTTATTAAGGAAGTCGTTAACCATCACAGTCATAATGAAATCTCCTGCTGCTAAAACATTAATATTTTTCAATGCCTTCCCAATTTTGGAATGAATTCCACACTTGGTCATTTTTTATCAAATGTTTGCTTTTTCAAACGTTCCGGATATAGACAAATGTTTAGGAATACTCAAGTCTTCAGTGTCTAGACCTTTGCCTGTACTGAACCTGCCAAAAATAGACTTACCAAAAATAGTAAGTATTTCAAAACATCAAAATTAGGGCAAACCATGGTAGGATGACACTTACTAAAAATAGTAAGTTTGATTTTCGGCAAAATAAAGACAATCGAGGAGGCAGTGAAATTCCTAAATTCCTAAAAAATAGGGACTTTCTAAAAATAGAGAGTTGCTCAGAATTTGTTCAAATTTCACTGGGAGCTTCCTTGAAGGATCCTGATTCAAATGCAATGTTTAGTTTTTTCAAAACCCTAAGGAAAAGACCTCAAATCTAAGTCTGAAGGGCAAAGCCCTAAATTAGGCAAAACAGGTTCCGGACTTTTAGCCAAATTCACTCAAACGACTTGCAGACTCGATCAAATTTCATCAAAGCATTTGCAGACCGGGGAGACCGAAGGGATTGTTGCGAAAAGACCCAACAAACCAAAACCAAAAGACCAAGAGAACCTAAAAGGCAGGGGCCCCCATTTGGAATGGGGTGATATGTGATTAGGTTACAACATGTCCATTGCTTGTTTGGACAACATCTGTTTTCTCAATTTGGGATCTTTGAATAATGAAGGATATGGCTCCAATTTATAGAAATTTAGGGGGGAAATTGAATTGTGGACATTTAATCCTAGATCATGAGTTTGATCCATGATTGGTGGATGTGATGGAGAGAGGTGGCAATCAAGTTGTTAATTAGGTGGAGATGGCTAGGTAACCATCTCATTTGATTTGTAAGTCTATAATTATTCATTTTAAAAAATTGATTTGTGATTTTGAGCTAGCCAAATTGATTGGCTTGTTAATGGATTTGATGAGTGAGTTAACTAGATCGATTATTTAGTTAACTATTTTGATTGGTGACTTAACTAAATTGATTATTTGGTTAATTATTTTGGTTAGATAATTAACTCATTAGGTGTAATTTAGGAATAAATTAATTTATTTCTAGATTTTTTGAGAAATGATTCATTTTAAACTAATTAAACGATAAATATTATTTAATTAGACTTAATTGTGAAAGTAATGGACTTAGGATAATATTAATTATTTTAATGGATTAAGAGGTGGTAAATGCCGAAATTCATGTATAAGTGATTTGAATGTCTATGTTTGCCCCTCGTTGAAATGGTGTTGTGACTAGAAGAAGCAATGTTGTTTCAAAGAAAATAGATATGAACAGAAGGTGTATTGACATTGATGAGAGCTAATGCCCCAAGCATCGAAGGTTTAAGGGCTGGTCGGTTGGATTGATAGGATTGACTGGTTGTTTAAAGATTAGATTTGAAGCATGCTTTTGATGCTCAGACAAATTGTGGGTTTGAAATGTTGATTGGATGATGAGATGATGATACCCCCTCAAAAGGACAAGCAGGTTGGAAGAGCATAAGTGTTCTCTCAAAATAAATGGAACAAAAAGATGGGGGAGGATGAATTGAGGTTAACAAATATGACTGGAATGATGGAATAAATGATTGAGTAGGATGAGGAAAGATACTATGAAGGTTGGAAGAAGATTAAGAGAAGTAGAATGTTGTAGGGAATGGAGACTAGGAGGAGAAGAATACGGATGATAGAGAAGAAATTAGGATGGCAGATATGGGGGAAACTTTAAGAATGGTGAAATATGAGGATAGGCTAATGAGTGGTAAATGATGGTTGGGTTGGAGCTTAGAATGATGAAGATGGTACTTGAGCTTAGGTAGATGTTGTGTGAGCAATATGTTTTATTTTGAATGTGTTATGTATCATGTTATGAGGGACTATGATGCCAAGGGAAGTGGGCGTCTTACTGAAAAACTTTATATTACCTTCCGATTAAAAATAAAACAAGCTATATCTACAACTACATGGCTGGATTCCAATTTTAACCGTTAATTGGTGTCTTTTCACTGTGATAGGTGTAGTGCAGGATTGCCAGCACATGCAATTTAATAGCAAGTACCTTGCTAGAAACCTGGTTTTGTCTTTAGGTTAAGGACCTACGTTGACAAATGTGAGTTATAAATTCCATTCTCATTCATGCTTATTTTCCTGCTATTATCTTTGCATTTTTCTCAATGAAGTTCAATAGGAGGTTTCATCACTGCACCCCTGGTGACAGATATGTAGCTGTATTTTGTGCGTTTTTTGCTTTGCAATTGCTGAAAATGTATTTTCATCATTTGACGTATGTACTTAAATATTGAAATGTCTAACGTAGACTATGAAAAAAGTAAATTAACATTTTGTTTTATTTTGCAGTCTTGAAATTTTTTTAAATCTTGATTTTTTTCTATTCTGAAATGAATTCTCATTTTCTAAATTGGATTGAAGCCTTATGAACTAGCCATTAGGCATACCCAATTTTATCAACAATCTGCACAAATAAATTTGTTGAAAAAGTTCCATGTTATTAGCATTACAGACACAATTATTTGGAATGTGGGTGTCTTGTTAGAAATCTGATTTTGTCTTTAGGTTAAGGACCTATACCCACAAGTGCAAGTTTTTAGTTCCATGTTCATTCATGCAAAATTTCTATTTTCCTGCTATTATCTGGTGCTTTTTTCACTATGAAATGGGCTCTACAAATGATTCTGGTCCCTGGGCAATCCTTCAATAGTAGTTTTTGTCACTGTACCCTAGTAGCTGCTTTTCATGTGTTTCCTCCTTTAGAATTGCTGAAAATTCCGTATGTAATTTAAATTGCAAATTTGGGATCTATTTTCATCATATGACGTATAAACTTACAGTTAGACATTGAGAAGTATGATATTGAATATGAAAAAAATTCCGTATGTAATTTAAATTGCAAATTTGGGATCTATTTTCATCATATGACGTATAAACTTACAGTTAGACATTGAGAAGTATGATATTGAATATGAAAAATTTAATTAACGTTGCTATATTTTGCTATCTCCAGAAAAATTTGGAATTTGAAATTCTTCTGTACTGAAATGAATTCTCATTTGGATCGAAGTCTCTCTAACTAGCCATTGGACATACATGACTTTATCAATGATCTGCACAAACAAACTTCAAAAAGTTTCATGTGATTAGCATAGTCAAAATTACTCAGTTGTCATTTCTGCTTCCTGTAGTTCAAAGGGAGCTGCGAGTGATGTCATTGGAATTGATCTTGGCACTACAAATTCATGTGTCGCAGTTATGGAGGGAAAGGTAGGTTCTATACTTGCTTTGTATTTGAAGTTTCTGAGTATTAAATGTCCATTAGAAAAACGGGTGTTGCCTACAACTTCCATTACAGCTTTGTGAATCAGTGTTTTGAAATGAGTAGAAATAATCTCGGGCCTCATCTGGTCTTATTTGATCATTGAGTGTTCCTCTGACTTTGTCTAGAATCCAAGAGTAATTGAAAATTCAGAAGGTTCTCGTACAACACCATCAGTTGTGGCTTTTAATCAGAAAGGTGAGCTGCTTGTAGGAACCCCTGCAAAGCGTCAAGCAGTGACAAATCCAGCGAACACAGTTTTTGGAACCAAGCGTTTGATAGGAAGAAAATTCGATGATCCACAAACACAGAAAGAGATGAAAATGGTTCCGTATAAGATTGTCCGAGCTCCAAATGGTGATGCTTGGGTTGAAGCAAATGGACAGCAGTATTCACCTAGTCAAATTGGAGCATTTATATTGGGAAAGATGAAAGAAACAGCAGAATCTTATCTTGGGAAGGGTATTGTAAATGCTGTCATAACTGTGCCTGCCTATTTTAATGATTCTCAAAGGCAGGCAACAAAAGATGCAGGAAAAATTGCCGGTTTGGAAGTTAAACGAATTATCAATGAACCCACAGCTGCTTCTTTATCTTATGGCATGAATAATAAGGAAGGTTTAGTGGCTGTCTTTGATATTGGAGGAGGTACATTTGACATTTCTATCTTAGAAATATCAAATGGTGTTTTTGAGGTAATAAAAAATAGGTGACATGTTAAAACTTTACAATCAACTCGTTATGGCTATTTTTTTGTTAGGTTGTTCGTTTGCTTTGTTTTTTGAGCTTTCCTTTGTCTTGCAGGTCAAGGCTACTAATGGCGATACTTTCTTGGGTGGTGAGGATTTTGATAATGCTCTATTGCAGTATTTAATGGATGAGTTCAAGAAATCTGAAGGCATTGATTTGTCAAAAGACAGGCTTGCTGTCCAAAGGTTGCGGGAAGCTGCAGAGAAAGCTAAAATAGAGCTTTCTTCTACCCACTTCGACAGATATTAATCTACCCTTCATCACAGCAGATGCTTTTGGTGCAAAACATTTAAATGTTACGTTGACCCGTTCAAAATTTGAAATGCTTGTAAATGATTTGATAGAACGAACAAGGCAGCCTTGTAAGGATTGTATGAAGGATGCTAGTGTGACTCCCAAAGACTTAGATGAAGTCTTATTAGTAGGAGGAATGACGAGGGTGCCAAAAGTTCAACAGGTGGTTGCTGAATTATTTGGCAAGGAGCCAAGCAAAGGTGTTAATCCAGATGAGGCAGTAGCAATGGGTGCTGCCATTCAGGGCGGCATTCTTAAGGGTGATGTAAAGGAGTTGCTGCTGCTTGATGTCACACCATTGTCTCTTGGTATAGAAACTCTTGGTGGAGTAGCCACAAAGCTCATTACTAGAAACACAACCATTCCAACCAAGAAGAGTCAAGTGTTCTCCACAGCAGCTGATGGGCAGACACAGGTTGGAATAAAGGTACTTCAAGGAGAACGTGAAATGGCAACCGACAACAAGGTTCTTGGCCAGTTTGATCTTGTGGGCATTCCTCCAGCTCCACGCGGTGTTCCTCAAATAGAAGTTACATTTGATATTGATGCAAATGGTATAGTCAATGTGTCTGCACGTGATAAGGCTACTGGTAAGGAACAGGCTATTACAATTCACCCCTCTGGAGGACTTTCAGAAACTGATATTCAAAATATGGTTAAAGAAGCAGAGATGTATGCCCAAAAAGATCATCGAAGGAAAAAACTGAGCGAGGCAAAAAACCAGGCAGACAACTCATTATACACAATAGAAAAAAGTCTCAGTGAATACAAGAGTAGGCTTCCAAATGATATAATAAGTGAAATTGAGTCTGCTGTATCTGAACTAAAGAAAGTAATGGAGGGTGAGGATGCAGATGAAATACTGACCAAGATTGATGCAGCAACTAAAGTATCCATGAAAATAGGACAGCATCTGCAGTCATCTGGCTCTTCCGGAGCTCCTGGAGGAGACCAAGTACCTGATGCAGATTATGAGGAGGTCAAGAAATGAACAATATACCATATTTGAAAAAGGACTGCTGTCAGATTAGGATTGATAATTTTGTTAGATAACTAACAATATGCTAGCTAATGATCGTCTCTCTAGGATTGGAAGCTACTATCCAGTACAGGTATTTAGAGAAAGTTGTGCTTTAGAAGGAGATAATGTTGATTAGCATGTCTGGAAAAACTCAGTCGTTTAGCAGAAGATTTTCTTGAGTGGAAGAGTATTTTTTCCTTTAAAATCTGAAGTTGGAGAACTGTTCTGAAGAGCTGATTAGTGAATAATGTCTGTAAATAACAAATGTAATCTAAAGACGAATGATCTCTTTAAATAACTTTTCAGAATTGAATTTAATTATTTGTGCCATGAATTCGTGGAATACTGATTGAAAATCCGCCAATCCAATTAATCTGCAAATATGTTCCATGTTGGTTTTGTAATCCCAAACTGTTGCACACAGGGTTTCTTGATCAAAATCATAAATTTTCAACAGATTCGGTGTCCCCAATAAAATCTTATGCAAAAATTACTTAAAGCCCTCTATAGATATATAATTAAAGTGATATGCTCTGATACTACTATAATATCCTGGTCTAAAATAATTATACAAATCTGACTTGAAAAACCCTCTTAAGTGTTTAACTATTTGGGACAATTAACAGCGGATTTAAATATATAACTCAGAGCTTACATGAAAACTAGATTTGGTTCACTGTTTATATTGCATTATTCCATGTCATTGTTCATCAGCAAACTAACAGAGAATTGATGCAAATCCTGATCCTTCTCTTATTACAAATGGAACTCGAGTCCGTTCAAATGTCGTACAATAACAACAACTTACAACAGTGGTCATATGCATACTCAAGAAAAACATCAATCAGAACCCATACAATGTGGCTGATCCAAACCAAATAAGCTCCAGTATGACCTCTGAGTGAGATTTCCCTCCACCCCTTCGATCCAAACCGAAAAAAGCTCCAGTATGACCTCTGAGTGAGATTTCCCTCCAGCCGAAGGGGTGGCGTCCTTTGACCTTTGAAATCAAGGGATTTCATCTATCCTTTGGACCTAGATAGATTTTTGGGTTTTGTCCTCAGATCTACATGCTTGAACACAAGTGTTCAAAACTGTTTTTAATAGTGTTTGTAGGGGGAAGGACCCAGTAGTTGAGTGCATTCCAATTCTTCTGATAGCAGTTGTTGATTTAATACCAATACTTGTTTCATTTATGTCCAATTTTTTTTGACAACATTGCACCAATAGTTTTGACATCAGCTGCACAAGTATGGGGCCCTTTATGCTTGACTATTGGTCTCACCTTTTTTTTTTTTTTTTTTGGCTGTTTTGGATACCTTGGCAAAAATGATGCTGATGTGGCATCATATTTGATGATGTGGCCCTGAAACCTTGGTTATAAGTAGCGGACTTGTCAAGTAAGTTGCTGTTAAAAATTGGGAGTGATTTGAAATTTCCACGTAGGGTTTTAAGAAGCGTTAAGTTAGGGTGCTCAACTACTGGGTCTTCTCCCCTATATAAAAATTGATAGATGATATTCTTCGAATGGATGTTTTCTTTTCTATATCTTTCATAGCAATGGTTGATACAAGGTTGGCCTCATATTGTAACTACTTCATCAAATGAAAGCGATGCCATTTTCATCCTCTCATACCACATGTACATGTGAATGCACACCTTTATATTTTAAATAATGTTCTTAGGTGGGAAAGCCTAGCTAGAATAATTTATGGTGTAAAAAAATAGACCATCAATGACATTACAATATGCGTTGGGGTCGAACAGAAGACTCGGTTGTACCACATCTCATACCACTATCTGGAGTGTTGGAGGTTGAGCACTGGGCATGTTGGGTCCAAAAGTCTAACAAAACATGAATAAGAGTGGAGGATACATGGGAGGTATGACATGAAAAGTAAGTTTAGAACTATGATGGTCAACAAAAGTTGGGCGAAAGTGCATACTAGGAATGAAACTCCAAAACTTGGATATAAGCCTTTGCCTTACAAAATTGGGTAGCAAAACTTCCACATTCAAAACATTGAGTCTCACAAGGTTGGGTTGCATTAGGCTAGTTTGCTGAAGAGAGCAAATGAGTTTTCTTTTCACAAACATAAATTAGTGAAAAGGGGACATGACAAGTCCGCCCTTCCCAAAAATTGCTTGACTTCAAACAATGCAATTTCAATTGCTCCTAGATACTTGATTCTTCTCCTGTAACCTCCTTTGCAATCAAGGTCCTCTTATAAACTAGAAGAAATGTGATGGCTTTGTGGTGTAGGAGCACCTAGTTAAGTAAAACTCCCATTTTTGAGTATTTAATGCTTTTATGTTTGTAAAGTCTTGTGTTAGGTTGATTTTGTTGTTTTAGGTTGTTTTGGGTCACGTTTAGTGGTTTTGATCTCATTTTGGGCTCTAGAGATCAAGTTTTGTCTTTTAGGCCTTGAGTTGACAATTTTTGGCAAAAATGTGAAAATTTGTCAAAAAAGTCTCCTAATGTCTTCAAGAGCATTGAAACATGTTTGTTTAGTGTTTTTAAGCATGTCTAAGTTGTTTAGGCAAGTTGATAAGGCTAGGTTGTCAAAAATGCTTTTTTGAGCAAGAAAAGTTGTCATTTGGCTTGAAAAGTTGTCAAAATTGTCATTTTTTTGCAAAATGAAGTTGTTGAAGCTTCATGTCCGTACTAGGGCTTGAAAACCAATTGGAGAAACTATATAAGGCCTCCCTTTGCCTTGGAAAGGGTTGGTGATTGTATTTACAAGTGAATCTTAATAGAAATCATATTTTTTTTGGCTTTTATGACTGTTTTTCCTTCCTTTTGAAGAGTAGTCCGTATTGTAGCTGTGCAAATCCATATTGTACCTTCTTGGAAGTTGAAATGTTGATGTAATAAAGCTTCTTATGTAATTGTTTCATTGGTTTTCATTTGCAAGGTGTTTGTACAAAAATATTTGTAAACTGGGTACCTGCTGCCCTGCCAGGGGTTTGGAGTTGTAAAATGCATCAACTTGGTTGATCCAGGTCTGGGATCCCTCCAATGGATTTTTCCAAGTTGATTCATGTGTATATAATGTACATATATTTCTTTTTGTGCCAAAAAAGTGGTTTGAAGATGCATTTGAGTGTGAACTAGGCAAGTTGGAGCAACTAGGCTAGTTCATGGTTAAAACTCAAGTTTGTCATCCAAAAGTAATTTGGAATGAACAAATCAATGAGGCAGTGATATGAAAATATGGTCCAGAGTGTTGAGCATCACCTTGGCTTGTTGGATTAAGCTTGTTTTATCAAACATTCCTATTTTTGTAAACAAATAGAGTGTTCACTGTTTTGTGATTGGTATCTTGTAAAATGCTCATTGGGATGCTTCCAAAAGCATCATCCATGCCTTGTAATAGAGAAGGCAATGTAATAGGAGTTCCTCTAGTGTATTTCAGACCTCTTTGACGTATTCTCCCTATATGAACTCTTCTTTGTGCAAGTTTAAAGTGATGGTAGCAGTTGATTGGCAAAAAGCAGCAAAAAGACAGTGACAGAGGCAATTCATTGTTTTCTCTCTTGCTTGCCAAGTGTTTGGCATTTTACTTGCAAGGAAGAAACAGGGGAAGGTTCTTTATGATGTGGCAGAGGTCCTAAACCATTGTGGAGGCTTGAAGTGTGGAGTTAGAGAGACTTTCCAAAATTACTTGCTCCAAACCCTACCAAACCCTCCAAATATGCCACAAAAGGTGGACAGTCCTAAATCTGCACTAACAGTGGGCTAAACCTTGAAAATATTTGAGCATATACCCCTAAGACATCTTCCAAAACAAGCTTGAGGGAGGAAATGCCCATCGTTGACCAGAAGGAGCAAAATATGGCCAATTAGGCCTCCACGGGCTAGTAGCCCTCTAGGACTGCATAACACACAAATGACTGGTTTTTGTCAAATGCATGAACCCGATGGAAAAGTGAAACTTGGGGCTTATGAAACATAATGAGAACAATCCAAGCAGTCCAACAAGTGTTACTTGGGACCCTTAGACAGTGTGCAACCTCATTTGGGGGTAGGTAAGCTTGTTAGTGAATTTGAGCAAGCCAAGGGTTAAAGACCTCAAACTGAATTGTGAGCATCCAAAGGCGAGTAGTAACTCACTGCCCTACATTTACATGTGGAAGACCCCTAGTACACTCTGAAACATAAGGTTGAAGGCCCTAAGAACCAAGAATGAGAATGTGTAGTTGGAAGGAATAAGCAATTTGAGTAGATTTGTGCATGGGCGAAAGCCATCACCTAAAAGGGAGTTTATTAGGCAAGTGAATCATGGAGAACTTGGCATTATGACAATAAGACAGATTGAGTAGTTATACACAACAAACTCTACAAGTCTTTGGGTAATAAATTGATCCTTTTGAGCAAATTAGCCTTGTGAGCACTTTCCTAGCAAGCTCCCTATCACGTTGTGTCCCAAAAATTCCACACTTGTGATGATGATGGCATCCATCGCCCTTATGAGCGACATTCCACAATATATGAACATTAAACAAATGCATGATAGTGCATCATAAATACATGTTGACGCACATGAAGGCATTCAAGGGGTAGCTTGAAATGGGGTTGAGACGGAGTGAGGTTGTTGCAACAATACACCAAGTGTAGCCATTTAAACCATGTGATATAGGGGCATCTTGGAGAACCTGAGACCAAGCCTAAAGATGGAGGCATGTGAAACTTTCTCAACCCTTGCGAAGCCTGCATAGCATGTCACATGGTGGATATAGGGCCAAACAACATCCAGATGGGTCTACACTTACCCGCATCTAGTTTTGGACCTCAAACATCTAGAGCCGACACGCATTTTACACCAACAATTAGACCTAGGACCCAAAGGAGGTCAACGAGAATCATTTCTAGTGTTTGAAAATGATATTAAAGCATCTTAAGACTCATGGGAGAGTATCATCAATGACGAGGGAGTAGTAATTAGTGGAAAGTAGATTCAAAAGACTTCAGTTTTAGTATTTTCTCCATAATAAGCCCATGGCGGCCTATGCGCTAGCACGTGGGGCCAATGGGCTAAATGTAACTAGTGTGTGAAGGTTTGTGGGCATACAAGCTTTCTATTATGATCAATAAAATTCATATATCTATTTTGCTTCCATTTTATGTTGTGTTTTTGTGTGCAGTTTGGCTACAAGGCTAGACATTCCATTCCACATCCTTCAACCTTGATTGCATCAAGTGGTATCAGAGCAAAAGTTGAGTCTTGTGGAGGTGTGTGTTTCAGAAGACCTTTTGTGCAGATAGATTGCCGACTAGAGGTAGGTTATGAGTGCTGCCAATCGATCGCTGAAGTGAGGCAGTTGCAATACTAAACCAGATCGTCGAGCTAAGGCAATCCCACCTAATTTGAAGGAAAAGAATCCACCAAGAAGGATGTCAGTGATGGCCGATGTTACCAAAAGGGTAGAAGAGATGATGGACATGATGAGAGCCATGAAGAACCGACTAGATGTTGTGGAAGAAGATCGGAGGAAGGGCATAAACCTGAGATCAAAAGAGGACAGTGATGAGGAATTGAGAGTACGAGATAAAGGGGAGGAAAGCCAACAAGAAGAAGAGTTAGATCATATCAAAATGATGAAGGTGATTGCTAGGATTAGAAAGAGGTTGACAATTGAAATTTCTAGTAATGTCGAAAGCTTGAACCCGAAGGAGTTTATCAATTGGGTGAATTAGATGGAGTACTTTGAGGTTGTTACAACAATATTTTGCTAAGTGTAGCCATTTAAACCATGTGATATAGGGGCATCTCGAAGAACCTGAGATCGAATCTAAAGATGGAGGGGTATGAAACTTTCTCAACCCTTGTGGAGCCTACATAGCATGTCAGATAGTGGATATACGGCCAAACAACATCCAAATGTGTCTACACCTACCCGCATCTAGTTTGGACCTCAAACATTTGGAGCCAACACACATGTTGCACCAACAATTTGACCTGAGACCCAAAGGAGGCCAACGCGAATCATTTCAAGCATTTGAAAATGATATTAAAGCACCTTACGACTTGTGGGAGAGTATTATTAGTGGTGAGGGAGTAGTAGTTAAGGGAAAGTAGATCCAGAAGACTTCAATTTTAGTATTTTCTCTATGACAAGCCCATGGTGGCTTGTGTGCTAGCAAGTGCGGCCAATGGGCTAAATGTAACTAGCATGTGAAGGCCTACAGGCATGTAAGCTTTTTGTTATGATCAATAAAATTCATATATCTATTTTGCTTCCATTTTCTGTTGTGTTTTTGTGTGTGATTTGGCTACAAGGCTGGATAGTCCATTCCAAATCATTCAACCTTAATTGCATCAAGTGATATTAGAGCAAAATTTGAGTCTTGTGGAGGTGTGTTCTAGAAGACCTTTTGGCGTAGATAGATCGTTGACTAGAGGCGGGTTATGGGTGTTGCTAATTGATCACTGAAGTGAGGCAGTTGCAACCCTAAACTATGTCATTGAACTGAGGCAATCATACTTGATTTGAAGGAAAAGAAGTCGCCAAGGATGTTGGTGATGGTTGATGTTACCAAAAGGGTAGAAGAGATGATGGGCATGATGAGAACCATGGAGAACTAATTGGATGTCATGGAAGAGGACTGGAGGAAGGGCATAAACACAAGATCAAAAGAGCAAAGTGATGATGAGGAATTTGTTACAGATATATGCTTTGTTGTCATTGATGTCAAACAGTGTGGTTCGGTGGGTCTTGGTCTAGACATTACCAGAGTTAGCTAAATGATGAAGTGTTTACAATTATGCTTTTAGACTGAAGGTCACTGTGAATTGGTACTATGGCTTGGACATGGACAAGTTGCATTGGCAGTTGACCTAATTGATATTAGCATGTTTGAATGTTGTTGATGGTGAAGACATTTGGTCTAGATGTTGGTTGTTCTGGTTTGGATTTTCACAATTGTGAATTGATATGATTGGTACATGTGTTTCGGGTTATGCTATCAAAGTTAGATGTAACATATATTTTTGGTCTAGTGATGACGTATTAAGTATTCTTTCGATCCGGTGTTCCACGTTTAGTTTTGGTTTTGGTTTGAGTTATGTTCTATGTGTTTCATACTTTGGTCAGGTTGTATATCTTGGGTCAAAGATGTGCATACACGTTACAATGTTTCTTTTGACTGACTTGGTGAAAATATTTTTGTTTCGGATTGGTATATATGTATTGTTGGCTATTGTTGAGAAGTTTGTTGGAATGATGTGTTGTCATTGATGTCAACATATTCTTTTGTGTACACCAGTGTTGCAGTCAGATTAAATGAGTTGGTTTGGCCAGTGTGTTGTAGATGAGTTGTTGTAGTTTAATGTGTTTTGAGATATGCATGTTTAGTTGTTTCAACAGAAGTTTCAGTGATCCGCATGATGATTTGATCGAGCTATGAGGTTCGATATTGTGATTAGTTATTCAGTTGTTCGTGTTATTCGGTATTTCGGTTTGTGCTTTGCATTTCTTCGGAATTGTATTATCTTGGTTTGTGGATTTGGCAGAGTGCTTGGGACATTCATATGTGTCCTCAATTTAGATGGTTTATGATTTGGAAGTCCGCAAGTGAATCTTTTAGTTTGACAATCAGTTTAGCGTGTGTTCTTGAGGTTCGATATATTAATGATGGAGATTCTAGTAAGTGGTGATGTTGTGGTTGTTTCTAATGCGATTTATGTTGCTTGTGGATGTTTCTAGATCGGGTCCTATCCGTGTTGATGGTCCACATTGATCGTTGTGCGCGTTATTGATCATTTTCTTGATCCGGTAGTGTTCTTCGTGTTATGCAACATATTGGTGATTGTAGCGTGTTGCGAATGTTTGAGGCGTAATTCTTGGCGGTGTTTCTTGGTTGCCATATTGATTTGGGTCCAGACTATGTCTTAGCTGACATTGTTTTGGTCTACATGTGTTGTTGTAGCGTGAGGTTAATGTTTTGTAATTTGTGTTGAGGGTTTAGCCGACCTTGAAATATAGGTTGATGATTTGTATAAATATATGCAATTCTCATGTTGCGGATGTATCTGCTTGTTATATGCATGTGCGAATAGTGAATTGATCTTTCAGTAGTAGAGGAGAAGTGTGAAAGAGTGTGAAAGAGTGTGAAGAAGTGGAAAGATAAGAGTTTGAGTATATGTGCTTAACCGAAACTGTAACCAGGGATGTCGAGATGCTATTTCATCAGTTCATGTAATCCGGATTGTTGTCCAAATTTTGTAAGGCAGTGAGCCTTCCTCAAGGTTGTAGCCTTTCCTGTGATTTGAGCAGTGAGCTCTAGGCAGTGTGCCTAAATGCACGTGCATTCCCCATTGTAATATTTACATTTACTCCTATCATGGTATTATCTCATTGTGGGTAGGTTCCCACCATGGTTTTTCTACGTAAAAAATATTGGTGTTATGTGTGTTATCGATGTGGTGATGGTTTATGTTTTCATTGCTAATAATCAGATTTGTACTTAACTTTGAATTGTGTTGAGTTTGTGAGCAATTCGATTCACCCCCCCCTCTTAGTTTGCTACATTGTTGCCAACATGTATACACGTGACAAAAGAAATTGATAGAGATAAAAAAGAATGTGGGAAACAATGATGATATGTGAGTGTGACTTGATGTAAGGATGACAATGCGAGTGGAGTTGCTACATTAGAAGATATTGCAGTATAAAGGTGATTGTCGATATAAGAGCAGTGATCTGGAGACACGAAGGTTTGGATATTTCAGTAAGGTTAGAGTTTGAGCTATAATAGAGACTATGATTAACATTTTGAGATGCCTTTATTAATGTAGTTCTTTATGTATCTTGCCTTGTTGTAGTTAGCATCAGGTCAACAAGTCATTTTTGTATCTTTCCCCAAGAGCAATTAACCTTGGTTTGCAATTCCAAAGTACTTAGCTCCCTTTAGTAAAAATTTTTATACAGTGGATCAATTTTGTGAGTTGGCGCTCACTATAGTTTTTCTCAGTTTGGGTTTTCCACGTATAAAATATTGGTGTTCTTGTGTGAATGGTTTTATGATGTCTTCATTTAATGCTCTTTGAAGTGAACGTTTCGATAAATCTGTTATTTGAAAGATTGAAGTCCAAAATTCTAGTTATGCTGATTCACCTCCCCCCTCTTAGCATCCAATGTGTGTTCAACAAAATCAAGGGTATATGATCAAGGGGAGGAGAGCCAAGAAGAAGAAGAGTCAAATCAAATCAAAATGATGAAGGTGATTGCTAGGATCGGAAAGAGGTCAAGGATTGAAATTTCTAATTATGCCAAAAACTTGAACCTGGAGGAGTTGATCAATTGGGTGAATGAGATGGAGTAATTAGAGTATGGGGAGATTGAAAATCTGAATTGAGTGAAGGTTGCCAAAACCGAGTTGAAGGGACATGCCGCCATCTAGTAGAAGGAAGTATAGTTGGATAGAAATCGAAGAGAGAAGGAGAAGATCACAAAAAGGGATAGGATGGTGATGAAATTAAAAGGCCAATTCATACCCACAGATTATGAGTTAAAATTGCTAAAGAAGCTTCAAAACTTGTGGCAAAGGGAGAAGACAATGAAGGAATATACCAAGGAGTTCCACAAGATGATCATCAAGATAGGACATAGTGGTATGTTACATGAATGGTTTTAGAACCAACGTGCAAGAGGAGTTAAGTCTAGTTCAAATGACTATTATGGAAGGAGCCTACCAATTCATACTAAAGGTAGAAGAAAAGATAGCTAAGAGAGCAAAGCGAGTGCCAAGGAACAAAAATTAGAGAGTTTTGAAAGGTTGGACCCATCACACCAAGGGAAGGCCTTACACTAAGAAAAACAAAGGAAGGATCCCTTATTGGAGGGAGGAGAGATTACCTAGGGAACACTCCTATTACAACTAGAAGGGAAGGGAAGACTATCATCACGACGATGGTTACTGGAGCAAGGAGAGGAGATTTGACCGAGGACCAATCCAGGGAACCTATTTTAAGTTTGAGGAAGCTGGGCACCGTGTCTTTCAATACCGCCAAGGAAGCACAAGGAAGCCAAGGGATTCCAAAGCCATAAATGCCTACATCAAAGAAGAGTGAAACAGATCATTCGTATCCACGAGAAATATGAAAAAGGGAGAATCGTTAGTCATGAGGAGAGCCCTATTGCAGAAGGAAGTCAGATATGAACTAACATGGAGGAGAAACTAGTCCACACAAAATGAAAGTCAGGAGGCAAGTGTTGTAAGGTCATCATTGATAGTGATAGTACAAACAATTTGGTCTCAAAAGAGATGGTGCAAAAGCTAAACCTAAAGAGGATTAAACACCCAAACCCATATCGAATTGCTTGGATAGATGATGATCACAAAATTTTGGTGACTGAGCAATGCCTTGTCAGTTTTCACATTAGTTCCTATAAGGATGGAGTGTTATGTGATGTCATGTTGATGGATGTCTACCATTTATTGTTTGGGAGACCTTGGTGGCAGTATAATAGAAAATCCATAAATGATGGGAGAAATAACACATCTTGATTCCCTTGGAAGAGGGACAAAAGGAAGTAGTGTGTTGTAATGTGAGGATCTTTCTAGTGGATGGAAGGAATTTCTTAGCTAGATTAAAGCATGAAAACACTTCTTTTGCACTCATCCCTAGGAAATGCAATAACATGGATGTTGGAAGTACCGACACAAAAGGAGCAGAGATACCACAAAAGGAGGTTGCAGAGTTGCTCAAAGAGTACCAAGACATTGTGTTAGAGAATGTTCTAGAAGGAGTGCCATCAATTCAGAGTATCAACCATCACATAGACCTCATGTCGGGGGCAAGCCTACCTAACAAAGTGGCACACCAGATGACATTGGTAGAGAATGCAAAGTTGAGTAGACAAGTCGATGAGTTGTTGGAGAAAGGATTGATCTGAGAGAGCTTGAGCCCATGTGCGGTACCTATTGTATTAGCACCAAAGAAAGATAGAGAATGGAGGATGTGTATTGATTTGAGAGCCATTAACAAGATTACAATTAAATATTGGTTTCCTTTGTCGAGGATGGTGTCATAATGGATTGTTTGAGTGGTGTAAAGTACTTCACCAAGATTGACCTCAAGAGCATATATCATCATATCAAAAATCAAGAGGGGGGTGAATGAAAGACTGCATTTAAAACCAATGAAGAGTTGTATGTATAGCTAGTCATGCCTTTTGGACTCACTAACGCACCAAGCACATTCATGTATTGATGAACAAAGTACTGAAGGAATTCCTTAGTAAGTTTCTCATTGTTTATCTAGATGAGATTTTGATTTTCAGCAAGACAAGGGAAGAATATATCCAACACATTAGACAAGTGTTCCAACGGTTGATGGAGGAAAAGTTGTTTTTGATTAAAAAAGCAGCGTTAACTAGGGCATTGACCCTTTACATAGCCAGAGACTATCGATTTTAAACAGACCAAGCAGGGGTGCAGACCCCAAAAGAACAAAGTCAGACAAGCCAAACAAGCCTGTCAAACCAATAACAACCCAACCCAACTCAAGAGTGGGGAGAAATACCCAAAACTTGTCAATGGGGGGGTTGGGAAAGGGGGTTAGAATTTCCCTTTCGCCTACGACAAACAACCGTTTAGGGAACACTATCATTAGGGACAGAGTCACTGCCAGACAGCTGTTGCGGAACAACGAGTTGTTGTTGTAAAACAACAATATGAGCATAATCGCTAGGAGAAGAGTGAAAGTGTGGAGCAAGAGCAGGAGAAACATAAGTAGGATCCAAGGGGGCAAAAGAGTCCACGACAACAGTATCATCAGCAAAAGATTCATCAGCAGTAAGGGGCACCTCGTCTTGAGAGGATTCAACCGAAACAGAATCTGAAGCATTAATTGTCAAGTGATCTTTTGTAGCATCCTTCCACCAAGTAGAAACACCTCTATGATGTGAGAGAGAACAGTTTGAAGCAAGGTGACCCGTTGAGAAGCATATTCGACAACGAAAGGGGAGGCCCTCATAATCCAGCAGTTGAGTCCAAGGCCTATCCCCAACCATTAGAACCACATCCCTGGGGAGGGCCAAAGATATGAGGACATCAATTAATAGGTGAGTAAAGGTAGAATGACCCATGGAGAACGTGGCATCATCAACCTTCAATAAGTTGTCGATGGAGTTATCGATGGCCTCAAAATAAGAGGGCTCCCAGAAATGGAGAGGAGATTGGGGAGGCGAACCCAAACTGGACGAACAATGAGAGATTCAATAAGGGGGTTGAAGGAAGGAGTCCAGGGCTTAATAGAGAGAGAATGATCCCCCCAAGTCCACAACTTTCCCAAAATCAAATCACGATCATGAGTAAAGGTAAAGGAAGCAACGAAAAATCCTCTAGCACAAAGGAGAAGCTCAATGTCATGAGCAACAAGAGGCTTCCAAGAATCACTCACCCAACGATGAAGGTTTGGAGGAGAAGGCCAAAACCCAACAAATTTTCAAACCAAAGCGTTGCGTGGATAGAAATCAACATTCTCCACAACCTCCCGACCACAAACCACAACAAGAGAGGTCTTGGCACAAGGAAGAGGACGAACCCCCTTAGAAGGCTGGTTAGCAGATCTAGCCACACGAGAAAAGTTGCGCTTCCCAGCAAAGGGTCTGATTAGAGCAATATCACCCGCAGGAAGGTTGTAAACAACACCAACAATAGCCTCAAGGGCATCCAAATCCAAAACTAGATCAGAGACACCAGGTTTGGGAGGAACAAAATCATCAACAGGGATCTTGGCACCCAAACCCTCGACATCAGAACCCAAAACCATAGGAGAACCTTCTGCAGTCGCATAAACACCCAATGCAGCAGATAGAGAAGCCACAACACCAACACCAGAAGCAACAACCACGAGTGGGGGGAACTCGTTGACCCCACCAACAACACATCGAGGCCCCAACACAATAGAGGAATGAGCAGCAAACGCAAGGGAGGAGCCGTTGGGCAGAGCAACAGTCACAAGGGAGCCATTTGGCGGAGCAGGAGGAACCATTTTGAAATCCTTTGTTAATATATCTACGTTTAGGAAAAGTTGTTGATCAACATTAATAAGTGTAGTTTCATGAAGACAAAACTAGTATATTTGGGGTCTGTAATCTTTGTGAAGGGATTGAAGATGGATTCGAAGAAGGTGAGAGCAATTGCTGAATGACCTACACTAATAGATATTGGGGAGGTAAGATCTTTTCATGGCTTGGCAAGTTTTTATCAGAAGATCATTAGAAATTTTAGTATTATTTGTATGCCAATGATGAAGACTAAAAATAGTTCAAGTGGAAGTTTGGAGCACAAAGAAGATTTGAACTGTTGAAGCAAAAGGTGATGGAGCGGCTAGTACAAGCCTTATCGGAGTTCAGTGAAGTCTTTCAGGTAGATTGTGATGCTAGTGACAATGTTATAGGAGTGAACCTGAGCCAGGAAGGAAGGTCAATCTCTTCTTTTAGAGAGAAGTTGAATAATGCCTAGAGAAGGTATTTGGTATATGATCAAGAGTTCTATTCCATAATTCAAGCATTGAAGAAATGGAGACACTACTTGCTACTAAAGGAGTTTGTATTGTATATTAATCATCATGCCCTCTAGTACTTGAATAGTCGAGGCGAGTTGAACTAGAGGCATATAGAATGGGTAGAGTTCATGCATAATTATACATTTGTCTTCGAGCACCAAAGTGGGAAGTCAAATCGGGTTGCAGATGCACTAAGTATAATAAGAAACCCGATGATGCAGATGAAGGTGGCAATAATGGGATTTGATGAATTAAAATAGTATTATGAAGCTAACCTTGACTTTGTGGAGGCTTGAAAGGAAAGCAGAGAACCAATGGTGACTAATAGAAGCAAGTGGTTGGATTACTTCATCCAAGACATGTTCAAAGGAAAATAGTTGTGTATCCACATAGGGTTAGCAAGATGTTTCAACATTGATAAGACTATATCCCTAGTGAGGGAGGATTTATTTTAGCCTCAACTCTACAAAGATTTCAAGAATTATGTTCAAGAGTGCAAGATTCGTCAAGTGGCTAAGGGAGCTAATCAAAATACTGGGTTGTTTTAACATCTTCCAATTCGGGTAAGACACTGGGAAGATATTAATATGGATTTTATGTTGGGGCTATCGAGGACTCAAAGAGGACATGAATCCATATTTGTAGTAGTGGATTGATTCTCCAAGAGGACGTATTTCATTCCTTGCAAGAAGACTCGTGATGCAGTACATATTGCTGACATATTCTTCAGGTTAGTGGCTAGGTTGCCAGGCTACCAAAGAGAATTGTTTCCAAGCGGTATACCAAGTTCACTAGATACTTTTGGAGGAAAATATGGAAGAACAAGCAGACAAAATTGAAGTTCAATTCTACATTTCACCCACGAACTGATGGACAAATAGAGGCAGTGAATAGAAGCTTGGGGAACTAAGTCAAATGTTTGGTAGGAGGCAAAACCGAAAATTGGGAGATGATCTTACCACATGCAAAATTTGCATCCAACAACTCAATGAGCCAGAGTACCAAAAAGACAACATTTGAAATCATTACCAAAATGCATCCTAAAGGAGTAATTGAACTCAAAGACATTAGCTTGGAAGATAAGAGGAGTGCAGAGGCAGAAGAGTTTGTGGAACATATGAAAATCATCCACAAGGAAGTCAAACGACACTTAAAGACCATGAATAATAAGTATAACGAATGGATGAATACCAAGAGGTGATAGAAGGAGTTTGTGGTTGGAGATGAAGTCATGGTGCATCTCTAGAAAGAGAGGTTTATGGTAGGCATGTATAACAAGCTAAACATTAAAAAGTTTGGACCTTGCAAGATCATTTAGAAGTTTGATTTTGGGAATGCTTATGAAGTAGAGTTATCGAAAGACCTTGACATTTTTCCAATCTTCAATGTTGTATATCTCTACCGGTTTCATAGAACATGGACCAAGGAGGATGACATAGGGGCAACATTTCAGGATCAATTGCCGCGCATATCACCTGGGCATATAGAATAGATCTTGGACAACAAGACTAGATTCAACACTCGAAACAAGAAGTATAAGGAATATTTGGTCAAGTGGAAGGACAAGCTAGTAGAAGATGCAACTTGGATCTAAAAGGTTGAACTTAAGCCATTCAGAGCACATTTGTCAACTTGCGAAGCACACTTTTCAAATAACCTCGAGGATCTGATTTAAAGGCATCCCAAAGAACTTGAGGTTGGACCTAAGGATGGAGGTGTGCAAAACTTTCCCAACCCTTACGAAGCTTGAACAACATGTCACATGGTGAATATAAGGCCAAACAACATCTAGATGGCTCACACTTACCCACATCTAGTTTTGGACCTTCTTCAAACATTTAGAGTTGATGCACACATTACACCAACAATTGGACCTGGGACCCAAAGGAGGTCGATGTGGATCATTTCTAGTAATTGAATTTAAAATTTAAGCACCTTCTTAAGACTCATGGGAGAGTATCATTAGTGGTGAGGGAGCAATATGTAGGGGAAGGTAGATCTAAAACACTTCATTTTTAGTATTTTCTTTATAATATGCCCATGGTAGCCCATGTGTTAGCATGTGGGGCTAATGGGTCGAACATAACTAGCATGTGAAGGCATACAAGCAAGCAAGATTTATGTTATGATCAATAAATTAATATATATATTTCACTTCCACTTTCTGTTATGCTTTTGTGTGTGGTTTAGTTACAAGGCTAGAGAGTCCATTCCGAACCCTCCAACCTTGACTACATCACCCTATTTTTTGTTTTGGAACATAGCATCTAAAAAAACTTGCTACCCTCTTATTCATTATTTATGTTTGTTCCATTGTGTGTAACTAGAGATTTGAGTTACGGGTGAGTTCTATGTCAGTCAAAAGAGATGATCCCCTAAGAAAGCTCATGATGGTATTCAAGAACACACCTTCTCCATCTTGATGGTAAGAAAGAATTGTGTTAGATTTAATGAGAAGTCTTGTTCTTGCGCATTCTTTAAGTAGGTGATATGTTTGAGATCCTTCCCAAAGCTTCTCTTGATAATCTCTCTCTTAGGTTTAAACATTAAAGGATTTATAATGCCCATTGTTAATGTATCATTCACAACTTTTAAGTCTTTTGTAGCATTGAGTATTGGAAAGATTTTATTTGCATACATAATGATTCCATTTGTTGGCACGTTCTTTTCATCCTTACATTTCCATCTAAGATGGTAGTAGTAGATATATTATTGGTATGTCGGGTGAAAATGGAATTGGGTAAACCAGGGCATAATCCCACTCTCATTCACACATTGGAATACGAAAGAGCCTAAGGAAGTGATTCACTTTGACTTCCCCTTGTGAAAGAGAGTCAAGGAATACTTTTAGGGTTTCTATTCGTTTGATATGAAAGGGAAATGAGTCAAATGTAGGATGCAAACAAACTAAGCCAGTGAAAGTATGAGAACAACTAAGATAACATCAAATAACAAATTGATGCAGAACTGAAACTAAGATACAAAGTACATGGCTGAAAAGGTAATTATGATGTGCACCTGTCATTGAAATCTGAGCCTGGTTGATTAGAACCATGGTGTTGGATGCTCTGGTCCTTGTTACTGAATTGAGACAAAAACTAGGATTTTGCAACTTGAAGCCCTCTGCACCTAAACTACAAAAATCTACACACAATTGTGGAGGACCAAGGCGTTAGGCGCTTCAGTCTTGGAGGTCTGGGTCCTGATTTTGGATTTGCATCTACATCTGTTGACTAAGACTTCTCAAAAACTTGCAGCTCCAACGGAAACATGTACCTGCACCTGTGATTTGAAAAATGGTGTGTAGGCAGCTATATAGGGTTTTCCCTTAGTCAAACCCCTTGTTTTGGTGATTTCCACCTCCACAAATAGCCAATAAAGTATTGAAAAGTGTGTGTGCCTTAGAATCTAATGTGTTTGTAAGATCCTTATGAGCTAAAATGCAAAACTAGGGTTCTACCATATGTCTGGAGTAAAATCCCTAAATGAACATAATGTAAATGCTTCAAATCACAAATGCAATATGAATCTAAAGTAATAATGTAAATCTGAAAATAATTGATATGTAGATTTGACAACTCACATAGAGATATGAAAATAACATGAAACCATCTGAAACCCTAAGGGAGAGGTACAAGCCAATCAACAGTCAGTGATCTCCTTATTATTCTTCAATATCTCATAAGCTTCCATGGTTGATGAAAAAAGTTGATGAAGACTTGATGAATAATAAATGATGTATTTGTTGATTGTAGACTCTACATAAAACCTGGACATTCACTTCATAAGCAGTCTCCTTCAATTGCTAGAGAATGGATCCTTCAAATGAGGAAAGAAAAGGTTATATATATGAAACCCTAACTTAATTTTGATCATAAGCCAACATAGAATTGATGAAATTTTGCACAAAGCGGGATTTGATCATTATAATACCACCAAATTAAGCTCCTGAAATTCAGGGAGAAAAGTCAGGACTGTAGCAACGGTTGCTATGGTCCGATTGACTCTTTTCCAAATTTCTAGGGAAGCAAACTATCATGATTACAAATTCAAATCCAACTCAATGCATCAATCCAAGGTGTTTAGATGTGTGAAAACATGCTTTGAAGCTCGAAATTAAGACTTTATTAGGATAATGAAATAAAAAGGGGCACACTTAGGGTTAACAGCCCAATTTTATAATATGTGAATGGGTGAGAAAAGACCTTAGATTTAATTAAATTAATAATTAAATGCTTGAAAGAACCTTGAAAATGCAAAATGCTATGCAACACAATAAGGTGGGTGCTAATCTAAACATTGAATTGGACAACCCTAATCAAGGTTGTATAATTTACGATGTTACAATTGTTATATCCCATGATGATAGATATTATCCAATCACCAAAAATGACTTGAATAGGACAAAGATCGGAAATCATTGAAAAGGCATCAATAATTATAATCTTTTTAGCTTTAATGTATTTTATTCCAAAATCATGATCTTCGAGTTGCCTTTCCCCTTCCAATCTTAGGAATTTGTAATGCTCTCAATCTTTCTTATGAAGTAGTGTTTTTTTGTGGTATTATGATATTAACACATGGGTTGGGAAGATTGAAATAGAAAATATCTTTACATTCACCTGAAATAGTGTAAGGTCCTCCATAATATCAAATCAACATAATTCACAAAAATACATATAATCAAGCAAGGTTTAATGCCACGTGTTTAAATATACAAGATCATAGACACAAAATTACATTTCGACACAAGTCTAAGTACATAAGCCAATAACAAGGCTAAACATAAGAAAACATATTTTTTTTACAATAGACCACAAGGTCAAATACAATGAATACATAAGGAATAAATTATGAAGACCACCCTGATAGGAGCTCAACATCTATCCCCTCAAACCCACCATGGGTGAGAACATTGTTAGACCGCCCTGCCATGAAGTATTTGCACATTCTCGAAATCTTTCATGACACGAAAGATAGTCGACCCAACACTAGAAAGACTAACAATGCAATATTGGCAAGAGTAATGTAATTTGTGTAGTGTGACATATTTACATCAATGCTAATGATATCATGAACACACAAGATTCATATAGCAAACATACAAAGATAGAAGTGTCACTACTTACTACTATCTGATATCATTCCTTATAATTGAATTTCATTCCATCCATGACTATTCCATTAATATAAAATAATTATATCATACATAGAGAAAATATAAGGCATCCATGCATATCTAACTAATAATTTACACATGAAAATCAATTCACTCACATCATTCCATAGATAAAAAATAAGTACATGAAATTCTTAAAAGAGAGCACATCATATCTAGTATCTATGAAAGCATATTTAACACGTCTTTATTTTAATGACAAAGAAGCTCACCCAAAACACTTATAATCATACATTGCATACAACAACATAAGATAGCTTCAATTTTGTTATAATAGATATATTATATCATTATCATTAAGTGAGACTAAGGACATTGGCCAATTCCTCTCATAAGGCATAGATTAAAACATAATCAATCAAGAGCTTCAATTTACCAAAATAATCTATATTTTTATCATTTTAGGCTTATTGTACTATTAACTTTGTAGGGTTGAACAAAGATTTTATTAATTATCTACAAGGCTCCAATTTCAATACTTGATCTTTCACACAGTTATTAGTGCGTTGACTAAAAATTCATTTAGATATAAAATGAAATACTATGCATTAATAATATATTCTATCATAGAGATAATTAATTGACCTTGGTCATATAGCCTGTTAGAGTTGTCTTGTATTAGCTAATAATTATTTATTTAACTATTGGTCTATTATACTCTACGCTTAAGCTAAACTGAGGCATTTAATAATATTGTAGGTATTTCATAATTATTCTAATTATTAAATACTCTTTATCCCTTTAGGGTTTCTTCAGGGTTGTACATCTTTAGGGTTTCTATTCTCCTGTCATAAGGATTGTATTGTAACTTTTATTTTTCATTCTCTCTCTGAATGATTATCTCTCTTTTAGAGCCTTTTTTGTGTTATGTCTCCAATCTTCTCTTTGTGACAGGTATTCTTGCATACAGATTCTTTTAGGATCTCAGAAGTTGTACTTTCTCAACTTCTTCATGGTATCAGAGTTTTCATCTGCTGCTGCTTGTTCCTGATTTCTTTTCAGAAGATTTTTCTTTGGAGGCAAGGGTTTCAGTTCTTTTTCAGAGGTTTTAGTTTGGATCTGGGGTATCTTTTTTGTTTCTGGGCATTTTGAGCTCAAACGAACCTCACCATTGAGCTCATAAAACCAAAAAAAACCCCATTTTCATATAAAATTTCTCCAGTTTGGACAATTTTAGCTCTGAGAAATTATTTTGAGTTTTTCCTTTGAATGCACATTTTTCGAGGCAAAATAAAAACAAAAAACACAAAAATCAAAAGAAAAAATATATATATTTTCGGCAATTTAACAGCTTGCATAGGCCGAGCTACCACCGCCACAATTTGTGGAGTCGTAGGCGGCCTCCAAGCCCGCCACGACCGACGATCTCCCATCGCCACTAGCCACCAGTCTACCGACAGCCGCAACAGTTAGCAACCGGCAACCGCAGCAGTCGGTTAACTGCTCAGTCGCCTTCCGCCCAGGGTTGCCACTGCCGCCTGCTGCACTGAACTCGGGGCCGTCATCGTTGTACTATGCTCACTGCCGCCCACTGCACGCCACCCGCCCAACCACTACTTGACCTCCGTCGCCACCCAGCTAGCGTGCCACCTCCCTGCCACCAGCAAAGGGGCCCCTTTTTTTTTTTTTTTTCCTTGAAGGGTTTTGACATCGTATTGTTTTTTTTTGCCATAACTTGGGAAAATGGAGTCGGATTTTGGACAAAAAATAGGCGTCGGAAATCTCTTTTTGAGATATACTCAGATTTGGAGGTGAGATTTGCTGATTGTTTCATCTAATACTTGTTTTTTGCCGTCCAAGTCAGTGCTCTTTTCTGCACTCCGGGAGCCATATCTTGGGCAAACGGACTCCGTTTTTGGAAAACAAATAGGCATCGGAAAGGCCTTAGAGAGCTCTTCTCAGATTTGGAGTTATCTTTTCCATAAAAATAACCAGGTACACAAGATAGTGTTTGACACATTTTCCTTGATCTTGTCTTCTTTTCTGGCTCTCGGATTGTACTAGTTTTTTGTTTTACAAATTTTGGGGGGTGTTATTTTTTACTATTTTTTGTAATTTACTTTAGAAAATTAGAACATCTAAACTCAAAAAAAAAAAACCCCTTCTGCATCTTTTGTCTAGTCTGAAAGATCACTTAATTAAAAAAAATCAAGAGCAGGTCCAGGTTCAGGTACAAGTACACATGGCAGATTCTTCAGTTAAGCTTCTTACATCCCAGAACTATCACCTCTGGAAAGCTCGTATGACGAGGCTTCTCAGATCAAGGGGGTTGTGGTCCTATTTGGATGTGGATCAGTCGCTATTGCAGCGTCCTTTTGAGATTCTTCAGCACCATAATAAGATGGATGAGGCTGTGGGTGTCATCTCCTTACATGTTTCAGACAACTTGCTTTTTCACCTTGATGGTTTGATCACTCCTTAGGCTATGTGGTCCAAATTTGAAACTCTCTTTGGTACTATCAATCAGTTTAGAGCATTAGAGATTGAGGCAGAGCTCTCTTCCTTGTTACCTGAGTCTTTTCCTCACATTGAGGACTTTCTGAACAAGTTCAAAACCACCAGATCTATTTTACATAGTTGTGGTAAAAATAAGACAGACCCAGAGTGTATCTACCTAATTCTCTCTAAGCTTCGAGGTCCCTATCAGATATTTGCTTCCACCTTTTATTCTACTATGGATGCATTGGGTACACGCTTCACCATGCCTACTTTTGATGTGTTCTGTGATCGCTTGACTCATGAGCAGGCTCACCTATCTCAGTTGGACACTCTCATAGGATCAAAGCCGAAAGCATTGGTTGCTCAGACATCTAAAGAGAACACGAAGTAGAAACTGAAGCCTAAGAAGGATTCAATTAGCAGTGAGTGTTCCTCCAAGACACCACCTAAGTCTGATTACAAACCGAAGTCCTATCCCAAACATGAGCACTCTTCTAAGTCTGGGGAGTCTTCCTCCAAGACTAGGAAGAAATCAGATGAACTTTACAGTTTCTGTGGCAAAGAAGGTCATCTAGTTTCTCACTGTTGGAAATGATTAGAGGCTTTGGAGGCAGCCATGCAACAGCATCATATTTCTACTCCTCAACCTCCATCTTCTTCTTCTACTGGGAAAGGACATTCTCTTTCTGCACGCGCTAATCCTTCTGCACCCACTTGGATTGTTGATTCTGGGGCTTCTTACCACATAACACACTCACCACAGCTTGTTACCTCACTTGTTCACAGTAATACTTTACAGATTGCAGTTGGTGACTCAACACAACTTTCAGTTTCAGGTTCAGGTTCAGTTCTGTTGACAGGTGGTTGTTTTCAGGATGTTCTTTTGGTTCCTGACATTTCTATGAACCTCCTCTCTGTTTATCAAATTTGTCATTCTGGCTCTGGTAAAACGGTTGAGTTCTCACCACAAGATGTGGTTATTTGAGAGCTCCATGATCCTGATTTGGTTGTGGCTATTGGCAATGTTGATCCCGATTCTCGATTATATCAGTTTGATGGCTTTGAGAGTCCAGATGGTTTAGGTGTTTCTCTTATAGCACATGCAGATTCAGTGAGCAGATTGTGACATGAGCGTTTTGGCCATGTCAACTACAGATACTTACAATAAATGAGCACACAGACACTTTTTATTGGGCTCCCTCATATATCATGTATTGATGGTGTATGTCGAGGTTGTGCACTTGGCAAGCATCACCGCGATCCTTTTCCTACAGGCAGAGCCACCTGTGCTAAGGAACCCTTGGATTTGATCCACAATGATCTTATGTCATTTTCGACTCCATCTTTTTTAGGGTCTAAGTATGTGCTCACTTTCATTGATGACTTCTCCAGACGTACATGGGTGTACTTTCTTAAGTACAAGTCTGATGTCTTTGATTCATTTTGAGTCTTTAAGACACTTGTAGAGAAGCGGTCTAGTCTTTCTATAAAGATGATACACATAGATAATGGGAGAGAATATGTGAATCGGGCTTTTACAGATTTCTGCACAGAGCATGGTTTGCTGCATAAGTTATCAGTTCCTCACACCCCTCAACAGAATGGTGTTGCTGAGAGAAAGAACAAAACACTAAGGGAGATGGCCAATTGTATGCTTCAGTCAAGTTCTATGCAACCTACTTTTTGGATTGAGGCAGTTAATTGTGCCACTTACATTCAGAATCGGATGCCTCATAAGGCATTGCACCAGTTGACTCCTGAAGAGGCTTGGTCCCATGTCAAGCCTGATGTTTCTTCATTTCGAGTTTTTGGTAGTGCGGCTTGGGCATTTATTCGAGATGCTCAGAGGAAAGCCATGGAGAGAAAGACCCAACCACTCATTTTTGTTGGCTACTATGAGGATGTTAAGGCGTATAGGTTGTTTGATCTTGATTCCAGAGAGGTCTTGTTTAGGCGAGATGTCTAGTTTGATGAGCACCTTCCTCAAATGGATTCTCCATCAACAACTTCTCCCTCACTGCCTCCTCCTCCCTCTTTATCTTTTGAGGATTCCTTCTTCCTTGAGGATGATGTAGATAATGGTCCACCTTCACCATCAAAACCACCACCACCACCCACTGCACAGCCTTTGCCCAAGTGGCCAGGTTTATAGTTGATGTTGTTGTTGGGATCTTTGTACTCTTCCGAAGGGAAGAAATTTGGTTCCGTGCAAGTGGGTGTACCATACCAAGTATGATGCAGATGGTTCTATTAATAAGTATAAGGCTCGTCTTGTTGTGAAGGGGTTTTCTCAGGTGGAGGGTATCGATTACTCCAAGACCTTTTCTCTTGTCGCCAAGATGAATTCTATTCGCTTTGTACTTTCTCTAGCAGCTTCACGGGGATGGACAGTTTTTCAAATGGATGTGAAGAGTGTTTTCTTGCATGGAGACCTTCGTGAGGAGCAGCCTCAGGGATTTGTGTTGGATTCGTCTTTGGTTTGCAGACTTTGACATTCATTATATGGTCTCAAGAAGGATCCTTGGGCCTGGTATGAGAAGATGGGCTCTTTCTTTCTTTCCACACTCTTTACATGTTGTCATTCCGATCCTACGGTCAACATTCATCGTAAGGGGGATGATATAGTCATTCTTGTGCTCTATGTTGATGATCTTATCATTACCGGTAGCTCATCCTCTTTGATTCAGGATATTCAATGAGCCTTGATGGAGCAGTTTGAGATGACAGATCTTGGCCTTTTGCACTATTTTTTGGGCCTACAGGTTATTTAGTCTTTCGATGGGATTTCCATCCTTCAGCAAAAGTATGCTCTTGCTATGCTTCACAGATTTGACATGCTTACTTGCAAGCCTGCCCCCACACCATTTCAGTTAGGTATTGTTTTGTCTTCCACTTGTTCTACACCTTATGTGGATTCTACCTTATATTGACAATCGGTTGGCAGTTTGTTGTACCTGACACATATGCACCTGGATCTTTCTTTTGCGGTTGGTCTTGTCTCTCGGCTCTCCCATGAACCTCATGAGAGCCATTGGCAAGCAACCAAACATATTTTTAGCTACATTCGGGGCATTATACAATTTGGCATTCACTATACTTCAAGATCCCCTCACATTGTTGGCTTCACTGACTCAGATTGGGTTGGTGATGCTCAAGATCAGAAGTCTACTTCTGGCTTTGTTTTTTGCCTTGGTTCTGGTCCTATCACGTGGTCTTGCAAGAAGTAGTCTACTATTGCAGTATCATCTATAGAGGTTGAGTATCGAGCAATGGTGTTAGCTAGTCAGGAGGTTTTATGGCTTCGATAGTTTGTGACTGAGTTTGGGTTACCTCCTAATAGTCCCACTATTATTTGGTGTGATAATCTGAGTGCCATTCGCCTTTCCTGCAACCTAGTGGAGCACCAGAGGTCTAAACACATTGAGCTTCACATGCACTTCATCAGACAGTTGATTCAGGATGGCTTTCTCATCTTGGAGTACATTCCTACAGAGGAGCAGATTGCTGACATCTTCACTAAACCTTTTGCATCTCCGCACTATCTTCGGTTGCGCTCTATGCTTGGGGTAAAGGAAGTTGTCCTTAGGGGGTCTCATTGAGGCCTTCCTTTCTTCATGTTTTTTTTTGCATGCTTTTCCCATCTCTTTTTGGAGTAGAGTTTTTTCCCATGTGGTTTTCTCTATTTCTCCATTTCATAAAGATTTGGTTGTGATTGGGTACCTCATCAGACTTTGTTGCCGGGGCCCAAATTTCTTTTGCCTTCTTCTTGTAGTTGCATTTTGCTTTCCTGCATTTAGTTTTTAGCTATTCCCTAAGTTCATCTTAAGGGGGGGTGTTAGAGTTATCTTGTATTAGCTAATAATTATTAGTCTATTATACTCTACACTTAAGCTAAACTTAGGCATTTAATAATATTGTAGGTAATTAATAATTATTCTAATTATTAAATACTCTTTATCCCTTTAGGGTTTCTTTCAGGTTGTACATCTTTAGGGTTTCTATTCTCTTGTCATAAGGATTGTATTGTAACTTTTATTTTTCATTCCCGCTCTGAATGATTATCTCTCTTTCATAGCCTGTTTTGTATTTTGTCTCCAATCTTCTCTTGTGACAGGTATTCTTGCATACAAATGCTCTTGGGATCTCAGAAGTTGTACTTTCTCAACTTCTTCATAGCCTAACACTATTTCCAATATTTTCAATAGTAGATCATCTAATACTTTAATAGAAATATATATCATAAGAGAGTTCATTAACAATTAAAAATTATAATATTGTTGTAATCCTCTTAATGGACTTAAATGATCGTAAAATCCTTAACTCAAAAATCATAACTAATATGATTACAATATATATATATATAATTTGTATGAAATTTCTAAATATCATACTAGACTTAATTACCTTAATACTATGTGCTTCAAGGATACTCCTTATTTATTAGAATTCCACAATTATAGAAATAAGATAGGAAAACCAACATCTTGTGTTTACATTGTATGTCCCTATTAGTCTCTTTTTTGTTGGTCATATCCAACATTGTTTTCATGAATATGGTTGTAAAATATATATGTGTGTGTGTGTGTGTGTGTGTGTGTGTGTGTGTGTGTGTGGGGTTAGGGAGATGTTTAGATCGGCTAGGCATTTAATTTCAAGTACTTTTTGTTTTGTAAGCTACTAATTCTATGTGGTTTATGGTTTGATATTGTAATCTTAATCTTTCTAGGCAGTCATTTCTTGGACTGCTATTTATTTTCCTTGTAATCATTTTGCTTTGTTCAATGAATGAATAAATTTTCTAGGTTAACAAAGCTTATAATGACAAATTTAAGCAAAATATGATTCACTTCAATTTAAGAAAATGGATCCTTGGTCATAACTTATGACATAATGCATTTATCCATAAACTCTATTTCATCTAGGTATTACTTCTTAAGATATTAGAAGAAATAGATGTCAAATCTTATCACTCTTTAGGATCTAAATTCTTAATTTCAATATTAAGAGAGTAAGGAAAGCAATTATCAAACAATGACCCACAACTAAAAATTTTCTTCTTATTTATGTTTGCATATTTATTTCATATAAGTAATCCATTCTTTCTCTTTTGTTAATCTATCAATTAGAATACCTATATTTCAAAAAATATATTTAAAATAAATTTGAGAGCTATTATTTTCAAACAAAATTGTGTTATTTGTAGATCTTCTGACTCACACGTTGAATAGATGACATTGACACCTTAATTTGCAAGAATAAAAAATAACAAATGCTAAAGAAAATGTTATTTTATACTATCTTTATCAGTGCATTGATCATAAGGGGAAAATACCCAAGAATCCAATGCATGGTTCTTTTCGTTCATTTTAATTTTTAATGGCTATTGATGTGTACCATGTTTGAAATGATTGATATTAAGGAAATCGCATGCATCAAACAATGTTTCATTTGATTGTGGCATGACTATGGAATGTATCTATTGTGCAGAATTTGATTTGAATCATAAAATTTTATGAATAAAGTTATCATATAAATATATTAATAGGATTATTTTGATGGTATTCCCTTTAATCTCTTATTAGAAGAAAATATAAATGAAAATTTTAAAAATTATGTTCACTATGGATTGTCGATCAACCCAATAATTAACCACTTCACAAGTTGGGAGGCTATTTTTAGCGGCCAAGACTTCTCAAATGCATAAAGGAACCCTCTAATCGAAGACCCACCTCACCTCACCCCCCTAATAGGATTGAATTAAATACAACTACATGACAATGTGTTAACTTTTATTTTCTTTACGTTCTCTTCATTAAGATTAAAATATATGATTGTATTTCATTTGTCTTTTATAATAGCTTAAATATTTTTTATTTTTTAAATACAAAATGTACAAATATTCATAATATAAAAGGGGGCTTTGATAATTCCAACTAAAATTGTTTTGTTGAAACTAAGAGTGTGCTTAAAGCTAAAAATATGGTTTTTGCACCCACCAAGGATTTATAAAGGTAGGTATTATAGAGCTTTGTAGGTTTAAAGGGTAACGATGTATTCAAATTATAAGGACTATTTTATTTAGATTGCACTACATTCATTCCCGGCAAGTCCCAATTTTTGTCTCTGTATAATACTACTTTATAGTCAAATGGATGGCATTAAATATTTTTCATTGCCAATCCATTTTGATTTTCCACACAAGATTAGCATGAAATATTATGTTCAATGCTCTAGTATAAACACAAGTTGAAATGTAGGAAAGAAAATGTGATAATTTACAAACATATATTAATAATTGGAGGTAATTTAGGACTCAGATAAACATAAACTTAATGAAAGCATGAAACAAAATTAGCTGCAAATCCATAGGAATTAGAAAATTGCAACCACAAAAATTAAGCATAAGCATTTCTAAGGTACTTTTGTATTCCTTTTTTGTTGTTGTCATTTACAATAGAAAATAAGCATTTCAACAAGCATTTAAAATCCTGGAAAATGTCAAACTTGGATTCATCCTTGGTTGCATGGGAGTTATGCAAGGCTGGAATGGATTCATCTCTTGTTCTTTTTGTTGCATAGAAGTGAAGGTAGTTGATGCAAATTTCTTAAATTGGGTATGTCCATACATTAAGGGCAACATGAAAAGAGGGGTTGAGAAGGAAATTGAATAAAAATATAGTTTGGCAATTTTGGGAGGGGAGATTTTGGTTAGAACTATGCTAGTGGTCATGCATGTGAAGTGTAAAAGTGCAAACACAGCATGAGAACCTTTTGATAAAATGCCTCAAAGAGACCTCATCACACAAATGCACGCCAATTGCAAGAGTTCTAGAAAATGGATTTGATAAAAATGATTTACTACCTCGAATTGATCAATTAGTTGCAAGTATATTTATCTTTTCTGACATGACACATAAATGAATTTGGTAAAAAGGGAAATCTCTTAAGTTGGAAAGCATGTTAAGTGGTAGAAACATATACACTTTACTAGCGCCATGATTACTGGATAAGAATGAAATTTTGGATTTATTATTGAAAGAAAGATTCTTTTTATAGTCTATGATGTATGTGTATGGGTCTACAAATGGCTTATAGCAATATGGGGCTCCCTTGTACTCCTTACAAGAGGCACCTACCTATAATACAAAAGAAGCATACATACCTTACCCCTATAAGATTTGAACTTGTGACCTAAGTTTTTTTAGAACAATCTTACAATTACGAGTGCACAACACTTCATTTATTCACCACTTTAGATGTCAAATTAAATTAAAATCAAAGAGAACACTTCCTTGTAGGATTTATGAGATAACTGCCCTTTTATGTGCCACTTGGAATCTTCTTTCCATGTGCTTAGTATTTAGGAACATTTCAAGAACAAGACTACTCAAATCGATTGTCCAAAGATCTCTCCTTCTGGCATACTCATTTCTCCTTGTATATCTTCCCCCATTATATGAGAAATGTTCTTCTTCTCTCCCTGTTATTTTGAATTCTATTTATATATAATTCTACCCTTAATTATTATTACATAGACCAAATTTCCCCAACATAAATAGTTTTTGGCAATTTGTCTCCAAATCTCTATTAATATCTCTATAAGCACTAAGTCATCTATGTGGGAATAAAAGGTTTTTGTTTTCTTTTTAGAAATTTCACATAGTTCAAATTTTATATAGGGAAAAAGGATCCAATAGTTGAGTGTGTTCCACTGTCTTTGATAGCATTTGTTAATAAAATACCTACAATTGATTTAATGCCCAATATTTTTTACAATATTGTTTTAGCATCGTAAATTGGCATCAAGCCAATTTACACCTCATGTTTGTGCCCCTACTTTAGCGTGTTCCTTCCTCATTTCCTATCCAAATTCGTTCAATGCCTTAAGTCCAATTCGGATGCCATGTACACCTACCAATTGTTTTTCTGGAATGTTATCATTCTCCTTGGGGCTAAATCAAGGTCCCTGATTCAGAAGGACTAGAGCACCCAACACCCTGGTCCCTCTTAGTTGGGCCCTATTTTGAAATGGGAGATGGGTCCTATCTTTCTGGTGGAAAATCAACTTTTTGGCTCCGCATGACTATTGGATGTCGGCCTAATTGGTAAATGACCTAGATACCCCTATATAAAGACATTTGATCAACCTAATTTCATTCAAGAATCATAAGTATTCATCCTCAAGCATTCATCATCAAGCATTTTCAAAGACCTTCAAGGCTGCATATTCTTCATTCAACCATTGTGGAGCAAAATTACATCATTCATTTATATGCAAACATGTGTGTGTGATTAGGGTTTTGTCATGTTCATGACATTTCATACAACATATGTGATTACATTCAAGAAGCAAAGCATCATCATCAACAATTGCAAATCTGAGGTATATTTTTCCAGCATTTGCATTATTCATTCAAGGTTAATTCCTAAATCGAGGTTTGACTTAGGCAAAACCCCATTCCCAACTATTTCTCCCTTCTTTCTGTGTGTAGGAAACATGTATGAAGCTATAACTTTTAGGATCATCATTTTTTGCAGAAACGAACAAGTTCCCCTTTGGATGACAAAAAGTGCAAAGGATCAAAACGACATGCATTCTAGTCCTAATAATTCAGGACGATCTTCTAGGAACATATTTGAATACTCATTTATTAATCAGATCCAGGGTCGTGGCTCCATTTGGAGATCGTAGCTCACTGTTCGTGCATATTTACTTCAATTTCAGCATTTTCACAATTCAACTTAAAAGATGGTATTCAATTTCCAATCCAATGAATCTAATAAGAATTCCCAATCCTATCCTTATTGATTTGAGGCTAGATATATTAGATTCGCCCCTCTTTAATGTAGTGGTTCCTAAGCAAAAATTAGTGATCTTCTCCCTTCTTATGGTGGAAACCCTAATTTTTCACCATTATATTTTGGTGAACCTTGCTCCTTTCACCTTTATTTCTGATTTATGTTCTCAGATTTGAGTATTTATACATTTTCGAATTCATTTTAGTATTTACAAGTTTAATTTTCAATTGAATTTCATAAATTTAGAGGTTGAATTCATCAAAACCCTAATTTATAATTATTAAATTGAGCTTTTGGGTTGTCTAATTTGGATTAATTATTTCAAATCTGATTTGTGAACATTTAAATTTTCAATTTTGCATGTATAGATATTATTTCAATCAAATTACATAAATTTAGAGGTTTAATTCACAAAAAAACCTAGTTTATATTGGTTAATTTGGTTTGTGGGTTGCATAATTTTTTAAATATGATTTTTAACATTCATAATGACACTTAATAGATGTGATTTATTTTCTATTTCACATATGATTACATTGATTTTCACTTATATCTATCATAATCATGTGTTGGATAATGGTTTCTTTAATTTCACATTGCTTCTTTTCATTCATAGCACTTTGGCATATTGCATTTTTAGATTTTCCAAATTGCTCTCTATTAATCAATTAAATCTCAAAGATTATATCAATGGTTCATGTTGTTTTATGGTGATATTTTTTTGGGAAATGTATTTCATATGTAGATCATATCAAAGCTTTTGTAGATTCCACCCCTAGCGATGCTAATGGAAAACCTAATAATTGTACCTCTGCTAGAGTATCTAATGTGAATGAAGAAAGAGATAATACTCCTATCAATGATCTCTCTAATGGAGAGCAAGCTTTGAAGAAAAACATAGCACCATCTTCTTTTCATACACACAACCTAGCGCAAGGGGGCCAAGATCAAAATATTGGTGTTTCAATCTCTCTAGATCCCCCTTATTCCCCTAGAGGCTATCTTAATCATCAAAACACTTGTAAAGAAGATGATGTTATGCATTTCATTCATGATCTCTCCCCACATAATATTAAGTAAAGATTAGGCCTTAGATGATAAGGATCTTCCTTCTGAAACCATCAAAGAGAATATGCATGATGATAGAAAGGAGAATCTTCCTAAATAAGATTCCTTCTTCATATACTTTTCCCTTTGTTCCTTCTAAATAAAAATACTACAAATTTTAAAGAGATCCATTATAATGTTTCTCCTCCTTCTCAATTAAGAAATTCTTACAGGAGTGGCTATAACATAATATCAAAACAAGGTTTTAGAGGACAAGAACTTGGAAAATTTGAACAAGGAATTAGAGTCACTATAAACCCTCCTACACACATTACTAACAAAGGTCTAGGACATTATCATGATTCACCTCTGGATGATCTCCTTAGAATTCAAAACTTTAAGGATTATCTTGCAAGACATAAGACCTATCATTCATCTAAAGGTGCTTCTTCTTCAAACATTCCATATTGCTTACATCGCCAAACTAATGACCATGATATTGATAATTGTCGCAATTTTCAAAATGTAATGCAAGGACTCATTGATAATGGCATAGTCAAAATCATAGATGATAATTCATATTCTTCTAAAAAGCCTTGTTCTGCATCTCAAGAAACAAGACCTAATCCTATTGATGACCAAGAGAAATTAGCTATTATAATCTTTTGGAGATTGAAGTATGATAAGAATGTCTTTCCTTTCATTAGACTTAATTATAATTATAAGCATAAGAAAGGTGATTAACATTCTTTTTCATCGTTCTTACTCTCATTCTCTTGGAAATTGTAAAGCATTTAAAACATTTGTTCAAGAACAATATGATAGAGCTCACATAGCTCTTACAACTGATCTTGCACTCTTTTTTGGTGAAGAGGTAGTTCTTTGGCACTCCATTCACCATTCATGTTGCTCCTTATCCTATGACACAAGTGTAGTGTCATAAAATTGCGACCCTAGCAATTTACAACTGCATTAGGGTCCTCATGCATGCGAAATCGAATCCTCTAGCTTGATTGGAGACTAGAGAGTGCTTGGCTTGAAAAAACAACTTCTTCCTTGGCCTCCACATCACTCTATCTGCACTTTGCCCTAGAGATAGGGGTAGGACAGGGGCATGGTGCCCCTGTCCCTGTCCTATTTTGGGGCAGGACCTTCCTAGAGCATGCATTGTGGGTTGTGCAGTGAGCAGGAAATCTCCTTGATGTCGAATCGCATTAGGGTCCTCATGCATGCGAACTCAAATCCTTTAGCCTGATCGGAGACCAGAGAGTGCTCGGTTTGCAAAAACAGCTTCTTCCTTGGCCCCAGCATCACTCTGTCTGCACTCTGCCCTGGAGACAAGGGTAGGAAAGGGGCGTGATGCCCCTGTCCCCCCTTGGATAAGGGTGTGGAGCCCTTGTCCTCCCAGGACCCTACTCTATTTTGGGGAAGGACCTTCCTAGAGCATGCATTATGGGTTGTGCAGTGAGCGGGAAATCTCCTCGATGTCGGCCCATGATGAAATTCAAATCCTTCAAACATGTATTTAAGGGGGCATTCACTCTCTCATTTGCATAATTTGGATAGGTCGAAGTTGGAGAGATTCAAGTTGCATAAGCGATCAAGGATTCAAGCATTCTTTTCGAGCATTGAGAATTCTAAAGTCTCCCTTCAAGGCTACGTGTTGCATTCAAGTCAAGGATTCAACCATTGAAGAGGAGATTGATTTCAACATACAATTCCATACAAGCATTTCTATCAACATTGCTACTACAACCTCCCTTGAGGTGATTTACAATCCAGTCTTTCATTTATAGCTACTTGCAAGTACTTTCTTTCATTACTTGGTTAATTTCAAAATTGGGGTTTGACCTAAAGGCAAACCCTCAATCCCAACACATTTCCCTCTCTTTTCTGTGTGTAGGTTGTAGGTGCGCAGCTGTACTTTTGGATTCAGGCTTCATTTGCAGAGGCGAAAAAACCCTTTTCGTTTCGTGGATTTTTTGGAGGACCGTGTACATTCCCACCACGGTCCGGACAAATTTTCATCAAATTTGAAGGGCAACTTCATCTCAACATTTTACTACCAAATCCAGGTGCACAACTTCATCCCATACTTAGATCTCAAGTCATAATTGATTCCTTGTCACTTTTGCACTACATAATTCAATCAGTTCCTTTCCAAATCAAACAAAGGAAGAAGGGATCATCTTAACATTCTTAATTCATTCAGAATTCAATCTATCATCTTTGTGTGGAGATTGAATCTAGTGAATTATCCCTTATCTTCCTAATGTAATGATGAAAAGTGCTTCAAGGATAATCAATAGTGAAACTTTCATCTCTCTTTGAGGGAAAGGCTTAGTTTTCATCTTGATCTATCACTCATCATTTTCCCCACCATTACATTTTGGTGAACCGGACATCTTGCATGCTTTCCTTTGGACAACATTGCATATTTTTCATTTACAAGTTTTCAATTTTTGCAAACTTAGTGGTTAAATCATTCAAAACCCTAGTTTTTAAATTTAAAATTGAACTTGATTTGTAAAAATTGCTTGTGATTATCTTAGATTTGAAAATTGCTTTGTTTGTCAAATTCAATTTCCTCATTGTCTTGTTGAATTTGCAATTAAAATTTACAAAATTAAGAGGTTACTTGTTAAAACCCTAATTTTCAAAAATCATCTTGATCTTGTGCAAAAATTGGATTTCAATTTAATTTTAAGATTTTTGATCATTCTCAAATTTGTCTTCAATCCAACAATTCAAAATTTCAATTTCCCCCCTTTTTCTCAATATTCAGATTTCAAAATTAAGTGGCTAGGTCATCAAACCCTAATTTTTAAAATTAATTAGATTTTGTGTAAATTTCAAATCAATTTCAGTTACATTCAGATTTCTTAACATTTTCCAAGGTGTCCCTATCCATTAGATTTGACCCTTTTCAAAATTACAATTCAATTCCTCATTTTCTTCAAAACCCTAATAGGGTCTTATGTTCACATTTCTATCTTCATTTTACCCATCTAGAGATTGTAAAATTTGCCAATTTTTTGGGGTTAGCTTTAAAATCATCATAATATCCATCCTTGAAAATTTCAAAAAACATTGGTCGGACTTGTGCGTTCCCGCCATGGTCCTCGACTTTTTTTTGAAATTTCGGGAGACTGTTATGATTGTATTTAATAGCTTAAATCTAGAAGATTGGTTGATTTTATCAATTTTTGAACCCTCTAGAATCGGAAATACCTTCAAAAATCAATTTCAATGTTCAAGAAATTTTTTAAAATGAAGAGGTTAATTATTGTCTGCCCTGATTTTTAAAATTCTAATTTTAAAATTAAGTGGTATTCCCTTGACCCTAATTTTAAAATTTCCAATTTCCTTTCATTTTTGGAAATTGTGTCATTCCCTTCATCCAACAAAGTTCAAATTGTGTAATCATTATTTTCTTAAATTTTGCATTACTCAATTTTTGCAAGCTTTGTCCTACAATTCAAAATTCAAAATTTCCTCTAGTGCATGAGTTTTACCACTATTATTCCTACCTATCCTACACTCGTTAGACGAGACATTAGAATTAAGGCTTCCCAAGGTTTAATTACCAAGGAGATGGGGCCTAATTTGGGTGACTTCTTTAATGAGGATCATGCTAATTCTTCCCATCCTAATCATGTGCCCATTGATGGATCCCATCATGAAGAAGAAGCTTTAACTAGTGTTTCTTTAGACCAACTTTCTACATTAGACAATCAATTTGATAGTTTTCAATAATGGATGTCCCAAGAATACCCTAATAGTGAAGCTCTTCCATTAATTGAATGTCTTAAGCACATGCTTCAAAGTGATAAGAATGGAATTGATATATTGTGTGGCAGTGCACATATTGTTGATTCTAATGTCATGTCCATCAAGAGTTGTGCTAAAACCTTAGGTTACTCACAACCTTCAACACAAGTTAATTCCTTTGTTCCTTTTGACCAATCCTATTACTAGTATTCCTACTTTCACATCCAACATCATGGCTACTTCAACTCAAAATGTTATTCTTACAACCATAGGTCATGGGGGCAATCCCTCTTCTTCATTTAATCCTTCATCGTTACCTATGTCTTCCATGAGTATTCTTACTATTCCTCAACCAATCAGTGTGACACAAGGGGGCAATTCCTTCAACAACTTTATTCCTCCTTTAAGTGCCCCTTTTCCCACCCAATCATCACCAATTCCTACTTATCATAGTGTCCCACCACCTTATTCTCAGTCCATGCCTTATTTCAACAACATCACACCACCTTCTCAATCACCTATGTCTAACATGAATTCTTCTACCGAAATGACAATCAACAATCTTGTCCAAATTGTGTGTTGCTTACAACAATAAATTGCTTCCATGAGTCAATCCAAGTTTAGTGTTCCCACCTTTGATGTTGCGAGCCCACTTTCTCTTGATATTGTTAAAGCCATGCCACCTAAACATGTTGAGATCCCTCAGTTGGAACTTTATAATGGAAAAGGTGATCCTCTTACAAATGTCAAAACATTTCAAACCTTGTGTACTGGTTTTTCTTATGATCAACGATTGCTTGCAAAATTGTTTACAAGAACACTAAGAGATACCGCCTTACAATGGTATTGTTCTCTGCCTTCTTATTCTATCACTTCCTTTCAACAACTAGCAAATGCTTTCATCCAACAATTTCAAAACAACATTGGTCCTACAATCACTTTGACTGATTTAATGCATTGTAAACAAGATGTTAAAGAGAAAGTGACTGATTTCATTGGTAGATATAAGCATTTGTGTGCTCAAATTTCTTTTCATGTGCTTGATAATGATATTCAAAGAATTTTTATTTCTAATTTACAAAAATATATCAGGGAAAAGCTTCTTTTGTCTGAGTTTACTTCCTTTCCACAGTTGTGCGCAACACTCCACAATTATCAACTGGTTGTGAGTCAAATGGGGCAATCCACTCTTATGGCTCTGAGTGATAAGGGGGAGAGTGTTCAACAACCATTTGCGAAGTTCAAACCAACAAAAAGCTTCATCAAGTTCAATGATCCAATCAACAAAAACCATGTGAATGCTACAACAGGTGTGCCTCTTATTTCTAATTTTTTCCAAAGAGAAAGATAATTTACTCCTTTGAATGAATCTTTGCATAGTATTACGTCGCAGTTATTGCATAGAAATGTTATCAAACTTCCTCCTATAAAACAAGTTGATCCTTCCCAACTTCTATCTCCTCATTTTGATAACAATTCCTTTTGCCAATTTCATCGTCAACCTGGTCATGATACTGAGAAATGTTTTACATTGAAACATAAGGTTCAAGACTTGATTGATAATAATACTATATCTGTGGCAGGTGTGAATGATAAAGGGAATAAATCTGTTGCTCCTCCTAATCAAAATCTTAAGATTTTCACTGATCCCTTGCCATATCATACCTCTAACGTTATTAAGATTGTGCGTAATTCTCTCTCTTCTGAAACATTCATTTGTATGGCTCCAAACTTGGTTAATATGGTAGAAACACAAGATATGCTTAAGGATCCTTGTATTACATTTGACCCTAGTGAGACCATTAGAGCACCTGATGGCCCTTTATACATAGCTGCAAAGGTTAAGGATATCCCTTGTTGTGGTTCCCTGATTGATCCCTCTTGCATGGTTAATGTCACAACTGAAGAGTATCTTTTCACTTTATGATTGCATAAACCACTATATGATGCTTCTAATGTAGTAGTGAAGTTATTTGATGGCTTCTCTTGTCCTAGCATTGGTCTATCACCCTTCCTGTCGAAGTCCATACTAAATCCATGGATGTTGACTTTGTTATCATACCTTCCTCTGAGCAATTCCGTGTGAAGTTGGGCTATCCTTGTCTATCTTCCATGAAGGCTATTGCTTCTCTAATCCACAAGTGTCTTAAATTTCCCCGCAATGGAGAAATCATCACTATGAACCATAGCTTATTTTGTCCATCTGAAAGAAGCCCCGGTGTTCCTATTGATCTCTTTTGGCCTAAACAATTTCAGTCCCTTCCATCAAGGAGAGATTCTCTTTTTCAATCTTATCAAAAATGAAAGAAAGATATGATCTTATCCTTAAGTCAACCTAGATTGCCAACACTTGACATTCCTATTATTCTTCAAGATGAGGTTCTTCCCCTCTCAGATAGAATTAATCTTCCTCCTAAGGAAAATTGTCCACCTACTCCTATGGATGTGACTTTACCTTCTCTTGAGGAGAACACCAATATTCTTCCTAACGTTATACCTGTATATGGTGAAAATGGATAACAATAATAACAATATTGAAAGGCTAAATAAATCCAACCACAAAACCCTAGCCTAACAATCAACAAAGATCCACCATAACATATGAAGATTACCTAAGACAATGCAAATCACATGAAATCACAAAGATTATACCATCACATGTCCAATAGGGTTTTGATCTCCATTCTTCCTATCTCCATTGATCTTGCTTGATATATTTTCTCTCAGATTTTGTGTGCACAAGAGCTCAACAAAGAACGGAATGTGGTTGCAAGTAGGATCGTAGTGTAGTCAATTGATCAAGTAGTTAGCTCATTAGGATGCATTATTAGTTCATTAGGGTTTGATAATGAAGGAAGCATCTCTTTATATAGAAGACACTATATGAAATGGAGGGATAAGATTGAGAGGTGTAAAAGGAGGTCGGCTATGATTAGAGGGTAGGTAAAAGAAATAATAAAATAATGAAAGGGGTAGGTAGTGTATGAATTAAGAGATGAATGACATGTGTCATGGGTAGAAAAGGCTAATGAATTAATTAAATAAATAAATATTTATTTAATTAATAGAAGAAGTGGGATAATTAAATAAATAAAAATATTTATTTAATTTAAGAAAAGGATAATTTAAATAAATAAATGTATTTATTTAAATGAGAAATAAGGCTAGAAGAGGATAAATGAATTAATTAAATAAATAAAGATTTATTTAATTAATAGAAGAATTAGGCTTAGATAATTAAATAAATAAAATATTTATTTAATTAGACATGACAATTTTGGGTGTCTACATTTTGCCCCTCTTTGAGACAATGCGACTTGTCGCGTTGTTTCAAAGAAGATAAGATGAACTGATACAAATTTTCCCCAAGATGGGAATGATATGCCCCCTCGAGAGATTGGATGAAAATGTTTGAAAAGATTGCAGACAATCTCTCGATAAGAAAGAAAGGCGAGAATAGACTGACCAGATAAAGTGACAAAGTCACGGGATAATGAAGACTGACTTGGGAAACGAGGGCTGGGGCAGTCTATAAGATAGACCATGAGGGAAAGACATCCTCATTGTCATCTACACCTCCAAGAGACTAGAGTGCAGAGAGAGAAAAGAGAAGCAGCAATCAGCAGCGATGGCTTTGGTTCATAGATTCAATTGCGTTCACCGATTCCAGAGGCCAGCAGAGGCAGGAGAGCCAGTAAGTACCGCAAAACCTCCTTGTACTTTGATGCATTTATTGTTGTCATTAATGCATGTTAGGTAATGTAATAAATGCGCATTTATGTCAGGAAAGCACGTTTGTGTCCAAAAATGTGAATTTGTGTCTTCTAGGTCAAATCGGCAGTTCTGTGATGAACATACGTTGTTGATTGGATAAGCTACTGAGAGGATACACTCAAGCAGGTCCTCTAGGAAGACTAGGATAGATCAAGGCACTTTGTGATGAACAGTGAGTACCAAGATATAATACTTTGTGATGAACAGGGAGTACTAAAATATGAGCAACACTTTGTGATGAACAGTGAGTGCAAATGTGAGCAGCACTTTGTGATGAATAGGGAGTGCCAAACATGTAGTACTTTGTGATGAACAGGGAGTACCACTAGGATAGAAGCAACACTTTGTGATGAATAGTGAGTGTCACTAGGACTGAGATGATTGATTTGTGTGACTGCAGGAGTATTTGCCTATGTTGGAGTCACGGGAGAGATTCTCGTCGACACAGAGGTTGCGACCTGAGTTGTCGCTCGAGGACAGAGCTGCCATTGTGGAGATGGGTTTGAGACATGTGTTGTATGTGCCTGAGTTTCGGGCAAACATGGGTTTGCTGACTGCGCTGGCTGAGAGATGGCACTCTGAGACATGCACGTTTCATCTGTTGATGGGTGAGATGACAGTCACCCTAGAGGATGTATATAGGATTATGCGGATACCGATTGATGGGGAGCTGAATCCGTACGATCGAGACGGAGATAGGGATGCCCTTAGACGAGTGTTCTAGGATCCGGGACTCGAGATGAGGGTGGGACAAGTGGCATGGGATACCATGACATGGACAGGATTAGCACTACCAACAGTGTTGGCAGGAGTTATCAGTGGGTTCCTTTGTATCAGTTTTGTACCATTTTGTATGATGATGTAGACACCTGCGGGTGATTGTAGCCATATGATTTTGACATCATTGTATCATGAAATTTTATATATATATATATGAGATGATTCATGTTTGCAGCAGCTATATGCATGCGTACCTATGTGATGTATGTTTCTATGTGATGCTTATGATATGGATGCAAATATGTATATGATACAATGCAATATATATATATATATATATATATATATATATATATATATATTTTGTTCGTTTATGTTTTATATGTGTATGCATGATGCAAATGTGAATGTAAGTAATGCAGATGAATATGATAATGCAAATGTAAATTGTGCTAACAGGTGTTGTGTGCAGGATGTGATGCAGTTGTGATATCTATATGTATGTATGAATGCTTATATGTGGTAATGTAGGTGCAGCTACATGAAATGCAAATGTTTTTGGTGTGTCATTATACTCAGTCATGTAATAGTAGGCTACGCGGACTCGAGAAGGACGATGGAAGTCAATCAAGAAAGGGGGATGGAAGAAAGAAGATATGAAAGTGAAAGAGCTTCTTGTGCGTTATCATCATTGAGCTTTATTATGGCACGTAGGTTATGACAATCGAGGCATATGTTCGACCCAGAAAGTCATTATACCTGTTTGCATGGAGATAAGACAGTCACAAACAAGGAATGCCCCAATTCATACTAGACTCACAGTGTCCTCATATCCTTGGACAAGTCATAGCATTACTAAGAGACAATCCATAGACAGCAAAAGAAAATAGGTGACGATACCCCATCCTCGCCTTTCTAGTCAAAGACATCTTGGAGATAAAATCTCTAGTCAAAGACATCCCGGAAAAGCTAAAAGACATGTCACCAAAAGATAAAATCAAAAGAAAACCAAGACTCGACACCAACATCCACTGTAGTCCTCAAGTTTAGTGTCTCTTGTCACTTGTATAAGTCTTATTTGATTGTGGTCACAATGTTTACTTTCACAGAAATGATAGATAGCACTGAACCATAATGTTGTCTGAGTCTGTTGAAAGATTTGATTTGTTGAAGCCCATTGTTGTTGCTGTGTCTCATCTAAAACTGACTGAATCCATGAAACTGATACTTTATTGTGGAGAAGATGAAACTTTATTGCGGATCTGTGATGCAAATGCTGCTTTATTGCAGATTGTGCGCGGATAGACTGAAGAAAGTTGGAAGAAACTGTACTCCTCGAAACATGTGATGTTCTCAGTTCCACACCCATTACTAGACGTAGGATTTGCCTTAGCCTCAGATAGGATCTGATTTATTATGGATGGAAAAGGAGGTTTAATATGAATGGCTAACCAATCTTGGGTAGATCAATAACAAGCTATGATGGGAATGGGTAAGTTTATTATGAATGAATAGGTTGTGAGTGTGTGCAAAGTGAAATGATGAAAGAGAATCCTGAAGGAGGGAGGAGCAATGTCTCTACGCATGGTGCTAGTGACCCAGTTTTCACCATGGTACTTGCCCAGGGCGCCACCGAAGTGGTTTTCACCATTGGACGAAATTATTTCTCTTTACTTTTTTCAATTTTTCAATGTTTTTTTTTTTGTGTCACAAGGCGCCTGTTTGCCAGGTTTTCACCAAGTAACGATTTTTTTTGTTTTATAATTTATTTTTTTTATTTTTGAATTTTTTGATTTTTTTTTTGTATTTTTGAAATTTTTTATTTTTTTGTATTTTTGAAATTTTTGATTTTTTTTGTATTTTTTGAATTAGGATATTCCGAAGAGCTTATGTGTAGAATCTGCGAAGGTGCATGCTATTGATAGGATCCTCCAAAGGTTCACCCTCTGTAGTTGAGAGCTGATATGCCCCAAATCCATATGCTACTATAATGACGTAAGGACCAAGCCAAATTGGTTCGAACTTGACCTTCTTCTCTCTGTCTTGCTGATTTTTGGGATTTTCTCTGAGAACCAAGTCACCTACCTCAAATGTGTGAGGCTTTACCTTGTGATTATAGTTGCATTGTTCCTTGACTGAATGATGTGTAGCTTGATTGAATGTCTTCCTCGATAAAGGAATTGAGATAGAATTACTAGTGTGTGGACTACACAGGCCCATATGCGTGTCACCTGAAGAAGTTTGGGCATCCTTGATAACAAAGTCCCTTGAGGAAGCTCCATTAAAGGTCCATGATGTATCACCATAAGGGAATGGATGTATGGAACAAGTGGATGAGTGATGAAGGCTTATGACTGTGAAAAGAAGTGAAAGTATGATAGCATGATGGAACCTTAGGATCAACAAGTATGCTTTTTGATTTAAAATTTTAGAAATTTTGCCCCCAGTTATTTTGATATTAGGGGAGATCAACTCTTGCTCTTTTTGCTTCATAGGAGTTTTATCCTTGACTTTGATTTTTGCAGAGTCTAGCAGCTTTTGATTTTGATTTGGACTAAAGGACTTTTCTTTATTATTGACTTTTAAATTTTTCTTTTCATAGCTTGATTTTTGACCCCCAATGAGTAAGGGCCTTTGTAATTCTTGTTGATCCAAGTGTAGAAGTGGAGTGGAAATGGAAGGAGTGGATGAAATAGTAAAGCTATGTGAGTTCTCAAGAGGGTTGGTGATACGCTCAATAGATTCCTTTTTGGAACCACTCTTAGGACTATTGATATCAAGAGATGCTTGCACCACTAGAGGAGATTTGCATTCAGACTTAGTAGCCACAACACTAGGTGGTTCACACCCAATTCCTTGGCATTGCAAATTGTTTGTACATTGTTCCTGTGGACTGAATACCTTAGGAGATAGTGGGAGTTGATCAACATGAAAGATATACTCACCACATCCTAGGTCTTTAATCTTGAACTTTTTTTTGATCTCTGCTTGTTTTGATGTCGAAGCTTTCAATGACTCTGGATCCACATATGCTGAAGATGGAATAGCTTCTCGATTGACTGGTATTGTTATTTCTGATCTAGGTCATAGATTGTTGCAATATATGAATGGATTTGGGTCAGCTTTGACAGTCACTTCAACTCCATTGTGTCAAAACTTGATGCATCGATGATATGTAGATGGTACTGCGCTCATCTCATGAATCCATGGACGTCCCAAGAGTATGTTGTATGTGAGATCTAGATCTAGGACTTGACAAACCACATCCTTTGTAACTGGCCCAACTCTGAGAGGTAAGGTTATTGTGCCCTTGGATGAACGCTCTTCATCATCATATGCTTTGATGGTAATTTTGTTTTTAGAATTCACAGCTTTATCAGAATATCCCAATTGTTTAATAGTGCTCAATGTACAAATGTTTAGACCTGCTCCTCCATCTATCAGGACTCGTTTGATTCTATGTTTGTGTATGAAGGCTTCAATGTGTAATGGTGCATTATGTGGCTGACTTACGGAGGCATCATCGACTTCTGTGAATGTAAGGGAGTGTGGAATGGAAAGGTATCCCACCATGGCTTGAAACTGGTCCACGTTCAGATCAGTAGGAACGACGGTATCTCTCAAGGTTTTGTCAAGAATGGCTTTATGAGCAGGGGATATGCGTAAGAGCTCAAGGATGGAGATGAGCGCGGGTGTCTTCCCTAACTGTTCTACAAGGTCATACTTAGGTTTGGTTGATGAAGAAGCAGTGTTTTTATTTGAAGCACCTGGCAAAGTAATTTTACCTCGACGGGTTGTAACATGACATTCAGAGGTAGGTTCGGAAGAAGATCCAACACTTTTTAAGACAATCTTGGGTCTCTGGGTAGAATTCTCAAGGTTTTTATCCTTGATGATAATGGTAGAGACGTAATTGTCCATCGAGATGTGATTGATAGTTGAATCATAGTTGTACGATGCTCTGGTATAGTTAGTTTGATCCTTTGTGGCTTTAGCTTTTCCCTTGTCATGTTTTGGGAATGGTTCTTTAAACATCTCATGTTCTTGATTGGATGAGTGTCCTTCAATCGCAATGTCACCCCTATCAATGAGATCTTGTACGATGTTCTTCAATCGATGACAATTTCCTGTCTTATGACCCTTGCTCTTATGAAATTCACAATACTCATCATCGTTCCACCAATTTGGTTTAACCTTTGGTTCATATGGAGGAAAATCTGGAACTGTGATTACCTTGTTTGCCACTAGCTTCTTGAAGACTGACTCAAGTGGTTCTCCCAATGGGGTGTACTTCCTTCGTGATCTGGAAGTTGTTTGAGTATTCACCTGATTGTTTGTAGAACTTGATCCAGAAAAGATGACTTTGGGTCGCACTGTGTTGGCATCAACAACACCATCATTGACTGTGTTCTTGTTTTTATTCCAAAATCTTGGCTTGTCTTTTCCTTTAAAGTCATCTTTGTTTTCCTTGAATATCTTGATGACTCCTTGTTCAATTAGGACCTTTTCTGTTGCTAAGCCTTTTTCAATAACGTCCTTGAAGGTGGACAAACAAGCTTTTCTTAGATCATAGCCAATGTCTTTGTTAACATTCTGGGTGAACATTTCTACCATTTGTTTTTGTGGAATTTCACAAGAGCATCTGCTAGCTAGATTCCTCCATCTTTGTAAAAATGATGCAAAAGATTCTCCCTCTTTTTGCTTGGTGTTGCATAAAGTAGTGACTGATATGTCTGTCTCTATATTGTAGGAGAAATGTTGAATAAATGCCTCTGCTAAGTCACCCCATGACTTAATACCAGGTGGAAGTTGGGAGAACCATTCCATAGCTTGATCACCTAAGCTTTGTGGGAATAATCTCATCAAATATGTCTCTTCTGCTGCTACCTCAATGCAAGCTGTGAAAAATTGTCTTATGTGTGCCTTAGGATCCCCTTTTCCTCTATACTTATCAAATTTAGGCGTCACAAAGTGTGTAGGAAAAGGAGGCATTGGAATGCTCTTGTCAAATGGATAAGGACATATGTCTCTCATTGTGTATGTTGGCTTTGGTGTATTTATGTCCTCCATTTTCTTTTGTAAGTCCCTGATTTGTTGCTCCAAATTTCTCTTAGGTGGAGATCGACTTCTTGGACCATACCCCATGCTTGAGGCACCAATTGGAGGAGGAGCATGTTGCATATATGGATGATATTGATCATACACATGTTCATATGGAGGAGGTTTGTAATGACGCTGCGTATATGGACCACTTGGTATAGATTCATGTTGAGGAACCCCATATCTATTTTGCGCATGTATACCATATTCTACAAGCATGTCATGTTCCATTGTGTTGCCCCCAAATTTGACATGAGGTTTCCTTGTGTCCAAATTTTGAGCATGCCTTTGAACATCCAATTGTTTTGGTGGTTGATCCTTAGCATTGATATGTGATTGAGCATATTTCTCTGCATAAGACTTCCATAATGGTCTACGAAGGTAAGTATCATATGTTTGACCATGTGGATGTGGGACCTCTGGTTTTTGAAGCAAAGCTGATGGTGATTCAGGTACCATGTGTGGTCCTCAATTTCCTCCACTATTAGGTCTCCTTTGATCCATATTGGAGTGCGGTTGTTGCAAAGGTCGATTTTCCATTATTTGAGACATGTCAAAATCATGAGGTATCTTGGCTCCACTTTGTGCCATCATTTGTAAGAAGTATTGTCTATCCCTCCTCATTATTTCCTCAACCAATCGATTGAAATGGGGATTCATAATGGATTCTTCCACATCTGCTGAATGTACTGAAAAGTTGTCCACATTGTCATTGTGTGTAGCATTGTTGTTTATAGTGTCCATGTTCTCAACATTTGGAATGTTTCTATAGACATCCATGTCAGGTAATGTAGTATGATCAGAATTGAAAAAGATATCATTGTCATATTCATAAGAACTCATGTTTGCGGACTCTTGAGCCTCTTTAGTTTCTCTCCTAGATTTTTGAAGATGGGTTGCAACCATGAACTAGGTATTGACCAAGATGTGAGAGACTAGATGAAAAATGGAAAGAGTATGGAAGACCAAGAGTTGAATGGAATGTAAATGAATCTGAAGCGTACTTGCAATGCCCAAAGTGTAAGACCAAGTATGTATGTAGTAGAGTAGGTGTAACTTCCAAAGAGAGGATAGTTTCTCTTGATGAGGTAAGTTGACCTTGACTCTAAGTAAGACCAAATGAGACCCAAAGGTAAGAAACCTTGATGAGGGACCACTTAGCAAAGTGTTGTTGTATGTAGTGTGTTGACAAAGTATGATGAGGACAAGCAAGTGACCTTTTGACTCAAGTTTAGACAATTGTGAATGTAATGTGAGATGTAAAGCAATGATGGACTTTGTGAGACCCAAGGACAGGTTGAATGCTAAATGAAACCCTAGAGAGATGACCTAGGAAGCTCAAGAATTTTGAAACTGACTGTGTTTGCTTGCTGGACTGTAACAGTTTTTCAATTCTGGACACAGACGCGCCTGTATACCTCACAGACGTCGTTTCCCGACACAGACGCTACTCTGTTTAACACAGACGCGCCTTTGCGATTTTCTGTCAAATGTAATGTTTGCTATTGGAGTACAGACGCGATTCTGTCCTGCACAGACGCGGCTAGACAACACAGACGCTATTATGCCCGACACAGACGCGTTTCTGCAAATTTTGTGCAATTTTTCCAATCTGTGAAGTTGTTTTGTTGTGACCAAATCTGACTGTTTGACTATTTTTCGTGACATGAGGACACAGTGTTGATGAGGACTCAATGTTTGCAAGTGTCTAGACTCCAAAGTGACTCCAAGAAAGTGTGTTGTTTGATGTAAAAAATGTTTTGCATACACTTGAAGACACAAAAGACACAATGTTTTGTTGTTTGGTCTTGAATGTTTTGAATGTTTAAAATAAGTCAAGCACAATTCTTATGGCTAGCCAAGACAATAGTTGTTGATCCCACATGGGGTTTTACCCCCGAGGCTACACTATTCAGAGCGGATACTTAGATGCTTGACCTCACTGGCTTCACCCTTAGCACTCACTTCTCGGGTCAGCCAAGCATCAGTCCCCATGAAAACTCTCCATGGCGAACTTTGTATCTCTACTAAGAACCGTATGTGTGTGGGCCGCTACCAGAGGTCCGACCTCCTGCCCCAACAACTAGAAGGATTTGGGCCTCTAAAACAAAAAGGTGCTAGTAAGGGCATCCGCTCGTGTGGCCATACATGTGGCACTTTCAGCTCTGTAAATACAGAAGGCTTCCAGCCGGTAGGGGTTACGCCCTACAACTGATCAAATAAATTTGATCAAACGGGTTTATGGGGAGACATAGTGTCGGTATGAACTAATCAGCACACGTTATTCATAGTTTTCACCATGAATACATTTGATTATAGTGGTTCGGATGAGGTGGGTTTTCCTCGCTACCACTTGGGTCGTTCTCTTCTCACTAGTAGTCCTAATGACTACACGGGAAGAGAGGCCCTCTAAAGATTAAACAAAAAGAGCCTATTGCTCAAGACACAAAAGACAATGATTCAATTTTAGTGCACCAATGGAAGTGTTTGCTAGTCTATGAAAACAAGGCACACAATAAAAATCCAAAACCCTCGCCAAGGATCTGCAACAAAGAGTTGTTAGTAGTTTGGATTTGTTTGAAATAATCACCCCTTCCTGCATGCACACAAGTTAGGTAAATTTTAAAACCCAAAAGACTTTGTGAAAATAGGGGCCTTCAACCAAACGATTTTGCTTCCAAGACAAGTTGCACCAATTTTGTTAGCTAGATCTGAAAATGTTAGTCCAAAAATAAACCAGATCTGAAACCCTAAATGCAAAATCTGAAAACTGAATCAATGAAAAATGCAAAATTTCAAAACTGGTGAACACAGACGCGGTTCTGTGAATCACAGACGCTGATAAAAATCACAGACGCGCTTCCAAGACTCAGACGCGGATTAAGATGACATAGACGCGTTTCAGTAACACGGACGCACCTTTCGGAAACCTGCAAAATAAAATTTTGTCGAAAAGATGGACGTGATTCCAGATGTCGCAGATGCACCAGAAAATCAAAAACGCGATCCGAAAGTATGCAGACGCGAAAATGTCGAAAATGTTGTTGGAAATGCCAGATCTACAACTTCAAACACAAAATCTACAACCAAAGGTTAAATGCAAAAAGGACAAGAGTCCCACCGGGCGTGCCAAAATGTATATGGTAAAAATAGATAACAATAATAACAATATTGAAAAGCTAAATGAATCCAACCACAAAACCCTAGCCTAACAATCAACAAAGATCCACCATAACATATGAAGATTACCTAAGACAATGCAAATCACATGAAATCACAAAGATTATACCATCACATGTCCAATAGGGTTTTGATCTCCATTCTTCCTATCTCCATTGATCTTGCTTGATATATTTGCTCTCAGATTTTGTGTGCACAAGAGCTCAACAAAGAACGGAATGTGGTTGCAAGTAGGATCATAGTGTAGTCAATTGATCAAGTAGTTAGCTCATTAGGATGCATCATTAGTTCATTAGGGTTTGATAATGAAGGAAGCATCTCCTTATATAGAAGACACTATATGAAATGGAGGGATAAGATTGAGAGGTGTAAAAGGAGGTCGGCTATGATTAGAGGGTAGGTAAAAGAAATAATAAAATAATGAAAGGGATAGGTAGTGTATGAATTAAGAGATGAATGACATGTGTCATGGGTAGAAAAGGCTAATGAATTAATTAAATAAATAAAGATTTATTTAATTAATAGAAGAAGTGGGATAATTAAATAAATAAAAATATTTATTTAATTTAGGAAAAGGATAATTTAAATAAATAAATGTATTTATTTAAATGAGAAATAAGGCTAGAAGAGGATAAATGAATTAATTAAATAAATAAAGATTTATTTAATTAATAGAAGAATTAGGCTTAGATAATTAAATAAATAAAATATTTATTTAATTAGACATGACAATTTTGGGTGTCTACAATACCTATCCCTCCTCCCCAAGATGGACTTGGTCTCCTTCCTACACCTAATATTCTACCTTTATATGGCGCAATTCCACCTCCTTCCTCTTATCGAGAGAAGAGGCCTGCCTCTCCTATTGTTCAACCCAAAAGACCTCAACCTAAACCTTCCACTATAAAGGGGAACACCATTCTTATTTTTTCAAAGGTTCCTCCTCCTTATCAGCCTTCCACTTAGACCCGATAGAATCGTTGTATGAGAGAATGTAGATGAAGACGTTGTGTTCAAGCTCGTGAAGTTATCCCTCAAAATACTCAACCTCCTCAAACTCCAATAGTTGACATGATTCTGTTTTCTCCTAAGCAAGATGTCCAACCAACATCTCCAAATCATAAGTTGCATAAAACATGTGATGGTTTTTCTCCTATTCATTTTCTTGCTCCTCTTGCTTTAAACTTTGATGAAGAAATGGGTGAACATGTTATTCATAATAGCAATATAACTCCTAATGCTTCTAACAATGAGCATGAATATATTGATGTGGACAAACATTTATCAAATAAGTTTTCACAAACTTTAATCCTAGCTCCTAGAATTGAACAAAGTGACTTACAACATGAGCATAGTCCTTGTTTGGATCTTGTGATAGCTCCATCTGATGTGCTCAATGTCACTCCTCTTGCATGTTGCTCGCCTTCTTGAAATAGTGATCAACAAGATCGAGAGGCGGATGTCGTGCTAGATTAGCAATATTAGCACTACAGATCTTTCTCTCTCCTTTCTTTCTCTCTTTTGTGACCATTCTTCTATGTGTATCCTTGTTCTTCTATTGTTCCCTTAATGTCTACTTGGGGACGATGCAAAGCATTAAGATATTCTCTTGGTCTCTTTTATGTTGACTCAAAAGACATCCTCTCTTCCCTTTCTTCTAAGATAGCATCCTTCTTTGGGGAATGAAGATTATTATATGCATATACACACATGATATACATGAGCTATCATACAGCATACTGACCCTGAGTAAAGCGACACTACCTCGTGTTTTGTGTTCATTATCCTTAGGTGTATACCTCGATTGGGGGTTAAATCCTTGCGATAACATGCTCCCTCCTTCTCTTGGTTGTATCCTACCTTAAAGCAATCGCTCCCGATAAGGCGCATGCGATCGCTTTAACGTGGGGGCACACACTCCGCTCATACATTCCTTCTTGTGATACTTAGAATTACTTAGTGAACTTTTCTTTTCTTTGTAATCTTTTTATCCTTGTTTTCATTACTCATAGTGAAGGGAAATTTGCTACTTACAGTCATGGTTCTCCCCTTCTCGATCTCCCCTTTTACTTTGTCAATCAAAGTCGTAAGATCCTAAGTCCACTGGGGGCTTGACGCATCTTTCCTCCTTGACGTGGTGAAAGTCTTTCAATCTTGTTTCCTTGTACTTTATTGATAGTATCGACATACGCTTATACTCCCGCTAAAGTGGGGGCTAAATGTAGTGATAGGGAGGCTACCTCCTTTGCCATCAATTAGGATTCTTTGATGGTTGCTTCTATCCCTTCTTGGGTTCCAAGTCTATCCCTTTAGACTTCTAAGGGCTTCGCTACCATTTGTTTTCTTATCTCACCTTCCTCAAGCTCACAAGGTAAGATTGCTCACTATATCCTTGCAGGGGTGCAGGACAAACACACATGTGTTCTCTCTTTGCAAAACCACCCATCTTGTTTGGTTTGGCAAATACACTCCTTTCGGTTACACAATGTCTAAGTTTCAGGCGTATGGCCTTCTAGATCTTCTTCCCATTCTCAACAGATTCCTTCCCCCTGCAAGTTATCTCCTTCAAGTTACTAACACCTAGTCGGACTATCACCAAGCTCGCCTAGGGCCAGTTTGCAGGAATAGCTATTTCCATCTCCTGGACTCTTACCAATAAAACCCTACTGTACATACTTGGCTCTGCTTGACAATCTCCAATGATCATGTGGAGTCTCAAGTCAGAGCCATGTGATTATTGCAAACAGAGAACAAAAACTAAAAAAGGAAAGCTTTATTTATAGATTATGAGCTTATGCACGGGTTCAAGCCAGCCACTCACAGAATAGAGAAAAGAAGATTTACATTAACAACATACGAGAACTTCAAAGATTTTAAACACATTATTGCAAATCACGAATAGAAAGTAAATTCTGATTGGAAACCAAAAAATGGACTTCTCTATTGCTTTTCAGAAAAAACAAACAATCGTTCTCTCTAAGGCAATCAACAATCAATGACTCAACCATCAACCTCTTACAGATGCCAGTTGGGTCTTTTTATACATTTTTTCTTATGTTATGAACTTCTCCTATTGGACAAGATAAATCTCATTACCAACGGTTTCCATTTGCAACTGTTTCATAGGTTCCATCGGAACATCGAGGTAACATCCAAACAAGGTTACCGATGTCTGATGACAATCTCTAACTTGTCATATTTCCTATTGGGTCTTCGGCGGAACACCAAAATGGGGCTACTGATGACCAACGTCTTCACACTTCCGCTTCGCACTTTCCATTGGGTTATCGGTGTAACATTAGAACAGAGTTACCGATGTCCGATGGTGACACACACCACTTTGCACTTTTCTATCGGGCATCAGGATAGTAAGAAATCCCTTCATTCGATGGTTGATTCTTTCCTCCGCTTCTTGGGCATTTCCATTGGGTCTCCTCCAGACATGTTAGCCTGATGGTTGATGTCATCTTCCTCCACTTGTGCTTTGTCATCGGTCCATCGGTGTAACACTGAAGCATTCCTTCCGATAGCTGATGACATACTCCGGTCCATCCACTTTTCTATCGGGCGTAGGTGAGAACCTTGCCTGTTGATACCTGATACAACCGCTCCATGCCTATGCTTCCTCATCGGGTCATCGGGGTAGCTTAAAACTACTCGCCCCGATACCCGCTAACAATACTCTGAAGTGCTTCGCTCCCAATGCTTGCTCATCGAGTCATTGGGGTAACGTGAAACTACTGCCTCCGATATCCAATGACTCCACTCCATAATCTAGTGACCTCATCGGGGTAAGTCTTGCCGATCAGGGTACTTCTTGCCGATAAGGAAAATCTCAAAAACTGCCATAAACAACCAAACAAATGGACTTAGAGCTAGTCCTTATGTATCTACATGACCACTGGAAGGTCTCACAAGCCAAAATTGGTTAAGGTAATTTCAACCCTTAGGTTCTCCTGCACCATGTAGTGTCATAAAATTGTGACCCTATCAATTTACAACTGCATTAGGGTCCTCATGCATGCAAACTCGAATCCTCTAGCCTGATTGGAGACCGAAGAGTGATCAGCTTGCGAAAACAACTTCTTCCTTGGCCTCCACATCACTTTGTTTGCACTCTGCCCTAGAAACAGGGGTAGGATAGGGGCATGGTGCCCCTATCCCCCCTTGGATAGGGGCATGGCGCCCCTATCCCTATCTTATTTTGGGATAGGACCTTCATAGAGCATGCATTGTGGGTTGTGCAGTGAGCGGGAAATCTCCCCGATGTCGACCCATGACGAAATTCAAATCCTTCAAACATGTATTTAAGGGGGCATTTTCTCTCTCATTTGCATAATTTGGATAGGTCAAAGTTGGAGAGATTCAAGTTGCATAGCCAATCAAGCATTCAAGCATTCTAAAGTCTCCCTTCAAGGCTAGGTGTTGCATTCAAGTCAAGGATTCAACCATTGAAGAGGAGATTGATTTCAACATAGAATTCCATACAAGCATTTCTATCAACATTTCTACTACAACCTCCCTTGAGGTGATTTACAATTCAGTCTTTCATTTACATCTACTTGCAAGTACTTTCTTTCATTACTTGGTTAATTCCAAAACTGGGGTTTGACCTAAAGGCAAACCCCCAATCCCAACACATTTCCCTCTCTTTTCTATGTGTAGGTTGCAGGTGCGCAACTGTACTTTTGGATTCGGGCTTCATTTGCAGAGGCGAAAAAACCCTTTTCGTTTCGTGGATTTTTCGGAGGACCATGTATATTCGCACCACGGTCCGGACAAATTTTCATCAAATTTGAAGGGCAACTTCATCTCAACATTTTACTACCAAATCCAGGTGCACAACTTCATCCCATATTTAGATCTCAAGTTATAATCGATTCCTTGTCACTTTTGCACTACATAATTCAATCAATTTCTTTCCAAATCAAACAAAGGAAGAAGGGATCATCTTAACATTCTTAATTCATTCAAAATTCAATCTATCATCTTTGTGTGGAGATTGAATCTATTGAATTATCCCTTATCTTCCTAATGTAATGATAAAAAGTTCTTGAAGGATAATCAATAGTGAAACTCTCATCTCTCTTTGAGGGAAAGGGTTTGTTTTCCTCTTGATCTATCACTCATCATTTTTCCCACCATTACAACAAGTAGTTAACTTAATTGGGGGCTCTTTGTCATAAGTTGATTCTATTTTAAATATATTATCTTGGGGCATCAACACAATTCATTCTTGCTTCTATCTTATCCTTCCTCTCCATCTCTAAGGTTTCACTATCCCTTTTAGGGGTTGCATTTTTCATATTTTGATATCGTTTCTTGTATGGAAAGGTATCTCTTATGATTAATCTCTCCTTATGGGAGTTTGTGATCTCTCTCTCTCTCTCTATAAAAATTACCTCTTCTTTATAGTTGCATTTTACATATATTTGTCTTTTCTTGCATTGAATATTCCTTCATGTGAGTATATTGTGCATTTCCTTATGTCTAATCTCTCCCCTTGGAGGTTGTGTAATTCTTCTCATTGTCCCTGTGCTTGGGGGGCATTGATCTTTCTTATCCTTTCTAAGAATCCACTTTTCCTTTGTTGAGTGGTGTTTGTTCATAATTTGATGTCATTCCTTGTGTGAAGTTGTTGTTTTCTCAAGGATTCTTTCTTATGCAAGAGGTGTGTATCATTGCCTAAAACCTCCTTTCCACTTGGAAATGTATATCTATTATAAACTTACCCCTCACATCGGGTCAAAAGTGTGTCATCCTTCATCAAGAATCCCTTTTACCTATCAATATGAGGAAGATATGCATTATTGTTCTCCTTCCCTTCTTTTGGAAGAAGATGTTATGTTTGTTCAAGAACTCGTCTTGGTGGTAGATGTCTTTTGAGCAATGATCTATTTTCCTCCAAGGATCCTTTTTACACTTGTTGCAAGATTTTTTTTTTTCAAATATCTTTTCCTTGCTTGTAAGAGTATTTCCTCTTTAGCTTGGATTTATGGACATTGTTCCCTAAAGGATATTTCCTTGGTGTTTAAGGTGGGTATCCTTGTTTCTAGATTCTTTGAGACATCAACATAGGGCTATGTTGATATCTTAAGGGGCAGGGGGGTATACATATCTCCCTCTTTGTACTATATTGTATTATATTTTTCAATGTCTCAAACAGGGTGTTCATTCTCAAAACCAAAAAAACTAACTCTTACACAAGATGCTTCATGCCCAAAACTAGGCGTAGCATTGATATATGTCTTATACGGGGTGCACATTCTCGAAAACAGAGAAAACAAACTCTTGCATGAGATTTCCTTGAAACTAGGCATATATTTGTCTTAAATGGGGGTACACATTCTTGAAACCAGAGCAAACAAATTCTTACATGAGATGTTCTTGAAACTAGACTCGCCCCTTGGCATTTTCATTTTCATTACATGTCTTAAATAAGGTGAAGAATGCTCAAAACCAAATGAAAAAAACTCTTATGCGGGATGCTATACACTTAAAACCAAACATCACTTGCACACAGGAACAAGGGTGAGTGGAAGTAGTAAAACACATCTAGACTATTCCTACTCTTCTCCCCAACATAGATCACCTAGAAAAACACTTCTAGAATGTGTATCCATGTCCTCTCTCATTCTTCTCATGGATCACATAGAAAAGCACATCTAGAATGTGTATCCATGCTTCTTCCTTTCTTCTCATGAGCTCATAGCTTTTTCTATTTGTAGTTCATGGATGATGTGTGCTCTTGCTCTTTTATGTGATCGCTTGTGATGCAGCCATAATCAGTAGCCCTCAAAAGAGAATTGATTGGCTTACGCAGCAAGAGCAACACAAGGAAAGCAACAAGAAAACATAGCAAAATTACAGAAACATATCATATTATTGTCTTAAAACTTTCGGCAACCAACCGGTTATCATCATACTTGATCATCATAGAACATCTGGTAGTCAACCAGTTACATACAAGCTACAAGCCGGATACAATCCAACTGGGACTCTCAAAATCAACCAGATCACCAATCACCAATCTCAATCCTTATTATGATTTCTACTTCCTCCCCACTACAAATGATTACATAATACCCTATACATACCCTCTAGAACATATCCAGCTTGGCCATAAAAGATTACATTTACCAATGTAGGAAAAATGAAATGTCTAACTAGGTCGGTCCTAAGAATGAAAGAAATTCTTCCAGAAAATAACAACCAAGAAGTGTGGATCAGCAGGAAGGTCGGCCACATGCCAAAGAACATCGGACAAGACCCCAAATAGATCCACACACCAAGAACCACTCCGATAATGAAAGAAAACCAACCGGTAAGCACAAGAACTATCCAAGAACCCAGAAACAGTCAATTGGGAGTGATAATTAGCCAAAAAAGAATCCAAATGGACTAAAAATTTGGAATTAAGCACATGAACAAGCCTAGAACCCAAAAATAGGATTTCTAATGAAAAGTAAGCAACTACCGGTACCTACCGACATGAACACAGAAAACTGCACACTAAACTAAACAAGAACTAAACTGAAAGGGAATATTTTGGTTGATGCAAGATTTCTCAAAGACTGGGGATGCTCCTGCATCAGACACCCCAAGTAGAAAGAGATGTTCCATGAGAGGCAACTCATGAACATAGAAAAGGATTCGGGATAAAGACCCCATGCTCATTTCTAATCGAAACATCTTCCTTATCTGCAAACCTCTTCTTTAGCTCCTCTGGGACTTCAATCGACTTCTCTAGCCCCCGACTCTCTTTGTTTCTCTTTCTTTGCTTCAGATATGCACATTGTGTCTACTTACTACTCTCTTTCTTTTGCAACTCTGATTTGTTTCTGCCACAATATCTCATACGGTTTGCCACTACAAACTTTTTGTCATCTGGTTCTATCTATCCATCAAGCTTATTCATTAGATCCTTCTGCAAACTCATGCCACCTTCGGGTATAACCTCCACAACTAGTTTCGGAGTACTGCAACTTTTCTCAAGATTCAGATTCTTCACCTCCTTCTCTTTCTCCTTCAATGAAGTCAATGTGAACTTATGCTCGTCCTTCCCAATAGTGATTAGGTTTCTTCTACAGTCATAAATAGATCCTTTATCAAACTACCAAGGTCTTCCTAACAAGACATGACAAGCACTCATAGATACAACATTACATAAGACCTCATCCCGAAAAGGCCCAATATTAAAATTCACCAAACATTGTTCCTTTACTTCTATCTTTTGATCATCTTGTGACCAACTTACCTTGTAAGGACAAGGATGTTCAAGCCTCTTCAATCCAAGCTTCACTACCGTCTCCTCAAATACCAAATTATCAGTACTTCCATTGTCCACAATAACCTTGCAACACTTACCACCTGATTTGCACACAATTTGGAAAAGACTCTTTTTCTGAGTAGATCAGGTATCCTCACTGCTCTGGTCCATCATGACTCTTCTAAACATAAGGGATTCTCCTTACTCTGGTGTACAGTCAGTTCTAATAACTTCTTCTTCCAGTTCCTCATTTTCCACACAGCTTCTTGCCATTCCCTGCTTACATTCATAAAATCTATGTCTGGTTTCCCCACACTTGAAACATTTGCCAAGAAATTCAATTCTCTACCGGTACTACCACTACCTTTCCTTTGTATTTTTTGTTTCGGTTCTTTAATCCACTTAGGTTTTGATTCTTCTTCACCATTTTGCTTCTCTGTACTCATCTATCCCTTGAATCTCTCCTTCCCTCTAGGGTTATTCGACTGTCTTCTTCTCATCTTCTCCTCAAACTTCAAAGCATACTGGTAAAAAATTTCAACTGTGGAAACCCTCAACATACTCATCTCATCTTGAATGTTAAATGCAAGTCCATTTATGTACCTCACCACCTTTTCTCTATCCATCTCTCTATGTCCAAATCTAATCATCACCTTGTAGAATTCCTCTGTGTACTCTTTCATAGTCATGTTTCTCTATTTCAGGTTCTTCAACTTCTTGAACAATTCCAACTCATAGTCTCTCAGTATGAACTTGGCCTTCAATCTTGCAACCATCTGTCTCCACTAGTTGATCTTCATTTCACCATTCTCCACTCTGTCTTTCTGCAATTCCTTCTACCATAAGTCAACATGCCCTTTCAACTTAGTCTATTCCAATCGGACTCTCTACGAGTCCTTGATATCCTCAAACTCAAAGTAATCCTCCAACTCTTTGATCCAATCAATCAGATCCTCCGGGTTCAGCATTCCAAAAAAAATTGAAACTCCACTTTATGAACTTTACTTGCTTGCACCATTGCTCTCAGGAATCTTTCCTCTCTTCTGTCTTTTGGTCGTTTGGCCTCTTTAGCTTCAAGCTCTTCATCGGCTTCTTCATACTCATCCTCAGACTTAGGGTTCCTCCACAAACTAGCCAATGTGTTCCGGATTTTGTTCCTCGCCTCATTCTTGAAGTCCTCCATCATCTTCTCTACCCTTTGAGGGTTCGTCCTTCTAGGAGGCATCTCCCCTTCCGCACCGATGAACTGCCTCAACTCGACAATCTGACTCGGATTCAATTTCCTCTCCTCGACGATCTATTGAACACACTCGCAACTTGCCTCCAATCAACAATATGTCCACCCAAAGGAGTGCCTCAAGGTTTGCAAACAACTCTTCCACCAACCAGTTCATAACTAACTCCGATATGAATTGATGCAGCCATAACCGGTAAAACCCTCAAAAGAGAATTGACTGGCTTATGCAGCAAGAGTAACACAATGAAAGCAACAAGAAAACATAGAAAGATTACATAAACATATCATATTATTGTCTTAGAACTTTCGGAAACCAATCGGTTATCATCATACAATCATCATAGAACATCTGGTAGTCAACCAGTTACATGCAGGCTACAAGCCAGATACAATCCAACCGGGACTCTCAGAATCAACTGGATTACCAATCACCAATCTCAATCCTTATTTTGATTTCTACTCCCCCCCCTAAAAATGATTACATAATACCCTATATATACCCTCTGAAACATATCTGGGTCGGCTACAAAAGATTACATTTACCAATGCAGGAAAAATGAAATGTGTAACTAGGTCGGCCCTAAGAATGAAAGAAATTCTTCTAGAAAATAACAGCCAAGAAGTGTGGATCAGCAGGAAGGTCAGCCACATGCCAAAGAACATCAGACAAGACCCCAAATAGATACACACGCCAAGAACCACTCTGGTAGTGAAGGAAAACCAACTGGTAAGCACAAGAACTATCCCGGAACCCAAAAACAGTCAACCGGGAGCGATAACTAGCTAAAAAAGAATCCAAATGGACTGAAAATATGATACCAATTGTTAGATACTTGATCAGTCCCAAAGACACTGAGAGGGGGGGTGAATCAGTGTCTAACCGGTAGATGAAAGATTTAAACTTGTTTGCAACTTTATAACCCAAATAATATATCGGTAAACAAATAATAATGCAGTAAAGAGAAACAGAAGTATAACCATCAATACACACCATAACACAGATATTTTTAGCGAGGAAACCCGGTAGGGGAAAAACCTCGGTGGGATTTGTGACCCACAATATTTACTCACTAGCCAATATGAATAAATATTACTTGTACGATAGGGGCTTGCACATGCATGCAAGAAGGCCAACTACCTAGAGCTCACTGCTCAATACAAAAATGGAGTCTCACTTACTACACAATTGGATAATTAAATCCAATGACAATGTACTCCTCAAAATAGCATATGCAATGCTGGATCCAATACCGGTTTAAGCTCTATCTGATACCTCTGCCATAAACCTTGCTTCACTCTGCTCATATGATAATTACATCAAAATGCATATATAGTTCATTCGCTATCATAACCTATCACATCACATATATCGCTTCCTTACATTACCTAATTACATTTCATAATGACCTACAATATCTCATGCATATATGAGTCTTTACAATACATGATGTCGACTATACAAATATAATTACAATACAAAACAATATTATTTCGAGTCGGCTTAGAGTGCCAGTATGATATGTTATCGGTGTAGACTGGATGCCACTATGAATAAACTTGTAGTGCCTGTTGGTGCTGGTAGATGATGTTTGTTGCCGGTATAGCCTGTGAACCATGTTACCAGTTGGTTGCTATCAATGACAACATCAATTATTCTCATCTGAGTGTATAATGCCAACAATCTCCCCCTTTGGCATTGATGGCAACACTCATGAGAAAAATCCAAAAACTGATATCCAAAATGAAGTCCAAAAACTGATAGTGCTCCCCCTGAGCAAATGATCTCCTTCTGTACATTTTTCTCATACACTACTCCCCCTTTGACATCAATGATAAAGGATGTCAAAAGAATCAAAGAATTTTAAAATTTACCTAGAATCTTGTAACCGATTATGTACAATCTGGAAAATGTCTGCCAAAACTAAGTTAAGACCTTGCAAAAACTTAGTATTGTCAAAAATTATAGTCTCTGTCTGCCGGATCATACCAGTGAGATAATGCATCTATTACTCTGGTGATCTTTCTCCTTGAATAGATGCCTTAGATAGCTCATTACAGTGTGTTAATAAGTTGTCCAATCTAGGACCAAGCTTGTTCTTCAACTCCTGGGTTTTCATTCTTAGCCTTGATTTCTCCCTTTCCAATTTCTCAATCTTCTCTTCATAGATTGCCATTTCCTAATCCAAAACTGAAGTAAGTTCTGAAGAACCAATCATATTATCAGCTATATCATCAATTTCCTTTTATGTTTTCCTTATTTCCTCATCAATATCCTCGGTTAGATGGTGAGGCTTACATGCTTCCTTGTACAACTCTTTGTATTCCAGAATGGTGGAATTAAGTGTCGGTAACAAAGAATCAATTTGTCTTGTATAGTCCTTAATTGTTTTGTCAAAGAAATTATCCTTTTCCTTATTTTCCCTTTCCTTAATGGTCTCTTCATTTATTTTATCCACACTTTGAATGTTAGAAGCAATGAATTTGGACAATGTGTCCAATTTACCTAAAGATCCATCAATATGATCAACTTTACATGTTGGTGCAATCATTTGCAAAATTGGTAAAGAATCATCAATGGCCTTAAATGCCAAGGCATTGCATTCTATAATCTTTTTTATTGAATCTAAAAGTATATCTGTAACATTTGATGGTCTATAATCCATAGCAAAAGTGCTAGGTGGAGTGCTTGGCTCTGCAATTGGTTTCTTTTCTTCTTTGGATGTCTGCACAGTTACCTTGACCTCTTTTGTTGCCTTGCTTCCATCCTTAACCTCTTCTTTATTCACTTTTTCTTTCTTATTCTCATTCTTGTTTTCATTCTTATTTTCAACCTTACTTTTTCTCTTACTATCTGCCAGTTTAGATATATTTTGTTCATGCCTTGTTTGTGTTCCATTTTCTGCTTCTGCTTCTATCGGTATTTCAGTGTTAAGTTGAGTATCATCAGGGATTGATTTATATTTCTTAACTTCACTTGTCTCCTTGTCCATTACAATATTAAAATCCCGAGTGTCAACATTCATTGTAAATAGAATGTCTGATTCGGGATCAACATTATCTTCTTTTACTTCCTCTGACTTATCTTCTCCAGGTTGACTATCCATTTGTACCAGTGCCTCTGAAATTATTGGTGGGGTGTCCTGTGCCGGTGGCGGTAAGTTATCCTCAACCATGATATCAGGTATACTGCCAATTTGGCCTTTACCTTTATCTACCTTATGATATACCTTAGTAAATGACTTATCCACCTTTTGTCTATCTTTCTCTTCTTTCTTTTCTCTCTCAACAAAAAATATGTCCCACTTATCAGTCATTTTAGTTTCAATTTCTTTAACTTTGTTAGCCATAAGACTAACTTGTCGGTAACCACTCACAAAAATAGTTCTATTGGCTTCAGATATAAGGTCATCAATTTATTGCTTGGAATTAACAAGATGCACAGCTAATAAAGCTTCTACCTTCAATTTCTTATCAAGTTCCATAACAGACATTCTCTTTGCTTCAAGTCTTAAGTATAAATCATTTGGTAGAACATCTATTACCTCAATAAGGACCTTCTTGTAGATATCTAGATATAGAATAATACTTTTTTCTATAGTTTCCTTATCCGAATCTTTAAAAGAGTGATAAAATTTATTTGCATTGTTGAGGTTACCGTCTTGGGTGATTTCATTGACTAACTCTTCCAGTGAAAGAGTATCTGGTTCCTTTGGTTCAGATTTCTTCTTTGGAGTAACTTTCTTCTTAGGACCACTAGGCTCTCTTGCAGCCTGTTGCTTCTTTTAGAGTGTCCTTGATTTCTTAGGAGATGGAGCAGGTGTCAGTGAGGGTTTTCTTTTCTTCCTATCCACTCTCTTGAATTCAGTTGCCTTGTCATTGTCAAAATCAGATGAGGTAGACACAGGAGAGATATGTGCTACCAGTTTTTGTTCTGATTTACTTTCTTTTACACTTGCAGCAATAGCACCAAGATTCATTAACCCCTTTGTAACATCTTTTACAAATTTAGAAGCATCTTTTATTAATTTTTCTCTTTTCTTTCTCTGCTTCTGAATAGCAACACCACTCTCTATAGTTTCAGCATTACCAAATATCTCTTATGTTGGTTCCGGTGGAGCATCTAGGAGTATTCTAGCATATGAATCTAAGATGTGTGAATCCACCTCATATCCCATCTCTATAATCCAGACAGTTCTAGGTCTAACTGCCTCCATCTAAATTTCATCTCTTTTGATAACAAAGCATATTTGTTTATCATACTTATCAACAATCCTTTGGGGAATCCTTTCCCTTTGTCTCATTTTAGCTTGAAAATTCTTGAAATACTCTTTTACCAGTTTGTCACTATCAGATCCCATGTCGGTAATTGCCTCCTTTATCTATTTTCCAACATAAACATCATAGGCAAAATCCTTATGTCCAATATTGGGAATCTCCTTTGAGAAGTAAAGCATTAAACACACAATCAGATTTCCAAATTTAAAGGTTCCCTTCTTATCTCCTTTTATTTTATCCAAATTATCTAGCAATTCATCCTTTAACCATTCACAAATGTCAATTTTTGCATTATTCAAGATCATCTCATGAGCACTATGAATGCATAAACTAGATACACAATTCAGTCTGTTAGTATGAGCAACTTTATAACCAATGACCATACTTGCAAATTTAACATTGTTATCTTTTATATCATTGACCCTAAGTGATCTATTGTCAGATGTAGCTCCGGTTAAGCTCATAACCTCTTTGTTTTGAATTTTCTTTTTCTTGTCAGGCCTAGTGTCGGTGGAGGGTAAACCAGAAACAACTCTTATAGCTTCCTTAGTGATCTTAAATACTGAGTCTAACCACATAAATTCACCATGAACCCTGCTAAGAACATAGCAGATTGTTTCATCTAAGAATTACGACATATGGAGCATGTCAATGAACCCTAAAACCTCAATAACCTTGTGTTCCAGTTTAACTACCCCGTGTTTGTCAGTGATAACATTTATGAACATATTCTTCAAATCTTCAAACCCTAAACTTTCAATGTTACAATGTATGTATGCCCTAGGGTCTTCAACAAACGCAACTCCCTTCGGGATTCTAGAAAATGAACCAATGGAGTCATCTAGTTTTTCTATCTTAGGAATTATTTTGAAAATGGGTCTAGGTCATTTTATGTTCTCCACAATGGTAGGGTTTGCAATGAATTCAGGAATGGAGGATGAAGAAACCATTCCGTAAGATAAATACCTTTTAGCTGAGAAATCCTTGAATGCTCTGAAAAATCTTTTGTTGCTTCACCTTTGGGATGCCTTTGCTCAATTTCACTCTCTTCGAATATTTGAATGCTTGGTGATTTGAAATGAGAAGTTACAGTGCCTTTATAACCAAAAAGTTAACTTACAGTCGCAATAAATGCTTTGTCGGTGAAGTGAAAACTCCACATATCTGTCGGTAAAGAAGAATTATAACTTCTTACCACCAACTGAGGGTAAATGCATGATTTTCAATTAGTTGCCTTACCCCTAAGGATTATTCCTTAGTTAGATGAAGAATATCCTGCCGGTGCAGGATTGCTCTGTTCTGTCGGTCTAGAGACAGATTCATCAATTCTCTAATCTCTCTTTCTGATCCATTGTTTACTGAATTCTTGATTGATTTCATTTACCTTTTCTTTGCCTTTGTCATTAGATCATTTATTGTTCGTCGGTGTTTATGGTGAAAATGGATAACAATAATAACAAAATTGAAAGGCTAAATGAATTCAACCACCAAACCCTAGCCTAACAACAACAAAGATCCACCATAACATATGAAGATTACCTAAGACAATGTAAATAAAACAAAATCACAAAGATGATACCATCACATGTCTAATAGGGTTTTTGATCTCCATTCTTCCTATCTCCATTGATCTTGCTTGATATATTCGCTCTCAGATTTTATGTGCACAAGAGCTCAACAAAGAACGGAATGTGGTTGCAAGTAGGATCATAGTGTAGTCAAATGATCAAGTAGTTAGCTCATTAGGATCATTAGGATGATTGATTAGGGTTTGATAATGAAGGAAGCATCTCCTTAAATAGAAGACACTATAAGAAATGGGGGGATAAGATTGAGAGGTGTAAAAAGGAGGTCGGCTAGGATTAGAGGGTAGGTAGAAGAAATAATAAAATAATAAAAGAGGTAGGTAGTGTAGGAATTAAGAGATGAATGACATGTGTCATGAGTAGAAAAGGCTAATGAATTAATTAAATAAATAAAGATTTATTTAATTAATAGAAGAAGTAGGATAATTAAATAAATAAGAATATTTATTTAATTTAGGAAAAGGATAATTTAAATAAATAAATGTATTTATTTAAATGAGAAATAAGGCTAGAAGAGGATAAATGAATTAATTAAATAAATAAGGATTTATTTAATTAATAGAAGAATTAAGCTTAGATAATTAAATAAATAAAATATTTATTTAATTAGACTAGACAATTTTGGGTGTCTACAGTCGGTACACTCTTGCTTCTACAAAATTTTGTAATATACCAAATTTTGTTACATGCATAACAAGTTACATTGTTTCTTTGAATAACTTTTCCATAACCTTGACCGATTTGAGTTCTGCATTGATTAGATAAATGTCCAAATATACCACAAACATAGCATTTCACATTCATTCTGCAATTGTCTGAGTTATGACCATTTTTATTGCATTTGAAACATTGATCGGTGGATGAGTTTGTATTCTGATTATTCCTAAATCTGTACTGATTTTCTCTTTGACCAAATTTGTTGCAATTAAAACATTTTCCATCGAATTTATAAGAATTAAGTTGCCTTACCGGTTTGTTGTGATCATGATTGTTTGCAGTTCCGGAACTTTCTCCATGTTCAAATCCAAGTCCAACTGTTTCTCCATCAGGTTTCTAACTTTTCAGCATATCATCAAGCTTATCTGAATTCTTCTTGAATTTGTCTTTGTATTTATTTGCAATGACCAACTCACTTTCCAGAGTGCTAACTTGTCTATTAAGTTCCTCTTTATCATGTTGCATGTGAATCAAATCTATTTTGAGCATATCATTTTCATAACTGAGCCTTAGAGATTCATCTGATCTTTCATTATGTCTTCTGGCCAAATCTTCTTCATTCCTCTTTTTATCTTCAATATCCTTGCATAATCTCATGGTTAAATCTTGCATCTCATTCTTCATGTTACTGTTCTCTTGTCTCAATTTTTCTGCAATATCTCTAAGAGATTCTTTTTCTTCATCATCTTGGTTTCGCAATTGCACATGTAACTCTTTTCTCTTATTCTTTGCTATCACCAGGTTTTCTTGAAGTGCTTTGATGAATTCCTGAGTAGTTCTAAGTTCATCTTCTAGTTTGATATTCTTCAATTTTTTTGCATCAAAATCTTCAAGAGCTCCTTCCAACTATTGTCTCAAACTTTCCATCAATACCGGTTTCAGAATCTTCCTCAAGTTGTTAGGCTTTTGCAAATAGAGGACTAGGCTTTGATACCAATTGTTAGATACTTGATCAGTCCCAAAGACACTGAGAGGGGGGGGGGTGAATCAATGTCTAACCGATAGATGAAAGATTTAAACTTGTTTGCAACTTTATAACCCAAATTAATATTTCGGTAAAGAAAATAATAATGCAGTAAAAAGAAACAAAAGTATAACCATCAACACACACCATAACACAAATATTTTTGGCGAGGAAACTCGGTAGGGGAAAAACCTCAGTGGGATTTGTGACCCACAATATTTACTCACTGGCCAATATGAATAAATATTACTTGTACAATAGGGGCCTACACATGCAAGAAGGCCAACTTCCTAGAGCTCACTGCTCAATACAAAAATGGAGTCTCACTGACTACACAATTGGATAATTCAATCCAATGACAATGTACTGCTCAAAATAGCATCTACAATGTTGGATCCAGTACTAGTTAAGCTCTATCTGATACTTCTGCTATAAACCTTGCTTCGCTCTGTTGGATCTCAAATCAACGGATTGGATAGGTTCTAAGGAAATGCCAACTCCTATGATCAAACCCTCCAATTTGACTTGGCCAACTTATAGAGTGAACCTATTTGGTTACTAACTCCCTCACTTTAGGCTCTGCAAGACCTAGGCAGGTATACCTATTCACTAGTAGCTTTTGATAACTAATGCTTTTTATAGCAGACTGATTATTTTGATCTAATTGACCCCTATTTCGGAATGACAAAGGTTCCTAGAATAGATGTCTTTTAGATGAGTTCAAGATTGTTGTTGTGGAAGCTATTCAATCTTTGTACTTGAAATTTATATGTATACACTATTGCTAACTGATTCTATATACCCTATTCAACTACTCCTATTGCTTTAAAGTAAAGGTGATTGGTATGGTAAAAGATATGATTTGTGAATGACCAGTGTCTTTCCTATTATTTGGGCTACATAGTCTTATATTTCTCTAGGACTTAGAGTATGATTTGTGAAACAGTTTTAAAACCTACCCCCTTTGGTAAATATGTCAGTTACTATTTCTTATGAGATCTGATAAATATTTATATCATAAACTGCTTGAATGAGTTTAACCTTAACCTTAAAGGACCATCCAAGGAAGAACTACAAGGAACAATTACAATTCACAAGTAGAGCCTTTTAATCCAAGTTTATAACATAAAAACATAAACTTCACTGTTATAATATGAATAACCTTATCTACTTTAGATAATATCACAAACAACTTCCTATAGAAGATAAGACGATCCACAACACATATGCAGAGAAAACAACTGATTCTATTAGAGTTTCGAAATAGTACAATAGTTTGCCAGAGGCTATAGTATTTATCTGGTATTCAATCTTCTAAATTCTTCCCTATATCTACATTTTTTAACCACTTATATATGTGGTTTAATGGACACCATACCCATTTCGGGGTGAAAAGTCACCATTTTACATTAAAACTAACAAAACCCTTTGAAATTAATATGCAAACTAGTTAGTCAATAACCTTGCTTTTAGCTATCTTTCGGGTTTTTGTTTGTTCGGCAGCCTTAAACTTAAGATAAGAAACTGAATTTTTTTGTGTTGGTAGGAAACATCCACTTCTAAAATGGGTCTTCATCAAATTTGATATTTGCATACATTTTTATTCCAAGTTGACATATTCTTTCATGTAGGTCGAAATAACTGGCTTTTCAGCCTTCTTACGGTCTTCTATATGGTCTACAGCCAAAAACACACTGTAAAGATCTAATATTTTTACTGGAGCTTGGAAACTTGATTTTGTGAAATGGGTATTTCTTATATTTTTCATTTTTCATTCATTTTAATTCTCTGTTCATATCATCTTTTCTATAGATCAAAAACACTAGTCTTTCATGGGGTCCATTGGAATTAATTTATTCATATCCTTCTTTACTCTAGGTGTTCAAATCATTAATCATCCATTATGTGTCATTTCCATGAAGTGACCACCATTTTCAATAGTAGGGTGCTTGAAATTACTTGGAAATTTGAAGCCCCAACATGCTCTTCTATGCTCTTATTCGCTCATATGATAATTACATCAAAATGCATATACAGTTCATTCGCTATCATAACCTATCACATCTCATATATCGCTTCCTTACATTACCTAATTACATTTGATAATGACCTACAAGATCTCATACATATATGAGTATTTACAATACATGATGCCGGCTATATAAATATAATTACAATACAAAACAATATTATTTCGAGTCGGCTTAGAGTGCCGATATGATCTGTTGTCGGTGTAGACTGGATGTCGGTGTGAATAAACTTGTAGTGTCTGTCGGTGCCGGTAGATGATATATGTTGTCGATATAGCCTATTAACCATGTTACCAATTGGTTTCCATCAATGACAACCTCAACTATTCTCATTTGAGTGTATAATGCCAACATTAAGCATATGAACCAGCCTGGAACCCAAAAATAGGATTTGTAATGAAAAGCAAGCAACTACCGGTACCTCCCAACAGGAACACAAAAAACTACACACTAAACTAAACAAGAACTAAACTAAAGGGAAATATTTTTGGTTGATTCAACATTGGCCAAAGATTGGGGATGCTCCTGAATCATCTTGTGTTCTTGAGATGACATTTTTCAAGAATGATATTAGTTGTTGAGACATTTTGATATTGAGGTCTCTTCGGCTAGTTGACTTGAGGTCTTTTTTTTGGTCTTTAGCTTTTATATGTTGTGTGTCTTTTGTCTTTGCTTGCCTTTGTTTGTTTTTTATTTTTGTTATTTATCTTGTTTTGTGTGCCCTTGCATGCATTTGAGTGAGTTAAGATCCTAAGATTGGGGGATTGGTTCCCCAAAATTAGTGATGTCTTATATTCTTTGTGATTGTGCTCCTCATTGCTCCTCTTTTTCCTTTTTTTCATTAATTTATCGCGAGTATTTGCATAGGCTCATACTCCCATTAAAGTGGAGGCTAAATGTAGTGTCATAAATTGTTATAAAGCCAATTTACACCTCATGTTTGTGCCCCTACTTTAATGTGTTCCTTCCTAATTTCATATCCAAGTTAGTTTGATGCCTTAACTCCAATTCTAATGCCATGTTCACCCACCAATTGATTTCTTGGAGTTCTATCCTTCTCCTTGGGGATAAATCAAGGTCCCTGACTGAGAAAGACCAGGGTGCTAGTGCCATGGTCCCTCTTAGTTGGGCCCTATTTTGAAATGGGAGATGGATCCTATATCTTCGGCAAGAAATCAACTTTATGGCTCCACATGACCGTTGGAGGTCGACCTAATCGATAAATATATAAAGACATTTGATCAATCTAATTTCATTCAAGCATCATAAGTATTCATCCTCAAGCATTCTTGCATCTGTGAAGCATTCGTCATCAAGCATTTTCAAAGATTTTAAGGCTGCATATTCTTCATTCAACCATTATGGAGAAAAAGTACATCATTCATATGCAAGCATGTGTGTGTGATTAGGGTTTTGTCATGTTCATGCAATTTCATACAACATATGTGATTACATTCAAGAAGAAAAGCATCATAATTAACACTTGCAGATCTAAGGTATATCTTTCTAACATTTATTTCAATATTTGCATTATCGATTCAAGGTTAATTCCTAGGTCAGGGTTTGAATTAGGCAAAACCCTCCTCCCAACCATTTATCCCTTCTTTCTATGTGTAGGTTATAGGTATGAAGTTTTAATTTTCAGAATGGGTTCCCCTTTAGATGGCAAAAAGTGTGGAGGACCAAAGCGACGAGCATTCTAGTCTAGACAATTTAGGACGACCATCTGGGATTAGATCTGAATACTCATATATTACTCAAATTGAGGTTCGTGGTTTTGGTTGACATTCGTAGCTCATTGTTCATGCATATTTACTTCAATTTCAGTACATTTACCCTAATTTCAGCATTTTCACAATTCAAATTAAAAGAGGGTATTCAATTTCCAATCCAATGAATCTAATAAGAATTATTAGCCCCATCCTTATTGATTTAAGGCTAGACTTATTAGGTTCACCCCTCTTTAATGCAATGGTCCCTAAGCAAAAATTAGTGGTCTTCTCCCTTCTTGTGGTGGAAACCCAATTTTTTCACCATTACAATTGTTGGAGTAAATAATTTATACATTAAGTATTCACTTAATTGCATTAATTCACTAAATAATATGTGCCTTAATTAGTAATTAATTATTGGTATTTATTATTTAGTTAATTAATTAATTAAGGATAATTAATTAATATTTATCTCCATGCATAATGCAAACTAGAAAAAGCAAACTATGTTTAGGTTTCAAGAGTTTCATGCATTTAATTAGTCTATTATGTTATTTGTGCATATATGATTGATTCATGCATTCTGTTTTAACTCCCAGTCTATCTTGTAAACTCCACCAATTAGGATTTCTATCTTTAGAGTTAGATTTATTTATAAGGATGTCATATCCTTCATTGTAACTCAAGCAATAAGCAATTTCAAAGCAATTCAATCAATTTCATTGTTATTGTCTTCAATTATTTTGTTGTTCAATTCTCTTTATGTGTGACAGGTATTCTTGTAGAAGATAATTGGGCTTGTGGGAATCGCATTTCACGAATTCTAACATGGTATCAGAGCTCCAGATTTGAAGATTCTTGTTCATTTTTTTTTTGGAGATTATTTGCATGCACAACAAATCGTTCATCCTAGGTTAATTTGGAGCACACAATCAGTTCCAGAAGGCTCGAGAAAGTCAAGATTGCCTTTTGTTTCATAGAAATCGGATACACGGAGTCCATTTTACAAGGATTTGAGGTTCGAGGGTTTTCTCTGTTCTAGAGGGTACTTGAAAAATTCAAAGCTTTTTGGGCCCAAAAGGACCTCACAGTTGGATTCAAAAGGCTGATTTCATGAATTTTGATGTATAATTTGCCTATATTCGGTGACAAAGGCATCTAGGGCATGATTTTTTTATTGGCACGCTTTATGAGGCATGGAAATCTATACAACTGTACCGCCTGCACATGCATTGGGAATTTTTTCAAAACAAAAATCTGGTGAAAAAAAATCATGCATAAATTTTTTGTTAAAATATTTTGGAGGGTAAAATTTTTTTTTTGGAAGGAAAGTTTTTTTAATTTAAAAAAAAACACAAAAGTCAAATCTACACAAAAGAGTACATGCTAGGCATGCATCTGTAGGTATGGTGATGATGTCATCATTTGCATCATCGAGTCTGGCAGACCCACTAAATTTGGAGCTCTTTTAGATTTAGTTGATTTTCTCTATTTTTAGCCCTTCAAAGTTCTAAAAAGCAGTGTGTGGTTTTTTGCTCATAACTTTGTCATACAGAGTCGAAATTGGGCAAACAAGATATTGTTGAAAATCTTATTCCGAGCCTGATCCAGATATGGAGGTTTTTTTTTGTTTTTTTTTTTTTTCATTTTGTTGGTTTTTTTTGCCAGTTGAAGTTAGAAGTTGTTATTTGCACTCCTGGGGGAATATCTTGTGCATCCGGACTCCATTTTTTGCAAATGATATGTCATTGAAAATATGATTCAGAGATCTATCAAGATCTTAGGTCCATTTTTGCATACTGCTTACTAGACCACTATCTCTTCCTTCCAAAGTCAACAATGTTTTTTTTGGTCCTTTTCTGCCTTCCTGTGATCTGAGCTCCATCTTTCTTATCTCAGATCTCTATTCTTTTTTGCATCATGGAGAATAGCATTCAGATTCAATGTGTCTATCATACCTCTCCCTTTTCAGAATTGTGGGGGGGGGGTTCTACTATTGGTGTTAACGCTTCCTTGGTTTCTTGTTGGAGTTTCTATGTATTCAGTACTTGTTCCTATGTACTAAGAAGATGTAGTTGTTGGCTACCCATGCATTTTGGTGAGATGAAATACTTACTATAAGGACACTCTTGCATTCCTATTTCTAGAGGTTCTTTTTTCAAACATCATAGCAATTATTCTACGACAATGTTTGCAACTTCTTCATGCTTGTCTTTTTTTTCCTCTTTTGGAGAGGAGTTTTGCTCCCACTGGGTTTTCTCCTTTGCTCTATTTCTGAGAAACTTGCATGTTTGTTCATGGGTACCTCATCCGGCTTTATGTCAGGCTTTATGCCGAGCTTTATGCCGGGACCCATATTGCATTCATCTTTGCATGTTTTTTGCTACATCTTTTTTGCCTCTCTCCCCTGTTGTGCATTCAGAAGGGGTGTTGGAGAAAATAATTTATACATTAATTATTCACTTAATTGTATTAATTCACTAAATAATATGTGCCTTAATTAGTAATTAATTATTGGCATTTATTATTTAGTTAATTAATTAATTAGGGATAATTAATTAATATTTATCTCCATGCATAATGCAAACTAGGAAAAGCAAACGATGTTTAGATTTTGACAGTTTCATGCATTTAATTAGTCTATCATGTTATTTGTGCATACATGATTGATTCATGCATTATGTTTTAACTCTCAGTCTATCTTGTAAACTCCACCATTTAGGGTTTCTATCTTTAGAGTTAGATTTATTTATAAGGATGTCATATCCTTCATTGTAACTCAAGCAATAAGCAATTTTAAAGCAATTCAATCAATTTCATTGTTATTGTCTTCAATTATTTTGTTGTTCAATTATCTCTTTATGTGTGACAGGTATTCTTGTAGAAGATAACCGGGCTTGTGGGATTCATATTTCACGAATTCTAACAACAATTACAACAATATTTGTGACTTTAAAGTTGTTATAGATGATGATGACTATCCATAATTGAATGAAATGTAACTATTAGATGTAAAAAGCAACGAACTATGTGATGCTACATTGGCACACAAGTATCGGTCTCCCTTTTGCACAAGTATTGGTCTTACTTTTTTATGTTGGAATCCAAGAACACTGAGAGGGGGGGGGTGAATCAATGATCTACTAGAATAATCAATTTTAACTTTATTAAAACATGCATACACCAATCGGTATAGAATTGAAAGAAGTAAAGCAACCAATAAGCCAATCACATAAATGAATACCATAACACACAAAATTATACATGGAAAACCTCAAAGAGGAAAAACTAAAGTGAACTTTGTGACCCACAATATCAATCCACTAGCCATATGAAGAGATATTACAAAATGTAGGGGCTCGCACTTTCAGGAAGGCTTACAGCCTAGAGCACATTGCTTAATCACAAAAGGAGCCTCACTGACTACATACAAATCCAGACTACAATCTGGAGAAATGATTGAATTGCAAAGATAGCATCTTCTATTCCTAAATACAGTTTCAGTTAAGCTTTGTCTGTTCCGATCTAAAACCCTTAACCCTATACCAGAATAACCCTTTACAAAAATATCCTCACATACATAATCTCTCTCATATATTTCGCATTTCCTTCATTATTTCCTTCCTTATACATGTTCCATATACTATATCAAAATGATCTAACTAACTGACCTATATACCCTTTACAATTTATCATGCCTTATATCGGCTTACAAAGATAATTACAATATCAATATACATGTCGACTAGTTAACATAAATACATGAATATCAAAAACAATTGCCGATGTCAGATCCAAAAGATGTCGGCCTCCAATACTGATAACCTGATTCTAAACCATGTCGGCCTGCATTGTCGGTAACCAAAAAATTCCTTCCAACATGTCAGTGTCGATGTCGATGTCGATTTCGGTGTCAGTGTCAGTGTTGATGAAGTGTTTGTGAAGTGCCTGTCGATCCATAACTAACCCAAAATATGAAGCCAGAATAAATTATCTTGTTGCCATCAATGACAACCTATTGAAACCAACGAATTGACTGTCAATTGCCAACATTTTTTGGGGTTGTTTTGGACACCTTGGCATAAAGCATGTTGTTGTGGCCCTAAAACTTTATTTATAAATTGTTGTAAAAAATTGGGAGTGACTTGAAATTTCCACATAGGATTTTGAGAAGCACGAAGTTAGGGTGATCAACTATTGGGTCCTCTCCCCTAGGCTTAGTTATCCTATATTAATTTTTCATTACTTTACCTTATGCAAATAGATTCTAGCATTAATGAAAGCTTTTTTTAATATTAATTAGAAAAAAAAAATATTAATATATTAATAAAAGTTTTATAATAATAATAATAACATATTTATTAAATAGAGGGTGTTATCCCCATAAAATGATAGCACTTATCCTTAAAAAAAAAAAAAACATATTTAAATATTAATAAAATAATTTATTTTAATATTTTTGAAATTTAAAGAAAATGATTAAATAAATAAGTATAAATTATTTTGTAATTTACGAAATAAGGTCATGACATACTTCCTCCCTTAAAAAAAAATGAATTGTTTCAATGCATCAGTCAAGATCAAACTTGCCACTTCATCAACTAAATGCATTATATCTTTCATTTTGCAAACCTAAATAAACACACTCATTTATCAAACAATCGTTTCCAAAGACAATTCCTAAGTGTGTGAATTCCACTATTGTCATTTAGTTTCATAAAGCTAGGCTACCTCTCTCTGACAATGTTCTCTTTTTTCGTGTTGGTGTTGGCTTGTTTGTAGCACTCATAGAAATAAAACTAAAACATCAATCCATGTTAGTGTCCATAATTCAAAATCAAAATAAATAATTCTTTGAAACTATAATGGTGAAAAAGGGTGAATGATGGAGAGATCGAGAGGAAAGCTTTTCCTCCCTCCGAGGAGAGATGAAAGTTTCACTGTGGATTTCCTTTCAAACACCTTATTCACATTACATTTAACAGAGGGGGAATTCACTAGATCCAATCTCTTAGGACAAAGATTGAATAGTAAATGAATTGATAATGGGATAGAAATGATAAGTCAACCCCTCTATTAGAATGGAAAATGATTGAATTATGTTAAGTGTAAAAGTAGCAAAGAATTGATTATAACTCGAGATAGAAGCATGAGATGAATTTGTGCACCTGGATCTGGCTATAATATGTCGAGACCAAGCTGCCCTGCAAATTTGAGGAAAAGTTGTTGGGACCATGCTGAAAGTGTCCACGGTCCTCCGAAAAATATGCGAAATGAAAAGGTTTTTCTGCCTCTGCAAATGGAATCTGAATCTGCAAACATAGTTGTGCACCTTCAACCTACACACAGATTAGAGAGGAAAAGGGGTTGGGATTGGGGGTTTGCCTTCAGGTCAAACCCCAGTTTTGGAATTAACCAAATGATGAAAGAAAGTACTTGCAAGTAAATGTAAATGAAAGACTAAAATGTAAGTCACCTCAAGGGAGGTTCTAGTTAGAATGTAGATAGATTTTTTTGTATTGAATTGAATGTTGAAAGGGATCTCCTCTTCAATGGTTGAATTCTTAACTTGAATGCAACACCTAGCCTTGAAAGGGGACATGAGAATGCTCAATGCTGGAAAGGAATGCTTGAATGCTCTTGAATGCTTGATTGCTTGAACTTATGCCCACTCTTCGCTTCTCCAACCTATGCAAATCAGAGGGAAAATGCAACTTATATACTCATCAATTAGGATTAATTGACGATTTTTCTATCACAAGTCAAGACAGAGAACGTTTTTCCCGCTTAATGCAAAGTCCAATGCAGAGATAGGATAGAGGGGGCCCCAAAATAGGGCAAGGACAAGGGTGCCATGCCCCTGTCCCACCCTTGTCACAGGACAAGAAGCAGGTTCAAGTAGTGCGGGGGGCAGAAAAAGGTAGTTTTCAGGGGTTGAGCAAGTCTCGGGTCTCCTATCAGGCTTAGGGATTTGAATCACTAATGTGAAGACCCTAATGTGGTCGCAAATTGCAAGGGTCGCAATTTCATGACACTACAAAAACATTCTCCTTGTCCAAATAAGATTCACTTATCTCACACTTTAACAACCAAAACTCTCTTTTTTTGCATGTTTTCTTTTAACTTTAAAATCACATTCATACTTGTGCTTACCATACCCTTGCAATTCAATAAGTTGACCAAGTTACAGTTATTTCTTATAAACATTCTCACATATTTTTTATACACACTTACATGATTTTTAACTCATTCACAAATATCAATATCACATAGAAAGATCATCTTAGTGTTTAATATCTTAAAGCAATAATGATCATTTAAGGACTTTAAATTGTTCAACAATGAATAGCTTAAAACTAAGTTACATCTTGATCAGATACAAATATTAACAAATAAATCATTCATACATTACCCTTTCACATATGGTACTTAGGTGTGTCCATAAATTATCCATGCATACACTTTTCAATTATTTCTTATAACTTTAACTATAAACCTATCAAATTCAAAGAACATTTTATATAGATAAAATTAGTGTAATCATTGCACCTCCTCTTGATGCAATTGCTAGTTATCTTTTAAAATTCACCTTAATAATTTATTGATTATTTTATGTCATATTAACTTCAATTTTGAATGAAATTCTAATGGGTTCTCAGTTACTAGATCATCTCCTCTATTTGATCCAAATAACTTACACCGTGTAATGAATATATATATTAAATTAAAAAATAAAACATGTGTCTAAAACCCACCTTGATAAAACCCCAAAACCATTATATTTTCATTTTAATGTTGAATATTAACTATTTTATGGATCATTTAAGTTTAATTTTGAATGAAACTCAATTGGATTATCAATTAAGAGACCCTCTCCTCTATTTGAGTAAAATATAGATTACAAGCATTATGAATTTGAGGAATTTTTTTATTAAATTAAACTAGTAACCAAACCTTGGTGTGCAATGGGTACACCGAAAGGTGTGGTAGGTCAATTCTAGGAAAATTTTGGTTATTTTTTGCATACAATTGTGCAGTGCGTGAGGTCAATTGGTAGGCTATTATTTGGTTTATGCAACAAAGGTTTGAATGGAGAAATGATAGCTTTAAACAAACTATGCATCCACTTACAAAGATCCAAACATGACTAAAATTAAACCTCTAAATTGTGAAGACAATCAAGTTCCATTACATATAGAGTCATGTTATATTTGTAATAGGGAGAGAGGGAGAAATGGGATAGAAAGAGGGAGAGGCCTATGGGGTAAGAATAATATAATGAGGTATAGATAGAGATGTGGATGGAGATGGAGATGGAGGAGGAGAGGGACAAATGAAGAGAGATAGAGATGGAAATGATACATGTATAAGGAGGGATATGGGGAGAAAATAACGTAGGGAGATAAAAAGATAAAGATAGAGGGTGAGAGAGAAAGATGGAGGTAGATACAAAGATAGAGAAAAAGAAGACTACAAAGATAAACATACAGACAAATATAGAGAGGTAGAGGGAGAGATAAATATAGAGATAAACAACACAAGAGAGAGAGAAAGAGAGAGATATATAGAAAGATAGAGAGGGAGAGATGGAGATAATTATTGATGGTGAGATAGAGTGATAGATGGATAGGGATATAAGTAGATATAGAGAGAGGGAGAGAAGGAGAGAGATAGAAAAATTGAGGGTGTTGAGAACTACCAGATGTTGAGTGGGGTGAATCAACATAAGCAAAAATTCAAATAGAATTAACTTTTTTGCTTATCATTCATTCCATATACTTTATGCATGAACGTAAATAACTAAAACCACAAAGTAACCACACAATAACACCAATATTTTTACATGGAAAATCCAAACAGGGAAAAACCATAGTGAGAACTATCTCACTATATGAATAACTAATTTACAATGTTTAGGCCAAATGCTAAAGGGTTCACTATCCCTGATATGACTTTCAGGGCTAAGGTACACAACCTTAGGTCAAGATACAAAAGAGACTTCCAAATACTAAATATCACTTCTTCAGGGCAAGATACAATACTCCAAATACAAAGACATCAATAAGGTTGAATTGTGGAGAACCACATCCACTTAAATGTTGATCGCAATTCACAATTCAAAACATACCTTAAACTATCTTCATCACTACTATGTAGCACTTCCAGACCACTATAATGCTTCACATGTACTTCACACAACACATACAACTTCTATATATCTCCATAGTGGTTCCACACTTTATATATCAACCACAACCTCAAGGACACCAATTAGGTCAACCTAATTAGTTGTAACGTGTGAATACCAAACAATCAACCAAAACAAACTCCAATGCATATCTGGAAAGAAAAATGAGACATGTGAGGATTCATACCATGTTAGAACACCTTCCAATCAATCCTATTTAATTTCCCATGGATCCATACACAACTACACGAACCAAAATATTATAGGTCAGGTGCAAAAGATAAAACTATCAAAGTACACTGTTAGTGGACCATTAAGAGTACTTACGAATGCCCAAGATAGTATCATCAAATACAATAACACTAAATAATCAAATCACATCACCAAAGTACTAGCAGACATAGGAATGAAAAGCATTCTTATACACTGACACTAGAACAAACATACTTGACTAAACACCAACTACGGATCCAAGAAAACAATGCCAAAGCTCTAAAAACATCAAGATACATCATTATAAGCCTTCTAGAGAAATCGCCAATAGATTCCACACATCCACATGACCATACTATAATCTTACTATAATTGCATTGTGCCAAACCACATCCACACCTCAGACTGTAACCAAGTAGCTCATTTGAATCAACAATTTTGACATCAGTGACAACAAAAGCTCATATTTGCAACAATCTCCCACTTTTTCATTGATTAAAAACTTGTGATAGCACCAAAAACAATCCCCCTTTAATGTCAAAGATAAAGGACGTCTTCATACAATAAAACTAGATAATTAATATATAACTCCCCATGTACAACACTCCCTCCAAAATTGAAGACCAGAATTATTTCACACACTCATTTGCATATGTACATGATAAAAAAATGTCTTATTAGAATCAATCAGCTATCTTGTTAGGCGGGTTGCCTCCTTTTCTTAGTTGGGGGCATGCAAGTTGATGAAAAAACTTCAGTTGAGCCTAGACAATACTCCAATCAACTCTTGTAGAGACCAAAAGATTTCGTTGACTCTCCATCTTTAGTAGAAGATCATCTACCTCTTCACAACTTTCCAATACCTTGACTATCTTGTCGAACTCCTATGAGTCCTTAAGGATCTTCAACATAGAGGTGAGATGCACACCTATGATATCTCTCAACCGGTAGAATTCCTTCTTAATCTCTTCTTTCTGACTTATTAGTAAATTCAACTTTATGTATAGGTTCTCTATTTGAACTCTCCCTTGACCATCACAATCTTATTTAAAGTTTATTGACTTAAATACTTCCATAATTCAATTCTCAAAAATATTTATCTAATCATATATCCCCTGAGTAGACTTGGTCTACTTATGACAAAATTGATATACCTTTACCACATCATCTACACTTTTCTCAAAGTTGGTTATGCTCTCCCATAGTCTATTTTGTGCATTTGCACACTTATTTACTAAGTCGCTCAACCTCTCTTTTGCCATTTTGTTTTCTGAAGTTGTTTCCAAGTTAGAAGCATAGTCCTTTAGTCCACTTAGCATTACCTGCAACTACTCCTCTTCACTTACAGACTCATCAATCTTTACTTCCATAAGTTTCTCATGGAGAATTTTCACTATATTATTTATTAATTTTGTACAATCTACCTTAGAAACAATGTATTTCTTCCTCATTGTATGGTGGAGAATCACCCAAATGAAACATATGAAGGGGTGATAACTTTTCCAAATCCAACTTACCTTGCATTATTGGAACTTGCAACAATTATATTTAACAATAGGTTCAAACTTCATCTATGGTTGTAATAGTTATATTCTAGAATCTCCAAATAGTCTGGAAGATTCTCCAACAAACATTCTTCTGATTATCTTCTCCTTCTCGTTTATAGTACTCACCTTCTTTGGACTATCTTTCTTTTCTTCTTTCTTCTCTTCAGGTTTCACTATCTTTTCTTCTTAAGTCTTCTTCTTCTCCTTAGGTTTCACTATCTTTTCGTCTTTGGTCTTCTTCTTCTCCATTTCTCCTTTCCTTTCTTTCTTTGAATCCTCTACATCCTTCTCTTTTCTAGTAACATCCAGAATCTCCTCTACAATCTCCATCATATTTTGTTTTATAATTAATATCATCCGGAACTATCTCTGGACCAACATTCTCCTCTTTCTACTTTCCTCCTTTATCTTTCTGAAGGCCATACTATTACAAGTGTGGTTGTCATTGCCCCAAAAGATCAACCTATTAATGCCCGATACAACCACTAGACTTATAGAATCAGCAGGAGGTGGTTAAACCGTGTCACAAACCCGAGTGTTGCTCTGCATAGCACAAGGAGACCAAGGGTGCACACCTTGCAACAATCCCCCCAGTGCAAGCAATGGGTTTGAATTTGTGACCAAGCTCTAATACAACTTGTTACAAGTACAGTTGTAGTTGCACCAAAAGCTCGACCCGTTAATGCCTGATACAACCACTAGACTTATAGAATCCACGAGAGGCAGTTAAGCCATGTCACAAACCTAAGCACTGTGTTGCGTGACACAAGGAGACCAAGGGCACACACCTTGCAACACATACTGCTTGTTTCTCCACTTTCTATGCTTTTCTTATGTGATGCAGAAGATAAGGTAACCTTCAGTATTTCCATAGATTCTGCTACTTCATCCTTTGTTTTTTTTGTTATCCTCTTAATGTCTTCTAGATCTCCCCCCATGATCAAATTGACTCTTTCCTTCTTCCAGAATCCTGTATTTAACACTTGATTTATCCTAGTACTCTCTTCTTTTGACAATGGATTGATAGCAATATTAAGGGCCTTTATCCTTAGGTTTGTTTCCTTCATTACTTCACCCTTCCTTTTCTTTTTTAATAGTTCTAATAGCTCCTATGATAACTTATCTTGAATATCATCAATATTTTTGTTATAGATAATCATATATATGATTATTTCTTTGTCAATCATCTCCTTATCTACCAAGGTGCATCTGGATACATCTCAACGGTGCCTCCCAATGAATCATATTCACATATTACATTTATTAAACTATCCAAATCTGAAGGTTGATAATTTGGATAATCTTCAATGTTTTGCTCTTTCTTCCCCTTAAGCTGTGATGCCACTTCCTTCTTAACATTTTGTTTGTTTGTTTGTGGGGATCACTTTCAATGTGACCAATGATCTCTTCCTTCTAACCAGAGGCATTATGTCCTCTTCTTATTTTTCCTCTTTCACCTCTTCTACCTTATTTCCCTCGAGCCTTGTCTAGATATAAAATCGCTCCTTTTGTACTTCTTCATCTGAGCTCTTTACATCTTCTATCTCAGGCTATGGATCATATTTCTTCCTTGCAGCCTTCTGTTTTTGCCTCGATGCCTTCTTCTAACTTGTAATTGACCTAGCCAGGATTTTGAAAGAACCTATCTTTGCTGAAGGGGAGGTAGATATAGATCTAGTCCTCCTCTATCATGTCTAGAATACCCCTCAACAAGATTCACACCAAATTATTCTACTACCGAAGGTAGTCTAATATCCTTGTATAAATTTATGATTCTCTTATCATGCCCTTTATCTATTTTTTTTTTCCCAACTTAGCTTCAATCTCTCCAATTGTGTGAAATATAGGTTCATTTGGATCAACATGCAATTGTATGATTGTAGCAATGTGTCTCTCGATCTCTTCTATAGAAACCTCATAAGGTAGCTTCAAAATCCATGCAATCCTCCACTCAACAACCTCCATATGATAATTGTCTCATCCTACACAAAATGTAAACACATCCCTATACTTTTGAAGCACATCTAGAGAAAACCTTTCTCTTTCTTACATAGTGGCTTGCAAATTAAATTAAAGCACCAAGAATATAATATATTGTTATTAGTTTCAAAACTCCTAATATGTTGCCTAATTTGTACCGCTATAAGAGAAAAATTATACCAAACATGATCCTTAGCATGTGGTAGAACACTCATAAACATGAACACCAAACATATAATCAAAGATGCATATCTAAATTGGTACTTACTTTTCTTTGTTCTTTCTAGGTTCTCTAGCATCGAATCCCTCATCAACTCACACAGGTTGAATCTCTCTCTAGAAACCCCCATCTAATGTTCAGTGTGAATGGCTATAATGATGGCAAAACCCTCTTGATTCTGATAGTAACTCTAGTATGCCAAAATCTTCATCACATACTTAACTCCTAGATCAAAAATATCTTTAACTATCACAACCATTCCATCTGACTTAGCAACAGTCGTCATTGTAACAGTGTCATTCTTTGCAGTCTTCTTCTTCATAATAGTATCGATAGAGCACATACCAGTCAATTCCATAATGGTATGCCTAGTTATCTTGTAGGTTTTTTTAAAATACATTATGTCCTTGTGAATCCAACTCATAATAATATTTATCCATTCCCCTTCGTAATTGAAATCCAGAAACTCCTTCCAAACATTCAAACTCATTATCAGAATGTTCTTATATTGCTCATTGAATGTAGTTGTATCTACTTTAGTTAACTTGTCCTAAACATCATGAAACTTAAAATGATTGACCTCTTTTAGTTCGACATGAATGTACGATCTCACATCTTTGGTGTAAACACAGTCAATCAAAACCCTTAAGAACACACCTTCTTTATCTCTCATTGTTTTCACATACAGATATGACATGAGTTGTGGCTTCAATTTAGGATCAACAACAATAGGAGTTGCCATTTCACCTATTCAAACAAATCATAAAGAACCTAGGGTTTGCCGAAAAAACACTTCAAACAAACTGATCACATAAACAACTCATTTGCATGCAAGAGATCTTAAGATAGAAACATCACAAGTGATCAAAATGATTTCAAAATGCCCATTTATCCATTGAATTCACCCACTTAGGGTTAAGAAATCATTAATGCATTCTAGCGTTACAACTCATAAAGTTGATACTCTATTTTATCACTTCTTACAAACAACACTATGGACTATCAAAACCATCTAAAAACCTCTAAAAATACATTCACAACCTTTGTCATTCTAAAAACAAGTTAGCATACAAACTGCATGGGGGTTTGTAAGATCTTTTCGCTCTCCCACTCAAACAGTGCATTCTGTCTAGTTATCAGAAGAGGAATTTGCACCAATAGTAGGTGTGGATCCATCCCCACTCTTTTCTTCCAATTTTTCATCTAATTTCTTTACCCATGTCATCTTCATATTCTCCTTTTTCTCATTAACATAGATCTTTTGAATCAACGTATGCAAAAATTCAAACATAATAAACCTTTATACTTATCATTCATTCCATATATTTTGTGCATGAAAGTAAACAATTGCAAGCACAAAACAACCACACAATAACACCAAGATTTTCATTTGAAAAACTCAAACGGGAAAAAATCACGATGAGAACTATCTCACAATATGAATAACTTAGTTACAATGTTTAGGCCAAAGGTCGGGAAGCTTATTGCCCCTGAGATGACTTGCAAGGCTAAAGTGCACAACCTTAGGGAAAGATACAAAAGAAACTTGCAAACACGAAAGATCACTTCTTTAGAGAAAGATACGATAGTCTAGATACAAAGACATCAATAGGGTTGAACTATAGAGAACTGCATCCAATGAAATATTGATCACACTTCACAACTTAACACATATATGAAATTGTATTCATCACTGCTCTGCAACAATTTCAGACCATTGTGCCCTTCACATATACTTCACTCAACACATACAATTTCTATATATCTCCACAATTATTCCACCCTTTATATACCAACTACAACCTTAAGGACATCAATTAGGTTGGCCTAATTAGGTGTAACATGTAAATACCAAACAATCGACCATAAACAAACTCCAATGCATATCCGAAAGGAAAAATGAGACACGTGAGGATTCACACCATTTTGACACACCTTTCAATCAATCCTAAATCATTGCCATTAGATCCATACACAACCACATAGACCAAAATATTATACATCAAGTGCAAAAGATAAAATTGTCAAAGCACATCGCCACAACTTTACACATTCTTTAATGCAAACCATTAAGAGTATTTTCGGATGTACAAGATAGCATCAACAAATAACAATAACACTAAATAAAAAAACCACATCACCAAAGTACTAGCATGTATAAGAATGCAACACATTCATGTACATTGACACGAGAATCGACATACTTGACTAAACACCAATTGCAGATCCAAGAAAACCACCAAAGCTCTATAAACATCAAGATACATCATTATAAGCCTTTTGGAGCAATCACCAATAGATTCCACATATCTGCATGACCATACTACAATACTACTGTAACTGCATTATACTAGACCAACATCTAGACCTTAGATTATAACCAAGTAGCTCATCCAGATCAACAAGTTTGACATAAATGACAACAAAAGATCATATTTGCAACTGAGAGATTGAGACATATGAACAAATAAAGATGAAGAGAGAAATATAGGCACATAGAGACAAAATGTCGAGGGAGGGAGGAAAGGAGGGAAGGAGAGAGGGGAGGCGGAGTGGGAGAGAGAGACATATTAATATATAGAGAGGGTCGGAGGGAGAGGGAACAAGGTATAGATATAGATAGAGGGCGATATAGAGAGATAGGGAGGGATAGAGAAAGAGATATAGAGATCATTTGAGACTATATGGGTGGTGTAATGTATCTAATGTAAATAACATACACATCTAATTTATATATTGATGAAAGAAATTATTTTAAAATTATATCATTTAATTGTAATTAAAAAAAGCCATAGCAATATTACTAACATCTATGAGTTTTTGGAAATATAACAATGTACACAACATATACAATATGCTAGATATTAATGTCTCATTTTTTTAAATTTGGAATTAAGGAAGATAGTTACTCTGAAATTGTATACAAGGAAAAAAATTAAATGTATATTGAACATAATGTTGTAGATATTGATGTCTCATTTTAAAAAAAATGTAACTAAGAAAGAAAGTTACTCTAAAGTGAATTGTATATAGAGAATATAATTAAAATGTAGTGTGTGGCTTTCTATGAATAAGTCAAATTTGCAAACTACTCCATAAGCATCGGGGCATAGTAAAATTGTGAGGGTTTCAAAAGAAAGCCACTCCTTAGCACTACCAAGAGCCCTAACACATAAGCAATAACCTCCATGCCAAATTTTGGAAAAAATACCAACCATGTCTTCTTAAACAACTTTGTTTCTTGGATAAAAATATATTTAACCTATGTTCAAATATATTACTCAAGCAACTTTTATTGAAGGACGCTACTCAAACCCCTAGTATTCCAAGATAAAACAATAATTTCAAATGGTTATAAAAGTAAGTGTTGATAGTTTTACTTGCACCCAATACTATCAATGATTCACTAATTAGCTTAACCATGTCTTAATCCTTCTTTCTTCCCAATTTGAGCCCCTTGTCGAGAACTCATTTCTTAATATTTTTTGTTGAAGCCCTAACGAGAGGGGAACTTTCCTTTTCATCTCATCTTTATTCTTTAGAACAAGAAAAGTCTACATAGATTAGTAATATCCTTTGACTCCCTTTGAATTAAATCTAAAGGAATAGAAATAGGGAATGTGTATATATGAGTTAGAGAGAGAGAGAGACAAAGAAAGAAATAGAGAGGAAGACTTATATACAAAAAGATAGAGAGAGGGAGGGAGGGAGACAAGTAGAGAGATGTAGAAGTGAGACTCATATAGAGGGAGAGATAGGGATAGAAACGAGAGATGAAGATATAGATATAATTTGAGAAATTATAATAAACAAAGTAAGAGGTAAAGAGATGGAAGGATAGAGAAAGGAGAGGTATAAATAGAAATAGAAATAGAAATATTATATACATAAGTAATATTGATCTCATGTAGAAGAATAATATTATTTGCATTTCTATAAATTATATAAGTGATATAAAATTATTCTATTTATTTTAGAATTTTTATGTTATGTTAATATTATTTAAAAATTATTTTTCCTGTATAATAAGTAAAAAATAATTTACTTATATAATAAATAAAATATTATACATTATGTTTTACTTATATGATAAATATAAAAATATTTCAAATATTGTTTATTCAAGTATGTCTTTAGATATTTAAAAAAATTTAAAAATTTCAACATTGCACAGTCTTAAGGCCTGGAAGAGGATTTTGCTTCCACAAATTCAATTATTAGTGACTCATGTATTGTTTGTTGATGACACTATGTTGCTCGGGGAAGCTACTGGTAGGGAAGCTAAGGTAACTAAGGAATCTTTGGATTTGTATTTTACAATATCAGGTCAAAAAGTGAATGCATCTAAGTCAAATGTCTTTTTCTTGAACTGCTTTATTACCTTGATGAATAGGTTAACTGTTATTATTGGTTTCAAATAGGGCACTTTGCCTTGTAAGTATCTTGGTATTCTTTTATTTTCAAGGGCTAACAAAGGAGGCTTTTGTTCTTCCATTATAGCTTCAATTAAGAGTAGGATTGCATCTTGGAAGAATACTTGGCTTTCATTGGTAGGTAGAATTCTTTTGATCAAAACAATGTTGGCAACAATCCCAGATTATGTCATGTTTGTTCTTCCTATACCTAAGAAGGTTAAGTCAGAACAAGAATCTTTATTGAAAAAATTCATTTGGAATGAAAATAAGGAAATAAAATAAAAAATAACTTCTTGGCTTGGGATTCTGTCTGTTCTTCAAAGGATTTTGGGGGTATAGGTATCCACATGTTTGATGAGAGAAATTTAGCCTTGGGTGGTGTAATATGGTGAAAAGTGATGAGGGAAGATCAAGTGGAAAGATTTACTCCCCTCAAAAGAGGGATGAAAGTTTCACAAAGGATTCCCTTCAATTTTTCACACACGTTACATTTAAAAGAGGGGTTGAATTCACTAAATCCAATCCCAATGGAAAGAGATTGAATACTAAGTGAATTGTAGGAAATTTGGAATGTATTAGGAAAGCAAATTAACCCTCTTTTATAATAGACTAGTTGAATTAAGTGTAGAAATGACAAAGAAGCAATTATATCTTGAGATAGAGATGCGGGATGAAGCTGTGCACCTAGAATTAGCAGTAGAATGTCGAGATGAAGCTTCCCTGCAAATCTGGGCAAAAGCTGTAGGGACTGTGTTGAAGTTGCACACAGTCCTCCGAAAAATCCGCACACCGAAAAGGGTTTTTTCGTCTCTGAAAATGAAGCCTAAACCTGCAATTACAGTCGTGCACCTCCAACCTACACACAAAAAAGAGAGGAAAATGTTGTTGGGATTGGGGATTTGCCTTCAGGTCAAACATTGTTTTGGAATTAACCAAGTGGTTGAAAAATATGCTGCAAGTAAATGAAAGAAAATGTTTGAAGTGAAATCCACCTCAAGAAGGGGATGTAATTGAAACAACGATGAATTTGCTTGAAAGGATATGTGAAATAGGATATTTTGAGTGTTGATAGAAATCTCCTCTTCAATGGTTGAATCCTTGACTTGAATGCAATACCTAGCCTTGAAAGGAGACTTGAAATGCTCAATGTTTGAATGAATGCTTGAATGCTTATGATTGACTTCGCTTATCAACTTATGATCCATCTATCGAACTTATGCAAATAGGAGAGGAAGTGCTCCTTATATACTTGCCAATTAGGGGTGTTTAGATAATTTCCCACCTTAGGCCGACATAGGGAAACTTTTACCGCTCAACAATTGACAAGCTCAATCCAAGATAGGACCAAAGGGGGCCCAAAATAGGGCTAGGACAAGGGCGCCACGCCCCTGCCCTGCCCTAATTTAGGACAAGCAACAGTTAAGAGACAATGCAGAATAATGGAAAATGCAAGTTGTTGATGCCGTGAGCATGTTTTGGGTCTCCGATCAGGCTTAGGGATGTCTTGTGATTTCCACACATGTAATAAGGTCCATTAGTGACCATAGGTTTGGTTTTGTCTTTTTTTTGTTGTTTTGAGATCTATTGATCCATTTTGTTCTTTGTAGGACCCTAGGTCCTAATTGGTTTCATTTGGTCAATGTATGTCTTGGTCATGTATTTGGGAATTTTATGATGTATGAGGCCTTTATGGGTCATTTATGACTTATTGGAATAGGTCCTACATGTGTTTGTACTTGGGACTGATCATATGATGTAAAAGTACAAAGTTGACAACATTGTCAAATTGTCAACTTTGCTTAATCCATGTAATTTGGCCTTTCAAACGGCTAATTGGTTTCAAAAGTTTGTTGGAAACGGTTGTGGATGTTATCCAACCATCAGTAAAGACTAGGATGGTCGAATGCAGAGGTTGTTATTGTTGTTCAAGGAGAAATTGAAAGAATCTTTTGGTTGCAAATTCTGAGTTTTATTGTGTAAACCTTTGTTCTGTCTTTGTTTTCTCATAGCTTTTGGATTGATTGCAATGATATAAAATATGGATGTTTGAACCTATGAAGTGTCTTTTATGCCTTTGGTTTGACATCTTGAAGCGACAGGAGGAGTGAGATTTCTGCAAACCGCCTGAAACCCTCAAAGAACCCCAAGGGTTTGGAAGAAAATGTATTTCCCCTGACATTTCTTTGTGGAATCTAGCCAATTCCTTGGGAAATGTTAGGAATTTATTTCTATTTTAATATGACTAATGAAGGAGGTGAAATCAGAAGGTTTGGCATGTTTATGGTGAAACACTAGGCTTGACATTAGGGATGTGGCAAGCTAGAACAATAGAAAATTGAGTTGCAGAATAAATAACTGGATTGGTAAATGCGTGATGATTCTTTGGACAGACCCCTTGAGCCTGTACAGACTTTAATAAAGTATTGGTTGAGTCAGGAAACCCATCAGATAGCAGACTTGTAAGATAGAGCAGCAAATAAGCCTAATAAGCCAAAAATAGGGGTGTATAGGTTAACCCAGTCAATGGTCAAACCCAGATGCCATATTGTGAAACATTATAGGGCTTCCAAATGGGTATCCAAATCTGTCATTAGTTTGAACCTTTATTTGGGAATTTTAGGAGTTGTCCTCCAAAGAGTGGAATAGGAGGGCTAATTCTACTAGGTCTCCTAGTAGGTCTATTTTGTCAACTTTGGTCTTGAGGGGTCTAGAACCAATCCAAGTGCTGCAGAATGGTTGGAAATGGTTTCTAGGGGTGCGATGACCTCACAAAAATATCTAAGGTGTTAAAGAGAGTGAAGATCCTGTTTGAAGGGGTAAGGCTATTGACAATCTTTAGGAAAGGTTGAGGGGATCGGTGAGAGTTTGGAACTCTCATAGAAGGTGATTAGGTGCTCTAGGATATTGGTCCCTATGAGGTGTACCAAGAGCACTAATTGAAGGTATAGGACCTCTTGACAAGTTGGGAAGGTTAACCATTGGATGGTGCCTAAAATGGGTCTAATTGTGAAGGGAAATAAGAAGGCCTAAAACCCTCTGCATCAGAATGGTCTTCCCCCTTTGGAACAATTACAAGGTATTGAGGAACTAAAAGTTTAGTTAAAATCTTCATGGGGCAACTTGGTTAAGGATTATTTCCAGAGTTCTTGGATGGATGGGTTTTGGTTAGTAAAATGGAAAGATTTGGCATATGTTGTTGTTCCTAGTATTCAAAAGCAATCCTTGTGGCAGGAACTCAAAAAGAGAGTCATTCACTTTAATAATTCAAAGGATGAACTTGTTTGGTTACCTTTCACCAGTAGTACATAATCAGTTAAGCAGGGTTATAAGGCTCTAACTAGTTTAGGTAATGAATTCAAATCTATGGGTTTTTTATTTTGTTGGTCAAGGGCTGGCCTTTAAAAAGCGAGAGCTTTTGCTTGGTTGGCTTTAAAAAGCAAAATTTTAACTAGTGATATTCTTGCTTTGCCTGGTATTGCTTAGCCTTTTAATTGTGTTTTATGTGAGCACACTGTTGAGGTAGTGGATCAACTTCTTCTTAATTGTGACTATGTGCAAGATTGTTGGAAATGGGTTATGAGAAGGCTTCACTAGGAATCCCCATTGCAATTGAAATTGAAAGATGTAGTTGAGTCTTGGTTGCAGTTGTTTAAGAGTTTTTTTTCTCATTAATTTGGGAGTTACCCCTGCTCTCATCATTTGGAATGTCTGGTTGGAGAGAAATAGACGTATTTTTAGGATGGAGAAAAGTAGCTTTGAGGAGGTAACTTTCAGAATTGAGACTATAGACACCTAAAATTGTCCTAGCTTGATTAAATAAATATTTTATTTATTTAATTAATTCATTTATCCTCTTCTAAGGCTTTCCTCATTTAAAGAATTTTTTTATTTAAATTATGTTTTCCCTAAATTAAATAAATATTTTATTTATTTAATTGGTCTCACTTCTTCTATTAATTAATTTTTTTTTTAATTTAATTAATTCAGTAGCTTTTTCTCTTCATTACACATGTCATTTATCTCTTAATTTTCCTCTACCTCCCCCCTTCATTATTTCATTATTTCTTTTACCTACCCTTTAATCTTAGCCGACCATTTATTTCTTTCACCTCTTAAACTTATCCCTCCATTTTCTAAAGTATCTTCTATGTAAGAGCATTCTTTCTCTCTTTCTAGCACGTAATGTGTCTATCAAGTCTTCTTGCAATCAAACAACTTCACAACCACAATCCGTTCTTTGTTGAGCTCTTGCGCACATACAAAATCCGAGAGTAAATCTATCAAACAAGATCAATGGAGATATGAGACAATGAAGATCAAACCCCACTTGGCTTGTGAATGGTTTTATTATTTCAATTTGTTAATTTGCATGTTCTTAGGTTTCTTCATCGATGTATGGTGAATGTTTTATTGTAGAACTAGGGTTTGTTGTGGTTGGATCTTTGTGGTTTTGCAATAGTTTGTCATCATCACCTCACACAGAGACTAACATTTTAGAGGTTGTAAATGCTCATATAATGAAGAATAAGAAACCTGATTCATAATTTACTTCTTGGGATAGTGATATCCTTACAAAATGGAAATTGATAAAACTTCCTTTCAAAGGAAGCCTCGTGAACAATTCAAAAAAGAAGATAAATAGGAAGGGGATTAGATGGGGACGCCCTCAAACTAAGTTATGCAAACTAAACTTTGATGGTGCTTCTAAAGGAAACCCGAGAGTTTTAGGAATTGGGTGTGTTATTAGAGATCACATGGGAAATGTCATTACAATAGGGAAAGCAAGAATACAAGATGGATCCAATAATATAGCAAAAGACAATGCACTCTTGTTTGGTGTCAAAATTGCTTTGGGGAAACAAATTCAGAATCTAGAGATTGAGGGGGACTCCATGAACGTTATTTAAGCTCTTAAAGGATTTGAGTCGCCAAGCTGGAAGATAAACTAAATCATTCAAGAAGTCATCTCAATCATACATAATTTGGAAAATTATTCAATTATGCATTGTTTTAGAGAAGTTAATTGAGTTGCATATTATTTGGCTAATCAAGGTTGTAGTTTGCGAGAAGGTTAACATATCCTATCTCCTATTGAAATCTTTTAGAATGCAGAACTCAACAAACTAGTAATAGAGGAATTGAAAAATGACATGTTTGTACATGGGTCTCAAGGGTGGATAATCATTTGTAGGGTATACTTTTCCATTTCGTTTTGTTAAGCTCCATATGGGATTGACAAAGTATGTTTTATGATGAGCTCAATTTGATGTGGTTGGTTTGTAATATTCCAAAGTTCATGAGGTCATTTTTTAGTACATTTTCCCGTGTGTATGAGTGATCAAAGGTGTTATCAAGGATAAGGATGTGAAAAGGTGTCTCAATGATTTTGTGATATAATGACTGTCCTCCCTCGGGCAAATTTATTTTTCTCGACCTTTAAAAGTGGTTATTGATCCTATGATTGATTGGGGAGATTTATGCTAGGATAAATGGCTTGGTTTTCTTCAATATTCCTTTTGCAAATTACACAGGTTGTGCGTACCTCCTAGCTTCTTCATTTTGTTTGCTAGATTGACACACGAGTTTGAATGAACTTGTTTCTATGAGTTGATTTGTTTTGATTGTGGGGTGTACAAGAATTGGACATTTGGTGCATTATGGCCATTCCTGAGGTGGTTTACTACTTTCTCGCACAATTATGGCCAGATTTGTCTTCAATTCAAATCGTGTTCATCTGTTGTTGGTCTTTAAATGTTGTGTCTATGTTGCTTCTTCTTCAAGGCCTTTTTTTCACTAGTCTTTTCAGTACGGCGTTTAGAATTGTGTTAAAGGGCAATTTTCATCTTGTATGGCTTCAGGGAAATGTCATTCCACTATCTTTGAGTGAGGCATTTGTCATTCCTTGTGCAAATGTGGAGTGGGCATTGAGGATGATTTTGGGTGAGGAATGGTTAATAGTGAATCACTTTGCTCCTCCTTTAGTGGTTGTGTCAAGGTTGGCAACAATGGTGATGGATTTGACTTGGTTGGTTGATTTTACAAAATTTCTAATTGGAACTTTTGTGAATACTTCCCTCTTCACTTGGGATGAGTTGAATTTTCAACAAGTCAATTATAATATCTTCTTTGGTGATGCTTGGGTAGGTGGTTTTTTGAACATGTTTGAAATTCTAGATGACTTTGTGTCAAGGTCAATGCTACTATCCTTCATAAATGGTATAAGGTATGAGTCCCCTACTCCGTTCTTGAACTGGGTTTATTTGTATGCGACTCAAATTGGTAAACCTATGTTCTCAATTACGATGTTTAAGTTTCATGCTATGTGGGAGCTTTATACACATGTTTTGATAGATCCTCATGGGTATCCTTCTTCATTTCCACTCCCTATTGATATTGCATGAAGGATATATTCTATATCAAGCCCATTTTTTGGTAGGTAATAGGCCGAAGCCGCAATATTTTAAATTATTATTATTATTATGTTTGATTAGATTGACCCCACACCTTCCCCATTTTTATGGAAGATCAAGAGTCACAACTTAGAATTACACTTAGATGTCCCTATTGGGAATTGAACTTGGGTCTCCACAGTGAGAACCTAGTGTTTTAACCAGTTAAGCTCAACCCCTTGGACTTACCGGATAGTATTTTTAACAGTCATGTTTTGGAAAAATTGAATTCTTATTATGGAATTCATTTTGGGATTTTAGGTTGAGGGTGAACATTCCCTTCAAACGAGGTATATTATTATTGTAATTATTCTATTTACTCCAATTTATTATATATATTACATGCTTTGACATTTTGCCTAAAAAAATAAAAATATTATAGACTTGGCATTATATTACTTTTCTATGTATTATTTTATTTAATTAATATTTTATCAATAAAAAACCTCAAAGAAAGGTGGAAGGATGGAGGAAGAGATATAGGAAAAAAATAGAGATAGAAAGGTTATACATATAAGCAATGTTATTTAAAGATTAATTTATTTAGTTAAAAAATATTTTATTTATATAATAAATCTAAAAAATCTTTAAAAATAATAAAAAAAATAAAATTAATATAAGAAATTTGTAATGTGGATTTAACATTGTATTATTTTCATGTATCATTATATTTTTAAATATTTTATCAATAAAAATAAAAATTTGAGTGAGAGAGACATGGAAGAATAAAGGAAGAGGGGAACGGAGAAATAGAGATTGAAAGATTATATACCTAAGTAATATTGCTAATATTGGTCTCATATATGAAATTAATATTATTTACATATCTATATATTATTTAAGTAATATAAAAATATTTTTTGGTTTAAAAATTTGCATGTTATTTTAAGATTATTGATTATTTTATTAATTAAAAATGATTTTACTTATATAATAAATAAAAGATTATATATTATATTTTATTTATATGATAGATCTAAAAAATTTAAACATAAAAATATTTTAAGTTTTAAATATAAGAAATTATAATATGAACTTAACATGATATTATTTTTCATGTATTTTATATTATCAATAAAAAAAACTTAACAAACATAAAATTAAAAAAAAAAAACTCTCAATTTTATTTTTTATTTTTTATTGTTGAATATACATGTGCACATGACGCACTTAGTTATGAGATTCCTCTGCATCAGTATCTCTGAAACCCTTCATTTCATTTCTTTCTAATTTTCTCGCTCATATTTTTCGATTGCTTGTCAAAGGAGTGCGGAGAATGGCGTTAGCACGCATTTTCAGGAGATCTGAGACCAAACAATTCACATTTGGTTTGTCCCAGGTCTTCAAATATTCTTATCATTCGTCCAAATTTATTATGTTTTTTTTTTGGTGGTTTTCAAGCGAAATGTAAAACCCTCGAAATTCATAGCTGTATATGCATTGTGTATATGTTTGCTGGAATCACAGTTTGCTGCACAGAGAAATGGAGCCTTGTGTGGAGACGTCCCGCTTGTTCAGGGGTGGACAGCTGCTGCAAGGGTCTTCAGGTTGGTTGATTTATTGCTAGCGAAAAAATCTCGTAAATAAACTGTTTCAAAATGGCGAAATTATCTCGGAAAACAAATTATTAATATTAAATTGGTGGACGAGAGCATATGTAGTAGGCCTTTTATGATTCTGTAAATATAAAACGTTTTTATTAGGTTATAGAGGCTTAGAGCTTATATAGTAACCCAAACTACGGTTACTAGGGAGGTTGACATCAAATCTAGACTGTAGATAAATAATTTTAGGAGTTATAATGTGGTTGCGTTAGGCGATCTACCTAATTGTAAGGAAAATATTTCAAGCCCGTGATCTGTAAAAACCCAAGAGTCTCATCTCTGCCACTTAGCAAGAGGGTTTGTCCAAATCATCTGGGATGTAAAAAATATTGATGGAAACTATATTCTAATCCCACTTTTTTGTGAAAAATCTGTATGCTTGGGATTCTGTTATACGAATTTTAATCAATTTTGAGGTGACAGGGAATAACTTAAAACTGTTAACTTCATGGATTTAGTTGTATCCCGTGTGATTTAATAAATATCTAGGATTTTAAGTGCACCCATTGGTGCCAGTATGACCTTTCTGTTTGCTGTGATAGGCATAAGTGCATGATGATTTATTTTGTTTATATTTCTACTCGCAGCCAATTTGTTCAAGGCAGATAATTGCTGGCAACTTTTAATTTTAATATCCTTCGTTATACCTTGCCAATTGGCAATCTTATTATCTGTAATGATTAACTGCATGGGGTTTCTATCGGTGTTGTCTTTGGATCTTATGATGAAGATTGTAATTAAGGTTTTTGATTATAGAGTTTTAACAACTAAGCCCCCAAACTAACATAAAAGGCAAAATTTTACTGGTATTTTAAAACCAGAGCATCAAATTCACAAACCCTGCAACAATTTATCTCTAATTCAATCCCAAAAATGTGATTGCCTAGAGGCATTAGCCTCTCACGACATCAACCCGTTGCCACTCTAGCAAACCCTAACATTAAAAAAAAAAGCAATGATATTATGATTTGTAGAGTTTAATCAAAATCTCTCAACTTGTTCTTAGTGTCTTCCAGAAGGATGGACTTACGGGCAATTTAGTTTCCCTCAGTTGATTTCTCAATTCCTTCTGATTGGTAAAGATAAATCCTCAAACACATCTGCTGTTCAGTTAAAATCTAGTAGCACTTAGTATTGGGTGGAGTACTACTCATCACAATGTTTGGGCTTCCTGTACTCAGCTTATTATAATTAGCCCCCACTCTGTCACACTTCTCACATAATAATCCCTGGCTTCTACAAGGTATGGAATTGAAAAAAATGCTTTTATGTCCGTAAAATGACTTGCTCGGGGCTTTTTTGAAACATGTACAATAGCATCATTCTTGCCAGCTTCCATTGCAGGAATTGTTTCGGGGTAAACACAAACAAAATTCTGAAAAACACTTGCTCTTGCTGTTTGCATCTCAAAAAAGGTCCTTAATTCCATTAATCAGCAACAAAGCATAGGTGTTGAAATGCAGCTAGGTCGAATCCCTAGCGTAATTGATTTTAATGTGGCCCTTGGCCTTAAAATTAATTGTATTGATATAATCTACGTCACCAGGTTCGAATTCGAATTCGAAGTTCGATGAGGGAAAAATTTGAAATGTATAAAATTTGAATTAAATTCGCCATATGTAATTTTTAAATTGTTTTAATAAATATATGTAATATATCTATAAAATTGCCTAAATAGTTTAGCATTGATAAATAGATTTGAAATCGTTACAAAAAGATGACATATTTATAAAATATAAACCATAGGAAACATATGCCAGGGCACAAATGGTGGCAAAAACGGCAGGCAAAAATTGCAGGCGAACTTCTCCTGCAGGCTGCAATTATCACGGGTCCGCGAGTACTTCTCCAGCGACTTCTCCTGCAGGCCGCGACTCACGACAGAGTGAAGATGTGTTTAAAAAATATTAACAGAAGAATAAGGCAAAAAAAAAAAATTCAAATTTCAACGATTTTTATTGCATGTTTTAAAGTTCGGCGAATTTCGAACTTCAAGGATGAAATTCGGCCGAACCTGGTGACTCGGGATATAATTGATTAATGTTTAGGGCTGAGCCCCAACTTGGATAGCTTGTAATTGGACTGGGCCCAAATAGATATCAATGTAACTTGTGAATGTTAAGGGCAGGCCCTATTTGGGCGCTCAACTTATGTAACCTATAATGGTTATGGGGCAAGACCTATTCATTGTGTAACTTGTAATTCAATAGGTCAGGACCTTTTGAATATGTAACTTGTAACTTGGGGTAGGTTCTATGTAATTTGCCAATTGAATTTTTAATTTGGCACCAAGGCCGACCTAGGCATAAGGGTTAAAGGCATGTATATAAAGGAAGTGACTTGAGGTCACAAGACACATTCAACGAATATCCTCTATCTTCGTCAAGTAGCGAATTGCCTTCTGTAATCAGCGAATTATCTTCAGTGATCAGCGAATCTCATTTAGAAGACAGCGACCATATCTAAAGGATGGCGAATCAGTATTAGAAGTTAGCGAACTTGATTGGAAGATCAGCGAACATGATCTAGAGGTTAGTGAACTCCTTCCAGCTGTGAACAAACTACTAGTCAGCGATCTGCCCTTGTGTTCTGATCTACAATCTTCAGCAAGCGAAGTAGAGTTACAGCCCAGACAACCCTATCAAGACTGAGTGAACATCTTGCAAGGCTGAGTAAACTTCATACAAAGACAGCAAACTCAAATCTGGGCTGCCAAATTGAGCTACAGGGATTTGATTCTTCAAATTGTTATATCTCAGATAAGTTGTGCTTGTGCCCTAGAAGGCTATATTGTAAATCTGCTGTATGGTTAATATAATACAATCTGAGATAGTTGTTGCTGGGTTTTTCACCTCCAAGAGGGAGTTTTTCCCTGGGTACATGTGTGTTATGCGTATGATTTACTTTGCATTCTGATTTTCTGTTCTATACTGCTAATCTGATTGCTAAAACTAACAATAGGTACATCCAAAACCAAAATAAAATACATAAGAGAGTTAAAAGAAAAAGGAAATCAAAACAAAGCAATGGTATTTATACAGGACTCCGTTCCAAGCATTTAAAAATATGATCAGTGTCGTAGCTGTGACTGCAAGGGTACCAAGGATCATGTACAGTAATACTTGCATTAAAAGACCCTAGAAAATAGGCAAGGTTGCCTCCATCGATCCTTCCCACAGACACAAAGGGCACTCTACTGCACTTAAACTTCTCAGTAAAGGTTCCAGTTGCTGCTGTGCAGAAGAAGTATGAAACTATGGGCTCTACTATGGTTAAGACTAAGCTAATAAGCTTATAAAGAAAAATAGTAGGATGTGCATAGGGATAAGCACATTCAACATGGGCACAAGGGCATCTTTTGTAGATGATCATACCTGTTGATCCAATAGCTAAAAGATCAAATCTTTCACCACCTCGTGCCCACCTGGACTTGAATGCTTTAGTTTTTATTTTTCACTACGCTACTGGTTTACTTTTGGTAGAATGAGACAAATAATCCAGCAACTTTTGGTCTTGGGTGCTCACAATAAAAGCCTACCGGCTAATAAAAGCCCTTACAAAAATGAAAGAACTATTGTAAATTATTTCTATTCTATGAAGGCTGATTGCATTATTCAAATCTCTAAAGTGTGGGCATCTTTCTTGTACAGATCCTTACCCTATTTTAAATAAATAGAGTAAAATAACAGTCACTGTAAACATTAACAAGGCCTGCAGCAGATTAGCAATCTGATGCTAACATTTAGAGACAGACAAAATGATAACCCGAACTATGCAGGGCCCCATCTTGACCTTCATAAAGAAAAAGTCAAAAAGAGAAAAGCAGCAGCATAGATGCAATCTAGTGACTGATAGAACTATACAATTCAGTTCACACAAGGAGATAGACTCAAATTCTAACTAAAGATCGTCCATAATGGCAAAATCCTGATCTCAGAAATAAACTTCAGATTTTTGTGAGACAAATAACTCATGCAGAGTGCTAAATCATTTTTTATCGTAGTTATGAAAGAGAAACATATCATTTTTAAAGTTTGAAATGATACAAAATTAGAAACCAGTGTAGTAATGAGCTTACCATATGCCTTTGAAGTTGCTCTTTTCGCTTCATGAAACTGAGGCAAAATTCACAGAAATACAGCTTCTCACAATCATTGTACTCTACTGGAAATGGTGAGAAGTACCATCTCAATCTATATTTTCCAATTTCTATCTTTACTATATTTTTCACTTTTGTGAATTCTTCATGCTCACGGAGACTAGCAGCATCAAGCTCATCATGACCCTAACAGCAGGAAAATTGTTACATAAATTATAGGACCATGTAATTTAAAACACAAACAGAAGTTAATATGTAATCTTTTTTATACAACTTGAGTTGGCTTGGTGGTGGAGAACTTGTGCTCTTGAAATAGAGGTCACAAGTTCAAATCCCACAAAGGGGTAAGGATATGTATACCTTATTAGCTTCGGCCCATTACTTATAAAAAAAAAAATGTAATCTTTTCTTTTTTTTCAAAATTATGTATTAATATCAAGTAATCTTTGGGGATGACCTCACAATGCAGCGGTTAGCTGCGAGCCTCCTACATGGGAGGTCTTGGGTTCGAGTCTTGTCGAACCCCATGTGTCCCACACACAAGCAATGGAGAGATAAGGTGATACCTGGGCGTGGAAGACGGGACGACACAAGGAGATATAAGGGTGTTAATGCAGAACAAATATGAGGATGAGGCCCCTCAAAAATGTGGCCTCACTAGTTCATAGCTCCAGTCAAAAGTAATTCGGCTTCGACCCATTACCAAACAAAAAAAAAATCAAGTTAAATCTTTTAAGACTCATTTTTATGAGTGGAGGTTCATAAAAAGACATCTCTCATGAGCATTGCCTTGCACAACTAACACATTAAATCCACATCCAAAATCCTGGATATGATAGCAATTGCATATTTATTTTGAAATACACATAATAGTTAGTGATAATATCATTAAGTATTGTAATCAGCATATGAATAAAACAAATGTTTTGGTTCCAACTTTACTGTTTTGTTAATCTTTGTGTTGTCAGCTTAGGTAGTAGATTGACTACTTCTTGTGACATTTTCACACATCGCCCCATTGCAAATGGGGACCCCCTACTTTTTAGGTCCTCTTGGTCTTTTGGTTGGTTCTTTGGGTCTTTTCACATCGGTCTCTTCAGTCTCCTTGGTTTGCAAGTGTTGTGGGTGAATTTGACCAAGTTTGCAAGTCATTTGAGCAAATTTGGATAACAAAAAAGCACACACAATCAAATCCAAAAGCTCACATTCACCATACAATTATGGACTATGGAAACTTGATGTCTACAAAATTTGGCTAAGTTTGGAACTCGTTTGGTTTATTTTAGGGTTTTGCCCTTCAAACTTAGATTTGAGGTCTTTTCTGTAGGGCTTTGGAAAAACTGAACGTTGCAATGAATTCAGGACGCTTCAAGGAAGCTACCAGTGAAATTTGAGCGAATTTTGAGCAACTTTCTATTTTTATAAAGCTCCTATTTCTAGGGAATTTCACTACCTCCCGGATTGTCTTTATTTTACAAAAAATCAAACTTACTATTTTTAGCAGTTTCTATTTTTAGTGAGTGTCATCCTATCTCGGTTTGCCCTATTTTTGACATTTTGAAGTACTTACTATTTTTAGTAAGTCTATTTTTGGTAGCTCTATCACAGGCAGTGGTCCCAACACTAAAGATAGAGCCTTCCTAAATATTTGTTTAAATTCGGAAAGTTGAAAAGGCAGACGGTTGATAAAAAATGGCTATCTGTAACTCCTTGAAGTGGAAAAAGAACAAAAAATCTTTTAAGGCAGGAGATATTCACTTCATTCCAAAAATGGTATCCCGATCTGGAAAGATGAAAAATGGCTATGTCGGGAAAAAATATCTTTGCTATGACAAAATACGCATCCAAATCTGGAAAGGGGCACTAAATGGAGGGCAAGGAGGAATTCTTTGGAAATCCAAAAAATCCTCCACAACATGGTTTTAGTGCCTAGGCAGAGGTGGAGAGCTCCAAATTGGGGTTTTGGAGGAATTTTCCTCCCAAACCTAAATTCCTCCACAACATGGTTTTAGCATCCAAGCAGAGGTGGAGAGCTCCAAATAGGGGTTGTGGAGGAATTTTCCTCCCAAACCCAAATTCCTCCACAACACGCAAATTGTGCATAGGTAAGAATGGTGAGCCAGAATAAAGGGATGCAGGAATTGTCCTCCAAGACAAAGATTCCTGCACATGGTGGTTTCAGTGCCCAAGGTTGAAGCAAAATGGCTATGTGGGCGAAAATTTGCACCCCTTCATAGTGTATTTACAAGGGCCCTGTTGATGTGTTTTTTATGCACATGCGAACACAGAATAAAAAATACCAAGGTATCTTATCCTCTCTTGAACAAAGTCTCTCATATGCTATGCTTCGCGATCAAATGAGACAACTCCAAGGTTACGAAATGTCAGGTCTTGACGTGTGGATAAGTTCAATGGTTTGATGTGATAATGCTGGAATCACAAGGGGACTTACGTTGTACATGAATGCTCAATCTTATCATGGATCAAGTTAAGGATGCCGATAACTTAGGATTTATTAATATGGCTCTGGATTTACTTCTTACTAAAAAAGGGGGAAAAAGAATAGGGTTCAGGAAATCTATTCTAAACCTAGGAATGTAGGAAATGATGAATGGATTTAATGGAATCAAACCAAGCAAGGTCTCACAATCAGGTATTGACACAAGCTTAGTGCAATCATCTAAGGTATACTTAATGATTTTCAGACTATTACCATCAAACGTAGACACCATCCAAGTTGATGCTTGTCAACGGACGAGTAATAGTTGAAGTTATGCTTACTCAAGTTCCAGTTGACCACACAAGGCGCACTTACCAACGACAAGAGGCTAGTGGTATGGATTAAGGATTCCACACAAATAAATTCAACAAATCTTCCACTCAATCTAACATACATGAAAATAAATTCTAATCTAAATTCTAATCTAACTTGGAGGAATTGAGAACCATGAATGCAAATACAACATTTGAAGAGCAAAATCACCAACAATTGAACAATGATTAGGATTCAAATAGCTGTAGCATATACCAACAATTCTACATAAACTCTCCCTTACAAATGAGAGACAATGAGGTTTATATAGAGCCTCAAAAGAAATGAATGGCCCAAATTGATCTAAGATCAACGGCCAAGATTACAAGATAAAACCCTAATTAGGGTTTTGTTGTGACGTATTCACACATCGCCCCATTGCAAATGGGGACCCTTACTTTTTTTTGCTTTCTGGGGTTCGCCTTCTAGGTGTTTAGGGTTCGTTTGTTAGCCTTTGCATTTTGAGTGTCGACAGGGGATCAATAGGATGGTAGGCTTTTGCTTGAGCGAGGTGAGTCTTTGGGGCCCTAGAATTAGGGTTTCTTTAAGAGTCTTCCTTAGGGCCTGGTTTTGCTCTTGTTGCTAATTGTGTCTTGCTTGGTGAGTGAGTATCATCCTTGAAGGTCTGAGTTAGGTCGAGTTGGTGAGTGATGAAGTCTGGAACAAAGTTCCCAGACTCGGACTCGGCTCTGACTCGGCAAGGCTGACTCGACTCGTGACTCGGCTCGGACTCGGCAACGACTCGGCAAAATAAGAAAACCCTTGAAATTTAGAGTTTTTTAACGATTTAAAACTTGTTTCATACACCCATTATTGAATTAAGCTTAAAGACACTATAACATCATCAAATAGAAACTAATTTGATCACATACATAAACATACATCCATCACATGCGTAGAAATGTAAATTGTAGCTAAAGGAATTAGAAAACATAGATATATAGAGTTATAAATGTTGTCCAATGTATATAAAATCCATGACTTCAAATGTTCCCAAACATATATGTAACTGTAAAGTGTAAACAAAAACAAGTCTATGGCTTAGGCTCTGGCTCAGCCTCGTCTATCTGCCTCCTAGAAAGGCGTCTAAGGTAGGTCCTGGATGACTGAGTAGCCATAGTCTCTGCCTGTGATGTGCCAGTCTGAGTAGCCATAGGTGTTGGGGACGAGGGGACGTGTTTCCGGGACAGGGGGACCAAGGGCCTAAGTTTGGGGACGGCAGGGGGACGGCGACGGGGGGGTGGCGGGGTGGTGGTGCTGATATAGTTATACATATACATATAGTACTTGAAAAACTAGTTTTGAAAAGATGTATGACAGTATTACAGTATAAGAATTACATTTTCAAATGAGACTATAGGAAATTTGAAATACTAAATCTAAATACCAATTACCAAGATTTCTAAGTTGTGTTGTTATATGGAGCCTAATCAGAGTCAGAGGTTAGATTTTCCCTACTTCTATCGGCGCGGTTTCCCCCTATATTTTTCAATGGGGGTTTAGGGGCAGCGCCCCCAACTTGGGGTCAAGGGGCAGCGCCCCTTGCGCGTTCCCTTTCGCGATACAGGGCGGGGTCGAGGGGCAGCGCCCCGCGAGGCCAAAAATACTTTTATTATTTTCTGAAGGCGTCCGGTGTTATAAGAAAGGGAAATGGCGAAAAAAGTCATTAAAAAATGTTATTTTTTTTAATTTTTTTTTACTGCACTTTATTAAGTGACTCCAGTCGGGTCACGACCCTCGAACTCGGCGAGTCAGGTGAGTCACGCCCTCTGACCCGTCCAAGCCCAGGTCAGGGTCACCGTGACTCGGCAGGGGTCACCCGGCCCGCTGACTCGCATGACTCGCGTGACTCGCCGCGATTCACGGAACTCTGGTCTGGAATGCCCTGACCCTGAAATTTGGCTAAGTCTGGAATGCCCTGATCCTGAAATTTGGCTAAGTCTGGAATGTTCTGATCGTGAAATTTGACTAAGTCTGGAAAACTGAAGAATCCTCCAAAAACTAGATTTTGCAATATAACTCCGGGAGCTCCAAAACCACTCTCAAACATCTTGAAAGTATATATGGAATATAACTTAAAGTATAAGTCACTTATACTTGAATGTTATATTCCATAAAATGATCCTGACGGAGAGTTCAAAATGTCAAATTTCGCTCTTGACCCTTCCAAAGGGTCCAGAGCGAAATTCTCCATAAGACATTCTGCTTTGACCAAAACCTAGAACTAATGCATTCCTAGGCTTGAATGAAGGCAAAAGCACTTGTTTGAATGAAGAAATGCGAAAAAATGAAGTCAGGATCATGGCCTAAGGTGAATTTCGCTCCTAACCCTTCCAAAGGGTTCAGAGCGAAATTCATATTTCCTCTATTTTTCTCCTTAGCTTGACCAAGTTTGTAGACTTTTGAGGCATAATTGAGAAGGTTTGATGCAACTTTGCCTTGGAGAAGAGATTTTAGACCTTGGGATGATGGATTCTAGCTGGGAGAGGAATTTCGCTCCTGACCCTTCCAAAGGGTCCAGAGCGAAAATCCTTATAACCCTCATTTTCCTTCCTTGTTTTGGATGGGCGTTGGTTTATTAGGCATTCTGTGTGAGTCTTGATGTGTTCTTGCCTTGAGAAGTGTTTTGAAAAGTGAGGATCTTGTCAAAAAATTGGAATTTCACTCCTAACCCTTCCAAAGGGTCCAGAGCGAAATTCTTCATAAGCCTCATTTGCTCCCTTGTTTTGGATACCAACCTTGTTCCATGGGCGAATTTGGGAAGGAAATAACATGTCTCTACCTTTTGAGGTGATGGAATGTAGAAATGTGAAGGATTTTGGCCAAGATTAGGAATTTCGCTCCTAACCCTTCCAAAGGGTCCAGAGCGAAATTCACTATAAACCTCTTTTGCTACTTTGTTTGGGATCCAATCCTTGTTCCTTAGGTGGAGAATGATCTAAGTTTGCTTGTTGAGGTCGTTTGGAGTTGGAGAAATGGAGAATCAAGCTCAAATCATGATTTTCACTCCTGACCCTTCCAAAGGGTCCAGAGCGAAAATCTTCATGGACCTCATTGTCTTCCTTGTTAGACCAAGTTCTTAGTGTCCAAGGCATGTTGGAGGAAGGATAAACATATTCTTGCCTTGAGGAATGATGGAAAGCAACAAAAGATGAAATTTCAAGCCTAGAGAGGGAATTTCGCTCCTAACTCTTCCAAAGGGTCCAGAGCGAAATTCCTTGTAAACCTAGTTTTTTGACCTTGCTTAGGCTGCAATCCTTGTTCCTTGGATGAAAAATGATGAAATGTATCTTGTAAGGAAGAGTGGGATTGAAAAAATGAAGGATTTTAGCCAAGGAGGTGAATTTCGCACCTGACCCTTCCAAAGGGTCCAGAGCGAAATTCCTAAAATCCCTTATTTTCCTAGCAAAGTCAAGTCAAACTTGGGTTTTTGTAGCTTGGATGGGTGAGGATAAGTGTTTTCTTGCCTTTTAAGGTGGATTCAAGTTGAAATAATGGAGGAATAAGCCTAAAACAAGATTTTCGCTCCTGACCCTTCCAAAGGGTCCAGAGCGAAAATCCTAAAACCCATCATTTTCTCCAAAATTTGTACCAAGCCAAGCCTAGACCAAGGTGAGGGATGCCCTTGAGAGTGCCCTTGAATTGATTGTTGTCTCAAAAAATTATGATTTTGGGCTAGAAAGGGAAATTTGCTCCTGACCCTTCCAGAGGGTCCAGGGCGAAATTGTGCAAAACCTATCTTTTCCCTTAGTTTCATGCCAAATCTAGTGTGGATCATGATTAAAGAAGGCCTTAGGAATGACTCCAAATTGCCAATTATTATCAAACTTGAAGGAACAAAAAGTGATTTTCGCTCCTGACCCTTCCAAAGGGTCCAGAGCGAAAATCTTGAAACCACCTATTTTCCTTGCAAGTCTAGTCAAACGTTAGGTTTTCATGGCTTGGATGGGTGCGAGGAGACATGTTCTTGCCTTTTGAAGTTAATTGGTGTTGAAAATGATGGAAATTAGCCCAAACCAAGAAATTCGCTCCTGACCCTTCCAAAGGGTCCAGAGCGAAATTCTGGATAGGTCCTGTCCCTGGCTAGTTTCTTGAGCGAATTCTCCTTTTTGGGCCTTGTGAAGATTGAACCAATGTTGCCAAGTTGAGAAGTGGGTTCAATATGGGGGATTCCAGATGAAGTGAAGTGAAGAAAGTGAAATTTAGTGTGAATAGGCAAGCAAAAAGTGAATTTCGCTCCTGACCCTTCCAAAGGGTCCAGAGCGAAATTCATCAAAGTCACTATTTCCTCTTTGTGTCAAGACAAGATTTTGATTCCTAAGGCATGAAAAGACTGGAGAGAGGTTGTTTAAGCCTTGCAAGATGAGTTGAAGTGAAGGAAAACAAACAAAGAGAGAAATTCGCTCCTGACCCTTCCAAAGGGTCCAGGGCGAAATTCTCCAAATCAATCATTTTTCCCTTGAGTGAAGCTAAAATGTTGATACCTATGGCATGGTTGAGGCTGGGGTGAGATATTCTTGCCTTGTAGGGTGAATTGAAGTAAAGGAAGTGTAAAATAAAGCCTAAAGAAGGAATTTCGCTCCTGACCCTTCCAAAGGGTCCAGGGCGAAATCCTTTGAAACTGCAATTTTTCACCTTGTTGGGGCCAGGCGAGGAGCTAATTGTGAGGTAATGTTGAAAGGAGGTCTAAATGAGCTAGGAATGCAAAATTCGCTCCTGGCCCTTCCAAAGGGTCCTAGGCGAAATTCTTATAGGGTCTGTTCGTGGAGAAAATCTTGGGCAAGTTTCATGTTAATATCTTTTTGTTGATGATTTAAGTTGAAAATGTTATGTTGAAATGAATTTATCATGTGTCCTTAATCATCTTTTGGTTTGTTTTGGCAGATGAAAGAAGACCAGGCCAGGACAAGGACGACCTTCTCTAGTCTAGCATCAACAAGGACGACCTTCTCCAATCTAGCATCAACAAGGACGGCCTTCTCCGGTCTAGCATCATCAGGGACGACCTCTTCCAGTCAAACATTTGAAGGAAAGACAAGGTGGCATCCCAGTCATCACTCCTCCGGTCGGGTTGGTCCACTTGAACATGTCCAAATTCAATGTACCTGACTCATCAAAGATGACACTAACTTCGATGTACCTATACCTCGGCTATCCATTGGTCGAATATTCCAAAGAAGACATTTGTCCAAATAATGCAATTATTTCATTGGCCAGAATTGAGTTTGTTGTACCAAACCCTAATTAGGGTTTTCATTGTAAAATCTCGGCCATCGATCTCGATTGATCTTAGCCATTGAATTGTATTGAGGGCACTATATAAGCCCTAGCTCCTCATTTGTAAAGGCTAATAGTCAGAGAATAGTTAGTCAGGAGTTAGAAGGTGAATAGTTAGAAATAGTGAATAAGTCAGTTAATAGTATAGCAATTAGAGTAGAATAGAAAGAGAAGGCAAAGATTGTTGCCAAGATGTTGTTGTAAAAGACTTGTAAAACTTCATTGAAGAAATGGTGAAATCTATGGGTCGATTCAACAATTTGCATGGTTTTTATACTTCTCAGATTTGATTTCATGTTATTAGATGAGTGGAAGAAATGTGTTTGATTGATGGTGAAATTTGTATATCCATACTACTAGCAGTTTGTTGATTGCAGACTTGCCTTGTGTAGTCAACTGGAATCATTCAGCTTGAGCTTAACTTCAATTGTCGCTTCTTCATTGACATGCATCAGCCTGATGGTGTCTATGCCTGTATTGAGGATCTGAACATCATAAAGCTTTCCTCCGAAGATCACACTAATCTTGTGGAGATGGTCCTGGGATGTCAAAACAAGACTTAGTTAGAATTTCATCAAAGATCATTCATTGCTCTACATTCTTAGTGTCAGAATTAGATCCTTTCCTCGCCCTCGTCCTTTTTCCTTTTTTTTCAAAATCTAGACTAGTGAAACTTTGTGATTCCAACAAATCAGACGTTTAGGTCGTCAAGTGTAAGTCCCCTTGTGATTCCAGCAAAATCACATCATACCACAAAGAGCTTATCCACGAGTAGAGATCCTACATAACATGAACCTTGAAGCTTCTCCGATTGATCCTTTTGCGATATCTTCAGCATTCGGGAGCTTTATTCAAGAGAGGATAAGGTACCTTTAGGTATTTTATTCTGTGTCTGGTCGTGTACAAAATACACATCAACAGGTTTGTACAACCACCATTACATTGGCCAATAAGAAACGAGGGTAGGTAAGATAAATAATAGTTGATGCAGCGCCATGTGTCACCTATTCCCTCCTTGAATTGAATGTTGACTTGGTACCCTTTGATTGAACGAATGGTGACTAGGATGCCACCTCAACTTGCCTTATACACTTAACCAATTTGCCTTGTACATTCTTCATTTTCACAATGTTTGGAATCCCTTATGATACTTTGCATTCCATCCTTATGTTAAGGAATTCCATGAATTGTTCCCTCCTTATGTTTGGAAAATTTCCCAATCTTGGAATCTTGAAATATTTCCTTCCTTGGCGCTCTTTGATGTTGGAATTCCTTGATGTAGTTCTGGATTTCTTGATGTAAAATCCTTTGTGTTCATTTCTTGAACTTGCTTTCCTTCATTTGTTCACCATCAAAGTGAAGTCTTCTTCATGATCGATCTAGTCCTCACCTTCACCTTCTGGAATCTCTATCGTGAAATCCCCATCCAATCTTTGAAGTATTGATCTTCCTTATCCTCATTGCGTGCATCCTCCTTCACCTCAAGCCTTGATCATCATACTTCCTTTCCTCGTAACAGTCCTGCAAAACAAACAAGCGTTGAATCAAACACCCATGTGATAAACTTGATTTCAACCTTGGTGGGAAATCCATCCGCATATGGACTGATCATTCCTCAAAACCATCCGCATTATCCTTGTCCATTCTTCACTTGGTGGAAATTTGATGCCTATCTGGACAACTTCCTTCCTTTGTAATTCCACCCTGTAGTGGAAATCCGACCCTCATCCGGACTCATTGTCCTTGAAAATCTTGTGTTGACTGGATCACCATTCCATGGAGTGGAAATCCGGACACCATCAGGACTTTGTTCCTGACATTTGTCCCAACATGTGATAGGTAATCTTAGAAAATTGTAACACCAATTCTGGAAAATATGAAGGTTCGGATTAAAGTCTGGAAGATTTTCCTTAAGAAAAACCGATTTTCAGACTTAGGATAAGTTTGATCATAATTGCTAAGTCTGAAGACACCCATGTAAACTCAGAAAATCAAGTATTTGGAGCCCAAAAATGAATGTCCAGGTCTGGAAATATCACTTGGAGGTCTGAAAACACTCAGAAAGTGATTGATTTTTTATATCAAAGTTGTAATAAAAGTCTGATTTTCTGAGGACAAAGTCTGAATACACCCTCCAATGTCTGAAAATACTCAGAAAATGGTGTATTGAAGTCTGATTTTCTGATTCTTAAGTCTGAATACTCCCTCTGAAAGTCTGAAAATGGCTCCAAAAAGTCTGAAGACACACTAAAAATGATGAATATCAATGGCTGGAAGTGGTCACAGCCATGTCACATGCTTGCATTTGAATTATTTTGACCTTCAAAACTCAGAAATGGTCACATCTGGGCACAACTATGTGGCTGGAAATGAAGTTTCAGTCTGAAGACAACTCGGTATACTCAGAAAAATGTCAAAAATTAGTGCCCGGAAGTATACCGCAATTCTGAAAATGCTTGGGAAAGGGTGTGGAAAAGTCTGATTTTTAGTTCATAAAGTCTGAAAACACCCTTCCAAGGTCCAACAATGGCTGCCCAATGTCTGAAGACAAACTGCGACTTCAATAAATCAGTCGTTTAAACTTGTCGCAGTCATAGGAAACACCTGTATTTGATGAATTTCACCTTCCCAAAGTGAAGTTTGTCAAATCTGGGCACAAACAAAGGGCTGGTAAAAAATATCTAAGTCTGAAGACAAATCTGAAAATGGAGTCTCAGACTTAGATCAGCAATGGAAGCTCCACCAAATGCCCAAAAAACTAATAAGAAATAACTCCCAAGTGAAATTTTCCAAGTTGGCAAGTGGCTGGAAATGAAAATCAGTCTGAAGACAACCTGCAACTATGGAGTTTCAGACTGTAACAACAATGGCAGCCCTTGAAAATGCACTGAAAACTCCTTCAAACAGCCCTTAACCAAAATCGCCTTAGTGTGGATGAGCTGAGCAATGAAGAATAATTCTGAAAATGTGTTCCCAGCCAACAATGGAGGTCATATCACTCCCAGCAATGGCGCCCAGCAAGGTCTGAAAATAATGGCAGCCACCAAGCATGAAGAAAATCACCCCAAACAACGACACAAAGCACTCCCAAATAAAAATCGAAATTTTCCCAACTATGGCACCATTCCAAAATTCTGAAAATGTCTTCCATGGCAGCTCGGATCTGCAACAATGGAGGTTAGAACAGCCAAGCTGGAAAAAATGGAGGAAAAAATCGTCAACCCAACACTTCACTTCAATCACTTGCTAAAATTTACCCAACTTGGAGAAAAATCGCTTTCATGGAGACCCTTGGCAAAAATAATAATAAAATAATGCTAAGTCTCCTCTCATATACTTGCTTTCACCTCTCACTTTCACCACACAAGCAATGTGAGATAAAACACTTGTATAAATACTTGCTTGGTGAAACCCTAACTTGCTTCTAGAAGGTTCAAACATTTAATAATTATTGCAAGTTATTAAATTTGCTTTTAAATTTTAAATAATCATTTAATAATTATTTAAAAGCAAAGTTACCCCGAGTTTTCAGGACGGGGACAGCGGGACGTGTTTCCGGGACGGCAAATTTTTTGCCAAATTTGGGGACGGCGGGGGATGGCTATATAAAATATAGGAAAAATTTAAAATATATAGGAAAATTTCAAAATTCTAAATGTCCATATGAAAACATGGATTAAGCATGCATACATACATTATATTCATATGAAAACAATAAAACATGGATATAGCATGTGTATGATACTATGAAAAGTTGAAAACATTTTAGAATGTAAATTCTGAACATACAACATTGTTGATACTCAATAAACAATATGCAATTATGCATTCATAAATCAGAATTTCAATTCATTCACATTGTCAATATGCATATCAATAGACTCAGAGGTTAAATTTTCCCTACTTCTATTGACGTAGTTTCTCCCCATATTTGTCAACGGGGGTTTGGGGGCATCGCCCCTTGCGCGCTCCCTGTCGCGATACAGGGCGGGGTCGAGGGGCAGCGCCTCGCGAGGCCAAAAAAACTTATTTTTTATTAAAGGCGTTGGGTGTTATTTTTCTATTGACTCGCCAAGTTTGGAGATTTTCTAATCTCTGTGTCAAAATGCCCAAAGGCTACACTGCTGCCATATAGTTTCATTGTCAAAATAATGAATTAAATTAATAAATTTAAAATTTAATTAATGTTTATCTTTTATTTTTTTTAATTTTTAATAACAATTTGAATTAATAAGGGGCCTCTATTAGAAAATTTAAATAAAAAATTAAAAATACAATTTTTTTAATATTTTTAAGGGCCTTAGAATGGGGGACGTCTGGTCATCCCCGGGACGGATTGGGGACGTCCCAGCCGTCCCTGGGACGTACGGACGTCCCCTCAAAAAAAGGGCAATTTGGGGATAGGGGGAAACGTCCCTTGGCCATCCCCAAGTCCTCGAAACGTCCCCGAGACGGGGACAGGGGTTTTCAGGTTGGGGACGTGTCCCCGGGTAACTCTGTTTAAAAGCAATCAAAATGGGGCTTTTATTAAAATATTACAATTTAAATCCAAAAATAGACCTCCAGGGGAAAATCGCTATAGGTTGGGATTGAAAAATCACTTAAGTGTCAAAATTTGCCCCATAGGAGAAATTCGACCTATGCTTGGATAGAAATCCATGCTCAATTTCATCAAAATGCACATAAAAACCTTCCTAGGGGAAAATCGATATGAATTTGGACAAAAATCCAGACAAAAATGCACTCATTTTGCAAAAATCACCCCCCAGGGGAAATTCGATGTGTGTTTGGACAGAAATCCACACTCAAAACTCACTTAACTTGGAAAAAATACCTCCCTGGTGGAAATTCGACCTCAGTCTGGATAAAAATCCGGACTCAAAACTCTTCATAATGTTCCCAGTGGAAAATCGATCCCTGTCTGGATAAAAATCCGGACAAAAATACTCAAGGGAAAATCGATCCCTGTCTGGATAAAAATCCGGACAAAAATCCTCACTTAGTTGTCACAAAAATCTTGGTGGAAAATCGACCCAGGCATGGAATTATCCTTGCACTCTAGTCCGCACTCCCAGGGGAAATTCGCTGGCAGTCTGGACAAATCCTGACACTTAGCTAAATTTTAGCACTTCTAGGGGAAATTCGACCCAAGTGTGGATAAACAGTAGGGGAAATTAGTAGCCAGTATGGATTTCAGGGGAAACCCATGTGTAGTGTGGATTTTGAGTGGGGGAATGGGTTGGGTAGTCTGGAATGTGAGGGGAAAATCACCTCTAGCATGGATTTTGACCCTTTAACCCTTGGAATATGGATTTTCCTTAGAATTTTATCATTTTAACCACTCAAAATCACTTAGCGACTTTAAATTTAACTGGACTTGGACTAATTTTCCAAAAATATGAGCGAAACGCTAGGAAAATATTGGAATAAAGCGCGAAACCAATTTAAATAATACCTTTGGAGCGAGAAAACAACTCCAAAAGGTCTACGAATATCTTGGCACTTTAAAATAACTGATGCGCGTGTTTAAAAACACGTTAACGCTCAATATGTCTACACTTAGACAAAACTTAGGATCATTAAAAATATCATCTTTTGCAACTTGATCCTAGCACTTCAAAAACCCTAGATGGCACTAGGCATGATCAAAAGTTCGAGACTCGGGCACGGGAAATGCAAAATTGCCCACTCTAAAAAGCGAAAAGTGGGTGTCCCCATTTGTAATGGGGCGATGTGTGAAGACGTCACAACAGGCCCCACCTTGTAAATACGGTGTGCAAATTTTCGCCTCCATAGATGCCACCAGGTTGAAGAGGGGCGTAGAATGGGAGTCAAGTAGGAATTTTCTTCCTTAGGAAAAATTCCTACAACTCATGAAAATGACGCCGAACTGGAGGTAGAGCACTAGAATGTACAAGGAAGGATTTCCTCCAAGATGGAATTTCCTAAAGGATAGAATTGATAAAGGAATCCATGGTTAAGGAAGAAATTCAAAATTTTCTTCTCAGAGGAGAGAATTACACCCAAGATGAAGAAATTCTTGGAAAAAATGAAAAATTGATTGTGTTGGAAATTCCTTCCTTCGAGACAGAATTCTAGGAAAGTGAAAAATTGACTAAGTGTTGGAAATTCCTTCCTTCAGGACATAATTCCTAGAAAATGTGAAATTTGGCTAAGGATTGAAGAAATTCCTTCCTCAGGGGTAAAGTAGAATCAAGGTCAAGATTGGGCACCAAAATGAGTTTAAGGAGGAATTTTTCCTCCACATCAAAATTCCTTCACCATGGAGAAAATGTGCTCTAGGAAAGGAATGGGTGCCAAAATGACATCAAGGAAGAAAAGTCTAATTTTTCAGAATTCCTCCACTTCCTAGCAAATGCACTCTTGGTCAATTAGAAAATACATAAACATGATTTGGGAGGAAAATTTCAAAAAAAAATTCCTTCCTCAAGGAAGAAATGCGCCCAAGGTGAAGAGTTTCAAGGAACAAAGAAAATTGGCTAAGTGAGAATTTTCTCTCTCTAGGACTCAGGTTGATAAGATTCCTCTGTCGTGGAGGAAGTGATCAGTTGATTGAAAAATCTCCCTACAAGATGAAGTGTGCACAAAAAATTTCCTTTAGGACAAAAAAATTCTTTGGAAAGATTTTCTCTCTCCAAAATTTCCAAGCATTCAATAATCCTTTAGAAGTGCAAAAGATTGTTAAAATTTGTCCAAGGCAAGAAAATCTTCCAAAATGTCTTTTGTGAGCTCGGAATGGAAAGATTCTTGTAAAGGATGAGTTGGCGACATGCAAAGAATTTTTTTTGTATTAATGAAGCACAACTTGGAAAATTATAAAAGTTCCTATGATGGCGAGGTCCATTTGCATAGCGAGAATCTATTGAGTGCATGGCAACATGATGGTGCATTTATTGCTAGTGGACATCTTGACTGAGTAGTGGCATACTTAATGCTGGTGGCTACCATATTCCTAGAAGTAATGGTGCATTCAATGCACATTGGGCGAATTTGAAAGAAGTGGTGCATTTAATGCACAATAGACACCATTTTTGGTAGGAATGTAATTAATCGATAATCGGCATAATGGGTCATTAATGTTTATTCTCACCTTGTTGCATCATGTGTGTGGAATCTTCTGGGTCATGTTAAATTTAGTGATCAGATTAGATAGATAATAATTCAAACACAATTGCACAAAATATACCCTGGGAAAACCTTCCTCTTGAAGGTGAAAAACCCAGCAACAAAGAGTCTCAATTACTTTCAATAATATGACAAGTGTCTTTACAATGAGTTGCTTCACACTTTGAAGCAATGTGACAAAATGAATTCACCCTAAACTGCAATGAACAATTCGGACTGCAGTAGGATTGAGGACTGCTGTATAATGATCTCTTCTTAATTTATCTTGCTTTTATATCAATCAATGTCCTTTGCTGATGAGAACACGCTGCTGGAGAATGAAATCGATCTTGCTATGGAAGAACACGAACTGCTGCTTATTGGACTGCTGTAGGAAAAGATATATCCGATCTGCTTGATGTATGGATGATTCGATGCTTTGAAGGAGAGAAAGAATGGATCTATATACCCATACAAAAGGTGGTGCCAACCAACACGTCTTCTTAGAAAGTCAGCTCTATCATCACATGTTTATTAAGAACCGATTCAATGCTAAAAGACATTTCTTAATCATCGGTTGATTACAAACATGCTTTAGTTATCTTTAGTTAACAAAACCGGTTCAATATGAAGATTGGCAATGTATATTAGTCGAACAAGATAAATGTGTAAGGCCGATAGGCCAATTACACATTTATATTTACTATGTCGGCCCTGAAGGAGTCCAACCATAGCTATTAACATTAACAGGTCACACCCTAATTAGGGTTTGCATGTAATCTAGGCTTGAGGCCTATATAAGGGGGTGACCCCTTCATTTGTAAGCAAGGAGATTTGCATGAAATTGTTGCTATAAGTTTTTGAGATAATAACAATGAAACATTTTTTCAAAACTTGCATGCTTTCACCTTCCTCACTTTTCACCTTCCTCACTTAGAGTAGAAGTAGAGTAGTGCTTTGATTTCAATGGAGAATGTAATGGTGTTTGATGAATTTCCATGGTTCATACTTTTTGCATCTTGTTGATTATAAGTTGCAGTGTAAAGTTAGCCCGAGCCACTAAATTTGTGCGAAGTTCAATTTTGGATTTTTGTTTGGATTGCGTCATTTTGGGTATTCAAATGCACTTTCTCAATGTGAAAATCCTTCAACATACTTGGAAGATTGCACCAGTTATTGTGGAGTTGTAGTTAATCTTGGCAAAACAGAACTTGGTTTATTTGGAATTCATCCATTAGAGCATTATCTATTGATATCGCTGCCCGTAGGAGTAGATCTAGATCCTTCTAACCCTTTCCCCTTTAATTTCAGTCCATTCCAATTTAGTTCATTTGAAGAAGCATCACAGAATTGCTATATCCAATGATGAAGTTCCAAGCCACAGCAAAGAAGTGAAAGAACGATCCAAACGTAAGTCCCCTTGGATTACCAACATATCACATCAAGCCAACTGAGTCACATCCATTGCATAATCGGAACCTTGGAGTCAATTGTTGGAACTTATTGCAATCTTAGCATACAATTGAACTTTTGGGGGTTATGAACAATTGACTATTGTGTCTTAACCAACAACCACCTGGTCAACCAATCAATAAATTGAACATCAGAGATGCCTTACATTGTGCTGTATGGCGTACACTACCATGTTGAATAAAAGCTATTGTTCTCTTCATATTATGTTTTGTTTTCTAGTACGTGATTCTATTTATATTGCTGCAAGTACCATAGTTTTGAATTGTAGCATTCTGCTATAAATTTTATCATTTTTCTCCTAAATATTTATAAAAATTTATTTCAACATCCATAAGCTAAACATTTATGCAGCAGATATCATCACTGAATTACTGCCATCCTCCCACTGTTGCCCTTTACTGTTGTTTGAAGATTACATTTGACCTCCTAAACTTTTGGCATTTTGAGTTACTTATAAAAGATGTCCCTGCATCATTCCAGCTACAAGAGAGAGGCAAGCAAAGATCAATAGAGGAAGCAGAAGGCTAAATGCCACTTCAAGTCCATTATGTTGTAAAAGCAGCTTCTACAAGTTTATTATATACAAAAGCAATTAAAAAATTTCAACATGTCTTTAAGCAAAAGCCTAGATGAGAAGTGTAACAGAGGAAAACTGAATAGATTAAATAATAATTATTTAATGAACAAAAATGAGAACATTCAATATCCCCCATGTACATATTCTAATTCATTGAGGATTTAATAAAGAAAAATCCAGAAACATCTAAGTCAAGTCACTACCTCCACGTGAGTTTCATCAGTCTTCATTTTCTGGTGACGGGTCATTTTTATTCTTGATGCCTGCTCAAATTACAGTTGAAAAGGAAAGAAAAATTACTAACTTTTAGGGTTCCTGATTACAAAACATTTGCCTTTTAAAACTATATTTTTTGATTAATTTGATTTGTGCTTATTAAAGTTGGAAATATATATTCCAGCACTAATATATACATGGGTCACATTTCAAAAACCTTTAAACAAACAAGACAAATGACAATTATATGTAAATGAATAAACCACAGATGAAAAAATTGGCCAAAAATTGTTAAAATCGCGATTAATCCGGAGTCATTTGTCCCATTGATTTAATCGGCCGAAAAATCGCAGACAATTTTTTGTTAAAAATCCCAACTTACATAGGAAAAAAATCGTGATAAAATTGAGAGTTGAACTTTAAAAATCGCGTTAAAAAAATGTGAATTAACTTTTTTTGACACAACCCTTAAAACGCACGGGAAAAATAAAATACGCTTTCGTTTTTCTAAATAAGGGAGTATTTTTCGGCGACGACTCCGACGGTAGGATTTTTTTCCTTTTTCCCTAAACACACGAGCAACGACTCCTGGGCGAAGATTTTAGATTCTTTTAAGGTTTTTTTTAACGTTTTTGTATTGGTATTGAATGAACATGTTTTTTTAAAGTTATTTTCTGTTTTGTTTTTTTAATTCTATAAAAAAATATGTTTCTTAAATTTGTATTTTTTTAATTTAAATATTGACTTTGATGTCAATAAAAAGTTAAAATATTATTTTACTTATATTCAATTTTTATAAAAAAACTAAGATTTAATTATAACAAATTTAAATTTAAGATCTTAAAATAATGGTTAAATTAATTCGATAAATTTATTAGGTATATTCTTATTAGGTGTAATATGTTATTATATTACCGATCGAAAAAAAAAAAATGTTATTATGTTATATAAATTTAGTTTATATGTGTGTTTTTTAAGAAATTATATATTTTCAAATGTTCGATAAATTTGCTGGTTTATTGCCGATTTTTTCTTGATTTTTTGCTGAGTGATGATTTTTTTAAAATTTTGGGCCAAAAGATTTATTGCTGATGAAGAGTTTTTCATCTTTGGAATAAACATTAACATGCTCCTTACTCAACCATGCATATAAATCATATTCAAAACATAAAATGAATAAACATATAATGAATATACCTTCTCTTCGACCTTCTCATCCACATCAGTCTCAACAGAATCCAGTTTGAGTTGTTGAAGCTTGACCCACTCATCATGATCAAGTTATCGATTGACTGCATTCAAATCACAAGCTTTCAAGCCCCAAATTTAGGGCATTGCCTTATTCAAAAAATAATCTTGCACATTCCAAGGAAAATACAAAAACTAGTTTCAAGTTCAAGGCAAATACATCCAAAAGCTCAGTTTTCAATTGGGTTGGCTAATTTTGTGTCTAGACTGTATGACTTTAATATGCACATCATTTCAAACACAAGTGTCAGGCCATATATATTTGGGAGATTGAAAACTTCTGTGGTCCATATCATTAAATGAAAGTGGATTTTGGTTAAAGACTGCAAAGACAGATGTGAAAAACTGATGTTTGAGGGGGCCCTTTGTGACCCTCGAAAAAATAAGATTCATGACAAGCAATAGATACTTCACATCTAGGTAAAACTAAAAAACTAGATATTGAAAGAGGCATGAGGTATAAACCAATAAATTTGTGCAGCTAATTCACAAATGCTTTAATAAAGCAACATCATCCTCTGTTTCAGCTTTAAACAGTAATTTGCCTTGTGGTATTAAATTATAAAGGAATGAGATCTTATCTTTACATATTCAACTTTATATAGATATATTTTACTCCAATAAATATTAACAAGACACCTTCTAGCCAATCCACAGCTACAGAAGCTTCAATCAGATAATGATCTTCTTTCAATTCCAAAATCCGTGCGAAGCTCAGGAATTTAAGAAAGGACAGTCCACAAACAATAAGTGACAGATCTACTTGATTAGTCTACAAATCATGTTAAACATGCAATGTAAACGAACAAACAAATATCAAAGCACCATTATATTCCTTTTTTGTTCAATGACTTAGAAGAACTAGCATCTGCAATATCATATGCCAATGGAATTGTTGGTGCAGTGATGGATGTGATACCAAATATGCCTAGATGGATGAGTAGGAGGTTGATAATCATTAAGGCAACATGGAAATTACATTCAAGCATTTTTGTTTGCATGTTTTGGATAGCATTAATGTACAAGAATCAAGCGGCAGCTGCCTTTTTCTGGAATGGATCTAAAATAATTTTGAGCATCCTTGGACATTAACCATTAGGTTTCATCACCATGCTGGTCCTGAGAGATGCATGCCCTTTTCGCTCTTCTATCATATTTTTTTATTTTGCTAACTGCTCCTAGACTTTGCATTTCACATGGAATGGATGTATTTTTTAAATCTGGTGTTGAATGTCTTAAGTATCACCTGTTGTCTATTTCATGTCACAAATTTAGATGTATTTCACAGCTTGCATAAAACATGAATTTTGAACAACTGTCAAACTGAACTGAATTCTCACCACTTTGCCATTAGTCATACCCCACCTTATCAATGCCTTATGCGTTGATGCTATTATTTTGAGACAACTTTTTTGAGTTTCATGTGATTAGCATAATATTCATGATTAAGTGTACTCATTCAGTTTCCTTCAGTTCAAAGGCATCTGGAAGTGATATCGTTGGAATGGATCTTGTTAAAACTAAGTCACACAATGGAGCAACAGAAGGAAATGTAAGTTTTCAGTTTACATTCTATTTGAAATTTCATAATGTTGCAAAACTTTGAGATGATGTTAAGGGGGAATATAACTCTACCCTGCAGGTTCCTGGAAAATCTCCAAATAGCCATGTTTGGGTTGAAACAAATGAACAGCAGTATTTGGCTAGTCGAACTGGTGCACTTCTTACAGGAAAGATGAAAGGAGCTGCAGAATCATATATTGGTAGGAGTGTTGTAAATGGTGCTGTAATAATTCCTTCTTATTTTAGTAATATGCAAAGGCAGGCTGTAAATGCTGTGGGAAGAATTGCTGGGTTTTCCACTGTCAGTGGAACAGTTGAGGTAATTAAGAGTAGTTGCCATGATAAATTAATATTGTCAATTTGTCACGATTACTTTATTATGATAAAAAGGCAGTCTTCTCTAATTTTTTTAACTTATATTTTCTTGCAGGATGCCCCAATGCAAAGTGTGGTAAACCCCAAAAAGAACATTAATCGTCCATTATCACCTCATCTTAGTATTTACGAGCCACAACTTACTTCAACCTATTCAATTTTCAATAGAATCTCCGGAGGGTTCTTAACTGCTGTACTTTTGTCTGGTCTCCTTTTTGTCTTGCAAATAGGTCCATTAAGCCTTACTTATCCTAGTCTATACCTATCTTCATTTGCTGTCGATTTTCCAAAATTGACTCTAAGCTTGTTCAATTTTACTTTATTAGCATTTTGCTATCATATAGGTAATGGACTTCGTCACATATGGTGGGATCTGGGTTTTCCCCTGGATTCATTTCGAGGAATTCGGATTTCTGAATTTCTTATGCTATGTATAGCTTTCTCAGCTTTTGCAAAGATTATCCAAAAACTCTATTTCTGAGGAACAGGGTGCAGCGAGTGGCAATAAACTTACCTTCATTGTGGATTGGAGGGGAAGTAATAGTTTTTGTTTTCCTGAAATAGAACAGTACTGTTATTTTACTTGAGTTCATGTTTGGCAAAGTGCCTGAACGACCCGAAATTTGATATGTAAAGCCTATTAATGAAATATTATTTGTGGCTGTGTTTTTCGTTATTTTCAATTTTGTTAAAGTGTTTTAACAATCTCACAGTTGCTCTCGAAAACTCATTATTGAAGTTTAACTGTCAAACAATTATAGAATAAAGGCAAAGATTCTCTGAGACTAGTTGTGAAGGAGGACGGTTGTGTGTTCAATTTAGGAATTGATGTACACTAGCTGAAAGCCAGCCAATTCAAATAGCCTGTAAATATGCTCTACACAGATTCTGCACTCATAATGCAAAACTGTTGTGTTTCAATTGGCTGAAATGACAGCAAGCCTGGATGCTTCTTGTGTTAAATAGGTATTACTTAGATGGTCAATGTTGGTGATCTTCTTCTAATATCAGTCTTGAATATGATCCTTAAAATAGAATTAGATGGCAACAAGATGAACTAGTAGTAAGGCTGCAGCGAAAAAGCTGGCGTTTATCTTGCATGGAATCAAACAGTGTTTTTTTTTTAAATTTCCAATTTAGCAATATTCTTTGCCTCCAGTTCACTTTGAGGCACCCCATCATTCTTTCTTTGGAACCTCCGAGTTTTAACCGGAAGGAAGTCAAAAAGTTAAATGTCAGTAATCCATTGCACGGATTAACGTACTTTGGTCACATACTTATTTTGTGGAGCAGTAATTGTGTTTCAATTTGTCTTTAGACGTTTTCCGTTAAATGTATTAGTAGGTCTCAAGAAATAACATCTTTATATTAGTTTGTTTGGATAGTACACAATAGAAGAGTGTTAGAATCTCCGAAATAGATTGTATTTCAGAAATTAATGTACAAAATAAAAAAGATTAAATTGCAAATACAAATTATTAAATTTCTAAAATAGTATTATTTGAACTCAATGAGAGAAATGTCAATGCTTCAAAAGATAAAATAGTAGTAAAAGATTTAAAAAATGAATGCGTGAGTTGAAAATGCAAGCTAGAAGTGTGAGTGTACGTACACTATGTAAAAGGGAGGGGGTGGCAAATACATTCAATAAGGATAGCATACAAAAGGTTTTTAAAAGAGAAAGATTAAATAGATCATAAAAGACGCAAATATCTCACTCAACTTATAGGAGTACTTATTTTATTAAAAGTATAGTAATATTTAAATAATGAAAAAGTAACTAGAAAAATAAAACATTTCCTAAGTGTAGCCTAGGTAGGTGAAAAGATGAGTCAACAAATGAAGCTTGTTGAGATATTCAAGTACCACCAAAGAGAACTACCAAATAGAAGAAACTTCAACTCTTAATAGAGAGAAAAGACCTCCATAGTAAAGAGAGGAAGGACTAAGAAGGTTCCTTAAAGGCGAAGCCTCTCACACCCCATCAAAGCTTGTAGATGAAGATATATTTTCTTTTGTGATTAGTTAGGTCAAATATTTACAAGTTGCTTGGAAGTTGGGTAGTAATAGAGATTAAGGATTTGTCTGTTGATAAACCCCCAAATGTAATGCATGGGGGACTTTATATGTTTGGTTGCTTGATGATGGATTGGGTTCCAGGAAATTTGGATTGTCATAAATGTGATTGATGCTTATTTGAATTGGAAACCAAACTTTGAGAATGTGGTAAGACCAAATGGTCTTAATGGTAGCATTCACAGTTCCATAATACTTCCCCTCAATAGAAGATACCACAATAGCAAACTTGCTCGACCATCAATAGTATTGGAATCAAGAAAGTTGAAAGTTAAAGTGGATTTGTAATTTTGAGAATTTTCGCCCATTTTGAATATTTGTAGCTCACCTAGTCAATACCAATGTTTGGTATATGTGAGTACCCTAAATATAATGGAGAATTTACCTGGTTGCTTCACAATGTATCTTATGGGACCTTGCATAAATTTAACAATTTTGTCTATAATGTTGATGCTTAAATTAACAGTTAAATACTAACAATGGGAAATCTTATGAATGTGGGACCTTGATTCATAAAATAACTTCTAGACTAAAGAAGTTGACTCTTCCTTTTAACTTTGGATGTTGGAGGAAAAGGGAAGAGAAATCTCAAAATAAACTAAAATAATTCTCTAATACTATGGCAGTGTGCCGAAAGTTGTAATTATGTTTCAATTTTTTAGAGAAAGTACAACATAATTAATTAATGACAATAACACAATTTAGAGACTTTTGAAAGAGCACAATGCATGATGTAAAAGTAAGTACTAATTGATATAATTATTTATGAATTTACACAGGCCGAATATATCAAAGATAATAGTTTGAAACTCTTGAAACAATGAGCATAGAATGCCATAGATTCTTTATTGTTGATGGGAGAACAAAGTACATGAGGCCGCGAATGCATAAAAATACAATATTTGAATCCCTTTGTGAGAAGCACCGTTTAGGACTCGCTAGAACAAAAAATTGCTAACCCTTTTTTCCATATATTACAAGCATATTTAGAGATAGATAATTTCTAAACATGGTAATCATCTTGGGCTTTAGGTCAGATAACTGTCACCTCCGTTATTACATGGGAATCGAAAATTACATGCATCCTCTAGAATTGTTGAAAATGGCCATCACCTCCCCTTTGATTATGCGTGAACCGAAGCAGTTACAAAAGAACATTGCTTCGACCAACACTGCAATGCCTTTGTCCTGCCAGAAATTCCTTTCTCCAGTGAAGTGTTGTATTCACACGTGGTTCTTGTCTCGCGTCAGGTTCCACCTACTGACCACCCTTAAAACTATGACAAATGTCACAACTTCAAGAATTACCTTTTATATTTCCTCAAAAGTCTGTGTAGTGATAACTGTGGATAAATGAATCCAATACATAAGAAAAAGCTACAACACTACTCTTTGTTTGAACACATGCCATGGTGACAAGTAAATGTTTGGACCAACGACGCGACAAGAGAAGTTGTCAGTGATATTAGAATTGAAAAGTGACATGCGTCTTTGCTTTTTTTTATTTAGCCTTTAAGGAAGAAAAGTGTTTCCATAAGAAACATATTTACAAGGAACCTTGCTCCTCCCGAGTTTTCTTATTAGAATATATTAAATCTGAGAGGCTCTTATGCACTTGGTCATTTCTTCCACCCTTTCCTTTAGACGACTCTGCACAAACTTTCTCCTGCTTCTAAGAATCAATTAAGGCTTGAGAATTGATGAGTTCGATTTGGAGCTTAGTCCTTTGAGACTACTACGTTTGGAACATATCTTTAGTCACTTTGCCTCGCAGGTTGAACATTAGCTTGTTGATTTCCATCTCCTTTGCCTTGTTTTCCATGGTCAATTTGTGGTTTTTACCCTCGACAATTATTGTTCTTTTTCTCTGGCCTCTTGCTTGCCTTGATAAAATTAGAAGTCGCAGACTTTTGTGTTTCCTCCGTGACCTCCACCTTATCATGAGGCCCGACTTAGGATTGTTCTGAAAGATCATAAAATAAGCGTATTCGAGGCACTGCAAGGGCTCTACTTTCTTTCTTTCTTTTCTTTTGTAAACAAGCCTCACAAGCCTTCTCGTTGGTTTCAATTTGTTTGATGAAAATGTGTTGGGGACTGAATTCCGCCAATGAAGGGAAAACCTTATGACAAATCATATAGGGTGCTTATCCGCTATTGAACTAGACCAGATTCATGACTAGGAACCAATGGCCACCCTTAAATAGCACACACTAAGCTTTGACCTGCGTAGGTGGCTGTGGGCCCAGTCCTCCCACTTGCCCTTCACTCCCGTTCATTCCGTCCAACTATACCTCGATTTTAACATTGCCGTGCACCCGTTCCCGTTCATTCCGTCCAACTATACCTCGATTTTAACATTGCCGTGCACCCGTTCCTGTCCAATTAGTTGTCGTTACCGTTACCGTGCACCCGTTCTTGTCCACGCGGTTACCGTCACCGTTCTTGTCGCTGTTTAAACAGAAAACAGAGTTTTGATGCAGCGAAAACCCCAAAGCTACGTGGTCTCATTGAACAGGGCTTTGATGCAGCGAAAGCCACAAAGATATGTGGTCTCATTGAATCACAAGATATTGAAATAATGTTCCGTGGAAGGCAGAAGAACTTAAGAATACTTGATGCAAATGCAGTAGATATATCAGCAACCCAAGAGCAAACCATACCAGGAGATTTTAAGAGTAACGTGGTAGAATAAAAGAATAGTGTGTGCTCTTTACCCCAGTATTGCAGAATAAAAGAAATGTGGTAGAAGTATAATTCTGATTTCAGTTTTTATAAAACTTCAATAATAGTTAAGAAGTTTGTACTTTCAGCAGGGTGTGTTTGTAAATTAATACACTATTAATTCTTTGAATGTAGAATCTACATACGAGGGTGTGTTTGTAAATGATTTACTGAAAAGAATTTAGAAATTTCAAGCAAGTGCAATTCTGATGTAAAGTCAATTATGCAATTCTGATGTCCATGCCCGTTCCCAATCATCATGTTACCTTTTTATTTTTCAATCAATTTCATGGAATCGTGATACTACCATTAAAAATTATCATCACCCAGTTTAACTCCATTTAATGCTAAATTTTTTGTTGAATGACAAATATAGTATGATAATCCTACAAGAAAAAAGTTAATCACTTAGTCAGCGATATATGTTTATGTAGATCATTACATATGTATTATTTTCTTTGACATGGGTTCATGGAAACAACCAAGAGTCAAATCTATCTCTTCTCATAGCCCTGGTGAGTGTGTTTGACATAGGAGTGGCCTCCCCTTCTAGAAAACAAAGATGGCATCCAATAGGGTTGTGCTACATCTCAATATGATTAAAAACTACTCAGGAGTGGCCTCCCCTTTTAGAAAACAAAGATGGCATACAGCTGGGTTATGCCACATCTCAATATGATTAAAAACTAGAGAGATGTGAAATGAACCAATTGAACTCTGAAATATGGGTAGTCACTTTACTACCTAAAAAAAACTTCACTTACAAGAAAAAAGTAGAGTCCTAGATTGAGCCAAGAACGCAAAGTTTTGATGATGGGTTTTGTAAATAGAACACATTCTAAAATGTCATACAGAGACTATTTGATCTCTTGCTCTTCGTCTTCTTCACACAATTTGTCAAACGCAATACATCTATACCCTACCACAGAGCACATAGGCAATGAAATCAATTAAAGTGAGGCCTCCCACCAGAAAGTAGAAAAGATCCACATAACCATGGTTAAGGTTTGCAGGCATCCAACTAGGACTTTTCTCCCTCTTTGTAATGTCCATTACAATCGTCACTAGCAAACTACTGACATAATTTCCAAGTGACATGGAGGTCATGCAAAGAGCACTGCCAAAGCTTCTCAATGCATCAGGTGATTGGTCATTGAAAAATCCTAGTTGACCCACATACATGATCACCTCTGAAGCCCATATTAGAGCGTATTAAGGAATTTTCTAGAAAATGTTGAGAGAGCTTGTGTTATGACCTTTATTGATGGCTGCTTTCAATCTATACACCTCAACTAGATTGGCTATTTCAAAAAAATGATAGTTCCATGAACAATCATTACAACTGATTATTTGTAAAACATGAAGCACAGTGTTGCTTTGTTCAAACTATGGTGTTAGAAGACCAGAGAAGACACTAACTATGTCAATAAAATGAGTTTCATGAACAATCATTACAACCGATTTTTTTGTTGTAGGGTGTTCAATAATGGTAACCATTATCTTTTACAGTCTAGTTATGAAAGGACTGTCATCTTGAATTTCTTAACATTGTGCATTGATGAGAGATTAGTAAGGCCAATATTATTAGCATATGATTGAAAGCAATAATAATTGTTAAGAATCAAAAGCTCAAAGACAAAGATAACAATGAGATAAGTAGCAGATAATAGTGTGACAGGTGAAGGTACCACTATGCTTTCAATAAATGATAGAGGATATATGGGTATGAACAATGGAATGCAGTGTGAGGAGGCCACACATAAGATGAATTGTCATGAAGGTATCAAACCTGTGGCATCAACAACCTTGTGTTTGATGATTGAAGGATGTATACAATGCTTGTGAAACATGTAGAGATATACAATGCATGTGAAACATAAAGATGCTATTAAAATAAATTTTCATATAAAGATTATAATGTAAATTCTAATCATGTATTATTTTCCATACTATTTATTCAGATATCAAAATTAGATTTTCATATCTACTTTTAAGACATGCATGTATACATGCAACCAACCTTACATTCAACACTACTATTTTGCAATTCATGTATGTTCACAAGGGGTTGCACATCTTGAGCCAGACATCTTGGAAGCTTAGACCAGCATTCCAATTATGTTTTTAACATCAAAAATCACATTATAACATTCAATGTCTTAAAAATGCTTGTAGTACACTATAGCATCATATCATTATAGTATCTTCGACAGTTTCAAACTATGTGTGTATCAACCATGTAAAAATTATCTTCATTGTACTAAATCTAGTCCTTTTCTCATTCATCTTCCCTATCAAGATCATTAAACCAATTTTGACGCTTGTGATTTCCTGGCATTGGTGGAAACGAGGGTGTTCTATTGGAGATACTTGGCCTTCTCCTCATATTCATGCACTCAATCAAGTCTCTTTGACAATGATCAGTGTGACCAAATCCATCTTGTACAGGGTGAAATGGATGTGCACTTGGATGGTCTAATCCAAGTTGGGATGAGATGTGTCTACTCTTGACCTTGTTTGACAAATCCTCTAAATGCTTATCAATGAAGGTAAGTGCTGCCAAATCAGTTGTGTGAGTCAAAATTCCCTGCAAGTTGTGAAACTTGTGTGCTATCTGTAACTTCATTTTTGTCATTGCATGTTCATCTCTATTGTCAATGGTCTACAAAAAAAAGAAATATTTCAGAAATTATATAATCAAATTAACAAGAAATGGAATAATAAAAAAGTGGTTATAAATTCACCTGTGTATGCATAGAATTATCCTGCAAGAGTTGACAATTTTCATTGTCTATAATCCTACCAAATTCATTAATTTCCTACGTTGACATTGCAACACATTTCAAAAATTTAAACACATGGTTTGAAAAGAATGATATAGTAATAAAATAAAAAAATCATGTTTGTCAAGTACCAAATGTTTAGATACATTGGTGTGGCATTGTCCTTCTATAGAATCAAGTGTATTAGCAAGACTATCAAGGTCTACGTGCAAGTTGTTAGATAGATGTTGTCTTTGTCTCTCCCTCATTAAGTTCACCTTCATCACATGCTTGCACATGTATCCTTGCGTTGAAAAGATGCAAGAGCACATTGATAGATCAGGTGAGGAGGTATACACCTCATATCGAAAATTAGGATTACTTTCACTCGTCACCCATGTTGTGCGATCATCAATGTCATTGAATGTAACGTGGTCATCTGGAATTTTTAAGGCTCGAACCCAAGATGTGTTTTCAATCTTCTCAATATCAAAGTTCCTATAAAAACCATGCTTTTTGCTGACTTGCACCCACCAGTAATAGCTATAAACATGTGTTGTTAGCTGATGTACCAACCAATCAACACGATGACTTGTAGCATGCTCAATTGTTTTCAAGAATCGTCTCTTTAGGTGTGAGTGGTAGGACTCTATGGCACCATTTGTCTCCTGCCCTGCATGCTTTAGTGTATGAAAACATCTATCCCACATACTTAATCTATTGGACCATCTTCCCTTAAAATATTCAATGAATGAGGGTTGTGTATCTTTAAAGTCTTGAATAAATATATGAATTGCATTCCTTGTTGAATCTTCATCCATTGAATGATGCATGATAAATCCAAGTCTATCAAACATCTCTCGTCTAACTACAATCTCTTTGACCTTTGCAATCAAGCTCTTTAGCCACACACATCTAACATGCCAAGAGCATAGATATACATCACATTGAAACACTTCTCCGCATCATGGATATTTTTACTCAATATTTAATTTTCTTTTAAAGGATGCATTGAAATATTTACAAAAATTACAAGGGTTGAATGAAAAATGAAAGACCTAATCGCTTTTATCTCAGCACTGGCATCATCCACCATTAATGCGTTTAGACTCCACTCAATATTCTTCATGTGAACCTGTTGGAGAAGAATGCACATCCAATATGCAATATCATGAGCACAAGACCTAGACATAATGACCCATGTTACGGGAATACCCATATGCTTGGAATCGAATACAAGCATTGTATACAATTGAAACTATCATAAGGCATAGGGTATGATGTATTAGTACTATATTTTATTTTGAATATAAACATTGTTAATTTAACTCTACCAAGGAATACACTACATACCTTCATCACATTTGTACCAAATGTAGAATCCATGGCCAATATGTTGTTGTGGTCATATTGAAGCATCCACTCAAGTTGTTCTGGCAATTGAATCCCTAGTACAAATGGGACTTCCCCATCTTCATCATTAGTGGCACTATACTCCTGATATGCAAACCACTTTTCGGTGTTTGCTAAAACCCATTGTTGCACTGAAATAGCATCAATACTATGAAACATGTATCTTAATGTCTTAATTTTGCGATCAATGTTTGCAATATCATCCATGGTGAGAAAATCATCCCTAAAATATTGACCCTCAAATATGGTCATTTTCTCATGCACCATTTGCTTATGTTTTTTATGCACTGCGTCTGCGAGCATGCCAAGCAAAAGTAATGACTCCACCCATTGATGCAATTGCTCACTAATGTATGGTGCAAAGAAAGACCTCGTTCCAAAAAACTCATTGTTCACTTGACCATGACAAGGTATGCCTTCCTTGTCCACATGTTGAACTTGGTGGTACCATATCAATACATGGTTTGGCTTACAAACCACGAGTCATGTGCTAAAATGACAAGTACAACTATGCTGTGTATGTTTTCGACCAGGTCTACTACCTTTCTTTGATTTGGGAATTGAAGAAGGATCAAAAGGCTTTGCATCTTTTTTCCTGTAGTCCTTTGGTCCATACTTGCACCAATACCTATGGAAATCATAAAGAACATTCATATTATTAAAACCTGTAGTTAAAAAATTATTAGAGACATTCTTTCACTACATAATCACAAGTATAAACATTTCTAGTTAGCATATTACTCTTACATGTAATATTCCAAACAACTATTAATCCTACTTTTTGTATTAGAACAAAAAGGGGTTTTCCTTGTATGACTCTTATGAAAGCAAGTTGGGTATGAGTTACGTGAACTTTATCCCTCGATAAAATCTTTCAATCTATTAGCCTCAATCCAAGCTGAAAATAATTCTGAACCTTTAAGGACATACTTCTTCCATGAAATATCTTCATATGAAAATTTCCCACTACATGGGTGTTGGACTGCTTCATCCATGATGTGAGACCAAACAACATCCATCTAGTACACAATTTAAAAATGTTAAATTTTGATAGAAAATATCCACACTTGGTAGAAATTCTAATAGACAATAAAAATGTGAGACCAATCAACATCCGTCTAATAAACCATAAAAAATTTAGAATTTGATTAGAAAGTATCCACACATCCATCTAATAAAGTTAAAGAAAAGATGCAGCAAAGAAAATAGAGGCATCAAAACGTGAGAAAGGGAATCTAAAAATGAAAAGGCAGAGTTGAAAGCAAAATTATTTTTCAAGTAGACATATTATTTATCATTTCATATGAAGTTAATTTTCTCATTAATTCTCCAATTCAATAACTATTAAATGAGTTATTTTAGAATATGGTTGGAATTATTGCTTTTGTGTGAAAACAAGTCTATCCCAATTTGGGAATATTACAACTATGTAGTTCAGCTTCTTGACATTGGATATATTTAAGCATCAAAGGGTTGTTAAAGAGTCTATATTAACCAATTTTAGATATCATCCAGAGGTTAGCACTCATGGTTTCCTCTTGGAACAAAAGATTTACATGTTATTGTCACCATTGAGCAGAGATATTGAAGATGCATCAAATAGCTTAGGTTGTATGGATTCTTGTGCATGATTGTGAAGCTTCAATGGTTATATTGAGACCTTACTAAATTGTAAATTCACTTATGGATGATAGATATGAGATGCTTTTTCCCCTCTCGCTGGAATTTTCTCCTATTTAGGGTTTCCCCAGGTCAAAATCATTGTTACAGCCATTAGCATGCATTGCCATATTATGTTTCAATCCTCTTTATCATAATGCATTAATGTAAATTATTGTTAACATTGAGAAAAGCTATTGGAGAAGCATCAAATAGCTTATGTTGTGCGGATTCATGTACATGGTTGTGGAGCTTCAAAGTTGTATTGAGAGCTCACTCCATTGTAAATTGACTGTGTTGGCAAATGCACACTCCAATGAGAAATTGTAGGTGATTGAAGGTATTGTCATTGATGGCAACCTTACAATCATGTGATACCGGCAGGCAAACTCAGGCATCGACACCGACAGACTCTACACTGACATACAGAACACCGACACCAAAAAGGAAGATTACCAGCATCTTGGCCGACAACAATTTTGTATTAATGTATTTTGTAATTAATTGTAAAATCTTTTGTAAGCCGACATGGCAGATTATAATATGACTCATATATGTATGAGATCATTGTAGATCATTTATGAAGCGATAGATGTAAGGAATATAGCAGACCTAATGTGCGAATTATTAGGTTAAGGGTTTATGTATATTGCAGAACTTAAACCGCTACTGAATCTGGCATAGCAGATGCTGATCTAAAGTAGTACAAGACATTGGACTAGTATAATCCATTTTTGTAAGTCAATGTGACTTCCTTTGTAACTGAGCAGTGAGCTTTAGGCACTTGGCCTTCCTGCATGTGCAGGCCCCTATTGTAAGCAGTAATATTCTCTTATTGGCCAGTAAGCGAATTTTGTGGGTCACAAATCCCACCGAGGTTTTTCCCACACCGGGTTTCCTCGTTATAATATTGTGTTATGGTGTGCTTTTCATGTTGTGGTTGTTATTCTTATTTGTTGCATTATTTCTGGTTTACCGGTATACAGTTTTAATATGCTTTTCATGTTATAAGTTAAGGAAATATTATTACCAGTTAGATACTTATTCACCCCCCCCTCCCCGCTCTCAGTATCTTTGGGAATCCTAACAATTGGTATCAGAGCCTGGTCCTCTATTTTCAAAAGCCTAACAGCTTGAGGAAGATCTTGTCACCGGTAGAGATAGAAAACTTGAGAAAGCAATTGGAAACAACTCTTTCAGACTATGATGCAGAAAAAGTAAAGAATATCAAACTTGAGGATGATCTGAAGACTGCTCAGGATATTATTCAAGGACTTCAAGAAAATTTCACCATAGCAAGAAATAAAAGAAGAGAACTTTGTGAGAAGATGCAAAAAGAGGAAGATGAAAAGGAAACTCTTAATGATCTGGTGAACCAACTGAGACAAGATAACTGTACAATGAAGAATGAGATGCAAGATATGACTATGAGATTTTGTAAAAAAATTGAAGATAGAAAGAAAAATGAAGATGACTTGGCTAGAAGACTAAATGATGTTGGAAATGAAAACACAAGACTCGGTCATGAAAATGATATGTTGAAAACAGATTTGACGCACACACAAAATGACAGAACTGAACTCATAAGACATAAATGAATCTTGGAGAATGAACTGACTATTGCAAATGAACACAAGGAGAAATTCAAGAAAAGTTTAGAAGAACTTGTTGACATGCTGAAGAATTAGAAACCTAATGGTGATACAAATGGCCTTGGCTTTGAAACTGGTGAAAGCTTTGGTATTGCAAACAATCATGATCATAGTAAACCGGTAAGACAACCTAATGCTTACAAATTCAATGGGAAATGCTTTAACTATAACAAGTATGGTCATAGAGCAAATCAGTGTAGATCTATAAATTATCACAACACTAATACACCCATCGGTCAATGTTCTAAATGCAACAAAGTTGGTCATAACTCGAAAAATTGTAGAATGAATGTAAGATGTTATGTTTGTGGAAGATTTGGACACTTATCTAATCAATGCATAACACATACCGGCATAGGATATGGGAAAGCTATTCAGAAAAACAATGTGACTTGTTATGCTTGTAACAAAATTGGACATATTGCAAAAATTTGTAGAAGTAAGGCATCACCGACAAATAAAAAAGGTCCTAGTTTGAAGGGTAAAGAAAAGGTTGAAGAGGTAAAGCAAGAATTCTCAAAACAATGGATCAAAAATTCAAATCAGAATGTTGATGGGAATACTCCTCCACCAGTAGAACAGAGTATCACTCCACTGGCAAGAGACTCTTCATCTAACTGAAGGAAAATCCTTTGGGGGTTTAGCAACAAATTGAAAAACATGCTATTATACCCTCGGTTGATGGTAAGAAGTTGAAATTACTTCTATACCGGTAGATGAGTTAAGTTGTGACTTAACCAGCAAGCATTGAATATGGTAGTTGGAGAAAATAACATTATAAAGCAATTTTTTTGGCTCCTTTTTCATTCACCGAGCATTCAAATCTTCGAAGAGCGCAAAAATTCCCGAGCGAAGACATCCTTAGCGAAAAAGTGAAGCAGTTCATCCAAGCATTCGTCCTTAAGGCAGATTGAGGTATTTATAATTATGGCTTCTTCATCCACTCCTAAATTTATTGCAAACCCTACTGTGATTGAGGTTATTAATCGTCCTAGACTCGTATTCAAACTGGTTCCCAAAATTGCGAAGAAAGATAATAGCATAGGTGCATTTTCTCAAATTACTAAGGGAGTAGTTTATGCTGAAGATCCTAGGATATACATACAGTGTCATATAGAGGAATTAGCAGATGATGAAATGAAGAAAATGTATAGCACTATGATTTGTGATGTAGATGGTAATGTCAAGCCGGAACACAAAGTAGTAGAAACCCTAGGTTTTCTGGATATTCTTAGCATTCCTGATTTTCCTGAGGATATTATAAGAATAGTGCTAAGCAGAGTCCATGGTGAATTCTTCTGGTTGGATTCGATTCATAAAATCACAAAAGAAGCAGTAAAAGCAGTAACAGGGTTACCTTCCACCGGTACCAGACCTGATAGAACAAAGAAGGTCTCGAATGACACGGTGATGAAACTAACCGATGCAACTTTTGACAAAATGTCTATAAGGGTAAATGATGTAAAGGACATCAATGTCAGATTTATCAATATGATCTTAGGTTACAAAGCCACACATGCAAATAGGTTGAACTCAGTTTCTAGCCTATGTATCAAAAGTGCATATGACATGGTCAATGATAATGCTAGAATAGATGTGTGTGAATGGCTCAAAAATGAATTGATAGAAAATCTAAAGAAGATTAAGGCAGATAAGAAAGGAACCTTTAGATTTGGAAATTTGCTTGTTTGTCTAATGTTGTACATAACTAAGCAAGTACCCGGTATTGGTAGAAGAGATTTTGGCTTTGATATACCGGTAGGAAAGCAACTATTGGATCTATTGAACAACATGGGAGAAAACAGGGAGAAAAACTTAAATGAACATTTTCAAGCATTAAAGGCTCGAATGAAAATGAGAATAAGACTGTCACAAGCTATTGTAGATAAATATCAGAAGGAAATTTGCTTTGTAATTAAAAAGGATGAAATCTGGATGGAGGCAGTTGTCCCTAGAACTATCTGGGTAACTGAAATGGGCTATGAGACAGATGATAACATTATAGAAACTTATGCAACAGCCCTCCTTGAAGCACCAAAGTAACCCACTGAGAAAGTCTTTGGAAATGTAGAAACAATTGAAAGTGGAATTCGATCAAGAAAAAGGGTTAAGAAGGTTGAAGAAACAGTAAGGAAAGGAACCCGACAGGCAAAAGCAATTAAGGAAGATGTTTTGAAACAAACTGGTATAAAGGAAAGTGAGTTGGAAGGACTTCAACCGGAAACTCATCTTTCACCGGTTGGAACCTCCTCTGAAAGTGATATATTGGCGGTATTCAAAAGGGTAGAAAGGAAAAGAAAACCCCCACCCACTCCTAAGAAAACGAGGCAAAAGCAATAGGTAGTGAGGCCTCCAGTGAAAAAGTTAACTCCTAAGAAGAAGAAGAAGGTAAATCAAGATATTGCTCCATTGGATAAACTCTTAAGTGAAATAACTGAAGATGGAAAGTTAAAAAACATTAGCAAACTGTACAACATACTATCTGTTGATGACAAAGAAAGCATAGAGAACAGTGTAATCTTACACTTGGATATATACAAGAAATTTTTGATGGAAATTGTTGATGAAATACCAGTTGATCTGTATAGAAGACTAGAAGCTAGAAGGGTAGCTATTGTTGAGCTAGACAAGAAAATAAAAATTGAAAAACTACTTGCAGTACATCCAGTAAACTCACCTGATGAGATAGACAAACTAATCAGTGAAGCTAACTGGACAGTATTTTCAACTGCTCACCGGCATGTAGCACTGATGGCAGGTAGAGTGAATGAAGTCTCTGAGGAAACAACAGATGCATGGGATATATTATTTGTAGAAAAAGAGAAACAAGAAGAATTACTAAGACCCAAGACTATCAGAGTATACCAAAAGGATAGGGATAAGGGAAAAGGTAAGGTAAGTGGACCTCCAAGCCTTAAAATAACTAATAATGTGCTCTCACCTCCTTCGGATAATCCACCGATAGATACTACAGACAGTCAACTGGTCACTGAGGGTATGGAGACTCCACTCGAGGATGCTAATCCTGACTCTGAAATTTTGTACACTATAAATATAGACACACGGGAAGTAAATGTTGTGGTTGACAGAGAAACCACTGAGGATAAGAAGGAAGAAGTGACTACTGAGTTACCGGCTGCAAATGTTGAGGTTGAGGTTAATAACATTGTAAACATAAGCTCAGAAAAACCTACTCTAATAGAGCAACTGGCAGAGGACACCACTGGTAAAACATTAGAAGAACCGGATAAAACTGAAAAACAATCAGGAGAACCAGAAATGAACAGTGTAGAGGTACAAACTGAGAAACCAGAAGTGCATGCAGAGACACAGATGGAGAAACCTAAACATAAACAGGTTGGGACACAAGTTCAGACAGAGATAGTGCCACCGGCTAAAATTGAAAAGTCTAAACCTTCGCTAGTAGAAATGCAAACGCGGACTGACCTACCAGAGGTCGAATCAAGCAAGGTAATTACTACAACCGACAACATGGATATTGTGAAAATAGTTGGACAGACATCTGGTACTTCTATAGCAAAATTCCGACCTACAAATGTAATAGAGGTCTTATTGGATTCAATAAAGAAGATCACAGAGTGTAACGCACAAGCCTATAAGGCTATTGATGACACCATTCCTATTCTTAAATTGATAGCACCAAAGCGCATTGTGGATAATAAGGATTTTGTAGGTCAACTAGACACATTGTCTAAATTCATCACCAGCAAATTGACAGTTGATCAAATAAATGAGGACACATTCAAGGAGAGAATGATTAAGGAAAAAGAGAAATTCTTTGAGGAAATTGTGAAGAAGAATAAGGAGAAAATGGACACCTTATTACTGGAACTTGGAAAAACAATTTTAGATTTTAAGAAACTGTATAGAGATACTTGTAAAATAAATATTCTGACATAAGACCTAGACAAGGAAATCAACAAAGCATGAGATGAGATTAACAATATTGCTGACAATCTGATAGGCTCATCCGATTCATTTTTGGAGATAGAAAAGAAAATTGCAGATCTAGAAGAGAAAATTGAGAAGTTAGAAAAGGACAAAGAGAAAATTAAGGATAAGGCAAAGAGCTTGAAATATAAACTTGGTCCAAAACTAGACTACCTCACTTCTTTGAGAAAAGAAATTTCTGAGGCTCTGGTTCCCAGACTTAAGACACTGGAAGAGAAAATGCACATACTCACCAGTACAGTTCAGAGAACACAAGAGGCATTACAGGAAAGCAAAAGATTCAGTGACAATTTAAATCTAGTTTTGGCAAATATTTTTCAGATTGTAACCCACCGGTTACAAGAATCTAGGCAGGACTCCACTGACAGCAAATGACAACCTTTGTCATTGATGTCAAAGGGGGAGTAGTGTGATGAGAAAAAGGATAAGAACAGGACATCATCAGCTTAGGGGGAGCATACATTTTTTGGCACACAATTTTGGTAAGACAAATTTTGGCAGATTCTTTTTGGACATCTTTTTGGACACTTTTTTATTTTTCTCATGAGTGTTGCCATCAATGCCAAAGGGGGAGATTGTTGGCAAATGCACATTCCAATGAGAAATTGTAGGTGATTGAAGGTATTGTCATTGATGGCAACCTTACAATCATGTGATACTAGCAGGTAGACTCAGGCACCGGCACCAGCAAACTCTACACCGGCATACAGAACACCGGCACCGAAAAGGAAGATTACCAACATCTTGGCCTACATCAATTTTGTATTAATGTATTTTGTAATTAATCATAAAATCTTTTGTAAGCCGACATGGCGGATTGTAATATGACTCATATATGTATGAGATCATTGTAGATCATTTATGAAGCGATAGATGTAAGGAATATAGCAGACCTAATGTGTGAATTATTAGGTTAAGGGTTTATGTATATTGCAGAACTTAAACCGGTACTGAATTTGGCATAGCAGATGCTGATCTAAAGCAGTACAAGACATTGGATTAGTATAATCCATTTTTGTAAGTCAGTGTGACTTCCTTTGTAACTGAGCAGTGAGCTCTAGGCACTTGGCCTTCCTACATGTGCAGGCCCCTATTGTAAGCACTAATATTCTCTTATTGGCCAGTAAGCGAATATTGTGGGTCACAAATCCTACCAAGGTTTTTCCCACACCGGGTTTCCTCGTTAAAATATTGTGTTATGGTGTGCTTTTCATGTTGTGGTTGTTATTCTTATTTGCTGCATTATTTGTGGTTTACCAGTATACAGTTTTAATATGCTTTTCATGTTATAAGTTAAGAAAATATTATTACCGGTCAGATAATGATTCACCCCCCCCCCTTCTCAGTATCTTTGGGAATCCTAATAGATTGGTCAATAGTGGACATGAGATGCTTTTTCTCCTCTCACGGAATTTTTCTATGTTTAAGATTTCCCTAGGTAAAAAACATTGTTAGTCATTTATGTGCAGTTTCTTGTTGTCATTTTATGTTTCGATGCTCTTTATCATAATCCATGAAGGCAAACACATGTATGTTTAAGTGGAAATAAAAACTGATAACACTAAAATGCACTGTCTAAGGCCTGTGTGTAAGAAGCCAAACATAAAGAATACATTGCTAATGGGTGAAGTATCTCATTCAATTTATGGATCACCACAAAGAAAAAAACCATTAACTTCTTTGCCCTCATTAACTATAGGTTTAAAACATGGGGGAACAGAGAAAGCATGAAATGTGTAGAAAGTAGAAAAGAAAGTGGGGGTTAGAATGTTATAGGTAACACTCCAGATAGAAGAAAAATTGACATTAAAGAAATGCAATGAGTGTTTTATGTTAGGGTCAACCTATTGCATCATAGATAAAACATTGGGTTTAGCTATAAGAGAATTCAATTTTTATTTGGCACATGCTAGTGGAAACTTCAATTGAGACGAATTATAATGCCACTTAACAATATACACTATAATTTGGTACTACAAATTTAAGATATATAACCCTCTACATGAGTTACCATAGGGCTAACATATCTAGGCCACGTTGGGTTACATTTCCCAATTGAATTCGTCTTGGCCATAAACCTGGCAATAAAGGGACTTTTCACAATAAAAACACTGCCAAAACAAAGGAAGAGACTGCAAGAAATCCTTATCCTTTAAACACTGAATGTGTTCAAAATGGTCTCCCTAAAGGAAGGGGAAATAGAGGAAATGGCTCAACGACAAACACTCATAGGACAACGGTGTTAACAGAGAACAATCATTATGGAGAAAGAAGCAAAGAGTTCTACCCATTTTGAATCTCTCCAATTCTCATATGGCCTTAAGAAATCTGAAGCTGAAACAACAAGTAATGTTCATTCTGGTATGGGCTTTAGATATACCCATAGGGCCGCATCATCTTTTCATGAACATGTACATTAGAATGTTAGGAAGAAATATATGAAGTGTATGTCCTATCTTCAAAACACCCTAGTTCTCATTTTTGATAATGTAATGGCCAGAGACAAGGCTATACAAATAAGGTTTTTCTCTTTTAGGGATTCTCTCTTCACAATCACTACTTGGTCTTCGAAATTTATACCGAATCCAGTTACAAGCATAATTTTCTCAGCCTGTATTGATCTTGATCGTCTGTCATTTGACTATAAAGAAACCTCCATACTAGAGCTGCTAAGAAATGCTATGCACAAATAATAGAAAATGGAATTACAGATGGTTGATGGACAGCTCATCACAAGATTTTTTATCCTAAGCAAAAAATGCTTTGCTTCGCAAACATCACTAACTATTAAAGCTGGGGCCGAAAATTGGCATCAGCCACATAAATATGTATGTATTTCCTCTGCTCATTTTTCCTCCATTACCAACTTCTTGTGGAGATTTTTTCAAGAGTTGGAGGAAAGTGAGCAAGTCAGAATACCTTTATGATCCATTGATTAAACAAAGCCTTCAATACAAAGCTTTAGGTGGGAACAGAGAGGGGTTTGAATTGAAATATAGAAACAGGTAGACATAGGATATATGTTACACTAATTTGAGTTTTTAACACCTTGCTCGCACTATTGCTCAAATTTAATTTGAGTTTGAAATGGAGTTCTCAAATCATGGTAGAATTCTCTCCCTAAACTTCTCTGGCTTGTCTTTATCAAAATTTGGTTTGCATTTTTTTCCAAAATGCATTTAGTTTCGAACTAGCATTGGCCTTAATTGTAGAAATAGGGGGTTTCTATTTTAAGCATTGTTAATCTTATGTAGCAGATTGTACTATGGATCTAATTAATTAAAATGTATATACTCGTTGAGGAGATTAATTTAATGGATGGACAGTTGCATATATTCAATGAAATTATGGATGATTTGTTGGCTCAATTGAACTACCTGAAATTCACTTATTCACTTGATACATTCTTCGCTACAAATGCTCATAATGTTTTTCAAGTGACCCAAACAAATTACAATAGCTCTACTACGACTAGTAAAAAATAGAATTAATATGTATAAGAAATTTATATATAACATTTTCATGCATCAAGATAATTTATGTTATAGAGAAGGCGAAAAGGGTAACGCTTCTGGCAATCTTATACAAAAATATTTTCATTCAGCTTTCAAAACAATCTCAGGGAAGGCATTACCGAGGTAGAAAATCTATTATACAGTGAGCAGAGTATTGGAGGCTAAATTGATATTCTTTAGCTACAACATGGAAGCAAAGACTATGGGTGAAAAATGTGGAAGCAGAGATAAATTATCTTTGAAAGTGAAAAAATAGACAGTTTTCAAATTATTCAACATACCTTTTTCTGTTCACAGCAATAAACTCCAGCCAATTTCACAGACCAAATGAACTGGGTTGTAATTCTGCGCGCTTAGGAAGAGTTTTTGTTGAATGTGGAGAATGAATTAACGCCAAATTTTCTTGTTGTTTTGATAAAGCGCGGGATAATTGAAATCTTCCAGTGGTAGATGCATAATTAAGATTTTCCAGGGGGTAGATGGAATGAAAATTGAAACGGGAAGTAAAACAGAACGTGGAACGGAAAAATGCAATGAAACAGGACAAAGAACAGGAAACGGTGGTAGGATGCAATGGAAGGTGGGGTGGGTGGGCCCCATGCAATGAAACTGGACGGAGAACGGGAAAGGGAGGTGGGATGCGACGGAAGGTGGGGTAGGTGGGCCCCATAGGATGGCCACACTAAGCAGTCAAAGCCTAGTGTGTGTTGTTTAAGCCATCCCAGAACCAATGGTAATTGTGTCATCAAGACTAATGGTGAAAAAGGAGGAAGATTCAGATGGGGAGGAGCAAATAGTTGTGCAATGAGTGGGGAAGAGAATGAAAGTAGAGGGGATGTGATCTGAGTGGTAGGAAAGGGGTGAAGTGATGATATGGGAAAGGCATGGAAGGAGGGAGAGAATATTGAGTGATGGGAAAGGAAGAAGAAATACTTACCTGACTTTCCATGAGCATTGGAGCATTAGACGATGGCTATGCAAGTGGCTCTATTAATGTCGTCTCTTCCTCTTCCTCTTCTCTCTCAATAATTTCCTCTTGCAAATATAATTTCCTCCTCTTTCTCTTAGGTTTCGATGAAGAAGGTATAGGCTCCACCCTGGTATCTTGTGCTATCTAGATTGTTTCAACCTCATGGGGAGCAGGTTGTTCACCTTGTTGTTTCACCAAAAACAATGAAGGTGGCTAGTTTTATAGCCAAGCAATTTTGAAGACCTCTTCAGTCTCACCTTCCTTCCAAACCTCGTACTCTTATTCATCTTCCTTCGACCCTTTACCTGTTTCTTCTTCATGGAGCTTACTGACATCATATGGGGAAGCATGCGGTTCGTATGCTTCATCCCATACTCTTTCCCAAGTCTCATCTATGTCAACTTCGCCAAAATTTCTCTCCATTTCATAAATCTCATCGTCGACCTTGAAGAATCATAAGCCAGACGGGCTAATAAAAATATTCCCATGGGCGAGCAGGCTCAGCCTAGATCTGTGTCAACTCTATATAAACATTTTACAAATCAAGAATTGGCGATCGTCGGGCTTCAAAGAATGGTCTACTTTGATGAAAAAATGTAGTCGTGAGCGGCTGGCTTAAACGGCACACACTAAGCTGACAGAGCTTACGTGGTCGAACCCACAACATGTACCTTTCACGTTCCTTTTCGCAAAATCCGTTCACGTTCGCATTCCGTTTCCGTAAGTAGACTATTCAATTTACCCGACATCTTAGCGTAGAAAAGGCACAATAGAAGGGTTCTATAAGTATTGGCTTTAAGAGAGTATGAAAATATTACACGTTAGATTTGCTCAAAAAGTATATGCTCAAGACAATAGCATATCTATTTATTATTATATTATCAAATATGATCTAGGTAAAATAAGAAATAAATAAGAGTGAAAATGAGTTGTTTTTAATTGTTTTAATAATTTTTGAAAAAAAATTAAAATGAGTTGTTTATATAATTTGTTTCTTAAATTTATGTTTCATTGAGAAATTCTTTTATTCAAATAAAAATTATATTTTTTTTATATTTTTAAAATTAAAAATCTATATTTTATTGTAACAATTATTTTATTTTATTTATATTTATATTATATTATATTTATTTAATGTATTAATAATTAATTTTAAATTATAAAATATATATAAATAGATAAAGAAGTAGTAGTGAAATTTATAATTTGAATAGATATTTAAAAAAATAATTATTTAATGAATTGCAATTTAATTAATCAACATTATGTAAAACATAATTTTTAATTATTTACATATTTAATAATAAAGTAAATCTAATGTTTTCATGTTTAATATATGTAATTTTAAATTATAAAAGAATTGACTTAATTAATACGTTGACGCTTAATTCCTAACTATAACACTATTTTAATCCCAACCATTATTTAATATAACCCTTACCCTAACTTATAGCCCTAATTTTACTATATAGCCCTAATTGAACTTTAACCTTGGTTTTCTTATAAAATTAATTTTACTTTAATTTTAATTGTACCCTAATCCTAACTTTAATTCTAATTCTAACTCTAATTGCATCATAACCATGATCCTATTTTTCTTTAAACCTTAATTTAATGTCAACCCTAACCCTAATGAACTTCTGACCCTAACAATAATTTGATATTTTTTAAAAATATTTGTGTATAATCTTCATAAAAAATGATTTTTTATTTTTTTTTGAAAAGAAAAAATATAATTATAATTCAAACTATATAATTTTAGGAATGGAAATAGAGCCCTAAGCTTAACCCAATTCTTAAACTAATTTGTTTATTAAACCCTATTGTTAAATGTAACCATATCAGTAATTGTAATCCTAATTGAATGATTTTTTAACTCTAGTTGAATTATAAATTTGATTGAACCCTAACTATAATTGAACCTTTATTGGTGACTTCAATGTAACCATAAAATGGTTTATAATAGAATATTTAATATATTAAAATTTAAAAGAATTATGTGTCAATTATTGATATGAACTCTAATGTGTTCATAAATGTATTTTATTAGTTTTATCATAAATATCCATGACCCAAAAAAAGAGTGAAGATGGTGTCATGAATGTATAATTTAATAAATAATGTGGGAGTAAAACAAAATGTCTGTCAAAATAAAAATTAAAAAAAATTAAATACACAAAATAAATTTTAAATATAACAAATAATATAAATATTTTTTTAAATAAACAAAATAAAATAACTATTACCTAATATAACTAAACATAAAGAATAAATAATATTATTATTAAAATATATTAATTTTAGTTTTATTATTATATAAAATAAATTTTATCAAATAATTTTAACTTTCTTCCATCTTTATAATTATTAAAAGAAATAAAATAAACAAATATAAAAATAGTGTAGTGTTACAAATGTAGATTTAAGATGATATTATTTCACTTAATTCACATATGTTGTTATTTCCAATATTAAGTGTACTTATAGCGCACTGTTATCTTCTCTTTTCTCCACTACTTCTTTTTCATGCAGCAAACGGGGCATAATGGAAAGCATGAATAAAATCATTCTAAACGGTTAATTTGAATGAAACAGAAATTGTAAATGGGGAAGGTACCATTGAAAGGGGTGTTGTGGGCCCGACCACCTGATCTCTGTTAGTTGTGTGTGTCATTTAAGGGTGGTCAGTTGTGAGCCTTGGACTGATTATATAGCCATTGAAGTCATAACTCCATAAACCAACGATGGGGTCCAAACCCAATTCAACTAGTTTTTGTGTTAATAAGTGCTTGCCTCTTCACCATTATCATGCTTCCTCTTGAAAAAGGAAGGTCATGGATGTCTTTCTTTTAACGACCCACTTCATATTTTCATATTTTGAATCCACAACATCCAAATGGTGAGCTAACTTTATTGCAAGGACACAATCTTAAAAACTTTGGGAAATGAAAGGTTCCTCGTTAAAGCCATGAATCCTAATCATAGTGAAATTAGGCCTCGAAGAACCAATCAGGATAAAAGTCTTTAATCAAGACATTACCCATTTGGAATGCAACTGTATCTATTTGGAATGCATTACCCAACACCACAATCGATCACTCGCACACGAAGTTCCACGAGTGTGATCTTTTTCAAATCCTAATATGCTTTCTATCTCGTCAACCTCTAGAGGAGCCACCTGACTTGGCCCCACCCAAACCAAGATCCGTTCTTCCCACTTTTCAAGATTGTATTTCTCTTCACTATCTTGCTTTTTCCCTCGTGAATTTTCAATTATAGTGCAGAGTTCTTCACGAAGGACACCACCACATCGTCTAGAGTCTATGCTTCAATTTTTTTCTTTGATCCCATAGAGGCCAATAGTCCTTTGTCTGAGGAAGTGCTTCCTGAATAGTCATGGGGGGGAGAGGTAATGCTTGAAATCGCCCTTCTATTGGGAGATTGTTTACATAACCTCTTGGTCTTTTGAAAGCTGAAAATTACTTCAAGTCTGCCAACTCTGGTTCCACACTATAGAAATTTTTGGATATTGACTTCCAAATATCCCTCGGTGCAAAAGCATCATTCTCATAATAGAAAAAATGGTGCTCCTTGCATGAACACATTGATTTCCTCCAAGCATGGCCCAATAGCTTTCGCAGGAACTCCAAAACCAGTTAGTCCCTCCGGACATAAATTAGAGACATCACATCAGACATTCCAAACATTGTTTGTTTGTATTGCATGCTCTATATCTATTTATCACCCTTAAACACTTTCCTCTACCATTCTCCAATTTCTCTCTTCTAGGCAGCTGATGAGCTTGTTTCCATGTCATTCAAGACAATGCCTGCTTGCTTTCTTTTAGGAAATTTGCTTGCACATGACTCTTCAGCTTGTATGTTCTACTTTTGTACAGATATAAATTTTAATTCACTCTTAGATAATAATTAAATAAAATAAGCATTTGTAAAGAAAAGATTTAGTCCTTCAATGTTACATATTATCTAACGGAAAGATCCTAGACAATTCTTGGAGAAAGGAAACATCATTGATAATCATTTTTTGCAAATAACACTGAATCAAATAAATTTAAAATGTTTCATGTAATTTTTAAAAGTAGAACTCATTCAATGCTTTCATGCACCGACCGCAAAGCTGTCTGACCCACACCATTATCCATAATAGAACAAATCAATATAATAGGCTATTATAAAGAATATATACAAAATTATGAAAGAACATTAAATTACCATTACAAACCCATAAATCATTAAATAGTGAAAATAGATATAAATTTGTAAATGTCTCCCTATAAACACCACAACCATAACCAAAACAAAACAAAAAATTTACCTGCAAAAACTAAGTAGCTGGTGAGTTGCAAGTCTACAACATCTCTCAGATGATCAAACCGTTTCTTAATTTTGTTCTTCTGATTAGTCAATGGAATTAGTTGCATGTACAAGTTTTCTATTTGAAGCCTTTTGTTTCCCTATATTTGAGGCTTAATAAAATTCTTGTGAGTAGGAAATTGATTCAGGAGTTACGTGTGAAGAATTTGACAAAGTAAATGATGACAATCAAACTCAAATTTTATCTGTCTTGAAAGCCTTTTATCCTAATGGCATTAAATTAAAGTTCTTTCTCAATTTTCTTGTGATCTCTAGAGAAGAGGTTGCTTTGCATCGACCTGGGATACATTTAACTTGTGTTGTATCTGCGGAAATATGTATCCTAGGACGATGCAAGGCAACCTCTACTCCACCAATATCAGATAGAAGAGAAAGTACTTTAATTTAAAGCCATCAGGATAAAATGATTTCAAGACATATATTAGGTATAAAAGGAAGCCTACCATGTCATTTGAAGGGGTCTACCTACAATTCAAGTGATCTCTTGATTATAAAATCAATTCAATTCCAAGTGAACAGGCAATCAAGTATTGAAGGAGAATTCAAGTTGGTGCAGGTGCATTTGGAAGATCAAGGACTCAATGAAGCCATTAAAGACTTTTGAAGGTCTTAGGAGTGAAGAGCCAATCAATTATGATGTCTTAAGGGGGTAGCCTTAAACAACACACACTAAGCTTTGACTGCTTAGGTGTGTTGTGGGCCCATTCCTTCCCTTGACGTCCCTTCCCGTCCGTTTCCGTTAAAAAGACAATCACCGTTAGCATTTGAATTCAAACAGTGTTCCCATGTTTGACTACGTAGAACAAAGCAAATGGCATAAGAAACTCTCATCTACGTCACAGTTGTCATAGAATGCCTACCCGAGGAGATATTCTCATGTCCTTTCCTGCTTTATGTTGATGATGAAATACATAAGCGTCCTCACAATGCAGTCAATGCAACAAATAGATTTCCATTTCGATTAGTTTTATTTGCCAACGTACTCTCTACCTGTGCCAAAATGGGAGCTTTGGAACAGAGTATGGGCTTCCATCAAAGCAGAAGGTAAGGGCAATTAATATCAGATGCTTACGGTTGGAAATGCTCTATTTGACATGTTTGGAAAATGTGGAAGTATAGACATGAAAGCGCATGAACTGTTTGGTGAGATGCATCAAAGAAACGCGATCTAATGGAATGCTATGATATTAGGAAAAGGTCCTAATAGAATCCCCAACTAATTAATCTAGAAAAAGATACCAATAAAGAAAGAAATTCAATCCTCACCACTATGGTCTTGAAGGCTTTTAAGACACTTGGATTCCTATTTTAAGATAGTAAACTAGTTTGAGAGAATCTATTGGGTGGGAAATTGTGTATGGTTGCAATTATTTTCATGCATGGAAAGTGATTTAAAGTTTGGACCAATAGAGGATAAGTATTTCTTGAACCTTCGAGGACATGTGTAGAGCACCGCATGGATGTTTCTCCATTATCGAACTCTTTGAATATGTAAGTAAATTATTTTTGGTTGATGACACAGTAAGTGTGGTATTTGTCTTTTTGATATGTTGTGGATAATATTAATCAAATATGGAATTTTTTTGATGCTATATACACTATGTTTTGGATTGAATTTAGGTAAGCAAAGAGGTAATGGAAGAATAAAAGAGGTACACAAAGGAAGAAGAGTGAAATAGGTGGTTTGGGATGGAGGTTACAAGTATATATGATAATTCGTATGGATAATTTGTTGTCTATAAAGAGGTAAATAAGCTATCACAACTTCAAAATGAATGAATGCCTCATCTACAGAAGCAAAAGGTACCTCTAATGGTTTCAAAATTTGTCAAAATAGTTATGATATACCAAATAATCAAGTGGAATATCCTTTAGGTAACTAATATTATCTTCAAACTATTTATTTTGATTTTCATCATATACGAACCTAATTGCCCCACCTTTAGGAGATAACTATAGGAGATAATTTATTACATTTAAAAGTCCATCATAAATTAATTAATTATACATGATATGTGAATGTTTATTATCACAAATTGATTTTAATTCAATTATCTACATGAATACACTCTTTATTTATTAGTTCTAGGAATGGAGCACTCACATGGGCAAACAAAATGCTAGGTTTGAGAAAAATAGTTAAGACATTGGATATATTTTTTTATATTTTCCAAATGGCTTGAGTATAATGATAATATAATTTTTAAAATAGGTTTATATCACTTTCCTTTGACTTGGTCATGGAAGATCATCTAAACCCTGAATGCACCTTCATCTTTAAAAACATGTAGTTTAAGGTCAATCATTCATATCTATCTTATCAAACATTAGAGGAGTAAGCTTCTAAAAGTAAGAAATACCAAGATGCGTGGTCTAGTAAAAATTTTGTAGTCCTAAATCACTCAAAATCATAACCAAGGTTTTTGCATTGCATAACTATCATTTATTTCAATTTATTATTAAACCAAAGAAAATAGGATTCATTAAAATCCATAATTCCCTTTTAAAATATTATTCATATCTAAGAAGGCATGGAGTGGGATGAGTATTCATAGAAATAACCCTTTATCCTTTCCATGTGCATTTCCTTTGGTTTTAGTCCCATTTTTTCTTTATTTTATTCAAAACAAAATTTATAGATGCCTCTACTTGTCTCACCATTCATTAATTGTTTTGGATCCTCTTTCAAGATTCTTTCCCAAGTAATAATCTTGCATATTGAAAAATAAGTTACGCTTCTATTTTTCCAAGCTAATCTTCCCTATAATGTTTAGATTTACTCTAAAGTGCTCATTGTGACTCATGTTTACTACTCTTCCTATTAGTCTCATTCCAATATCTCCTACAAAAATATGGAATGATTACATTTATATTTTATTTGTGTCTCCTAAATATCCACAAAATTTGGAACAATAATACAATTTTTTAATAATATTTAATTGTAAAAGAAAGGATTAAAATGGAACTAAACACTCTAAATAAATTAATCAAGGTTAAAGGGATAAACTAGGATCAATTCATGAAGGCAAGATTTGTTATCTCAAAATTAATAGATTCATGCAAGAAAAGAAATATTAAATCTAGAGATAAAATTCTTGAAAAATTTAGCTAGCTAAAAGTGAAAGAATGTTGTCAAGCTCTCATTTTCGCACAGACTAGAAGAATGCTGGCAAAGGTTGTAGAGGGGAAAGGCTGTTGGCCATTGTAGGGTCTAACTTTATACCCACCGATCAGATTTCGTTGGAATTTTGTAAATCCATTTCAACAAACATTGTTTGTGCATATCCTACAATCATAGCATTTCATTAGACCACATTTCTTTGAGGCATCTAACCAAACAGTTCATTTCTTAATTATAAAATCAATTCAATTCCAAGTGAACAAGCAATCAAGAATTCATCAAGAATTGAAGGAGAAATCACTATTGAACTTACCCCTATCTCATATAACCCTATGTTGGCTAGGCCCCACAATAATTATAAGATCCTAATTACTACTATCCTAAACGTTGCATTGACCATCACAATTTCACAGTGAGTTGAGTTAATTAGTCCATTAGCGAGATTGGGAAAGAGTTTGGTATTGAGTTAGGTGTTGGTGGAAGGTTTAAGGAGGTACACTATCATCATAATTAATGTTAGAGAGTGTTGTGTGAAGAAGAATGGCCACGAAAGGAGTGACTGTCCTAGCTAAGTGCTTGAGACTGTCACAAAAAGTGAGTGTTGCAGCAGTGAATCTTCCTTTGACCTTTGTGTGTTTGGGAGGGTAAAGACCCATGGTGGTATATGTTGAGTGGTTGGGAGGGTAAAGACCCACATATCAACTATATACTTTGACATCCTAGGATGGTGTCCACCTACTCTAAAACCTTGTGGGCACTCTATGTCTGATACTAACATATACATAACATGTGCTTCTCATATAACCCTATGTTGGCTAGGCCCCACCATAATTAGAAGATCCTAATTACTAAAAATACTAGATTCTCCCCTAAAAGGTTGTTGAGTCATAGAAGGCCTAGCTTGATAGCCCTATAGTCTCTCATACCTAAAATGAGAGACTTTGCCATAGCTGGTTACAAACTTCTCTCATGCCTCTTGTGTCCTCCCATGTACCTCCTTTTCCATAAGGGACTTTGTCATAGCAACCCTAAAGTCATTTGGATTGGCCATGTGTAGGAAAACTGAAATTTTGGGCTTTCCACCCCTAATGAAATAATTGACAAGTAACTTGTCTTGAATGTAATATACAAACTACAAGAACTCCAAAAACCAACTCTCGTGTTGAGCCACTATGAAACCTTATTATGTAAATTGTGAAGAACTCCAAAATGGTATCTGGAGAGGGTTTCCAATGTGAGTTGGTGCATTTTATCCTCCCAATACCACAAGGTGGAATCAATTCCTCTCAAAAATTGCATTGAAAATTATGCCTTTAAGTTGCTCACATATAGATGCAACCCAAAGCATAAGTCCAAGCTAAGTAACCAAGACTTAACCTCAACCCCATTTGTGGATCTTAAAAATGTAGAGGATTGGAGATGAAGCAACTCTCGAATATGATCCTTTGGCTCATGATATGTGCTTGCTATAGTCTATACCTCTTGTATTTATGCATGATGAGGCTCTAAGGTAATGTGTATTCATCAATATTATATCTCCTCTATGTGTATTTCCCAAATTCAAGGTGAACTCCTAATAAGCTCCCAAGATGCAAGTATATTCTCCTCTACTACAAGTGGATCCTCATGGCTTGTAAGATTTGAGGTCCATACTTGGGCTACTCATCTTGGTGAAAAATCTCAAAGTGATATGACCCTTCCTTCCATTTCCTACACCCTATTTTCTAACCCACGCCTCATAACCTTTACCTCACTTCCTAGCATTATTACCTTCCATCTACCTTTCATATCCCCTATCTTAACCTCCTCCACTTTCCTACATCCTATCCTAAACCTTAACCTCATACACACTTACTTTTACTTCGCCTACCTAACCCCATTCCATCCTCACATCCTTAATTTATCTCCCCCCATTCACTTTCCTACCTTCCAAACCCCTAACATATCCTAACTTACTCTTTCACCATTACATCCTTCATCACTTACCTCCCTATCTTACCTCCCTATCTTATCATCTTTCACCATTTTATACCACCTTCCTAACAGTACACTTATGCTCCCTTCCAAAACACTGACAAAAAATAGCACTCGATCACTACACAGTGCTCTCACGGTTCTGCAGTAGGGATATCACATCAATTTGAGTAGTAGCAGATATCAGAGCATAGAGCAGTGAAGGACAACTATAGTAGTAGTTTCCCACAGGATCATGAGATGGATCTATCATCGAGGCTGCTTTCTTTGTTGCCTTTGTCGGACGAAGGGAAGCAGTGAGGAACAACTAACACCTCTCCTTGCAGGGGTTCCCCATTCCAGATGGAGGCTCACCTTCACTGCTTCAAATTTCGGGATAACCTTCACTCAATGTGCGGTGTAGGTTAGGGTCATTGATTTTGGTCACTTCACTAGTCATGTTTGCGAGAAAAATGATCAATTGATCGATGGTTTATTAGCTAAATGGACATTGGTCGCTTCTACAGTCATGTTTGCGAGAACAATGATAAATGGAGAGAGGGGTTATGCCAGGGCCCCTACTATTGTATGCCCCTACTATTCTATGGTGGAAGAAGATCTATTCCATCTGATTTTTTTCCGGTCGGAGGATCAATCCACAGTTGTTATGCTCCATCCCGGGAAAGAGGGATTGAAGTCGATCCAAAGGATGGAGGTAGTTCACCCCTGGTTGAGCAAGTTAGGTTCTGGACAGTTCAGTTGAATGGAGGGAGGATCTTAGGGAACCCTAACAAAACACAAAAACAAAAACATAACAAAATTCCTAACAAAACACAAAAACAAATAAAAAAACATAACAAAATTCCTACCATGAAGTTGCAGGAAAGTTTCCCGTCGCCTGGTATTCTGGTATAGCTGCTCCTACAGCACCACTTCATTCCATGACTGGTTCCCTACAGAGGTGGGAGGAAGAGGCGGGAGGAATTAATGGCAGAGGTCGACGAACGAAGACACGAGATTTATGAAATGACTTGGTCTTTTCTTTTTCTTTTTTAAGTAATGCACGCGGTCGTCGGAATTTCGACGAATGTGGGCACTTTTTCTAAAAAATCAAAATGTCATTGCCAATTCTTTCTCTATTGAAACCAAATGTTGCATTGTCATTGGAATTCCAATGAAATCAGACATTTTTTCAAAAAAAAATAAAATTTGATCACAATATACCTTCTCCATCGGAAACCTCCGTCGAAATTTTAGGTCAAATGTATTAGTGATTGAAGTAACTTGTTGAAAACAGACTGCTACAAATGTCCCATGGAGCCACAAACTGAGATCTAGGCAAAAGAATATGTTTAGAACCTATTCCCAGAAGTTCAACCTGATTTTTTGGGACCAAGTAGTACAAATTCACCTTGGTCCTCTGAATTTTCCTTCGTCGAAAGTTGAACATGTTCGTCGTCGTCAACTCTGTTGAAATTCCTAAGTACGGATCCTGAGCTTGTTCCCTACGCACAAAAAGAGAGAAGAAAGTGTTGTGGATAAGGGTTTGCCTTAGGTCAAACCCTGGTTTAGAAATTAATCTTGAATTGAATAATGTAAATATTGAAGTAAATGATGGGAGATATACCTCAGATCTGCAATTGTTGATGAAAGGACTGATGATGCAATGCTCTTTGAATGTAATCACAAATGTTGAATGTAATAACATGACAAACACATGAACATGAAAACCCTAATCAAGCACACATTCTTACATGAATATCGATGTAACTTTGCTCCATAATGCTCAAAGGATGAAATATTGCCTTGAATCTTTGAAAATGTTTGATAATGAATGTTTCATGGATGCACAAATGATGGGGTGTTGAAACTTATATCGAAATACATTGATATGATGGGCCTTTATATAGGTTTTCTTGGGTAAATTATCGATTAGGCCAACCTCCAAGGGTCAAGTGTAGCCATGGGGACCAAAATCTATCGGGTGCTTTGGGGCGCCTTGGTCCTCTATAAACAAGACCAATTGAAAACATGAAATAGGAGATGACAACCTCTAGGATGGGGCCCACCCAGAGGTGTCAAAAAGTGACATTAAAAGTTGGAATAAAGAGGGCCAAAATGAACCTAGGGAGATAGAAATGGGACACGCTAAAGTAGGATCACATGAGGTGTAAATCATACCGATTACAATTTTATGATGTTGCATTTAGCCCCCACTTTAAGGGGAGTACGAGCCTATGTAGATACTCATGGTAAATTAAGAAGATGATAGAAAGGAGCAACTAGGAGTGAAACACAAAAGGATAACACATCGCTAATTTTAAGGAAACAAGCCCCCAATCTTAGGATCTTAACTCACACAATCACATGCAAGGACACACAAAACAAGACAAATACAAAAAATCCAAACAAAGACAAAAGACACACAACACAAGGGGTTAGTACTAAAAACAATAAGGCTCCAAGTCAACTAGTTGAAAACACCTCGATAATCAAATGTCTCGGCCACTAATATCATCCTTGGAGTGCTATCACAAGAACACACGTGATCACATAAAAAGAGCAAGAGAATACGTCAAATGATGAACCATGATTCACAAATAGCAAAGCTCTGAGCTCATGGGGAAGAGAAAGGGGGAGAACATGGATGCCATAGGCTAGCAAGCTATGTTATGCTAGGTGATCTATGAGAAGAAGAGAGAGGTCATGAAATCAACAAGCTAGCAAGTTGTGTTATTCTAGGTGACCCACGAGAACATGAATACTCGTGGGGCAACAAGTTGTGTTATGTTGTGTGATTCATGTAAAGAAGGAGAGAATCAGAATAGTCTAGCAAGTTGCGTTAAGCTAGTTCCACTCTTTGAAAACGGAAGAGTTGAATGGTCTAGCAAGTTGTAATCTACTAGTCAACTCACCTTGCTACAAATGTTGATGCCTAGTTTCAGGAGTTAAGCATATTGTCTAAGACTTTGTTGGTATGGTTTTGAGCATGCAACAACCAATATAAGACATGTAATAAAAACAAATATGTTTGGTTTTAGGTACGAAGCATCTTGTATAAGACTTGTTGGTTTGGTTTCAAGATTGAACACCCCAACCTATAAGACATATAAAAAGGTTGTGTCTAGTTTTGGGCACGAAGCATCTCGTATAAGACTTGTTGGTTTGTCTTCAAGAATGTACACCCCATATAAGACATGCAAAAATATTGTACAAAGAGAGCGTTATGCATTCCCCCCTTTAAGATGTCAACATAAAGGTATGTTGATGTCTTAAAGAAGATAGAAACAAGGATACAAACCTTCAACACTGAGATATCCTTTAGGCAACAATGTACGTAAATCCAGGCTAAAGAGATAGGACTCTTAGAAGCAAGGACAATATAGTTGTAAAAGAGATATTTTACAACAAGTGTAAGAGGTATTCTTTGGAGGAGAAGGAGGAAGAGATCTTTTCTCAAAGAATTCTACCTCCAAGAGGAGATTTTGAACAAAAATAACATCATTGACCAAAAGGAAGGAGAACAAGAATTTGTACCTTCCTCCTATTGCTAGGAAAAAGAAACTCTTGATGAAGGATAACACACTTTTGACCCAAAGTGAAGGGTTTGTTTATGATAGATATACATTACCAAGTGAAGAAGAGGTTGTACACAAGGATACACACCTCTTGCATAAGAGAGAATCCTTGAGCCAACAATCCACTTCACACAAGGAATGATATTGTATCATAAACAAACACCACTCAACAAATGAAAAGTGGATCCTCATAAAGGATAGGAAAAATCAATGCCCCCCAAACATAGGAACAAAGAGAAGCATTACACAACCTCCAAAGAGAGATTATACATAAAATTTGTAGTACTTCAAGAAAAGAAAAGGTCCTAACTAAGGAACACATGTGTACTCACATGAAGGAAGATTCAATACGAGAAAAGACATCAAGATATGCAAAATACAACTCAAAAAAAGAGGCAATCTTCAAAAGGAGAAAGGATTGAATATACCATCCTTGTCCCCCAATCGAGGAGACAAGAATGAATTATGTTGTTGCACAAGTATTATTTGAAAATGAATATGCATCACCACTCATGACAAAGATCCCCTAATAAAATTAAACTACTAGTGCCATAGGGTGAGGAGCAACATAATAAGGTGAGTGGAGTGCTAAAGCACCACCTCTTCACCAAAAAAAAGTGTAGGATCACTTGTAAGAGCAATGCAAGCTCGATCATATTGATCTTGAAAAATATTTTAAAATATTTACAATTTCCAAGAGAATGAGAATAACAATGATGAAAAACAAATGTTCACCACCTTCTTTATTCTTATTGTTATATCTATGAAAGGAAAAACAACATTCGTATCATACTTCAATCTTGAAAAAAATCTTGTAGCTATTTTTTATTGATTGTCAAGAGGGATAGGTCTTGTCTCTTGAGATGTAGGACAAGGTGTAGAAAAAGAAGGATTTTTTTATGCTCTTTTTGAGAGTTCCATTATGAATGAGTCCTTGTATTTCCTTTTGAAAATCAAGACTTTCATTTATATGATGATCATTAGTTTGATGATATGTGCATAAAGGATTATTTGAGGAAGAAAAACCTTTAGATGGACAATAAATTCTAAGTCTTTCCAAGTAATCCTTAAACCTTTGAATTTCAAGGAGATCATCCATAGGTGGATAATAAGGATGTCCTAGACCTTCTATACTAGCTTGAGAAGGAGGGTTTATAGGGACTTTGATTCCTTGTTCATATTTTCCAAGTCCTCATCCACTATAACCTTGTTTTGAGATTATATTATAACCACTCCTATAAGAATGTTTCAATTGTGAAGAAGAAGGACTATCATCATGAATTTCTTTAAAATTTATAGCACGAGGGAACATGGAGGGATCAAAAGGATGATTAGATGAAGAAGGGATATCCTTTGTGGGGAATTTCTCCTTTCTATTATCATTCATGTCCTCTTTGATAGGTTGGGAAGGAGGGTCCTCATCATCTAAAGCTTCATCTTTAGTTAATGTTATGTGAGGAGATAGGTTATCAATATAATGCATATCATCATCTTCCCTACAAATGTGTTGATGATTTAGATAAGCTCTAGGAGAATAAGGAGGATCTGGAGAGATCGGTATACCAACATGTTGATCTTGCCCCCCTTGCACTAGAGTATGCATATGAGAAGAAGATGTTGCCATGTTGCTCTTCAATTCTTTCTCTCCATTAGAGAAATCATTGATAGGAGTATTGACTATTTCCTCATTCACATTAGATACCTTAGGAGAGGTACAAGTGTTAATGTTTTTAATGCCATCTCTAGGATTATCATTGTCTATGAAAGATTTTATGTGATCTACATATGTAATGCATTTTCTTAAAAATATCATCATAAAACAACATACAATATTGGTAAAAGCTTTGAGAGATGATTTGCAAGTACAAGAACTATCTTTGAAATTGTAAAGATGCAACATGCAAGATTAGTGTGGATGAAAAGAAGTAATGTAAAGTGAAATAAACCATTATCCAACACATGATTTTGATACATGTAACTAAGAAACAATGTAATCCTATGTGAAATAGAAAACCAATCAGATTTAGTAAATTTCATTATTAGACATGCAAATCAAATCTAAAGACACAAGTAAAAATTATGCAAACCCACAAGTCAATTTTTAAAATAATAAATTAGGTTTTTTTTATGAAATTAACCAATAAATTTATGTAATTTAATTGCAAATGTGATTTATGAGTGCAAAATTCAGTGTTTAAATGGCTACAAATCAGATTTGAGACCATGAATCATAAATAACCACGAAAGGAGTCGGGTTCACCAAAATGTAATGGTGAGGTAAACAAATTAGGATAGTAATACCACTAATTTTACTTTATGCACCACTACATTGAAAGAGGGGTGAACCTAATAGATCTAGCGACAATCCAAATATGGAAAGGGATAAAATTTTGATTAGATTCATTAGTTATATGTTTGTTACCCTCTTTCTTAGTTGAAATTGGAAAATTGTGAAATTAGGGTAGAACAATGAATAATTGAAGTAACTTGTCAAAAGTACACTGTTACAAATATCCCACAAAGCCGCAAATTGAGATCTGGGCAAAATAAGATGTTTAGAACCTATTCCCAAAAGTTTGGCTTGATTTTTTGGGACCAAGGAGTACATATTAGCCCTGGTCCTTTGTCGAAAGTTGAACCTATTCGTTGTCATCAACTCTATTAAAATCCCTAAGTATAGCTCCTGAGCCTATTCCTTGCACACAAAAAGAGAGAAGAAAGTGTTGTGGATAGGGGAACCTTTCTTTAGGTTAAAACCCAATTTAGGAATTAACCTTGAATTGAATAAAGTAAATATTGAAGTAAATATTGGGAGATATACCTCATATTTGCAATTGTTGATGGAAGGATTGATTATGCAATGCTCTTTGAATGTAGTCACAAATGTTGAATGTAATAGCATGACAAACACATGAACATGAAAACCCTAATCAAACATGCATGCTTACATGAAGATTAATGTAATTTTGCTTCATAACTTGAAGGATGAAATGTTGCGTTGAATCTCTAAAGATAGTTGATAACATAACAAATGCTTCACGAATGTACAAGTGATGGGGCATATGAAAATAAATTGATAAGATGCCTTTAGATAGGGTTCTCTAGGTAAATTATGGATTAGGATAACCTCCAATGATTAAGTGTAGCCAAAGGGACCAAATTCCATCAAGGAGGGAAAGGGCTTTCCCCATTTCAAATTGAGACTTGTTTAAGGGGGACCAAGGCATTTTGGGGTGCCTTGTTCCTCCAAAAACATCACTAGTCAAACATGAAACAAGAGAAGACAATCTCTAGGATTGGGTCCACCCAATGGTGTCAACATGTGACATCAAAAGTTGTAATAAGGAGGGCCAAAATGGACCTAGGGGAATGGAAATGGGACATGTTAAAGTAGGAGGACAAACATAAGGTGTGAATTGTATCGGTTACAATTTACAACACTGCATAACTTTCACATGATGTTATGGCAATCTAAGAAGAGATTCAACTAATAAAAACTATCACACATATTATTTATCATTTTGGTTTTAGCTAAAAATTCCCCTCTTGACATCCCATAGTGCAAACTCGTGTATAATTCTTTTAGCCTCTCATTTTTCAACAAACCCAAGGAGAATACCATTAAAATTGCATTTAAAAATCAAGAAATAATTTAATCCTTGTAGTATGTAAAACCTTCTTTAAGGTTGAGGCTCACTTGGTTCTTGGCAATCTTACATCAACCAAAAACATTTCTTTCAGTTTGTTTTTTGTTTTGCAATTTCAGCATTTCTTTTTGCATTTTCTTGCATTTGCACATCGAATCTTGTGGAGCTGGATTTTGATTGTGAACATGATTATCTTCCTTTTCCCAAATTTGTGGAACATTTGGATCTTATTCCGGCAAGTTATCGATTCCGGATTCTGAGACAGTTGTTTGGCTTAGAACTCTAGAACCACTTGAACCTATCCTGCTATTGGCGAACCTTGCAGATTCATTTCATTGCTTGTGGAGCCTTAGCACATTGTTCCAATGTTCCTTGGCATGTGATCGACCTTCCTTTTGATCCGCACTTCATCCTATGGGTTTTTCGGAGGATTCTCTTTAACGGAGGCCAACTTGGTGGTTTTACACGTTTCATCATATTTATCATTGTTTAATTCTTCTTGGGCTGACGCAGATCCCTCTAGACCATATAAATCAATGTAATTTAGCTTGTAGTAATCAATTTTTAAAACCGGGGAAGATATCACTTGAGGATAAGTGATCTGGTGTTGACCGAGATTGTAGTTGAGTATGTTTGTAGCATGCCAATGAGACGAATCTTGTAGCCAACATGTTGCCGACAGATTGTAAATAATTTTATGATATAATCAATCAGTTCTGCATTGTGTCCATCATTTTGTCTTGATTTCGTTAATTTTAACTCTTGTTGCATGGTACATATATATCTCATTGAGGTCCCTCCTAACTGTGACCACACCAAGTATGTAAAACCTTCTTTAATGTTGAGGGAGTTGGTTTGAGTATTGACTCGCTTCCATGAAGCAATCTCAATTTTTTATCCAAGAGTCTAATCCTTCTTCTTGATTCATTAATATCACTTATGAGGCTTTCCTAAGTTCATTGTGACCTGGTTTGAGTTATGTGTCAAGAATTCATAAAAGGTCACCATCTCTACTGAAATTATGCTTGCCTTCAACATTTTATGCTCTCAAGAGACTGCATTAAACTACCATAAGGAAGAACAATTGGGGGACTTGGGGAATTAATAGAGGCCTTTTGTAGCATTCACCCACCCACATGGATACGTTGGAACAATCGATTTTACCTCATGACCTAGTAAACACAAAATATGCTTATTTCCGTATTTATACTACACTCAACTAGCACTTTGTGCAAGAGTGCATTTGTTGTTTGATCCTTTGTGACCATGGTGATACGAATCATGACACAAATGACATTAGTATTCAAGTCGACATGACCCCTAGTTTCAAATGATGGTTGATAAATCAAAAGGAAGATTAAAGACATATACAATCATGTTTTGAAGAACTTACTTGATAGTTTAAGGGCTTAATAACTCTGTAATAATGAAGACATCTCTCAAACTTTTAGAGGGAAAAATTGAAATAAACTATTATGGACCATTCAAGGCCTTTAAACCTAAGGTCAACATCTGTGAAGAGGTTTGAAATCCCTCAAAAAGACTTTCAATGGGTGAAAATTCATGGTGGTATGAATGACAAGTTCATCATGGTTCATTCTTAGTGAGAAGGACAACATGTAAGAATAATGACTTACGAAATGCAAAGTCATGAGAAGGAAATTTTGAGAAGCAAATCAACATGACAATGTTGAAAGTGACACCATCAAACACAATCCGCAAAAAATATAAGAACAGAAAAACTTGATAAGATTTGAAAGATCCTTTCAAGGGACTATCAACAAAGTTATATAAACAACAAATAGGGTAGTCAGGGGACATGGTCACAAAGTAGAGTAATCACATGATATATGACAACAAAGAAACACAAAAATCATAGGTTTATCATAGTAAATGAAACTCAATGACATGTACTCTCTAGTCCAGCTATGGGTAAGACATACTTCAAGGCATGTCATGACAATGGTGTTGAATGTGAGAGGAGACGGTGATAGAGAGCCAATGATATGATAATATAGGGAAATGATCTGTAGAGGTTATTTGAGTCAATGATGTTGAAAGATATAATAGGTAGCTATAGGCATAGAATAACATCAAGGGATAGTCATAGTATCAGACCATTTAGATCTAGCATAGTAGGAGAAAAATAAGGTGATTTGTTTTAAGTCATGAAAAGATTTTTGAAGATGTTTTGATGGATCATGAGTGTTATCTAATGTCACAAAAAGACATATTTCACTTTAAAGTCATTCCAACCATGTCCTATATGTATTCTAGAGGTATTTTTAAGGCATTAAAGAGTAGTTAAGTAGAATATGGGTCTCAATAAGAGAGGTTGAGACTCTATCTATATAAAAAGAAAATCTTAGAGACTTTGAAGTGGTCCCCATGACTCACTAGTGGTAGTGAAGATAATGTTGACCATCCTTATTATGGGTAACACGTGTATTTGGATTCCATGTGTATATAGTTTAAAATGTTCCCATAATTTACTTGGCTCTTAGTGGTGTATGTATGAGGACCTAAAAGTTGGAGCAATATTTATCTCCTTCCTTTTGGAACCACTTGTTATTTGTTCTACTTGTAGCTAAAGAATGCAAAAATATTTGATTTCCATGTATATGCAACTATGATTTACATGCACATAGCACAATATACACTTAAACACCTACCTCTACTAAAATTAAGCTTTAAGATCATGTCGCAATTCAATTTTGAAAAGGAACACCACTTCAATCCTTAGATTAATGTTCATTTTTAGCTCAAAGAAAGGAGAATTTTAAGTGTCACAAAAGAAATTGATTGCTACAACTAGACTTGGCCAATTATCACATAGGTCATATCCATTAATTTGTACATATACCTATTCTCATATCCACATTTTCCTTGATTTGCTCGAGCTCTAAATCCTTTGATATCTTTAAAATTTGTCTACTTGCACACTTGCATCAATTGTGGTGATTGTTACCTTAAAAATTTGTATATGTATCTAACTAGATGCAACACGACAATACAAACAATATCTCACAAAGTATGTTTACCGATAAAAAAAAATCTCACCAAGTATGCACCCCAAGTCCACATGGTACACATGTAATCTACTTCTTCTTGCCTATGACACTAGACATTATCACGACATCATCAAGAGAGATTTGTCTTTGCACAAGAGTGTTTACATCAATCTATGACATAGAAAATACCTATTTAAATAAACTATTTGACAATACTTATTGTTATCAATTGAGATTAAATAATCATTATTAACATACATGTTTCATACCCATGTACTTGTGTTAAAGACATTGATAATGAAATTGCAACACTATCACCAACATCCAAATTTTCTCGTATATTAGGAGGTGTGACAATTGAATTCATCAACTAAATAAACAATAATAGATTAAACTCAAAAACACAAATACACATAAAAATAAATTTTAAATTTACAGAAAGAATATAAATATGTTATAGTGTCCTTGAGTAAATCTAATGTTACAACCATTTGTATCAACATGCATGCTAGATGGCGATGTTATGCCCACCTATTCAACAAAAAGATGAATTTTAAAATATCAAAACATTATTTTGAATATAAAGTATTATATGATTTTCACGTACTATATTTTTTTAACCTTTGATACAAATGCACAATTGTATAACTTGTTTGGGGGAAGGTCGATGTTGTAACGCCCTTTGATGTTACACTATGAAATGCACGATGTTTGCATTAATTTAATTCATTTCTATAATTAAAAATTAATTTGTATTTATGAGATTTAAGTATAGTATATAAAATGTTATAAATTCATATCAAAATATATTTATGTGACAATGATACACATCCTTCAACTACAAATGTAATTTGTTTATAATTTACCTGTTGATAAAATGTTGAAAATTAAGGTTAATTGGGATGACACTTTTTACATAAAAAGTTTACTTTTTTCTTCAAATTTTTAATTGAAAATATATCCAACCTTATATTTTGGGCCCAATCACCTACTTTTAATTTGTGTTTATATATATAAACATTAATATAAATATTTAAATTTGGTAAATTGGCCCTCTAAGTGATCCTACACGTGTCTTTAATGGATGCTTATAATTGAAAAGGATTTGATTCAAATTTAATTTACTTGTAATGAATTCAACTAGTACATATGTTTATACAAAATTGACTTCTAATTGAAAATACTTAATTTCATTTGTATTGATAAATTTACATAAAATGAAACACAAATTTGAGCTTTCAACCTTTTATGTTTTTAATGATCCTTTTTATAACTCTATGATGACTGAAAAGGACTACAAAAAGCATAGAAGCCCTATATTTTATTAAGAAACCCCTACAATTCTCCTAAAGTCACAAATACTAAAGCTTTATACTTTATATGAATTGTAATGGTATTTGGGTTCAAGTATATGAGTGAGTGTTCAATGATATGACCAAATCTTCTAATGTTTAATAATAGGGCCTACATTGCACAAGAGCAGTTGTGAAAAGTTTAATAAACCTATTTTAACCTTGTGTCGACACTTGTCTCAAAGGTCAGCCTCCTCTATTATACTTAAAATGTCCACACATACCATAAAAAATTGTCACACTAAATATTTCCATGTGTTCATGGCAACTTTATTGACTCATTACTATATGATCTATGTTGCACTTGCATTCTTTTTTATTTATTGAAACAATACAAAGAAATAAATTACATGAGAACAACAAGAAGGCAATATCAACCAAAATAGTACAATTTACTAAAAAAACAAAAAAACAAGTGCTCAAACATAAACAAGACTAATTGCACTTTCATGCTTTCTCTCTCTCACAATCAATATAATTGAGTTACAGTAGAATCTCTTTTATTCTAATAATACATTTTTGTAGATATTCTACTAAGTTGCACCATGCTACATTATCATTTTTATGATATTAGCTAGCAATATTGAAACCTTGTGTATTCAATGAATAATAACTTGTGGCTGATCATGTAAAGCTAAATACAACAAAAGTTTTTGTTGTGTTATTTTGCCATTCCATCCTTATATCATCAACAAATGCATAACAATATAATGTCTAATGTACGATGATATGTGTCTATATGTAGCAACTATCTATTGATCAAAGTTTATTAAATTAAATGCTTTTGTAATATGGTTTAGGTTTCTTTATACTTGAATTTAATAAAACTTTAAGATAAGTTATTTGAAGTACACTTTTGATTTAACATAATCACATTAATGAAATTAATGCTAAAACACTATTGTAAATCAATTGTATATTTAGAAAAATCCCTATTTCTTTTAACTAATAACATTCAATGTAGATACTGTTTTATTATTTTTATTTATTTATATTGATAACCAGGATAAAAAATTGCTTAAAAAGGAAAGATTACATCCATAAAGATGTTAAATAGCCTACCACTACATGGGGTCTCGCCCCTACAAAACCATCAGAACCCGATATAGACACTGGACCTACAAGTCCTACCACTTCAAAAAACTAACCATACAACCACACTTCCCCAACCAAAACCTGACAAACCCAAGGGACTTGCCTAACAAAACCATCCCAGGGCCTCTTCCCTTGAGAAATTCGGAATTCCCTAGCTGGGTCCTGCCACATGAGTCTCCCTCCCACCACCTGGCATGGATCCCGACTTGCCACCATGAAGCGAACTACGCTCCACCACCTTCGCTTGCTTCTGAGGGATTTGATGGCGGATCGGTGGCCGCCCATCATCGTCCAATGGCGCTTCCGACCTGATTGGGATTTTCTTCCCCCAAATTTTTGCTCGTTCCATCGGGCCCAATTCTCACACAAAATGCACAACATCCCTCCACCCCTTTCTTGCATCCTCAAGCTGGATTTCCACAGGTTGAGAAGCCGACCAAATCACAAATGGTTGCAGCCCCCCCATTTCCACACCAATCCTTTGCCATGGTTCTTTCAATATCTTCAAACCAATGCCAACTACTGCATGAGCCACCACATCTTCCAACCCGCTCGACCATTTAGGTCGTAGCACCAAGGACGCTACCCGCTGCACCTCCTCTGTCGACCCACCCACCGTTAAGGCCAATGCAACGAACAACAACGAGATGTCCAGATTAGTTCGAGGATGATAATCAGACACCAGAAATTCCTCCCCAACCATCAACTACGCTGCCCTTCAAAACACCTCCCCATCAACCCTGAAAACATTCAACAACCTATTGCACAAAATTGTGTTGCGAAATGATGGCATCCAACCGTAAGTCGACAGAGAAAAATTGGCCTCCATCCTGCCTCTCACCCTCGTCCAAAAACCTGCGCACACAATCAAAGCCAAGACCAACAATTGCGAAGTGCCAGGAAACCAAAAACCAAGGCCCTAAAATAGCCAGCGCCACCACAAGACATAACTACTCCACACGTAGCACCTCAAACCAGGCATCATCACCAGAACAGATCGCCAATTGCCTCCATCATTACTCCGACGCCACCAATGCAACTTGCTACATGATCGTAGATCACACTCCACGAGGGACATCACTTCCCACAAATCCAGTGACAAAATCAAACCACACAGGCTCTGAAACACAACTCGGGTTCTCTTCCCACATTTTAAGCAAATCAACCTAAGTCTTGAGGCCATACGTTTAGAAGGTCCTCAAAAAAACTAAAGTTGCTATCCAAAGAACCATTTGCTCCCACATTGGAAAGCTTGTCAACCTCTACATTTGCTTCCCTGAGAACATGTGACACCTTAAAATCTTTGAACGCACAAAGAAGAAGTTTCATTCTTATAATGTGTTTGTCTAGATGCCATGCCTCCATGCGACCTCTAGCTATCCCATTCACCACAATCTGAGAGTCCCCTTCCAGGCGGAGTTTCTCCACTCCAAGTTTCTTAGCCATAAGAATGGCTTCTATAACCGCTTGGCACTCGGCTTCAATGTTTGAACCATCCACCAACCTTTTAGCCCCAATGGCTATAGTGTTGCCACATTCGTCCCGAGCTATGACCCCAACTCTAGAGGCCCCGGGATTTCCCCTTGAGGTGCCATCAAAATTGACCTTAGTCCACCCCTTATCTGGTGGATCTCACTCCTGTCTTATATCATCCTTTCTCTGAGGATTAGCCCTCAAAATCCCATTAGCAGGCCTAAATTTAATCAAAGGCCATCTCACCAAGACTCCAGCATCAAACTGAGTGAAAGGAGACTTAGCCAAGTTAACCTAGGAAGCAACGTTAGTGACTAATTCCGAGATTGCCTTTTCCAATTTGATTAGAAAGCGATCCACTTTTTCTGCTTTATCCTCAAACAGTCTTCGGTTCCCTTCTTTCCAGAGTTCCCATATAACAATAGAAGGCATAATCTTCCAAATGGTAGCAAAGATTGAAGACTTACCCAACACTAGCCAAGATTCCAGCCAGTCGCACAAATTCCCTGCCATTGGTCCCGTCTAGTTCAACCTCTGCAACCCAAAATGCCAGGCTTCCCGGGCAAACTCATATTTCAGCAGAAGGTGGTCCACATCTTCCTCCTCCTTCTCGCATAGCACACAATGGAATGGGCCTACAAACCCCATTTTCTTGAGTCTATCTCCTAACAAAATCCGCTTATTACCTGCCAGCCAGGAGAAGACACCTGCCTTTGGTAAACATTCTTTGTTCTAGCAAAGCTTAGTTTCCCATTCCTTCGTCCCACCTTCTGACTCCAACAGAATATACCCCAGCTTGACAGAATAACTACCATTCTTGGTACCACACCAAATTATCTCATCCTCTTCCCTAAAGCACGACACCTCTTTGTTGTCCAGGACATTCCTCATCAACCTTTCATCCTCCTCCCCCAGGTTTAAAACATAGGGATCCTTCCAGTTCAAACGTTGGCCCAACGCGACCGACTCATGAGACATGAAATCACTCACCTTGGTTCCCCAAAGTTGAGCAGTCTTTAGCTTAATCCGCTGGGGGACCTTGGAATCCAGCGATGGTCGACCATCCCAGGAATCCTGCCAAAAACACACCTTACACTCATCTCCAAGCCACCAAGATAGATGGTTTATAATCAGACTCCTGCAATTCATCGGAAAATTCCACAAAGCGGAGCCTCTTGGAGGGCTTTCAACTGTGAGAATCCTTTCCCTATCACCACTATCCAAATACTTAGCTTGGAGAATTCAGACCCATCTCTGCCCGACTTACTATACATTTGCCACTCTAACTTAGCCCCCATAGCCTCATTGATTAGCTTCCAGTCGTGAAGCCCCGCACCCCCTCCCCCTTTGGGTTTGCACACTCTGTCCCAGGCCATTAGCGGGATTTTATCCTGCTCCTGATTGTCGTTCCACAAAAACTTCCTCATCTTTTGCTGCATATTCATAATGATTGAGCCTGGGAGTTTAAAACAAGCCATGGGAAAGATTGGCATAGCTGAGACTACTAACTTCAACATTAGAAGACGTCCAACGAACGTGAGCCATTTGCTTTTCCAACCCTCCATTTTTTCTTTGCAACCATCTAGCAGCCCTTTCCAAATTTCTGTGTTTCCAGCTCCAACAAAGAGTGGCATTCCAAGGAATTTCCCAGGGAGCTAACCAATCCTAATCCCAAATAATCTGGCTATAGACCTCTGAGACCCAATTTCAGTGTGGAAGAAAAAAATCTCTGATTTTTGCCAATTAATTTCTTGCCCAACTAAATTTGTCGAGCACTTTCTTCATCAGCGATGCTTCTTGCATGGAGGTAGCTCCGAAAAGACAAGTATCATCTGCAAATTGAGAATGAGTTGTAGAATCCACTCCACGAGCTATCTCAATGCCTTTCCACAGCCCTTGGGAATGCTTTCGAGCAATCAAACGTCCAAGAACTTCTGCCATTAGAATGAAGAGAAAGGGGGATATTGGATCCCCTTGCCCTATGCCCCACGAGGTGGGAAAGAAACCTTGGGGGTTGCCATTAACTAAAACCGAAGCTAAAAACTACACAATCATACTAGAGATCCACTTAGTCCAAGGCTTACCAAACCCGAACTTCGCTAACACAACCACCAGGAAAGACCTATCAACTCTATCATAAGCTTTCTGAATATCTAACTTCAGAATTATTCTTCTCTGTTTGCTCTTCGTGGCCATGTGGATCGCCTCATGAGCCACAATAACCCCATCCGCAATATATCCCCCTTGGGGTAAAACCACTTTGTTCACAAGAAATCAATTTGTCTAAAATCAATTTAAGCCTGTTAGCATCAACCTTTGTAATGATTTTGTAAATGGTGTTACACAATGAGATCAAACGAAACTCCTCAAATCCCTCCGGCTTGTCTTTCTTAAGTATAAGCACTACCAAAGTACAGTTAAATTCCTTCAAAACAAAACCCCTTGACCTTGACTCTTCAACCACTTCCAACAACTCCCCACCAAGCAAATCCCAAAAGAATTGAAAAAAGAAAGCCTGAAAACCATATGAGCCCGATGCTTTCTCCCCACCCAATCCAAAAACAACAGCTTTCACTTCCTTCAACGAGAATGGTTCCTCTAACATCCTATTATCCTCCCCAGAGACTAAGGGAGGAATCACCTCCAAAAACTCGGCTTGCAAACTATCCTGGCCAGTCCCACTCTTCCTCCATAGATTCCCAAAGAAATCCAATGCCTCCTTGCTAATCCGAACAGGATCCTCCGTTCGGGTTCCATCCACCAATCTCAGAGAAAGGATTCTATTGAGGCTTCTCCTATCCTTCACCGAACTATGGAAAAATTTTGTGTTTCTATCTCCAGCTTTTAGCCAATTCTCACGCGATTTTTGTTTCCAGTAAATCTCCTCCCTCTGTAGAACTTCACCATATCTACTAAGAAGGTCTTTCTCCGTAAGATGATCCACTTCATCCATCCCTTCAGCCAAGACTTTCGAATTCAAAGCCCCAAATCCCCTTTGATCCTACGTTTTTCATCAAAGATATTACCAAACACACCCTTGTTCCAAGATTTCAATTTCTGTTTCACATAACTTAGCTTTTTAAATAACTGAAAGGCCAAGAAACCTTCCACCATTGGGGCCTCCCTCCACCAACAAAACACCTGATCTCTAAAGCCCAACTCCCTCAGCCACATCTTTTCCACCTTGAAGGGACACCTGAGCGGAACACCATCTTTCTGCACAACCAAAGAGACCGGGAAGTGGTCCGAACCTGAAATAGCTAAATTTTTGCCTCATAAACAAGGGGTGCCAAGTTCCAATCCCCTGCAAGGAAGAACCTATCAAGTTTCTCAACAATATTAGAAAAGCCCCGCCATTTATTGGTCCAAGTAAAACTCCCTCCTTTAGCAGCCACCTCAAATAGGGCATTGGAGTCCACAAAGGCCTAGAAGTCTAATTGAATCCTGCACATCTTTCTCACCCCTCCACGTTTTTCCAAAAAGGAGGGTGGCGTTGAAATCTCCAACAATAATTGTTAAGGCCGACCTCGCCTCCTCCAAAAGCTTGGAAATATCCTCCCATAACCGACACTTCTCCACAACAGTAGTGGGACCATAGACGTTGATTAAAAAATAATTAAAGCTTAGAATCTTATAATTCACCTTTACCATCTGCCAATGTTTAGAACTTGAGACAACATCCACTTGAATAGCCATGGGATTCCACAATATGCCTAACCCACCAGAAGCCCCCTCTGAATCCACAAAGAAACCAGACCATCTCTACCTAACACCAAGAACTCTAGCTGCTTCTTCCCTTCCTAATTTGGTTTCTTGAATGCAAATAACTTTCGGCTTTGCCTGATCAAAACCTCTTTTGATCAGGCATCTCTTGTCAGGGGCATTGCAGCCCCTGACATTCCAAGTAAGGAGCTTCATTGCTGCCTAGGAGAGAACAGGTCTCTCCCGGATCTAAGTAGTCTTGTCTAACCCTTCATGTTGCCTGCTTCCTCAAGCAACTTCTGCCTATTTTTCCTACCTCTCAAATCCCTTTGGACAACTTAGCAGGATTTGTTTTAGTCTGTTTAATGGTCCTTACTTTTGTCTCCCATACCTCTGCAGACAACCCCAAGGAATCATCGCTCATCCCATCCTCCTCATCGGATTCCAACTCCACTGAGATGCCATAGTCCGCCTTGGGCGGGGACATGTGGATGTCTTTAAAGCTGTTAACCTTTTCCTCTGCAAACCCTGCAACAACATCTAATCTCTGGTTCACCGTGGCCTACCATTCATACCATCCACCAGGTCCTCCAGCCCAAACCCAGAAGCCAAAAAAATTTTGTGCTGGGAGGGAATCCCCCCTCCTACTGCATAGTCACGGAGAATTAACCTAGGACCAACCTCTGTTGCCGAACCATCTTTTTGGAAACAAACGTCCCCACATTCCTCACTAGTTGCTTGACGCACACTAGACCCATCCACACATCCTGACAGAAGCTGATGACGATCCACGAAAGTATCTCCCAGCGAGCCATTCTCAGTTGCAGTTATCTCATCTCCAGTAGGAACACGAACCTTAACTTGATTAACCAACAACTCCTCCTGAACAGGGCAAGGAGCTAAAGGCACTTCGACCCCACCTATGTCTACAACACTAAGATGATGCTTCCCAACCATTGATACAACTAGATCGAAGCCCAGATCCGACTCTGTGAGAACTGACAGTTGCTTTACAGCCTCCGACCCTACTAACAACTGGTCCTCCAAAGTTATGTCTGCCCTTCCCTTACCCTTCTGTCCTGCCTTGCAATCACGTTCCTCATGCCCCCATTCTTTGTAGGACTTACACACCATGATTTCTTCCACTTCAATCTCTTGCCTCCATAAGCCCTCTGGCGAGCGAATCACAACTGCCTTAGGGAGCTCCGGGTGTGGTTTTCACATGATACAAATACGGGCATACATACATGAATTCAGCTTGTCAATAACTTCATCCGATTTGATGAATCTCCCTAACTTATCATCAATAACCTTAAAAACTTCCTCCTTCCAATATTCATGCGGTAGATTGTAAAGTCTGACCCAAACAGGTATCTCCTCTATGGTGGCTTGTCGGGGATCAAAGTTAGGGATCCAGTCCTTGATGTAAAACCCTACTCCCATCATCATGAACGACCCATTAATCATCAACTTGTTTTTCTCCTCTTCCGACCCAGCTATGATAACGTAAAACCCATTTGTTAAGGTTTTGAACTCAAAGTGGCTCCCCCACTCCTCGTCAATCCATTTCCTAACCTTAGAAAAGGCCGACCAATCCCCTCCCCACTTCATGAAAAAAGCTCTGGCTCGCAAGACTTGAACCGATTCCTTCCAAGCCTATGAGTCTATACAAATGCTGATAGTTCTCTTATCAGAGGTCACCGAAATCTCGCTAGAGCTAGGGTTATCTGTTGGTGCTAGAGACTTCTTCCTCAATCTATCCTCCGTCTGTTTCTTGCTCCACTTCGAAAAGTTCAGAATCCGAGAGTGCCCCCAATTGTTTTTGTCTCGCTCAAAGGGGAATCTGGTTTCACCAAAAACAACTCCATCTCTCCTCCTTCGTCCCACGCCTTGCCACTGCCACTGGTTTGCATGCGGTGGTCGCCATGGCCGACTGTTTTCCATCTGCCTGAAGCCATTCTCCCATTCTCGTGATCGAAAATCGCCGCCTCCTGCATCACTTTTACTATTTTATTATTTTTAATCAAAATATAAATATCAATAAAAATAAAATAAAAATGATTTTCACTATGTATCGGTGGTTATAATTCCTCCCAAGCCCGGCACTAAAGTAAAAATGTCACGTATATTAATTTAAATATATCAAAGCCTATTGACGCCAAATCTAACATAACAAGAAAACATATGTTAACAGATAGCCGTTAGAATTGACGGGAATTTCTCCCGCTCAAGAACAAATTCAAACAAAAAGCAAAGCTAAAAAAACAGGACTTAATTTTTAGCTGGCGCAACACGGGGATCGCAGGTTCGAATCCAAGATGGGTAAAATGGAAGAGAAGAATAACAGCAGACAACAACATCAGAGAAAAAGAATGGACGACTTTCCTGCCTGCATCGGGAAGGTTTTGAACGAGTGTCAGCAATCATACGCCTTACATCCGCGGAGGATAAAAGAGCTGGTGGCAATCAGAAGGGAAAACGGGGAGGAATTTACGAAGGAGTGGTGGAAGACATTGAGGCCTCTTTTTCTTGTCATGAAGAGGGAACCGGCCGTGGAGAGGATCGCTAGATTTGTCGCAGCTTTTGCGGCCTACAGAGATGAAAAGCATGGGGACGAGTGCGATGCATTTTTGGAAGAGTTCTTCGGGATTTTGCTCTATTCGGCGGATGCCTCTCACAAAGCCGTACGGTTCAGATCGTGCCAGATTCTGTCCGAGGTATTCAATATTTTGATTTCTCTTGGTAGTTATTACTGCAATTTTCGAATATGCACAAAATAATTGAGCGCTTCTCAGAATTTAAATTTAGGCGAACATTGGTTGACTTATTGAGGGTTTCTACTAAGCGACTTGATTCTCCGCAATGTTTTCTAGAGTAATTTTACAATTCAAGAGAGCAGCATTCTACTAATTTCTTGTCTAGTGAGCGGCACGATTTTCCTCAGTAGTTGCTAGAGCTACTTTAAAATCTAATTGAACAGTATTTCGACTGATGCATGGTTTCTAGTAAACAGCTTTAAGACGAAAGCGCGCAAAAATGTCGTCTGTCCTTCTTGGAGTTGTTTCAAAATTTGAGGTTTCTTGTTAATTTCGCTGACTTTGAAAAAAGAATGGTAGAAGTAGATTCTCCGTCACAAGGTAACCTCTGGCTATTGAAGATTATCTTTTCCATCAAAGTTATTCGTACCTGCTATGGCATAGTCAGAGTTAGATGCAGCATTTTTTATTGCTTAATCTATCATTAACCATAAACAATTTGTAAAATAAATTCTTCATCTGTAGTAATATTTTTGTAGATTATCTTTTCTGTTAAGCTAGTCGTACTTGGTATGCTACAGTCACAGTTAGATGCAACAATTTACTCAATTTGAACGCTTAACATGTCACCGTCGTATTTAAACCCGTTGTGCTATGAAAACTCCATAAATTCACAATTTAATCTCTTCATATTGGATATTCTGGCAAAAATATTAACCATGTGATAGTGGAAATGTTTGAGGTTTACCTCAAGCTTTGTTCCAGAGAATTATCCTATTTGTAGCACTGTTTCAGACAGAATCTTAGTTTCTATTGAAAGGTTTCCATCGTTTCTGTAAATTCTTTTATTTATTTGGAAGTATTTATATTGCATCAGTGCAAGTTATTGTTGTCTACTCGTTACAGAGGATCATAGATGATTAATCACTTGACCTAGATATATTATTTTCGATGAAAGGGAATACTTAATACTATGATCAGTGCATCTGCAGCCATTTTTTTGTAATAACTCTACAGGTGCACTAACCACACGATGCTGATACATCACTGCCTGATCGTTTTTATGGCAGTAAAATTTTATAAGCTGGAGGTAATGTAATTTTTATGTATCATTTTCTTTGCTTGGTAAAATCTGGGTGGGTTTATAAGCTACCGTGAGGCAGTGTAGGGCGAGCTTAGTTTAGATATTCAAGGTTTGTATTTATTAGTCACACTCTCAAGTACTTCACGATTGTTATGTTATGACCTCACTGGTTCGGTTGTCACAGCCTGCTTTCTTATGAAAGGGGAATTTGAACTGAGGCCAGTCTTCCATGTGCTCTGCTTTACAATTACACCACCACTCCTTGGAATTCTATGCATATATCTTTTTGGAACTTTTAATTGATACCTACAGATCTTTTCCTATTAAAACTCATTTAAAAGTTTTCAGTATCTATTGAAAGTTAGTGAAGGTTTCAATGATAGTTTCATTTTGAAAAAGAATGGATTTTGTTTAAAATTCAGTGTTTACCTACTCTTGCGGAATTTTTTAAATTTCTATTGAAAGATTTAAATGTCAAATGTATTGGTTCCAGAGAAGGATTTTCATGTGTGTAGTTTTTTGATTTTTTAATCTTGTGAAATGGATTACTATGGATATCATGTAAATTTTAGTAATGGTGTTGCAGCTTGCGTGGTCTGGCACTTTTTCGTTATGAGTTCCTTGGGGTAGCTGTATAGAACCATTACCAAAGGAAAGGCAAGATTGCAAATCTGCTTCTCACCCGACTATTCTAAAATCATTATAAATAAGTTGCTGTTTACACTTGACTATTCTAGAGTGTTTGAGACCACACTAAAATAACCCAAGAGGCCATTAAACTGAATCAGCATTCGACTCTAAAGTAGCATGACACATAATCGCAGAAGAAAAACTAGTCGGTGTAAAATCATGCTTACTAGTTTTGGCTCTTTCACCCTGCGTATTTATTAGGTTCAGTTTGGAGCTGGAGATGGGGCTTGGATGGTCTTGGGTTTGCCCGGGGTGTGGCCTGGGCTCCCGGGGTCTTATGTGGGTTCATCTGAGACAACCTGGAGAACCTTCGTGGAGTAATGAGTTTGTAGCCAGAAAAATAGTTGTAGTCAAACTTATTTTAAATACCATTTTTTTTTAATCTCCTAGCAACAGTTGTAATGTCTGCAATTGGCCGATTCATGTGAAAGCCCTTGTGATTAGTTGAAACTTGAGACTACCAAATGCACTGTCTTGAGGTTCTTAATCAGATCTTTCATGCTTAATCAGTAGCAATAATATTCTGAATATTACATTTGAGTAGAGCGTTAATGCTTCTTTTGGTACAACATTGCAATTTAAATGATTCATAATTCTAGTCATTCAAGTTTGATTTTCTTAGGCCGCTTCTTTGGATGTAAAATTCCATGGAATGTTGCAATGAATTTACTTCATATCAGTGTGTGAACTCGTGCTAGTCACTGATTTAACTCTGGAACTGTTTTTGGCACAATGTTCTCAGTTGTTTTCTTAATATTCTTTACGAAGTGGAAATGTATGTAGTTTCCAGATGTTTACTTACATTTCATTTTGTTTGTTTTATGCAGGTGATTATGCGGTTACCAGATAATGCAGAAGTGAGCAATGAAGTTTGGGATGAGGTCATCGACTGCATGCAAAGAAGAATGCAGGACAAGGTTCCCATTGTCAGAGTTTATGCTATTCGTGCCCTGGCCCGCTTTGCAAATGATGTTGATAATGCAAACATTGTCAATCTTTACAAGGAAGCTTTATCTTCTGAACAAAATGCTGTGAGTTTTTTAAACAATTTGGTTTGGCAAGCTATAGATGGGAGAACTGATAATGTATTCTGTCAAAGTCACTGATGTGACTAGTGTTGTCTTGCTTTTTACTCAAAATTTTTTCCTCTGATGATTTCTACTGGAAACTTGTTCTGTGGTTGAATCTAATGATCTCTCAGATTCCAGACATTAAACTTCTCTAATGCTTGGTTGTTTCATTCAATGTGAAACAAATGAAAGAGGATTTTTGCATGGTTCCATTTTTTGAATAATGTTATAAGTCAATTCCTTAGTTTAATTTTTTAGTCATAATTCCAAGATTTAATATACAAAATATCTGGTAGTGCAGAACTGGGATTGTTTTTCATGTGATCATTATATGGGGATGGATTATGCAGAAATATGTTAATGTCAGTTGTGATATGTAGGAGGTACGCAAAATGCTAGTGTTGTCGCTGCCTCCTTCAAATGATACAGCATTGGATATTATAGAACGGACACTTGATGTGAATGACTCCGTGCGAAAGGCTGCTTATCGAGTTTTGGCAAATAAGTTTCCACTTCAGAGCCTCAGGTATGATTTGTTGCTGTGTTCCCTTGTCTTAATATGAAAGGATTCAATATTTTTTTATTGATGATATGCTTTGAAAACATGTAGTATCAAGCTTCGCACTACGATTCTTCGAAGAGGATTGGCAGACAGAGTACCAGCTGTGACAGCAGAATGTGTAAAAATGATGAAAGATGCATGGCTTTTAAAATGCTGTGAAGGTGATCCTATTGCTCTTCTTAGATATCTTGATGTGGAGACAAATGAATTAGTAGGAGAAGCAGTGATGCAAGAACTTTTGAAAGCTGGAATGATCCACATTAAGGAAGGTCAGAGCCTGAGACAGTTTTTGGTTTCAGAGAATGAAGCAAATGAAGGTGAGTGGCTTTAAAATGAATCTGTTATCACTTTTGTTACAGTCACTATTCACATTTACACATTTTTAACAGGTATATTGTGTCATATCATAAAATTTTCTGATCAATGAGCTGATAGCAATTTTGGGTCACATAATTACTGTGCTGATTTTCTTTCTAATTTGTGATTTCTTTCAAGAAATTCCGTTCATTTCACATGGCTACAAATACAAGAAATCCATTTGTTGACTTCAACTATTTCTCTATCTTTCACAATGTTTCTAGGAAAGGGATGACAAGAAATTTTGGGGCACATTTCTAGGAAGCAGGGGATGGGGGGCCTTCTTTAGGGGATCACAATTAACAAAATAGGGAAATTTAAAGGAATAGGAAATTTCAAATATTTGTATGACAATGTATTTACACCATCCATTGTTTAACCATATCATGAAATATTAGAGCTGAATCAAGAATTCGGATAAGAACTTTTTGATTTTGAGTTAAATGGTCTGTGAGTGGCTTGTAGATCATGAGATCTATTCACTTTTTTTATATAAGCTGCAGAAACAAAGTACGCATGTTATGAACAGTAAGCAAGGTGAGGTTTGGAAAACTATAAAAAGCCCTAAGATGGTGAATTTATAGAGGTGGAAATCAACAACTTTGTGTTGAGGAGGAGGATCGGATAGGGATGACTTTAGAATCAATGGAATAGGCCTTATACTTGTGTTGAGCCACAATTTCCAGCCATTGGGGTGATTGAAGTAAAAGACGAGAGCACCCAAGGCCATTCTACAACAGCTGTAATTACAAGTGCCAAAAAGGCTAGTATTTGATCCATCACCTTGTATTGGCACAGATTGTTGACTGCCACGCTCTAGACGAAAATCTATCATTCTTACTTATGCCTTCCTTTTCTTGATTGAAGATTCCCTTGCATCAACAATTTTCCATACACAAAATAAGTGGTAAGTAAAAAATGCTTTTCCAATAGCTGATGGCTGGTTGCCCCTAGGATAGTTGAGGAAAGTCTTTAATTTCTGTTTCCTACACGTTTCTGGGGATTTTGCAGGGAAAGGGGATGTCTCAAGGACATTTCTGTGGAGTTACCATGTCCTGAAATGTTTTGGATATGGAGATGCTTGGAAAACTCCCAGTGATAACATGTATCTATTTAACATAGTGCTCCTTTTGTATTTCATATTTTGAACTTCTACTTTTTGGATGATTTCCTTCTCATTTCCATAGTTTGAATTACCTTTTGATTTGTAATTGCCTGTATTTTATCTTTTCAATCAACTTGTAGATTACAAGCAAATTGATGACAATTTCACTAATGATGTATACCATTTCCTTTAGAAATAATCAGTTTATTGCAGGTGTTAAAACTTGTTGATTTGAAAAATTCATTCTTTCTATAGTGATTTGTTGCTTAATATCTTTTGGATGCATGGCCAATTCATTTACTGCAAAACTCTAATAAAATATTTTGTTTCTATATAATTAACCTCCCTTTTTTATTCAGGTTGTATTAGGACTGTTGTTTAAACTTTAAAGGTCTGTTATGTGTTCAACATTTGATAATTAAATTGTTTCCCTAGATATTTTACAGCCATGGTTTGAGTTTGTGCTTGCCATTTTTTGATGCAAGCTAATTGTCCTTTTGTTTTTGTTGAAAAAATATAAAAAGAAAATTTGCATTAGGATTTATAAAGTAGCATTTAATTGTGTGATTTGTTTGATCGTGTGTATTCCGCGTTTTGGCTGTTGATTGTTATTATAATTATTCCTATAGTAAGGACTTGAATTTCAAGTGCAGAATATAGTCTTTTGGCCACTAAGAAAGGACCATCAAGAGTCAGCTTGATGGTCCTTTTTGTACATAACTTTCTATGCATTGAACTTGAAGTGGTATGTGTGAAGTGTGGTAGAGACCCCTATGCAAGATGTTGGGCTGCAGTTGGGGTTCACAACAACTATTCAAATGATGTATATTGCTAAGAATGCCTCTATGATTTGCATTAAGTGGACTAAATTTCCCTCTTTGAAGGGATATCCAATAAAGGCCAAACTAGATAGGCAAACTATGGCATAGGAGGGCTCAGTTTGGCATAGGAGGCTAAATTCATGGGCCTCATTATTTGACAATTACATTGGATATTGGTTTTTTGTCCTAGGTTTCTAGTTCTTTTGTTGTTGAGAGGAGCTAGTCTACTTATAGCATCATCCCCTCTATTAAGAGGAGCAAACTTTTGCCTAGGAGGTTATTCAAATTTGTAGTTGTACATAGTGCCTTGAATCTCATTGATTGCAACATGGTAATGTGTAAGGAGAGACTAGCAACTTGATGGCATGCAAAGTAAAATGAATCAACATAGATTGATGATGATGTGGTGTGGATTGGGTTGGTCGGTATTGGTTCAAAGGAGCTTGACTTAGAGGAGTCCAACAACTCCAACAATGTGAAGTTTGGCATAGACTTTGGCGATCATTAGAGGCATTGGGTGATTAGTCAATTGTATTTGAAATTTGAATGTAATCATCATTTTGAATATAGTATATTGATATTTGACATTTTTATTCTTAAATGCCTTGTATTTATAATCAAGTAGTTTACAATTTCAATAGTTAGTTCTTATACATTTTTTATAACTATTTTTTAAAGTACTATGTTATGGTTGTATCGCCATCCCCAAATCAAGTTCCTTTGCCCCCTCATCCTCGAAATCCATACCCCCACCCCAAAACTTTGTGGAATTATGGGCCTATTTAAACATGTTGATCTTGCCATGGTGCGAATTCACACTTTCTTGTAGTGGAGGATAACACTTTTACTATCTTTATGCACTTAAGTCAACTTATATGGTTCACATATAGCTACCATATAGTGTAGGGTGATTGGTTGGAAAACAAATAGAAACATTTTTGATTGAAAATGTATGGTTGTTCATAGGGGTTCTAGATCTCATGCATGTTGATTTGTCCGAGTCATCCTAGAAATCAACAATAGCATCAACAAGTCATTTCTTCATTTTGTTGATTTTTCTCAAACCGTGGGGTATTTGTATGATGGTTTTAGTAACTTTGTCAAGAGTTCAAAGCATTGGTAGAGACTTAGATTGCTAGGCACATTGAAATTCTTAGGTTCTATGATGGGGAAGAGTTTATGTTTAAATGGATATAAAGTATACTATGACAAGGGAGGGATATGGAGGTATGTTTAAATGGATATAAAGTATACTATGACAAGGGAGGGATATGGAGGCAATTCTTGGTTCCACACATAGTGGGAATGTACCTTCATTCCAAACTCTACATTAGTTTCAATTTCCTAATATGGGATAGCATGATGCTTTGAGAAGTGTTTCGTGTTGTAGGTGTTGGGTCACATATGACCACCACTAAACCAAAAGCTTAAGTTGGTGTGTATGCACTACTTGAACACAACTAAGATCTCGGGAATTGGCTTGAAGTTAGGCTTGTGAAGGGTTTGACTACCATCCTTGGTAGTTAGTTTCCCTCACATAGCTTGATTGTGTGAATGCAATATGGCCTCCTAGGTCAAGTTGTGCGCTTGCATAATGTTGCTCAGGTGAGGGGGTTAATTGTTGGGGCATATGACCCTCAACCTTGCCTTTTTGCTAGTTCATAGGATCTTGTTTGTGTTCATGGGGTGTATACTAATCACAACTTAGACTCTTAGTGTACAGGTGGTTGTAAATGACTCGACAACAGGGCTTGTAGAAAGGTGAACTTCCCCAATTATTATTTTTGACAAATTTGGGGACGGCGGGACAACAAATTGTTTTTGCCAAATTTGGGGACGACGGGGGACGACAAAGGTGACGGCTATATAAAATACAGGGAAAATTTAAAATATATAGGAAAGTTCTAAATGTTCATATGAAAACATGTATAAAGCATCATTAAAATCATTTTTTTTTGTCATTGAAGTCATGAATAAGGTTAATCACATCAACTCTCACTTATTTTCATCATTAAAATCATTTTTTTGGTAAATTTTGAAGATCAAGGATAAATTCAATTAAGGCAATTCTCATCTCACATAGCCTTCAAGACCCTCAAGTCGTGGATTCCTTGGGGTCAAGGACTTTGAACACTCATGGACAAATCATTCATCTACCTCAATATCACTTCCTCTCCAACTCATTGATTTTGTCGAGTGAAAAAGTCATTGTAGGACTGATTGAAGGTGATCTTCTCTGTATTGAAGCGATTCCAAGCATTAAGTCACCAATCTTGTGTCTTTCACCCAACCCTTGAAAGATTGATCATCACACTGTTTTAGTAAAGTCATGCATTCCTTGAGGTCAACGATTTTGAGCACTCAAGGACAAATCTCATTCCTCCCTTCAAGTCTTGGATCTTTGCATTTGATCAGGAAGACATGGATAAATGTGCTCATTCCAACGCTCACTTATCTTGATGGATAAAATTGATAGTGCAGCTCATGGATAAAACTTGCCCTCAAGACCCTCAAGTCATGGATTCCTTGAGGTCATGGATTTTGAGCACTCATGGAACTTTACTTTCATCCACACTTGTAAATTTTTTGATATCTATTCTTCATCCACTTAGGTTTGATTGACTCGTTCTTCCTCATCCAGTTCTTGAGGCGCTCTATTTGCTTGATAGTTGTTCATCATTCATAATACTTATCTCATTATCTAGCCTATGGGTTACATTGTGAATCGCCTTTCAATGAAGCTCTTTACTCCTGTCAAACAATTAAGCACAAAAGCTGAGTGAGCTCTAAGCTATCCCCAAGGAATATCGGATTGATGCTAGATTGCCTGAGACTCCTTAGACTTGCTCCACCTTGGACTAGCAAAACCAAACCCTTTCATAAGAAAAGACTAAGGACTTGAATTATTGCCAAGCTAGATGACTAAGCTATCCAGCAATAAAATGAGGGTCCCCATTTGCAATGGGTCGATGTGTGAAAATGTCACAACGCTTTTCTGTTTTTGTCAGTGGTTACGTTTTGGTTAGTACCCTCCATTGTAGCCTAGTTTAACTGGAGAGTGTATCAAATGGATTTGTAGAGCTTTTTCTTGAATGGTCATTGGATGATGGAGTTTTTATATGGTGCAATTAAAGGGGTTATAATCTATGTTATCTCGAGTTTCCGGGACGGGGATGACAGGGGACGGCGGGACGTGTTTCCGGGACGACAATTATTTTTGACAAATTTGGGGACGGCGAGACGTGTTTTCGGGACGACAATTTTTTTTTGCCAAATTTGGGGACGGTGGGGGATGGCAAAGGTGACGGCTATATAAAATATAGGGAAAATTTAAAATATATAGGAAAGTTCTAAATGTTCATATGAAAACATGTATAAAGCATGCATATATACATTATAATCATATGAAAACATGGATATAGCATGTGTATGATACTACGAAAACATTTTAGAGTGTAAATTCTGAACATACAACATTGTCAATACTCGATAGCAACTATGCATTCATAATTCAGAATTTCAATTCATTCACATGGTCAATATGCATATCATAATATATATTAAAGAAATAACATACAAAATGTCAAAATGCCCAAAGGCTACACTGCTGCCATATAGTTTCATTGTCAATTACGATATGAAAATCAAAATAGTACTAATGAATTAATATTTTATTATTTTGATTTCCTATTTATAATTTATTATTTATTAATTTTTAATTTTTAAATTTTAACCAATTAATTTAACAATTTAATATTTTCTATTTATAATATGAATTAATTTTAAACGTTTGATATGAATTAAATTTTAATAAGTTGCCTTTTAATTTTTTTTAATAACAATTTGAATTAATAGGGGCCCATATTAGAAAATTAAAAAAATAAATTGAAAATACGACATTTTTAATTGTCTTAGATGTGGGGGACGCTTCGTCGTCCTCGAGACGGTCCCCAGTCGTCCCCTCTAAAATCTTGGCAATTTGGGGACAGGGGGAAACGTCCCCTGGCCGTCCCCAAGTCCTCGAAATGTCCTCGGGACTGGGACGGGGGTTTTTAGGCCGGGGACGCGTCCCCGGGTTACATAGGTTATAATTGCTAGGAAGAAACTTTTGGTGGGTAGTGTTGATGTGTTTTTTACACACATGCGAACACATAATAAATTAGCATAAGTATCTTATCCTCTCTTGAACAAAATATCTCGAATGCTGAAGATTAGCTTAAGGATCATTCGAGATGACTCCAAGGTTTATGAATGTAGGGTCACTACGTGTGGATAAGCTCTGTTGGTTGATGTGATTATGCTGGAATCACAAGGGGACTTACATTTGAATGCCTGAATGCTTGATTTGTTGGAACTTGATCATTTGATATTTCAATCGGGCGATGCTCTTTGTCCTAAACTAACTTGAATTGAAAAAATGGCAAAAGACAAAGGGTTGAGAGAATCTATTCTAAGGCCTAGAATGTAAGAACATGGATAAATGACTATATGGAATCCTATTGAGCGAGGTCTCACCATCAACTTGAACAATTTGACACAAGCTCAGTGCAATCTTCAAGGACGTTTCAAGGATGTTCGAATCAATACCATCAAACATTGATCAACATTCAAGTTAATTCATAAGCAATGAGTGTAGAATGATTCGAAGTTAAGCTCATATCATTCCAGTTGACCACACAAGGTGCACTTACAAGCAGCAAGAGGCTAGTGGTATGGATTAGGTGGATTCCACATGAATACATTCAACAAATTCCTCCACTCAATCTAATTACATTAAAGTAAATTGAGAAGTAAAGACCATGCGAGTTGTTGAAGCAACAAATCAAATTCACCATAACTTCAATGAAGTCAATTGTTCTCTACAACAAGGTTTGGCAACTATCTTTGCCTTCTCCTAATCTAATTTCTATTCTAATTGCTATTCTATTTTCTCCTATTACTAACTATTAGCTATCAACTATTAACCTTTACAAATGAAGAGATTGAGCTTTTATAGAGAGCTCATTTACAATGAATGGCCAGGATTGATTCTCCATCAATGGCCAGGATTTTACAATGAAACCCTAATTAGGGTTTGTTACAACAAACTTTTTCTTAGCCAATAAGAAAATTACATTCAGAAAGTGTGGACCAATAGATATCAGGGGTAGGTGCCTCGGAGTTTGTGCCATCACTTGGGTGAGTGTGGTACATTGAACTTGGATGTGTTGATGTGGACTTCATTGATTGGAGGAATGGTGATTGGAACGGCATCTGGGATGCCACTTCACTCTTGACTTTGTATACTTGAGTTGATTCAGCATGAAGGAATATCTCTTGATACTCAATATTATCTAGCTTCAGCGATGATGGCAATGATCTTTTAACTTTGATTAACTCTTTTGAAACTACTTGCTCTTGAAGTTCTTAGAATGAACTTTTTATGTCATCTTTGCATCTCTCCTTTGGAATCCCTTCTCTTGTGACTTTCTTTCATGTTGTTGATGTTGTAGATCATGTCTTCACACAAGTGAATGCTTCTTGCTTGATCTCCTTATTTTCTCCTTCATTTCCTCCAAAACAAACAAGCAAGTATCAAATACACTTAATATGTAAGCTTGATAAGAGCATACAAAGAGAATTCGCCCTTAAAGTGCCCTACATGGAGTTCGCTTATCTCAAACATGAAGTTAAAATTCACTCATGAAGCTTAATTCATGAAGTTGATATTCGCTTATTTGAGCATGAAGATGCAATTCACTCTCCTTCTTGAACTCATGACGTTTATTATTTTTGTGTGAAATCCACTCCATTCCCTGTAGAGATGAAGTTCGCTCTTAATCCTTTTAACATGAAGTTGCAAACTTCGCTTCAAAGAGGTAATTCATGAGGTTCAAACTTTGCTCCTATCTTTCAACTCATGAAGTTGTTGACTTCGCTCCTATTTCCCAATGCATGAAGTTATCTACTTCGCTCCAAAGTCTCAAGTCATGAAGATGTTGAATCTCACTCTTCGAAACTCATGAAGCAATGATTTCGTTTTAAAACCTTCTAGGATGAAGTAACAATTTCCCTCCTCCTTAGCAATTCGTGAAGTGGAGGATTTCGCTCCTCTTTGGTCAAACATGAAGTAAAGAATTTCACTTGAAGCTTGCAGCTGCTGAAATTATCAACTTTGCTCATAAACTCAAACTCATGAAGCTATCAACTTCGCTTCAAAACACCAATTCATGAAGTAAGAAACTTCGCTCATCTCTTTTGATACATGAAGTAAACCCGAAGTTTGCTTCTATCTCCTTGAAGTTGAAGTTGTAAAATCACTCTACTTCGCTCCTCTTGGTGAGATCATGAAGTTGATTTGGCATTGAGTCCTCTTTAGGTGATTATCCTTCTCTTATTCAATTTCGCTCATGCTTATGAAATTCACTCTCCTTGGTGAAAACATGAAATTCACTCTCTTTCCCCAATGCACGAAGTAGTAAACTTTGCTCCAAACCTCAACTCATGAAGTATAACTTCGCTCTCCTTGTTTAATAAATGAAGTTACAAGATCGCTCTAAATCGGTGGTTCATGGAATGAAAACTTCACTCCAAATCATGAGTTCATGAAGTAACCATTTCGCTCCAAATTAATGAAACATGAAGTTGCTTTAATCATTTCTCAACTATTGAAGTTAGAACTTCACTCACTCCCTTTAATTCATGAAGTAAGCACTTCGCTCTTCTCCTTTAGTGCACGAAGTTGATTTATTTCACCTATTTATATCCAACTTCACTCTCAAGATCGCTTCATTTTGCTAAATCTTGAATTTCGCTTCAAAGTGCCCAAACATGAAGTTGTCAATTTCGCTTCAAAATGCAAACTTGTGAAGAAAGAAACTTCGCTCCTTAGTGGTGAAACATGAAGTTCGCTCCTAAGTCTTCCAACATGAAGTTCGCTCCAAAGTCCTTCAACATGAAGTTCGCTCCTAAGTGCTCCAATATGAAGTTCGCTCCGAAGTCTTCCAACATAAAGTTTGCTCCAAAGTCCTTCAACATGAAGTTCACTCCTAAGTCTTCCAACATGAAGTTTGCTCCAAAGTCCTTCAACATGAAGTTCGCTCCAAGTGCTTAAAGGTGAAGTTCGCTCCTAAGTCCTTAAACATGGAGTAAAAAATTCGCTCCTCTCACTCAACTCCCGAAGTAAGAACTTCACTCCTCTTTTGCAACTCCTGAAGTTGGAAATTTTCGCTCCGAAACCTTTGAACCCGAAGTTATTTGACAAGTTAGTCTCTCTGTCAGGGTTCATATACAGAATATAACATTTAAGTATAAGAAAGAAGAAAGATATAAGGAAATACTTTAAGTTATATTCCATATATATTGTCAGGATGTTTGAGAGTGGTTTCGGACCTCCATGAGTTATAATGCAAAATCTAGTTTTTGGAAGATCCTTCAGATTTCCAGACAGTCAATTTTTCAGGACATTTTAGGATCAAGATGACATTCCAGACTTCTAAGGTGATTTTTTTTTGACCTTGATGTAAGGGACGGGGCTTAGGAGGACACTATGCATTCAACCAAGGTTTGATTTAGCAACTTGAAGTGTGACCAGATAGTACACAAAAACCCTAGGAATGATCTAAATAGCCCCTAATCACTCAATTGACCCGACCTCTTGAGGAGATCCACTTGGCTTGATGACCTTTGAGAAACTCAATCCCTTCAATGCAAAGGCTAAGACACTAAAACAACCAACAATAAAACTAAAAGAGCTAACCCTAGAAAGCAAAAAGTGGGGGTCCCTATTTTCAATGGGGCGATTTGTGAATACCTCACAACATGTAGGCTGGTCAAGTCCTTGTATTGTTTAAAACAAGCTCCACAAGCCTAGTACATTATGTATCAATCAACATTCATGAGATTTTGGAATCAAAAGATGTCTTTCAAATCAAAACCCATTATCAAAAATGATGATGATGATGATTATATTATGAATCTTATTATCTATGTTGATTGTCTAGTCATCATTGGTAGTGTGGTCAATGCAATTTAGAAAGAAAAAATAGATTTATGCTCAACTTTTGACTTGATACTTTTGGCTCTCCTATATTATTGCTTAGGTGTAGAGTTTTGGTGACTTGATCATTGAACTTCATCTCTCAAGTGAAGTATGTCAATTTTTTTTGGGGGAAATGAAAGATTTGTTAGTCGTAGATGGAGGTGGAGCTTAAAATTTTAGCCTATGCTAATACATCGTTGGTTAATTAATTATCATTTATTCACTTGGTGTGTGGTTTGGTCCTACATTGACTTGAACTGATTTGTGTTTTGGTGTTTTTCTTGTTTTTTTGATTCATGTTACAATCAGAACTAGCCCACTAACAAGCAACAAAATTAGTCTTGCAATGTATGTTAAGGTATCTATTGTGATGTTTTCACACATTGCCGCATTGGATATGGGGATCCCTTATTGTTTAGGTCCTCTTGGTCTTTTGGTTGTATTTCTCTAGGTCTTTTCGTAGCAATCCCTTCTATCTCCTCGATTTGCAAGTGTTTTGGGGTGAATTTGATCAAGTCTTCAAGTTGTTTGAATAAATTTTGGCTAAGCCTAGAATTTGTTTTGTCCATTTTAGGGTTTGCCCCTTCAGACTTAGATTTGAGGCCTTTGCTTTAGGGTTTTGGAAAAACTGAACGTTGCAATGGAATCAGAGCCCTTCAAGGAACCCGCCAATTTGAGGAAATTCTGAGCAACGTTCTATTTTTGGAAAGTTCCTATTTTTTAGGGATTTCATTGCCTCTTGAATTGTCTTTATTTAATCGAAAATCAAACTTACTATTTTTAGCAGTTTCTATTTTTTTGTGTGTCGTCTTGTTCTGTTTTGCCATCATCTTAACATTTTGAAATACTATTTATAGTAAGTCTATTCTTGGCAGGTTCATCAATAGGCAGGGCTCCTGGAACAGAAGACTAAGCATTCTTGAACATTTCTAAATCTGGAAAGTGCAAAAAAGCAGGCTAATTGATGAAAAATGGTTGTGTGAAAATCATTCCAAAAGTGGAAAGCATTGAAAATCTTCTAAGTTAGGCAAAGAAAGTCACTTCATTTCCAAATGTGGCATCTCAAATTTGGAAAATGATTGAAAAATGGCTAAGTTAGGAAGGAAATTCCTCAGGCAGTGAAATCTTGCCAAAGATGGGTGAGCACTAAAATGAGGCCATGGAGGAATTTTCCTCCATGGCAATTTTTCCTTGGCATAGTGGTTTTGGCGCTCTAGCATAGAGTTGGGCGCTAAAATGGGGTGGTGGAGGGATTTTCCTCCACCCCTAAAATGAGGCCATGGAGGAATTTTCCTCCATGGCAATTTTTCCTTGGCATAGTGGTTTTGGCGCTCTAGCATAGAGTTGGGCGCTAAAATGGGGTGGTGGAGGGATTTTCCTCCACCCCTAAAATTCCTTCACCTAGTATGTTTGCACCCAAGTGTGGAGGAAAACACTAAAAGGGAGTAGTGGAGGATTTCTCCTCCAAACATGAATTCCTTGACTGCAGTGAATTAGCGCCCAAGGCCAGTTGAGGGCGCTAGGAGAGAGGTGTTAAGGAAAACCAAAATTTTTGAAAATTCCTCCATGATGGTGAATTTGCCCAAGGTCAGGTATGAGCATTGGAGTGAGGGGGTCAAGGAAAAGCAAAGAATTCAAGAAAATTCCTCCACAAGGTCATTCCAGTGCCCAAGATTGAAGGTTGAATTCCAAGGCATGGAAATTTGAAGTCAAGGAATTTTCCTTCCAAAGAAAATTCCTCCATAGGGTCATTCCAGTGCCTAGGATTGAGGTTGAATTCCAAGGCATGGAAATTTTAAGTCAAGGAATTTTCCTTCCAAAGAAAATTCCTCCATAGGGTCATTCCAGTGCCCAAGATTGGAGGTTGAATTCCAAGGCATGGAAATTTGAAGTCAAGGAATTTTCCTTCCAAATAAAATTCCTCCACAGGTTCATTCCAGCACCCAAGATTGAAGGATGGATTCCAAGGCAAGGAAGAAGTCAAGGAATTCAGAGCAAGGAAGAAGTCAAGGAATTCCAAGGCAAGGAAGAAGTTAGGGATAAGAATGCAGAGGGAAAAACCCCTCAGGAAAGAGAATAAAAAAAATCCTTCTTAGGCATGAAAATTCGCCCAAATGTTGAAGAAATTTCAAGGCGATGACAAATTTGGTCAAGGGAGAGAATTATATCTCTCCTAAGCTCTGAAGGGAGAGAATTATTAAAATTTCTTCCCAAGGAGAAAATTAGACCCAAGATGAAGAAATTCCAAGGAAATGAAAAATTGACTGTGTTGGAAATTCCTTCCTTCAGAACATAATTCCAGGAAAGTGAAAAATTGGCTAAGTGTTGTAAATTCCTTCCTTTAGGACAAAATTCTTGGAAAACGTGAAATTTGGCTAAGGTAAGAAGAAATTTCTTCAATAGGGAAGAAATGCGCCCAAGGTGAAGAATTATGAGGCACAAGGAAAATTGGCTAAGAAGATCTTCTCTCTCCAAGAACTCTAGACAGGATAAAATTTCCCAAACATGGAAGAAATGGTCAGTTGATGGAAAATCTCCTTCAGAACAAGATGTGAACTAGAATGCATAAAAATTCCTTCAAGACTCAAAATATCTCTACAAAGATTTTCTCTCTCCTTGAATTCGAGATGTATAAGAATCCTTCAGAAGTGGTAAAGATTGTTAAATTTCTTCCAAGGCATGAAAATCTTCCAGTATCTTTTGTGAACCCAGAATTGAAAGATTCTTGTAAAGGATGAGTTGGCAATGTGCAAAGAGAATATTCTGTATTAATGAAGTTCTTGTGACGATGGAGTCCATTTGCATGGTGAGAATCTATTGGGTGCATGGCAACATGATGGCATATTTATTTCCGGAATATTTGACTGGATGGCGGGTAAGTCAACGCATGTTGAAGTGGTGGAGTATCTTTTTGCATGCAACTGTTGCATTTAAGAGATAATGGCGCATTTATGGAGCCATGGCTGGTTTTTGCATGGAGGAACATTTATGACATCATGGGCAATATTGCATGTTGGTGCATTTATGATATATTCGGCAAGTTTGATGGATGATGGTGCATTTAATGCACAAAGTGGGCACCATGTTTGGCATGTAGAAAATTATTGATAGTGGGCATTTAATGAATATTCCCACCTTGTTGCATCTTGTGTGGGAATCTTTTAGGGCAAACCCTAATTAGAGTTTTACATGTAAACAATGCTCGAAGCCTATATAAAGGGGTGATCCCCTCAACTTGTTGCGATAAGTTATTGAGATAATAACAATGAAACATTGTTCTTTGATGGTGTCCACTTAAGTTATTTTTTGAAAACTTGCATGGTTTCACCTTCCTCACTTAAAGTAGAGTAGTGCTTTGATTTCAATGGAGAATGTAATGTTGTTTGATGAATTTCCATGGTTCATACTTTTTGCATCTTGTTGATTAGAAGTTGCAGTGTAAAGTTAGCCCAAGCCACTAAATTTGTGCTAAGTTTGATTGTGAATAGTCATTTGGATTGCGTTGTGTTGGGTATTCAAATGCACTTTTCTCAACGTGAAAATCCTTAAACATCCTCAGAAGATTGCACCGGTTCTTGCGGAGTTGTAGTTAATCTTGGCGAAGCAGAATTTGGTTTATTTAGAATTCGCCCATTAGAACATTATCTATTGATATCATTGCCCTTAGGAGAAGATCTAGATCCTTCTAACCCTTTCTCCTTTAATTTCAGTTCATTCCAGTTTAGTTTGTTTGAAGCAGAAGCATCATAGAATTGCTATATTTGATGATGAAGTTCCAACCACGACAAAGAAGTGAAAGAATGATTCAAATGTATGTCCCCTTGGATTACCAACATATCACATCAAGCCAACTGAGTCATGTCCATTGCATAATCGGAACCTTGGATTCAATTGTTTGAACTTATCGCAATCTTAGCATACAATTAGACTTTGATCAAGAGAGAGTAAAGTGACCGTTGGGCAATTTTATTCTGTGTTAGACGCTGTCATAAAAAACATGTCAACAATACCCTTGGTTGTGGCATTTTGTATTGACAATCTTTAGAGTTTAGGTTATGCTACATAGATTCAAATTTGCCTAATTTTCTTGACATAGGAAAAACCACTAGTGGGTATGTTTTTGCTACGAATTTAGAAGCTATCTCATGGAAAAGAAAACTCTAGCATACATTTGTTTTGTCTTCCATTGAATAAAAGCCCAAGACAACCATTAGTGTAGGTTGTGAGTTTGTATGATTGTGACATTTCTATGACTTGAAGTTAGCTCCAATCACTTCAACTCCACTCTATTGCAATAATTAGAGTATTTTTGTTGTTGAACTCGGTATATCATGCTATGTCCAAACATGTTGTTCATCATCACTACATTTTGTAGCTTGTTGATGGTAATAAGGATATTTGATTTAATAATCATGCTACACACTGTAGATTGTTGATATAATCACTTAATAAGGTCCATGGAGTTTCAGAATGTATGTATTGTGGGGAATTCAGGGACCTTGAAGTAGCAATAGTGTAAATATAAGATATTACTAGAAATTAGTTATAAAATGATGTATACAAAATAACAATAGAAAATGCAAACTACCAAATATTAATATATTGTATTCAAAATGATGATTACATTCAAATTTAAAAAACAATCGTCTAATTGCTCAATGCCTTTAATTATATCCAAAGTTTGTGCCAAACCCCTCATCGCTAGAGTTGCTAAGCTCTTTAAGATCAAGCTCCTCCAAACCAATACGAACTAACCTTGTGTGTGTTGCATCATCATCAACCTTTGGTGTGACTCCTTTGGCTCGACATCCCTTTAAGCTATTGGACCCTCTTTGTACGCAAGTGTATTGCAATCAATGAGATGCAATGTGCTATGTACAACTACAAGCTTCATTGCCTTCTTAAAGATAAGCTTGTTCTTGTTAATAAAGTGGATGAAGCTATAAGTAGATCAATTCTTTTCAGCAACAAAAGAACTAGAAACCTAGGATAGCAGATGGATGTTGTAATGCCAATTTTCTCCTAGAGTTATTTAAATATTGGTAGTGGAATTTACAAATTAAATTAAATATTAGAGTTAATTTAATTTATAAGATGTAATGTTATTAATATAGATGTGAATAACTAATGTAAAATAACCATTGTAGACTATACATGTGATAATTTGACAAGAATTTTAAATTAGACAATTAACATAGTAAATTGAAGAACACAACCACATAATTCAATCATAGGATCATCAAATTCATATATATAGTATTTCCAAAATCTTTTAGCCGAAATGATTTCCAATAGTTATTTGAATTAGAGTACTTGGAATTATTATTCTCACCTTAGGAAGAATTAAGTGGTTTTGGTTCTATAGTGTCGTAAATTGTATCCTCATACAATTTCATGCTCACTTGGGCCCCACTTTAGTGTTTCTGCCTTCTATGCCTTGATTATGCCTAATTTTGCTCAAACTAGTGTTAGATCTATGATCTCTATCTTCTTGTCTTACATCCTGACCTTGTCTCAACCTAGATGGACTATACTAGAGCCCTAGTCCTAGAGCGCTAGCCATTGTAGTCCAAGCCAAAAGGGCCTAAATTTAAATCCTTCAATGGTTGGAAAAAGTTGTGTGGGAAATGATATCCTATGTCAGCCTTCTTTGTAATTTTCAACATGTTTCGTGAGGATAGGTATAAAAGCAAGTCTTATCCCCTCACTTGAAACATCTCGCATTAATGAATTTACTCCACATCAAGCATTTCAATTGAGCAAACAATCAAGCATCATTAAGGGAGTGAAGGAGAGGTCAATTATTTAGATTTTCAAGCATTCAAGATGGCATCCATGATCAATTTCATGTGTAGACATACATGAGTACTACATAGCAATGTCAACCTTTTTATGAAGACTTCAAGGCAAAGAAGATTCATTAAGGAAGGTTTAACATTTCGATTCAACATTTCATTTCCAAATCTAGCCTTTGCGTTGCAAGCATAAGCTCTCTTTTCTATTTCTTTCATCATCACAGGGTTAATTCCAACTTGAGGTTTGACCTAGGCAAACCCCTGTCCACCCAACACCATATTTTCCTCTCTTGTGTTAGTAGAGAAGGAATATAGATCCAAAAAATGCAAACTGAGACAAAGAGAACCGGATTTTGAAGAAGCAAAAAACCCTGGATAGTGGTGATCGTTGAATAGTGTTCGACACTATTGTCATGCCCCTGATTTGACATACAATGCACAACAAATTGAAAATGAAATTGTCTTACAAAGTAAGACTTCACAATATCATCAAATCACACATATTGTTATAGTCACCATCTTCAACAAGTTGTGGATATCGCAGGCTATTTAGGGGAGATGTTCAAGAATGATCGTCACCGTTAAGTCTCATTTCACAATCAATTGGGTCATAAGAATTAAGTAAAGAGCATTGGTCTTTGAAAATTATACAACTATATTAATTAATAGTCACTATTGAAGCCAGTGACAATATTAATAGTTACTATCTTAACTAAGTCATGGACGATGATAATTAGAAAGGTACAATTGATTAAGGTAGAGATAACAAGATAATTAATAATTATTTTCTTTAAAGCAGCGCTTGAGTTAGATAAAAAGTCATGTCCCTTGGGAAAGGAGATACCCATCAGAAGGGATGCAACACTTCAATGGGATATAGAGAAATAAAAGGAAGAAATCTTATATCAAGGAAAGGCATCAAACAATAGAGAAGAATATAGAACACAGGAAGCTTTGATAATCAGATTAGAATATAATTTGTTAATATTCCAATCCACTGTGGTAATGTAGAGATTGTTATTTAGTTTTATATATGAATTTATTGCACATATTTGTTATAACACTGCAATAGTTTGTCATCAAGGGGAAGGAAGGAAATCTGTAATAAGGGAGAATAGCTTATGGCACCCTACTACAGGGGCAAATAGGAAGAACAATTGAGGGATGGTTAATGCGGTTGTCAAAGAATGAAGTCGATGCGTAGTCCACCATAGAATTGACTCCTCTTGTGCCAAGGTTTGCCTATGTAGCATGGCTTCTTTTAAATATCCCTTACAAGTGGCAAATTTTGCTCACTTAATATGTTAGGTATCATGATGAGAATATCCCATAGGAAAAAGTGTCACAATCAACAAGGATGAGAAGAGATACTTGCAACTCATACCTGGTACTAGACTTGCATACACAAATCAATGATAGAGCTTTATGTAGTCCAAAATTCTTAGTACTCCATCTCAAAGCTATAAAAATTCTCACAAAATGAAAGGTAAAACATTACAAAGGCTTGTAATATTTAACACGTTGTCACACATTCATCTAACTCATTACATTCATACCATGAAACGAACAACCTACTTGCACTCCTCATGAGATTGATCCAACTGCATTTGAGATCCACACTTTCCACTCCATGCTCCTTACAAGATCTCTCAACAAGCAAGTATTCATTGCTCTACATCCAAGTGCATACACAAAACTTACAAGAAGAAAACCTACTAGGTGTTGTAGTTAATGCTCCCAAGTTGCATTTTTCAAGGTGGACACTCAAGTTTGACTTTGCACCCAAGAGTCATTAGAACCTCCAAGGCATATGCAAATGATCTATCTAATCGAAGCACATGGCTTGTGTTGTTGCCCAATATGACTATGTCTACTTGTGCTCGAGTCTTAGCTCCTTTGTGCATTTTGGCCTTATAATGCCCATCATAGATAAACGAGTTGATATATCCTAATGGGTTTCCCTTGGTCAAAGTTGCATGTTGTTCTCCCTCTTCATACCCCCTGTGCTTGCCAATTTGTTGGAAGTTGCTAAAATTTCACATAGCTCTAAGTGTGGGGTGTTTTATCTTCAAATTTCTAGGGATTGTGCTTATGTTGGAGTTTTGAAGTTTCCCTTCCTAGTATGCCTTTCTACCCAACTTTGCCATTTCCTTTATTCCTATCGAGATGTCAAGCTTTTCTCTCTCGACATACCTTTCATCCATTTCCTATCTTCATTCCTATTTCTTGTTGAAATTTCAAAGTTTTCCTTTTGTCATCTATTTCCGCCGACCCCGACTTGTTTCCCTTGATTTTGTTGGAGTTTCAACTTTTGTCTTACTTGCATGCCTTTCATCTGAACCCCAACTCCTCAATCCTTTATTCCCTTAGGCATACACAAACTAATGGAGGAGATGGTGGTACTCAAATCATATAGAAATTAACAATGGACCTCCATTTGGATCACCGTTTAGAATAACACAACTCACATTCATACATAGAGATGAGCAATCACAAGAAGAAGAAGAACCAAACATGGCAACAAATGACTCTGATGAATGCATAGATGCATACTCAAGACTTATCTAGATCTTAGAAGACAAATTTGATTTATACAATTTCACATTGCAAGATCAAGGAATATCTCAAATGGAGGAAAAAGACAACCCAAGAAGGATTTGTAGCAAAGAGTAAGTAAGCCGATTCTCCCTACTTTTAATGGTTTAGGGAAGGTCATTGCATGAGCATGGGTCCAAAAAATAGATACCTATTTTTCTCTAAGCCCCATGACAAAAGATGAAATCGTTAAGTTTTCCATTCTTCACTAAGAAGGAACAACTCATGAATGGTGGCATCATGGGTTAATTAGATAAGGGCATCGTCAAATTATGAAATACACTGAATTAACACAAAGGTTCATAGGTAGTTTTGATAGAAAAGACCTCGAGATGCACTTGGAGTTGACACGGTTAGGGCAGCAGGTGACAATAGAAGATTATGTAGCAAAATTTCAAAAGATTCTAGTTGTAGTCTCGGATATTACGGAGAGGAGACTCACACTTCTATTTATTGAAAGGCTTTCAATGTCACTTTTTGAGGGTTAGTTTGAGCTTTTGAGCCATCATCTCTATAGGATGCTATTAGAAGGGCTTGAAGTTGGAAGATTTAACAACCAACAACAATTAACACCTAAAGAGTGCATTGATGGAGCGATGTGAGAGAACCTTACCAAAATATACCCCTTAAACCAGTAGAATTGCCTCAAAAACCAAACAATGATGAAGAATCTAAGAATGAGCTTTAGAGGAAGAAGTCATGCTTTTCTTGTAGAGAGCCATGGGAGCTTAAGGAAGGGGTAGATAAACTATATAGAGGTTCATTCCAAGGCGGACTCAAAGACTAAATAAACTAAGCCTAAGGATATGACCAATGAGACATAGTACAAAAGCAAAGAAGAAGAAGAGATTCCAGGAGGCACTCTTGCTACTCTTTTTGGGGCACCCAAGTTCAATGCTTTTTGGGCCACTAGCAATTTTATAGATGCAGATTTGGTTTCTAGGAAAGGTTTGGATACAAAAAAGTTTGATGGGTTTAATTTTATGCTTGGAGATGGCCATATCATTCCTTTCAAGAGGAGACTACAACAACCCAACTTATGTTTGGGGATATATCAAGTCAAGTACAATTTATATGTTGTGGGATTAGGTGAAACATATAGTCTTAGGCGTGTAATGGCTGCACCTACTAGGTGAATTTACTCAAAACTATCAAACTATGGAGTTCAAGTTCAAAACAGATGGGAAGGAGATGATAGTCCAAGGCATTTCAAATGGAGCATCAAGCATGGCTGAAATGCAAAGAATGGAGATGTATGTTTGGAAAGACCAAGCCAATCCATATGTGGAGATAATCAAGGACTCCCTCCAAATGAATATACTCAATTATGATAATGTTTGGTCTATTTTGAGTAGATTTACGGTGGAACACCAAAATGGACCTTATGAAGTATTGATTGGACAAGATCTTTTGGGAAGGAGTCAACATTTTAACATGTCTGGTTGGAATTTTGAGAGGCACCTTCCACCTTTAACTCTTTAGGAGGCACATGGGAATGATGCAAGAAGATTTTTAGGAAAAAAATCTTTATTTCTAAGCAAGGAAAAGTAAAATATGTTGTAAAAGAGGGAATATAACTCCTTTATTTTATAACAAAAGAGGGATTAGTATGGGGTATCATGATCAGCAAATGCGAATTCCTAGGCAAACTTCATATCAATGATTTTGAAGAGGTATCTGTTCATAGTGCTAAAGCTTTATTACACATATGATAATACGGTCATAAGGAAGTGAGGGTGATGAGGATTATTGGAATTAATGCTAAAAAGGACAAATTAGTTGTTGCAATGCCCAAGATCGATAAGCATGTATCCATGTTATGTCGTCTTTGCATGGAGTATATAGAGTTTTTTAGAGATCTCATTGCTTGAGGACAATCAATCTTGAGAGGGGTGGATTGTAATGCTCCCTTCTTAGAAGTTGAATTAGATGCCCATTATAACATTCCCATGGGTCTTGGGTGTGCTTGATTATAACTAAATAAGGGATATTTGAATAATACAATTGTTAATGGGGAGCAACACATGTTAGGTGTTAATGAATCCTAATAAAATTATTATGACAGCATTTTGCATTGGCTTATGGAAATAAACTGCTGCAATTTCCTTATTAAGGCAGCCCCTCAACACAGGAAACAATGCAATTAATATTAAATAAAAATATAACAACCGTTTGTTTCCAATCAAAGGGACATTTGAAGAGGTGCATCCATTGGGGGAAAGTTGTATTTAAAGGAAGCCAATCAAGGAGAAAGGATCATCATATGAAGATTGCATCTTTTATTATCTAATTATTATTCGTTTGGAGCATGGAACTGTGGTTCATTTAACTTGAGGACAAAACCACTCATGGCAGAAATTGAAAGATGTAAACCCTTTTATTTTTCTTTCTGAGTTTGTGGACGAAAACCCTTGACTCAAGCAAAATAAGAAATTATTTACCAAAGGCATTAAACTACTGTAGAGTTGAAGAAAATTGACAATACTACAAAGCATAATACTTGATATAAGTTTGGGCAGATTTCTGAGTATCAAAAGCAATTTGATAAATTTAATTTGGATAGTAATTATTGAATCAACAAGTTAAAAATCATGAATTCTTGTTAATAATCAATTGTGCAAGTTAAAAAGGGACATTACATATGTTGGTGTTGGAAATAAGCCACACCCGTACCGACGATGGACTGGTCCAAGAGGGGCCAGTAGCTTAGTGGTAGAGCACTCCAGCAGTGTATGGAAGGTCCTAGGTTCGAGTCCTAGCTGGTCCATGTCTCAACATGGTATCAGAGCCAGGTCCAGGCTAGGAGCCCCAAGCACACGAGAGGTGTGGCTTAAGGGGGGGTGTTGGTGTCGGAAATAAGCCACACTCGGACTGCTGATGGACTGGTCCAAGAGGGGCCAGCACCTCAGTGGTAGAGCACTCCAACAGCGTATGGAAGGTCCTAGGTTCGAGTCCTAGCTGGTCTATGTCTCAACAACGTAAGGGTCCCTTTGATCCTAAGTCCCCTCTTAGACAATTTGCAACGAAGTTACAAATAAAGACTAGGGCATCTGAGGGGCACTAGGTGTTAATGTTTATATCAGATTTGAATATAGGATCTTTTAAATCTTATTAATGCAATTTCCACTTCTTCTATCAATATAAGGATTCCTTTGTATATCAATTAATTTAACATGAACTACTGTACAATGATCAATTAAAACTGATATTAATCTTATTGCAATTTTACATGAAAATAGAATCAATTAATATATTAAATTTCCAACAGCAAATGGCCTGCAATATTCTGGGAGGCAGTTGATATTGTTTCTGCAGTGTAATTATTCTGTACATCCACAATACGATTGTCTCCCTCCTTATATAAGGAGAAAGACATGCCTTCGTAGAGGCATGCCTCTACGTGGATCTTGTCCATGTAGGGACATGTCTCTATGGAGAGAGACAGAGACATGTCTCTCGACATGTCTCTACGGAGAGAGACAGAGACATGTCTCTCGGTCGTGTAAGAACACGCCGATACGTAATGTAATGTAGTCGATAATTATTGGTAACCAATTTGCATTTGTTACATTGTTAATATGATTTGCTAAACGCACATAATCTGATCGATAGTAAATATCGATAAGCATATGATTAAATGTTATTTGATATAGTCAAATTAATTATATTTGTATATTTAATAATGTATAGTTATACATTATTAAATATATACATATGATTAATTCATAATCATATTTCAAGATTAATATTTAAGCAAGAATCTTATTAAATACATAATGCAAATAATGGATTAATACTTGTAGAGGAATGATATCAAATGCTTAAGGTCGATAGGCCAATTAAGCATTTGATTTCATTGATTAGAATTATCTGACCGAAGCTACAAAACATTAACACTAGGTTGTGGAAGTGTCATTTTTGTAAGCTTGAATTTTAAGGCAGCATGATTAGAGTTAATGCTTACCTTCTTCATATTTGAGGCAAAGGTGTAGATATATGTGAGAAGTTGGATAACTCAACTACAAGATTGAGATAAGTTAGTTATGGGGTGGTAGTGAAGAAAATGCACCTACATCTGCTCCTTTTTTCACTAAGTTTGAGGGTTCATTAGAGATAGGGTTCTACTTCTATTACTTTGCAAAGGCTGGATGCACATATTTCAATTTCTTCTCCTTAAGGGGCAGCAAAGTCTATAAGGTGAAACACAAGTTGACTAGTGATGCTCGGAACTCATTAGCAAACTTATTCAATGCGTTATTGCATGACAATGTAGGTGATGCCATTGGCAAATTATTCTTTGCTAATGGTATTTCATTCCATGTGGTTTGCTCTCCTTATTACAAGAAGGCGGTAGCAAAGATATCATATGTGCCACTAGGAGATATTGAATTGAGGACCATAATCTTAGATAATAACTATTCCAAAATTTATATTTTAATGGAGAAAATGAAGGAATCTTGGGTCACAAGTGGAATATTCATGGATGGGTGGACAAACATTAGGTATTGTCCATTCATCAATATCATGTTTACATGTACAAAAAGCCCTTATTTTCTTAGGGCTATTGATTGTTCAGGGCATTACAAGGATGTCGATTTTCAGTTTTATATCATTAAAGATGCTATAGAGTAGGTCGGGCCACAAAATGTGGTCCAATTAGTGATAGATGCGGCCCATGTGTGCAAAGTTGGGGAAGTTAATTGAGGCAACTTATAGACATATTTTTGGACTCTTCGTGTGCATGCCATGAACAATGCACTCAAGGACATGGGACAAATTGGTTGGATCAAAACATTTGTTAATGATGCTAGAAATGTACAAATGTTTATTTGCAATCACCACATTTCATATGCACTCTCCAAAACCTTCTCTAAGAAGAAATTCTTGAAACATGTAGAGACTAGACATGCATTGCATTTCATTCTGTTCGAGAGGATGTTTGAGTTGCAAGAGGCATTTCAACTAATAATTTTGCCAACAGAATGGAATAAGTGGCTCAAGTACAAGATAGAGTAGGGGAAGGGGGTGAAGGATGTGGTGAAGAGTGATGTTTTTTGAGGTGATGCAGAATACATTGTCTCCCTAATTACTCCAGCCTTCAAAGTGATTAGATATGAGGATGCCAATGCAACTAGTCTTGGAGAGGTGTATGAGTGCATTGCTTCTATGCTTGACCAAATGAAAGCTGTTGTGTAGTCAAAAGACTTCACATTCAATTCTACAATGAACTTATTCAGCTGATCATTCATTAGAGATGGGAGAAACTCAACGCTCGCTTGCACATGGCTGCCTATGCATGTGAACCTGAATTGGCATGTGCAAAGCTGTGGTAGAATTATACCCATATGGGATGTTGACGTGAAGGTAGGGTTCATGAAGGCTATCCAAACGATGAAGGATTCTTTAGATGTGAGCATCATTTGTATTGAGTGAACAAAATTTGCCTTTGAGGGGTTGTTTTGAGTAGGCCAAGATAGAGAGACTATGACACAATTTGACCCAATTTTGTGGTGGACTATGCATGGACCTTTTTTTGACTACCTCTCTAGCCATTTGTTTGCTATTATAAGTTTCTTGTTCTTCTGTTGATGAGATGGATTGATTTATTTAGCTTCATCCAATCCATTAAGAGGAACGAGCTTACCTCTAGGACGGTAGAGAAGCTTGTGGCTATACATAATGCTTTGATCTCATTGACCACAATACACTTATGTACAAGGAGAGTCTAGCATCAAGATGGGATGTGAGCCAAAGGAGCTAGCGTAGGTCAATGATGATGCTAAATAGATAGGGCTGGTTTGTATTGGTTTGGAAGAGCTTGAGCATGTGGAGTCTAGTAGTTCTAGTGATGAGGAGTTTGTGGATGATTAGAGGCATTTTGTTATTTTGAACATTTATCATTGTTAATGTTCATTTCAAAGGTCAAATGTTTAATATCAATGCTATCATTGCAATTACAACTTTTACTAGTTTAGTAGTTTTACTACTTTACTGTTTTTAATTCTCATTTGTAATTCTAAGATTCTGATACTTCCTATACAAAATATTAAGGAATTAATGACAGGAGGGGGGCGGGGGGGACAAACAAAGGTTGTAGTAGTGTTGATGTCTAGACTCTAGACATAGGGTCTTAATATAAATGATATGAATGCGCATAATATTGTAATAACTTTGTCCAACAAAATATTTAAGTAGCTTACATAATGTAAGTTACAACCTATTAACTTCCTCTCCCAATAAATGAGCGTGCACACACATTCCAATGTTTGCCCAGTTTTCCCAATTGTCTGACTCTTACAACAGTATAAAATTGTAGATCTTCAGAATTTTCAGAAACTTGTTTGTCATGTCTTCTATCAGCCATTGGGCATCTTCAAGAATATGACCCAATAAAGAAAATCTATTTTTTGTTTCCTATTGCTAGCATAATAGTATTTGAATAGTTATGAGACTTGAACTTGGACCCAGTGGATAATCTGTTAGGGGCGAAGGACACCTTCTGTGCACATGGGTATGTTGTGTTAGTTTATTTATTTATTTTGTGATATGCAAACCATTGCTGTTTGTTGCAATGTGCTCACTGATTACACCACCCAGTTTGCTACCAATGTTGGCATTCAGAGTTTTGGTTTATGGTGTGTGGAATTTTGTTTTTGTTCTATAAAATTTAGTTTGTGGTCCTTGAAAGTTGAAAATTTGGTTTGTAATATGCATAATTTACCATGTGGTATTCACACGTGGTTCTGATGTGCAGGCCTGGATAACAACTTTTGCATTTACACAGGTTGTAACCATAGTTCTGTGAAACTTTGGTGCAAATGGCATGCTCTCTTACATATCTGCATTGTGAAATTGTTTATCTATGTTTTAAGTGTTTAACTATGGTTTTTACAGACTCCTGTTTGATTTGTTAGACAAAACTACCAGCCCCTTTAAATATGCATCTAGGGAATTTTCAATAATACTTAAATGTATTGGATCCCTTTTCAAAAATCCCTTGTCTCACTTATGTTTGACTGGAAAACTGCACATATAGTGATTCATTTCTAATACATTTGTATTACACAATATTTCAGATTCTGGCCTTCAAAGAGTGAAATTAATGGATGCAGAAACATCTTTCTTTTGGAGAATGTTATGTAGCCACCTGCAATCGGAAGCACAGGTTGCTTTAAAGTCGTCAATCTCATTTTGCTTGTGCTGGGTTTTCTTCTGATTAAATGATTTCATTTCATAAAAAAAATATCATTGAAATTTCCATTATCTTGTCTGCAACTGTAATGAAGGTGAAAGGTAGTGATGCGGCGTTAACACAGGGAGCAGAAGCTGTTGTGTATGCAGCAGCAGCTGCAGATACAAATGAACTTCTAGATAGGGTTCTTCCTGAAACAGTTACTGAGTATGTTGAGTTGGTGGAAGCACATCTCCTTGCAGGTATACATATCCAAACTTACATATTAGAACTTGCACAGAAAATATATAAAATTACTTACATTATATAATGCATTTGATTAGCTTGCAAAAATTTACTTAAAGATCTATTAGGTCTATTATTGATGACCTCATAGTTACTATAATTTTTTTTTTTTGCTTTCCTTGTTCTTGATTTCTATCTTGTTACTGATCTACTTCTTAATATTAATGTGCAGAAGGGTGAAAAGGCACAAAATGTTCTGGAATTTTGTATATATAAGCTATATTCTTATGAGCTGTAAAGAAATATTATGTGCTTTGTTTGCAGGACCAAACTACCGCTTTGCATCACGACAGTTATTATTACTGGGTTTAATGCTGGATTTTTCTGATGCTGCCAGTCGTAAGGTTGCAAGTTCTTTTTTGCAAAAACTCTTACACAAGCCAATTGAACATGTCATTGATGAAGATGATGGCAAAGATGTGGTCATTGGTGACGGTATAAATCTTGGCGGAGACAAAGAATGGGCCAGAGCAGTCAGTGAACTTGCTAAGAAAGTACATGCATCTTCAGGTGAATTTGAAGATGTACTTGCAACTGTTGTTGCAGAGTTAGGAAGGCCATGTAGAGAGGGGGGTGCAGATTTCTTGCAGTGGATGCATTGTCTTGCCGTGACAGGACTTGTTTTGGAGAGTGTCAAATCCCTACGGGCGCTTCAAGGGAAGGCTATTGAAGCTTCTGAGATACTACATGGTTTGCTGTTGCCAGCGGTAAGTAGACAATCAGTATGCATCACATTGGATGTGTATCTGGTTTCTGAAAATTCTTACTTTTTAACCCATTCGGTGTGGTTACGGTGGTTATATTATCAAAATATCCATTTTGTTAAGTTCTTTCCAATATTTGCTCCCGCTTTTTAAGCTTCTGCCATCTTCACTTCTTTAGCTAGATTTAAGATCATAATATATGTAAATTAACAGCAATGCTCAACTTCAGGGAAATAGTTGCACTGTAATTGTTTCTGTGCTTGCTGAGGTTATCAGTGCAACATAATCTTATTTCTTGTCTGTATGAAATACCAGGCTAAATACATCAATGTAGAAGTACGCAGGGCTGCTGTAAGATGTCTGGGAGTGTATGGTATACGTGAGAAGAAACCAGGTGAACAAGTAGTAAGGCAGTTGCGATTGTCATTCTGCAATGGTCCTTCGCCTGTTCGGGTAATGGCTGCCAAGGCATTGTTTGATCTTTGTATGTGGCACAGTCCGACTGTTGTAGATATTGCCATAGGCATTGGGCCAGGGTTGGGTTGTGTCTCACAGCCACATGGTGTTGAAACTGATGGTGCAGGAGAAGTCATAGATGATGGAGATAGTGGTTTAATTATACTAAATCTTTTATTATCTGGACTGGATAGAGATGATTGGGATGAACATGGAGACTTGGGTGATATAGAAACGACTTATGGTATTCTTGCAGAGGGATTTGCAAAGTTTCTACTCCAGAGCAAAATGTATCCGGACCTCTCATCCATGCAACCCACAATTTTGACCAAACTGATATGCATGTACTTCAGTGAGGACACTAAGGAGTTACACAGGTAAGTTGAAGTGAGTTTTAGATGCCTTTATTAATGGAAAGTAGATTGCTTGTTTTCCATTAGATAAGGTAAATGAACAACAGAATGCTTTTCTGCAGGTTGAGACAGTGCTTGTCTGTATTCTTTGATCAGTATCCCGCTCTAGCAGCTGAACATAAGGTGTGTGTTGTTTCATATTGAAGAATTTAATGCTACATTTCCAATCAGCTCGTGCTAGTACTATCGTAACTGAAATTTTAGAATGTAGATATGTAGAACTAGCTATTTGGTTGCAACTTATCTGTTGTTGAAAACTTGAATGTTTTTTTTTTCTTATAAAATCAGCTTAGTATTGAGTCTGTCCTGTGGCCGACATGTTCTGCATGCACCTGTGCAAAGCAGAAGCAGAAAAGTGATTGATTTGATTTCATATTTGTTTCTTAACAGAAATGCATTTCAAAAGCTTTCATTCCTGTCATGCGTTCAGTCTGGCCAGGAGTCTACGGCAATCCAAGTGGAAGTAACATTGTGGTTTCAAGCCAAAGGAAACACGCGACACAAATATCTCGATTTATGCTACAATTATTGCAGATACCTCTTTATAATTCACAGGCTGATTCTGCTGGAATAGAATCTGGTCAAAATTCTGTACAAGATGATGGGCAAGAAATACCTAAATCAAAGCAGCCTGAAGCTGATGTTGATGAGGGCTTGGAAGAATTGGCTATTCGCATTGGAGTAGAGGTATGCTCTGAGTATCAGTTCTTTATTCAATGTTCTGGTGACATATTTCATGTTGGTGAGATTAGTCTTATCAAATTTCCTGCAGGTAGCAAGTTTTCCTTCGAAAAAAACTGCTGCTGGTAAATCCTATATTGGAGCCTTATGTAGAGTTGCTGTTCTACTTAATTTTCGTTCATCACAGCAGGAAGCAATCAAGTGCATGAGAAAGCTTCTTAATCAGTAAGTAATTAAGGAAAAATTGCACCAATGATAACGTCTCTGCAAAGCGAGTGATAGCTTGTGTTTTTTGAAATTGCCGCCTTATATAGATTTTGTCAATCTCTACCTCTCTAAGTCAGTTTCCGTTTGAAAAAGTTAACAGTGGATTTATACTGGGGAGAATGAAGACAGTAGGCTCGGATTGAATTATAGAGATAATATGCTAGTTCGTCTATTGGTTAGGTGCACCGTTTGGTCTAGTATGATTCAACAATGGTTACTATTCTAAATCTCCTAAATGCTTTTATATGCATGTTATCTCCATTTGATTGATTTTAGAGAGGTTGGGTATGTTCACTTTCGCAGCATGGCAGAATCTGTCACAGCAGACAAACAATTGGTGAAAGAACTTGAAGGAATGATTGCACGCTTGAAGGCTCAAGATGCAAATCCAGTTGAAGTGCTATCAGATGAGCAAATAAAATTTTTGCTTGGTGGGTTTAAATCATTTTTTTGTCTGGAACGTTAAATGTGCCTGGTGTTAAAAAATATAAAATTTAAGAAAGTGTTCTGCAGGTAACCTTGGACTAGATAATGGCATTGACATTGAAACCATCGTAGAAGATTCAGTTTCCACACCCGTACCAAAAAAGACAACAAACAGAAGTGAGCATCATAAATCTTGCTAATTTCCTTCCAAACAGTTTACTTCTTTGGTTTCTTCAGGACTTTCTCTTTTGGTATCATATTGTCAGGAGCTGACAAATTTGCTACTTTTTGCGCAGGGCGGGCAAGGCGTGTAGAAACACCAGAAAGCATTTCTCCTGTGAAATTGGATCCAGTTACTCCTTGCACAACACGTTTACAGAGGTCTAGCAAAACAGCTGCACTTGGAAGGATGAAGTGCCAGACAGCAATAGATATCGATAACGATGAAGAAATTGATGAAGATGAACTAAAATTCATTTCTAAGACCTCATCAGATGAAGATCAGGATTCCACTGATACTGATTATGTAGCTGAGGGGGATGATATTGAAGGAACTGCAAAAATGCGGTCGACACAAGCTGTGAATCCTTCAGATGATGAAATGCAAAATGAAAATGGTGATTGCAAGGCGGCGAAGGATGTGACTTGTGAGGGAAAAGATTTTAGTTCGGAAGAGAATTCATCTCTTTTGCGAACTTCGAAAAGGCCTACCAGATCGGGTTTAGTAGCGTACAAGGAAGACAGTGACTATGAGGCGTTTAAAAAGACTCCTCAGAAATCAACAAGAAAAAAGCCAATGAAATCAGCAAGAAAAGCAATCTGAAATTCCTCAATGGTATTCTTTTCTCTTGATTTTGAAGATAAAAGATGACATTTACTTGCTCCATTCTGAATACCATCTGCAGGCTTCCAGAGAAAGGTTGCAAAAGGAATGTTGCTTCCAGAGAAATGTTGGAAAATGAATGTTGTATTATCTTGTGAGAATCAATATATTTGTTGATTCATCTCCCTAGTTTCCACTTGAATATTATGAGGCTTGTATTTGTTATTTGTTATATTGAAAGTTGGACGTCATGTCCATTCTTACAACTGTATAAACTAAGAACTAAACACATTGAATGAATTATTAATTTATTCCTGTCCTGATTTGTGGCCTGTGATTGTTTCTGTTTATGAAAAATGATGGCCTATAAGACATTTGACTCTCCTAGAACGTTATATTGTCATATGAACATTTGCACTAGAAAATGTCTGCTAAGTATGATATTTTTGTATTAGGATATGTAATCATGGTGTTACAGGGACTTGATTAGAACAAGGCATGCATGCGTGCTTTCTTATAGCGCCTCAAATCGACTATAAGACATCCCTAGCGGTCCGATGCATTATTTCATTAGAAACAACCTGCTAAGTATGTGGCAACTATCTTGTTAAATTCCTTTGAATGAATTTTTATGGCCTCTTTTAGAAGGAAAAATAAGTATATTTAACAATGTACACCTAAGGCATTACCGGATGGGCAGAATATACAAACATTTTGCAAGGGCACCAAAATATTTGATGTGGATTATTATGGATTATAAAAGTTATTTTTAATTTGTCACTCGTTTAAACTACATGTTATCTAAATTCACTTATTATCTCAGTTTGTTATTTATTTGTAAAAACCTTTGTTACAATTCTTATCAATTTGTGATTATAGTAAACATCATTTTTAAAATTTGATCTGAAGTCCTCTCTAGTCTTTTTTTAATTGTACAATGGTTGTTAGTAGAAAAAGAAAATTGAATGTAACCCTATAACCAATGTACCCGTTGAAAAGATCAACTCAAGCATGGCCAATCATAAATTAGTATTAGGTGTTGAAAACTTTCACAAATATATATATGTATATTTCACGAGTTAATTCTTGTATGTTTTGAATCATTTCAAGGTGATCTCAAAGAATTTTAAGGTGAATGGAATATCCACTTTGTGCTTTTGACTACCTTTTTTGCCATTGATTTGATGCCTTAAAAAATAACTTAAAAACTAAGGTGCAAATCCTATCACAACCTCGAATCATTGGCTTCCTTTTGACACATCATATAACATTAAGATGGATATTTATAATTGTAATGGTGAACATTAGAGAGCCATGCCATTCTCCATTTAGTTTTTTGTCAATTTTAAGGAAATGTTTTTATACAAGTACATAGTGACAAACATCATTATCTTATGCAAAGTTGAGCTCATTGCCCTAACCTTTAATCTATTTATGATACCTATATAGGGGAGGGGCCAAAAGTGGAGCTAGGTCTGCTAGTGGTGATATGTGTGGAGGTTTATGGGCCCCACAGTCGAGTAGTCAAGTTGTCAACACATGTCGTAAAAAATATGAGAGGCAGTGATTAGATGGACTAGACATTGTACATAGAAAAGTTATTTTATAATATAAATATATTTGTCAAAATTAAGTTTATGCGAGTACAGTTTTTCAAGTCAGAGCGTATTCAATTGACAACTGTCTAAACTACGACATATATGGTAATCAAATGGCAACAACTTTGAAATAAACATCCCTAATAAGTCAAAAAAAGGTACAACTGTGCAAACAAGAGAACCTTAGCTAAGTGAATCCATGTCATCACTTTACAAGAGATTCCATCCCATCACAAGTACTAATCAAATCCAATGCTAATCAATCAGATCCACATTAACATCACTTATCAAACCAAAACCAACACATTGCGTCCCATCGAACATATTTGAAGCGCACACGTAATGGGCACTTCCACCCACTTCCCCTTGCATCAAACAACAAGATGTAAGGCCACCATTGAACCTATTAAATCGACAATACATAATTTTAAACATCAACACATTCTACAAGCAATTGACCAAATCAGTTAAGTCATCCATTTATGGTTGATTTGAAATCACATAAAAATAAAAAAACACAATCCAAACAGTAAGATACATCATTAATGCAAGCAATTCAAATAGTCATGACATCAAATTCATTTCATTACACTGCTTCAAAGAAGGTCATGGAGGAGGAGCAAACAATTAGGAGAAGCAAAAACCATTTTCGTATAGGTATTCTCCCTCTTTCTATTGTTTGTTTGCAATTTTTTTGTATCTGTTCATTTTTGTTCCCTCCTTGGATACATGGTGTTTGGTATCTGGCTGTAATGTTATGCTCACTTTTCTTTATAATGTAAAAAATATGTTGTGCCAAGTTTAATACATGGGTTTTAAGTTATACTGTTGATGGGTTTTATGTGTTGTTTATCATTATTTATACTGTCATTGGCGTTTTAAGTTATACTATCATTGGGGTTTTAAGTTACAAAGGAAAAAAAGTATCAGCTTCTATTCTCATGGTGGTTAAGTACTTAAACTGGTTCTATGAAAAATTCAACTCAGAGGCAAGAATATGCAAATAGCCAAATAGCCCAATATTTATATCAGTGTTTCAATATTGTACACTTACATTCTCAATGTAACATATGTGTTTTGAATGTACTGTAAACATTATAGCTTTAAACATTATAGACATTAACAAATTTATTTGAGCGTTTTGTAAACATAATGGCTTTAAACATCATAGACACGGATTCATACAATCCAATGAAACGGTAAAACATTAAATGACAAACAATATAGTCCGCAACATCGTAGCAGTGCACATAGGCATAAACAATAAAACTTAGAAATAGCATTGCATGTAGACATAAACAATATAGCTAAGAATCATAAACACTATAACCTAGAACCACATTGAGAATCTTGAATTGTAAAAGTTACTAACAACAAACAACACATAAAGCACTTCAATGAAAGTTGTAACAAACATGGTCGAACATTACATGACACTTAGAGAGGCAATTAGATTTCAAATAAGACCTTAGTTCTAGTCTGTAAAAGATAGTAAAAGTACTTAGATGGACACATATAATACTAAAAAGATACAATAGTGAGACACCCTATGTTTGGGCCACCACGTGGAGTGCCACGTATGCACAAGTTGACATCCATCTACTCTACCAAGTAGCCAAACTAGTTATAAGCTTTGGAAAATCCTTTTTATCCACCTTCGACAAGTATGTTGTAGCATTACTTAGAACCTCTGAAAAATACAGATGGTTGCAAGCATAAGCATATGATGAAAATGATTATTTTAGGTATGCAACTAGTTCCTTAAGTGTACAATGTGTGGTCCATCTAATTACTACTTCTGATCTTGTTTATGTCATGTATTGACAACTTGATTGCTCGATTGTGGATCCCATAACCCTCCACAACTATCCCCACTTCATGTTCATGGTCCACTTTTGACCCCTATCCCCTAGTTTGCCTACGCGACAAAGTAAGTGCATGTTGATGTGGAAACACTAATTATAAACATGTAGGCATAGAAAAGGATGATTTTTTTTTTTTGAATGGCCACACTATTGTTACAACACTTGAACAATATTTACATTATTAAAAAGGTAGCCATGGACAATATAACTTAGAACCCCATATTAATATCTGTTGGAGACAAATGACGACAATGACAGTAACTTAAAACCCGAATGACATTATAACTTAGTACTTAGTGCAAGTCCTATAACTTTATATGTCATTATTTGTAGATGACAATTCCACATGGAAGTAGATCCCGACTTGTGAAAAGAAGGGCAACTATAAGGTTGTTTTCTCACAAGAGAGGAGTTAGATTCCTACCAGATCAGGAAGCTCCACATATTGTTGAGAGCACTCGAGAGATTTTTGCACCTTCGACTCAAAGATGAACAACTGACATAGAATGTGGATGGTCACCATGAGACATGGCATGGGTGATTCATGATGTAGAAGATTATGACATCTCAACAAGATAGACTGTAATAAAATGAAAGATCTCACCAACCACACTCACCAAGTGGTTTGCGGTACAAAACATCCTTAGACTTTCTAGTGTTTCTGTTTCAACAAATGAAGTGGCAAAGACACTCTTGTCCACTCTTCCACATGGTAATTTGTAACTTACAACTGAAAGTGATCCAAATGTATCACTCTTTGAAGCAATGGAAGAGGGAGATCATTTTGACATGATACAAGGTTAGTAAGAGGAATTGGAAGACAATTTCAGTCTTCCCTCGTAGTGAAGACAACCATCATGATTGGTGGAGGGAGATATGAACCTTGGTATTTATTTAAATGGCCAAGAGAATCTCTCACAAGCTTTGAAAGAGGGGGATTGCATTGATACAATACACACTTAGGAAGAGGATTTGGTGGACAGTCTCAGTCTTCTCTCATAGCAAAGCCAATTGTCATGGTTGATGGAGGGAGCTATGAACCTTGGTATTGATTTAAATGGCTAACAAGAAGAGAGATCTTTCTCATTTCCATCTCTACTATCACTATCCACAATTATTGTGCCTCAGATTGTACATTACTATATTGATAATGGTGAAGGTGGAGGAGGTTTCAAGACAAAATAAGTGGTATAAGTGGACGACATGGATGAAATCATAAAGTTAAAAGAAAATGAATAAACAAAGAAAGAACTAGAGGAACTCAAATCCCAAAAGAAACAACAAAATGAGGAGAAAAAGGCTGCATGTCTTGTGGCATGAGAACTGAAGGTGCAACAAAATATACACAAGGAAATGATGTGCAAAGAAAAAGAGCTGAAGATGGTGCAACAAGCTATACGGTGACGAAAATGCTTATGCTCTCAAGTGAACCCCTTACCCAAAAATCATGCCTTTTTAAAAAAAATTGCTAAATGTAAATATTCTAGGGTTTTTTGCTACATTTGATTATTCACCAATCACAAAATCGCAAGTGCCTTGCACTCAATTTTCAAATGCAATTCCATGTGCAATTCCAATTCCTATTGAAAAGGAGAACGTGTGTCCCATTGCTTCTCCATGCACCATAACAACATTATCTATGGGCTCACTAACACATTCATTTCGAGATTAGTTTTATAGACATTGGTTATCGCCATTGTTTACATTTTGTTGATGGTTATAAGTGATGGGGAGGGGTTCTTAAAGAGAGTCTCACCTTGCTCAATAGGTAGTTGAGTGATATGTTAGTGGGCTCCTTTCACTCTGCACTGGTTTTTCAACAAACCAAAACACTCAAACTCTCTAGGAGTGCTCCCTAACAAATTTTGCTCAATAGTTGCTCAGGAATGGTTGAGATTCACAAGGGTAAATCCAACCTCAAAGCTATACAATCTTCTAACGTATACTTGCAGGGGTTGTAGTAGGTGTTCTTAAGGAATTTCCATGCCAATCAACTAGTTTTACAATTGGTTTTCCTTCATTTCTTCTTCCCTCCCTCTTTCTCCTATTTTCTAGGCCTAGTAGCCTTAGAGCCCCAATTAGCCCCACCTAACTGGTTTTTTGGGAATTGTTCAAAAACTACTCAAAGAACCTAGCAAACTGTTTTGTGATCTGGATACCCTTTTGGATGAACTTTTGAATCCATTAGATGAGATAGTTAGGTCTGTCCGTACACGTATGAAACCCAAAAATGACATTTATGAAGGGTTTTGGGACTTTGTTGTCTTCTCCAAAGGGTTTATTTTATTCCCTGCTTTATCACACCTTATTTACTCATACCAAACACTTGGAATCTTCAAAAACTAATCATCCCTGCAAGCACATGCAACATTTCGCTCATTTTCCTAACCGGGCTATGGCTGAGCTCGCCTAAGAAATGATGCCAAATAGCCTTTCAACGAATTCCAGGCCAAAAAAAAACTTATTTACACTGTACAAAGGTTCCATGGCTTGAGTCCCAAGGGTCATTGAGCAAAACTCAAGGGATTTCAAGCTGGAACCATAATTGGGCTCTTAAACCCTTGCTCAGGCCGAGAGCAATACAAAATCACTAACACACTTCAAACCTACACTAAAAACTATTACAAACACCTTCTGATCACTACAATGACAGTAAAAAGCACTCATGAAAGAACAATAGTGAAATCAATCCATTAAGTGCGGATTGCTGCTCAAAAATTAAAAAAATGTAAGGTAAAATTTAGAAAATCTCTTCACAATGTATTCAAACGTGCTCAAGACTTTTTCCAACCTGTTTACATTCCTTCTTAGAGAATTTTATATGCCATTTGAATCCTTACCAAGTCTTCATCTGTTGCCTAACCATTGATGTGCTAAAAAATGCAAAAAGTTGCTCAAAAGTTGCAAAATGTTGTCGAGCGACAATGACAACTTTTGCCAAAATGTGCATTTTTATACTTTATGCATTGCCACTCATCCTAAACCATGTAGAATGAATTACAAACACTAAAATGACACGTCTAAATGCCAAATGAGGTGTTACAAGACATTTTACACTAAAATGCAAGTTTATGCCATTTTAGGCTTACAAGGGCTCATAAGCCAAATTTGAGTAAATACATGATCTAGTTGACATTCATTCTCCAAATGAATATCCAATACACAAGTCGACCTATGAGTAGTCCATTATTCACAAACCTAATCCAAGATAAATATTAACACACCAAAATCTAGAAAATGCATTAACAACTAGGTGCTCCTGCACCATACTCCCCCAATGAGAAAAAAGTCTAGTGACTCCTTTAGGCAACAAAGAAAGGGGAAATCCAAGCTTAGAAAAGTCCACCTCAGGTACCCAAGTAGCCTCAGATGCTGAAAGGTGCTACCATTGGATCAAGTGCTCCATATAGGCGGTATGCCTAGTTTTCTTGAGAACTCTAGAATCTAACACTTTCTCGGCTTGTGGCATGGTTGTAGGTGGTAAGGGTAGGTTTGAAAGTTCTTGAGAGACCTTTGAGACTTTACTACATTCCTTCTTAAGTGTTCCCTTATACTGCACCAAATCTGCAACATTGAAGATGGGAGATAAAGCCATATCTTCGAGTAGGTCTAGTTTGTAAGCATTGTTGCCATACTTTGCCAAGATTTTACAAGGACCAATCCTCCTCATCTGAATTTTACTAGGGACACATTTTTTAAGTCTTGCTTTGTTCAAATAGACCATGAACAAGTCCCCAACAATAAATTGTATATCGTTTCTTTTCTCATCTACTTTTTCTTTGATTCTTTGAGATGTGTCTAGTAGGGCTACCCTAACCTGCTCATGAATCTCTTGCATGGATTGAGCCATGTACATAGCATGTCCACTCTTTTGTCCCATATTTCCAACATCTCTAAGCTCTAAAACACCTCTAAGATGAAGGCCATACACAAATCTCAAAAGGGCTTTTACCGGTTGATCTATTCACACTGTCATTATAGGAAAACTCATCTTGATGGATGATCTGATCCCAAGCTTGTCCATACTACTTTTTCAAACATCTAAGAATGTTTCCAAGTGTTCTATTGACCACCTCTATTTGGCCATTTGTTTGGGGATGATAGGCCGAACTGAAAGACAAGTTAGTACCCAATCTCTGCCATAAAGTCTTCCAAAAATGACCAATAAACTTTGCATCTCTATCTGATACAATGCTAATAGGTAAACCATGAATCCTAATAACTTCTTTGAAAAATAAATGAGCAATACGACTAGCATCATGAGTGACCTTACATGGAATAAAATGGGCCATCTTGCTAAACCTATCTACCATCACATAGATGCTATCAAAACCTGATTTGGTTTTAGGCAAACCAACAACAAAATCCATACTTACACACTCCCATGTCCGGTCTGGGATAGGTAAAGGCTGATAAAGAACAACATTAGAAGAGGCACCCTTAGCTCTTTGGAAAACCACACATTGTTCCACATATTTCCTGATATCTCTTTGCATCTTAGGCCAATAGTAGAATCTTTGGACAAGTTCCAAAGTCTTCTTCAAGCCAAAATGTCCACTTAGGCATCCATTATGCTTCTCTTGCATCAAATTTTCTCTCATAGATCCTTTAGGTACACATAGCTGTCCTCCCTTAAACAAAAGACCATCTTGTAAGGTGTAATCTTTATATTCACTATGAAAATGGTTTTTAAACTCTTGACAAACCTTGCAGGCAGCAACAAAGTCTTCATCATCTTGATATAAACCCTTGAAAATTTCCACTCCAATTATCTTGAGCTGTACTTCTTTCATTGTTAGAAACCTTCTACTTAATGCATTAGATACTTTATTACATTGTCCCTTCTTGTGTTTAATGGTAAAGGTATATGATTGCAAATACTCTACCCATTTAATATGCCTTTGATTCAATTTTTCTTGTGAATTAAGAAAGATAAGAGCTTGATTATCAGTATAAACCACAAATTCTTTAGGCAACAAATAATGCCTCCATTTCCTAAGAGATTGAACAAGTGCATACAACTCCAAATCATAATAGGAATACCTTTTCTTTGCATCATTGAGCTTCTCACTAGAAAATGCAACCGATCTATTGTCTTGGCTTAAATTTGCTCCAACCGCTATGTTGCTTGCATCACATTCAATGGTGAAGAGCTTGTCAAAGCTTGGAAGAATTAGTACTGGTTGAGTAGCCACCTTTGTCTTCAAGAGATCAAATACTCTTTGTGATTCTTTTGTCCATTGAAACTTGGTTTTCATACCTCATTTGATTGTATCAAGCATGGGTGCACATATCTCACTGAATCCTTTGATGAATTTCCTATAGAATTGTGCCAAGCCATGAAAACTTCTTACTTCACTTGTTGTCTTAGGTGTAGGCCAATTGATTATAGGTTCCACTTTAGAGGTATCCATCTTCAAATCACCTCTTGAGATCACATTTCTCCAAATTGATGGTTAGTTGCTCATCACATAGTTTCCTCAATACAATCTCTATATGCTTAAGATTTCATTTTTAAACTTGCTAAAAATTAAGATGTCATCTAAATAAACAACAACAAATTTACCAATAGTCTTTGAGTACTTCATTCATGAGTCTCATGAATGTGCTGGGAGCATTTGTGAGTCCAAATGGCATAACAAGCCATTCATAAAGTCCTTCTGTGGTCTTGAAGGCCGTCTTCCATTCATCACCCTCCTTAACTCTGATTTGGTGGTAACCACTCTTGAGGTCTATCTTGGTAAATTATTTAGCACCTCCTAAATAATCCATCAAATCTTCAATCCTTGGAATGGGAAAACTATACTTGATTGTAATCTGGTTTATGGCTCTAGAATCAGTGCAAAGTCTCCAAGTACCTCCCTTCTTTGGGGCCAAAATGGTGGGTACTGCACATGGGATGATGCTCTTCCTTATCAAACCATTGTTTAAGAGTTCTTGTATTTGCTTAGCTACCTCCTTGTTCTGATCCGATGTCATTTTATAGGCTGCCTTATTAGGCAATGAGGCTCTAGGTATGAAGTCAATTTGGTGACTTCTGACACGTTGAGGAGGCAAGGTTGTTGGTGTTCCATCACTGATAATATCCTTAAACTGATTTAGGACCTGCTACACTTCATTGGGTATGCATACTTTCTTCTCCTTGGTTTCTTCCTTTGGTTTTACAACAATTGCAAACCCCACTCCTTCTCCTTCCTTGAGTGTGTTAATGAAATCCTTCTCACCAACTAGAAACACATTAAAACCATTTGAGCTTCCCTCTTCTTGGTCTCCTATGGACTGAATTTTATAGGTGATTCCATCCTTTTGAAAAGTATAGGCATTCTTCTCCCCATGGTGTATTGCTTTTCTGTGAAACTGCCATGGCCTACCTAGGAGTAGGTGGAAAGCATCCATTGGCAAGATGTTACACAAGATTCTTTCCTTGTAGCCTCCTATAGTGAACTCCACCCATGTTTGTTCATTCACAAGAACATGCTGCCCCTTGTTGAGCCAAGTAACCCTATAAGGATCACTATGTGGTATTCTTTGTAGGTTGAGCTTACTCACTGCTTCCTCTAACACTATGTTATCCATGGACACTGAATCCACCAGCACTCTACATACCTTTCCCATAATCTTGCATTTTATCTTGAACAAGGATCTCATTTGGCTAGGTTCCTCCTTACCCGGTCCTTTAATCAAGACTCTTCTTATCATAAGATTCTCTCCAACCTTTGTATCTAAACTTACTTCTGATGCCTTCATGTTTGCTGCATCTTATTGAGCATAATTTACTCTCCTCTCACCTCGTTGGGATGAAGAAGACTTCTCAAGACATCTATAGGTCGGGTGTCCAAGTTGATGGCGGTTGTAGCACTTCATTATGGTGAAATAGGACCCTCTTCCTAATCTACTAGACCTCCCTCTACTAGAGTTACTAGACCCCCTTCCTCTATAGCTTATCTTGCTATTGGAATCCCCACTTTGCTCTACCAACTTGGATTCCCCTTGGGATCTTTGGTGTACACTTCTTCCACCAAAGATACCTCTATGACCTATGCCATTTCTCTCCCTACCTCTGCCTCTGTTGCTTTGCTCTTGTTTCTTTTTTCTCTTCTCTTCCACCTTGAGTTCCAATTGATAGCACTTATGAACGGTACTAGGACATAACAAACTCAACTCTTCTTGAATATTCAATCTCAAGCCATCCAAGTATCTGGCTACCTTAATGCTTTCATCTTCCACCACCTTGGATCTCAGACAACTTCTGAAATTCCTCAGTGTAGCTGCTCACATCTAAGTCTCTTTGTCTCAAGTTTTATCTCCTCTTGTGCAATTGGATTTCATAATCTTCAGGGATATATGCTTCTTTCACCTTGGCTAGCATTCCTTTCCAAGTGGCTATTGGGTTCTTACCCTCCTTTTGCCTCTCCTCTTGGATGAACATCCACCAAGTCAAGGCTGCTCCTCTCAATCTAGATTTGGCTACCTTCACCTTTTGTGCCTCACTGATCCAATCAAATTCAAAGTGATTCTCCAATCCTTCAATCCATTCCATGACTACTTCTGGTTCCATTTTTCCACATAAAAGTGGCACTCCTTCTAAGGATTTTCCTCCTAAGGCTTTGATGGCTCTAAGGAAAGGTTCTTCAGGTAGAATAGGATCTGGTTCAAGTGTGCTATCCTCTTCTACTACTTCCTTACCCTTCTCTTCATTGACCTTGATTGTCACTTTCTCAGTCTTGTCTTCAACTGCGTCTAGTTTGCTCTCCAACTGTTGTAATCTTACCCTGAGGAGTCTATTCTCTTCCTCTCGATCTTCTACCTTCTTGGCTAACTTTGCATTGGTCACCATCCTTAGACTATTTTTTCCTACTGACTCAGTGTTTGACATGAACTGGCTTCTTCCTAAATCTTAGTTGCTCTGATACCACTTTGATGGGGAGGGGTTCTCAAAGAGAGTCTCACCTTGCTCAATAGGCAGTTGAGTGATATGTTAGTGGGCTCCTTTCACTCTGCACTAGTTTTTCAACAAACCAAAACACTCAAACTCTCTAGGAGTGCTCCCTATCAAATTGTGCTCAATAGTTGGTCAGGCATGGTTGAGATTCACAAGGGTAAATCCAACTTCAAATCTATGCAATCTTCTAACATATACTTGCAGGGGTTTTAGTAGGTGTTCTTAAGGTATTTCCATGCCAATCAACTGGTTTTACAATTGGATTTCCTTCATTTCTTCTTCGCTCCCTCTTTCTCCTATTTTCTAGGCCTGGTAGCCCTAGCACCCCAATTATCCCTACCTAACCGGTTTTTGGGGAATTGTTCAAAAACTAATCAAAGAACCTGGCAAAATCTTTTGTGATCTGGATACCCTTTTGGATGAAATTTTGAATCCATCAGCTGAGATAGTCAGGTCTATCCGTATAGGTACGAAACCCAAAAATGGCATTTATGAAGGGTTTGGGACTTTGTTGTCTTCTCCAAAGGGTTTATTGTCTTCCCTGCTCTGTCACACCTTATTTAATCATACCAAACACTTGGAATCTTCATAACTAATCATCCCTGCAAGCACATGCAACATTTCACTCATTTTCCTAACCGGGCTATGACCGAGCTCGCCTAAGAAATGATGCCAAATAGCCTTTCAATGACTTCCAGGACAAAAAAAAACTTATTTACATTGTACAAAGGTTTTATGGCTTGAGTCCCAAGGGTTATTGAGCAAAACTCAAGGGATTTCAAGCTGGAACCATATTTGGGCTCTTAAACCCTTGCTCAGGTCGAGAGCAATACAAAATCACTAACAAACTTCAAACCTGCACTAAAAACTATTACAAACACCTTCTGATCACTACAATGACATGTAAAAAGAACTCATGAAAGAACAATAGTGAAATCAATCCATTAAGTACGGACTGTTGTTCAAAAATTAAGAAAATGCAAGGTAAAATTTGGAAAATCTCTTCACAATGTATTCAAATGTGCTCAAGAATTTTCCAACCTGTTTACATTCCTTCTCAGAGCATTTTATATTCCATCTAAATCCTAACCAACTCTTCATCTGTTTCGTAACCACCGATGTGCTAAAATATAGAAAAAGTTGCTCAAAAGTTGCAAAATGTTGTCGAGCAACAATGCCAACTTTTGCCAAAATGTGCATTTTTATACTTCATGCATTGCCACTCATCCTAAACCTCCTAGAATGATTTAAAAACACTAAAATGACATGTCTAAATTCCAAATGAGGTGTTACAAGACATTTTACACCAAAATGTAAGTTTATGCCATTTTAGGCTTACAAGGGCTCATAAGACAAATTTGAGTAAATACATGATCTAGTTGACATTCATTCTCCAAATGCATATCCAACACACAAGTGGACCTATGAGTAGTCCATTATTCACAAACCTAATCCAAGATAAAAACTAACACATCAAAATATAGAAAATGCATTAACAACTAGGTGCTCCTGCACCAATAAGTCCTCTAAAATTAGTTGATAGTTGTAATGTCTTAAATTGTATTCAACTACAATTTTGTCCTCACCTAAGCCTCACCTTGACATTCTGTCTTCCAAGGCCTGATTGCAATGCCGATTCTTCTCACACCACTTACCTATTCCACATTTTCATCAGTTTTCTAGCTCAACCCCCAATTTGGAGTCTTAATTTGTAGGACTAGGATGTACTATGCTCTAGTCCCAAATTAGGACTAGGGTGTACCACTCCCTGGGACTCTTAATTGGGCCCCAAATTGTACTCCCTCAATGATCATCTTGAATGAGCAGGAATTTAGATCCCATGTCAGCCTATTGTAGAAATTTAATTTAATTTTTGTCAATCAAGTATAAAATAAGGTCTACCCCCTCATTGTAAGCGTAATCAATCAATTTATCATCCTACATTCTAGCAAATTCAAGTGAGCAAGTGATCGGTCATTTGTCAGGCATTGGAGAAGAAGTGAAGTCAAGTTTAAGTATTGAAGATGGCATTCATATGTAGCTTCATAAATTATACTTGCCTTCACTTAGGCCTCATTTTGGTGTTCCAGCTTCCAAGGCCTAATTGAAGCACTGGATTTGCTCACACTAACTATCAAACAAATTTTTTCACTTTCTACACTATCTCCCCTTGATCTTGGAGCCTTGATTTCCAGGACTATGGCACCAACACCATGGTCCTAAATCAGGACCATGGTGCCAGTGTCCTGGTCCTCTCAAAAGGGGCCATTTTGGGGCCTCATAATGGTCACCTAATTAGGGCGGGGACCTAGATCCTATGGCGGCTCATGTCAAAAATTCAATTTATTTTTCTACCAACAAGTATAAAAGGAGGTATAAAACTTTCATTTTAATTATGCAATTACACTCTAGCGAATTCAAGTGAACAAGCAATCAATCTTCTATCAAGCATTGGAGTAGAAGTGAAGTAAAGATTCAAGCATTGAAGATGACATTCATGTTCTATGTTTTATGAAGACAATCTACATGAAAACACAATTCCCGTGTGGAGACAAACAAAACTTCATTAAAGGTATATCCTTAGTGTATCATTCATTCTCAACCTTTCCTTCAAAAGGAAAGTATTATACTGCAGTACTTCATTTACATTTTCAATTCAATTTCATGGCTAATTCCAAAATTGGGGTTTAACCTAAGGCAAATCCGTATTCCCAACAATTTTCCCCTTCTTTTTTTATGCAGGAAACGACGACAAAGTCATGTTTAGGAGGACTGACAGGATTTGTAGGGACGAACGGGTTCAACAGTTGACGATGAGAAACTCAAAGGACTAGGCCAAATTGGAGTAGCACGGTCCCAAAAGAGTAGGTCAAAATTTTAGGAACAAATCTCAGACATCTTCTTCTGCCCATATCCAAGTTGGTGTCTCCGTACGACATCTATAGCTCAATATTTCCATCAGATTGCTTCAATAAATCACCATCTTTCGCTAATCTTCAATAAATTAAAATCAATTCAATTTAAGGAGGATAGAGCCCTATCAAATATAGCTGAAATCAAATCAGAAACTTGGTTTATCAAGGCTAGATCTATTAGATTCCACTCCTCCTTAATGCAATGGCTAATTAGGTTTGTTAGTGGTTTTATTATCTTAATTTAACCCTAACCCTAAATTTCACACCATTACATTTGGTGAACCCGACTTCTTGCACCTTAATTTCTTATTTGTGTTCTCAGATCTGATTGTTTATGCATTTTCAAATTCAAATTTACACTCATAAGTTTTATTTTAAAGTAAACTAAATAAATTTAGAGGTTAATTTCACACAAACCCTAATTTATAATTCTAAATTTGAACTTGTGGATTGCATAATTTTGATTCATTATCTCAGATCTGATTGTCTATGCATTTTAGAATTCAAATTTGCACTCATAGATCTAATTTTTAATTGAATTACATAAATTCACAAAATCCCTAATTTATAGGGTAAGTGCACCAAGATGGTGAACAAAAAGGGGGGTATAAGTGGCCACTTTGTTTTTTGAAAACATGTAAACCTGAACTTCAAAGAGATATTTGAAGGTCATGCAATAAAAACTAGGAGTTGAGAAAAGAATAAGAATTGTAGTGCTCTTAACCTAGTTTATAAACTACTAAAGTTTTTTGGAATTGGATAAGATTAAGAGGGTCAAACCTCTCGTGCACAAAAAACTGTTCTTGATTTTTTAGAAAAATATAACATAGCTTTTTTTGTACGCTGCACAAAATATATAGTTAGATTTAGTATTTTGCAAAACCCTGTGATAGGATGATAGGTAAGAGTGAGATATAGAAGTTGTGTATTTTTTATAATTTTTCGTTGAGTATTTTTTTTTAATGATTTTTTGAAGTGACTGCATCCTGAAAATTTGGTACTTGTTTGTGCACCGGGCATAACTTGCATCAAAATAATTGAAAATGCAAACTTATTTTTTTCAAAAGTGTATAGAATCTAATGTAGAACAATAATATGTAATTTATTTAGAATTTGGTCAAGTATAGCAAAAGTTATTAAAAAATGGTAGACATATGTTTGTGAGGATTGTCAAGGCACTGGTAAAGAAAATTAAATTTCACTATGCTAATGTTGTCCAAAAATAGAAAAATTTATATGGTCAGAAAACTGAGAAGACGCGTGAGATTATGGTGGTAATTTTAGAGATATCCACTTAATCATTTGTAAATTCGATGATGAAAAATTTGAGAAATCATGTTGGAAGATGAAAAAATGTGTTAAGGGACAAAAATGGGGGAAAAATGAGCTTGCAAGCCTTAGGATCGTTTTCCAACCCTCTTACCAAGCCAAAACCCGCACGGGTTTTGAAAACAAAAAGAACTATTCATAGTTCTACATAACTCGCACGGGTTTTGAAAAACCAAAAGTACTATTCACAGTTCTACATAACCTGTACGAGTTATGTAAAAGTAAAATCATTATTTTGTGTTTCATAAAACCCATACGGGTTATGAAGACATAATAATGTAAGCTTGTAAACTTAGCATTTACTACACGTATGTATAGACATACATATATAATATGTGTTTATGTATGTTTATATGCATATCTATAGTTATATATACATATATTTATATAGATATATGTATATATGTTTGTATACATGCATGTCTCTCTTATTTTCCTCTCTCTTTCTCGTCTTCCTTCCCCCATCACTGTATCTATCTATTTAGAGCCCTAATTATCCTCCTTGAGTTCTATCTCATCTCTCTCCCACTCACACTTCTCTCTCACCCTTCTCTCTCTCTCTCTCTCTCTCTCTCTCTCTCTCTCTTTATACTATCCTATTCTCACCCTCTCCCCCTTCTCTCTCTTTTCTCTTTTTCCCCTTTCCCTCTCCCTCCCCCTCCCCCTCTGTTTATCTTATCTAATTTTCTCTCTCCCCCTCCCTCCCCGCTCTCTCTCTCTATCTTTATCCTATTCTCCTCATCTTTGCCCTCCCTCTCCCTCTCTCCTAATCTCCTTTCTCTCTCCCCTCTCTCCCTCCCCCTCTCCTTATCCTAATCTCTCCCTTTATTCCTATCTCCTATTCTCCCCCCCTCTCTCTCTCTCTCCACCCCACCCTCTCTCTCTCCCTTATCTTTCTTTCCCTATCTGTTTCCCTCTCTTCCTATCCCCTTCTCTCTCTATGTCTAACTCTCTCTCCCTCCCCCTCTCCTTATCCTATTCTACTATTCCATCTCTCTCTCTCTCTCTCTCTCTCTCCACTTCCTATTTGGTTCCTAGTTCTGCATAACCCGTACGAGTTATGCAGAACTAAGGCCAAAACTTCTAGTTTTGCATAACCCGCGGGTTTCTAAAAAATGTGTTTTGAGGAACTTTTTGTTTTTTTTTAATAGTTTTTGGCTAGGCTTAGTGTTACCAAGCCTAGCACATTTTTGAATTTCTAGAACACACACGGGTTATGAAAAATTTCATTTTTTTTTTGTTGCATGTGGTCACTTTTCTATTCACCATCTTTGTGCACCTACCTTATAATTTTAAAATTAAAAAGTGGGTTGCATAATCTTTTAAATCTATTTTCAGATCTGACCTTTATTATATGTTATGGTATGATTTAGAGGCATTTATCTTTCAAATTCACAAAGCAAATTGCTTTATTAATTGGTTAATCAATCACTTTTACAAAATTTTGCATTGCTTAATCACGATTTTCAATTTGTGCATTCAAATTTCCCTCCATTATGCATGAGTTTTGTTACACTTAGTCCTACCTACAATATAACCATGAGAATAAGTTGTAGAATTAAGGCTTCTTAAGGTTTAATTACTATGGATACAAAGCCTAATTTGGATAACTTATTTCATGAGAATGTTGGCAATTCCTGCAACCCAACAAATGATGTCATTTATCCCAATTCTCTTCATAATTCTCAGGATGAGGATGAATCACTAACTAGGGTTACCATTGACCAATTGGAGAAGATTGAAAATGAATTTGAAAATATGCAACAATGGATGAATCAACAATACCCAGAAAGTGAGACAATCCCATTGATTGAAGGATTAAAAAGAATGGTGCAAATTAGTAAAATTGGTGTTGATTTTTTGCATGGCCTTGCTCATATTGTTGACACTAAAATCATTTATATCAAAAGTTGTGTTGAAGTCCTTGGGCATTCTCAACCCACTAGTCAAGTCAATCATTCTATTCCTATGCCTACATCCTTGCCTAATGTGCCTACATTTACATCTTCTATCATGACTATGTTGGCATGATGATGTTTTTTGTATTGGATGACTTTATGTGTTTTCATTGATGGCACACATAGGTTTTCATTGTCTTAGTTAGGTCAAACCGGTATCATATATATAGAGAAGTTTAACCGGTGTGAAGGTGTCTAACCGGTATATGTAGACAACCGATATATACAATCAAGACAATTGGTTTTGGTCAATTCCACTATCACCAGTTTCAAGATGCAGCCGAGAGCGACAAGGAGGCACATGGAGACAATTGGTATATGAGTTGGAAGCGGTTAACACTCAACCGATATTGGTGTTCCAATCGGTTTCACAGATTGTGTGATGAGTTATCATTGGTCGTGATGTGTTATCTCTAACCAAAATTTTTGGCGGTGATTTGTGATGTGTTATGAAAGATTTTCTAGATTCACTAAAGCTAGGAAATTGTGTTAAGGTTCTTGAGCTGATATGAAATCTAATGTCTATAAAAAGACATTATGATGATTTATTTTTATATGCAATATACAAGTGATGTTATGAGTTAGAGTTGATGGGATTTATTGAAGGAGTTCCAGAGTATGTCAGTTATTGAGTGAGCAAAAAAGGATCTATACAAGCAGAATGTGCTATTCCTAGATCACACCATATGTTGTTTTGTAATCACTACAATGTAGTTAAATCCCCTAACCGGGTAAGCTCTAACAAGATTCATTGTATAAATCCTCTAACAAGGTGATTCATTAACTTGGATCTAAATCCTCCACTGAGGTTACCTTTAACCAGGTATAGCTCCTAATAGGGCTTTGGGATCTTTAACAGTATTCGCTCCTAATAGAGAACTTTGTAGACCTTAACCGGTCAGTTACCTATTTATGTAGACAGTTAACTTGTGAGTCCCATCTCACTGTGGTTTTTCCAGTTGGGTTTTCTATGTATAAGCACTTGTGTTATGGTGAATGTCTTACTTGTTGTGAATGATTCTATAACACTTTGGATTGCATGCAAAGTCTTCAGTAAACTGGTTAATTGTTTTTACCGGTTTGGGATTAAACTGTTATTGTTTTTTCTATCACTGATTCACCCCCCTTCTCAGTGCTTTATAAGTCTATAAATTGGTACCAAAGCCTAACTTCTTTAAGGCTTAATCTCTTGGAAGGAAACCTTAAAACCATTACGGGGGATATGAGTTATAGAGAGATGGCTAGAGTACTTGAAGCAACTAGGGATGAGCTTGAAACCCTGAGAGGTAGATTCAAAGATTCACAAGTAAAGAGGAGAGAATTGATTGAGAAATTATTGGAAATATCTAGCAACAACTCTTCAGATGAGGCCAACATTGATGCACTACTTGAAGAAGTGGAGAAACTGAATGGTGAAAAACTTAACACGATGAGAGAACTTGAAGCTCTTACAATCTGTATGAGTCAAGAACTTGAAGCAAGGAGAAAAGCTGAAGGCCCAATCAAAGAGAAAGATCATGAAATATCTAAGATCAAGAAGGAGAATGCAACTTTGCATGAAAACTAACATGAGGAGAAGGAAGAAAAAGAAGCATTACAGTGAGATCTTGAGATGGCAATGTCTCTTAGGGAGACTTTTACAAAGCATAATGAAGATCTTACCAAAGAGATTATTGAGGCTAATGGGAATCTTGAGAAATTCAATAAGAGTTCCTTTATGTTGGATGAATAGATCCAATCTTAGAGGATGAAAGGTGACACATTTGGATTAGGATTCAATACATTTGAGAAGGGAGAATCTTCCGATACCAAGAGCAATATGCATGAAGGTAAAACTGCTCCTAAGGCTAAGAAGCCTACTAGTAAGAAAGATTTCAAACCTATTTTCTTTAACTGTCTTAAACCGGGACATACTGCTAATGTTTGTAGAAGCAGATCTAATGAGAACACAAGCTACAATGCTAATACTAGATATGTGTCTAGAAGATTTGAAGGTCATTGTTACACATGCAATATGTATGGACATAGATCAGTTGAATACAGATATGGAGTGAACAACCCAATACCTCACATGAATCCAATACCTATCGGTGAGTGGAGAAGGACTTATGACAACCGAAGAAACATGAACTGACAAAAACCTTATGTCAATCGGTTTAGTTCCTATGAGATGGAAAAGGTAACCAATGTGATTTGCACAATTTGTAATAACTTTGGACATGTGGATATGAAATGTAGAAGAAGAATTGGAAGAAGTAATGTAGGACCTTGGAGAGCATATGGGATGGTCTACTATCATTGTCACAAATCGAGACACATTGCCAAGTTTTGCAGAACAAAGAAGAACCAACCGGTAAGTCACAATGCAGATCAGAAAGGAAAGCAGAAGGTTGATGTTGAAGAAACTAGAGCAGAGATGAATAAGATTTGGAAGAAGAAAAGAAAGGACAAAACACTGAAAGAATCAATTCCTTCACCTAGTGTGGAGAATCCTACACCAGAAAACTGAGCTTTTCAATAAACCTAAGGGGAGCATATCAGTAAATCTACTTCCGGACCCCTTGAAGAGTGTATGGTAAGAGAGTTTTGCATTTTGAATTGTAATATGAGAGTTTTTAATATTGTTATCTATCGGTTTTCTGAAGGATTACCAACCAGTTAGTATACTTATCAGTAAAGGTGAGTTTGTTAATTTGTAATTAGGGTTTGTCACCCTATCGGTAGTGCATTTAATGCGGTCAGTAAAGTTAATAAAATGCAAGTTCACTAAGTCATTTTTACCTACTTGCATTTGAAGAAGAATTGAGCATTTGCCGAGCGAAACAGAGCATTGTTAGCAGATTGAGAATGGATTTGTGCTATGATTTAAAAAGTTGAATCAGATTTAAAGCTAAAGATAGGCGAATTGGGTGTGCAGGAGAGAGAGCAACCAAAAACCCTAGTAGCACGAAGGGAACAAGGTATTTTTGATATATATATATCTCTCTCTCTCTTAAATCAAGATTATTAAGAATGTCATCATCATCTACACCAACAAAAAGTCTGTTAATCACTGCTGAAGCTATGGAGTCTATGGGAACATATAAGATAGAGTCTTACAATGCATTGTCTCAAGTTCTCCAAGGTGTTCTGATAAAAGGTGACTTGTCTAGTTACATAGATTGCAAAATTGAGGATCTAGGGTCATTAGCAATATATTCTCAGCTTAAATCTTTGTGCAATAAGAGCAGGAAAATCAAACTTGAATATATTAGGGTTTATGAAAAGGGTTTTCATAATGCAGTCTACTTTCTTGAAGATTTTGAAGAAGAACATGTTAGGATTATCCTTAGTTGTGTCCATGGAGGGAATATGTATCTGGATAGGTCTCATACTATTACAAAGGAGGCTATTCATGCAGTAACTGGTTTCTGCGAAACTGGTGAAGTACCTAAATTGAGTTGACAAAGACCACTGCCGATGGTCGTGCTATACCGGTCAATAACATTGTAGATGAAGGAGTCAGATTTGCAACAATGGTTATTGGCTACCAGATATTCCATTATAGCAGAATGAACAGTGTACCATCTGCTATTGTGCATGCCACCTACAAGATGATGAAAGAAGATGGAGATTATGATCTGTGCGAGGCAATGAGAAGTCAATTGATGCTGAATTTATAATTAATGAAGAAAGACAATAGTCAGAAGTTTAAATATGGACAACTGTTGATCGGTTTATTTTTCTGCTTTCAGAATTTTATTCTAGGAATTGGTGATTTACTATGGTCTAAGGATACACCGGTTACAACCCAAATTAAGAATAGCATAAAGGTCGTGAAGAACACATTTCTAGTTGCAATGAACATGTATTTTAATGAGTTTCAAAAGAAAATGAGCATGAGATTAAGGTTATCTGATGAAGTGGTGAAACACTTTGAAAAAGACATCTGTTTCATTGTGACCACTGATTTTTGTCTTATGGAGGCTGTTGAGCTGAGAGAAGAAGAAATGGAGGAAATGAGCTGTGAAGTCAATTATGACTTACTGATCGGTTATGCCAACAAATTCTTGGCATCACTTAAGGATTCTAAGAAGAAAAGACTGGGCACTTAACAAGAAAGGATTGCACCTACTCAACCTAGTAGTGTGAAAGAGAAAAAGAAGAAAGAAGATCAAGGAGCTTCTGCATCTACCAGTACAAGAGTAACAAGGAGTGTTCAAAACAAGAAGGAACCGATCCCTAAGGTATATGCAGAGAAGCCTACTGTCATGAGGAAGAGAGGCATACATCTCATCCTTCAAGCAAAATATCAGGGAATTGAGTCTGAAGAAGAGAAGAAGAAGCTAAAGGCAACCAGAAAGAAATCTAAATCTGTAGGGGAAATCCCTAAGCAAAATATTTCTACTGATGTTACATCTTGGAAGCCAGCGAGTCATTTTGAGAGGACTCTGAAGCTGTTAAAGAGAAAGCAATTTAGTAATGTAAAAGAACATTTTGATTCTTTTGATGAAGATCAGAAACAAGAAGTGGTAGAAGAGGTAATCAATTACCTGTGTCATAATAACTGGTTACCACATGAGATTCACAAGGAAATCTCTGATTCTTTGATTTTAATTCTTGAAAATAAATTGAAGTTGATTGTAGAGAAGGATCATGAGATTATTGAGAGAATTTTTGTTCAATATTTTCCCGAGTTGTCTCAAGAAGAACTATTAGTAATGCTTGCTTAATACAAAGGACAATTTAACTCAAGATTGAGGAGAATGAAACTATTGGTAAGAATAATTCAGGAAGTTGAAGAAGATACTCATCGGGCAGAAAAAGCCATTCAAGGAATGAATGCGCAATTGAAGTACTATAAAAATATGTCTGATAAGACTAAGACTAGAGCTCAATCAGAGTTGGACATCGAAGACATTATTCAACTAGATGTAGTCTACCTTGTCAAGAACAAGGTTGACACAAGCTCTCCACCTGTCATATTCATTGTGGATGATACTGAAGAAATTCAAGATACTATTGACACAACTGGTAATGTCATTGAACTAGTTAAGGAAACATAACAACAACTGGATATTGTTGAGAAACAAATAGCATAAGAAGCACCAGTTACTGAATCAAGTGTGGATATTCAACCACCACCGATAAAGGATCATAATGTTGAAAGTTAACTACCAAAAATCACTACAACTACATAGGAGGAACAAACATAGACAAAAAAAGAGAAACCAAAGAAAAAGGATGAAGAGAAGAAGGCATAAGAGAAAAAGGATGAAGAGGAGAAAGCAAAGAAGAAGGAGAAAACAATAACTGATGATTATGATAACACAATCAGCATAAAAGATCCTATTGATATGGACAATTTTGGTGTGTTTGAACTGATGGAGATTGCTACTGTTATGCAATCTCGAGCTCAAAAGAAAAGGTTGAAAGAGCAGAGAAAAGAAGCAGAAACTATTCAAACTGCTGTTGACATTTTGACAAGTCTCCTACCAGAGACTGATACTGGTAATTTGTCTACCCCTATAGCCAAGCTTGGACAGTTGGTTTTTGATGCTACTGACCAACTGAAATCACTTGAAGAGGTAGCACATGCCTTAGCTGAAAAAGATTACATGAAGAAGAGGGGAGAGCAACTAATTTCAGTAATTGATAAAGGCAAGATTGCTTTATCAGTGAATAAAGATCTTTTGAGTAAAGGTATTGAAACTGGAGGTAAATTTTTGGCTAATATATCTAAAGTTTCATTTTTCTATTATGATTTGAATAAAAAGCGAGAAGATACAGAAAAGGAACTGGAGAGGATAAGTGATGCTTATATTCCAGTACGAGATTCAACTTTAAATTTTGGCAAATCAGTTGATGCTTTGCAACATCTGTTAGATGTTTATGATTTTGAATAGGTTAAGTGAATCAGATCCTTGAAAGAACTGAAGAACTAATTGATTTTGAAAAGTTGAAATTATACAGAGGGCATACAAGGATTCAGATGTGGTTTTAGCAACCCCGGAGATGAGCACAATGGATGCCATGGAAGAATTTGTTGCACAAATTTTCACAAATGTTGAGATCACTGAAACATTGTTAGAAACATGGGATACTGATCTTAAACAGATGAAGATTCATTTCAGTGACATTTTCTTAAGAATTGCATTGTACACACCTCAAACACTTATATATATATATATGCAATTTTTGATGACAAATTTTGATGTAATATATGTATTTTACTTTTCAATTTGGCATTGTTGTCAAAGGGGGAGTAGAATTAGCTTTAAAGGTCAAAATTTTTTATGTACTGTTAAGGGGGAGTTTTTACATTTTTGTAAGCACACTTAGTTGACAAAAGACATTTTTCTAAGTGTTGCCATCAATGCCAAAGGGGGAAATTGTTGGCATGATGATGATTTTTGTATTGTATGACTTTGTGTTGTCATTGATGGTACACATATATTTTGATTGTCTTAGTTAGGTCAAACTGATATCATATGTATAGAGAAGTCTAACCGATGTGAAGGTCTCTAACCGGTATATGTAGACAACCGGTATATATAGTTGTAGACGTATAAAAATGACCATATTCCTAAATGAATATTTTATGTTCATTTCTCTATTTAATTAAATCCAATTTAATTAAATCACCCACATTCCTCTATTTAAATTAAGTAAATTACTCAATTTATTTAAATTAAATTCACTAGGCCTCTTTTGCCATTTAATGAATAAATCATTTTATTCAATTAAATCCCTTCTATCCACTTTTAATTAAATTCAAATTTAATTAAATAGTCTACCCTAAATTAAATAAATCTAATTTATTTGATTTCCCCAAATTGCAACCAAAATTAAATAAAATTCATTTTATTCAATTAAATCCTATTATCCCTTCATCCACTTGCAAAATCCTACATCTCCCACTTGCTTCCTAAACCCTATTCCTAACCCCTTCTAGACTCTTCTAATCACTTCTAAATTAACCTAACCCATTTCCTAAACTTTTTCACATCCCTAAACAAAGGGAAGTCACTTCTCAAACCCTCAAAGTCTTTGAAAACCCTTAAAGGCTTCAACCACTTAACTTTGAAAGTCTCCCAAACCATTAATGGTTAACTCAACCCTCTAGCATGATTAAAGAATTTCCCTAAACTCAACCTCCATGTAACCCAAGGGTTTCATCAAACATTTATTGCTTTGACCATGGTTATCCTTAATCTTTTGCACAAGAGTTTATCCTTTGGGTAAAACCTTTATCCAATGGGTAATCCTAACTTAACCATAACCCTTACCCCCTAAGATAACTATGAGGTCTTCTCAAGCATTTAATGCTTCCTACCTCTCTTCTCAACCCAGTCTTATATTGACATTTGTCACCATTTCATTGGTGCAAATTGTAAACATGGATTCCCAACTTTCAAACTCAACCCTTGATTAACTCTTTCAATCTTGACCATCCATTACCCTGTTTTTGCTATAAATAGAGCTCTCATTCCTCCATTTTGGGAGAGTCTTTATCATCACACTTATACTAAAATCCATCAAAGCTTTAATATATCATTTGTGCTCATCATTTAGCCTCTCTTTTCAATAGGAATTAATCTAAATATACATGTTTAGATTATTTTCCTTATCATTTAGCTTAATCATAGACTAATATAGCATGCTAGGATAGTCTTGTTACTAATCTTGTCATCTTATAACTAGTTTATTGCATTTAAAGGATCATGTATAACTTAGGATGCATTTCATCTTAAAATCAACAAAAGCATCCCTCATTCTTGCATTTGTCATCCCTAAACTACTTTGCTCAGTGATCTGAGAGCAAAGACATTGGGTTGAGGGACCTTGTGAGATAGAGAACCATGGAACCAACCTTGGGAAGTTGAGCCATACTTCATGATTCCATAGCTTGCACCAAGAAGTCCTGTGGGTGTGTGAGCATGGCTCGTTAGGCTTCATTTTTCACATATTGAGTTCTATCGACCCGCTTTTCTTGCATACAACAGTCAAGACAATTGATTTTGGTCAATTCCACTGTCACCAGTTTCGAGATGCAGCAAAGAGCAACAAGGAGGCACGTGGAGACAATCGATATATTATTGGAAGTGGTTAACACTCAACTGGTATTGGTGTTCCAACTAGTTTCACAGATTGTGTGATGAGTTATCACCTATCATGATGTGTTATCTCTAACCGACATTTTTGGTGGTGATTTGTGATGTGTTATGAAAGATTGTCTAGATTCATTGAACGTAGGAAATTGTGTTAAGGTTCTTGAGCTGACATAAAATCTAATGTCTATAAAAATACACTACGATGAGTTATTTTTGATATGCAAGATACAAGTGATGTTATGAGTTAGAGTTGATGCGATTTATTGAAGGAGTTGTAGAGTATGTTGGTGTTGTAGTATTGAGTGAGCAGAAAAGGATCTATACAAGCAAAATGTGCTATTCCTAGATCATACCACCTATTGTTTTCTAATCACTACAACAGTTAAAACCCCTAATCGGCTAAGCTCTAACAAGCTTCATTGTAGAAATCCTCTAACAAGGTGATTCATTAACTTGGATCTAAATCCTCCAATAAGGTTACCTTTAACCAGGTATAGCTCCTAACAGGGCTTTGAGATCTTTAACAGGATTCGCTCCTAACAGAGCACTTTGTAGACCTTAACCAGTCAGTTACCTATTTCTGCAGATAGTTAACTTGTAAGTCCCATTTCACCGTGGTTTTTCCCAATTGGGTTTTCCATGTATAAACACTTGTGTTATGGTGAATTTCTTACTTGTTGTGAATGCTTTTATAACACTTTGGATTGCATGAAAGTCTTAAGTAAACTGGTTAATTGTTTTTATCGGTCTGGGATTAAAGTGTTATTGTTTTTGCTATCACTGATTCACCCCCCCCTCTCAGTGCTTTATAAGTATATCAGACTACTTCCGCACAAAATGTTAATCCTACACATGTTAGTGATGGGGGAAATCCCGTTAATAAATATTCTTACATACCTCCTTCCGTGAGACTTTCATTTAAATCCCAATCATCTCCCATACCCATATATCATATAGTTCCACCTTAATCTAAACTTTCACATACATATAACAATGTTACTCCTCCTTCACAATCCATATGTCCAATTTCAATCCATCCACTAAAGAAACTATTAATAACCTTGCCCAAATGGCTACATCCCTACAACAACAATTGGCTTCCATTACCCAATCCAAGTCTAATGTGCACACATCAGATGTAGTGAGACCATTATCCTATGACACTGTCTGTGTTGTCACTCCTACATACATGGATGTCCCTTAATTGGATTTGTATAGTGGAAAAGTTGATCCCTTGACTCATGAAAATATTTCAAACTTTCTGTAGTGTTTTTGGTCATGACCAAAGACTTATGGCTAAATTGTTTACTTGAACCTTTAGGGCTAAAGCTTTGCAATAGTATTGTTTTTTGTCTCTTTATTGTATCACATCATTTCAACAATTAGCTAATGCTTTCATTCAACAATTTCACAATAATATTGGTCCTAAAATTACTTTGATTGATTTGATTCATTGTAAGCAAGGAGTGAAAGAGAAAGTGATTGATTTTATTGGTATATATAAACATTTGTATTCTCAAATTGCTTATCCTATGCCTGATCAAGATGTTCAAATAATTTTTATTGCTGATTTACAAAAAGATATTAGAGATAAGCTTGTGTTTTATGAGTTTACTTCCTTTATGTAATTGTGTGTAGTGATTCATAATTATCAACTTCAAGTGAGTCAATTTTAATCATCTCCTTCAATGACTTCGGTTGATAAGAATGAGAGTGTTCAACAATATTTTGCAAAGTTTAAACCAAACAAATGATACATCAAGATAAATGACAACATGAATGCAAAAGTGGTAGCCACGACATTAGGTATGACCCCTTTATCTAAATACTTCAGAAGATAATTTACACCTCTTTCTGTGTCTTTTCATAGTATAATGTCAAGATTGATAAATACCAATGTGTTGAAACTTCCTCCCATCAAGCCAATTGATACCTCCAAACCTTCGCCATCTTATCATGATCGCAAAGCTTTTTGCCAATATCACTATCAACCTGGTCATGATGATGAGAAGTGTTATACTTTAAGGAGTAATATTCAAGAATTCATTGATAATAATACTATATTAATAGCTAGTGTGAATGCCAAAGGAAACAAATCCGTAGCTCCTCCTAATCAAAATCTCCAAATCTTCACCAATCCTTTGCCTTCTGACTCCTACTAATGTTGTTGAGTTTGAATCTCTTGTCTTTTCTCTTGATGACCTTGGTGTTGAGTCTAATAATGTTGTGAATCTTGTTGACAAACCTACACCTCCTAAGGACCTATGCATTACCTTTGATCACAATGAGACTATTGTTGCACTTGATCGCCCACTATATCACTGCAAAGATCAAAGACAACCTCTCATGAGGTGTTCTCACTGATCAAATATGTATGGTGAATGTGATAACTAAAGAATATCTTTAAATTTGACAATTGCATCAAGTAACGTAAGATAAATCTGATATTATGGTCAAGGTGTATGATGGTTTCTCTTTCCCTATTATTGGTTCTATTACACTCCCCATTGAGGTTGGTACTAAGTTCTTAGATATGAATTTTTCTATCATTCCTTCATCGGATCCATTTCATATGAAGTTGGGATATCCTTGGTTCTCTTCCATGAAAGTGATCCCTTCTACCATTCATAAATGTTTAAAATTCCGTCATAATGACACTATCATAACAATTTATCATAGCATGCACCAACCCATAACAAAGTATGAAAATTTCACCCTTGATTACTTTTGGCCTAAACAACTTTACCATCTTAAGCCCAAAGTGATGCTCTCTTTATATCTTATCAAAACTAGAAGATTCAGATGATCTTATCTTTGAGTAAGCCTAGAGAACCTAGGCCTATTCCTCCTCCTCATGATGGACCTGGTATCCTTCCCACACCTTTTATTCCTCCCATATATGTTGCAATCCCACCTCCTATGTCTTACAAAGGAAATAACTTGGCATATCCTATTTATCAACCTAGAAGACCTCCCTTTCCTCCTCCTCTAAAGGAAGAAAAGCAACCTATGCTCATTGATCCTCAACCTTCACAACCCTTAGCTAAAACTAAAAGAAACCATTGTGCGAGAGAATACCGACGAACGATGTCATGCCAAGGCTCATTAACTTACTTCTTAAAATATTTTCCTTCTAGAAGAAACCAAATGTTGACTTAGTTCCATTTACCTAACCTTCACCTAACCCTAGGGAGGCAGTCAAACCTAAATCACCAAGATTAAAAATGCTTAAGAAAAATGATGGTTCATGCTCTTTTTGTGTGATATATCGCATTTTTATTAATCTAGATGATAAAATGGATGATGATGTTTTTCATACTAATAATATTGATACTAATGATTCATATGATATGTATGAGCTTGTTGATGTTAATAATAATATATCTTCACATTTTTCAAAAGCATTAACCCTAGCTCTTAGTGACAAACAAAGTGACTCATCATTAGCATATGGTCCTTGTTTGGAACTTGCACTAGCTCCATCTACCATGATCAAAGTTGCTCCTCTTGCATCTTTTCCACCTTCCCAAAATAATGTTAAAACAAGATTGGGAGGCTGATGATTTGCTTGATTAGCTTCATTCGTTTTGTAGATTCTGTCTTCTCTCTTTCTTGTTCGTAATGTGTTTCCCTCGTGATGTGTTTTTGTGTTTTGTTAGGTTCTCTTTAGATGACCCTTGTTACCCCATTGGTGCAAGACAATAAAGAGGTTGAATATATTGCGACATTCTTCTATTTGTTGTCCCTTGTGTTGTCTACTTGGGGATGGTGCAAAGCATTGAGATCTCTTTTGGTCTCTTCCATGTTGACTCAAAAATACACATGTTCCCTTCTTCCAATGTTCCTATGGTTCCATTATCTTTGGGGGATGAGGTCAATTCAATACAAATATTCATGATATAAATTATCTATCATAAGAGTATATTGACCTAAGAGTTGGTGAACCCATTATGTATTTTGTGACCATTATCCTTTGATTTTTCCTTTCTTAGGGGCATCTCATTGTGGTAACGTGCTTGTCTTTTGGATGTATGCTACCTTAAAGCAATTTCTCCTGATAAGGCGTATGGAATCACTTTAATGTGGGGGTGTAGACACATAAAATTAATTAAATTAATATTTAATTAATTTAAGCCTTTCTGCATAATTAATTAATTAAATTATGTTTATCCTTATTCCTCTTAAAATTAATTAAATGAAATTTAATTAATTTTATCACTATAGTCTTATAATTAATTTATCAAAATTAATCATTCCCCATTCTTCCAAAGTCATCTCAATCATTAATTCTTCTAAATTCCTCTTAGCTAATTAATTTTGATTAATTAACTTAAGTCACGTGATTCCTACAAATCACTTCTTCTAATCCTCAGTTAGTCTAATTAATTCTTCTAGAAGCTTGATTATTATTATTCCTCAATTTTATATTCCTCTACTCATTATCTCTCCTCATGTCACATCCTCCTAGATTTCCCACTTGCACTCTAATCCCTCATTAACCCACCTAATCAAAATCCTTAATCATTTGCACATCCCTAATCAAGTTGATCCTTTCAAATAAATTTAAATTCTTTGAATCTCCCTATGCATCCTCTTCCCAAGGAATTTTTAATTCCTTTATCCATTTAGTCTTCCCACACATCCTCTTATTTTGGAATTTTTAATTCCTCCTCCCTCCCCCAAGGAATTTTTATATTCCTTTTTCTCTTCCCAATGTACTTGAGAGATCTTCCCCATGAAACTTGGGAGGTGTAGAGACAAGAAATGCCTTTGTGGCATATCTCTTGAATCCCACACCTTGCCCTCTCAATCCATGTGGGCCCTCTCAGATCGATCTCAACCCTTCATCCCAAAATCAATCTTGGCCCTTCATTTTGGCCACCTCCAATCTATAAATTGGAGTCTCCTCTCCTCACAAATCATCCACTTTTCATACATTCTTATCCTATCCATTTCATCCCTTGATCCACTTCCATCATATTCTCATGTTGTCTATTTGAGGATGAAAATACTCCATCATGCCCTCATAATGCCCAAATCATCCCACACTTAGCCATTATCATCCAATCCATCCCTCTATCAAGCATTATCCAATCTTGTTGTAGTGGAGAGCGATCTACATATCATCCATCAAAGGAGAAAATCAAGTGTTGCACATGGGCGCCTCTACTTCATGAAGCTCAATCCAAGGAACAAGTGAAGAATCGTGAAGGTATAATGGTGTTTATTGAGTTTATTTGAATATTTTATACATATTTGTATTCAAAATAACCTTATATCTTCATGATAGTTTTCTCTTAGTTCATTCTGGCACGTCTAGTGGGACCCATGTCCCTATTCCTAACATTTTTGTGAAATTTTAGTGTTTTTAGCTCACAATTTTCTACTTTAACATGTTGATCTGCACAATAGCGCGTCCGCCATCAAACAACGCGAGAGATTTGAAATTTAAATTTTCTAACCACCATTTTGCATGTTTTTGGTCAATCAACACGTGTGTAGGCGTCAAAATGCACGCGCTTAGTGAAAAAATCCTCCTGCCTAATTTTTTTTGAATTTTTCATTAAAAATTGTGAATCAGTGCTTGCACACACAAATCAACATGTGCGCTTGTGAATCAATGCATGCACTTAGTGAAAAAAAAAGCTTTCATAAAATAGGCATAACTTTTTGCTCATGTGTTGGATTTTAAAAATTCAAAATATGTTGGAAAGGGGACTCAGAGATATAAAATGGGTTGTCATTAGATTTTGCATAGCATTTAAAAAATATATTTTAAGATGTTAAAAGTCAACCCTTATTTTTGAACTTTAGATGCACATAATTTTAGCATATGAAATCGTTTTTTATCAAACTTTTTTTTGAAATTACTTAGAAAATCATAAGGAAATTGATTTCGCGATTTTTTTGGGCTAATCATATTATGTTTGCAACTTATTTTTTTCAAATGCCCAAGATCAATTATCATAAACTACTAATCAATGTTGTAGGTCGTTTTGTTGAAGAAAATCATGTTTTTCCACTAAAGTAGATTTCTTTTTCATGTCTTAGTTAGAAAACACATATTTTGGGGTTAAAAAGAACTTGTGTTTTTCATGTCTTATGCACTTGCACGTGTGTATGGTGGACCCACCGTTACGCTTAGTATCCTCTCCCCTTGCCTTCTTGGATCTTGGGTGTAAGAGAAAAGCGATTAACAACACCTATCTTTTTCTTTTTGTAGTGAGGGGTATTCTTGATGGGGATATGATCACCTCACAAGGGTATCTTGACTTGGGACATGTCGGGGATATCGACTCTCTTGGCACGATCTTGAGTAGGTTTTCCAAGCCACTATATAAATAGGCTGGCCAGATGACTGAGGTGCTGAGTGAATTCAACATATGTGGGAGCCTTCTCTACACCGATAAGATCACTTAGAGCCTTAAGTGACTTGCTCCAAGAATCAGTTGTTGTATTGGTGATCCCTCAAATTTACACTAAGAACCTTGTTTTAGTAGCCCAAAATCCCACATTCATAGTGCAGGGGATGCAGATCGTACCCCAAAGTTACCTCTCATGTACCCACTCAAGATGAGATAGGAATTCCCCATGTAATAGATCCTCGAATCTTTGGGGTAAGAGAATCTGGTATGCCAGAGAAGTGAGTGCACTGTAAGAGGGAGTCAGTGCTACCAGAATCTCTATCTGTCCACTTGTTTGAGGTATTGCTTGTGTGAGAGGCCTATTGAATGGTTTCCATCTTCCAGCCTAAGTTGTATGTCTAATGCGTGTCTTCATCTTTTACAAAACCAGTAAAATTTTGTTTGGGCTAACCTATCCCCCCTTCACTTTCATGCTTGTCATAAAGCGTTTCTTTAGCCAATGTGCTTGTTATTGTTTTTTTTCTCTTTCCAAGAGTAGATAACATCCAAAACATTCCCAAATTTGACCAAACCCTTCAATTTTCATTTTGTCACTATCAAACCCCTATTTCATCATCTTTGTTCAAGTCAAATCCCCAATCCATTTTCATCCATCCAAGCAATCACCAATCCCCAACTAATATCTCTATCTAGTCTCGGGTAACCTTCCCACTTTTTTACATGTCATCAATTCATTCTTCCATGATCATTTTCATTCCATCCTCAAGGACTTAGCACATCAACTTAATCAATCATAACCAATCCAATCAATCAAATTATCCAATGAATTAATCAATCAATCGAGCTCATCCTAAGGTTGGCACTTTGTGAAAGTTTAATTTAGACCTTTATCTTTTATCAATCAATCAATTAGCTTTTTTTCTTGGGAAAGAATCTCCCCTAAGTACCTTTTCTTAATCATTTTGGGTTGATCAAAACCTTAATCCTTTTACCCTCTTTTTTGTAGGAATGTAAGACTACCCTAAGTAGAAGAAGGTTTGATCGATTGCAAAGGTCTAAATTTTACCTAGCTTTTTTGTCACCTTGCTTGTAGTCCACATCATCAATTCCTGTCTAAGTCCTAATCTAGGGACTAAGGTGTCATCCTAATGCAAATAAATCTTCTACTAATCCAAGGACCGATCTAATCCAATCAAATCAAGTCCAATCAAATCAAGTCCAATCCAATCCAATCCAATCCAATCCAATCCAATCAAATCAAACCCAATCCAATCCAATCCAATCCAATCCAATCCAATCCAAGAAAATAAAATTGAATCCAATTAATCCTCAATCCAATTTGAATTTGCTGTCCTAATCCTCATCTTCATCTAGAATCATCTCATCATTTTTCTCAATCAAGTCTATCCATCCAATTCCAAATTTTCTTCCCATTATCATCATCTTGAGGTTACCCTTGCATTGTCAAAAGAAAAAGTTGGCTACCCAAAATCCACATTCAAGGATCATGGATTGGTTTGAAGGAATCATTATTAAAGTTCAAGGATCACCCTATCAACCATGCCCATCAAGTCTCCTATCCCAATCCACTCATCAAGTCAATCCCAATTCATCTCACATCTCTTATCCTTCCTCTACCTTTGACAAGGGAAATCTATCTCATTTCCCATCCATTTCTTCATATTATCCTCCACCCACATACCCCTCCCACCCAACATCCATACCTCCATCTTCTCCCCTAATCCATAATCCCAACCCTCCATCTAATACCAAACCTCCACATAATCCTTATCCTCTAAAATCCACATCATCCCCATCCTCCAAGTCCTTTCTTCATAATTTTATCCAAGAAATACTAGCAAAGGAGACAAAATCCCCACCTCAAAACAAAGTCTCCCAATCTCCCCAAGTCCTCCATCCACCTCCATCCCCTCCACATAAAGACATCCCTCCATCCCCTAACCTTCATGTTACCACCATCCCCCCACCTACCCAAGTTGAAGAACCCACCCCCTCATCCATTAAACCGTCTCCCCAAATCCAAACATCTCAAGTTATTGTTCCAAAGCATGCTAGCATATATCCCTGTCCAGCTCAAGATCCAAACATCCCTCCATCTCATGATACTTCTCCATCTTAAAATCCATGTCTACCCTCCACTCCATCTCAAGAAAAAATAATCCCTCCATTGGATGATCCTCTTCCATATAAAGGTCCAATCATCCCTTCTACTCCACCACATGATCCCATCCCAAGTCAAGATCAAATTATTCCTTCCTCTCCATGTCATGATACCAATTCATCTCACGATCCTACTATTAATCCTAATCCCATACATGATCATAATACTCCACATGATCCTAGTACTCCACAAGGTCCCATTACCCCTATCCAAGCTATCCATGAATCCCATACCTATCAACTTGGTCTTCCACCTTCATCCACTCTAGTTTCCTCCAAGAGCTAAAATCCCTTCCACATCCCATACTACTCAAAATGGACTTGCATCTTGTTTCCAAAATAATAAGTATCCTATTGGAAAAAGAATTTGTCAAAAAATGAATTAACAAGGCAAAGGGTTAGGCCTTCATGAACAAGGCATATTGGAACCCCTTCAAGTCAAAGAAAATACAAGTTCATATGACCTTGGCTACAAATCTCATGTTCAAGATGTTGGTATATCTTCCATCCCTCCTAAATCTAAAATATCTTTATATAAATCAAAATCACACCATCCCCCATCTTCCACATCTAGTTTGCATCCTTATGTTCCAAAGCTAAACCCTTCATCCATTCTATCCATCTTGGGTCCTTACATACCTCCATCCATCACTCAATCACCTCAAATTATCCCTAAGAAAGATCAATACATTCACACATCCTTGAATTCCTTCCAATATTCTCCCTCCATCATCCCATTCATTAAATCTATAAGTCACCCATCCTCATGCACCCACACCATTGGTATTGGAAGCAATTTGCATGCCAAATCTAAAATGAATAGAGACAAAAATCCACAAAAATCCAAGGATCAACATGTCCCCTCAAAAAGACATGATCAAGAAAAGAAAAATATGATCCAAAAGAAAGAAAAATCTAAAAGGCCACAAAGGTCCAAAAATAAAAAATAAAAAACTATGTGGATTCCCAAGCTACTCATATAAGAAATGCACCTCAAAGTAAAATACAAGTTGGCATCCAAACTTGCTAATCCAAAATATCCCTCCCCTCATAAGTCCTCCAATCCTTCATCTAACAATCTGCCATCATCAAAATCCATTTTGGGCCCTTACATCATAAAATCCACTATCTTAACTCCATCACGCCCTTCATCTATTTTGGGTCCTTATGCCCCCAAAACTAAATTTGACCCTCCATATAATTAAAAACCTCCTCCTCTCCAACTCCACCACCCTTCAAGGTGTGTTCCAATGATGATCTTCCAAAAGTTTCTCAAAACCCCATCCATTATCCAACATCCATTTTTCATAATACCATTCCTTTAGTCCAAAGATTTACATAAATCCTTATCCCCTCCATATTTCATCCATTCCATATCCCCATCTATTTATACCAACATCTATGAGCATGCCTCCAATTTTATGATTCTATTATAGCACATCTTCAAGGGATACCATCAATGGAACTAGATGCTTGAGTCCTTCCTCTATCCTATCACACATCAACTATCCTCCAAATCCACTTATCCTCATCCTTATCCATCCAAGAAGTTAAAAAAAAAGAAAAAATAAATTAAAGAGAATAAATCCATCCAATGGTGAAAATCACATCTTGTAGCACCTTGGGTAAGTACCATGATGAAAACTTGGTAAACAAGCATCATGTGTAATCCCCTCATCCTCTTGCACTCTACACTTGGGGACAAGCTTCATCAATGCTATCCTACCATCCACATCTACCATATTACTCTATATCCTATCCATAATCCCATCTAAATCCATTATCCTTTCCTATCTTTGATCTTGACTATCCTATCCATATCCTCCATCTCATATCCCTCATCCTATCCAAATGCATACTCCATTCCTAACTTTGGTATTGATCATGTTAGAGGAAAAATAATGTATTCTTTGGAAAATGCAAGCCTTAATTACTCCTCCATCCATATCCCACACACACTATTCTTCCATCTCATACATCTTTATCCACCATTGCACTACCTTTAGTGGGGAATTTTTATCCTTTGCAACATAGTTCTCGTTGAAATGTGGCGACTAATCAACAAAGTATTGTACATTCAGCATGTATCCTTGTTGGGGTCTGGGGTCGGGCCGGGCCTCGGGGGTGGCATTCCCTGAGAAAAGTGGGGGTTCGGGGGCGGGAGCCCCCGAGAAATTTTTTTTTGGGTATTTTTTTGATGAAAACCGACATTGTAATAAAACCCTAAAAAGGTTGACTTTGTTTTTGCCCTAAAAATGCATGTTATAAGCAGCTGGGATGCTTAAGGCATTGTAAGGTTGATGTACTATTTTTGCTGGATAATAAGAAAGATTGGACGACTGTGTATGGTGGACGTAACCCATTTTGGGTGAACCACGTTAAATCTCTATGTTATCTGTGTCCTATTTTATTTCTTTATCTTTTATATTTAAATCTGCATATAATTGTTAGTTCATATTTGCTTCGGATCTGCTTGAAACCCTAATAGTTCTTGGATCCCCATTCCACCTATCTTTCATCCTTAAGTCCTCCATATCCTATCACTATCTCTCCATCTCCTATCCAAGCAATCACTTCCTCCATCCATCCTCTTACCAATCCTGGGTTCTCCCTTGTCATTGGTCCCCATCCATTTTCCCTATACCCACAATCCAATTCTATCATATCCAATCATGTTCACCATCTTGTCCAATCCAATCCTATCATATCCAATCATATTCCCCATCTCTTCCAATCAAATAAAATCATATTCTCCATCTCATCCCATCATATCATATCATATTCCCCACCCCATCCAATCCTATTCAGTCATTAATCCCCATCCCTTCTTATCCAATCCATTTATAATCCCCATCAAACTAAGCTTTCCCCATCACACTAAGATTTTCCCATCTATCTGAGATTATATTTACTTGTGCGTAATCCAAACACCTATCTATACTATGCTAATCAAATCCAGGAAGCAATCCTCTCATCTACAGACCCTGCACAACCAACTTGTCTTTTGTCATCCATCAATCTATCTGTACCCTACCCATCGGGATGCATCCTTCCCATGTTTGGAACCTTATCCAAATCCATCACCTGCCCATTGGGATGTATCCTTCCCATGTCTATCAGACTATCCAAATCTATGTCCTACTCTTGGCAAGATATATTAGTTGGCCATGTGCATGTTGTTTTCATGATTGAGATTTTCGCTTTGATTTTTATCTTGTGTCCCAGGACTATATTTGTTCATGGATGCCTTGATCATCCTATATCTTGATATGTCTTGGTTGGTGTATGATGGGGCATAGTTTTTATGGTATGGTGTGTTTGATGGTTTCTCTTGTATGATCCTACAGTCTCACATTTAAATCATCATCGATGTTTGTGAGCATGTGTGCATTGACATACCTATTATCTGAGAGTTTAGTCCATGCCTCAAATTTTCATTAACATCATGATTCCTATAATCAGTGGTGTAGATCATCCTTGGAAATATCAAAACTAGGTTTTCTCTCCACATCTACACAACAAGAAATCTCATCCACTTACTTCATTTTGTTCATTCATCTCATTTCATCCATTTATCTTGGAGAATCCAATTCATTCATTTCCTCTTCATCATCCTTACTCTCTTTACATCATCTCATCCTCAATCCTCTAGTCCTCTAATCCATTTCAAGAGCACACCCATGTTCTTAGAACCCACATGTCCTCTCAAGGGGGAATACCACTACCTCCTTGACATCCTTCCTCATCTCATTTGTGACTGGGGCATCATGCTACTAGTATTTATCCTTTCTATCCACTATGTTTTATTCTTCTTTGATATAACATCACTTCATGATGCTATATCAAAGAGGTGAAAATTTAGACACCTAAAATTAATTAAATTAAAATTTAATTAATTTAAGCCTTTCTAAATAATTAATTAATTTAATTATGTTTATCCTTATTCCTCTTAAAATTAATTAAATCAAATTTAATTAATTTTATCACTATAGTCCTATAATTAATTTATCAAAATTAATCATTCCCCATTCTTCTAAAGTCATCTCAATCATTAATTCTTCTATATTCCTCTTAGTTAATTAATTTTAATTAAATAGCTTAAGTCATGTGATTCCTACAAATCACTTCTTCTAAATCCTCACTTAGCCTAATTAATTTTTCTAGAAGCTTGATTATCATTATTCCTTAATTTTATATTCCTCCACTTATTTTCTCTCCTCATGTCACATCCTCCTAAATTTCCCACTTGCACTCTAATCCCTCATCAACCCACCTAATCAATCTCCTTTATCATTTGCACATCCCTAATCACCTTGATCCTTTCAAAGAAATTCAAGTTCTTTGAATCTCCCCATGCATCCTCTTCCCAAGGAAATTTTTTAATTCTTTTATCCATTTAGTCTACCCACACATCCTCTTATTTTGGAATGTTTAATTCCTCCTTCCTCCCCCGAAGGAATTTTTATATTCCTTTTTATCTTCCCAATGTAATTGGGAGATCTTCCCCATGAACCTTGGGAGGTGCGAAGACAAGAAATGCCTTTGTGGCATATCTCTTGAATCCCACACCTTGTCCTCTCAATCCATGTGCTCCCTCTCAGATCGATCTCAACCCTTCATCCTAAAATCAATCTTGGCCCTTCATTTTGGCCTCCTCCAATATATAAATTAGAGTCTCCTCTCCTCACAAATCATCAACTTTTAATACATTCTTATGCTGTCCATTTCATCCCTTGATCCACTTCCATCATATTCTCATGTTGTCCATTTGAGGATGAAAATACTCCATCATGCCCTCATAATGCCCAAATCATCCCACACTAAACCATTATCATCCAATCCATCCCTCTATCAAGCATTATCCAATCTTGTTGTAGTGGAGAGCAATCCAAATATCATCCATCAAAGGAGAAAATCAAGTGGTGCACGTGGGTGCCTCTACTTCATCAAGCTCAATCCAAGGAACAAGTGAATTTTTGTGAAGGTATAATGATGTTTATTGATTTTATTTGAATGTTTTATGCATATTTGTATTCAAACTAACCTTATATCTTCATGATAGTTTTCCCTTGGTTCAGGGGGCATACACTCTGCTCAATATTACCTTTTATGCACACAACATGACATGTTTCGATACTCATGTTACTTTATGAACTAAGCCTTTTTATTTGTAATTTACTATATTTATTTTGTATGACTCATAGTAAGAAAATATTACTTAGTAGTCATGTGCCCTCTCTCTTTCCTCTTTCTTATGATGTCCCTTTTATCTTGATATTGAAGTAGTAAGATCCTAAGGTCTTTGGGGGCTTAGTGTGTCTTGTCTCTTTGATGTCTTGATGAAAGTTTTCAATGTAGACTTTTGTACTTTACCATGAGTATTCTTACTCTCATACTTTCACTGAAGTGGGGGATAAATGTAGCATATTAAATTGTACTCGCCTACAATTTTTTTCTCACTTAGGTCTCACTTTGGCATTGCAGCTTTTAAGGAATGACTGAAGCACCGATTCTTCTCTCACCACCTATCAAACATAATTTTTCACTTTTTGCACTATCTCCCCTTGATCCTGGGGCCCTAATTTCTAGGACCATGGTCCCAACCTCCTAGTCCTCTCAAAAAGGGCCCATTTTGGGGCCTCATAACGGTCAGCTAATTTGGGTGGGGACCTAGATCCCATATCTGTTCATGTAAAAAATTCAATTTGTTTTTCATCTAGCAAGTATAAAAGGAGGTCTACCCCTCTCATTTTAAACCGTGACCGATCAATTAAGAAATTAAACTCTAGAAAATTTGAAGTGAGCAAGCAATTAGTCTTCTATTAGACATTGTAGAAGAAGTGAAGTCAAGATTTAAGCATTAGAGATGACATTCATGTTTTATGTTTTATGAAGAAAATCTACATGAAAGCATAATTCCTTTGTGGAGACAAACAAAAATTCATTAAAGGTATATTATTAGTGTTTCATTCATTCTTAGCCTTTCTCTCAAAAGGAAAGTATTTTACTGCAGCACTTCATTTACATTTTCAATTTGATTTCATGGTTAATTCCAAAACCAAGGTTTGGTCTAAGATAAACCCCTATTCCCAATAATTTCCCCCTCCTTTTGTGTGTGTAGGAAATAGGTACAAAGTTACGTTCAAGATGATTGATAGGATCACAAGGACAAACAATTTCAACTTTTGACGAAGAGAAACCCAAAGCACTAGGTCGAATTGGAGCATCACGATATTGAAAAAGCAGGCCGAACTTTTGGGAACAGATCCCAGACATCTTCTTCTACCCAAATCGAGGTTGGTGGTACAACATGTGAAGAGGGATAAAATATGAAAGGTTAGATTCAATGGTATTTGGTAAAAATCAAAATAAACATTCAAAATTAAAAGAAAACCATTTATACCTTGCTATTTATACCTTCTCCTTTGGATTGGGACTGATGAAGTGGAGGATGCACCCTTTTTCTCCACTTGTTTGGATTTACCCTTCTTGACAGATGTGGATTGTACTCCAAGATTGCACAACAATGAGGGATGGAGTGGATAATGAATTCTCAAAGGATAGATATGAATGCCATGGATGCTAAGTGAATATTTGACTATAGTGGTGATGCTCTTGATGGATTGCTAAAGCTATGTGGACAACATAAGATTTTATAAATTGGAGACGTGAAATGAAGGGGAGGACACCCCAATTTTTAGATTTGAATGGGGATGAATGGACGGTCAAGATTGAAGATGAATCAAGGTCAGAGATTGAAGGAGAGAGAGCACATGGATTGAGAGGACATGGTGTGGAGACCAAGCGATTTTCCATAAAGGCATTTCTTGTCTCCACATTCCACATTGTATATAGAGAAGATATCCCAAGTACATTGGGAAGACAAGAAGGAATTCAAAATTCCTTGGGGGATGAACAAGAGAATTAAAAATTCTCAAATAATGGAGTGCATGGGGAAAGGAAATGAGAAAATGAATTTAAAGTTCCTTGGGAAGATGAGAGACATGGGAGGGTGTGGGATTTTGAAATTCTTGAAATGATTGAATTAGGTGCATTTAAGGTCGGGAGGTGAAGAGGGCACAAGTGGACTAAGCCATTTATGGCTATTGGTTGACTTGGTGACAAATCATGGGGATTAGCCACTAGAAAATGATTTATGAGTTGATTAGGTGGGTTAATGAGAGATTAGGAGACAAGTGGCATTTGTAGGAGGATTTGACAAGAGGAGAGAGAATGAGTGGAGGAATTAAAAATTAGGAAATAATGTTAAGTAGGCTTCTAGAAGAATTAATTAGGCTAATGAAGAATTAGGGAAAGTGATTTGTAGGAATCAAATTGCTAAGTTAATTAATTGTCATTAATTAACTAAAAGAGGATTTAGAAGAATTAATTAATTTAAGAACCTTAGGAGAATAGGGATAATTAATTTATTGAATAAATTAATTATTTGGACTATAGTGACAGGATTAATTTAATTTAATTTAATTAATTTTGAGAAGAATAAAGGTAACACAATCAAATCAATTAATTGTGTAGCAAGGATAAAATTAATTAAATATTTAATTTAATTAATTTTGAAAGTCTACATTTTTCCCCTCTTTTACGCAACGAAAAAATGGGTGGTGGGTAAGAGACAAAAAAAGGATGCCCTAGCGTGAAGACATGGGTAATATTGGTGGTGGGTAAAAGACAAAAAAAATGATACCCTAGCATGAAGACGCGGGTGGCATATGCCCCATCGACAATTTAACTGAATTTTTTAAATTATTTTGGGAAAATTATCGAAAACAAGAAAATGATAGAAGGAACAAAGAAAAAATGGGAGATGAAAAAGAAAAAAAAGATGATGGTAGAAGAAAGTGAGTGAATTGATAGAAGGGCAATAAAAACAGGGCTATGGGGGGCCCTATATAAGCCACACGGATCCCAAGGAGAGGCCATTTTCACATACACATTTAGGATATTGGAGAGCACAAAGCCCTTGGAGAGAGATGGATCACATTCCTATACACGAGCACCGCACAGAGAGAGTCCAACAATACTAGAGACTAGAGCACTATGGCCCATCGGTAGGTACCTTGACCCCACTTCATGTTTTAGTAGGTTAGAGCATTTCTTTTAAGCAATAAATAGGCCAAAAGGTTAGTAGGGTAGAGGCATCGACTGCCGTATCAACATTTCGGTGAGGGTTCAATGTCTCTGCAGGTGAATAATGCCTGCGTAGGCATTGAAAGGGCTAAGGAAGGGGCCTCGATGCCAGTGCTTGTGGTCTAATGCAAGCATAGGTGCTGATTGGATTGGAAGGGGACAAAAGGGGTTGAAGACTGTGGTTCAACGTCTCCCCCTTGTAGTGCAATGTATGCGTCATGATTTTTATGCCTCCGCTCGAGGGGAAAGAACGTCTCTGCTAAGGAAGCAAATGTGAGAAAAATGAAGGGCAGGAGGAGTGGGAAAATGGGTTCGAGGGGCACATACGTACCCCAAAGAAGGCATATAATAGGAAATAGGGTAGAATAAGGTAGGGTAGGATATAATTATGAAGGTTAATGAAATGAATTGGCTAGATGCAGGTGGACGAGAGGCCACTTACATCGCAAGAGCACTGGCCTCTGACTATGAGGATATATAGACAACTCTGAGTGGACGAGAGGGAGATCCTGAGCACAGTGGGCTTAGGGTTCATCAGGAGATGGCCTAGGGTTAGGGCTCATATTGCTATGATGACTGTATTGGTGGAGCGGTGGGACAACATGACTTGCACTTTTCACCTTCCTACTAGAGAGGCCAGTATCACACTACTTGATGTATGGAGGATCTTGAAGATTCCCATCCAAGGCGTCATCCCCGAGTACAGGTTAGACGAAGCGGAGTACTATCTATGGCAGTTGTGTGAGTATGATGCATTGCTGATGTAGAGGACACAAATACACTTGGGCCGAGCTATGCAAATTTGACACATCCTATGACTGGTGTTGTTCATTTGTGATTTGATCAACGGGTTCTTGATGCCAAATTTGAGTGGACATGGATTTTTAGTGGGATCAAGCAGGTGTATATATTATATGATTAAGGATGCATAGGAGTATGCATGGGGTGTAGTTATGTTAGGCCATATCCATCATGATATGCAATTGTGTTTATACTAGGATCACCAAAATCTAGGTACAGGGGTCACATTGCTCCACATTTGGGCCTGGGAACACATTGCAATGATGCGACCAATAGGTCGCTAGGAGAGGAGGTGGTGGTTCCCATATGTTGACATATACATAGGCCTATTGCACTATCACCATTTGGGCGCCATATGGTTTTGGAGGCACACCTTTGATGAGATGATGTTCTTCTACTAGCACCCATACATGGACAATGAGTAGTGGCAGGGGGATTGGCAACTAGCATGGGCACACTCAGAGATGTAGTTGTTTGGAAAATTTGTATATATTATTTAGCATTATGCGCCACATCGGGTCATGCAACTGTTCGGGTTTGTGCAAAATTTGGTGGGATATGAGAGGATATACCTGCTGATCACTCAGGAGGTCAGGGTATGAGGATAGGTAGTTGGGCCACTAGAGGTTAGGATCAGCTGGGAGACTGCAAAGATGACTGTTTGGGATGAGTGATATCAGGAATGTGAGGATGTAGGGTGCATAACAATATATAGGCATTGGTGGGAGGCACACATGCCAGTTCGACTGAGCATTCTTGGAGTGCTGGAGCCAAATGAGTTAGGGAAATCAATTGATGAGGTAGTGGGTGGAGATGAGGATGGGCCAATGGATAGAGTAGTAGTAGGAGGGGGGAAAAGATGAGGAGGAGGAAGGAGAGGACAAGATGCATGGAGAGGGAGGGGGAGACAATAGCTATCTCATGATGAGGTACAACTGCCAGTAGCACAGATTAGACAGGTACCCAAGGAGGGAGAGGGTGGTGATGGACAGCCTATGGACATCACCGAGGTGCAAGGATAGGGGGAGGGGACTGGGCAGGGACAAGTATATGCAGGATGGGTCTCCCAGGTGGAGTATGACCCAGTTGTCCAAGAGAGGGATAGAGCTAGGGAGAGGGAGGGAAGACTAGAGGCCGAGCTATAGGCCAGGGATGCTAGTTGGGGGAGGATATGGAGTCTAGAGGAGGAGCTAGCAGTGGAGCGGGTGAGAGTAGTGAGTCTATAGTTTGAGGTAGAGCGGCTAACTAGGGAGACAAATGACCTGATGGAGAGCCTACAAGCGGCTCGAACAAAGATGGTAGCTTTGACGCAAGAGAGAGATGAGATCGACCAACTTATAGATGAGGCAAGGAGTGGGGAGGCCATCAACCAGATGAGGGAAGAGTTACAAAGTATGGATGAGGAGATGGCCACACTCTGTTCTTGAATCAATAGGGAAAAGGCGGATAGAGTTAGACAACAGGGTGAGCGAGATGTAACCCAACAACTACTGGAGGCAATAGGGTTTGTGCAGGTTTATGCAGAATTGACTAGCCAACAACGCATGGTAGAGAGTCTTAGTTGAGAGGCTACTTATTATAGGGGTTTATATCATGGGGTAGTGCTGACAGAGAAGAGGGCAACATCCTACGCATATATTACTTGATCCCATAGGACCCACGAGGAGTAGTCAGGAGGATCAGTGACGATGAGGCCACCTCGGGGCCATGGGGTAGGATCGTCTGGGGGAGCAAGTAGAGGAGGTGGGGATGAGGAGATAGAGTGTGGGATAACCCTTACCAGATTTATGTGACACTTGATTATTTTGACCCTTCAGGGAGGACATTATATTGTACTATGATTGACACATTGATTCATTTTTGATATATATGAGATGATTTTGACAACGTATACACATGTATGGACTTTATTATGGACTTTGATGGACTTTGATTATTATTTTATGATGTGATGGATCATGATGTTATGATTATGATTTTATGTTATGATGATGCATGTGATGGATATTATTTGACTTATTTGTGATACAAAATGGATGACTATATATATGCATATACTATTTATGATGTTACTAACATGTTTATGGATGTAGGATGCATGTGAATGATATGTCTATATGATGTGTATGTTTTGAATTTTTATGTGATGATAATACTTATGATATGTGATGCAAATGGATTTTCTATATGCATGTTATATGTTGTGATGTGAAAAATGCACCTAAATGAATGATAATGAAATGTGTCGGGTGATTAATGAAAACCCTTATTTAGCCACTAAAAAGATAATAAACCAAAACCCTCTTGCCATTTAATGAATTACATGACCATTGGCATAAGAATTAATGAGTGAGATCATGATGCATAGTGTGTTGATGAAGTTACCGAAAATGTGATTGTTTTCAAATGTTTTATGCTGAATAGTGTGATTATTAATAATTGCAGTAATAAAATGACATGCAATATTATTCATGTGAGATACTAATGTTTGAATGGACTTACATAAGTATTTATTATGAACCTAAAATGTGTGACTATGAACATGCATAACATGTACATTTTGATAGATAGTCAAGATTGTATGTACCACCTTGCATGTCTCAAATGCAATTAATGAACAATGCAACTAAGTGGATAATGCAATTAAATGAACACTGCACTAAATGATTATGATTATGAACAAAATGATTATGCAACTGAATGAATAATGCACCTAATGATTATGCAACTAAATGGATAATGCAATTAAATGAATAATGTACCTAATGATGGTAATGAGTTGTTTTTTGGAATGTGCCAACCATAGTACAACAACATAAGACTAGAAGAAATTAGGAAAGTGAATAAATTGAGGTCTCCAAAATGAATAGTGATAGGATGCAATGCAAATGATGAGATTGAGATGGAGGGATTTGTCGTGAAAAATGTGGAGAGAAAACCTAGTTTTGATTTTGCCAAGGATAGTCTACACCACTAATTATAGGAATTAGGATGTTATGAAAAAGCCAAGGCATGGATTGACTCTTAGAAAATAGGTATCCCTTGCACATAACCATGTAAACACAATATAGATGTAGATATAGGGCTGTAGGTTCATGCAAGAGAAACCATCAAACACGCCATACCACAAAGACAAGCCCCAATATACACCCATCCAAAACATACCGGGATATAAAATGATCTTGGTAGCTGTAGGTAGGAGTAGTTGTAGGACAAAATGATGTAAACCAAAGTAAACAAACTAAATCATACAAACAAAATGCACAAGGCCAATTGAAATCTCTTGCCAAGAGGAGGACTTAGGACTCGGAGTAAATTGCCAGACTTGGGAAGGATGCATCCCATTGGACATAATTGTTTGATAGGACTGTTTAGGCAATAGAGAAGAATACATGAACAAATTCATATGCAGATGTGATACTTAGTGCAAATATTTATTTAACCTCGTGGATGAGTATTTGGATGATGTGCAAGTCAAGAAGAAGCTCAAGCTCAGGAATCAGGGTTAAGATCAATTTACTAGGATGGAAGCTCAGTGTGATGGGATGAATCTCAATATGATAGGATAATCCATATTCATGACTTTGGAAAAGACTCATAATCTTAGGGACAGTGGAGCAATGAAGATAAAAATAACCTTTATATGCGTGAGTGAGATAGAGCAGGTTTACGTGGTAACATGTATTGAAGAATGAAGGAGACAACCAACTACAAGGGGTGTCATTGTTATGCAGATTTCTTAAGAGATTAGACGTTCCATGAGTGGGATGGGAATTTTTATGCGATGGCATGGATTGAAGAAATGGATAGGTCAAACAATTGCAAGCGAGCGAGGGGAATGGACAAGATTGCCTTTTTTGTAGAATGAAGGAGACAACCGGCTGCAAGCGAAGTAGGGGGGAATAATGGAAAGTCATCATGGGAGTTATCCTGCACAAATGGCCTTTTAAATAGGCTTGTACAATCCTCCTGATCGCTAGGGGGTGGTAATTGTTAGAATGTTTTGATACTGGGATTAAACTGAGAGGGGGGGGCTAATCATATTACTAACAATAACAACAATAAATTCAATTATAAACCTTAAACCAAAGCACAAATCAATGGAGAATATAACATGAAAGAACAACCCACATAACACCAATATTTTGACGTGGAAAACCCGGAAAGAGAAAAACCAAATTGGGAAAGCCTACCCACAATCAGATGAATACTCTGTAGTAGTATTGTGAATAACTACAATGGGGTCTACACATGCAGAAAGACCAATAGCCTAGAGCACACTGCTCATCACAAAGGGAAGTCTCACTTACTTACAAAATCATCGGACTACAATCCAAAAATAATGAACTGTGAAAGTAGCATCTACAAATGCCTGATATAGTTTCGGTTAAGCACTGATGTCTGCACTGCAATACAAAACCTTTCCAACCCTCTCCTAAATGATATAAATTTATTCACACATAATCTCTTCTATGATAATGCAGAATTAACCAATCATAACCATAGATCATCACAAATTACATGAATAAATCACCTATAAATATAGATCATCAACCTTGTTGATAAGGTCAACTAAACTCTAAACCCATAAACCCATAATTACAAAAATTACATCACACAATACCACCAGACCAATATTATGATTTATATTACATAATATGGACCTAAATCAAGTAACCAAACAATTAAATCCACCAGGAATTCCACTAAGACCAAAATCCAACACACTTCACTTGCCAGTAGAAACCCTCAATGAAAGTTTAACCGGATCCAAATAGGACCACCATTACAACACACCATCCAATGCAAAGTCATCAAACACTCATGATATGATCAAGAAGCACCAAAAAAATGATAGAAACTGATTCCATAAGCTGGACCCAAAAATGATTGATGAAGTCACCAAATAATGCATACTGGTAAAGCTAACCGGGAACACTAGAAGTCGTTAAAGCCAAAAACAAGATGAGAAAGCCAAGAACAAGCTGGTAAAGGCACAAGCCAACCGATAACCAAAAATACCAGAAGTGATAACCAAATCATGAAACCACCAGAATATAGAAAGCATATAACCATCAGAATAAGCATCCAAAACCGATTCCAGAGATCTGATCATACTGGATCAGAATCACAGCCAAAACCAAGATGATCACCAAGACTAACCGGGATAGATCCAACCAGGATACAGTGTTGACATAAATGACAACACTTAACCAAATACAACATATTACCAATAAGAATAACATCAACATATTCAATTTTTATTATGAAATATGAGGATCAGGTGCGTGGGTGGTGGGAGGGATATGCTATGAAGCAAAACTTAGTCGCAAACATTATCAAAACTACAAAACCACTGGGCATGGCGGGGTGGGGAAAACTTGAGTCTACCCAAATAGATGATGGATCTAGATTATTTATCCTGATGCCTGAAACTAGGTTTTCATCAAGTACTTGCCCATATTGCCACATATTGGTTTTCACTGATGGATGTATTGTTTTTTTCTTTACTTTTTCCATTTTTTTATTTTTTGTATTTTTCTTGATTTTTTGATTTTTTTAGTTTTTTGATTTTTGAAAACTTGGTGATCTCCGAGGACTAAGCATAAAACCTTTTCAGGTGCATGATGCTCATGGGATCATCCAAGGGTTCACCTTTGGGAGTAGCCAAATGTTACACACTTGATTCGTATTTCACCATGATCACATAGGGTCCGAGCCAATTAGGCTCAAACTTGCCTTTCTTTTTATGATCCTGTAGGTTTCTCTGATTCTCCATGAGCACAAGATCACTGATGTCGAACTCCTGGGTTTAGAACTTCTTGATGTAGCTCAACCGTAGGTGGTTCTGATATACCTAGAGGTGATTCAAGGCCTTGAGACACCTTTCATGCAACAATTCAATCTCTTGTAGCCTAGCAAATCTATACTCTTCGTTAGGGAGGATGTTCTGCAACAAGATTCTTATTGATGAGATCTCGATATCAATGGGAAGGACAACTTTAGAATTGAAGACTAGGGAGTATGAGGTGGCACCTGTGGGTGTGCAGATGCTTGTATGATAGGTCCAAAGGGTAGGATGGAGTTGCAAGTGCCAATCATGACCAACTTCATTGACTATCTTTTTGAGGATTTTGATGAGAGTTTTATTCAAAGCCTCGACTTGACCATTACCTTGCGAGTAGTATGGAGTGGAAAAGTGGTGTTGGATGGAGAATTTCTGGCATAGTTCTTTAATATCTTGATTTTTGAAGGGTCTTCTATTATCTGTGATGATTGCCTTAGGGATTCCATATCAACATATAAGGTAATCTAGGATGAACTTGGAAATTTGTTTGCTAGTTGTGAAGGTGAGTGGTATGGCTTCGATCCACTTGGTGGAGGTTATTATGAATTTATGACCATTGGAGGAGGCAGGTTGGATTTTCCCTATGAGATCAAGACCCCACTATGAGAAGGGCCAAGGCATGATGAATGACTGCAGATCTTGAGAAGGTGCATGAATTTTGTCTCCATGTTTTTGACAAGGAACACATTTGTTCACATAGTGATATGCATCTTGTTCCATGGTTGTCTAGTAGTATCCTATTCGCAAGATATTTTTAGCTAATGTAAGGCCACTTGAGTGTGCCCCAAAAATGCCTTCATGCACCTCACGTAGTGCTCAATCGACCTCCTATTTGTCTAAATACCTTGGGATGGTTCCATTGAAATGCCTTTGGAAGAGGGTGTCACCAAGGATAGTATATTGGGAAGATTGATAGATGAATGTCTGTTGTTGGGTTTTAGTAAGGTGGGGTGGGATGGTGTTGTCTCAGAGGTAGGCGTAGGTTTCTTGATACCAAGGAGATTGGGGACCAACAAGAACACACACCATTTCAGATTTAGGGAGGTCATATGTTAGGACCAAGAGTTTCTCGATCAATAATTCACACTTCTGACTATTTGCCCACATTTGTAAGAGGGAACTAATTATTTCAATGGCATCCACAACTCTATTTTTTTTTCTAGGAACTTGCTCAAACTTGATAATAGTGAAGTGCTGCTTGAGATCTTTGACCATACTATGGTAAGGGAGAAATTTGTCATCCTTAGTCTGATCCTCATCATTTACCTATTTAATGACAAGCTGTGAATCACCATAGACTTGTAGCTCATTGATCTTTCATTGTATGGAAAGGCGAAGTCTAATGATAAGGGTGTCATACTACGCAATATTGTTGGTGCATATAAAGGAGATCTTGTAGGACCTAGGAATGTAGTCTCCTTGAGGGGTTACCAACAAAATGCCTGCCCACGATCCATTTTGTATGCACAAACCATCAAAGTACAACTTCCATTTGGTGGATGTAGAGACAACCATGATGGCATCATCAGGGAAATCAACTATTAAGGGATGATATCCTGGAAGAGGGGCTTTGAGAAACTAATCAGATATAACCTATTCTTTTATGGCTTTTCAATCCACATATTCAATGTCAAATTCTCTCAAGAGAAAGACCCACTTGGTGGTGCGGCCTGTGAGGGCAGCCTTAGACAAAAAATACTTCAAAGGGTCAGTCTTGGCTATGAGCTTTGTCTTGTTATTGAGCATGTAATGCCACAATTTTTGTGTGCTAAGTAGTAGTGCAAGGCAAGCTCTTTCAATGGGAGTGTAGTTAAGGTCATACCCTACAAGGGTGCTACTAATGTAGTATATTGCATACTCTTTTCCATTCTCATCTGTTTGTGCCAATAATGCCCCCAATGCCACTGATGTTGCTGATATGTACAAGCAAAGCGACTACCCTAGAGTTGGTGGCATTAAGACTAGAGGAGAGGCCAAGTATTCCTTGAGTTTATCAAAAGCCTTCTGACATAGGAAATTCCACTTAAACTTGGTGTCTTTGCGAAGGAGGTGAGAAAAGGGATGGCACTTGTTTGCTAGTTGTGCAATGAACCTGTGGATGGACTGGAGCTTTCCTTGAAGACTGCGAAGCTACTTGAGTATCTTAGGGGGAGGCATTTCCATTATAGATTTTACCTTTATGGGATCTACTTTAATACCTCTACGAGAAACTATAAACCCTAAGAGTTTTCCAGATGTAACTCTAAAGACACACTTCTTGGGATTTAGATGCAACTTGTATTTCTTAAGTCTTTCAAAAATTTGCCTTAGGATGGGGAATTTTCCCTTATCTTGTTTTGGACTTACCTATAAGATCATCTACATAGTCCTCCATTATTTTGTGTAGGAGATCATGGAAAATTATTGTCATAGCTTGTTGGTAAGTAGCTCCTGCGTTCTTAAGGCTAAAGGGCATAACTTGGTAATAGAAGGTGCCCCATGGTGTTGTAAATGCCATTTTGTGCTTATCTTCTTCTACAATCTTGATTTTATTATACCCTAAAAAACCATCCATAAGTGATAACATTTCATGCCCCACTGTCAGGTCCACAATGATGTCTATGTTTGGTAATGGGAAATCATCTTTTGAACATGCTTTGTTCAAATCCCCAAAGTTTGTGCATATTCTAATGCCTCCAGTTGGATTGATGACAAGTACAATATTGGAAACCCATTCAGGATAATCTATGGGTTTAATGAAACCTACATCCAACATCTTCTATAATCCTTCTTTAGTCAATAGTGTTATTCGGGGATGCATCTTGTGTAACTTCTGTTTAACTAGTTCAACATCAGGTTTGACGACAAGATTGTGTACTACTAGTTCTGGATCAAGGCCTAACATATCTGTATAGGACTAGATGAAGTTGAATTGTATTTCCTTTAAAAATCTCATGAAATTCTATTTCTCTTGATCCGTTAACGATTTGGAAAGGAGCACATTCTTAGGGCTGTCTTCTATTCCCATGTTGATAGTGTCGGTTTCTTCAATTAGCAATGGCAATATTTTGAATGGAACCATGGTAGGTAAGTCAATTCCCCCCATCTTCTAATGCCTAATCTAGGTTTTCACTAGAAGATGCATCGTCAGAAAGGTTCTCACCAAGGGACTTTCTCTTTGTTTTCATTTTTGCGACTGATGGAGTTGACTTGACTTGACTACCAAAGTAAGCTTTTGGGTGAGCTGGATTCCATGAATAGTCGTGTGATTCTTGAGGTCTTTCATTTTAAGTAATTCTATAAGAGCATCATTGTTGCCACATACATCTAAAATAGGTGGTTCTTGTTGGTCATGGTCGATGAGTTCAGGATGAATTAGTTTGAGCTCATATGATGTGGAAGGGATAATGGGATTGATAGCATTTACATGGATATCTTTAAATATATCATCTTTGTACTCAAAAGTCATTTCATGGAACTTCTCTTCATTAGAGACTTTGAATTCACTAGGGGGATTTTATTGGACCCGAGTGATGGTGATCTTAGGCACATGTGAGTATCCCAAGCCCTTATTATACTTGTATGGAACCGGGGAGATGGGTGCTTTTCTGCCTTTTTCTTTGGGTCTGAGACCATGTCCTTTATAGCCCATATTTTCTACTATAGCGAAAGCCTTTGGATATAGCTATTTGGGAATTTTTTCCAGTTCTTCCTCCTCCTCTCGATATAGCCAAGAGGCGACATTGGTTTCCAGGCTCTCCCCATCAAGTGGGCCCCATTGTTGGAAGGTGCTTTCATTGCATTGGATAGTGGGTTTTTCTTGTTTCTTGATCTCTTTTGGCTTACCATGTGACTTAGGAGAGGGTGGGAGTTGGCCCACATAAAGAGCATTTTTTAGGGTATACTCTCCAAAACCATTATCAATGATTTTGACCTTGTTCTTAGGGGAAAATGAGGTGGATGCAATGCTGGATGGATCAAATGGAGGGAATGGAGTAGGTCTACTAAGATGAAAATAATAAGGATGCTTTCCTTCAAGAAATTTGCAATACTCAAAAGGTTGCGGGTCAACATAGATGGTGATTTCTCTACCACTGTATGAAAATTTTAAACATTGATGGTAGGTGGAAGGGACGACTTGAATGGAGTGGATCCAAGGATGACCAAGAAGAATGTTATAGGGGAGATCAAGGTCTAAAACTTGGCAAGTTGTATCCACTATAGCGGGGCCCACTTGAAGAGGCAAGGCGATTGTTACTTTGGAGACCCTCTTTGCATCATCATATGCTTTTATTACTATCTTGCCTGACGTGTCAACCAAGTCCTCAAAGATACCTAGTTGTTTAATTAACTTATATGTACATAGGTTCAAGCCAAATCTACTGTCTATGAGGACTCTCTTGATTTTATGTTTGTGTATAAGGGCTTCAATGTAGAGAGGCTTGTTATGAGATATGTCATCAGAAGGTGCATCATTGGATGTGAATACAAGATGGTGCTATGCAGAAAGGTTACCTATGAGGGCTTGTAATTGGGTAGCATTGATATTATCAGAGACATGAGACTTGAGAAGGGAATTATCTGGGATCTCCTTATGTACAGGCAAAGTCTTGAAGAGCTCAAGGATGGAAATCTGTGCAGGAGTCTTACCAAGATGATCAAGGATATCATATCGGCAGGTGGATGACATGGGGGGTTGAAGAGGAGGAGGAGGGGCTCCTGGAATAGTTACTCTTCCTCTACAGGTGGTGACATTGCAATCATTTTGATAGTTGGGAGGTGCGGCTCCTTGAATTACTATCTTTTCTTGGGAGGGGTGACTTGATGACTGAGGGGTAGGGGCCCCTTGGATGGTGATCCTAGGTCTTGTGGAAAGTGGATGTTCTACTCCTTTGATGGTGATGGTGTTGACAGAGGTATCGACAGGCTCTATGCGACCCACCATGGAGTCAAAGCCAGATATATAGTTGGTATAATCATAGTTGACCACATGAGATGATGATGCCTTGTCTTTGCCATGCTTAGGGAATGGGTTAGATTCAATGATAAATATAAAAAATATCATTCAAAATGCAATGAAAACCATTTATACCTTGCTATTTATACCTTATCCTTTGGATTGGGCTTGATGAAGTGGATGATGCGCTCTTTTCTCCACTTGTTTGGATTTTCCCGTCTTGATGAATGTTGATTGCTCTCCAAGATTGCACAACAATGAGGGATGGAGTGGATAATGAATTCTCAAAGGATAGATATGAATGCCATGGATGCTAAGTGAATATTTGACTATAGTGGTGATGCTCTTGATGGATTTCTAAAGCTATGTGGACAAAATAAGATTGCACAAATTGGAGATGCGAAATGAAGGGGAGGAGACCCTAATTTATAGATTTGAAGGGGGATGAATGGATGGTCAAGATTGAAGATGAATCAAGGGTGAATATTGAAGGAGAGGGAGAACATGGTGTGGAGTCCAAGAGATTTGACATAAAGGCATTTATTGTCTCCACACTCCACAATGTACATGGGGAAGATATCCCAAGTACATTGGGAAGACAAGAAGGAATTACAAATTCCTTAGGGGATGAACAAGAGAATTAAAAATTATCAAATAATGGAGTGTATGGGGAAATGAAATGAGAAAAGGAATTTTAAATTCCTTGGGAAGATGAGAGATATGGGAGAGTGTGAGATTTTGAAATTCTTGAAATTATTGAATTAGGTGCATTTAAGGTTGGGAGGTGAAGAGGGGACAAGTGGGCTTAGCCATTTATGACTATTGGTTGACTTGGTGGCTAATCACGGGGATTAGCCACTAGAAAATAATTAAGGAGGTGATTAGGTGGTTTAATGAGAGATTAGGAGACAAGTGGGATTTGTAGGAGGATTTGACAAGAGGAAAGAGAATGAGTGGATGAATTAAAAATTAGGAAATAATGTTAAGTAGGCTTCTAGAAGAATTAATTAGGCTAATGAAGAATTAGGGAAAGTGATTTGTTGGAATCACATTGCTAAGTTAATTAATTGTCATTAATTAACTAAAAGGGGATTTAGAAGAATTAATTAATTTAAGAACCTTAGGAGAATAGGGAATAATTAATTTATTGAATAAATTAATTATCTGGACTATATTGACAAGATTAATTAAATTAAATTTAATTAATTCTAAGAAGAATAAAGGTAACATAATCAAATCAATTAATTACCTAGCAAGGAAAATTAATTAAATATTTAATTTAATTAATTTTGGATGCCTATAACATGCATAGCTCATTATTTCCATAAGATTGCTTCAATAAATTCAAATCAGTTCAATTTAAGGAGGATAGAGCCCTATCAAACAAAGCTAGAATCAGATCAGAATCTTTGTCTATCAAGGCTAAATCTATTAGATACCACTCCTCTTTAATGTAATGGTTAATTAGGCTTATTAGTGGTTTTATTATCTTAATTTAACCCTTACCCTAAATTTCTCACTATTACATCATGATCCATGTTTTATGAAGACATCCTACATAAAACCCTAATTACTTTGTGTGAAGACAAACCAAACTTCATCAAGATAAACATTGTGGTTTTTAGCATTACATTTCAGATTTAGTATTTCCCTCAAAAGGAAAGTACTTTACTGTAGTTTTTCATTACATTTATCAATTCGATTTCATGGTTAATTCAATTCCATGGTTAGTTATAAGACGTGGATTCATTTTTTGTTTGGATGGTTCCATGAAAATTGAAGAAAATGGAAGTTATGTAATGAGGTTTCTAAACTTATATATGTGTGAGTTTGATTTATTTTATTTCGTACATAATCATGTGCCAATTTTAATTTTTTATGATTGCCACTATGTTTAATTGGTGACCATGTTCCAAGTTGAATGTTATATTGAAATCATGTGGCAATAGTCAAACTAGTTGCATAACTTAAATAATCCTTTTCATCCACCTTATATGAGACATTCCATGTATCTATTACACTCCTCAGTAGAGGGGAAATTAGATATTAGGCAGTAAACAGGTTGGTGAAATGCAAGGGGACGTGTAGTAAATGACCTTGGTCATGTGGCATTTAGAGGATGGTATAAAATTAATGTAACTCATCCTCTAGAGAGGGTGGTGGATTATTTTCACACCATACACACAATACAACTTGGACACCTGCCTTGCCACACCACTTCCCTTGGTTGAGGTGCACCTTGATCCGTCGACCCAAAAATGGGCCCCTTTTTTGACACCTTGGATCGATCATGTGATTAGCCATGTGTATCAGTGAATTGCTATTCATTATCATGTGTATACAACTATGTAACATCTTACATCTAAATTTTGTGATCTATATTATGTACAATGTCAATTCAATTACTAATTAAAGAAACATAATGCACAAATACAAATTAGTTATCAATGCAGAAGGAGACAATTAATTATATAAATCCATTCTTGGTTGGCCAACAACAAAGATACATGATTTTATAAAATCCTTTTTAGTATTGAACTATATTACATGCCTACAAGTCACCATGAATTGATAGACTGCAACATAGTTCACTACAAAAAGCACTTGTAAAACCTATGTCTGACCTATTTTCTAGTACCATTTTATGAGGGAGCAATCTTATTGCAAAGATGATTTTAGTGTTATATGTTGAATACTATGAACACTCCCTCTAATGAAGAATGCAACAAAGACAATAGATTCAATTGTAAAGCCTTTTAAATATTGAATTATGTTTTACATCTATAATTCATTTTGAATTGGTAGAATGCAACATAATCCAATACTAAAAGGGTTTTGAATACTTGCTTACTAATTTGATGCAGAAAAAATGCAAAAGCCACTTATTCTATTCATTTCATTCCATAAATACTACTGCTTGTTTTATAGGCACACACATACATATATGTATACCTATATCTTTAGTATCAATGTACAAGGAATAGGTTTTTCTACTCTAGATTTTGTGCATCTATATCTTGTGTATACATGTATGTACATCTGACATCTATATCTTGGATATGCATCATGGATATATATTGCAAATGTTGAGCATCTATATTATGTACAAATCAAATTTAACTATTGACCAAAGAAACGTAATGCATATTCATTTGTATACAATAACTTGTAGAAGGAGACAAAAAAATATATAAATTAGTACATGATTATCTCATACATCAATTAATGATATAAATCAGTGAATGATTATCTCATACATCTTATATGATTACAATTGAAAAATAAACAAAATTGTTGTATATAAATTCTAAATGTTGAGCATCTATATTATGTACAAAGTAGATTTAATTACTGATAAAAGAAACATAATGCAAATTCATTTATATACAATCACTTGCACAAGGAGACAAATAATTATATAAATCAGAAGATGATTATCTCATACATCAATAAATTATATAAATAAGTGAATGATTACAAAATACATCTTATATAATTACAACTTAAAATAAATAAAAGTATTGTATACATCACTTTGAGATTATTCATATTAGTGATATATAAATGATAAAAAAATGAATGAAACCATGGATTTCATAACCAACCAAATTAGGCATGCAATCTTGAACATACATGAAAGAAAGGGGGGGGGAAAGTGGGTGATGAAATGAAATATTAAATGGTTCTTCTATGTCTTTGAATGTTATCATGAAAGAAATATTCATACCTACACACACATATATGTGTGTGTCCATATATATATAGATGTATACACATACACATTGTGATGCCTGCCAAAGTATCCTAGAGAAAATAACTAAACTAACTAACAAATAGTGATAATTTTTTTTTAAACATCTACTAATGCAACATAGTATACTATCATTACCATATATGTATCAATCATAACATATCATGATTTCATAAACAACTTAAATATAACCATAATCATAGTAACATATATTGCAAGTAGAAATAACATCACAGTCATTTTCATCTCAAAACATACATATATTCGTTCATTCTTTCCCCTAGGGTATTCCAATGTCACTACTTACTAGCAACAACACATTAACACAACCATATCAAGAATTCATTAACATCCATTTCATTTAAGTTCTACTCAATTACTTTCTTCCTACCATGAGGTTATGAGTTACCAAATGCCTATCTACATAACCCCATTAACTTTTAAGTTCTTTTTAAAATACCAAATCAAATATTCTTAATTCCCATAACTTTCCATTTTTCATCTATCACAATATGATTTTACTAGAATACTTCCTTAAGAATAACTATTACACATTTCATCAAGATTACTATCCATGAACATATGTAAGATCATAACAACAAGTACTAATCTTATTTCCAATTAGGGTCTAATGCTACTAGACCAATTCAAGAACCATATGATAAAACAAGAATACACATACTCTAATCATTCAACTTCCTAATTGAACATAAGATCTCAATCTTAACATAACGAATATTCTTACAACATGAATCATACAATGAATACATCATCTTATTCCATTACAAGATCATAGTCTCTACATCATCATGTCCTATTACATAAGTATGCATGGTTCAAGTACATATTCTCTTCTACATTTACAATGTTATCATGATACAATATCTATCTCAATACATAGAAATCAGATCCACAAATATCCACATGATGAAGAATCATAGAATCCATATCCACACACACAACCATCTAATGAAGAAAATCCCAATGGAAGAAGGCATCAAACCACCTGACCATGTGGAACCAAATAGGAAATATCCCCCACACTAGGAGATGACATGGGGTTCCAAATCACACTCAAGACCTAGGCTGACCCCTAACAACCAAGGAACTGAACAAGAAATCCACAAGATTATAGCCATAACAATGAGTGAAATCACAACACAAGGCTAATCACAAATTAATAAAATCCCAAAGGCATAATCAACAATCAAGGCATAAGGATAATGGACATGTAGGGAAAGAGTTGTTAGACAATTCAAATAACCAAGAGACAACTGAGGGGGGGGAGGGTGAATCAGTTGTCATAGATTACCTGAACCATTAGCAATTTAAACTTTAATATCGAAACCCAAAACATTAATACTAGAATAACAGTTAAACCAATTAAGCATAAACAATAATCACAAAATAAATACCATCCACATAACACCAAGATTTGTACATGGAAAACCCGGTAAAGGGAAAAACCATGGTGGGAAGCCTACCCACAGTCAGATAATACTTCTGTAGTAAGTATGTGAATTATAATTGAGGGGCCTGTACTTGCAAGAAGGCCAACAACCTAGAGTGCACTTCTCATCACAAAAGGAGCCTCACTGAATACATAGAAATCCAAACTACAATCCAGAGAAGTGTTGAACTGCAAAAGATAACATCTCCTATGCCTGAGTACAGTTCCGGTTAAGCTCAATACTAGAGGACTAAATCCTCTTACATAAACCCAATTCAATCTCCAATGATCGACCAACCCCTTTGCCTAAATGATATTACATTATTCACACATTACATTCCTTGACCATGACCTCAAACATTAACCATGATGATCTACAATGAGATCTTACATCTATATATACAAACCATCAATCATAAACAATTAGGTCAGCTACCAGATAATAAACCAATTACATAATTACAAACCATGTTGGCCTTAAGACAAACAAATAATATCCAACACATAAGACATCCCAGAAACGCATCAAGAAGCCCAATCCACATGTTACATTAAAGTTGGTCCATAACCTAGATCAACCGGGACCCAGTATAGGTCCACACGCTACAACAATGATCTCCATCCACCAATTCTCGAACATGATTATCAACAACATCCTGAAAATCCACTAGAAGCTGCACCAACACCACTTATGCAATTCATCAAAGATCTCCACCGAAAGCTCTGTTGGTGAAACCCTCGCTGGAACCAGAAACTAAGCTTCTAAGCAAGCAGGATAGCATCCGATCACCAGACCAAAACCAATGGTCCAAATATGAACATGAGTATCATGAACAAGCCAATTCCATTACCAAACTATACCGGAGCCTACATGATCATGTTAGATCCAAGTTAACCAAAAACCACTCAACCTACCGAGACCAGAAGGGTGCCGGTAAAGCATCCAAGCAGCTAGTGTTGGCATCAATGACAAAAGATCAATGCAACACATAATCAATTCCACCAAATGGCCAACATGAGTATCATCACATGCTATCCTCACAAATAATGGGCCATGCCACACCTTGATAGACATGTGGAGCTAACTCAACCTTGGAGCCAATCAAGTGAGTTTAGCTTACCACTCCAATGGTCTTCCCAAGCTCATCCCGAGTCAATGCTCCAGGGATATGAGGTGGGGCACCAAAACAATATTCTTATCTTGATTAAGTGAGTTCCTAATTACTCAAATCCACTAATAAAATTATTATGGTTATTACTTGAAATTAAACATAAACTCTTCATGTGGTCCCATGACAAGTCTAGACCCTAAGCATCCTCTCTAGGAACCTCTTAGAGCTTATTTCTCATGACCCCAGTCCAACACATGCAAGAGGCCACTCTCCTTATCCATGGAAAAAGAAATTGGGGGTGAAACATGAATCAAAATAACATGATGAAGGCTCAACATAAAAATATATAGAATCATATTATCACAGATACAAAACTGATGCATAAAAATAATCATGATACCAACATATGAAGCAATCTGAGCCTTCACTATCAAAAGCATAGAAATAAACATAAGTGTAAAAATATTTCATTTTTCTCAAGCATAGACAAACACATCCTCAACAGTGAAGCATTATCCTCTCACTGGAGCATTCAAAATCAACCCCTCAACAACAAGGCAATTATCCTCTTGCTCGAGCAAAACAATGAATATGCACAAGCCTTAATGGTAAGGCACAAATCATCCTACTGGAACCCAAAAAAATCATGCAAGGATAAAAATAAAATCAAATACACCTCTTATAACATGAAATAAATTAGAATAAGCCTATGGTAAAAACCCAAAATACGAAAAAATGACTTCACAAGACCTAACTGACAAATCAGGCAACTCAAGGTAGAATGCATCAAAAACCTAGTTTAGCACATCTAGGAGACAATTTAGTACATATAGATCATTCTATAGCACATCCATGACATCTTTTAGCATTATGGTGCCATCTTTTAGCGTTTTGGGTTCAAAGAGAAAAAAATCAATGAAAACATACATTTTATGCGACGAAACTTACCCAAATTGCACATAGGCTTGCTAAATGAATAAATGACTCTCCCAGGAGGTGTGGGAGTACAAAATAATGCCTTGAAAACATAAAAATTGGATTCAAAAGTCACACAAATGGATTTTAACATCAAATCCCTGCACCTCCTTTATACAGACTTGCATAGAAAGACACCAAGTTTACACAAAAACTCATGGGGATGCAATATATCATAATGAGAGACAAAAAAATAGTACAAAAAATATTAAAGCCCAACAAGAATACAACAAAGGGAATATTTAAATTCAAAAAGACAATATGCAGAATAAACATCCTCAACAATACTCCATTTTCCAGATATTACACATATTTATATAAACATAATTCAATCTTTCCCAAACCAATATTGCAATTTTTTTAAACATTGAAATTTGTCTCCCATTCAATCTTTTAGCAAATGCAAAGAAGACAATCTTTTCAAATTAAAATGCAGAGAGAAATCAAAGCTCCAACTTGGAAATCACAACCAAGGTAAAAATTCAACTTGATGAAGAGAAAATAAAATCCCGTGAATCCAATCACGAAATCTTTAGATTCAATCAAAAAGTCTTCAACAATCAAAGCTTCAACCAAATCCAAACTCCATATGTAATCTAAATGCTCCCAGATGGTAACCCGACAACATTCCCAGGAAGCTCAATAAATAGACAATTAATTCAAAACTATAGAAAATAATCAAGCAATCAAAATATTCTATAAAAATATATATTATACCTACTATGCACAATATCGTGACAAGTAATTTTTAATAATATTATTTACTTACCTCCCACAATTCAGCCAATAGGGTAAAAGGGTAGGTAGGTTATATAATATATCCCACAACCATGTAAAAACATAGGTTAATATATATTTAATAACAATAGTATTATAAACATTAGGAAATTAAAACCCAATAGGATAATAGGGTAGGTAATAAATATAATAACCAAGGACTAAATAATAAATCAAATAAAACTATATACGTAAACTCCATGATAATTAATTAATTAAATAACGATAATTAAATAAAATCAAATAAATAATAAATCATAGTTAAACAATAAATAAGTAATAAAGATATTACAAGGATTCTTTCGATTATGGAGCAGAGGAGGAGGAGTGGGAGCGACCGCTTCCCAAAATTTAAATTTCGCAACGGGCGGGTAAAGCCTCGAGTTACAAAAAGGACAGGGTTGCAACAAGTTTTCACAGGTAGAGATTGGCTAGGTCACAATCACAAATACAATCATCAACAAGCTCTTACTTGGTCAAGCACAACTAGATGGCATAAATATGGCCCTAGGGTTGTCTTTGACATCTGTGATGGTTCTCCTCGAATCCCAAATAGGGATCATTTGAAGACCTTTGATAAAAGAATATGGCAAAATAAGAGGCTCAATGTTCATGCTCAAAAATTGAGTTTAGCTGATAGGCATTCAAATACTTTCCACTGTCTCCCATCCTTCATTTCGTGGCCAAATAATGTCTCCATTAAAAGCCCTAAATTTTTGTCTAGTACAAATAACATCCTCATTCATAATAGATTTATAGAAGGGGAAGCTTTCAAGGAAATATGAACAAGCAGTGCTCCCTTCATACTAAATAAATATAATAGAGTTTGGAGAAAGAAGCCACAAAATGTGAAAAATAGGACTAAGGAGAAGGTGTTGCAATCTGAGAAAGATAAGCCCAAGGATCATCCTAGAGAGAAAGATGTCGATGGGGGTTTTGTTAACAACTGTTATAGCATTGCATTACCAGATGAGTTATTTTCATCTCATATTAAATTATTCAAGGATACGACACTCATAGGTAAATTTCAGGACCAAAATCTACAACTTTCTGATATTATGGAATGGGCAAATAAAATGTGGATAGGGGTTAAGACTATTCATTTTTAGATTCACAATCAAAATACCTGATTGTTTTATTTGATTTGAAAGTCAATAGAGATGAAGTCCATAAACACAAGGGATGATTTTGCTGGGGTTCAAACCTTTTTACTTTGCCTTGGGTACCAAATTTTAAGCCTGATCCAAATTTATGTCAATTCATGCCTTTCTGGATATCATTTCCAGACCTACCCCTTGAATACAGAGACCCTGATATTATTGAAACTCTGGCTAACAAGTTTGGAATTTTTGTAAAGCATGACTTGATCCCATTCGAGTTTATCCACATGCAAGTCAGAGTGTGCCTCCTTCTCAATATTTCAAACTCTTTTCCCTACTCAATCTCTATTCAAAGCAAATGGGGAACTTGGGATCAGAAAATAGAAATCCAAAATGCTACCTATGTAGATCAAAATCAAATTTTTTTGGGTCACTATAACACACAGTGCTAGGGTGCTACTCAACAAAGGATTTTCATGTGTAAATATCACACTTCGTATCCTCTTGAATGATCTTTACATCTGACAGAAAAAATAGGTCATTTTTCAGGAGGAGGATTTGAGTGATGAGATTTCAATACAATTGCTTATGGTACAGGACATGATGACCTTCAATGTCTCCTTTGAGTAAGTATTTAAGAATGCCCATCCAAATGATTCACCTAGTTCTCCTAATGAGAAAATCCTTAATAAAATAAATCTTAAGCTTGTTTGTAAAGCACTTTTAGATGCATTTCTTAAGGCATTTTTTCCATTTGTTTTGAGAAAGCACAAGTTCTTAGGTTTTGATAGGAGCTGGTTTTTTGGTAAGAATATCAATTATGCTTTCTCTTTGAATGGAACACTTTGGCTTCATAATCTTTAGGGTCATAGACACAATTCTTTCAGTATTTCACATGAAGGGCTTTGATCTTATTTCAAATTGGAAAGTATTGTTCAAAATTTGATCTTCCATAGGGATTTAATGGGTCTTGTTCATATAGAGTCATGTTCTCCTTCCTTGCATTTTGCTAAATGTAACAAAAAATCAGAAGAAGAACTTCAAATAATGGTAGATGAGTTGATTCTAAGTGTGGCTTCATAACGTTTTGATGAAATTGCTCAGGAGGAGATGTTGGGAAATTATGCTAACTATGTGCAACTATTAGGGAATGATAATAAGATTGGTTCTAGTATGAGTGGAAAAGTTGACAATATGTCTCATTTAACTAAATTTGAGGGCCTTGAGATACTTTCATAGTCTCACTTTGAAGATTGGATTGGGAATCAAAAAGCAGTTGTTCAAAATCAAGATATTGTATCTGATCTTATTTTTCCAACTAATCATGCCAATATGGAAAAAATGCAGTATTTTGGTCCATTTAATTCTGGTCTAGATGATGTCGATATCTATCACCAGTTATCATTAGATGTGTTTCCAAGAAATTTTTCAAAACTAGATCAGGAAGGGGTTTTAGTAGAGGAAGAGCAATCAGATTTTGTCCCTTGTAACTCATCCATGGAAGAAGATCTATTTAAGGGAAGCTTTGATTTTTCTCAAAGCCTTTCCATCTCCCAAACACTTGCTTTAAGTAAATCAGATTTGAGAACTCCTAAAAAAAGAGGGAGAAAATCAAAAGCGGTTAAAGAAAAAGAAGAAATTGATGCTGGTGTTCAAACCACCATTGATAAAAAATTCTCAGCTACTAAGAGAGTTACAAGGAGAACTAAATATATTTCTCCTCAATAGGTATGAAAGTCTTGTCTTTGAATGTCAGGGGTATAAATGCCTCTGACAAAAGGAAGAGAATCAAGTTACAACTTGACTCTTCTCAAGCAGATGCAGTTTTACTTCAAGAAACTAAAATGTCAGATGAGGTTTTTCAGAGAACAATAGCCAAATGGCCAAATTGGAAATCAACACATAGCCAAAGTATAGGTGCTTCAAGATGTCTCATAGTTCTCTGGAATCCAAAGTCGATAATTGCTCAATTTAAGCAAGGAACCAATTGGCAACATATTAGTATAAAGCATTTTGATATGTTTTTCAACTTGATAAATGTTTATGGTCCAAACTCTACCCAGGATAAGAAGAATTTATGGTCCTCTCTCACTCAGATCATTCAACAAGTTACAAGGAAAAATGTTATTTTGGGGGGGATTTTAATGCAATTACTTCACTAGAAGAGAAAAGGGTGGTATTTGTCCCCCTATCAAGACTATTGAAGGCTTCAAAGAATTTATAAATGATAATGACTTGTTTGATAGTCTTCCACAAAATGGATTTTTTACTTGGACCAATAGGAGAGTTGGTTTCTTACAAATTGCATCGAGAGATTAGACATATTTATTTTCTCAATGGAGGGCTCAAAACTATTCTTTACATGTTCAAATTTTACCCTTAGCAAGCTCAAATCATTTCCCTGTCCTTCTGAGTATTGAAAAAATGGCACCCCTACCAAAACATAACCATAGACCTTCTTTCAAATTTGAAAGAATGTGGTTCTGACATCCTCACTTTCATGCCTTGATTCAACAATGGTGGGTAAGTGCCGCCCAGGTGGTGGGCACCAAAATGTTCAAGTTCCATAAAAATATGCAGTACGTTAAAACCCAAATTAAAACATGGAATAAGGAAGTCTTCAAAAACATATTTGTCCAAAAAGAAATTGTTGAAAACTAGTTGCATCTGATTAATGAACAAATCATCTCTAATGGGCTTGATTCAGAATTGTTTGCTAAGCAGAAACAAGCTCAGGTGGAATGGGAAGAAATTTGTAAGAGAGAGGAGGAATATTGGAGACATAAATCTCATGAGCTATGGTTAAGGTAAGGGGATACAAACACCAAATTCTTTCAGATGCCAGCTAAGAAGAAGAGGGCAGCCACTACTATATTTTCCATTAAGGAAGCCTCCTCAAGTAAAATCCTTCAAGATGCTCAAGAAGTTCAAGATGAAGGAGTTAATTACTTTAAGAACTTACTTGCTCTTGCCTCTTTAGACCCTCCATTCGATGTACAAGAACAAGAGATATGGATGCTATTCCTCATATTGTTTGTCCCCTGGATAATCAACAATTATTGGCCCCTTTTAAAATTGAAGAGATCCATAAAGTAGTGTTTTCTTTCTTGCAGGACAAGGCTCCGGGTCCGGATAGTTTTACGGCTCTTCTTCCAAAAATGTTGGGATGTTTTAGGCTCTGAATTGTTGGTAGTAATGGAGGAGTCAAGAAAGAGCTCATTCATTCTTTTAAATTTTAATATTACTAATATTGCTATTATTTCGAAAATCAAAGAGCCAACAACTTTTGCAAACTTTAGCCCCATTTCATTATGCAATACAATATACAAGATTATTACCAAATCCATTTATTTGAGACTACAAAAACTGATTATCAAAATCATATCCCCAGAACAAGGTGGTTTCGTTCCAAGAAGAGAAACCATGGAAGGTGCCTTATTTACCCATGAAGTGTTGCACTCCATCCACTCCAACAATGAATCTTCTTTTCTAGTGAAATTGGATATGATGAAAGCATATGACAAACTTAACTGGTCTTTTCTATTTAAAGTCTTGAGCAAATTTAGATTTGCTGAGATGTGGTGTAAGTGGATTAGGGCATGTATCTCAGGAGCTCACTTTTCAGTGTTAATTAATGGTGTTCCTGTTGGTTTCTTTTCTTCTTTGCAAGGTGTGAGACAAGGAGACCCCCTATCACCGTCTCTATTTATAATGATGGCATAATCTTTTAGCAGAATCATTAAGTCTAAACATGGTCAAGGGCTTTGGAGGGGTGCTCATATTGAAGGTACATCTATGTCAGTTACACACTCTTTATTTGCTGATGATACACTGTTGTTTGGTAAATCAAATGTTTAGGAGGCAAAGAAGGTTAGACAAACTTTGGATCTTTACATTGTAGTCTCAGCCCTCGGGTCAAAGAATTAATGCTCATAAATCAAAGATATATTTTTTTAATACAAATGATGTCGTCACAAGGAAAATTGTTGATACTTTGGGTTTCTCTCATGAGTGTCTTCCCACCACATATCTTGGCATTCCTTTTTTTATTGGTGCCAATAAGTCAGCTTATTGGAAAGCTATTATAGATAGAATTAAGAATGCCATTTCCACATGGAAGGCCCGCTGGCTGTCCTTATTAGGGAGGTTACTTCTAATAAAAATTTTCTTGTTTGCCATTCCCAATTACCTTATGTTAGTCCTCAAAGCCCCTGCTAGAGTCATTCATCAGATTGAAAAAATTATTAGAGGTTTCTTATGGAGGGACAATATGTCAGAAGAAAAGAAGATCTTGCTTATTTCAATTCAAGAAATGGCACATGATAAGGGGGGAGGGGGTGTTTGTCTACATGATTTATCTAAAAGAAACATCACCTTTGGGGGTAAACTTGTGTGGCAAATGGTCTCCAAACCAGACACCAAGTGATGCAAAATCATGCAGGAAAAATACATGGACTCTTTAAACCCTTCCTGAGTCATAACAACCCTTGATCCTCCAAAAGGGTCAGTTGTTTGGAACTTCATGATGTCTTGTAGGCAGATTATTACAAGATATGTATTTTGGGAGGTCCAAAATGGTGAGAACACTCATTTTTGGGAGGATTAATGGAATGGCATGCCTTCTTTAATGCTTTCAAAACTTCTTTTGGATGCCATTTCAACTATAAAAAACTATTGGGGTTTTCTTTTGATAGACTATGTTAGGGTGTGGAAATGTTTTCAGAGAAATCCATTTGGAAAGATTCTCTTGATGTACCGATTAGAGATGATCAAAGGTCTTGTTTTTAGGAAATTTTGTTTAGTAGAAGAGTATATATTTTAAATCAATAAGATAAATTGTTATGGGCTCCAGCTCATGATGGCAAATATTTAGTCAGAGATGGTTATGTGGCTGCCCGACATATGGAAAATCAGCAAGTTAAGAGTTGAGCTTTTTCATTTTGTTGGAATAGTATTGTGTTTCCTAAAGAAAATTGCTTTTCCTGGTTAGCTTTGAGAAAAAGGATACTAACAAGTGATAAATTGGAAAGATTATACATTGCTAACTCTTTTGCATGTGTATTATGCAAAACTGAAACTAAAATTGTAGACCATTTACTCCTTAGGTGTCCCTTTGCTCAACAATGTTGGTTCCATGTTGTGGAGAAAATGAATCTATCTATGCCATTGCCCTATACTTTATGGGAACTTTTTCAATCCTGGCCTACTCTTTTCACAAACTCTTTATTTGCTAGCATTTGGAAATGTATTCCGACAACTGTCATTTGGTCAATTTGGTGGGAAAGAAATAAAAGATTTTTTAGATAGATTGAATCTCCAATTCATTTGGTACTAGAAGGAATTGAGAAATATGCTTCAGAATAGGTTAATTCTTATATCAATAACATAAGTAGCAATTTTAATTTTTCATCTTGGGATGGCCACATTATCAAGATTTGGAAAGGTCTTGCTATCCCTTCTTTTTGTGCTACATTTGGCCGGGAAATCCAGTCAAACAACATAAACCTAATTAAATGGCAACCTCCTCCAAGTGGCTTTGTCAAATTAAATTTTGATGATTCATCTAGAGGAAATCCTGGTGATTCGGGAGTTTAAGTTTGCATTAGAGATCATTTAGGTTCTCTCTTGGCAGCTAAATCTTCTTCTATTCCTCCTGGCACAAACAATTTAGCAGAAGCTCTTGCCTTATTATATGGACTAATGTTGGCAAAAAAATTAAGGTTCCCCAAGTTACATATTGAAGGAGATTCTTCTATTATAGTGAAAGCTTGCATTTCTAGATGTTCATTTAACTGGAAAATCTCCTACATTTTAAGGCAAGCATGTTTGTTACTAGATTTGTTTGTGGAATGTTGCATTTCTCACATATTCAAGGAAGGTAATAGAGTAGAAGATGCATTAGAAAATTTGGGCTATGATAAGCTAGAAGTGGACTTTGCATCTTTAAATTTCAAGTTGGAAAATTTTCCTCATCTAGCAAGCATTATCAATGATGAAAGGGGAAATATTTAAATGATTGACACACCCTATTTTTCAAGATTTTGATAGAATGTATTAACTCTGGTTTTGAAAAGTGAGTAGTTAATGATGTTTTATACACTCGCATCAAGTTGATTTAAAGCTTGGCATGTTTGGCTTTATTATTTTGAGCTGATTGATTGTTCATCCTTCATGCCCACTGGCAATTCAATGGCAGCCAGAATGGTGTCTGCCGATTTCTCATTCACCTTCCATGTTGGAAGTACGATGGTGGATTATTCTACGAGCTTCCATGTTGGTAGTACGATGGCGACCTACCCTATGAGTCTCGTGAGATCAAAGATCTCTCTTTGTTTGATCTCACACATGTGACATCCTTTCATACTCTGCATAATAATTAATAAAACTAGTATCAAGCATGTTGCTCATACTTGCTAATAATTTCACAACACATGGAGATTCAAAATGATTTTGGCACAGAATGTGATTATCAAGATAACCATTGTTCTTATTGGGTGTCGATTCATAACCTACTTGTTCTTGCCTCTGTAGCTTGCCCTGTTTTATTGCATTATGGATTACTCTCCGTGAAACTACAAAGTGCCCATGATAGTTATTGCTTGGGAGAAGCCGTTTGAGGACCACATTGCTAAAGACTAGTTGGGTATTGTCTTCAACACCTCCTATCAACATTACAAACGAAGTATCCAGAGGATTATCGGTGAAGAAATAATCCACAGGAGAAAATGTTTCTTTTTCCTTCCCAATTGGTTTCTATTTTTCTTTCCAATATAGTAGACTTTCTACAATCTTGGGTTCCCTTAAAGATCATCATTCATAAAACAATTCAGGCAAATTTTTTGAATGACAAGCAACTTTTGGAAGACATTCACTAGTATGATTTGTGGAATGGTCAGGCAAAAGTTGGTGACCTATTTCCTAGGCAACTTTTTCTCACTCATGAAGAATTTCCCACAATCTTTGATTGCATAAAGCGGTCACTCTCCTTGTAGAATGTAAGACCCTTCCAAATTGCTACTCACAATGCTAGGAGAAGTTTAAATTCAGACTTAAAAAGCCGAATCTTCTCTAAATTGCATGCCATCCTAGCGATTTTAGGCCACGATAATGGGCAAATAGATCCATCTGCTATCTCTCTGCCAGTGCTAGTGGGTAATGAAGTTTCTATGAAGGTTAACAAAATTTCTCCTCCTCTTTGGCTCTCGATTGACCAAGTAAATTAAATCCATCGTTCACTGATTGAAGACCTGATATCTTCCTTTGCTGCACTCAATGTTGGTGATGGATTTTTGTCGGGCTTGCAACCTTTGGAGGAGTAACTCTTGATGTTCATACAGGTTTTGGGGCCAACTGGTCAATGTTGGTGACAGATTTTTGTTGGGCTTGCAGCCTATGGACAAGTAAATTTTGATGTTCATATAGGTTTTGGGGCAAACCGGTTCAGCCTAACAGGTTTTAGTCTCTTCGGTTCTAATCCAACTTGTATAGCAGAACTGATAATGGAGACATTTTGCAAATCAGTATTGTAGTACTGCTAATGGGGGCTCTCTTGTGAACTGGTTAATAGGTTAGCATATGGGTATTCAAGTTCTGGCATAACACAACTAGTTACGATGGCTTTTTCTTCAATGGACTGGTATACACATTTGACCGATAATAGGTTTTAGTCTCTTTAGTTTTAATTCAACTGGTATAGAAGAACCAATAGTGGAGACATTTTGTTAATGAGTATTGTAGTACTAGTAATGGAGGCTCTCTTGTGAATTGGTTAATAGGACAATATACCGGTATTCAAGTTCTAGTATAACACAATCGATAACGATGACTTTTCTGTAGTGGACCGGTATACACATCTACTCACCGCTAACCGGTTGTGGCAGCTCTACAGTGAATCGACATCCATAATGGCATTCTGGTTCTCAAGTTTAATGATAACCGGTTGCGGTGGCATTTTTTTATGAGTTCTCTTAGATTTTATCTAGATCTGCTAGCCTTAATTTTTGCCTCTATGAGGATTATACTATGGACATAATTCATCTCTTTCTAAGGATCTTTGGGGGGTTTCTTCTTATAGCTCTGATTTCTCTTTATTCATTGTATCTAAGCAAGGATATAGGGTTTTCTTCTTGGTTCTTTCCCTATTGATCTCTTGAATCAGTTATCTTATTAATATATATATTTCAGTGGCTTGCCACATTTGCCAAAAAAAAAAAAGTAATAAAGAATCAATTAAACAATAAATCATCAAACCAATTAAATTAAACAAATAAAATAAAATAAACATTAGAACCTAATAAATAAATAATACCAACCCATAAATAAAAATAAATAATACTAATACCTTAATCTAACCACTTAATAAACTATACGATAAAACCAATTATTAATTTAATCAAACAACCATGCTCTCAAGACCACACAACCAGAGTCCTAACAACCATAAGAACTTTCTAACCACCGACTTGCACCACATTACAAAACCAACAAGGCGAACAAATTAAGCCTAGAGTGTAAGAGCGAAACATTGTTGGTATTTGTTGTCATTGATGTCAAATTGATCATACAGTTGTAGGTTGCAGAAGGTCATTGATGTGGTTGTAGAACAATTGAGTTGCATAGATGAGTTGAGTTCATGTGTTGCATTGGTTTCAGAATTTGTTTCATCCATTGGATTTGATGTAAGTGAGTTGCAAAGTGATAAATGCAAAAATCTCATGTTTGACAGTGTATCGGCAAGACCCATGGAAAGTCTTACTGATGAGAAGTATTATCCTCTAAGTGGACTAGGAAAATTTGATCGGTGAGACTTTGGTTGATGAGTGTTGTGAGCTTGGAAGTTTGTTTGTGATCATATCGGCCTAACTCTAGCCATTGAGTAGCTATGAACCATTGTCAGAGTGATTTTGGCTGATGACAGGGTAGAAGATTCTATCGAGGTGAGTCAAGATCTCGACATGACTCATATCGATTTGAGATGTTAAACCGATGGATTTTTGATTAAGTTGATTGGGGTGTGTCATGTCAATATGTGTGCACAGGTGGAGGAATATCAGTATTAGTTAGGACAATGTTTTTTGGTAGTGATGGATTGAGTATAGAAGTTTTTGATTAGAGTAAGTCTTGCCGATGCAAGACAGTATCAGGGTGACTATGATCTACGAGATGACATGAAGAATGTCTCTTCGATTGTATGTTTCTTTCTGATGGCTTTGGTCATGTTGTTTGTCAGTGTAACTTGGCCGATGTGTGATGGTAAATTTATTTTGGCCCTAGGATAGTTGATGTTGGCATGACTCTGACCTACGAGTGCAACCAAAGGAACTAAAGAGATCAGATGGTCATTAGGTTAAGTCTAGCTGATGGAGGGTCATCAGGGTGAGTTATAAAGGTGGAGCAACATCTCGGTGGTCAACCTAACAATGTAATGTTGGAAATGTGCCTCTAATTCACTTGACCCTTGTTCATACTGATCGAGTTAACTCTGGCTGATGAAATAGTGTGAAGGAAATCTATGAACTCTATCGATATACCTTTTGCCGATGAAATCGACATATCGAAGCTCAGAGTAGCAGGTTTGAAGTCATTTCGATGACCTGTCGAAGTCGTCTTCGGTCATCGGGAGTGCTATCAGCTATCAGATAGACTTGTTCGATACTATGCCGATACCCAATGAATCCTCCTTGGGTCATCAGAGTGCTATTGACTATCAGGTAGACTTGTTCCATGTTATGCCGATACCTGACGAAGTCATTTTCGGTCATTAAGGTAGCATAGGTTATCAGTTGGACGAAAGGATAAAAGGCATATAGTTTAGATCCATATCCAACGGTCATAGCTTTACCGCTATGGAAAGATGCACATATGTTATTTCTTGCAACTTGGTGACCATGGTGGGACCCAACAAAAGGAGCAACTTAGACAAATTAACAGGTGAGAAAGTTTGGGATGATCAAATGATTGTCGATATTCCGCTATGGCAAGATGCATGAGGTTTATCCTATGCAACTTGGAAGACATGGTGGAGCCCGATAGAAAGAGAAACTCACACAGGTTAACAGGTGAGAAAGTCTGGGATGATTAGACGACTGTTGCTATACCGCTATGGAAAGATGCATGAGATTTATCCTATGCGACTTGGCGACCAAGGTGGGACCCAACAAAGGAAATCTTCATTTTGGGTAGTTAGTAAGGCTATGTTGAAATGGCAGGGCGGAGACCCCATAATAAATTAGAGGGTGCCACATGGCGGAGCGCATAAAGAGAGATCGAGCAGATCAGATGATCAGGATAGCTGATAGTTCATCTTGCCGATGACCTGATGGAATCACCTTCGGTGATCGGGTCTGTCATTAGCCATCGGAGATGTTGTTTTGAGGTTACACCGATACTCAACGGAGTTGACTCATCTGGACTGGTGTATTTGAATACAAACCGGTTCGATTCTTAGATGCATGTGGGATAGTTGTTTTCTCACAAATGCAGACCGACACAGACACTTAGATGTGTAATTGATTGGTGCAAATTGACAGTTGAACGGTCGACATGAAAATGTATATGAAGCCAAGAGGAAACTCGAACAAGGCTTCTGTTCTGATGATAAGTTGTATACTGTGGTGTGTAGCCAAAGTGATCAGAGTGAACATTTGTGCTATGATAACAGACTATTGTAAAGATTCTTTACTGAGACTAAAGTGCTCTTGTTGTCGGTGGTGGGTTTTTTTCCAAAAGGGTTTCCCACGTAAATTCATGGTGTTTATCTTTGTGTGTGTTTGAATTCTGACATTGTCTCTATTTTGTATATGCTAATATTAGTATTTTGTAATGTTTTAAGACACACTAGTCTTGTTTCCCCTGCAAATTGACTTTAGGGAAGCATTTTTCCGTACTGTGCTTTCCTTACAAGTGGTATCAGAGCCTGGCTAGTTGTGTTATCCTTGTGGGTAGGGTTGATTTTTTGTGTTAATTTGTTTCAGTGGGAGTCAGCTAGTGTGTCTACTTGTTTATAGATTAAGATGGAAAACACTTCTAGAAGAATAGATATTGAGAAGTTCAATAGCTCCAATTTTGAGTTATGGAAACTTAGAATTGAGGACCTGCTAGTTGTTCGAGATTTTTGGATTGCAGTGAGTGGACAAAAACCTTCAGGCATGAGGAAAGAAGTTTGGGACTTAGCAAACTAGAAAGCTAGAGGACTCATAAGACTAAGCCTTGTAGACTCAGTTCTGTTGAACGTACATGAGGAGAAGACTGCAAATGACTTGTGGAAGAAGTTAGGAGACATCTATCAGGGCTAAACCTTGGTGAATAAACTCTTTCTTAGGAAGAATTTATATTCTCTAAAAATGGATGCAGGAACACCCTTAGCAGATCATTTGAATGCGTTTAACATGGTTCTCGCTCAATTGATATCAGCTGGTGTAGCTATTCAAGAAGAAGAATGTTGCATGTTGCTACTATGCTCATTGCCAGATTCTTGGGAACATTTGGTGATGGCCATTGGCAGTACTACGACCCAGTTCAAGATGGATAATGTGGTCAATACTCTTTCGTTAGAAGAAATGAGAAAGAAGTCTTTTGATACGACAAAAGATGCACTCTCTGTTCAAGGTAGACCAAAAGACAAAGACAAAAAGAAAGGAAAGAAGTCCAAGTCCAAGTCTCAAGAGAGGTCCAAGTCTCCTGGAAAGAAGTCTAAGGTGAAATGCTGGAATTATGGACAAAAGGGTCATATTCGAGAGGACTGCAAAGAGGAAAAGAAGAGAAAGAACTCTTCTGATAATGAATCTTCTCACAGTGATGTAGACACCTTTGTAGCAGCTCTGACATTGCCTTCTTCTGACAATGTGTGGTTGATTGACTCAGAGGCATCTTTCCATATGACATCTCACAAGGAGTGGTTCTCAAAGTATGAACCGTATGCTAGTGGGAAGGTGTACTTAGCAAGTGATTCAACACCGGAGATTGTTGGGAGAGGAAGAATTAAAATCCAATTTCTTGATGGGAGAATAAAGGGAATCAATGGAGTTCTGCACATACCAGGTTTGCAAGGAAACCTACTTTCCATAAGCAAGTTGAATGATGTTGGAGTCCAAGTAACATTTGTGTCTCATGGTTGTAAGATTACTAGAGGGTCTATTAGTTTGGATAAGGGCGAACATGTTGGTACATTGTATAAGTTAAATGCTGAACCTGTGTGCTGTAATATAGTCACTAACCAATCTGATAGAACTACTGAGTTGACATATGATGTAAATTCTATGGAAGCTAAACTTCCTACTGGAAAAGACAATGCTTTGGCATTATAGGCTTGGTCACATTGGTGAAAAAGGTTTGAAAATATTAAAGAGTAAAAATCTGGTAGAAGGACTTACTGATTGTAACCTTAAGTTTGATTTTTGTAAACATTGCATATATGGAAAATAAAACCGTGTTCAATTTTATTCAAGTCCTCATAAATCTTCTGACATTCTGGACTATGTGTGTAGACACCCAAAATTGTCATGTCTAATTAAATAAATATTTTATTTATTTAATTATCTAAGCCTAATTCTTCTATTAATTAAATAAATCTTTATTTATTTAATTAATTCATTTATCCTCTTCTAGCCTTATTTCTCATTTAAATAAATACATTTATTTATTTAAATTATCCATTTCCTAAATTAAATAAATATTTTTATTTATTTAATTATCCCACTTCTTCTATTAATTAAATAAATCTTTATTTATTTAATTAATTCATTAACCTTTTCTACCCATGACACATGTCATTCATCTCTTAATTCATACACTACCTACCCCTTTCATTATTTTATTATTTCTTTTACCTACCCTCTAATCACAGCCGACCTCCTTTTTACACCTCTCAATCTTATCCCTCCATTTCTTATAGTGTCTTCTATATAAGGAGATGCTTCCTTCATTATCAAACCGTAACTACTTGATCAATTGACTACACTACGATCCTACTTACAGCCACATTCCGTTCTTTGTTGAGCTCTTGTGCATGTAAAATCTGAGAGCAAATATATCAAGCAAGATCAATGGAGATAGGAAGAATGGAGATCAAAAACTTATTGGACATGTGATGGTATAATCTTTGTGATTTCATTTGACTTGCACTGTCTTAGGTAATCTTCATATGTTATGGTGGATCTTTGTTGTTGTTAGGCTAGGGTTTTGTGGTTGAATTCATTTAGCCTTTCAATATTGTTATTATTGTTATCCATTTTCACCATATACATTTTGGCACGCCCGGTGGGACTCTTGTCCCTTTTTTGCATTTAACATCTTGTCGCAGATTTTGTATTTTGAAGTTGCAGATCTGACGTTTTCGGTAGCATTTTGATATTTTCGCGTCTGCGCGCTTTTGGATCGCTTTTTTGATTTTCTGGCGTGTCTGCGACATCTGGAGTCGCGTCTGTGTTATTGGCATTTTTTTATTTTGCAGGTTCCAGGAAAGCGCATTTATGTTATAAAGCCGCGTATGTGATGTTTTTAGCCACGTCTGTGCCTAGAATCCGTGTCTGCATTTTGTAGTCGCGTCTGTGTTTCACAGAACCGCGTCTGTGTCACCCAGTCATGTTTGTGTTGAGGGTAAGCGTGTCTGTGTTCACCAGTTTCAAATTTTGGGTTTTTATTGATTCGGTTTTTTGGATTTTGCATTTAGGGTTTCAGATCTGGTTTATTTTGAGCTAACATTTTCAGATCTAGCTAACAAAATTGGTGCAGCTTGTCTTGAAGGCTAAATCGTTTGGTTGAAGGCCCCTATTTTCACAAAGTCTTTTGGGTTTAAAATTTACCTAACTTGTGTGCTTGCAGGAAGGGGTAATCATTTGAAACAATCCAAACTACTAATAAATCTTTGTTGCAGGACCTTGGCAAGGGTTTTTGGATTTTTGTTGTGTGCCTTGTTTTCATAGACTAGCAAACACTTCAATTGGTGCACTAAAATTGAATCATTGTCTTTTGTGTCTTGAGCAATAGGCTTTTTTTGTTTAATATTTAGAGGGCTTGTCTTCCCGTGTGGTCATTAGGACTACTAGTGAGAAGAGAATGACCCAAGTGGTAGCAAAAGAAAAACCATCTTCTTCCAAACCACTATAAATAACTGTATTTATGGTGAAAACTATGAATAACGTGTGCTGATTAGTTCATACCGACACTATGTCTCCCCATAAACCCGTTTGATCAAATTTATTTGATTAGTTGTAGGGCGTAACCCCTACCGGCTGGGAGCCTTCTGTATTTACAGAGCTGAAAGTGTCGCATGTATGGCCACACGAGCGGATGCCCTTACTAGCACCTTTTTGTTTTAGAAGCCCAAATCCTTCTAGTTGTTGGGGCAGGAGGTCGGACCTCTGGTAGCGGCCCACACACATACGGTTCTTAGTAGAGATACAAAGTTCACCACGGGGAGTTTTCATGGGGACTGATGCTTGGCTGACCTGAGAAGTGAGTGCTGAGGGTGGAGCCAGTGAGGTCAAGCATCTAAGTATCCGCTCTGAATAGTGTAGCCTCGGGGGTAAAACCGCATGTGGGATCAACAACTATTGTCTTGGCTAGCCATAAGAATTGTGCTTGACTTATGTTAAACATTCAAAACATTCAAGACCAAATAGCAAAACATTGTGTCTTTTGTGTCTTCAAGTGTATGCAAAAGATTTTTTTTTCATCAAACAACAGACTTTTCTTGGAGTCATTTTGAGTCTAGACACTTGCAAACATTGGGTCTTCATCAACACTGTGTCCTCTTGTCATGAAAAACAGTCAAACAGTCAGATTTGGTCACAACAAAATGACTTCACAGATTGGAAAAAATTGCACAAATTTTACAGAAACACATCTGTGTCGGACATAATAGCGTCTGTGTTGTATAGCCGCGTCTGTGAAGGGCAGAAACACGTTTGTGTTCCAAGAGTCAACATTAAACTTTGCAAAAAAATCTCAGAAGCACGTCTGTGTTAAACAGAGCCGCGTCTATTTCGGGAAACTACGTCTGTGAAGTATACAGGCGCATCTGTGTCCAGAATTGAAAAACTGTTACAGTCCAACAAACAAACACAGTCAGTTTCAGAATTCTTGAGCTTCCTAGGTCATTTCTCCAAGGTTTCATTTAGCAGTCAACCTGTCTTTGGGTCTCACAAAGTCCATCATTGCTCCACATCTCACTTTACATTCACAATTGTCTAAACTTGAGTCAAAAGGTCACTTGCTTGTCCTCATCATACTTTGTCAACACACTACATACAACAACACTTTGCTAAGTGGTCCCTCATCAAGGTTTCTTACCTTTGGGTCTCATTTGGTCTTACTTAGAGTCAAGGTCAACTTACCTCATCAAGAGAAACTATCCTCTCTTTGGAAGTCACACCTACTCTACTACATACATACTTGGTCTTACACTTTGGACATTGCAAGTACACTTCAGATTCATTTACATTCCATCCAACTCTTGGTCTTCCATACTCTTTTCCATTTTCATCTAGTCTCACACATTTTGGTCAATACCTAGTTCATGGTTGAAACCCGTCTTCAAAAATCTAGGAGAGAAACTAAAGAGGCTCAAGAGTCCGCAAACATGAGTTCTTATGACTATGATAATGATATCTTTTTCAATTCTGATCATACTACATTACCTGACATGGATGCCTATAGAAACATTCCAAATGTTGAGAACATGGAAACCACAAACAACAACGCTACACATAATGACAATGTGGACAACTTTTCAGTACATTCAGCAGATGTGGAAGAATCCATTATGAATCCCCATTTCAATCGATTGGTTGAGGAAATAATGAGGAGGGATAGACAATACTTCTTACAAATGATGGCACAAAGTGGAGCCAAGATACCTCATGATTTTGACATGTCTCAAATAATGGAAAATCGACCTTTGCAACAACCTCACTCCAACATGGATCAAAGGAGACCTAATAGTGGAGGCAATAGAGGACCACACATGGTACCTAAATCACGATCAGCTTTGCTTCAAAAACCAGAGGTCCCACATACACATGGTCAAGCATATGATACTCACCTTTGTAGACCATTATGGAAGTCTTATGCAAATAGATATACTCAATCACATACTAATGCCAAGGATCAACCACCAAAGAAATTGGATATTCAAAGGCATGCTCAAAATTTGGACACAAGGAAACCCTATGTCAAATTTGGGGGCAACACATTAGAACATGACATGCCTGTAGAATATGGTATACATACACAAAATAGATATGGTGTTACTCAACATGAATCTATACCAAGTGGTCCATATACACAGCATTACTATAGACCTCCTCCATATGAACATGTGTATGATCAATATCATCCATATATGCAACATGCTCCTCCTCCAATTGGTGCCTCAAGCATGGGGTATGGTCCAAGAAGTCGATCTCCACCTAAAAGCAATTTGGAGCAACAAATCAGGGACTTACAAAAGAAAATGGAGGACATAAATACACCAAAGCCAACATACACAATGAGAGATATATGTCCTTATCCATTTGACAAGAGCATTCCAATGCCTCCTTTTCCTACACACTTTGTGACGCCTAAATTTGATAAGTATAGAGGAAAAGGGGATCCTAAGGCACACATAAGACAGTTTTTCACAACTTGCATTAAGGTAGCAGCAGAAGAGACATATTTGATGAGATTATTCCCACAAAGCTTAGGTGATCAAGCTATGGAATGGTTCTCCCAACTTCCATCTGGAATTAAGTCATGGGGTGATCTAGCAGAGGTATTTATTCAACATTTCTCCTACAACATAGAGACAGACATATCAGTCACTACTTTGTGCAATACCAAGCAAAAAGAGGGAGAGTCTTTTGCATCATTTTTACAAAGATGGAGAAATCTAGCTAGCAGATGCTCTTGTGAAATTCCATAAAAAAAAATGGTAGAGATGTTCACACAAAATGTTAACAAAGACATTGGCTATGATCTAAGAAAAGCTTGTTTGTCCACCTTCAAGAATGTTATTGAAAAAGGAATAGCGATAGAAAATGTCCTAATTGAACAAGGAGTCATTAAGATATTCAAGGAAAACAAAGATGACTTTAAAGGAAAAGACAAGCCAAGATTTTGGAATAAAAACAAGAACATAGTCAATGATGGTGTTGTTGATGCCAACATAGTGCGACCCAAATTCATTTTTTCTGGATCAAATTCTACAAACAAAATTACTATCAAAGCATATGATGATGAAGAGTGTTCATCCAAGGGCACAGTCACCTCGCCTCTCAGAGTTGGGCCAGTTACAAAGGATGTGGTTTGTCAAGTCTTGGATCTAGATCTCACTTATAACATATTGCTAGGACATCCTTGGATTCATGAAATGAGGGCAGTCCCATCCACATATCACCAATGCATTAAGTTTCCTCACAATGGAGTGGAGGTAACAGTTAACGGTGATCCTAATCCATTCATATACTGCAATAATCTGAGATCAAAAACTGAGACCATCATTCCCAGTAATCGTGAAGCTGTTCCTTCCTCGGCATACATTGATCCTGAGTCATTAAAACCTTTGACATCAAAACAAGGTGAGCTTAAAGGCAAGTTTCAGGATAAAGGCATGGGGGAATACACTTTAAATCAGACCTTGTACTTACGACAAGTCATGAGTTCCCCAAAAGAATATGGAAGACCACATCCTAACAAGCAAGTATCCATCATGGTACTCAAATGGGACCCTACTACCTTTCAAAGATGGGGTGAACTAGAAGAGGAAGATCTATACAAAATTCTTTTCAAAGACAATGAAGAGGAAACACAAGATCACATTAATCTACCATGTGAGAAATATGGCAAAGGCTTCAAAATTCTACAAAAATTTGGGTATGATGGAAAAAGCCCTTTGGGGTTACGAAAGGAAGGCATCATGGAACCTTTACAACCTGAATTGACCTTCAAAAAGGAACGCTCGAAAGGAATTGGTTTCTTAACTTCCAAGGTCCACACCCAAAGGACAGAAGAAGCTTTACAAATCAAAGCTGCCAAAATTCAACAAGAGGATCGCTATTCCACAGATTCTAATGAATGGGAATGGGGTTTAGATAAGTCTTTCAGTGACTACGAGCTCAATGAGATATTCAGAGAGCTAGATGAACCCACAGAAGAAGAGGAATTTTATAACAAGTTCAGAGTTGGTCAAGAAACAACTCAGGAGGATTCCACACAGTCCTTGTCTCAAGGTTCTAGGTTGAAATCACATAGGATGAGAACACCTATCCTCGAATGTGCTACTAGTGATAATAATTTGGATTCGTTCGCGATCAAGACTGATGAGGAGAGTGCCATCGATGACTTTGATAATTACCTTGACATACCCGAATATAACTGCATCTTCACGCTTAGATCCCCTAACTTCGAAGACATTAACGGCCTTCCCCTTGTTCACCACCAACTCATTGACTGGGATCATGAAGGACCTGCACAGTTTGACACATTCCAAAATGATGAGGCTTTTATTGACTATCTTGGCATATGGGATGATCTTCCTCTTGGAGACCATAAAGCGGGATACACTATAGAACTCAATAGCGTGGCATATTTTGATGAGGGTGTCGGACCTTCCAGTCGCAAAAATGTGAAAATAAGAACAAATCAAGGGTCTTATGGCGAAAACCACACTGTGGCGCTGTCTGACCCCAAAAAAGTAAAAAGAAAGGATGTATCTGAGGGTGAAAACCTCTCTGAGGCACCCGAAGATGGAAGGCTCGACATTCTCCTAGCATCATATGAAGAAAAGTCATCCATGTTGGTAGAGGAGACTATCAAAACAAACATTGGTACAGAAGAGGTTCCACACAACATATTCTTGGCTCAATCATTGACAGAGTCTGAAAGGTCAAAATTCATAAGTTTCTTCAAAGAACGACAAATCAACTTTGCTTGGTCATACGCTGATATGCCTGGACTGGATCCGGATTTGGTAATGCATCATTTGACAGTCAAACCGGGAGCAAAACTAGTAAAACAGAAACTAAGAAAAATGCATCCACAAGTGGCATTACCAGTCAAAGCAGAACTTGAGAAGTTATTGGATGTCGGATTCATACGCCCAATTGATTATCCTGAATGGATCTCCAACTTGGTACTTGTTAGTAAACCAGATCGCAACATCAAAATATGTACAGATTTCAGAGACATCAACAAAGCTTGTCCAAAGGATGACTTTCCATTACCAAATATTGACTTGATTGTTGATCTCACAACATGTCATGAAATGTTATCATTAATGGATGGATTTTTTGGTTATAATCAAATAAGGATCGCGCCCAAGGATCAACACAAAACATCATTTACTTGTCCGTGGGGAACTTTCTGCTGGAATGTCATGCCTTTCGGGCTAAAGAATGCAGGTGCTACATATCAAAGAGCCATGACTACTATCTTTCATGATCTCATGCACGTAACCGTGGAAGATTATGTTGACAACCTCTTGGGCAAATCAATAGATAGAAATACACATTTGGACATACTTTCAGTCATCTTTGATCGGTTGGAAAAATACAAAGTAAGATTAAACCCCAAGAAATGTGTCTTTGGAGTAACCTCCGGGAAGCTCCTAGGTTTCATTATATCCAAAAGAGGAATTGAAGCTGATCCAAAAAAAGTCAAGGCCATCTTGGAAATGCAACCACCAAGAAATATCAGTCAACTTCGATCCCTACAAGGCAGACTCCAGTCCATTCAAAGATTCATAGCACAACTGGCAGATAAGTGTAATCCTTTTCAGCACCTGCTACATAAAAACATCAAATTCAAATGGGATGATAACTGCCAACAGGCTTTCCAAATGCTCAAAGATTATCTTCTAATTCCATCAGTTCTGATGCCACCAGTTCCAGATCAGCCTATGTTACTATACATATCGGCTACTCCAATAGCACTGGGGGCACTCTTAGCACAACAAATTGCTGAGGGCAAAGAAAAAGCAGTATATTATATCAGTCGCACATTGGTAGGATATGAGCTAAACTACACACCAATTGAGCATGCATGTCTTGCCGTGGTCTTTGCTTTGCAGAAATTACGACATTACATGCTCACTCATAAGACTAAGTTGGTTGCAAGGATAGACCCATTGAAATACCTTCTCAATAAAGCAACACTTACTGGGCGACTGGCCAAATGGGTAATGATCCTGAGTGAATTCGACATCGAGTATGTGGATAGAAAAGCAATAAAAAGACAAGCCATCACAGATCAATTAGCAGATGCTCCCATGATAGATGATGTTCCTCTAAGTTCAGAATTTCCAGATGAATCCATTTTGACAATGTCACATGCAAAGCCATGGCAACTGTACTTCGACGGCTCATACACACAACATGGGGCAGGAGCTGGCATCCTCTTTATAACTCCTCAAGGGGATTCTATACCAAAATCATACCGCTTATCATTTCCTTGCACTAACAATATAGCGGAATATGAGGCATTAACAACAGGATTACAGATTGCAGTTCAGTGGAAGATCCAGGAACTTCGTGTTTTTGGGGACTCCCAACTTGTCATCCATCAAGCAACTAATGATTACCAAACAAAAGATGAAAAATTAATGCCTTATAAACAAATGGTGGATGACCTAAAACACCACTTCACAAAGATAGACTTTGAGCAGATACCAAGAGAGCAGAATCGCGCCATAGATGCCATGGCTACAATTGCTTCATTGATCGATCTACCTCCAAACGAGACCCGCTATGAGTTCTTGGTGGATAACCTTTTGGTTCCTTCATATGAGATCATGCCTACTGAGACTATATGTGTTGTGGGTTCTGAATCCCAGTTATCTGGTTCCATTTTCACATACCTACATGACAATACTCTACCTCCTGATCTATCAAATAACCAACGTCGCACTTTCATTCGCCAATCCTCTCGATATGTCATTTTAGCTGATATCCTATACCGACGAGGTCTAGATGGCACTCTTCTTAGATGTTTAGAATGTGACGAAGCTCAAATTGCGTTACGTGAAGTGCATGAAGGGATATGTGGTCCACATGCTAGTGGTCCTACCTTGGCCAAGAAACTCATCAAGACTGGATATTACTAGCCCAATATGGAAAAGGACTCATATTAGTTTGTCAAGAAATGTAAGCAATGCCAAATTCATGGAGACCTCATACATGCACCAGCACAAGAACTTCAACCACTTGCGTCTCCTTGGCCCTTTTGTCAGTGGGGACTCGATCTCATAGGCAAGATTCACCCTCCTTCTTCCAATGGTCATAAATTCATTATCACTGCCACAGAGTATTTTACAAAATGGATTGAAGCCGTGCCTCTCACACAAGTCACAGGAAAATAGATTGCTACATTCATCCTCAACTATATCATCTGCCGATACGGTATTCCTGTTTCCATTATCACTGATAACGGGCGTCCCTTCAAAAATCAGGATGTTCGTGAACTCTGTGACCGCTTCCATATTTCCCATCATTTCTCCACACCATATTACCCCCAAGGTAATGGCCAAGCTGAGGCATCTAATAAAACAATCCTTAAAATCTTAAAGAAGACAGTCGACGATGCTGGCCGTAATTGGCATATCCAACTTAATCCTGCACTTTGGGCCTACCGCACAAGTGTCCGCACACCTACATGAGCTACACCCTATTCACTTGTTTATGGCGCTGAAGCTATCTTGCCTATTGAGGTTGAGTTACCCTCTTTACGGGTCTCTTTGCAAAACATCATCAGTGATGAAGACTATAGGGTCTCTCGCTTACAAAAGCTAGAACTACTGGATGAACGAAGACAAACCGCTTTTAATCATCTCAAAGCTTACCAACAATGAATGAGTCGCAGCTACAATCACAAGGTCAAGCCTCGCACATTTGAGGTAGGGGACTTAGTTCTTAGAGAAAATCCTAAAAATCAACAAGACAGAGAGAAGAAGGGCAAGTTTGAACCAAACTGGCTTGGTCCCGACATTATTACAACAACATATGGATCTGGTGCATATCAGCTCTCAACTATAGAAGGCGAACCTTTGGAGGCTCCTATCAACAACATGCACCTTTGTAAGTTTTACACATAGCTCTTCAGAGTATCCTAATTTCAAAAATACAAAAAAATCAAAAAATTCAAAAATACAAAAAAATCACAAAAACAAAAAATCGTTACTTGGTGAAAACCTGGCAAACAGGCGCCTTGTGACACAAAAAAAGAAGATTGAAAAATCAAAAAAGTAAAGAGAAATAATTTTTGTCCAACGGTGAAAACCACTTCGGTGGCGCCCTGGGCAAGTACCATGGTGAAAACTGGGTCACTAGCGCCATGTGTAGAGACATTACTCCTCCCTCCTTCAGGATTCACTTTCATCCTTTCACGTTGCACACACTCACAACCTATTCATTCATAATAAACTTACACATTCCCATCATGGCTTGTTATTGATCTACCAAAGATTGGTTAGCCAGTCATAATAAACCTCCCTTTCCATCCATAATAAATCAGATCCTATCTGTGGCTAAGGAAAATCCTACGTCTAGTGATGGGTGTGGAACTGAGAACATCACATGTTTTGAGGAGTACAGTTTCTTCCAGCATTCTTCAGTCTATTCGCGCACAATCCGCAATAAAGCAGCATCTACATCGTCAATCCGCAATAAAGTTCCATCTTCTCTGCAATAAAGTATCAGTTTCATGGATTCAGTCAATTTCAGATGACACATAGCAGCAACAATGGGCTTCAACAAATCAAATCTTTCAATAGACTTAGACAACATTATGGTTCAGTGCTATCTATCCATTTTGTGAAAGTAAACATTATGACCACAATCAAATAAGACTTATACAAGTGACAAGAGACACTAAAGCTTTAGGACTACAGTGGATGTTGGTGTTGAGTCTTGGTTTTCTTTTGATTTCATCTTTTTTGGTGACATGTCTTTTAGCTTTTCCAGGATGTCTTTGACTAGAGATTCTATCTCCAGGATGTCTTTGACTAGAAAGGCGAGGATGGGGTATCGTCACCTATTTGTATTTGCTGTCTATGGATTGTCTCTTAGTAATGCTATGACTTGTCCAAGGATATGAGGACACTGTGAGTCTAGTATGAACTGGGGCATTCCTTGTTTGTGACTATTTTATCTCCATGCAAACAGGTACAATGGCTTTCTGGGTCAAACATATGCCTCGATTGTCATAACCTACTTGCCATAATAAAGCTCAATGATGATAACGCACAAGAAGCTCTTTCACTTTCATATCTTTCGTCTTTCATCCCCCTTTCTTGATTGACTTCCATCGTCCTTCTTGAGTCCGCGTAGCCCGCTATCACATGACTGAGTATAATGACACACCAAAAATATTTGCATTTCATGTAGTTGCACCTGCATTACCACATATAAGCATTTCATACACACATATAGATATCACAACTGCATCACATCCTACACACAACACCCGTTAGCACAATTTACATTTCCATTATCATATTCCTCTGCATTACATACATTCACATTTGCATCATGCATACACATATAAAACATAAAAGAACAAAAATATTGCATTGCATCATATACATATTTGCATCCATATCATAAGCATCACATAAGAACATCTCATCACATAGGTACACATGCATATAGCTGCCGCAAAGATGAATCATCTCATATATATATATATATATATATATATATATATATATATATATATAAAGTGTTATGATACAATGATGTCAAAATCATATGGCTACAAAAGCACCCGCAGGTGTCTACATCATCATGCAAAAATGGTACAATACTAATACATAGGGAGCCCTCTACGACTATGATGAACTCCCTCCCTCGGAGCCACCTGGCCTCAATGGAATCTGAGCCCCTGAAGGACCCGCCCCAAGATCATCCCTCTTGTCCCCTCTATCTAGTGGTGGTGGAGGACCCATAACCCCACCACTCGATGCCTATCTCCTCTGGCTCCCTCCCGTAGCTATCGCTGTACGTGATGGTCTATGGAAGCTCCTCGCCCGCTGATCTGCTGGCACTGCACCATAATAGAGATCTTGCCAGTAGGCAATCTCCTCCCCTGCCCGTAGGACATAAGTATATCCTGCCCCTGTGTCCTCTGCTGCCTATCTCCCAGCCCTCAGTGCTGTCTCAGCCTCTGTATAGCGCTGAATAACCTAATCCTACTCCCGCTCAGTATCTCTGAGCCTCATCCTAAGCCGATCCCTCTCCCTCTCTAGCTCCTGGATCTCATCTGCCTGGCCCTGGCAGATCTCCCTCAGCTCTAGCAGCTCATCCTCCACTGGGTTAGCCCCCTCCGCCTTTGCTTATGGCTCCCCCTGTACGGATGTCTACCCCTGTGTGCCTATACTAGTACCTGTCTCTGTCCCTGTCCCTGTATTTGTACTTGTCTAAGACCCTGTGCTGCTGGCACCTGTAGCGGAAATCCATCGCGACCCCTCACCACCCGAGCCTATCTCTCCTCACCACCCTCCCTCCGAGGTGCAACCCTCCTCTCTCCAACTGCTCCCCTCCTCCTCCGTCGGCCTCTGCCCCCATCACCTCCACCATCATCATCATCACCACCCCCATCTCCATCTAATGGCTCTCTTGGATCTGTCAAGCATGGGAAGGGATGCTCTGTCCAGTATCCTGTGTACTTGACATCCATGCCGACGTCCTCAATCTCTGGCCATATGTCCCAGGGTAGGTGCATCATCTCTACTAGCTGTGCAACTACTTGATCATATGACAGCAAGGGCCCAAACTATGCCTGATCTCTGACCGTCCGTGCATACATGCATGAGCCCCGTGGCATCCTTTGAATCCTGCCAAACTGTCGGCCAACCCTATCCACTAGCTGCCTCTCCAGCACATAGGGCATCCGCCCAATTAGGTACCTACTCTAGAAAGTGTAAGGAAGCTCAACTGCATCATCCTCCCACTTCTCACATCCCAGGTATGGTCTCCATATGACCACATCAATGTCATCTATCACTCGCCACCAGTGCTTCAACCTGCCAATCCGTGGCTGCGATGTGATCATATCATATAGGTGCACAAAACTGCGTCCATGTCCCTTGCCTCTGAAGTGTATTGGCCTCGTCATTGGTAGATGCTCATAAGCCCATACCCGCAGCAATGCCACCCCGCAGCCCAATTCCACTGATCCATGATATACGAACTGATGCAGCTCATAATAGAGGTGTGCCAGCACGCATGGTCCCCAAGCATATCTGGTGTGCTATGTCACCAGTGTCTCCAGTGCTCCTCTCCAACCCACAGCCAACCCCCGTGTCGCCCTATCTGGACACAGGAACCCACTGATTGCTCCTCCTACTACTGTCGACAGCGCTAGCCCTGTGGCTGTCATAGTATCCCATGCCACGTGTCCTGCCCTCATCTCCAGTCCTGGGTACTCGTCTAAGGGCCTCCCTGTCTCCGTCTCGATCGTATGGGATCAGCTTCCCATCGATCGGTATCCTCAGTATCCTATATACATCCTCCAGGGTGACTGTCATCTCACCCATCGACAAATGAAAAGTGCAGGTCTCGGAGTGCCATCTCTCCGCCAGTGCAGTCAATAGTCCTATGTTCGCCTGAAACTTAGGCACATATAGAACATGTCTCAAATGCATTCCCTCAATGGCATCTCTATTCTCGAATGACAACTCAGGTCACAACCTTTGAGTCGATGAGAATCTCTCCCGCGACTCCAGCATCGACAAATACTCCTGCAGTCAAGTAAATCAATCATGTCAGTCATAGTGGCATTCACTGTTCATCACAAAATGCTACTTTTTATCCAAATGCATATTGCTATCTACCCTAGTGACACTCACTGTTCATCACAAAGTGTTGCTTCTATCCTAATGGTACTTCCTGTTCATCACAAAGTACTACATGTGTGACATTCACTGTTCATCACAAAGTGTTACTCACATTTGCACTCACTGTTCATCACAAAGTGCTAATCATATTCTAGTACTCCCTGTTCATCACAAAGTACTCTATCTTGGTACTCACTGTTCATCACAAAGTGCCTTGATCTATCCTAGTCTTCCTAGAGGACCTGCTTGAGTGTATCCTCTTAGCAGCTTATCCAATCGACAGCGTATGTTCATCACAGAACTGCCGATTTGACCTAGAAGATGCAACTTCACACCTTTTAAATCACAAACGCGCTTTCCTGACATAAACGCTCTTAAAGACTGCACAGACGCACCTGAAAAACACAGACGTGCCTATGCTCTGCACAGACGCGCCTGGGCGACACAGACGTGCCTTCTTGGCACAAACGCGCCTGAACATCACAGACGCGACCGCAATTGACACAAACGCGGGTTCAAACGTAGACGCGCCTGGCACAAACATAGACGTGCCTAGCGAGCACAGACGCGCTTGGCACCAACACAGACGCGCCTGGACATTTTTGGACACTTTTTGGACCCTAGTCTAAGTGCATTTATTACCCTATCTAGCATGCATTAATGACAATATTAAATGCGTCAAAGTACGAGGAGGTTTGGTGGTACTCACCGGCTCTCCTACCTCTACTGGCCTCTGAAATCGGCAAACGCAATCGAATCTGTGAATGAAAGCCATCACTGCTGACTTCTGCTGCTCTATTTTTCGCTCTGCAATCTGCTCTCGTGGATGTGTAGATGACAATGAGGATGTATTTTCCCCCGTGGTCTATCTTATAGCCTACCCTAGCCCTCGCCTCGTTTCTCGAGTCAGTCTTCATTATCCCGTGACTTTGTCACTTTATCCGGTCAGTCCATTCTAGCCTCTCTTTCTTATCGAGAGATTGTCTGCAATCTTTCCAGACATTTTCATCCAATCTCTCGAGGGGGCATATCATTCCCATCTTGGGGCAACTCTGTATCAGTTCATATTATCTTCTTTGAAACAACGCGACAAGCCGCATTGTCTCAAAGAGGGGCAAAATGTAGACACCCAAAATTGTCATGTCTAAATAAATAAATATTTTATTTATTTAATTATCTAAGCCTAATTCTTCTATTAATTAAATAAATCTTTATTTATTTAATTAATTCATTTATCCTCTTCTAGCCTTATTTCTCATTTAAATAAATACATTTATTTATTTAAATTATCTTTTTCCTAAATTAAATAAATATTTTTATTTATTTAATTATCCCACTTCTTCTATTAATTAAATAAATCTTTATTTATTTAATTAATTCATTTATCCTCTTCTAGCCTTATTTCTCATTTAAATAAATACATTTATTTATTTAAATTATCCTTTTCCTAAATTAAATAAATATTTTTATTTATTTAATTATCCCACTTCTTCTATTAATTAAATAAATCTTTATTTATTTAATTAATTCATTAACCTTTTCTACCCATGACACATGTCATTCATCTCTTAATTCATACACTACCTACCCCTTTCATTATTTTATTATTTCTTTTACCTACCCTCTAATCATAGCCAACCTCCTTTTTACACCTCTCAATCTTATCCCTCCATTTCTTATAGTGTCTTCTATATAAGGAGATGCTTCCTTCATTATCAAACCCTAACTACTTGATCAATTGACTACACTACGATCCTACTTACAACCACATTCCGTTCTTTGTTGAGCTCTTGTGCATGTCAAATCTGAGAGCAAATATATCAAGCAAGATCAATGGAGATAGGAAGAATGGAGATCAAAACCCTATTGGACATGTGATGGTATAATCTTTGCGATTTCATTTGATTTGCATTGTCTTAGGTAATCTTCATATGTTATGGTGGATCTTTGTTGTTGTTAGGCTAGGGTTTTGTGGTTGAATTCATTTAGCCTTTCAATATTGTTATTATTGTTATCCATTTTCACCATATACAATGTGCATTCTGATGTGTTTGGTCTAGTGGATGTACCTTCTTTTTCTAAATCAAAGTACTATGTATCCTTTGTTGATGATTATTCGAGAAGGACATTTGTTTATTTTATGAATAGTAAGTCAGAAGTGTTCAATTGGTTTAAGGAATTTAAAAACTTGGTTGAAAACCAGACTGGAAGAAGAATAAAATGTTTAAGAACTGACAATGGTGGTGAGTATTGCAATACAGATTTTGACAAGTACTGTGTAGACCATGGAATCAAAAGACATAGAACTATGCCTTATACTCCACAACAAAATGGAGTTGCTGAAAGGTTGAATCGATCTTTGATGGAGAAAGCAAGAAACATGTTGAGTAGTGCTGGGATGGAACAAAAGTTTTGGGCAGAAGCAATTGCTACAACATGTTACTTGTTGAACCGGTCACCTATAGCAGCGTTGGTAGACAAGACACCTATGGAAGCATGGTTTGGTAAGAAACCTTCTCTAAGACACATTCATGTGTTTGGTTCAGAGGCATATGCACATGTGCATGATGTTAAAAGATCTAAATTAGATAACAAAGCAATCAAATGTATTTTCATTGGATATGGAGTTGGAGTTAAAGGATACAAGCTTTGGAATCCTGAGACTGGAAAGGTTGTGTACAACAAAAGTGTCATCTTCCAAGAGCTGAAACCTATATCTATAGATAAACCAACAGAGAAGGAAAAAGAGAAGGATGTGGTTGAATTTACACTAGGAGAAGAAGTGACAACTCCAGATGTACCTGAAGATGAGAATGAAGAGAGTTCAAGTAGCTCTGAAAGTTCAGAAGAAGAACAAAATGAAGCCTCACCACAAGTGTTAATAAGATCCACATGAGAGAGGCGACAACCTGATAGGTTTACCTCAAATAGGTATAATTTTTCAATGTTGAATATAAATTGTGCCTATGCTTTACTTGCTGATACTGATGAGCCTAGGACTGTAAAAGAAGCCATGGATATGTCAGATTCAGATACTTGGTTGGAAGCTATGAATGATGAAATAAAATCATTAGACAAGAATGAAACATGGAATCTAGTATCCTTGCCTAAAGGCAGAAAGTCAGTGGGCTGTAAATAGATTTTCAAACGGAAGTATGGTCTAGATGGAAGCATTGACAAGTACAAGGCTAGATTGGTTGCGAAGGGGTATTCTCAAAAGGAAGGTATTGACTATGGAGAAATCTTCTCTCTTATAGCTAAGCTGACATCTATTAGATTTATTTTGTCACTTGCAACTACATATGATTGGGAAGTTGAGAAAATGGATGTGAAAACAACATTTCTTCATGGGGACCTTGAAGAATAACTCTATATGTCCCATCTTGAACATTTTGTGAAAAAGGGTAAAGAACATTTGGTATGTAAACTAAAAAAGACTCTTTATGGTTTGAAACAGTCTCCCAGAATGTGGTACCAAAAATATGATACGTTTGTGTTGTCGTTGAGATTTGTGAGATCGAAAGCCGATCATTGTGTGTACCTATAAGGTTGAAGATGATAAGATGCTTATTATTGCTTTGTATGTTGACGACATGTTGTTCTTTGGAAATAACAAAGGTATAATCTCAGACTTGAAGTCCCAATTATCCTTGAAGTTTGAAATGAAAGATTTGGGGTCATCAAACTACATTCTGGGAATGGAAATCAAGAGGGACATGTCTAAGAGAAAAATCTGGCTCAGCCAGAGAAAGTACATCACTAGTGTTCTTGATAAGTTTAATATGTCTAATTGTAAACAACAAGTTGTTCCTATTTTGCAAGGAACCAAACTATCTGTGCATGACAATCCAAAATCTCTAGAAGAGATAGATTAAATGAAAAGTATACCTTATAAAAGTGCTATTGGCAGCTTGATGTATGCAATGGTTTGTACAAGGCGAGACATTGCCCAGCTAGTGGAAGTATTAAGTGGATTTATGTCAAACCCAGGAAGACCACAATGGGATGCTGTAAAGAGAGTTTTCGGATATCTGAAGGGTACTTCAGACTTTGCATTATGCTATCATGGTAATCTGAATGATTCAAAGAAAACTCTCAACATTTGTGGTTATCTAGATTCTAATTGGCAGGAGACATTGATAGCAAAAGATCCACTAGTGGATACATTTTTGTTTTGAATGGTGGAGCAATAAGCTGGATGAGCAAGCGACAGTTTGTAGTTGCTTTGTCCACTACATAGGTAGAATACATGGCAGCCACACATGCTTGTAAAGAAGCTATTTGGCTCAAGCGTTTGAGTACAAATGTTGGTTTTGATGCAGGGCAGGTTGAAGTGTGAAGTGACAGTCAGAGTGCTATATGTTTAGCAAATAATCCTACATACCATGCTAGGTGTAAACACAAAGATGTGTAATTCCATTTTGTGCATGACATGGTAGAAGATGGAAAGGTTAATCTGAACGAGGTAGATACTCAGGAAAATGTTGCAGATGCATTAACAAAACCAATGAGCACTCACAAGTTCAGGTGGTGTTCTAACTCGATGGGTTTCAATACCCATCCCTCTCTATAATGTTTGGAAAAGTGCTCAAGCAGTCCAGTGAATTCCTCGTCAAGTGGGATTTTGTTGGAAATGTGCCTCTAATTCACTTGACCCTTGTTCATACTGATCGGGTTAACTCTGGCCGATGAAACAATGTGAAGGAAATATGTGAACTCTATCAGTATACCTTTTGCTGATGAACTTGACATATCAGAGCTCGGAGTAGCGGGTTTGAAGTCATCCCGATGACCCGATGAAGTCATCTTTGGTCATCGAGAGTGCTATCAGCTATTAGATAGACTTATTTGATGCTATGCCGATACCCAATGAATCCTCCTTAGGTCATTGGAGCGCTATCGGCTATCGGGTAGACTTGTTCCGTGTTATGCCGATACTTGACGAAGTCATTTTCGATCATCGGGGTAGCATAGATTATTGGCTGGATGAAAGGATAAAAGGCATGTAGTTTAGATCCAGATCCAATGGTCATCGCTTTACCACTATGGAAAGATGCATGTATCTTATTTGCTGTGACTTGGCGACCATGGTGGGACCCGACAAAAGGAGCAACTCAGACAGTTAAACGGGTGAGAAAGTTCAAGATGATCGGACGATTGTCGCTATACCGCTATGGAAAGATGCATGAGGTTTATCCTATGCGAATTGGTGACCATGGTGGGGCTCGATAGAAAGAGAAACTCAGACAGGCTAACGGGTGAGCAAATCTGGGATGATCGGACGACTGTCACTATATCGCTATGGAAAGATGCACGAGATTTATCCTATGCGGCTTGGCAACCAAGGTGGGACCCAACAAAGGAACACTTCATTCTAGGTGGTTAGTAAGGCCATGCTAAGGTGGGAGGGTAGATACCCTAGAGCAAATCAGAGGGTGCCTCATGGCGAAGTGCAGAAAGAGAGATCGAGCAGATCAGATGATCAGGATAGATGATAGTTCGTCTTGTTGATGACCTGATGGAATCTCCTTTGGCAATCGGGTCTATCATCGGCCATCGGAGATGTAGTTTTGAGGTTACACCAATACTCGATGGAGTTGACTCGTCTGGACTGGTGTATTTGAATATGAACCGGTTCGATTCCTGGATGCATATGGGATAGTTGCTTTCTCATGAATGTAGACCAACACAGACAGTTAGATGTCTAACCAATTCATGCAAACTGATAGTTGAACGGTTGACATGAAAATGTATATGAAGCCAAGAGGAAACTTGAACAAGGCTGCTATTCTGATGATAAGCTATATTCTGTGGTGTGTATCCAAAGTGATCAGAGTGAACATCTGTGCTATGATAACAAAATTTATTGTAAAGATTCTTTGTTGATAAAGTGCTCTTGTTTTCGGTGGTGGGTTTTTTTCCGAAAGGGTTTCCCACATAAATTCATGGTGTTTATCTCTATGTGTCTTTGAATTCTGGCATTGTCTCTGTTTCGTATATACTAATCTTAGTATTCTGTAAAGTTTTAAAACACACTAGTCTTGTTTCTCGTGCAAATTGACATTAGAGAATTGTTTTTTTGCACTGTGCTTTCCTTACATGTAGGTTATGTTAATAAGGTTAAACAAAGGATTGCTTTCATCGACGAGAAATATCAAATCAAAGAGGGTTAGCCTGACCCATTTTGTCAGCTTGATAATGGTATAGAAGAGATATTGGTACAACTCTCACTAATATGTGTGAGAAGTTAGCCAAGGGGATTGGCAAGGTTGTTATCGATAAGTGTGCTGATGGATCTCATGTGTACTCATCGGTATGACTCATACTGATATGTTTTTGAAGAAAAGGATCAGTGCAACTTTATTCTATGGAGTGACATTTCTGACCTCTGCCTGATATTTGTTATTATGTTCATGGATCCCGAGTGTTGGTTATCGGTGTGACCCACACTGACAAGAAGATGGAATGAGAGCTATGTAGTCAGTTGATCATCAGTATGATTCATACCGACAAGGAGGTTAATGAAGACTAAGTAGTGATTTAACAATCGGTTTGACTCATGGCAATAATATTGTGATGGCCTAGTAGACACGTTGGTAGTTCATTTTCCATAGAGGACCAGATGATAGGTTTACTAAGTTGACCAACTTATTGAAATGTTGTTTTGACTATGTGGAGCTCACTGATTGCACACTAAAGAATGTTTTTGACTTAGTACATAACACAAAACGTTATGAAATCCACAATGAATTCTTTGCACGTCTGGGAACTTGTATTGCCAATTGGAGAAGATATGAATTGATTGAATGGACGATCTATGAGCAGCTTAGAAAATTGAACAAGTTAAGTTGCATAACAATAATGCCAGCTATTTGTGATGATCTGTAATCAATCGACCTTGTGGAAGTGAATGCAGATTCTATAAAAGTTAGGATTGTCTATTGATCAGATTGATGCATGTGAATGAGATTACTATTATTTGAAAACAAGAGCAAAGTTCAAAGAGATCAAAGTGCAAAAGGATCAAGTTTGTGAGTAGAGAACAAAAAACAAGCAAGGATTACAAAACTCATTTGTAACAAGGTAGTAAACCTATAATCTTTTTGTTCATTGTAATTCTCTGAGTGGGTGCTCAGAGAAGGGGTAGGTTCTCCTTGAGTTGGTGCTAAGAATAATTAGGGTTTGGTGCTCAGAATTATTAGGGGTTGGTGCTCCTTGGGATGGTTCCCTAAATGTATTGTAAGCAGTTTAATTTGTGAGGCTAGATTGGAGCAGTAGACTCCACCGACTTTTTCTCATTAAGGTTTTTCTCACGTTGGGTTTTTGGTGCAGAAGCACCTAGACATCAAGACATTGGAGGAGATCCTGAGAGATATTTTAATCCATATGTTTGGATATGATATTCAATGTAATAAAATCAAATGTAATGCCTAAGGGAAAACAAAATTGTAAAATTGTCATTTAGTTGTCATTTTAAGAGTCATGTGATGTGTTTTGTAAAGCCATGAAGTCATTTATTCAAAAGTGTAAAAGTTGTCAACTTGACAATAAAATGTTGTCAAGCAAAGTTGCAAAAATGCAACAAAAGTTGAAAAAGGGTTAAAAGTTCATTATGAGAGGTAGTTGTAAGGTCAAAACTGACCAAAAGTCTATAAAAAGTCATTTTATGGTCGTCCCAAATCATAAAGGAAAGAAAGGAAAGAAAGGAGAACATTTTGATGCATTTTGGTGTATTCTACTATTGCTATTTTGATTGGCTTTCCAATTTTTATGTTGGTTCCAGGTCTTGCACGACCATGTATGACCTGGAAACCTTTGTAAATGTATAATTAATGGTTAGATATGTGAAATAAATTTCTTTTACATTTGGTTTGGAGTGATTATGTTTCTAAATGAAGAAATTATGGAAGTTTTGGTGAAAGTTGTTGTTTGCAGATTTGAGGTTTCCTAAGAACAGTCATGTTGCAGAAAATGGTACGGGTTCATATGAAAGTTTTATGACCTCTAAATAGATTCATTGGAAAGATATGTGAATCCTCTTTCGTTTCCTTTTGGTTTGAGTCATTTTTGTTTATATTTGTGGAAGTTATGAATATTTTGGTGAAAAATGGTTTTAAACTGTCCTCAATGGAGTTGCAGGCAATGATTTGAAATTATCTCATGATTTAGCAATGGAAAAATTTAGTGGATTACATATTATGAATATATATTCATATATATTTCATATTAAATTGGTTTGGTGTCATTTGGTTATGTTTTGTGAAAGATATTTGATGCCCTAGGCGGATTGGGCATGCACATGCTTTGTTTGGGAACAACAGTATTGGGTCTCGGTGCAGAGGACATAACTTGTAATATAACCATTGGATTATCATAATTTTTGGATATGTTTTAATAAGGCTAGTTATATACAATTTCACCAAAGGGATTTGCAAAATAATATCTGGGTCAAAAGTTATGAATGATAGAATACAGGTCTATGACTGGGAACTTTAAAGATTGAAATGTGAAACATGAATATGGGTTATTGCATTAAGTTGATATTAATGAAGAGATGATTGAAAGAAGTTGTTATTTTGCCTCTAAATAATGAGTTTAAATTGATATTGATATTTGAATATGCAGATAGGGAAGAAGTTTTTTCTTTCCTCTGCATCAGTTTTCCTTGTAAAATCCTGTGTTGTCATTTGATTTGTGTGTGTGTGTGTGTTCTTAAGTTATTTACAGTTTCAACATTTACACACATAGTTTAAATTTTTAAAATACACTGATTCACCCCCTCCTCTCAGTGTCTATTTCATTCTTCAAACACATGCCATCTTCAACAACTTGCCATTGGGATAAATACACGCTCAAACCTGTGAGACTAGGTGGAGTCGATGTCTGGTACCTGCAAACCTGCATCCACCACTAAACACAATACAACATATATATACATCATAAATGATCAAGAAAGTGATAGAGAATCACAATGTCATATCATTCTCACAATGAGTGGTATGACATCGTCTCTAGTCACAAAGGCACTAGAAAACAATCACAATCATCATAACATAAAATCAATCATCATAACCATAGAGCAGGGTTAGCGAAATCATAATATCATCAAAATCCCATAAGAAATATGATCCATCATGAATAATGAAAACATATAAATCATCAAATATAGGTTCATCATCAATATAGTCCAAGATGTATCAATCATTCTCATGTCATCAAATAGCGTATGTCCATATAAAGTATCTAGCATCATCAATATCATTTGAGATAGAATTCAAAGCATCACATAAGAGTCTATATATGTCTATCGATGCATAAATTAAAATGCACATCTAGGAGGGACTAATGCCAAAGAGACTATCAGAGCACAAATCTAAAAGTGTTTATCAGATCCTCTTACAAAGGATGACTCAGGGATGGGCACTACACACACACACACACAAGGTTAAAGAATAGAAAATGAAAAGATAAAAACCCCAAAAAATATAGATGCAAGCTTCAATGATAAAATTAGTGAGGATTAGTTCTTCACATGGGTCAAATGGCATCAAAAACTCCAAGAAAACCCTCACAGTGGCTACAAAAACCTACAAGAAACCCCTCTTATTTGCCATGAAAACAAAATGGCATTGATTACCTTAAGTTACAAGTAGAAGTCAAGGACATTAAGAAAGTTGGCATGGTGAGTAGGTGTCATAGAATACGTTGTGGTCTCCATGTGCGGAGCATCTAGCCACGTAGGAAATAATGGTTTTCTATACTTAGGCAACCCACTTCTGGTTGCTAAAGTGATGAACAATCTAGAACAAGTATGAAAGAAAGGAGGAAAAGTTGGCACGTTTAGAGATTTAAAATGAACATTTTGTGGTTCTTGGTTTGGATATATATGTGTCCATGTTTCTATGAAATAAAGGAGGGAAAGTAGGCAGGATGTGCCTTTTACTAAAATATTTAGTTCTTATTGCATTAGATATTGGGTAATGCCTTAGTAGTGATTTCATTAGCATACAACACATGTTCATACCTATATGTGTCCATATATATATCACCCACACACACACACAACTATCCATATATATATAAATATTAAGTTGTTGAATAAGAGATCCTACAAAATTAGGACACCTTATAATTACAAAAGTTGGAAAATAAGTGAATGAATTGAAGATATACATAACTCAAGATGAGGTAGATATAGGGCTTAAGGTTTTTGATATTGGTAACTCAAAATAAAAGGATAATACTCATGATGACCAACTCAGTAGGATAGAAATAAAATTTAACACCAAAAACTAAACAATACTTTTGAATTAAAGAGAAAAAGAAGAATACTTGAGGGTATAAAAGGTAATGAAGAGTTAATGAAATCCACAAGCTCTAATGAAATCAATAAGGCTCTATAAAGACATTGTTGGATATTCATGTATGATGGCGTATAATTATCTTTCCTATCCTAAAGTTAATCAAGGTGTATAAATTGTCTTCCCAAAATATATTCATAAATTTTCATTTGTACAAAATGTCAGTCATTTTTCATTTGCAATATACACTATATGTTCAAATACAATTTATCATATACGTACATAAAATTATACATATGATTTGAAGATAAACTGCTATAAGAAATAAAGATTACTCATTACAATGTAGCTTTAAATATCATAAACATGTGTGGAGGCATAAACAATATAACTTAAAACCTCATTTTTTGGTATAACCTAGGTCCATAACCAAATAACTTAAAACCCCATAAAAAATAAAAACATTAGACATGCATGAGGGCATAAACAATATTAAAGAGAACCCCAATAACTGTAAAACCTATCCCGATAGGGATATAATTGAAAACCCCATAAAAGGTAAAAACAAACACACACACAATTGTACATCCTTCCACTTTCCCTCCTTTCTTTTAGAGACACAAAGACACATGTATACTAAATTGCACATCTTGCCTACTTTCCATCAAATATACATACATACATGCATACATGCATACATACATACATACATATACACATATGCAAACATATACATATACATATACTCATGTACATGTATATATATGTATATATATGTATACACACACACACACACACACACACACACATATATATATATATATGTATGTATGTATATGTATGTATATGTATATGTTGGCAAGAGACACTATTCTGGAAGAGATTTGTACTTGAGGATTGTTTAGGGGTTGTCATTGATGGAAACACAGATCGAATGTGTTATCCAATATATGCAAATTCATCCTATCGAAAGTTCTAAGCCAGTTTTGCTTAAGTCTAGAAAGTGGAACAAAGTGTTCAATATAGTGTGAGTAATTGAGTACTTGATTTTTTGGTGCACATTTTTGTTTTTGGTGGAATAGGTAGTTGATTCAATGATTGGAATTGTTAGTCTGTAATCCTAGGTTTCGATGTTGATTCTAGTGCAAGTTTGATGATCTGGTATCAGGTATTTTAGGAAGAACAAGGTTGTTTTGGTATAGCGTGTTATGCGGAATCTTCGGGATGATTTTGTTGATTGGTGTCATGTTCAAGGTTGTCATGTCGACTTATGTGAAGCATATTGTCAAATTTGTTTTGGTTCGCATGTGTATTGGTAATTGGATTGAGCCGAATTCTTGTTACACATTTCATATTTGTGAATATGTTTGAAGCTGACATGTTGGTGACCTAATCAGGTGTTGCATATATATTAGACCGATATATTTGAGCATTTTGGTGATCGATGTGAGTGTGCAAAGATTTTATGAGCATTGGTGCATAGTTTCACATGCGCTATCCTTGGATTGATGCTTCGGTATATGAAAGAGAAGAGTAGAACAGAGCAGTGAGACAAAACAATGAAGAAATTTTTTTGTGCTTAACCGAAATTTCATTTTGGCATTTGTAGATGCTATACTTTAGTTTAAACAATTAGTTATCATTTGTAATCATTTGTAGGACAATGAGACCTCCGTGGGTTGTAGCCCTCTATTATAATTGAGCAGTGAGCTCTAGGTAGTGTCCATGAATGCGTGTGTATTCCCTTTTAATATTATTATACTCTTGATCACAATATTATAATATTATGGTCTCAATCCCACCGTGGTTTTTCCCTTTCCGCATTTCTACGTAAAATTTCTAGTGTTATGGTTTTGTGCTTGTGTGTGTTGAGTTTCTGCATTTTAGTTTTATTCTTTTGCATCCAGTGGTTTAAGAATAAGTTAAAAAAGTTATAAATTGTAGAACACTGATTCACCCCCCCCCTCTCAGTGTTGTATTCCAACAATTGGTATCAAAGCCTAGTTCCTTTGAGGAAGCCCAACAGCTTGAGGAAGATCCAAGATAGTGAATAAATGGACTCCAGTTTACAAAACCAACTTGTTGTGGCACTTGAATTTCTAGATACAACAAGAAATGAAGTAAATAGCTTGAGAAGAAATTTGAGCGATGTTGAAGACTTCATTGAATATTTGAAGGAGAAAGTGAACACATCTAGAGAAAAGAGAAAGGAGCTTATGGGCAAACTTAAGGAGAAAGAAGACCAAAGTGTTGATAACCAAGCCCTAAAAGATGAGAAATGAATGTGAAAAACTTGCTAGAGATAATGTAATCTTGAAGAATGAAATGAAATCCATTGTGATGAAGCTAACAGAGGAGATTGAAGATAGGAAGATAAATGAGGAAAGCTTGACTCAATCACTAAAGGATAGATCTGATGAATGTTGTAGACTTAATCATGAAAATGACCCGTTGAAACTTGAATTGATACAACTAGGAATAATGTGCAATAGCTTGAAAGGCAGATCATAATTACGAGAGATGAACTTACCACTGCTAATGAGTACAAAGAAAAATTCAATGCTAGCTCAACTAAGTTGGATGAAATGCTACAAAGTCAGAAGAATAAGGGTGATACAGGAGGACTTGGATTTGAGAAAGGAAAAATCTTTGGATTTGGTCAAAGAAGTCATTAGAAGAACAAGAGATCTCCGGTAAGGAAACCTAATGCTTATAAATCCAATGGTAAATTATTTGTTTGCATTAAATTTGGTCATATGGCAAGTCAATGTAGAAATAGGGAAAATCAAAATAATTTATCTCCAGATAATGTTGCAATTGCAATAAATATGGTCATAAGTTAGTTGAATGCAGAAGTAAGGTAAATAGGAAAAATGTAAGATGCTATGATTATGGGAGATTTGGACATATTGCTAACCAATGTAGATCAAAGGGAAATAAAGGTAATCTAAGGCCTAATAAGAGAAATAACATTGTTTGCTATGCCTGCAACAAATCCAGTCATATTACAAAATATTGTAGAAGCAGGAATGTGAACAAGAATGCTCCGACATACAAGAACAAGTCATATGAAAAAGGAAAAGCAAAGTTTGAAGAAATCAGAGAGTAGTATAAGAAGAAATGGGTCAAAAAGGGTGATTCAGATGAGTCTACACCCGATTCTGGTGTTGGAACCTCATCCGATAACTAAGGCACTTGGCCTTAGGGAGAAGATTTTCACGTAGATCCTGAAACCACCTGTCTGAGATCTGTAACTTGCCGTGGGAGGTTGCAGATGGTTGTGAATGATTGAGCAGTTGATCTTGAAGGATCTTTGGAAGAATTCATGCCAATTTGTCTCCGGAAGAATATTCATGAGATACAAAGCATCCCGTAGAGTTAGGGTTGAGCATTTATTATACCTAAAAGTTAGGTATGATGTAGATAAAAAGGCAATTTAAATTCATTTCTTAGATTACATTCAAAGCAAAAGAGAAGGAGAGCTTGGTAAGGTGATTGTGAAGAGAACCCAGTTGATGGAGATTTCTTGCATTTGGTTGAAGACAAAAGGTATTTTTTCAGAGTTCGATAACTTTCTCTATTCATAACCGAGAATTTGACAATGGCATCATTTGGTGTGGTGAATCCATTGGTTGTTGATATAGATGATAGGGCAAGGTATAAGTTCAAAAAACACCCATATGAATCGATGGAAGATGATCCGCAACGTGCATTCTCGACCGTTCCATATGGTGTTTTGCATGTTGAAGACATTAGGGCATATATTCATTGCAATTTTGAAGAGCTTGGGAATATTGAAATGCTAAATCTTTACTCGAAACATATGGTAGATGTCATGGGAAACCTTAAACCCGAATTCAAATCTTTCCAGGACAAGGGTTTCATCCAATTCATGAATTTTCTGGTCTTTTATGAACCCGAATGGGTTAGATTTTGTTGGTGTAAATAAATATTCATCATGGATACTATTACACTTTACTTAAGTTAACTTAGGATAATGTATCTCTTCATAGTTTGGATTTAAGACACTTAGGGAAGTTTGCACGTAGGGATATAGCTTGTAGGATAAATTCCACCTTTTGTGGTCTTATTTTGCTGTTACACTCCACATTCGATGGGTCATCCACCTCTTGTGGAATATTATATTATATCTCCTACCTATCCCTAGTATTTCTTACCTACCCTTGTTTCTCATTGAGCCACATGTCATGATTGTGTGCTCGTACATCCATATGGCCTTGCCTATATAAGCAAGCCTATGTTCAGTGTATTGGTGAATCCAGTTGATCATTTGCATATTGATGATAATATAGTTTGTTCTTGTCAATCTATTGTCTCTCCTTTATAGTTTTCATTGTGCCATTGATCTTGGCAAAATCTCACATGGTATCAATGCCATTGGGGCTTCAATTGATTATTTTTTGGAGGCATCTTGGAAGGCTTCTATTTTTGAATCTAAGAGACAACATTTTTTGGAGGCATCTTAGAGCGTTTTCGACCTCGCCATTGCATCCAGGAGGCCGTTTCCATAAACATCGAGTATAAACTTGACCTATTTTGGCGAAAATTGAATTTTGGGTGTTGGAGGAATTTTTCGCCCAATTCGAGCGGTACGGTACGAAATTTTCGGATCTCAAAAAAAAAAAACATTTTTGAATTTTTTTTTTCCAATTTTGAAAAAGATTTTTTTGATAATTTTTTTTTTTTTTTTTGCGGGTCTGTATCTTCTGCCCAGTCAACAGCTCACAACGAGTCGCTCAGTCAACACCAAGTCAACATTTTTTTGAAAATTTTTAGACCCCTCTCCGTTGAGCAGTTTGGATTTTTGAGTCAACTTTGGAGGCTCATAACTTGCTCAATTTTTCTCCTTTTTAGGTGCAATTTTTTTTGATTTGGGTTAATTTTTCATGCTCTTCGTAGTGGTGTGGTTATTTTCTTATTTTGATTCACAGATTTTTTGGAAATTTTGGATTCTCTCAGTTGTACTTGTCTAATCCTCAATTTTGCAACTTCAAAGGCTTCGTTTGAGCTCATACGACCTCCTTTTCAAGGGTCGTTTGTTTTGAAAGTGCATATTTTTTTGTCTACTTTCATAATCTATGATAAGATTTCAGAGATTTTGAGTGGAAATTATACTTTTGGATATTGGTCTTATTTGGGCTACTTGGTACTTGTCATTTGCTTGGATCTTAGTTTAGATCTCTTGCATTATTAGTTTGAGTCTTCTTTGGCCTCATTAAGGAAGTTGTAAAGTTGAAATCAGAAGTCCACTTTGCCATTTTTTGCAAGTGGCTCATTGTACACGCACTAAGTATAAAGTGCCAAATCATCATTTTTTTTTTTTTGGGGGGGTGTGGTGGTTCTATTGAACACTATATTTGAAATAATTTTTTTTTTTCCCATAGGCGTGAAGACTAAAAGATTATCGGCCAGGATATTGTATCGAGCATTTCAAAAGAAGTTTCACCGAAAGAATGCTTTCATCGAAATAGAGCATGATGTGTAAAGCACTACGCGAAGACGTTTTCGGCAGAATATCACTTTTGGTAAACAAAGGAAGCCGCTCATCGATGCTCAAGTTTCATCGAAAAGTGAAAAGCAAAAAGCAAAAAGTGATTTCGAGGAGAAACAACTACCGAAGAAATTCATAAAGCCTTCAATCTCATCGATAATATTATACCGAACAAAAACTGAAGTGTTTTATCGATAAAGGGGATATCGAAGAGAAAAAACTTTCGAAGAGCTTGCATAAACTTTCACCGAGGAACATAACTCATCGAAATATGATTTCGATGAAACTTGCGAATGACTTATCGAAAGAAAGTTCATCGAGGAAAAGATGATTTCGATGAGTCTTGAAAATGGTTTTTCGACATGGGCTATTCACCGAAAAAGTGATATCGAGGAAAGTGAGCTTTCGATGAAAGATCAAAACATTCGGCCGAAGACAGGGGTTTCATCAAAAACTTGATTTATGATCATTTCAGTCAAGCAGTACTTCTCGCGAAAGAGTTAAAAGCCTAAGTAAAGAATGTCACATCTGCAATTAAGTTTAAACATTTGAATAACCGTTGTAGACGCAGAGACATTAACTGTGCACAAGTTGCCCATGCGATTACAGCTGAACTGATCAAATCTTCATAAGAACCAGATTGATGCTGAAAGATTGACAATTGCGAGGAATTTGCTGAAGCTCATGAACGACAATCAGAAGAACTAGACATTTCTCCAAGTAAGTCTGATTTCTCGTATTTACTGAAATTATGGAACCTTCTTCTTTTTCTAAAAAGAGTAGGAAAGGGAAAGAATTAAATCCTGAAGAAAAGCCCAAAAGACAGAAAAAGGAAGGAAGAGCTTTGACTCAGGATTTGTTAGACCAGTGCCCGACATCCAACGTGAGGTCTAAGAAGATCAAAAGTGAAGAAGAAGGATTAGAGGATAGATTTGAACATCTGGGAGACATATGGACCGAAATCAGGGGACATGAATTGTTCCTATTTAGTTACAAAAGAAGGGATGCTCCCAAGCCCATAAGTAATCTATGGAAGAAAAACTTACGGAAATTGGTAGTCCCAAATGTGTTTGTGGATGTTGAACTAATGAAAGCTCTGGTAGATTTCTATGATCCGAGAACCAAAACCATATGCGACTACCGAGGGAATCCCTTGGTGGTGATTAACAAACAGACTATTGATATGGTGTTTGATCTAGACTGGGAAGTAGAGGAGAAAATCGATATGCAGAAACTGTCACAAGAATTCTTTGGCTTGGAAAACTTCTATAGGACATGGAGATTACCTATTCACCGGTCGAAAGTGGGTGGGTCCTTTGTTCCATTCAGCAAAGATGACATGGTGCCGTTTGATGTCAACCATTTCCATCCATATTTTAAGTATACATATTATGCTGCAGCCCAAGTATTAGGCTTAGAGGCTCATCCTCTCATGGATATTGGGGTTATGGTTCTGTGTGTTGATTTACAATCAAAAGACCCTAGGTCATTTGATTATGCCACTTATGTTGCAGATGCCCTAAATCATGGGTTGGAGAAGTTAAAAGGGGACCTTGTGAATATCCATTTTTCATTGTACTCTTTATTGATGCATATTATTCTTTATTGTGGACAAGAAATCAATTTCTGGTCAGATGATTTCTGCATCAGAGCTTATGATAAGAATGGTTTGAAGAAACCAGTTCAGTTGTGGGTTTCTGCATGGGATCAAAGATTCATGAACAACCATTACTGGCACTTTTAGGAATATTTTGTGAAACCCCTTAGTGCGGCCTTTGGGCAACATAGAGATTATACTCTGTCCCCTGAAATTAAGAGATTCCTCAGGCCAAAAGACTTCTCTCTGGAGTCTCAGATTGATCACAATTGGGGTGATTGGTATTGCCACAATAATCATACAGAAATCAGGGTATTTGGGTATGAAGGAAAGCCATACATGCTTCCAATTACAGTACCAAACAGGGTGGCTAGCCTGGAGATTGTGAGACAACTATCTACTGTCAGTGCCAAACATCTTACGGATTTCGGTAAATAGTCCATTGTTCCAGGTTTATTGGTTTTTTATGATTTTATTGTTAAAAGTTCAAAAAGCTATCATCTACTTCAAAATAAATTAGACTACTATGGCATGACTCTGGGTGAACCTAGAGAGAACTTTGATCCTGAAGGATATATAAGAGCTGCCAGGGGGTCACAAAAACTAAAGGCTGGAATACATGTGGCTAAAATGCCAGATGACTTGATCAAGAACCTTGAAAGAGAGGAGGCCAGGGTTTTGAGAGAAAGGAGTGAAATGACTTGGGAGGCTTTCAAATGGAAAAGAGCAAGGGGGATGGTGGATGGAGACTTGCTTGGAAACCTCCAAGATCCTCTAAAAATAGCCAAAAGGCTACTTCAACATGAAGTAGAAATCATGCATAGAGTGCCTCCACAATTCCTTCATTTTGTCAACACTGAAAAGGATAGTCAACCATTGGCTCACATTTCACCAAAATCAACTGCTAGTAGTATCCCTGCTGACTCTCCTAGAGAAGATTATCCTCCTGGTTTTGAAGCAGAGGTGAATGTTGACACTGATAAATTTAACATTAAAGATGTAGGTGATATAAGGATGACAGAGCATGAAGATTTTGTTGCTGACGACGGATTCGCCTCTTCGAGGGAATTTCTTTCATTCTTGTACCAATATAAAGGGGTACATGTAAAACGAAGCATGGCTGGAAGACCAGAAGAGGAACAAATGAAAAGACTACAGGATGAAATCGATACCCTCATGAAAGATATGACCCCTGAGAAAGGGAGGAGATTATTAAAAGAGGCTAGTGTTATCATCTTTTCTGGTTGGGACATAAATTCAGCACTTCTGTTTGACGAATTCTTGAAGAAGCAAGATTTGAATCAACAGGTGTTGCCCCAAGAGATAAATAAATTATTCCTAGGCTCCAGATATGATCCTGATAAAAAGGCTCTCCTACAATGGGTGTTATATCCAAAGGGAAAAAGGCCTATTATTGTGGATATCGAAGAAACCTTTGGACACCTCATGATTCACTAGGTTGGAAAGACTGACCCTAGGGTCACTGCTAAACTAAACTTGGATGTTGCTAGACTAAATTTGGACCAGACAGAGTTTTTGGTCAGGGAAAACATTACCTATAAGGGGTTGTATGAAAAATCTAAAGAAGAAAATCAAAAGTTACAAGCAAAAATATTGCAACTTGAGACAGGGACTCCCTTAAATGAATATACCTCATATCCCACAGGACATAGCTTAGATGATGTTTATGATGCTCTGTATTGGAAGTATCAAGCAGATAAGGCTACTAAACAGGCAAATAATATCCAGCAAAAGATGGATAAAATGGTTAATGATATTATCGGACACCGATTCAACACCATGCTTTCACATGTTGAACAATAGTGGAAGGTGTACACTGGAACTATAAAGGCATTAAGAGAGCATGAAAGATTAAAAGCATGATTGCACGAAGTAATAAACAGTGTTGATACGATGACGCCAGAGGAGAAAGCTGAAGGGACTGCGTACATGGAAAATCATGTTAAACTCAAGGATACGCTAAGAGGAGATCTTAAGGAATTGGATGATGGGAGACCAATTGGAATGCCCTCGGTTTATAAAGAGGGAGAAGTAATATCTCTGGGGGATTTGCGGGATGAACTTGTCAGCGTCAAGAATTGGGCTCTATCAAAAATGGATCGAAGCAAAGACATGGCCCCTACCATCAATCAGATGATATTCGAATACCTGTCACAAGGAGAGGAATTGAAGAAACAAAGTGCTAAAATCAAAACTTTCAAAGATGATGATTATATTCATCATTTAGGAATTCTTAATCTCTTTTTGCTTAAGTTTGTTAGGAGTATTCAAACTAAAAATTAGTATTTTGAAAAGACATGTCTTTTCATGAATAACTTTTGTTCTCATATATATATGAGAATGGTTTTTGTAATATGGTAAGACGGAAGTACATAGGAACAAGATAGCAATGTATGACAACCTGTAAGTTTTTTGTTATAGAAACTTCGATGGAATACATGCTATGAATAGTTGTTTTTCTTTGCGTATGTGTTGTGGATTATTTCACTTTGTTTTGGCAATCGCCTGTGATATTATCTAAAGAGATAAGGTTATTCATATTCTTGAAGTCAAATTTATGCTTTATGTCATAAGGTTGAAACAAAAGTTTTGCTTGCGAATTGTAATTGTTCCTCGCAGTACTTAATTGACTGGTCCCTTAAAGGTAGGGTTAAATTCATTCAATCAAAGTATGATATAAGCATTCGATTGATCTCAAAAGAAATAATAACCGACAGGTCCATAAAGGGGTGGATTAAAAAACTGTCTCACAGGCTCGCATAATAAGTCCTAAAGAAAGTATAATGACTCTGTAGCCCAAACAACAAAGAAGGCACTGGTTAATTATAGATTACACTTATCACTATATTCATCATATGTTATTTTAAAGCAACAGAAGTAACTAAGTAGGAAACATAGATCGAATAGCTTCTACAACAACAATCTTGAACTCATCTGCTATATCTCCATTCTAGGAACCTATGCCATTCTGAGATAGGAGGAAATTAGATCATGACACTTAATCTGCTATAAAAGGCACTGGTTATTAGAAACAGCCAGTGAATAGGTATACCCGTCTAGGTCCTGCAGAGCCTAAAGTGAGAGAGTTAACATCTAAACAGGTTTGCTCTATAAGCTGGCCAAGTCAATTGGAGGGTTTGATCATAGGAGTTGGCATTTCCTTAGAACCTATCCAATCTATTGATTTGAGACCCATTAGATTGGCGACTCTACTGGGGAGGAATTATTAAGACTCTGCTGGGGAAGAATTATTAAGACTCTATTGTGGGAGAGAACTCAGAAGAAAGAAATAACTTATGTCCTCTAGGAAGGAGGTGGCGACTCTAAATTAAGAATATCAATGCACGAAACGAGATCAATCACAAAAGGACAATCTTTATCCCAGTTAGATTTCTCTCAATGAAAGAACAAAGACAAAGAACCCATGAATGAATTCATGAGAGAGAGGTACAATCAGTATAAACATGAAAGAAACCAACATTCACCCTTAAGAGAACAGGATAAAGAAACTACTTCAAGCCGAGTGAATGAGGATTTGGTTGTAGCATATAAAGCTCAGAAGGGGCGATATCAAATTCCCCCTGGTTTTGAAAATCATGAAGAACGATCCAGACAAAACACACCGCTTTCATCAGGATCAAGTATGGCAGATCCTGCAGATAGATTTACAGATTTAACTAGACAAATGATGGAGGCAGCTGCTGAGATGAGAGATTCAGGAAGGACTCAGGAATGTTTGGAACTATGTGCTAAATTAGGCATAAATGTTGGTGAGGATGACTTTAATAAAGATGTAAACAACTACAATAAAAAATATGCTCAGGGAGTGGGTAAAATGAAGAGTAATGATTTTAAGGCTTATGAGAACCCCTTGTTTGGTAACAAAAGGGATGATCATGTGCAATCAAGTGCACCACCAGTCCAACCAAATTCACATAAAAACTTTGCCGCTCATAACCAATTTCTGCCTCCAGGTCAATTTTATAACCAACATCCACCCCCTAATCAGTTTCAATATCAACACCAGAATCAATACCCTTTTCCTTATCAAAATCAGATACCCTTATATGGTAATATGAACCAAAACTTTGGGAATCCTCATGGGGGGCATGGACTAATAAATATGGAACAAATGAGGCAGTTTGATTTTTCAGGAATGATGGTATACCCATATCCTATCCCAAATGAAATCAGGACTGCAATACCAAGATTCACTGGAAGTAATGCAATTTCAGGTGAGGCTCATTGTAAAGCCTTTGATGTGGTAATTGAGGATTTTGGTTTACCACATGCAGATGTTAAGATCAGGTTGTTTATGCAGTCATTAATAGAAGATGCAAGAGATTGGTTTAGGACGTTGCCTGATGCATCCATTATAAATCTTGCAGAATTCAAAGACTTGTTCCTTGAGCAGTATGGAGACCATAACAGCCCTGAATTTGCTTTGCATGAAATCATTAGCATAAAAAAGGAGCAAAATGAATCAGTGATAGATTTTAACAAAAGATTTAATAGGGTTCTAAACAAAATCCCCAATAGGATGAAACCAGTACCTGAGGTAAGCATTCTATATTACATCAATGCTTATGATAGCAAAACAAACTATGAGCTGAGAACCATAAATCCTAGAGACCTCCGGGATGTTATGAAAGATGCCATTGTTATAGAAAATAACAGGAAGGTTGCTGGTAAAGTGGGAAAAAGAGAGGATGCAAGTTTGTACAATCCTAAAGCACCCAAAGCTAGTAAAGATGAGGATAAGCTTGACAAAGTTTTAAATGCTCTAAAAGATTTATCTGTGAGGGTAAACAAAACAAAGAAGCCGCAATACTATCGTCCTGAGAGGCCCAGATTGCATGACATGCCCTATAACACTACATGGAAAGATGGAAAACCAGTAGACAGGAATCACAGAGATAACCAGCAAATTCCAGATCCCTTGAAAAGAACAGTAAACTATACTCAAGATGATGACATGTGGTGTTATGCTTGCAATATGCCACATGCTCCCTCTTTGTGCGCTGTAGCAAAAGGATTGTAGGAGGAAGAGGATGGTTATGAAGAACATATGGGTGACCCAACTGTTAACATGATATCCTTTGCACAAGAAGGAAGATCAGACTCCATGAACGTTGATCAATGCTCTGTGTTACCTATAACCACCAGCAAAAATGAAAGTGTTAAGCTCAGAATCCCTACTGAAGAAGAAAAAAGAAGAATTACAGCTTATGTCGTTGCACAAGCAAAAAGGACTTATGATTTAAGGAATAGAATGGTGAATCCGGAGCAGGGTAAACCTACTAGTCTTTTTATGAAAGAAACTGATGAGACACTCAAGCAAATAAATAAAGCAACTAAGACTAAGGAGGTTGTACCAAAGAATAATAAAAGGGGTCTTGATGTTCAAAAGGAAGAAATAGAAAAATTTCCTTCAGCACAACACTCTACTTCATTTGATATTTCAAATGCATTAACACAATTAAAGGTTTCTGTTCCATTAATGGAGATAGTGAGGTTTCCTGAGTACAGAGAAAAAACTCTGGAAATGATTTCAGGTATCCAAGAAGAAAAGGTAAATGAACAGAAGCAAGAGGTTCCAACAAGTGACAGTAATGAACAGATGGCCCCAGTTATATATTTAGGGTCCACTATAACCAAAAACCCAACGCAGGTAGACCCATTTTATCTCACTTTGGTGATAAACAACAAGAAAATAAAGAATTGTATGATCGATTCAGGAGCGGCTATAAATGTCATGCCTGTTGGGGTAATGAAAGAACTTGGATTAGAAGTTGATACTACCTTTGGAAAATGCTACGCTATGGACAATAGATCAGTCCCAGTGGTTGGTGTTATGAATGATGTAGAGTTCTGGTTAGCAGCCTATCCGAAAGCGTCGTATAAAATAGATATTACAGTGGTAGATGTTCCTCCAAACTATGGAATGTTGTTGTCTAGGCAGTGGTCAAATATGATTGGTGGATATGTGCAGCTGGATTTGTCATATGCTACGATTCCAATTAATGGACAGGAAGTAAAAATTGATAGAGAACCCTAGTCCACATATATCATAGAAGACATGGAAGAAGCAGTAAACCAAATATGTTTTTTGCAAACTGATATGGACAATTTCCAAGTGCAATTGACAAAACCTAAATTTAAAGAGTGGATCCCCATTGAGTCATGTTTAACTGAAAGGGATGATCAAATATGGAAAATGTTCTTTGATGGGTCCTGTAGTAAGGAAGGAAGTGAGGCTGGAATCTTATTTATTTCACCCACAGGGGAAACTTACAAATATTCTTTCAAGTTGTTATTTGAATGCACTAATAACATTGCAGAATATGAAGCTCTACTCACTGGTCTTAATATAGCAGTCAAACATGGAATTAAATTGCTAAGTGTCTTTGGTGATTCAGAATTGATAGTTTCACAGGTAAAGGAGAAATATGCCTCAAGACACTTAAGATTGAAACAATATAGGAATGCTGTTTGGGATACTATGGAGCTTTTTGATGCTTTTCAGATAAATTGGATAGACAGGTCGAAGAATATCATGGCAGATTTTTTGGCAAATATTGCATTAAAAGATAATGATATAACGCTAACTGGGATATCTGAAGTAGAGATGAAAGTAAGACCATTTGTTCCTGACAACTTATACGATTGGCAAGTGTTTCAAGATGATGCAGATCTGCTAAACTTCTTATAGTGTGTTGATCATTATCAGATTCAAGCTATAAATTTTAATGACTTTGTGGAAAAAATTGGAGGTAAAGAAACTTTATTTGGACATGAAATCATACAACTAAAGTCAAACAAGTTACCAAGAGGCCTAGTAGCATTAGAAAGAACTTTTAATGCTCAGGATGCGATTGAGACTAAAGGATCAACTGTTAAAGAAAGTGATGTTGAACAAGTCAATCTAGGAAGCGAAGAAACCCCCAGAAATGTTTTCATTGGAAAAAAATTAACTCCTACCATGAGGCAACAACTGATAATATTGCTAAAAAGATACAAACATGTGTTTGCATGGTCTTATGAAGATCTCAAAGCTTATAGGGAAGATCTTTTTCAACATGAGATACCACTTAAGCCAGAAGCTAAGCCATTCAGACAAAAATAGAGACCTATTAATCCAACATTGTTACCAAAAATGAGGGAAGAGATCATAAAGATGAAAGACGCGGGAATTATTGAACCCTGCAGATATTCCACATGGGTCTCTAACTTGGTACCAGTCAGGAAGAAAAATGGGGATATTAGATTGTGTGTGGACTTTAGGAATTTAAACATATCATCTCTAAAGGATAATTATCCATTGCCAAATATGGATAACATGCTACAGAAGGTGACAGGGTGTGAGTTATTGTCTATGATGGATGGATTTTCAGGTTATAATCAAGTGAAAGTTAAAGAAACTGAAAAATATAAGACAACCTTTACAACTCCATGGGGCACTTATGTCTATGCACGAATGCCATTTGGATTGACCAATGCTGGAGCTACTTTTCAGAGGGCAATGGATGTGGCTTTTGTAGAACTGATTGATGTAATCATGGTAGTATACCAAGATGATTTAACTGCATACTCAAAGAAAGCTGATGATCATTGTGAGCACCTTGAAGAGATATTTAAAAGGGCCTTAGAGTATGGGATTTCCTTGAATCCTAAGAAATGCCACTTTGGTGTCGAAGAAGGAAAGTTACTTGGACACATAGTATCCAAGGAAGGGGTGAGAATTGACCCTGAAAGGGTGGCAGCTATCAATGAGGTCCCCATCCCCCAAACTATCAAGGCCATTCAATCATTCTTGGGACAAATTAATTTTGTAAGAAGGTTTATTTTGAATTTTGCAGACATAATAAAACCCATAATAAGGATGTTAAAGAAAGGGGCCCAAATAGATTGGACTGAGGAAGCAATCGATTCCTTTGTGGCGATCAAAAAAGCAATTTCTGAAGCACCAGTACTAATCTCTCTAGATTTTAGCAAACCTTTTATAATATTCTCATTCGCCTCCTGTCACACAATAGCGGCAGTATTGTTGCAGAAGAATCCAGAAGGGTATGAGCAGCCCATTGCATATTTTAGCAAGTCTTTGAGCCCTTCAGAAGTAAAATATGAGTTGAATGAAAAGCAAGCTTATGCCTTGGTCAAATCAGTAAAACAATTTAGACCATACTTGGTAGGGGCCAAAGTTATAGCATATGTTCCCAATGCAGCAGTAAAAGATATCTTCAGACAAACTGAAGTCACGGGCAAAAGATGTAAATGGATCAATCAAATACAAGAATTCAACATCAAGCTCAAAATTTCACAAGTTATCAAAGGACAAGGGTTGGCCAAACTCATGACAGGAACTGAGATTGAGGAGTCTTGTGTAAATCAAGTTGGGTGGGAAGAAGCTAACTTCAGTATTGAGAATACAACATGGTACACTGATATCATATACTACCTTAAGCACTTGAAATGCCCGGATGGTATGACTGATAATCAGAAGAGAGCTTTGAAGTTGAAATCTGCAAGATATGTGATTGTCAATGGGGACTTGTATTGGAAAAACAGAGATGGGATATTATTATTATGTCTAGATAACTACCAAGTAGAGAAAGTTCTTCATGAGATGCATGATGGGGTTTGTGGTGGTCATTTCTCAGCTAAGACTACTGCACATAAGATATTGAGAGCTGGATATTTTTGGCCATGTGTTTTCAATGACTCTTATAGATATGTCAGAAAGTGTGAAGCTTGTCAAAAATTTTCAAGCAAAATGAAATATCAAGGGTCACTCCCATTGAGACCAATGTTGGCTGAGGAACCATTTCAACAATGGGGGATAGATTTCATAGGAGAGATATCAGAAAAATCTAGTGGAGGATACAGATGGATATTAGTCGCTATAGACTATTTTACCAAGTGGGTGGAGGCAATACCCACTAGACATGCCACTAGCAAAGTGGTGATAAAATTCTTAATGGAGAACATTATTACTAGATTCGGTGTTCCTGCAAAGATCATCTTAGACAATGGTATGTCCTTTAGGTTGAAGGAATTCAACACTTTTTGTGGAGAATATGGCATCAAGATATCACATTCTTCTCCTTACCACCCTTAAGGAAATGGGCAAGCTGAATCAAGCAACAAGAATATCCTAAAGATCATTAAAAAGATGCTGGGACAAAACAAGAAAGCATGGGATTCAAAGTTGAATCTTGCATTATGGGCAGATAGGATAACAGTGAAGAAATCTACGGGAAAGTCTCCATTTGAGTTGGTTTATGGCAAAAGGGCCAGACTGCCTTTGGACAATCTCTTGCCTGTACATAGATTCATGACTCAAGAAGGGATAGATGTTGAAGATCCATCACAAGAAAGGATAATGCAGTTAGTAGAGCTTGATGAAATTAGAGCAGAAGCTCAAAAGCAGAATATCAAGATTCAAAATCAGATGAAGAAGTTATATGACAAGAGGACATCAGATAGAAAATTTTGTGTGGGTGATTGGGTTTTAATGTGGAATGCCAGGAGTCAGGACAAAGGCAAGCATGGTAAATTTGAGGCTTTATGGATCAGACCATATTTGATCATGGATAAAAAGGGAGAGGATTCCTACTTGCTCCAAAACACAACAGGCAAAGTCCAAGAATTGCCAGTACATGGACAATTCTTGAAAAACTTCTTTTCTTGAATATACTCTATTATATGTATAGTAGATTAGGATCCATTTCCATTGTAAATACCATCATGTATCTGCGCTAACCAGAGATTCTGAATTCTTGAAGACATACACAATATGCCTCCATCCTCAGTCAGAGCCACTGTTGAACACTATATTTGAAATAAATTTTTTTTTTTTCCCATAGGCGTGAAAACTAAAAGATTATCGGCCAAGATATTGTATCGAGCATTTCAAAAGAAGTTTCACCGAAAGAATGCTTTCATCGAAATAGAGCATGATGTTTAAAGCACTACGCGAAGATGTTTTCGGCAGAATATCACTTTTGGTAAACAAAGGAAGCCGCTCATCGATGCTCAAGTTTCATCGAAAAGTGAAAAGCAAAAAGCAAAAAGTGATTTTGAGGAGAAACAACTACCGAAGAAATTCATAAAGCCTTCATCGAAATACAAATCTCATCGATAATATTATACCAAACAAAAATTGAAGTGTTTTATTGATAAAGGGGATATTGAAGAGAAAAAACTTTCGAAGAGCTTGCATAAACTTTCACCGACGAACATAACTCATCGAAATATGATTTCGATGAAACTTGCGAATGACTTATCGAAAGAAAGTTCATCGAGGAAAAGATGATTTCGATGAGTCTTGAAAATGGTTTTTCAACATGGGCTATTCACCGAAAAAGTGATATCGAGGAAAGTGAGCTTTCGATGAAAGATCAAAACATTCGGCCGAAGACAGGGGTTTCATCGAAAACTTGATTTATGATCATTTTAGTCAAGCAGTACTTCCCGCGAAAGAGTTAAAAGCCTAAGTAAAGAATGTCACATCTGAAATTAAGTTTAAACATTTGAATAACCGTTGTAGACGCAGAGACATTAACTGTGCACAAGTTGCCCATGCGATTACAGCTGAACTGATCAAATCTTCATAAGAACCAGATTGATGCTGAAAGATTGACAATTGCGAGGAATTTGCTGAAGCTCATGAACGACAATCAGAAGAACTAGACATTTCTCCAAGTAAGTCTGATTTCTCGTATTTACTGAAATAATGGAACCTTCTTCTTTTTCTAAAAAGAGTAGGAAAGGGAAAGAATTAAATCCTGAAGAAAAGCCCAAAAGACAGAAAAAGGAAGGAAGAGCTTTGACTCAGGATTTGCTAGACCAGTGCCCAACATCCAACGTGAGGTCTAAGAAGATCAAAAGTGAAGAAGAAGGATTAGAGGATAGATTTGAACATCTGGGAGACATATGGACCAAAATCAGGGGACATGAATTGTTCCTATTTAGTTACAAAAGAAGGGATGCTCCCGAGCCCATAAGTAATCTATGGAAGAAAAACTTACGGAAATTGGTAGTCCCAAATGTGTTTGTGGATGTTGAACTAATGAAAGCTCTGGTAGATTTCTATGATCCGAGAACCAAAACCATATGCGACTACCGAGGGAATCCCTTGGTGGTGATTAACAAATAGACTATTGATATGGTGTTTGATCTAGACTGGGAAGTAGAGGAGAAAATCGATATGCAGAAACTGTCGCAAGAATTCTTTGGCTTGGAAAACTTCTATAGGACATGGAGATTACCTATTCACCGGCCGAAAGTGGGTGGGTCCTTTGTTTCGTTCAGCAAAGATGACAAGGTGCCGTTTGATGTCAACCATTTCCATCCATATTTTAAGTATACATATTATGCTGCAGCCCAAGTATTAGGCTTAGAGGCTCATCCTCTAATGGATATTGGGGTTATGGTTCTGTGTGTTGATTTACAATCAAAAGACCCTAGGTCATTTGATTATGCCACTTATGTTGCAGATGCCCTAAATCATGGGTTGGAGAAGTTAAAAGGGGACCTTGTGAATATCCATTTTTCATTGTACTCTTTATTGATGCATATTATTCTTTATTGTGGACAAGAAATCAATTTCTGGTCAGATGATTTCTGCATCAGAGCTTATGATAAGAATGGTTTGAAGAAACCAGTTCAGTTGTGGGTTTCTGCATGGGATCAAAGATTCATGAACAACCATTACTGGCACTTTTAGGAATATTTTGTGAAACCCCTTAGTGCGGCCTTTGGGCAACATAGAGATTATACTCTGTCCCCTGAAATTAAGAGATTCCTTAGGCCAAAAGACTTCTCTCTGGAGTCTCAGATTGATCACAATTGGGGTGATTGGTATTGCCACAATAATCATACAGAAATCAGGGTATTTGGGTATGAAGGAAAGCCATACATGCTTCCAATTACAGTACCAAACAGGGTGGCTAGCCTGGAGATTGTGAGACAACTATCTACTGTCAGTGCCAAACATCTTACGGATTTCGGTAAACAGTCCATTGTTCCAGTTTTATTGGTTTTTTATGATTTTATTGTTAAAAGTTCAAAAAGCTATCATCTACTTCAAAATAAATTAGACTACTATGGCATGACTCTGGGTGAACCTAGAGAGAACTTTGATCCTGAAGGATATATAAGAGCTGCCAGGGGGTCACAAAAACTAAAGGCTGGAATACATGTGGCTAAAATGCCAGATGACTTGATCAAGAACCTTGAAAGAGAGGAGGCCAGGGCTTTGAGAGAAAGGAGTGAAATGACTTGGGAGGCTTTCAAATGGAAAAGAGCAAGGGGGATGGTGGATGGAGACTTGCTTGGAAACCTCCAAGATCCTCTAGAAATAGCCAAAAGGCTACTTCAACATGAAGTAGAAATCATGCATAGAGTGCCTCCACAATTCCTTCATTTTGTCAACACTGAAAAGGATAGTCAACCATTGGCTCACATGTCACCAAAATCAACTGCTAGTAGTATCCCTGCTGACTCTCCTAGAGAAGATTATCCTCCTGGTTTTGAAGCAGAGGTGAATGTTGACACTGGTAAATTTAACATTAAAGATGTAGGTGATATAAGGATGACAGAGCATGAAGATTTTGTTGCTGACGACGGATTCGCCTCTTCGAGGGAATTTCTTTCATTCTTGTACCAATATAAAGGGGTACATGTAAAACGAAGCATGGCTGAAAGACCAGAAGAGGAACAAATGAAAAGACTACAGGATGAAATCGATACCCTCATGAAAGATATGACCCCTGAGAAAGGGAGGAGATTATTAAAAGAGGCTAGCGTTATCATCTTTTCTGGTTGGGACATAAATTCAGCACTTCTGTTTGACGAATTCTTGAAGAAGTAAGATTTGAATCAACAGGTGTTGCCCCAAGAGATAAATAAATTATTCCTAGGCTCCGGATATGATCCTGATAAAAAGGCTCTGCTACAATGGGCGTTATATCCAAAGGGAAAAAGGCCTATTATTGTGGATATCGAAGAAACCTTTGGACACCTCATGATTCACCAGGTTGGAAAGACTGACCCTAGGGTCAATGCTAAACTAAACTTGGATGTTGCTAGACTAAATTTGGACCAGACAGAGTTTTTGGTCAGGGAAAACATCACCTATAAGGGGCTGTATGAAAAATCTAAAGAAGAAAATCAAAAGTTACAAGCAAAAATATTGCAACTTGAGACAGGGACTCCCTTAAATGAATATACCTCATATCCCATAGGACATAGCTTAGATGATGTTTCTGATGCTCTGTATTGGAAGTATCAAGCAGATAAGGCTACCAAACAGGCAAATAATATCCAGCAAAAGATGGATAAAATGGTTAATGATATTATCAGAGACCAATTCAACACCATGCTTTTACATGTTGAACAATATTGGAAGGTGTACACTGGAACTATAAAGGCATTAAGAGAGCATGAAAGATTAAAAGCACGATTGCACGAAGTAATAAACAGTGTTGATACGATGACGCCAGAGGAGAAAGTTGAAGGGATTGCGTACATGGAAAATCATGTTAAACTCGAGGATACGCTAAGAGGAGATCTTAAGGAATTGGATGATGGGAGACCAATTGGAATGCCCTCGGTTTATAAAGAGGGAAAAGTAATATCTCTGGAGGATTTGCGGGATGAACTTGTCAGTGTCAAGAATTGGGCTCTATCAAAAATGGATCGAAGCAAAGACATGGCCCCTACCATCAATCAGATGATATTCGAATACCTGTCACAAGGAGAGGAATTGAAGAAACAGAGTGCTAAAATCAAAACTTTCAAAGATGATGATTATATTCATCATTTAGGAATTCTTAATCTCTTTTTGCTTAAGTTTGTTAGGAGTATTCAAACTAACAATTAGTATTTTGAAAAGACATGTCTTTTCATGAATAACTTTTGTTCTCATATATATATGAGATTGATTTTTGTAATATGGTAAGACAGAAGTACATAGGAACAAGATAGCAATGTATGACAGCCTGTAAGTTTTTTGTTATACAAACTTCGATGGAATACATGCTATGAATAGTTGTTTTTCTTTGCGTATGTGTTGTGGATTATTTCACTTTGTTTTGGCAATCGCCTGTGATATTATCTAAAGAGATAAGGTTATTCATATTCTTGAAATCAAATTTATGCTTTATGTCATAAGGTTGAAACAAAAGTTTTGCTTGCGAATTGTAATTGTTCCTCGCAGTACTTAATTGACTGGTCCTGTAAAGGTAGGGTTAAATTCATTCAATCAACGTATGATATTAGCATTCGATTGATCTCAAAAGAAATAATAACTGACAGGTCCATAAAGGGGTGGATTAAAAAACTATCTCACAGGCTCGCATAATAAGTCCTAAAGAAAGTATAATGACTCTGTAGCCCAAACAACAAAGAAGGCACTGGTTAATTACAGATTACACTTATCACTATATTCATCATATGTTATTTTAAAGCAACAGAAGTAACTAAGTAGGAAACATAGATCGAATAGCTTCTACAACAACAATCTTGAACTCATATGCTATATCTCCATTCTAGGAACCTATGCCATTCTGAGATAGGAGGAAATTAGATCATGACACTTAATCTGCTATAAAAGGCACTGGTTATTAGAAACAGCCGGTGAATAGGTATACCCGCCTAGGTCCTGCAGAGCCTGAAGTGAGAGAGTTAACATCTAAATAGGTTCGCTCTATAAGTTGGCCAAGTGAATTGGAGGGTTTGATCATAGGAGTTGGCATTTCCTTAGAACCTATCCAATCTGTAGATTTGAGAGCCAACAGGTTCTTTGATTGAATGAATTTGGGGGGATGTCTTGTGTGATCGTGCCTCTCTTTCCTTGTGCTCTTTCATTTTTTTTGCAATGAGTCCTCATAAATTTCCACCTTTAACTCCACATAATTATGCATCATGGAAAATTAAAGTATGGAGCAAATTAATGGAAAAAGGTCTCACGCATTACATAGGTGGAACAATAGCAACACCACCTGATCCTAAGGTTGATCCTAATTCTCAGTTAGATTGGATCACTAAGAATTGCATGGCTCTTGGAACTTTGCATAAGTATGTATCAGATAACCTCATTTTTCACATTGAGAAGTGTACAACAATCAAAGAGGCTTGGGATATGTATCAGAAATTATATGGTCAAGTTGATGAAATCAGAGGTTACAAGATTGACAATGAGCTCACCAACTTGGATCCCAAGAGTTTTGATACAATCAAAGATTATGTCACCAAAGAAAATGAGCTAAGAGCAAAGCTTAAGGATTTTGGAATTGACAAAAAGGATGCTCAATTGATATTCAACTTGTTGGACAAGCTTGCACCAGAATATGCAGCATTTGTGTCTAGCTTCCAAACTCATCATTTGATAGTGGGGAGTTCCCACATTATGCCTTCATTTGATGCTTTCACAGAAATGTTGATATTGGAATAATCTAAGTTGTTGAACATGGGGCTTGTCAAGTCTTCAAAGTCCAAGGCTTTGGTGGCTAATAAAGGGAGTCAAGGCAAAGATTCAAAAAACAAGAAGAAGCAATCTAAGTCAAAGCCACAATAGGAAAAAGGACAATCATCCTCTCCATCACAAGATGATTTCTCATCCTCTTCCAAGAAGGGGACTCCACCTAAGAAGGATAAACCAACTTGTGCATATTGCAAGAAGTATGGTCATGATGAGCATCGATGCCACACCAAGAAAGTTGATGAGTTGACAAATCTTCTTAAGAAAAACAATATCAACTTGCTATCTACCTACACAAAGAAGGATTCATCTCCTTCCTCTTCCTCATAGTCTAAGGGAAAGGGGCAAGAATTTGTGGCTACAATAGGTTCTTCACAGTAGTAGATACTTGACTCGAGTGCCTCTTATCACATGGGTTCTACAAAGGAGCAATTTTCTTCATTGGAGCCATCTAATGTACCTCACATTTACATAGGTGATGATACACAAGTAGAGGTTGAAGGGAAAGGTTCAGTTGACATGGATGATGGAACATTTGAGAATGTTCTTTACGTTCCTAACTTGTCTACCAATCTTCTCTCTATCTACCAAATCACTCACTATGGGAATGGGAAAAAGGTTGAGTTTACACCTAATTCAGTTGTGGTAAAGGAACTTGATGGTGCTGCCTTGGTAGTAGTGGGACAAGTCAATGACAACTCAAGGCTTTATTCATTCTCCCACTTTGTGCCAAGTTCTCCTTCTAGGGCCTTGCTTACTCTTTCAAATTCAGAAAGTAAGCTATGGCATGAGCGATTTGGCCACCTCAACTACCGCTATCTTCAGTAGCTTAGCACTAAAGACATGGTCAGAGGTCTACCTCGAATTAGTTTTTCAGAGGGTGTATGTCTAGGTTGTTCCATGGGAAAGCATCCTAAGGAGAAGTTTGATAAGGGGAAAGCTTGGAGAGCTTTGGAAGTTCTTCAACTTATTCACAGCAATGTAGCAGGTCCATTTCCAGCACCTTCATTTAGTAAGGCTCGCTATGTCCTCAACTTCATTGATGACTACTCCCGCTTCACTTAGGTCTACTTTCTCATTCATAAGAGTGAAGTATTTGATAGATTTTAGGAATTCAAGACTCGTGTGGAAAAGCAATTTGGGAAAGTGGTCAAGATTCTTGGTACAGATAATGGAAGGGAATATGTGAACAAAAGACTTGAGGATTTTTGTACATTTGAGGGGATTGATCTTCAACATTCTATTGCATACACTCCACAATAGAATAGAGTTGCAGAATGCAAGAATAGAACTCTCAAAGAAATCGCTAGTTGCATGATACATGCACGTTCTCTTGATCCCGCCTTTTGGGCAGAGGCTATCAGTTGTGCCACACACATCCAGAATCGGGTTCCTCACAAAGCTTTGCAAGGTATTACTCCTTTTGAGGCTTGGGCTGGTAGGAAACCGATTGTGAGACATTTCAGAGTCTTTAGGTGTGCAGCATGGGCTTGCATACCTCTGTAGAAATGCAAGGCATTGAAACCTCAGAGTCATCCTTGCATATTTGTTGGATATCCTGAGGGTGTTAAGGCATATAGATTGATGTATCCTTAGTCATGTGAGGTGTTCATTGAGAGGAGTGTTCATTTTGAGGAAAGCTCTCCTAGCTTAGCCTCTCTACCTCCTCCACCTTCATCCATTATGGATAGTGCTGCTAGTGATTCAGATGATGATACTCCTTCAACTCTGACTCACAGGGTTACACCTCCGTAGGGTCCACTTGCAGTTGAGGAGCCTCATTCTCCACCTCCACCTAGACCTCGTTGGGCTCGACAGGCACTTGAGTCTGTGAGTTCTCTTGTTGGGGATCCTTCAAACACACAGAGGACTCAATCACAACATCAATACCTTCCACATGCATTCATTGCTACTGCTTTCGATCCACAGACATTTTGGGAAGCATCAGGGGTTCCTAAGTGGGACCAAGCTATGGAGGAAGAGTATAGCTCCTTGATGAGGAACAACACATGGGATTTAGTCCATCTCTCTAAGGGGAGAAAGATGGTTCGATGTAAGTGGATCTATCAAACCAAGTTTGCAGTAGATGGTAGTGTGGATAAGTATAAGGCTTGGCTTGTTGCGAAAGGTTTCTCTTAGGTTCCAGGTGTTGACTATACTGAGACCTTTGCACCTGTAGCCAAGATGAAATCCATTCACTTGACACTTGCTATGCTGCAACTCATGGTTAGGCTATACATCAGATGGATGTGATGAGTGCTTTTCTTCATGGTGATCTTGATGAGGAGATTTATATGGAGCAGCCACAGGGTTTCATCTAGGATACTTCCTTGGTTTGCAGACTAAGGAAATCTCTCTACGGCCTTAAGCATGCCCCCAGGGCTTGGTATGGAAAGGTGGATTCCTTTCTTCTCTCACCAAGGTTCACCAGGTGTCATTTCAATTTGAATGTCTACATTTTGTGATAGGATGACTCTCACTTGATACTTATTCTCTATGTTGATGATTTGATCATTACATGGAGCACCACATCCATCATTAGCAGGGTCAAATCTGCTTTGCGTGATAGATTTGCTATTACTGATTTGGGTCTTTTGCACTACTTTCTCGGGATAGAGATTTCACAGTCACCTTCTAGGATTACACCATCACAGCCCAAGTATGCTCTTGATCTACTTGCATGCTTTCATATAGCTGATTGTAAGCCTGCACCAACTCCCTTTCTTTCAGGAGTCAAGCTTGAGGCTCAGTTTTCTTCTCCACGATTTGATGCCACATTGTATCGTCAACTTGTGGGTAGTCTCATCTACTTGACTCATACATGCCCTAATATTTCATTTGCAGTTGGCATGGTTTCCCTCTTTATGTAGGATCCACATGAGTTTCATTGGAAAGCCACCAAACACATCCTTCATTACATCTAGGGTACACATCACTATGGGATTCACTATGCAGTTGGCATAGGACTTTGCTTGGTTGGTTACACAGGCTCCGATTGGGCTGGCGATCTTGATGATCGTAAGTCTACTTCAGGTTACATTTTTTACCATGGTTCAGGTCCTATTTATTGGTAGAGCAAGAAGCAACATGGTATTTCTCTCTCTTAGACTAGGGCTGAGTATCGAGAATATGTTAACGCAATGACTGAGACCATTTGGATTCAACAGATTTTCACAGAGTTTGGGTTCACCACTCCACGACCGACAGTTCTACATTATGAAAACTAGACTACTATTGCTATCTCGAAGAACCCAGTCTAGCACCAGTGGACCAAACACATCAAGATCCATATGCACTATATTCGAGAGCTAATTCAGGAGCAGGTCATTGATTTGTAGTATTGTCCTACAACGGAGCAGGTTGCACACATATTCACCAAACCTTTTATCGAGAGTAAGCTCCAGCAGTTGTGAGCTCTCTTGGGGGTGCGGTATGTCTCATTAGAGGGGGTCAGCTGACTTCTCCTTCCTCTCTTATGGGGGGGACTTTTCCCTCTTTGAGGTTTTGTCCTTCTTCTTTGAGATTCTTTTGTACATTCATCTCTCTTTTTTTTTGGGGGGGGGTTTACCACTGGGTTTTCTCTCTTTCTCCATTTGTGAGAGATTGCATTGCATAGTTTTGCTTGCATTTTCATTTTGTACATGGGTACCTATCATTGCCTATTAGTTGGGACCCATCTTGCATTGTTGACTTGAGTCTTCATTCCCCTAAGTTGCACTTAAGGGGGGGTGTTGGTGTAAATAAATATTCATCATGGATATTATTACACTTTACTTAAGTTAACTTAGGATAATGCATCTCTTCATAGTTTGGATTTGAGACACTCAGGGAAGTGTGCGCATAGGGATATAGCTTGTAGGAAAAATTCCACCTTTTGTGGTCTTATTTTGTTGTTACACTCCACATTCAGTGCGTCATCCACCTCTTGTGGAATATTATATTATTTCTCCTACCTACCCCTAGTATTTCTTACCTACCCTTGTTTCTCATTGAGCCACATGTCATGATTGTGTGCTTGTACATCCATATGGCCTTGCCTATATAAGCAGACCTATATTCATTGTATTGGTGAATCCAGTTGATCATTTGCATATTGATGAGAATATAGTTTTCTCTTGTCATTCTATTGTCTCTCCTTTATACTTTTCATTGTGCCCTTGATCTTGGCAAAATCTCACACATTCATTATGAGTAGAGTTCATGGAGAGTTTATATGTCTTGATAGGCCACGCAAGGTCACAAAGCAAGCAATCAAATCTGTAACATGCTTGAATGCAATTGGTATAGTTACCGCCCTAAATAATGTGAAGAACACGATCCTGATAGAGGCAACCGATTCTAAACATGTTGGAAGATTGATGACAATTAGTGAAATTGTTGACGTGATGTTAGATTTGCATCCATGGTGACAAGTTACAAAGTTTATCTTTCCAATAGATATAACTTTGTATCTGGTATGACCATTTATTCTACTTTTCAAATTTTGAAGGAAGATAAGCTATATGATCTATGTGAGGTCCTCCGGAGTGAGCTCTTGAACAATCTAAAGAATATTAAGTAGGAAAAAATGAATATATTCAAATTTGGTACCCTGATTATTTGTCTGTATTTCTATTTCATGAATGAGGTTCCCAATGTAGGATAAGTTCAATGGGCTTATGACAGGCCAATGGCGGTGCAAATAAAGAAAACTCTAACTGGATTAGGTGACGCACAAGCTTATAGAGCTACTCTGTGGGGTTACTTTAAAACTTTTCAAGGCATGATGTAGAGAAGGGAAATGATCCCTAAAGAAATTATTGATAAGTATGAAGACACCATATGCTTCATGGTGGACACTGATCAATGCTTGATGGAGGCTATCAAACCCAAGATAGTTTGGATCATGCACATGGGGTATGAGGTTAGTGGTGATATTCTTGATTCACATGCTCAACACCTCTTGAGAAAGTCAGTAGACACTAATGAGGAAAGTGTAGTGTCATAAAATTGTGACCTCTGTAATTTTAACCATATTTTAGGTCCTCACCTCGGTGATGACATCTTCTTCCCCAACCAAGACTTATTTTTGCATTCTCACCCCTTCACCCTTCCTCCTCCAAGACCCATGGCTACTTTAGACCCTATTTGGGCCCCAAAATAGGGTAGGACAGGGGCGTGGCGCCCCTATCCCCACCCATTAGGATGGTCCTAGGTTAGGTCTGCCAGGTCTACTATGCATAATTTGCCTTCAGGGTTTGTAATTCCTCTTTGTAGGCCTTCAGTGGTTAAAAATTAATCCTTGAGGCATGTATAAAAGGGGATTCAATTCCCTCATTAAGAGAGGATGAGAGACATAAGGATAAGATATGAGATTTCAAGGTTGTCATCAAGCATTCAAGCATTCAAGTCTTCTTCATTCATCCATTGGAGCAACATTACAACATTCATTTGCAAGCATGTGTGTGTGTGTTAGGGTTTTGTCATGTTACATGCCATTTAATATGATGCTTGTGATTACATTCAAGAAGCAAAGCAATCATCATCAAAAAGTTGCAGATCTAAAATGTATACATTTCCATTGTTTACATTCAAGCATTTGCAATTACTTTATTTCAAGGTTGATTCCTCAACCTAGGTTTGACTGAGGCAAACCCCTATCCACAACCCCCCTTTCCTCTCTTTTCTGTGTGTAGGTTGCAGGTGCGCAGCTGCAATTGCACATTTGAGCTTCATTTGCAGAGATGGAAGAACCCTTTTCATTTCACAGATTTTATGGAGGACCATGTACATTCCCGCCACGGTCCTGAGGACTTTTCTCCAAATTTGTAGGGCAGATCTGTATCAGTCTAGTTAGCTCAGATCTGAAGTTACAATGTGATCCAAAACTAGTAGCCACCCATTTCACTCATTTCCCCTCTCTTTTCCACATAGTCAACAAGTCAACTTTCTCATTTACAAAAGAGGTTAAATCACATTTCAACCCTTGCAATCCACTTGGAATTCACATCCTTGTTCCCTTGGATTTGGATCTATTGGATTCAAGCCCCTTTTTTGAATGTAAAGTCCCTCTAAGTGAAAATCATCCTAGTGACTTCCTTTCTCTCTCCTAGGTGGGGAGTCACTAGGTTCGAATTTTTCACTTTACAGAAAGGTTTGGAACTTATAAGGAGAGAAGCTTGAGCCTACACTCTCAGTTCACCATACCCAAAATGTAGAGGAGAGTGCTGAAAGAAGTAGAGTAGATTGCAGAAGACATGGGAATCACAAAGGAGGTAGTTTGGAGATCTCGAGAGAAGAATATCTTGAAGGAAGAGGATATGGTAAAACATAAGAAGACCAAACTGGAATCTCCTTCCCCAAAGCCAAGGCAAATAAGGAAGCTAACACCTTCCTCTGGTGCTCAAAAGCCCGTTTCTCCACCTAAGCCTTAATCAAAACCATCTAGTGGAGCAATGAAGAGGAAGAAAGGGAAACATGAGAGAGTTTATGCAACAACCATTGCGAAAGAAGAGACTGAATCAGATGAAGCAGTGAGAGAAGTGAAGAAGAATGCTATTGCTGCTAGGGTTGTGAAGGTGCAATCCTTTGGTGGAAGTCAAATGAGCAAGAAGCCAAGGGTTGAAGATAATCCATCCAACAAAAAACTTAAGAAAGTCAAGGAAGCAATCATAGAACAAGGTAACCTTAAATTTCTTTCTCAATTTTATAATCATTTGGATGAGAAAGGGAAAAGATCTCTAGAAGAACCTACAATTATATATTTGAATAAGTATAGCAGGGCATTTATTGGGATTGCATCTGAAATCCCTAAGAGTCTATATGATATTTTGGATATCAGAAAAGAAGCTGCAAAAGTAGAAAAGAGAATTAGGGAGTATGAATTAGTTGAACTCTGTCTTGTGATTGCTAAGACAAAAGTTGATAGAATTCTTAAGGAAAATAAAAAAGATTTAGAAGCAAAACCCATGTAAATAAAATATTGATTGGCAAGAATGCAGAGGTTCATAATGAGGCAAGAAATTTTGAGGAAAATAATAAAGAAATATGATTATGATGTAGTTCTTGAAAGATCACAGAGAACTATTCATAAGTCTATTCTGGAAGCCCTTTGGATTCCATCCAAAGGTGATAAGCCAAAAATTACAAAACCAGATGAATAGACAACTAAACTTGTTGCTGTAGTAGATAATGTTGATGACAGTTAGCACATTATAGACTCTGGTGCAGCAGTTCAGGATCCTCTGGTAATGAATTTTGATTCAGAGAAGAATGTTGAGGAGATTGGTGACGAGAAGGCTGAGAATGCAAAGATGGGAGAGAAGGAGAAAGATGAAGGCAAGATTAAACATGTTTCGGTGGCAGGAGACACTATGGAATCTAACAAGGGAAAGCATATAATAAGTGACACTAATCTTATCCAAGGGCCTATCAATCTCAATTCGTTATCTCTTGTGCAAGCATTGAAGTTTGCAGCTCTAGCCCAAGCAAAAACTAGTGAAGACTTGTTGAAGTCTCACCATAAAGATAAAGAACTTATATCATTGGCCACAAGTGTTATTGAAAAAACTTTTTCGACATTCAAGCAAGACACAGTTGACTCATCCTTCAGTAAATTAAGAAGTATGCTTAAGGAAGTAGATTCTCATTTTAAATCTCTTGAGAAAGCAACATATGTAAAAGGTTTTAATCACTTTAATGCTATGAGGTTAAGAATAGTTTTGAAAGTGGTTGAAGGTGATAGGGTCAGTCTGATAACTGATGTGAAGGGCATTCAAGAGGCATTGAATGAAGGTGGAAAAATCTACAAGTCATGTCTTCTATTGCTGAAATTCACTACAGAGTTTGACAAGAAAATCAAGGAATGTTAAGGATAACTGGCTGGTATATCTCAGTCCTATTCACCCTAGGCCATTTTTTCAAGTAATTATGAGGCTCAGTTATTGTATTTACTTCATAAAATAAAGAGCCCAAATCAAGAAAAGGATAGGGTAATCAGTAGAGTGGGAGAATTGAGAAACTTGATCACTCCCTGGTAGGATACACTATTGAGCAGTCAATGAGATGCCTTGAATGCATTGAATAAGAGTGTTCCTTTTGATATCAGAGGAGTATAAATGCATGCCTATCTGTTTAGTGCTATGATAAACATTTTGGAGAAGTTGAAGAAAGGGTGGGATGACCACTTGCAGTAATTGAGGACTATTTTTGCAAACATTTTCAATTTTTTGTAAGTTGTTGTGTATACCCCTATACATATGATATTTGAGCGGATACCTACCTTTACCATTGATGTCAAAGGGGGAGAGTGAGAAGAGTGAAAAATATTGTATATTCTCAGGGGGAGTCTATGACTATTGCATTTTTGGAGTTTTGAGATTTTGCAGTGTTTGGCATTTTTGGTTTGAGACTGAGTCATTTTTCACTAAGTGTTGTCATCAATGCCAAAGGGGGAGATTGTTGGCAAGAGACACTATTTTGGAAGAGATTTGTGCTTGAGGACCATTTAGGGGTTGTCATTAATGGCAACTTAGATCAGATGTCAATGAAAACCCAGATCAGATGTGTTATCTAGTATATGCAAATTCATCATACCGAAAGTTCTAAGCCAATTTTGCTTCAGTCTGGAAAGTGGAACAAAGTGTTTGACAGAATGTGAGTACATTGAGAAGAACTCAATTTTGTGTGCACATTTTTATTTGTGGTGGAAGAGGTAGTTGATTTGATTATTAGAATTGCTTAGTTTGGAATCCTAGCTTTTGGTGTTGTCTAGTGCAAGTTTGATGATCTGGCATCCGGTATTTTAGGAAGAACAAGGTTATTTTGGTGTAGTGTGTTATGCAAAATCTCCGGGATGATTTTGCTTATTAATGTTGTATTTGAGGTTGTTTAGCCGACTTATGTGAAGCATATTATCAATTTGTTTTGGTCTACATGTGTTTTGGTAATCGGATTGAGCTAACTTCTTGTTACATGTTTCATATTTTGTGAATATGTTTGAAGCCGACATGTTGGTGACCTAATCAAGTGTTATAGATATATTATACTGATCTATTTGAGCATTTTATTGATCGATGTGAGTGTGCGAAGATTGTATGAGTGTTGGTGTGCAGTTTCACATGCGCTATCCTTGGATTGATGCTCCAGTATATGACAGAGTAGAGAAGAATAGACCAGAATAGAGCAGTGAGATAAAATAGTGGAAGAATACTTTTTGTGCTTAACCAAAATTGCATTTGGGCATTTGTGAGTCCTTTGGGGTTGCAGCCCTTTGTTATAATTGAGTAGTGAGCTCTAGGAAGTGTTCCTGAATGCATGTGCATTCCCTTGTAATATTATTATACTCATGATCACAATATTATAATATTGTGGGTCTCAATCCCATCGTGGTTGTTCCCTTTCTAGATTTCCATGTAAAAAATTCCAGTGTTATGGTTTTGTGCTTGTGTGTGTTGAGTTTCTGTACTTTATTTTTATTCTTTTGCATCCAGTGGTTGAAGAATTAGTTAAAGAAAGTTATAAATTGCAGAACACTGATTCACTCCCCATCTCAGTGTTCATTGATTTGATAGTTATTACCTAAAAAAAAAATCTTAGTCGTGATGATATGATGAATCAATAAGGATCTGGACAACTACTAAGTGGGGGGGTGAATCAGTAGATAGAAAACTAACTAAACTCACAAACCCACTCACAAAATAACCTCTGAACTAACTGGTTCAAACACTGAGCAACAAACTACAACTGCACTATCAAGTTAACCGGTTGACTGGCATAACAAAATAATAGTAGAACAGATCTGAAACTCTTAAACCATTTAACCAATACATCAAAATACTTTACTAGCATAAGTAAAATCACTTTTCAAATTACTGTTGGTCATCTTAACACATCTAAGTGGAATTATCATTTAAGCAAATTAACCATATCAAAATATAACCACAAAAACCATTCACCACTTGACACAATGATTTTTGACATGGAAACCCAAATGGGAAAAACCACGGTGGGGATGAATACCCACAAGTATTCTGAACTCTTCTGAAGTTTGCACTGTTAGGAGCCAAGCCTTGTTAGAAGCTTTACAAAAATGTCCTGATAGGAACAAATCCTGTTAGGGACCACCCGGTTAAGGAATTGACTATTATGCCCTGTTAGAAGCAATACCCTGTTAGGAGTAACCTCGATAGAGGATTTGAAATCTGGGCTAATGGATCACCTAGTTAGAGGATTTAGAAAGCACTATGGCTGTTAAAGCTTACTCGGTTAAGGGATTTAACTGTTGTAATTGTTAGAGAACAATAGGGGTTTGTTGATCTAGTAAATAGCACTACTCTGCTTGACCAGATCCTTTTCATGCTCCTATTTGCCTTCAAACATACTACAGATACTCCTTGTTTGACAATCAATCACACTGACACTTAACCAAAATTGCTAACACTACAACAAAACAATTCATCGACCTTATAAGCAAAACAACAGGTCAGTAATACATCACAAACCTAAGATCTCATAGAGATTACAAACAAATCGGTTCAAACATGACCGTTGGATTACATACAAATCATTGTACATTGTACAAGACAACCTTGACCGCTCTTTGATCACCACTTCATCGAATCTTGTAACTCATCACATAGTTTCCTCTTCATGCTACATAGCCACTCATTCCTAAGATAAAACACTTATCTCTACGTGCCAAACCAACTTTGAAACTCATTACGTGCAACATGCTTATGTGGCATGATCACCTCCGATCACCATTGATCATAAATCAATACAACCAATTCACCAATCTTCAACGGTTAGGGTTTGGCACATCAACAGGTAAGGTTACGGGTTGATCTCATTGCTTATAAAGTAATACCTATTTCCTTCACTTACTTAGCTACCGGTTGCATTACAACTTCCATTACCTTCATTACCGGTTAAAATTGACATCAATGACAACACTTAAACTTCATTAATGCAATCTTCATGTAAATGCCAACAATACCCTCCTTTGGCATTGATAGCAATACAAATATCAATACCCTTTGATTGTGATAATTCAGAGTAATGCACATACACATGTATAGGAATCCTGGTTTACATTTTACCATGTACTCTCCTTCAACTAAGTCTCCATGTCTTCAGCTAGTAACTGGCTACAGTTCTTTGTTGGAATTTGCATGAAGATTTCATTAATGATATGTTATGTTGTCATTGATGTCAATTAACTGGTAATGATATTGTTGATATTTTTGTAATATTGTTTTGTAACCGGTAGGAAGAATTTGTGGAGTGAACCGATATTGCTATATATTGGAGAGTTGAACCGTTAACCAATAAAACCTACCTGTTGTTTTTGATAAACCCTAACTGATTAAGTTTGGTGAATTGGTTATATTGGTTTATGATCTGATGATGAGTGGCAATGATTATGACACATATGATTATTGTATGAAGACAATTTCAAGTGATTATGGCAAACTGTTGTAATGATTTTTGTCTAGGGAATGAGTAAATGTATTGCATATAATACAAAGCGTGTGATGAGTTACTAAGTTTGATGAAGCAACAATCAAGGAACAATCAAGGTTTTTCTTGATTGATGTGTAGAGATTGCTATGTAATCTAACGGTCATACTTGAACCGACTTGTTTGTAATCTCTATGAGAATTAGGTTTTTGTTGTGTTACCAACCTAATTGATTTGTTTATAAGGTCGATGAATTTGTTTAGTTTAAAGGGTTGGCAAAGAGTTGGAAAAGATCAGTTGAGTGTGTAGTTGCCAAAATGGATGATGTATTTGTAGTTTGAGTAAAGCCAGATAAGAGCTAAGAGCATGAAACGGATATGATCAAGCAAGTGTAGTGCTATTCAGATAGATCAACAAACTCCTGTTGTTTTCTAACAATTAAAACAAAATTGAAATCCCCTAATCGGGTAAGCTCTAACAAGCTTGGTACTATTCAAATCCTCTAACAAGGTGATCCATTAGCTTGGATTTTCAAATCCTCTATTGAGGTTACTCCTTATAGGGTATTGCTTCTAACAAGGCATTCTAGTCAATCCCTTAACTGGGTGGTTCCTAACATGATCAGTTCTTAACAAGACTTTTGTAAATCTTTAATAGGCTAGGCTCCTAACAGGGTGAACTTCAGAAGAGTTCAGATAGTTATCTTGTGAGTCTCATCTCACCGTGGTTTTTCCTATTTGGGTTTCCACGTCAAAAATATTTGTTTCAAGTGGTGAATGTTTTTGTGGTTATGTTCTCATGGTTGATTAACTTAACTACTTAACTACTTTGATAAGTTATGATAACCAGAAGCATTGAGAAATGAAGTCTTTTGACATATGAAAAAGCATTTGGATGTTTATGAGTTTGAAGCTGTTATTGTTAATTTGTTGTAACAGTCAACCGGTTTATTTTATGAGTTTTTATCTTGATAGTGGTATTACATTGATAGTTATAAGTTTACTTTGAGAGATTGATTTTTGAGATTGGTGAAGTTTGTATCAATTTTTCTATCTATTGATTCACCCCTCCCTCTCAGTAGTTGACCAGATACTTCTTTCATCATACTATCATTCTTCTCCCCCTTTGACAATAATGCCAAAGTGAAAGTAAAACATGCAGTGTCATACTTCACTGTTCTACATCAAGTTTCTCCCCCTATGGAGTAGGTCCACTCTACACCAATCTTTCTTCAAGATTCTTCAATTAGCTCTGGGACTGATGTCTTCCACATCTGCTCAATTGACCTCATGTAGGGGCACAACCCCTAGCTAACCTCTAAGATACTCAAAATAGTCTTAGGTAGAGGTTTAGTAAAGATATCTGCTACTTGTTCCTTAGTAGATACATGTTCCAATAACACATCTTTACTCTGCACTTTCTCCCTCAAGAAATGATATTTCAGCTCAATATGCTTAGCTATAGCATGCAACACCGGGTTCTTTGAAATATTTATGGCACTGGTGTTATCACATAAAATCTTTACCGGTTCTGTGATCTTCAACTTGAATTCTTCCAGAATGTGTTTCATCCAAATTTCCTGGGTACAATTCATATACGCTGCAACATATTCAGCTTCAACAGTAGACTATGAAATACAACTTTGCTTCTTGCTGCTCCAAGATACAAGTCTTCCTCCAAGAAAGAATGCACCTCTGGTTGTTCTCTTCCTGTCATCAACACTTCCTGCCCAGTCTGCACCTGTATAGACTTTCAAATCAAAATTTACCTGCATATGGATACCATAATCCATAATCTATAGTACCTTTCAAATATCTGAATGTCCTTTTAGTAGCTACCATGTGTGTTTCCTTCAGGTTCTTCTGAAAACTGGCAACTAATCCAACTGCATGAACAATATCTAGTTTGTTGTGAACAACATAATGCAGTTTACCTATCATAGATCTGTACTCCTTTTCATCAATGGATTTGATATCATCCTCCTTAGATATTTTACAACCTGTAACCATTGGTGTCCCAACTGGTTTACAACCTCCCATTCCAAATGTCTTCAATACCTCTTTCACATATTTGGACTGTGTGATAAAAATACCACTCTTCATCTATTGAATTTGCAAACCTATGAAGAATTTTATTTCTTCTACTAGAGACATCTCAAATTCACTTTTCATCTCATCACAAAGTCATCACTCATGCCATCATTGCCTCCAAAAATAATATCATTCACAAACACTTCACTAACCAGTATCTTATCTCCTTCAGTCTTGAGATATATATTGTTGTCTTCACTAGTTCTCTAGAAACCTATCCTCATCAAGTGTGAATGTAGTCTTTCATACTATTCTCTTGGTGCTTTCTTTAAACCATATAGTTCCTTGTGAAGTTTACACACCATATCCTTAGCATCAGTCAAAGCATAACCACCAGGCTATTCAATGTAGACTTCCTCTTCCAGTATTCCATTTAGAAATGATGACTTCACATCCATCTGATATACTTTTAATCCCCTATATGATGCAAATGTAAGTAGAGTCCTAACACCTTCTAATCTAGCAACTGGTGCAAATGTCTCACCATAGTCTTCTCCTTCTTCTCATGCATAGCCTTTGAATACCAATCTAGCTTTGTTTCTGACTACTACTCCATCGTCATTCAATTTAGTCCTAAATACCCATTTAGTACCTATCACATTTTTGTTCACCGATCTAGGTACTAGGGTCCATGTATTGTTCTTCTCAATCTAGTCAAGCTCCTCTTTCATAGCTTTGATCCAATGATCATATCCAAAGGCTTCGTTCACTATTTTTGGCTTAATAGTGGAGATCATACAATAATTCTCTCTGATTCTTCTTCTAGTTAACACATCAATATCTTTATCTCCAATAATCTAGTCAGGATTATGATTGAGTCTCACATACCTTAGAATAACATGAACATTATCTTCAAATTCTTCTTCCTCACTATCTTCATCTTATGTAGAATCTACTTGTTCCGGTTGAACTGGTACTACAACATTCATTTCACCAACTTTCGGTTTCATCAATTCTGGTTCCAAAATCAGAATGTATGGTTCATCTTCCTTCTTCTCCTCACTAGTTTCTCCTGTAACTTCAAGACACTCATTCACTCAGAAATGATCACTTTCAATGATTCTCTTTGTCCGGTTGTTGTAACATTTGTAGGCTTTGCTCTTGGTAGAGTAGCCAAGAAATATGCCTTCATCACTCTTAGCATCAAACTTACCAACATAGTCACCTCTCTTGATAAAACATTTACTACCAAAAACCTTAAAGTAACTAACATTAGGTGATCTACCATACCAGTATTCATAAGGAGTTTTATCCTTACCTCTCTTAACCAATATCAGGTTCATAGTGTAGACAGTTGTGCTGACAAATTCTCTCTAGAAAGTTTTTGCTATACCTCCTTGTATTAGCATCGTTCTAGATGCTTCAACAACTGACCGATTGTTCCTCTCTGCAATACCATTTTATTGTGGTGTCCTAGGTGTATAAATTTGCCTCTTAATTCCATTATCTTCATAATATCTAGTGAATTCCTCTAAAGTAAATTTACCACCTTGATCAGTTCTCGGACACTTTATCTTCTTACCACTTTCCTTTTTAGCTAAGGCCCTGAATGCCTTAAACTTACTAAAGGCTTTTGTTTTGTCCTTCAAGAATGTGACCCAAATCAGTCTTGAGAAATCATCAGTGAAGATCATAAAATATCTATCACCTTGAATACTTCTAGTTCTTATCGGTCCATAGAGGTCTGTATGAACCAAATCTGGCAAATGTTCCGTTGAGAAATATTTTCTCTTAAAAGTTGAGGATGTCATCTTTCCTAACTAACATTCCTTACACAAATCATTCACCAGTTTGTCCAACTGAGGCAAACCTCTTACAGACTTGAACTTACTGACTTTGACAATGTTATCAAAGTTTACATGACAAAATCTCCGATGACAAAACCAACTATCTTCTATTTTAGCATTTAAACAATTGTTGACTTTAGGATTTAGGTGAAACAAGTTACCTTTTGTCTACTTGCCGATTGCAATTTGTTCACCTTTACTTCCATAGATTTTGCATATTCCATTATTGAATTCTAATGGATAACCTATGTCATTGAGTTGAGCTACACTCAACAGATTGTGCTTTAATCTTTCAACCTAGTAGACATCATCTGCACTGCTCTTTCCATTAAGAGAAATGGTTCCATTTCCTTTTACCATGCAGGGTGAGTCATTTCCAAATCTCACAACTCCTCCATCAAATTCCTTCAAAGTAAGAAATTTACTCTGGTCACCAATCATGTGGTGTGAACAACCACTGTCTATAATCCAATCATCAGAACTATCCACACGAGAAACTAATTCTTTCTGATCAGATGTCTCCTCTTTAACAGCAACAAAGACAATGTCTTCATTTGCATCTCCCTCAGATTCCTCATTAGTGGTTCCACCATCAACTACAATGAGACAATCTTGTTTGCATTTTCCTTTGTACTTCTTGTACTTCTCATTCTTATGCTCATTGTCTCAATTAGTACAGTTAGCTGTAATATTTCCAATCTTGTTACATGAAAAACACTTCAAAGGCAATTTACCTCTGTACTTACCGGTACCTCTGGGTAACCGCTTAGCCAACAATGCTTCAAGCTCGATCAGACTGTCTTCATCATCAACTTCTCTGCTGGATCTAGACTCATAACTGTGACTAACATCTCTGCTTTTCCTCACAGGTGGATTATAAATTGAAGCTCTGAATGCAGACTCTGATTTTTGAATACTTCCATCAAAACTATTTAATTCAAATGTAGTAAGTTTACCAATGATGGAGTCAAGAGTTACCTTAGTTTTATCAATAGACTTTAGCTCCTGAATGACTGTTGTATACACATAAAAATGGCTATGAGCGATTATTTATTTAATAATTATTCTTTTATTAAATAGTTAATTTGAAAAGATTAATTTATTTAATTCATTTCATGTCTTTCTATTAATTAGTTTAATTGAAATATTTTATTAATTAATTCATTTATCCTTTTCCTCTAATCAATTAATTAAATATCTAATATTTAATTATTCCTCTAATCAATTAAATATCTAATATTTAATGGTTATTCCTCTATCCTATAGTCTCAAATATTAAATAATTTATTAAATAATTTAATTCATTTCCAACTCACCTTCCATCTCCACTTCATCTTTCCTTTGCCAAATCATCCATCATGTGGTTAAATTAATTCAACAAAATTAAAATAAATAAAACATTTATTAGCCACTTATCTCCAACTTCCAAAATAAATGAAATATTGTGTATGTACACATATTTCCTAGCCTTCTTCTATATTCTCTCCAACATCCCTACATCTTAGGAAGGACTTGAGTCCACTTGTCCTCTCATGCCTAAATATTCTCCAACCATCCCTAGATTCCTTCAATCAACAACCCAGTCAAGGTGAGATGAGTAACACTTGTCTTCTCCTTCCCCCTTTCTCTCAACCTTCACCTTTTCTCATATCCATCCAAATTTGCAAATCTGATCATAACTGTTGATCTAGGACACATCATCTTTTCCTCTCAAAAGTCTATAAAAGTAGGAGTTTGAGTTGAGAAAGAGTTAGTCTTCAAGTAAAGAATTTAAGTAAAACTTATGCATCCGTGAGTTTTTATCTTGAAGCGATTAGAAATTTAGTATTTCTCATTTAGCATAATCATTTAGCTTCAAATAATTTGCATTGCATATCATAGTATCAATTAACTATCAATTATCAGTCCATTCTTCATATGCCATCTTGGAAGCCAACAGTGCTTGTCTGAGAGCAAATCATCTACAACTGGGAACAATGGAGTTAGCACACAATGAGACTTAAATCATGCAAGTAATAATATGGTTTTTATTTTAATATCAATTTCATGTAGTTTTATTGGTTGAGTTTGGATTTCATGTAGCATTTCCTTTGTATTTTTTGAAACTAATATGTTGCAGGTAGTATTCTGATGATGAAATTCAAGTCGACACATTTTTATCTTGAGGCAATTAGCAATTTAGCATTTTATTATTTAACATAATAATTAGCTTTAAATAATTTGCATTGCATATCATAGTCAGTTAACTATCAATTATCAGTCCATTCTTCATATGCCATCTTGGAAGCTAATAGTGCTTGTCTAAGAGCAAATCATCTGCAACCAGGATCAGTGGAGTTAGGACACAATGAGACTTAAATCATGAAGGTAATAATATGGTTTTTATTTTAATATCAATTTCATGTAGTTTCATTGGTTGAGTTTGAATTTCTTGTAGCATTTCCTCTATATTTTGTGAAACTAATATGTTGCAGGTAGTATTCTGATGATGAAATTCAAGTCAACACATTTTAGCGCCCAACTAATTGATTGTGATAACCTAGAAAACCCTAAATTGGATGTCTTTTCCAATGACCATGACTTAGTTGTGTATCTTAATGTTGTCGAACCCATAACACCTAAGATATCTTCCATCACAAAATCAAGTAACGTTTCTTGCAGTTAGGAGAATGCCAAACTTTCCAGGCACAAAATTGAAATAAAACAAGGAAAACGACCTAGTGCTGAAAACCATTTCATGGTAACACTAGATCAATCAAGAGGAAAAATAAAGGATGTATCTTACAATGAAAACCTCTTTGAGGCACCAGAAGATGGAAAATTTGACATCCTCCTTGCATATTTTTAGGAGAGACCTGCTATTCTAATAGATCCAAAATAAGCAATAAACATTGGCACACCAAAGGATTCAAAGATACTTCATCTTGCTACATCATTATCAAATGAAGAGAGGAAATAATACATAGAATTCTTCAGACAAAGACATATAAATTTTGCTTGGTCCTATGCAGACATGCTAGGACTTGATCCCAATCTTATCATGCATCATCTCAATGTGGATCTAAAAGAAAAACCAGTTAAACAAAAGCTATGGAAGATGCATCCACACATCACTCTCCTTGTAAAACATGAGCTAAAGAAACTATTGGATGTTGGTTTCATAATACCTGTTGCCTATCTAGAATGGGTTTCAAGCATTGTGCCAATGTCAAAGCTAGATAAAAGCATAAGAGTTTGCATTGATTTCAGAGATTTGAACAAGGCATGTCCCAAAGATGATTTCCCACTACCCAACATTGATATAATTGTGGACTTATCAGCAGGACATGAGATGTTTTCATTAATGGATGGATTCTCAGGATATAATCAAATAAGAATTGCCCCTGAAGATCAAGAAAAGGCAACATTCACCTATGCATGGGGTACTTACTATTGGAATGTTATGACATTTGGGCTTAAGAATGTGAGAGAAACTTATCAAAGAACCATGGCAATAGCTTTTCATAATATGATGCATACATTTATGGAAGATTATGTAGATGATATACTTGCTAAATCTCATACAAGGAAAGAACATTTGAACATCATGGGCAAGATCTTTGATAGGCTTGAACGATATCAGTTAAGATTAAATCCAAAGAAATGTGCATTTGGAGTAACCTCTGGAAAAATTCTTGGGTACATTATATCAGCTTGTGGAATCGAAGTAGATCTAGAAAAGGTCAAAGCTATTATGAAAATGGAGTCGCCTAGAAACATAAGTCAATTGCATTCTTTACAAGGAAGATTGCAATCAATCAAAAAATTTGTCTCTCAATCAGCAAATAGATGTCATCCATTCACTAATGTTTACATAATAATGTTCCATACAAATGGGATCAGAAGTGTGAGAAGGATTTTATGCAAATCAAAGAATATCTCATGAATCCTCCAGTACTTGTATCACCAACAAAGGGAAACCATTATTACTTTATATCTCAATGACAAATGTATCATTAGGAGCTCTTTTAGCACAACATGATGAAGAAGGTAAAGAAAGAGAAGTCTATTACATAAGTAGAACACTTGTTCGCTATGAATTGTACTACACATCAGTAGAGAAGACATGCCTAGCAGTTGTATTTGCAACTCAGAAACTGCGACATTATATGCTGACTTATTCTATGAAACTGATAGCAAAAATAGACCCACTAAAGTATTTGCTGAATAGTTCAACTTTGACAGGCAGACTGGGTTATGGTACTAAGTGAGTTTGATATAGAATATATTGACAGAAAAGATATCAAAGGATAGGTCATTGCTGATCAATTAGCTAAATCACCTTTACAAGATAACATACCATTGCACATTGAATTTCCTGATGCATACATTCTGACAATAAGTACAAAATTTTGGGAATTGTACTTTGATGGTTTCTATACATAATATGGATCAGGCGTGGGAATTTTGTTCATCACACCTCAAGTACACACAATTCCAAAATCATATAGACTGCGATTTCCATGCACAAACAATACTGTAGAATATGAAGCATTGACTATTGGGCTCAAAATGGCTATTGAATGGAATATCAAGGAATTACATGTCTATGGTGATTCACAGCTTATCATCAACCAAATAAATGATGATTATCAAAGTAAGGATGACAAGATCATGTCCTACAAATAGTTGGTAGAAGAGTTTAAAGAACACTTTGAAGAAGAATCATTCACTCAAATCCCAAGAAATGAGAATAAAGCAGAAGATGCAATGGCTATAATAGCATCTCTCTTGCATAATCAAGAGAATCAACAATATTATGAATTCATGGTGCAAGATATCTTAACCCCTACCATTCAATCCCAACATACCTACATGATTTGCCATATATTTGGAACCAATTAATCCTTATACAGCCATACTTATCAATACTTAAAAGAGAATATCCTTCCTCCTAACCTATCCCACAATTAGAGAAGAAATTTTATCCATCAATCATCCCACTATACTATTATTACTGATACCTTATATAGGCAAGGTCTAGATAGCACTTTATTGAGATATCTCAAACAAGCAGAATGTGAGAAACTTCTTAGTGAAGTTCATACAGGTATTTGTGGCACACACTCAAGTGGATTAAAATTGGCTAAGAAAATTCTTTGTATGGGTTACTATTGGCCTAATATGGAGAGAGATCCATTCACATATGCCAAGAAATAAAAACAATGCTAGATCCATGGGAATCTCATCCACACACCAGCACAAGAATTGCATCCTATGGTAGGATCGTGGCCATTTTCTCAATGGGGCCTTGATTTGGTAGGTAAGTTAAATACTTCATCCTTTAATGGACATAAGTTCATTTTGACTGCTACTAAATATTTCACTAAATGGATTGAAGCAATACCTTTGACAAAGGTGACAGGAAAACAAATATCATCATTCATCTTAAATTACACAATCTGTCGCTATGGAGTTCCTATGACCATTATTATTGATAGTGGATGACCATTTAAGAATCAAGATGTGAAGGAAATATGTGAGCGATTCCATATCCAACATATATTTTCTACACCATAATATCCACAAGGAAATGATCAAGTTGTGGCATCAAACAAGACTATCTTGAAAATCTTGAAGAAAACAGTCAATGAAGTTGGAAAAGACTGGTACATTCAGCTAAATCCTGCTCTTTGGGCATACCGAACCAACATCCTATTAGGATTCCCATAGATACTGAGAGGGGGGGGGGGTGAATCAATATCTAACCGGTTATAAGATTTTCTTAACTTAAAACATGTAGAGCATATCAATACTGTATACCGACAAACAAGAAATAATGCAATAAACAAAGATAACAACAACCACATGAAAAACACACCATAACACAGTAGTTTAATGAGGAACCCAGTGTGGGAAAAACCTTGGTGGGATTTGTGACCCATAATATTCACTTACTGGCCAATAAGAGAATATTACTGCTACAATAGGGGCCTACACATGCAGGAAGGCCAAGTGCCTAGAGCTCACTGCTTAATTACAAAATGGGAAGTCTCACTGACTTACAAAATGGATTATATAAATCCAATGTCTTGTACTACTTCAAAATAGCATCTACTATGCCAGATCCAGTACTGGTTTATAGCTCTGCTTCATACATAAACCCTTTAAACCTATAATTCACATAATAGGTCTACCTTATTTCGCCTATATATTTTCTTTTATCTGTTACAAAATGTTCTACAATGATCTCTTATATATATGAGTCATTTTATAAATTTCCAAGTCCGCTTACAATGCTTTTATAATAATTAACAAAATATATTACAAACAAAATTCCTGTCGGCTTCTGTGCCGGTATGACTGCCAGTGGTCTCTGTGCCGGTGTAGAGTCTGTCTTTGCCGGTGCCGGTAAATTGTCTTTCCGGTGTCATAGGATTTTAAGGTTTCCATCAATGACAAAACCTTCAATCACCTACAATATCTCATTAGAGTGTGCATTTGCCAACAATCTCCCCCTTTGGCATTGATGGCAACACTCATGAGAAAAATCCAAAAATTATTATCCAAAAGAGTCTGCCGGAATTGTCTTACCAAAAATTTGTGTACCAAAAGAATATGTGCTCCCCCTGAGCTGAGGAGTCATTTGCTGGTTGTTTTTCTCATTCCACTACTCCCCCTTTGGCATCAATGACAAAGGTTGTCAAAGTGTCAATTGAGTGTGGTTTCCTATTTCATCCTTGTAACCGGTTGGTTACAATCTAAAAAAGATCTACCAAAACCAAATTCAGGCTCTCAATGAACTTTTTGCTGTCTTTTATTGTGGCTTCAGTCCTCTGAGCTGTACCAGTGAGGTGTTGCATTTTCTCTGCCGGTGTTTTCTGTCCTTGAATCAAAGCACCATATATCTCTTTTCTTAGGGAGGCGAGGTAGTCCAATTTTGGACTAAGTCTCCTTCCTTTTATTCTTTCCTTCTCTCTTTCCAACTTTAGTAGTTCTTCCTCAAAACTTGTTACTTTCTGCTCAAAAACCGATAATGAATCAGATGAATTAATGAAATTATTAGCTAGTTGATATATTTCCTCCTGTATCTTGCTGATTTTCTTGTCTATATCAACTGTCAAAAAGTTTGTTTTACATGTACCCTGTACAAAGTTTTAAATTCCTTTAGTGTACTACACAGTTCTGGTAAAAGTGTGTCAAATTGCCTTTTACACTTCTTTATTTCCTCCTCAAAGAATTTGTGTTTTTCTTTCTCTAGTCTCTCCTTGAATGCTTCCTCTTTTATTTGATCAACTGTCACAGTGTTGTCAGTAATATACTTAGACAAAGTGTCAAGTCGACTTAAGGAATCTTTATTATCTACATTACATTTAGGTGCTATCTTTTTCAAAATTGGAATGGTATCATCTATTGCCTTGTATGCTTGTGAGCTACAATCTGTTATCTTCTTAATGTAATCCAAAAGAACTTCTATTACATTAGTTGATTTGAATTATGCATTTGAAGAGCCAACACTCTGTATCCCGCCGGTGAGAGCAATATCCTTTCTTGTGGTGACCTCTGGTAAGTCAGTTTGTGTTTCCATTTCTTTAAGAAAAGGTTTGGGTTGCTCAACTGTTGCCAGTGGCACTGTCTCTGTGTGAACCTGTTGCTATGATGGATCCTATTGCTCTGTGTTGTCATCTGCCGGTTTACCTTCTGTACCATTTGTTATCGGTGGCTCATTAGTCATATCTATTTTCCTAGTTGTATCCTTATCTACCACAATATTATCCTTTTGTGTGTCAATGTCCACTGTATATAACACCTTAGAATTGGGATTGGTGTCCTCTTGTGGTATGTCCATACTCTCACTAGCTAGTTGATTGTCAGTGGTAACTACCGGTGGAGTATCCAGAGGTGGTGGGGATAAGTTATCTTTTATTTTTATGCTAGGTGGTCCACCAACCTTGCCTTTTCCCTTATCCTTATCCTTCTGATATACTTTGATGGGTTTAGGGTTTCTATATTCTTCCTACTTTTCCTTCTCTACAAGGAATATGTCCCATGCATTAGCAGTTTCCTCTGCTACCTCATTCACTCTACCAACCATAAGTGCTACATGCCAGTGTGCAGTTGAAAATACTGACCGGTTAGCCTCAGAGATCAGATCATCTATCTCTTTTGGTGAGTTGATTGGATAAACAACAAGTAGTTTTTCAATTTTCATTTTCTTATCAAGCTCTACAATAGCTTGCCTTCTAGCTTCAAGTCTTTTAAACAGTTTTGCCAGTAATTCATCTACAACTTGCATTAGAAATTTCTTGTAAATATCCAAGTGCAAAATTACACTGTTTTCAAATTTCTCCTTGTCATCAATTGATAATGAATCATAAAATTTATTGATGTTTTTTAGCTTTCCATCCTCTATAATTTCATTTAGAAGTTTGTCAATTGGAGCAATGGTTTGTTGAGTCTTGTTCTTGGGTGTTAACTTCTTCCTTGAAGTTACTTTTCTATCTGAGGGCCTTACTGCCTATTTTTTTCTGTCTGGTTCTTCTAGGAGAAGGTGTAGATATTGGTGAAAGTTCCCTTTTTTCTCACAACTCTTTTAAATTCACTAGGCATATCACTTTCTGAAGAGGTTGCAACCGGTGAAAGGTGAGTTTCTGGCTGAAGTGTTTCTAACTCATCTTCAGTAATACTAGGTTGTTTGAGTACATCTTCTTTGATAGCTTTAGCTTGTCTAGATCCTCTTCTAACTATTTCTTCCACCTTCTTTACCCTTTTCTTTGATTGGATTTGATTTTCAATAGTCTCAGCACTGCCAAATACCTCTTCTTTAGGTTCCTTGGGTGCTTCCAGGAGGGCTTTTGCATATGTTTCAATTATGTGGTCATCAGTTTCATAACCCATTTCAGTAACCCAAATGGTTCTTGGGATAATTGCCTCCATCCAAATATCATCCTTCTTAATAACAAAGCATATTTCATCCTTATACTTATTTACAATTGTTTGTGATAATCCGACTCTGGTATTCATGTGAGCCTTTAATGCCTGAAAATACTCATTTATATTATTTTCTCTGTTCCCTCCCATGTTATTTAGTAAATCAGACAATTGTTTGCCTACCGGTATATCAAAACCAAGATTTTTGTTACCGATACCGGGCACTTGTTTTGTTATGTGTAGCATTAAACATACAAGTAGGCTTCCAAATATGAATGTCCCCTTTTTGTCTTTCTTTATCTTTCCAAGATTTTCAATAAGTTCATCTTTCAACCATTCACACACATCTATTTTTGCATTATCTTTAATCATATCATAAGCACTCTTTATGCATAGGCTAGAGTCTGAGTTTAACCTATTTGCATGTGTGGTTTTGTAGCCTAAAATCATGCTAATGAATCTGACATTGATGTCGGTTACAACATTTACTCTTAAGGATCTCTTATCAAATGTTGCACCTGTTAGGTTACTCACTAGGTCATTTGAGACCTTCTTTGTTTTATCAGGTCTGTTACCGGTGGAAGGTAACCCTGTCACAACTTTTACTACCTCTTTAGTGATTTTGTGAACTGAGTCCAACCAGAAGAATTCACCATGAACCCTACTTAGAACTATCCTTATAACATCCTTAGGAAATTCTGGAATACTGAGAATTTCAGTGAATCCTAGGGTTTCAACTATTTTGTGTTCAGGTTTTACATTACCAGAATCATCAAAAATTACATTCTTATACATGCTCTTGATTTCGTCATCACCTAATTCTTCTATGTGACAATGAATGTACATTCTAGGGTCTTCTGCAAAAACTACTCCTTTGGGGATTTGAGAAAAAGCACCAACATTATCATCTTTCTTGGCAATCTCAGGAACTAACTGAAATACGGGTCTAGGGCGTTTAATCACTTCGACTACAGTAGGGTTTGCTATGAATTCAGGAACAAATGAAGAAACCATGATTATAAATACCTTTATCTACCTTAGGAATGATTGCTTACTGAATTACTTCACTTCTTTTCTCGAAATGCCTTTGCTTTGGAATTTTCATGCTCTTTGAATGTTTGAATGCTCGGTGAAATGAAATTGGCACCAAAACACTTGATTTATAATGTTAATTTTTCCAACCACCACATTTAATGCTTGCTGATTAAGTAATGACTTAACTTATCTGTCGGTATAGAAGTAATTTCAACTTCTCACCATCAACCGAGGGAATAATAGCATGTTTCACATTTGATTGCTAAACCCTCAAGGGAATTTTATTTAGTTAGATGAAGAGTCTCCTACTGGTGGAGTGTTACTCTCTTCTATCGGTGGAGTGTTACTCTGTTCTGCCGGTGGAGGAGTGTTCCTATCACCATTTAGATTTGATTTCCTAATCCATTGTTTTGAGAATTCCTTCTTTACTTGTTCAACCTTTTCTTTACCTTTCAAACTAGGACCTTTATTATTTACCAGTGAGGACTTGCTTCTACAAAATTTTGCAATATGTCCAATCTTGTTACAGGCATAACAAGTCACATTATTTTTCTGAATAGCTTTTCCATATCCTATGCCAGTTTGTATTCTACATTGATTAGATAAATGTCCAAATCTTCCACAAACATAACATCTTACATTCATTCTGCAATTCTCTGAATTGTGACCAACTTTGTTGCATTTTGAACATTGACCGGTGGGTGTATTGGTATTCTGATAATTTCTAGATCTACATTGATTTTTTCTATGAACATACTTGTTACAGTTAAAGCATTTGCCATTAAATTTATAAGTAGTAGGTTGTCTTACCGATTTGCCTTGATCATGTGTGTTTGCAGTACCGGAGCTTTCACCACCTTCAAAGCCAAGACCATTAGTGTCACCATTAGGTTTCTGATTCTTCAACAAGTCACCAAGTTCTTCTGAGCTTTTCTTGAATTTTTCTTTATGTTGATTTGCAACAACCAGTTCTCCTTCCAAGATACTTTTTTGTCTCATGAGTTCATTTGAGTCATTTTGTGCATGCATCAGATCTGTCTTTAGCATATCATTTTCATAACTAAGTCTTGTGTTTTCATTTGCAGCATCATTCAGTCTTCGAGTCAAGTCTTCTTCATTCTTCTTTCTATCTTCAATTTCTTTACAAAATCTCATAGTCATATCCTACATCTCATTCTTTGTTGTCATGTTTTCTTGTTTTAGCTTATTCATCAGATCACTAAGAGTTTCCTTTTCATCATTCTCATTTTGCATCTTTTCACAAAGTTCTCTTCTCTTGTTTCTTGTAATGGTAAGATTTTCTTGAAGTGCTTGAATAATATCCTGTGCAACTTTTAGATCATCTTCAAGTTTGATATTTTTCAATTTTTCCACATCATAGTCTGAGAGAGCTGCTTCTAATTGCTTCATCAAGTTTTCCATCTCTACCAGTGTCAAGATCTTCCTCAAGCTATTAGGCTTCTGAAAATAGAGGACCAAGCTCTGATACCAATTGTTAGGATTCCCACAGATATTGAGAGGGGGGGTGAATCAATATCTAACCAATTATAAGATTTTCTTAAGTTAAAACATGTAGAGCATATCAATACTGTATACCGGTAAACAAGAAATAATGCAATAAATAGAGATAACAACAACCACATGAAAAACACACCATAACACAGTAGTTTAATGAGGAAACCTAGTGTGGGAAAAACCTCGGTGGGATTTGTGACCCACAATAGTCACTTACTGGCCAATAAGAGAATATTACTACTACAATAGGGGCCTGCACATGCAGGAAGGCCATGTGCCTAGAGCTCACTGCTCAATTACAAAATGGGAAGTCTTACTGACTTACAAAATGGATTATATAAATCCAATGTCTTGTACTGCTTCAAAATAGCATCTACTATGCTAGATCCAATACCGGTTTATAGCTCTGCTTCATACATAAACCCTTAACCTATAATTCGCATAATAGGTCTGCCTTATTTCACCTATATATTTTCTTTTATCTATTACAAAATGTTCTACAATGATCTCTTATATATATGAGTCATTTTACAACTTGCCAAGTTGGCTTACAATGATTTTACAATAATTAACAAAATATATTACAAACAAAATTCCTGTCGGCTTCTGTGCCGGTGGTCTCTGTGCCGGTGTAGAGTCCGTCTTTGCTGGTGTCATAGGATTGTAAGGTTGCCATCAATGACAAAACCTTCAATCACCTACAATATCTCATTGGAGTGTGCATTTGCCAACACATCCGCACACCAACGGGGCAACTCCATATTGCTTAGTCTATGGATAAAAAGCCATATTACCAGTAGAAGTAGAGATACCTTCTCTACGAGTTTCCTTGAAAGGTATTATACCAGAAGAAGAACAACGAGTCTCTAGACTTCAAGAACCTCATCAAAATGCAACAAATCATTTGAAGGCATATAAACAGAGAATGGCAAGAAGTTATAATCACAGAGTCAAGCCATGCATTTTTCAGATTGGAGATATAGTTCTAAGGGAGAATCCAAGAAATAAGCAAGCCTGAGAAAAGAAGGGTAAATTTGAACCAAATTGGTTAGGTCCTTTTGTTATAGTAGCAACATATGGCTCACGATCATACTAGTTGTCTACCCCTGAAGGTGATTGGTTTGATGAACCTATCAATTCCATCCATCTCAAGAAATTATATGCTTGAGATATAAAGTCCTGGAAACAATCAGTAAAAAGCATATAAAATACTGAAGAAATCAGTAAAAATCAGAAAATCCCTAAAAAGAATAAAATAGTGAAAACAAAAGAAGACAAAAAAAATCAAAATATGGAAAAAAATGCAATAAATTTAGATAGTGAAAATCTGGTAAACAGGCGCTATCTAAAAGTGAGTTCTTCCATTTATGAGATCACTTCACAGACCTATCCACTCCATCCTATTTTCATCTATTGCTTCCATCTATCCTAGCTCATCCATTTCATCTTTCGCATCCATTGCTTTCAACCATTGTGATGCAAAAATTCTTGGAGTTGCTCCAAATCACCTAGTTGTCTTTCTTGCTCTTCTCCAACCCTCTATCTCCTCAAGTGCATCCAGTGGTACTTGGTAAGGGTTCTTCTAGTTAGACCTCCAAGGCCTAATCCTCTTTGGATTTCCTCCAAGGTATAGCCACTGATCTTTAACAATCAACACTTCCTATTGAGGATTCCACCTCAATCCCTAACATAACTTCCTAGTGCTCCAACAACCTCTACAAAGGATCTTAATTATCAAACTTGTTCCATGAGGGTAAAATAAATTGACATAGTGTCTTAGGTGTCTTCTAATGGTTTGGTCACCTTTAAACCCATTATCAAGCCTTCCCAAGGTCACCTTGGCTTTACCGGGCTCCAAACAGGCCTAATTCAATTAGACCTCCTATTACGGTTTTTAGGGCTTAGTTTCACATCTACCCACACAAGAACCAAAATAAATTACATTTATGAGTACCATTTTTAGAGTTACATACAATATTTCAAAATGGAATCTTGGTAATTCATATACACGGGGTTTCTAGAATTGCCCTATTTTCAAGGGTTTTAGGCCTACCCGGGTGACTTGCAAACTTGGCCTTAGAAGGCTTCACCAGTCAAAACTTCTACAAAAACCAATCATGGATTATTTAATAGAATCTAATAGGGTATCCAATCATGTTTCAACTTGGGCTCTAACAATCCATGTGTTTTCTGAAAACGCACATCTTCTGCTGCCCTAGTCTCACCAACTCCTAGCTGTGAGCCAAGGGTATCATTGTAAAATAACCACAAAGGTATGAAAAACCACAAAACATACTATAAACATTTTTATAGACCCTAACCTATAATTCAACTGGATTTCAACCGGTTCCATTAGTGGATACTCAGGTTAGAGCCATTTATTGCTTAAGCCCTAGTCTACAAGGGTTTTGTACCTAGTTCATAGAGAATGGTGTGAATCTCTACAACTAGACACAATAAAACCTTGTAATATAACTTTTTGGAAAGTAGATTCACCAATCTTTCATTCCCTACAAGTAGGTTCCTCTAACAAGTCCGTACTAGACCGTACAACACAACAAAAGCAAAGGAAAACTAGTGAAAACAGTGTACAAACAAGGTTTTTTCTTCCAAACAAACTTGCTTTGCATTCCAAATCTTCCAACACGTACAATAAAGTTGTTTTGGATTTTGAACATCATGATTGAGTTGGTTAGAACCAACTTCTTCACCCCCAACAACATTAAGTGCAACTTTTGCAATGTTGCAAAAATTGCTTAGCACTTTTACATCTTTTGATTCTTAGGATGCAACCTTGTACTCAAGTGCACTCTAAGGATCAAAAAGGCCCTCTATGCATCCTAGGAGACATAAAATAATACACTACACCCTTATTACATGATAAATATTTTTTAGAGTAGTGCTCCTATGAACAACATCAACATTACATCTTTCTAGGATATCAACATCCTGAACACAACAAAATCTTGGACAACTCAATCATGAATTCATTGAGTCCCAAATGGTTGGTCCACTTATTATAACATAAAAAAAAACAAAAATACTTAAGAATAAACCAAAACAACTGCATGGAATGATAGGTGCCCTGCACCATACTCCCCTAGGACAAAGAACTCAAGTCCCTTGAGTTAAGAGGTTTGCAATTTCCACACCATGCTGAAGTATATCTGATTCTGACATCTAGATAGAATCTTATTCAGGTAACCCTACCCACTTTACAAGATAATGCTTGTATACACCTTTCCTTGTCTTCTTTACTACCTTGGTATCCAAGATACTTTCCAACTTGACTAGTTGGCTTGGTGGCAAATGTCTCACCCAATATTCAGTACCCTGTGATGAGGTGTCCAACTGATGTGTTTGTGGTTCTCCCTTGTATGAATAGAGATCACATAGATTAAAGATAGGAGAAATACCCAAGGTAGGAGGGAGCTCAACTTCATATGCATTCTGACCATATTTATGCACCACCTTGAGAGGCCCAATCTTCTTCATCAATAGCTTAGTAGGCTGCCCTTTTATAAGTCTCTCCTTCCTTAGGTATGCTAGGACCAAATGTCCAATCTTAAATTGCACATTGCTTCTTGTTTTATCAACATTCATCTTATACTGCTCGAACTTTTATTGTAAGGTATGTCTTACCTTATCACACACTTCTTTGATTTCTTCTGCAAAATTATCACCTTGTGCACTCTTGGGTGTCATAGAAATGAGATCTTTGAGCTCTAGTATGCCCCTAGGATGAAAACCATACACTATTTCAAAAGGAATTTTACCTATACTTCGGTTAACTGAGTCATTGTATGCATATTCTACTTGGCCAATTACGAAATCCAAAGTCTGCCCATGCTGTTTGGTGAGACATCTTAATAGATTACCCAAGGATCTATTTACTAACTTTGTCTGACCATCTGATTGAGGATAGTAGGAAAATGAAAAAGATAAATTTCTGCCCAACTTTCTCCAAAGTTTTCTCTATCACTGACTATGCTCATTGGAAGGCCATGAATTCTAACTATCTCTTTGAAGAAGAGTCCTGGAATGTAGGTGGCATCATTGGTGCTTTTGCAAGGCATAAAATGTGCCATTTTGCTGAACCAATCAACTACTACATACACATTGTCAAATCCCCTTGGAGTTCTTGGTAAGCCTAACACAAAATCCATGCTTAAACATTCCCAAGGCCTTTGACGTATGACCAAAGGTTGGTACAGACTTGCATTACTTGATGATCCTTTTGCTCTTTGGAAAATTGCACATTGTTCTACAAACCTTCTCACTTTTGATTGCAACTTGGGCCAATGGTAAAACCTACTAACCTGCTCCATAGTTTTATCTATGCCAAAATGACCTCCTAGACCTCCTTGATGCTTTTCTTGAATAATGTTTTGTCTCATAGAACATTGGGGAATGCAAATAAGGTGCCCCTTGAATAGAAAAACCTCTTGTATCATATACTTTGAATAAGGAACATGTGAGGTGTTAGAAAAATCAGAGAAAACAACATATATCTTGACAAAGTCTTTATCATCCTTGTAGAGGTATTTTAACTCGGTCAATCCCACACTTTTCAATTGTATCTCTTGCATAGTCATGACTCTCCTACTTAATGCATCAGCTACCTTGTTTGTAGTGCCCTTTTTGTGCTTGATAGTGAAGGTGTAGAATTGTAAGTATTCAACCCACTTTAGGTTCCTTTGATTCAATTTCTCTTTCCCATTAAGGAAACTAAGGGCATGGTTGTCAGTATAAACTACAAACTCTTTGGGTAGCAAGTAGTGATGCCACTTCTTCAATTCTTGCACCATGGCATACAATTCCAAATAATATGTGGAGTATTTTTTCTTGGCTTCATTTAATTTCTCTAAAAAGAATGCTATTGGATGACCTTATTGACTCATAACGGCCCCTATTGCCCTTTGGTTAGCATCATACTCTACTATAAACAACTGAATGAAATCAGACAATCTAAGGGTTGAAAACTATGATATCTTATCATTCAATAATTCAAATCCCTTATTGGCTTCCTTTGTCCACTTAAATTGACATTTAATCCCTCCTTTAATGGTGTTAAGGATAGGAGCACAAACATGGCTAAAGTTTCTCACAAACTTCCTATAAAAATATGCCATTCCATGAAAACTTATAACATCACTTATGCTCCTAGGTATAGGCCAATCAAGTATTGCCTCTACTTTACTTGGATCCATCTTTAAACAACCTTGTGAAATGACAAAACCAAGATAACTAACTCTGTTTTCAAGAACTCACATTTTTCAAGGTTGATTTTGAGTTGAGCCTCCTTCAACTTCTTCAAGACCATCTCCACATGCTTAAGGTGTTCCTCCTTGTACCTGTTGAAGACCAAAATTTCAACAAGATACACAATAACAAACTTGCCAATAAACTCAACTAAGACTTCATTCATGAGCCTTTGAAAGGTACTAGGTGCATTGGTGAGGCCAAAAGGCATCACCAAGCACTCATATAGGCCTACATTGGTTCTAAATGATGTCTTCCATTCATCACCATGTCTAATTATTATCTGATGATAACCAGATTTCAAGTCCACCTTTGTGAGGTAGCATGTTGCACCTAGATTGTCCAATAGGTCCTCTATCCTTGGCATGGGAAACCGGTATCTTATAGTGATCTTATTAATTGCTCTTGAGTTAGTGCAAATCTTACATTTTACTCCTTTTTTAGGCACTAGAACAATGAGAATGACACAAGGAATCAAACTCTTTTTAATAAACCCTTTGTCTAAGAGTTCTTGCACTTGTTTGGCAATCTCCTCATTTTGGCTAGGTGTCATTTTATAAGCAGCTTTGTTAGGTATATTTGCCCCTGGTATCAAGTCTATTTGGTGATTAACATCCCTCATTGGAGGCAAATAATTAGGCATATCATCTCCTATAACTTCTGCATATTGCTTTAGTAAACCTCGCACTTCTTGAGGCACTTCACTCATTGGATCTGCCTTAGCTTCATCTTTAGGCTTTAGCACTGTAGCATAGCCTTGATTACCTTCTCATTTTAACACTTTAAGGAACTCTTTGCCACTCAACAACATAACACTTGAACCTACTTGTTTTTCCTCCTTTGGATTAGGTAATGGATCCATTTGATACTTCTTACCATTCTTGGTGATGAGATAACTATTCCTTTCTTCATCATGACATGCTTTCACATCATATTGCCATGGACGACCCAAGAACAGATGGCAGGCATCCATTGGCAATATGTCACATAGTAGTTTGTATTTGTATTCACCAATTTCAAAGGCCACCCATGCCTATTCATCAAATAAGACATGTTGACCCCGTTTGGCCATGATACCTAATAGGGAGTGAGATGAGGCAATCTTTTCAGTTTGAGCTTATCCACCATTTCAACTAAGACAATATTCTTTGTAGAGAACCTGAATCCATAATCACTTTACAAATTTTTCCATGTGACTTACAAGTGGTCCTAAATAGACTTTTCCTCTATGGTGGCTCTTGAGCTTGGGGTAACTTTAACATTATTCTTGTCATCATCAAATTTTCCCCATCTGTCACTGGCCCTACCTTGCTGATTGGAGAGGTCTCACTTTGAGTATCCTTCTCTTGCACTAACTGAGTTCTTCTCTCACTCATGTATGAACTTGATGAACTTGAGGCTTTTCCTGGGCACCTACTCATGGTATGTGCAACTTGGTTGCAGTGGTAACACCTACTGGTGAAGACTATATTTCCTCTCCCTGAGCTTCCAAACCTGCCTCTAAAATTTCTTCTCCCTCTAAAGGATCCTCTATATGTCCCTCTTTGTGAGTCCCCACTTCCTTCTTGGTTTTGATGCTCTTCATTTCTTGGAGCACTTTACCCTCTGCCAAAGGTTCCTCTACCCCTTCCATGCTTCTAATTTTGCTCACTTCTCCTTTTGATCTTTTCCTCTGCCCTTAATGCCAACTGAAAACACTTGTGGAAAATTTCTAGTATGAGGATGCTTATTTCATCTTGTATGTTCTGTCTAAGACCATTCATGTATCTAGCCAGTTTCTCCACTTCATTCTCATACTTCTTAGCCCTCAAAATTAGTTTTTGGAATTCCTCAGTGTATGCATTGACATCTAGTTTCCTTTATTTCAAATTTTGTAGTCTCTTGTGAATTTAAACTTCATAATCCCCTGATAGTAATTGAACTTTCATTCTTATCTTCATACACTCCCATGAAGTTATCTTTTTCTTACCTACCTGTACCCTTTCTTCTTGCATTATGTTCCACCAAACTAGGGGTGATCCCCTCAATCTTGACTTGGCTACATTTACTATTTTCTCCTCTGCTACCTCCTTATAATCAAAATTATTATTCAATGCTTCTATCCAATCTAATAACTCCTCTCCATTGAGATTTCCTCCATAGGTGGGTAATCCATCCAAATTATCCTTGGAGATGGATTTGACTGCATCCAAGAATAGTTTTTGGTCTTGAGGAATTTCTACTGTTTCCTGGTCCTCCTCATCTTCCACTTCTTCATTTGTCTCATCTCCCCATTCAATCTTAACCTTCCCCTTCTCCTTCTTAGTATCTCAAGTCCCTTTAGTTCCTTCCTGATCCTTCAATCCTTCTAACATCTCTATCACCATCTGCTAGATGGATTATTGAGTCATTGCCTTTGGAGGAATTGAACTTGATTTTGATTCCTTAATGTATGACATACAAAAATGTTTCAAAGGGTGGATCTGATAGTACTCTGATTTAGAGATTCTTGGAGTTGCTCCAAATCACCTAGTTGTCTTTCTTGCTCTTCTCCAACCCTTTATCTGCTCAAGCCCATCCAGTGGTAATTGGTAAGGGTTCTTCTAGTTATACCTCCAAGGCCTAATCCTCTTTGGCTTGCCTCCAAGGTATATCCATTGATCTTTAACAATCAACACTTCCTATTGAGGATTCCACCTCAATCCCTAACACAACTTCCTAGTGCTCAAACAACCTCTACAAAGGATCTTAATTCTCAGGCTTGTTCCATCAGGGTAAAATCAATTGACAGTGTCTTCTAATGGTTTGGTCACCTTTAGACCCTTCATCAAGCCTTCCCAAGATCATCTTGGCTTTATCGGGCTCCAAACAAGCCTAATTCAATTAGCCCTCCTATTATGGTTTTCAGGGATTAGTTTCACATCTACCCACACAATACCCCAAATAAATTAAATTTATGAGTACCCTTTTTATAGTTACATACAATATTTCAAAATGGCATCTGGGTAATTCGTACACATGGGGTTTCTAGAACTGTCCTATTTTCAAGGGTTTTAGGCCTACCCGGGTGACTTGCAAACTTGGCCTTAGAAGGCTTCACCAGTCAAAAATTCTGCAAAAACAAATCATGGATTATTTAAGGGAATTCAATAGGGTCTCCAACCATGTGTCAACTTGGTCTCTACCAATCCATATGTGCTCTAAAAACATATAACTTATGTTGTCCTAGTCTCACCAACTCCTAGCTGTGAGCCTAGGGTATCATTGTAAAATCACCAGAAAGGTACGAAAAGCCACAAAAACTACTCTAAAAATGTTTACATACCCTAACCTATAATTCCACTAGATTTCAACTGGTGCCATTAGTGGATGCTCAGGTTAGAGGCATTTATTGCTTAAACCCTAGTCTACAAGGGTTTTGTACGTAGTTCACAGAGAATGGTTTGAATCTCTGCAACCAGACACAATCAAAAATTAAAATATACCTTGTTGGAAATTAGATTCACTAGTCCTTCATTCCCTATAAGTAGGTTCCTCTGACAATTCCGTACTGGACCATACAACACAACAAAAGAAAAGGAAAACTGATAGGGAGCTTGTTAGGAAAGTGCTCACAAGGCTAACTTTGTTCAATAAGGGATCAATTTATTAGCCAAAGACTTGTAGAGTCTGATGTGTATGACTACTCAATCCATCTTGTTGTTGTAATTCAAAGTACTCCATGGTTTACTTGCCTAATAAACTCCCTTTTTGGTGATGACTCTCACCCATCCACAAATCTACTCAAAATGCTTATTCCTTCCAACTACACTTCCTCATGCTTGGCTCTTGGGGCCTTCAACCTTAGGTTTCAAAGTGTAATAGGGGTCTTCCACATGGAAATGTAGGGGTAGTAGGGTATTGTTCACCTTTGTATGCTCATAATCTTGTTTGAGGTCTATAGCCCTTAATTTGCTCAAATTCATTAACAAGGCTCAACTACCCCCAAATGAGGCTGCACACTATCTAGGAGTCCCAAGTACACTTGTTGGATTTCTTGGATTTCCCTCAATATTTTTCATAAGTCTCCAAGTTTCATTTTTCCATCGGGTTCCTGCATTTGACAAAAACCTATCATTTGTGTGTTATGCAGTCCTAGAGGGCTACTAGCCCGTGGAGGTCTAATTGGCCTTATTTTTCTCCTACTAGTCAACGATGGTCATTTTATCCCTCAAGCTTGTTTTTAATGATGTATTAGGGGTGTATGCTCAAATATTTTCAAGGTTTAACCCACTGCTAGTGCAGATTTAAGACTCTCCACCTTTTGTGGTATATTTGGAGGGTTTGGTAGGGTTTGGAGCAAGTAATGTTAGAAAGTCTCTCTAACTCCACTCTTCAAGCCTCCACAATGGTTTAGGTCCTCTGCCATATATTAAAGAACCTTCCCCTACTTTTTTCCTGCAAGTAAAATGTCAAACACTTAGCAAGCAAGTGGGAAAATAGTAAACTGCCCTGTCACTGTCCTTTTTCTGCCTTTTACCAGTTAGCAACATTTGCACTTTGGGACCTGTAAGAATGAAGAGTTTGGAAATGAGAAAGTACCTCAATGAGGTCTTAAAACATATAACACTCCTCCTATTACATTTCCTTCAAGATGAAAGGCTTGGATGATACTTTTGGACACATCCCAATGAGCATTTTACAAGATACCAATCACAAAACAATGAACACATTGTTTGTTTACAAAAATAGGAATGTTTGATACAAAAAGATTAATCCAACAAGTCAAGGTGATGCTCAACACTCTGGACCATACTTCCATATCACTTCCTCATTGATTTGTTCATTCCAAATTACTTTTGGATGACAATCTTGAGTTTTAACCATGAACTAGCCTAGTTGCTCCAACTTGCCTAGTTCACACTCAAATGCATCTTCAAACCACTTTTCTAGAACAAAAAGAAAGATATTTACATTATATACACATGGATCAACTTGGAAGAATCCATTGGAGGGATCCATTATATACACATGGATCAACTTACAGCTCCAAACCCCTGGTAGGGCAGCAGGTACCCAGTTTACAAATAATTTTATACAAACACCTTGCAAATGAAAACCAAATGAAAAAATTAACTAGGAAGTTTTATTACATCAACATTTCAACTTCTGAAAAGGTATAGTATGGATTTGCATAGCAACAGTACAAACTGCTCTTCAAAGGAAGGAAAAACAATCATAAAAGCCAAAAAAGCATGATTTTTATTAAGTTTCACTTGTAAATACAATCACCAACAATTTCCAAGGAAAATGGAGGCCTTATATAGTTTCTCCAATTGGTTTTCAAGCCCTAGTATGGACATGAGGCTTCCATAACTTCATTTTGCAAGAAAATGACAATTTTGACAACTTTTCAAGCCAAATGACAACTTTTCTTGCTCACAAAGGGATTTTTGACAACCTAGCCTTATCAACTTGCCTAAACAACTTATACATGCTTAAAAACACTAAAAAAACATGTTTCAATTCTCTTGAAGACATTAGGAGACCTTTTTGGCAATTTTTCACATTTTTGCCAAAAATTGTCAACTCAAGGCCTAAAACACAAAACTTGATCTCTAGAGCCCAAAATGAGATCAAAACCATTAAACATGACCCAAAACAACCTAAAACAACATAAAAAACCTAACACAAGACTTTACAAACATAAAAGCATTAAATACTCAAAATGGGAGTTTTACTCAACTAGGTGCTCTTGCACCAAAAACCAGTGAAAATGATGTACAAACAAGGTTTTTTCTCCCAAACAAACTTGCTTTGCATTCCAAATATTCCAATGAGTACAATAAAGTTTTTTTTGGCTTTTTAACATCATGATTCAGTTGGTTAGAACCAACTTCTTCACCGACAATAACATTAAGTGCAACTTTTGCAATGTTGTAAAAGTTGCTTAGCACTTTTACATCTTTTGATTCTTATGATGTAACCTTGCACTCAAGTGCACTCCAAGGCTCAAAAAGGCCCTCTATGCATCCTAGGAGACCTAAAAAAATACACTACACCCTTATTACATGATGAATCTATTTTAGAGTAGTGCACCTATGAACAACATCAACATTACATCTTTCTGGGATATCAACATCTTGAACACAACAAAAGCTTGGACAACTCAACCATGACTTCATTGAGTTCCAAATGGTTGGTCCACTTATTACAACATAAAAAACAACAAAAATACTTAAGAATAAACCAAAACAACTGCATGGAGTGATAGGTGCCCTGCACCACATTGGTAGAAAAAAATGCAGCTTACCAACAATTATCAATCTTTGACATACTTTTTGTAGTCATTGTCTTAGATTTTATCAGAATTAATCAATCCACATTATATCCCACCATAGTTTGGAAATTGATCAATTCATACATCCATAATAAAGTTTTGTTTTCGCTGGGGGAAAAATCCTAATTCCTTTTGCTAAGGTGATCTTTTGAATCTTTGAAAATCTAAAACATTCGGAAAACTTAGAAAAACCAAAAACATCTAGGATTTTGAAACAGATAACGAGCAACAAAGCAATGAAGATCACGACCTCTTTTGATAACTGAATCATGAAACTTAGAAAAAAAACAATCGACTAGCAAATATTAAAAGATTATAAATGATCATTCATCAAGATGATTATATCAGTTAATGACCACAAGAACATGTGAATGACATACAAGATTTAATTTTTATATCTTGATTTAATTGCTAATCATGTACTCTATGCGACTGAAGGATGTCCATGACTAGAGAAGCTATGATGGGGCATGCTTATTTTCTTTGATTGCTATTTGTAGTTTATCTCTTATTAAGGTATGTACTTGTCTAAGGATATGATCGAAAAAAGATCGAGGATGTTCTGAGTCATGCATGAAAGGGGATAATCCTTGTTTGTTCTGCAAGAAATACTCAGGTCAACTTGATTCATTATATCAAGTTGCTTGTATAAACTTGCTATATCAAAATCCATAAGAAATACTCAGATCAACTTGGATCATTATGTCAAGTTGCTTGTATTTTTTTACAACATTTTAAAGCTCACTGATGAAATCAAACACTGTTACAAGACAACATATGAAGAATGGAAGTATCATTTTAGCTAGATCATTTTTATATTAGCTCATTATTCATCTGCATCATAAGCATTCATTGTCAGTTGCATTATAAGAATTTCATTTCATTCACAAATCAATGATCATAAATAAAGATTGAGTATACTTGGACACACAAAAACATTTTGCATTTGATCATTGTAGCTGCATTTATCTTTAGAACCATTTCAATCATCATTCATTTTCATTTAGTTGCATTTCAATCATTGCATTATTTTTCATTCCATTAAGTGCATTTCATAATCATATAGTATATAATCATTATTATTTGCAGTACGATCATTATCATTGTACTTCTCATTATCCATTAAGATCATTTTTTTGCATTTTTTTTGCATTTATATTCATAATCATTATAAGCATTACACATAAGAATAAAAAACATTTCATATCGATAATTTGCATTTCAAAATCATTATATGTATACACATCATTATAAATAAAATCAACATTCATTTGTATTCCCATATAGATCATTACATTTGCATCATTTAAGTAAAGCATATCATTTAAGTTAGTAATCATTTTCATTTGCATCCATGATCATCAAAATAAAAAATCAAGTGCATTTTCATTTCATAATCATCGCATCATATAGATCAGTATCATCATTGCATCATCATTTAGAGTAACATGCATAAGAAAAGATCATCATAACATCATCCATGTAATAAATGCATATAGATCATCATCATATAGAGTAAAATGCATATAAAATATCATCATATAGAGTCCAAGTCTGCATATAGATCATCATAAAACAATAAAAAGTCCAAGTATACAATGATATCGGATCAATAATACAAGTGCCTCATCAACATAAATCAAATCAAGGTTGTCATGTGCCACTACTACCTGATTTTTTCTACCTTTGTGGCTATGGGCGAGAAGATCCTCCAGAAGCCTATCCCACATGATCACCACTCCTCTGGGGAGGTGCCATGACTCCACCGCTGCTAGTATCCATCCTCACAGTAGTATGATAGCTACCTGCCCTCTAGCTCTCTACGACTAATTCCTCATATAATTGTCGCCAATGTGCTGCCTCCTTCCCAGCCCGAAATAGTTCTCTGATGGTATCAGTTGACAAAGTGCCAGATCCAACTTGCTGAATGTGATCAAGAAGATCATGAGTATCCTATTGTCTCCTAACAACCATGTCTCTCTCTGTCATGAGTATCTGCACCTATGCTCTAAGTTAATCTATATGTACTCTAAGACTCTCCAAAGTATCCTGCTCTGGTACATCCTTCTAAGGAACATGATTTTGAATCCCCTCATCTTCACCTGCTGGAATCTCAGCCCGAGTAGCTCTTAAACTTATTGTCTAATGAGAGGAACATGATCCTTTGAATCCTCCTCCTCTCCACCATGAGCTGCAATAACCCTAGGGTCTGGCTGAATCTGACCAAGATCAATGGCTCTCCCACAGCCCCCGTCCAGTCCAATGCTCCTACCTCCTCCTGTAGAGGGTAATCCTCTCACTGATCTCATACCTGCCCTGCCAGTGTCCCTCCCAGCCCATCCTACATCTCTCCCACCCATAGGAATTGGTTTCACAATCCTACCAATCGGTCCAAAAGGTCCTCCATGGACTCTCAATCGACCTCCTCTTTGTTCCGGTCTCCTACCACCTTTGCCTCTGCTTCCATCTCCTCCCTCATCTCACTCATCTCTGGCCTCTTGAGCAGCTCTAAGATCTTGTCTTTGTCTTCGTCTCCTAATTATGGGATCATTTGAATCATCCTCCTCATCTCTTAAGCTAGGAGGAGGGTCAACTGGATCAGTATTCCGAGGAAAAGGGTGTGCAAGCATGTACTAAGCATAATCCGTAGTCACCCCAGGATCTAGAATGTGTAATCTCAAATCATAAGCCACTCTAGAAGTAGCTAGAAACTCTACACGTGCTATCTCAAAAGACAAATACGGTCCCCAATCTCACATATCCTTGTATTGCCATGCATATATAGTGACACCAGTAGGCATGTGCTGAATGATACCAAACTATCTCAAAATGCAACTAATCAACTTCCACTCAATAATATATGGAGTATGACCAATGAGATATCTACTCTAAAGAATATATGGTAATGTTTGTGCATCATCCATCCAAGGCTCACAATCGATATAAGGTCTCCAAATGATGCTATCTAATGAGTCTAGAACCCAACACCAATACTCCATCTTACCCAGATTATGTTGAGTAAGGATCCCTACATATAAATAGACATATGGTTGTCTCTCACCACAAACTCTATGATGGATAGGCCAAGTAATAGCAATGTTCTCACAACACCAGATCTATAAAAGTGTGCATCTTGTAGATAGACTAGCACTATCATCAAAAACAACTTGAGGGAGATCATGATACAAATGAGCAAACATGCAAACACCCCACACATATCGAGTTCGATGTTGCATCACGCTCTTAAGAATCTCACCCCAACCAACATCAAAACCTTGAGATCTCATGTTTGGATAGATGAATCCGCCAATCAAACCTACAAGAATCACTGGGAGAGTCTCATAATACATGATCATATCCTCCCATCGGATCTCTCCTCTGGAAATGCTCTCATCACCAAATATGGCTCTACAAGCCACTGTCCCTCCACGATCCTGAAAATGATACTAGACTAACTCACCAGTCACGGGGATGTGGAGAATCCTATAGACATCCTTGAGTGTCAAACTAATCTTACCAGTGGGCAAGTGGAAAGTGTTATGCTCGCCATGCCATCTCTCTGGTAAGGCAATCAATAATCCCCTATTATGGGTAATATTAGGCATATATAACAAATGGTGTAATCTGCAGGCATCTATATGTCTAACCTCAGCCTATGTAAGCTCTGGAACTAAGTGGCGCATGGCCAGGAATTTCTCCTGACACTGGAAAACATCAAGTTTCTCCTGTTTTAAAAAGAGAATTTTATCTCTATCTATCAAATCAAAGCAATCACTAATCTATCACATCAACAATTGGTAAATCTTTTCAATGAAGCAAATCAGGTTATCAAACCAGCCTATAACTATCAATCATGGGTTTCTATCCATCAATGAGTTCAATCAAACCCTTCTATGCTCTTCATCAGAAACTGAATCGGTCTCTTAGAGCTAATCTATCAATCTACCAATCAAATCAATTAATCATTTATCCTATCAATCAACATTATCAAAATTTCTATCAATCAAGACATCAATTGAATACCTATCAATGACATTTGTGCATCAAAATGCCTAAATCACATCATCTCAATAAATTTTAACATGAACAAAATCAAACAAATTCATCTAAAGAAAAAGTGCTATTTTATTAAACACAGGCACTAAATCATTCAAAAGCGCTCCCCTTTTCAACAAATGCGCTAATCGACAAATCAAAAGCACTAAATCAATCAAAAGTGCTAACCTTTTTCACATTTGCGTGAACACAAAACAAAAGCACGAATTCTACAAAAGCACTAGCATACCAAGAAAAAGTGATAACCAAACAAGCGAAAGCGTTAACCAAGCAAAAGCCAAAATCTACAAAATAAAAGTGCAAACCAAGAAAGCAAAAGCGCTAACACGCAAAGTCGAAAATCATAAAATTCAAAACACAACCTAAAACGTGCCAAAAAGCAAGGAAATTAGTACGACAAGCTGAAAGCAAACTTGGAATAAGGTACATACCGGATAATCATAGTCAGGGGGTCATTGATATCGTTGAACGCACTCAAATCGATGGTTCTTGAATGAAATCACCATTTTGCCACGTCACCAAGACAATTTTTTTCACTCCATAAGCTGACAAGGATGCAAATGAGAATAAAATTAACCTAGGTTAATTTTATAATTACCATTTGGAAGGGTAATTAATGCTTTTAAGTGGGGCAATTTTATTTATTTTTCACAAATGAATTTAATTGAAGGACCTTTTCAATTATCGTGAGATCAATCGCTTATCCAAAATTTTCAACAATTTCACGATCAATTTCCCGAGGAGGCACACAATCAGAATTTTTATCTTCATTGGGCGCACTATCAAGACTTGATTTAATCTTTGAAACAATGTTATCTCAACACCATTTCAAAGAAGGGCAAAATTTATAGACATAAAAATGGCTATGAGAGATTAAATAAATATTTTATATTTATTTAATAATTATTCTTCTATTAAATAGTTAATTTGAAAAGATTAATTTATTTAATTCATTTCATGTCTTTCTATTAATTAATTTAATTGAAATATTTTATTAATTAATTCATTTATCCTTTTCCTCTAATCAATTAATTAAATATCTAATATTTAATGGTTATTCTTCTATCCTATAGTCTCAAATATTAAATGATTTCTTAAATTATTTAATTCATTTCCAACTCACCTTCCATCTCTACTTCATCTTTCCTTTTCCAACTCATCCATCATGTGGCTAAATTAATTCAACAAAATTAAAATAAACAAATATTTATTAGCCACTTATCTCCAACTTCCAAAATAAATGAAATATTGTGTACCTACACATATTTCCTAACCTTCTTCTATATTCTCTCCAGCATCCCTACATCTTAGGAAGGACTTGAGTCCACTTATCCTCTCATTCCTAAATCTTCTCCAACCATCCCTAGATTCCCTCAGTCAACAACCTAGTCAAGGTGAGATGAGTGACACTTGTCTTCTCCTCCCCCCTTTCTCTCAACCTTCACCTTTGCTCACAGTCATCCAAATTTGCAGATTTGATCATGACCGTTGATCCAGGACACATCATCTTTTCCTCTCAAAAGTTTATAAAAGTATGAGTTTGAGTTGATAAAGAGTTAGTCTTCAAGTTAAAAATTTGAGTAAAACTTATGCATTCGTGAGTTTTTATCTTGAAGCAATTAGCAATTTAGCATTTTCTCATTTAGCATAATCATTTAGCTTCAAATCATTTGCATTACATATCATAGTATCAGTTAACTATCAATTATCAGTGCATTCTTCACATGCCATTTTGGAAGCTAACAGTGCTTGTTTGAGAGCAAATCATCTACAACCAGGAACAATGGAGTTGGGACACAATGAGACTTAAATCATGAAGGTAATAATATGGTTTTTAATTTAATATCAGTTTCATGTAGTTTCATTGGTTTAGTTTGGATTTCCTGTAGCATTTCCTTTGTATTTTGTGAAACTAATATGTTGCAGGTAGTATTCTAATGATGAAATTCAAGTCGACACAGATACAACTTGGATAGCGTAGACCAGTAGAAGGGTTCTCAACACCTTACTAGCCACTGTGGTATCCTCCACTTTACCACCAACACTTTTGATCTCACCGACTATCTCTTTGATCCTTTGAACATACTGTTGAATATTCTCAGCTTTAGCCATCTGCATATCATCAAATTTACCTCTCAGACTCTCTTCTTTGGCAATCAACACATGCTCATCACCGCTATAGATATCCTCAAGCTTCTTCCACACATCATAAGTAGTCTCTAGACCATGGACATCAACATACTCTGAATCAAACAACATGCTCCTAGTATTGACTTCCTAGACTCTTCATATATATTTTCATCCTATCACTTCGTATTTTGTAGTTTTCCCTATTGAAATCTAGACCTTCTTTGTTCATCATGTTCTCCTAGATCTTTACCTCAAGTTGTTAGGCTTAGACATTAGAGGACCTGAAATGCTCTGATACCAATTGATGATATGATGAATCAATAAGGATCTATACAACTATTGAGAGGGGGGGGTGAATCAGTAGATAGAAAACTGACTAAACTCACAAACCCACTCACAAAAAAATCTCTGAACTAGCCGGTACAAACACTGAACAAGAAATTGTAACTGCACTGTCGAGTTAACTGGTTGATTGACATAACAAAATAATAGTATAACAGATCTAAAATTATCAAACCATTTAACCAATACATCAAAATACTTTACTAGCATAAGTAAAAGCACTTTTCAGATTATTGTTGGTCATCTTAACACATCTAAGAGGACTTATTAGTTAATCAAATTAATCATAGCAAAATATAACCACAAAAACCATTCACCACTTGACACAATGATTTTTGATGTGGAAACCCAAATGGGAAAAACCGCAGTGGGGATGAATACCCACAAGTATTCCAAACTCTTCTGAAGTTTTCCCTATTAGGAGCCAAGCCTTAGAGGCTTTAGAAAAATGTCCTGTTAGGGACCACTCGGTTAAGGGATATACTATTATGCCCTGTTAGAAGCAATACCCTATTAGGAGTAACCTCGATAGAGGATTTGAATTCCAAGCTTTTTTTATCACCTAGTTAGAGGATTTAGAAAGCACTAAGCCTATTAAAGCTTACTTAGTTAAGGGATTTAACTATTGTAATTGTAAATATCACTACTCTGCTTGATCAAATCCTTTTCATGCTCATATCTGCCTTCAAACATACTATAGATACTCCTTCTGGTTTGACAATCAATCACACTGACACTTAACCAAAATTGCCAACACTACAACAAAACAACTCATCGACCTTATAAGAAAAACAACAGGTCGGTAATACATCACAAACCTAAGATCTCATAGAGATTACAAACAAATCAGTTCAAACATGATTGTTGGATTACATAGAAATCATTGCACATTGTACAAGAAAACCTTGACCGCTCCTTGATCATCGCTTCATGGAATCAAATAACTCATCACACAGTTTCCTCTTCATGCTATGCACTCGCTCATTCCCAAGATAAAACAATCATCCCTACACGCCAAAATAAATTTGAAACTCATCACGTGCAACATGCATATGTGGCATGATCACCTCCGATCACCATTGATTATAAATCAATACAACCGATTCACCAAGCTCCATCGATTAGGGATTGGCACATCAACAAGTAGGGTTACCAGTTGATCTCACTTCTTCTAAAGTAATACCAGTTTCCTTCACTTAGTCAAATACCGATTGCATTACAACTTCAATTACCTTCATTACTGGTTACAATTAACATCAATGACAATACTTAAACTTCATTAATGCAATCTTCATGCAAATGCCAACAAGTTGGACAAAGATTTGTTTGATATATGGCTTAAACAAAGACTCTAATGCCTAATTTCTTATGAGCCCATAATTGATCCTCAGATCTTCCATGGAAATCATAACCCTCTTACAATAAATTAGATAAGACCACATCCTAAGCCTGTAATTCTCCTGCAACCCCTGTATAAATAGATGGTTGACCTAGATTATAAACCCTGAAGTTCAAACAATCTAATACCCTATAAATTTCTCAATTTGTTATGTTTATACCAATTCACTGCTAACCAGACACTGTAATAAGCCACCCAAAATTAATTCATGAGGCATGCCAACATCCCAACTTCAATCCAACATCTAGATTCTTAAATAGGCCTAAATGTTTTCCTTAAGAAGACATGAGTGAGTTACCATTGATTCCGAAAGTGTAAGGAAGATTCATGTTGTTTGTTGACTCCATTAAATACATGTTCTGCATAAAAGCATTGCATCGCTACACAAGCTCGGTGATCAAACTTTACTTTGTGTCATAACTACACAAAAAGATCTAATCCAAAATACTCTTAAATAACCAAATCAAATGCAATTAGTTTAACTATGCAGACAATGATTGAGACAATTGGGCAAAAGAAAATGAAATTGAAGTAAACACCCACATAACTATAAGTTTGATTGACATAACTAATCATACGAAAAGACATCCAAACCAAATACCCAAGATAGATTATTAAATAGGGAATAGAAAAATGAGACCAAATCAAATACCCACAAACCTATAAGTTTGAAAGCTCTAAATCGAGCACAAGAAAAACTAGCCAAGTAAACACCCACAAGATTATAGTTTTGATTGATAGGTATAATTGGCCATAGAAAAATGTAAACCCAAGAGAAAACTTTGCAAACTTTAAAGCTTTGGGGGAGGTTCCCAGTAGCTTAAATGCATCATTTCCCATATCACTAAATTTATCAGTGACCATGTCAATATAATCGCCACTAGTGAAGGTAGTGGCAACAACCATGAAATAATACTATGAAGAGGAAGACACATACAAGTGATATTGTGGTTTCAGAAAGCTTTGACAATCCAACGAATATGTTGCTACCTGCAATGAAGATCAATTATGAAAATATTCTCACTTGATAAACCCTAACAAACCCACCACCTAAGATTTTATTCTACAATTAAATTTGGAGGAAAATGACACCAATAATTGCTATAAATTAACTATTGAGTGATGCAAAAAATTACATAAGACAGAAATAAGATTACAGTTGGATTAAAAGTTTCCTGAAATCCTTCCCAAAGAATATCTGGGGTTTTTCCTCTCATCCTTCTTTCTTTCCAAACCCATGTTGGTATTGTGTTGTCATTGATGTCAACCAGTATGGGATGACCACCAATAGAAGAGATGTATGTGAAACACAGTTATGAAGGAGTACAGGATGTGATATCTTGGATATCATCTTGTGTTGCAGAACACCGGTAAAGGTAAGGAAGATGACCTCAGAGGTCATCAATACACAAGTTAGTGCCTGACTTGTGTGATGAGATAGAGAGGTGTTTTGAGTAGTTGTTTGTGATGAAGAGGTAGTATGTTATCTGAATCACATCAACACTGGAAGAAAAGAATGAACTGGTATGCTGTGAGGTTGCAGAACAATAGGAATCCCACCGGATGAAGTTGCAGTCATCATGAGAAGCAATGACTGATAGTGTGTGTGCTCACACCGATTCTCATGTGCCTGTTTGAAGATATGCTACACAAATAGGGAACTCACATGAGCAGATGATAAGGTGTTACTCCACCAAGTAAGTGTGGCTTATCTCCTATATGCATTGAGTGCATTATAGTTTGGAGAGATAAGCGTGAAGAGGTAAAGAAAAGCACTTGAAGGATCAGACCGGATCTACTGGTGAATTGAAGGAATGCTCTAAGTGCTTAAGATTAGGGTTATGTAATAAACTGAAAAGAGAAGGCATGATTAAGATGCCAGTACAGAGGAAGTGTGAAGTGTTTGTCACTTTAACAAACTGGTAGAGGAAGAAACAACATTGATCAGGAAGAAAGGCTGAGTAGATGTAAACATAGGAATCTGACCTTACTGAAAGAAGATAGGAGTCTTGTGAAGATTGATGACATGGTGTCATCAAGAGTGGTAACCGGTATATGAGTCCATCGGTTATATAAGCAAGGTGCAGTTGCAGAAGATTTCCCATTTGTGGGAATGAGCATACTTTGGATTTACCAGTCCAGAAACTGGTTTGAGAGTTCCATCGGTAGTTCAATATGAGAGCATATATGATAAGGTAACCGACATAATGGTTGAGACTGGAAGGTTTAGAAAACTGATAGAAGTAAGGAATTGGTAGGGTGGTTGGTCGGTGATCCTACTTGGACCAACTTGAAGTGCCAAGCTGGAGGATAGTTGATATGGATGCCACAAGGAGTCAACGTGGCAAACCTACGTTTGGATAAAGATGGAATGCACATCAATAGGGTTATTGCAAGGCTAGTTAGCTTTAATGAAAGGTCACACAAATCATAGGACTTTCTACAATGTGTTTGCAGGGGTTTGAGGCTCGAGGTCTGGAAGACAACTATGAGTCAGCCTAGAGTGATTGAGAAGGTAGAGGCGACAAAGAAAACCACACAATAGATCTTTCATGATTGACCAAGGAATTAGCTACTAGGGTAAAAAGAAAGTTTCCAGAAATGGAAGGCATGATCCAGGAGATGCGACTATGGCGTAGTTGTGCATTCAGATGTCAAAAAGATCAGATCATGCAAGATTTGATTGGACTTGGTTTTCCTCGAGGATGGTGAGGAAACCCTATATGCCTAGTTTTTGAATTGGTTTTTGGAGGTAAAACCTGTCTATAAGTATATGACAGAAGAGGAAGAATTATGCTGCTGAAGAATAAACAATCAGGGGATTGAGAAGTTGAAGGTCTCTACAAGGAAGAAGAAATTAGTCCAGTGCTCAATGAGCATCTATGAGAAGAGTGAGAGAAAGGGAGAATCTAGTTGAAGCATTCAACTAGTTGGAGTGAAGAAACATTAGTATTTATATTGGTCAAGCATAAGAGAATGAGACTACAAAGATGGTAAAAAAAGAACCAATAGAGAGTAGAGTAGGTGAAGAAAAGCAAGAAGAGTGAGTTGGTTTAGCAGAGAGAATATCTCACCGATAAAGAAAACTATTTGAAATGGTTGCAAGACTCACTTGTAACATGATAACCACTTATGTATTTGACATTTACTTTGTGTACACTGAGTTGTAGCTTAGTGTAGGGGTTGTAGCTCCTTGGTTTGGTGCCCTAAAGTCAAGGGTTGGTGCTCCTTTGGGTTGTAGCCCATAAATCAGGTAGGGGTTGGTACTCCTTGGGTTGGTGCCCTAAACTTTGTAACTGTGTTTTATTGTGAGGTTGGATTGGAGTAGTAGACTCCAACAACATTTCTCACCGAGGTTTTTCCCATCTTGGGTTTTCTTCGTAGATGCTGGTGTTATGTGATGTCCCCTTATGAGTGTGTTTGAATTTAAGTTAGTCTTCTCCCTAACCAGTAAGTCTGCATTGAGTTAAATCTAGGAACTGGTATGTTCACAAAGGACTGCAAAAGAGGAAAGAGATTTGAGAACCACTGATTCACCCCCTCCCCCTCTTAGTGATGCATTGTGTCTACCAATTGGTATCAGAGCCTAGGTTCCCAATTAGAAGAGTGTTGTCCAACTTGGGTAGATTCTGGCTTAAGGACACAATGGTTTGTTTAGTATCTATCTCTACTCTAGTATTTGATGGTTCAATAGTTGCAGAATGGAAGTTTTCCTATCCTCTTTAGGTTTGATGTATGGATGTCAGCAGTTGATGGCCTCCCTGGAAAGGTCAATCTTACTATCGGATTTGTAGAAGAAAGAAGAAACCAGTGCAATGAAGAAGCCATGGAGGCTATTTTTAGTGGACTCACCAGTGATGTCTCTTGATAGGTGGATAGGTGTAAAACAACAAAGAGATTATGGGAAAGATTGAAGAAGCTATATGGAAATGAACCCTCAACTGTAGAACTTGCATTTGAAGGATCATCTCATATTTATCGAGATGAAGATAGGTCTGCTGGCAGCTACAACAGTGATGGGGAAGGATCCCACCTCTTCATGTATTAAGAATTTGAAGAAGAAAAAAGGCACACATCTAAATGTGCAAGGACAAAGGGTCCCCACTGGAAAGATGCGCTTGGCAGCAATGAGGAAGGGAATAAGAGGTTGAAGCTGAAGTTGACCTTGAAGGAGAGCTTGTAAATACACTTCAAGAACTCAATAGAGTTAAAAGGGAATACAAGCTATTCAAGAATGCTGCTATTATGGAGTAGAACCGGTTAGTCAAATGCCTTGAAGAATCTGAGAAATGCATCTCAGAGTTAAAGACTTGAGAAAAAGACACCAAGAAATGTTGGTGTGAAGATCTAGTCTCTCAGCTAGAGATAAAAGAGAAAAAACTTCAGTGGCTGCTTGAAGAAAACAAAGGCCAGACCTCTCCAGTTAGATATGCTCCTTGAAAGAAGGTTGACCTAACCACAACTGGTGCAGACTTGCAGACAAATGTGAAGATCAGTGCTGCAAGAAGGCATCTTCTTACAGATTCGAGAGCTGAGGGGAAGATGGAAGAAGAAAACTCCACCGGAAGAAGGAAGATGGGGAAGCAGCAAAGGAGATCCTCCATTAGTAGAGGACTGAAAATGTGACCACCCATAGGGGGAAGCATGTGTGGAAGAAGAAGAGATTAGGTGGAAGAGGTGCTCAGAATGGACAACCAAGGATCCATTCTTAAAAGGGTGAAGATGGGGATGCAAAATTGGCAAGATCTTCTCATGCATGGCAGAATAAATATGTAAGTCACATGTCATCATTTACCAGTTACTATTTTACATATAATGTTTATGGCCATAAGGGAAGGGAATGTAGAAAGAGATCCAGAAAGGATAATGTAGGATCTCATACAAATCATGCTTATGGGAAAGGTGTACCCAGAAGTAGATACATGCATGACCCTTCTCCCAGTTATGCAAAAATTATTTGTCATAACTACAATGGATCTGGCTATAGAGAGTTTGAGTGCAAGAAGAGGAACCTACAGTCACATGGGGGTCGACAAAATAGCCTTGCTTTGCAGAAAAGTGAAAACAAAGCATTTGGAAAGCAAAGACTTGCATGGAACAAGTTGAGTGGGGTTCCTGCTCTAGCAAGGTATCCAAGGAGACCGACTGATGGCTATAATGACATGAGAAGAAGAAGAAGAGAGAACTAGTAAATTAGAAGGTTCCCTTGTCATGAGGTTAGCATGGATGTTGTGTGCTACTATAGCACTATTTTTGATTGTAATGCAAAGACCAGAAAAGAAAGGGCCCATCAGCAGAAGAAGGCAAACCCTGCTCCCAAGTCTGAAAGTGGGGAGAAGAATGAGATTAAGTAGGTACGGAGGAAGAAGAAAATGGACCGGCTTTGTGCATTTAATACACAGGTGATATCTCCTAAAGTCTAAAGGAGATGCAATATCTTAGGGGGAGTAGCACATCGAATTTATCATTCACCCCCTCAGTAATGAAGGCAACATGGAAAACCATGTTGTTGCTGGTAAGAAGGAAGAAGATGACAAGTGTGTGTAGAATTTTCGCAGTCTACACACCTACTGATCAGTATCAGGTGTTAACCAGTATGTGCAGGATGTTATCGACATGAATGCAAAATAGGTTATGTAAGACAATGACATTGGAAATCATTGCAATAACCTCGGTAGCATGGAATGTTGAGTTTATGTCTTAGGTGGTTTTGAAAATGCCTTGAATGACACATGTTGGCCCCGTGGTTGATCATGCAGGCTTGCATGTTTTTTGGGCTAACCAATTTGTTTCATGGCATGGTAGTGTTACTATTTGACATTGTGAAGATTCATGATCATGTCATAAGTCTTGGTGGATACAATGGAGCTGAAGGATCTTCAGGTGATCACTTATGCACAACTCAATCAGTATATGGTGAAGAATGGAGTTCCAGTATTGGACCCAACCGATAATGAGAACCTAAGTTATATGACTCAGGAGGAGTTCAAGTGTTTAGGATACAGAGAAAACATGCTTGAACTTGCAAGGATACTGACTACCCAAACTGTAGGAGATGGAAATTGTAGAAGTGTTGCAGGTTGACCAGCAGGTGAGTAGTATTCACTGACACATCAACAATTGGTATCAGTCTTTCTGCAAATTGAGTTCCAATAGCATCAAACTTGCATACTCAACTGGTGTTAGTTGATGGTTATGTTCACCACCTCAAGTGTTGTGACTTGAGAAGATGTAACAATCAGTGATAAGATAACAAGTGGCATCAAAGGAAGTGTTACATCCAATGAAGACAAAGGGGGAGAAAAAATTTCTGTCAGTGACTGATACATACAAAGAGAAATGATATCCTGACAGTGCCCTTTGTCATTGTGTCAAAGGGGGAGAAGAATTTTATAGTATGCCAGATACTACATGTGTTGACATCAATGCCAAAGGGGGAGATTGTTGGCATTGTGTTGTCATTGATGTCAATCGGTATGGGATGACAACCAGTAGAAGAGAAGTATGTGTAACACTGTTCTGGAGGAGTACAGGATGTGATATCTTGGATATCACCTTGTGTTGCAGAGCATCGGTAAAGGTAAGGAAGATGACCTTAGAGGTCATCAGTACACAAGTTAGTGCTTGACTTGTGTGATGAGATAGAGAGGTGTTTTGAGAGGTTGTTTGTGATGAAGAGGCAGAATGTTATCTGAATCACATCAACATTGGAAGAAAATAATGAATCAGTATTCTATGAGGTTGTAGAATAGTAGGACTCCCACTAGATGAAGTTGCAGTCATCATGAGAAGCAATGACTGAAATTATGTGTGCTCACACCGGTTCTCATGTGCCTGTTTGAAGATATGTTGCACAAATAGGGAACTCACATGAGCAGATGATAGGGTGTTACTCCACCAAGTAAGTGGGGCTTATCTCCTATATGCATTGAGTGCATTATAGTTTGGAGAGATAAGAGTGAAGAGGTAAAGGCAAGCACTTGAAGGATCACATTGGATCTACCGGTGAATTGAAGGAATGCCCTAAGTGCCTAAGATCAAGGTTATGCACTAAACTGAAAAGACAAGGCATGATTAAGATGATAGTACAGAGGAAGTGTGAAGTGTTTGTCACCTTGACAAACCGGTAGAGGAAGAAACAACATTGATCAGGAAGAAAGGCTGAGTAGATGTAAACATAGGAATCTGGCCTCACTGAAAGAAGATAGGAGTCTTGTGAAGGTTGATGGCATGGTGTCATCAAGAGTGGCAACTGGTATATGAGTCCATCAATTATATAATCAAGGTCAAGTTGCAGAAGATTTCCCATTTGTGGGAATGAGCATACTTTGGATTTACCAGTCCGGAGATTGGTTTGAGAGTTCCATCGGCAGTTCAAGATGAGAGTAGACATGATAAGGTAACTAGTAGAATGGTTGAGATTGGAAGGGTTAGCAAACCAACAGAAGTAAGGAACTGGTAGGGTGGTTGGTCAGTGATCCTACTTGGACCAACTTGAAGTGCCAAGTTGGCAGATAGTAGATATGGATGCCACAAGGAGTCAATGTGGCAAACCTGTGTTTGGATAAAGATGGAATGTACATTGACAGGTTTATTGCAGGGTTGGTCAGTTTTAATGAAAGGTCACATAAATCATGGGACCTACTGCAGAGCATTTGCAAGGGTTTGAGGCTCGAGGTTTGGAAGACAACTATGAGTTAGCCTAGAGTGATTGAGAAGATCGAAGTGACATAGAAAACTGCACAACAAATCTTTTGTGATTGACCAAGGAATCAACTACTAGGGTAAAAAGCAAGTCAACAAAAATGGAAGGCATGATCCAGGAGATGCGACTATGGCAGAGTTGTGCATTTAGATGTCAGAAAGATCATATCATGCAAGATCTGATTGGATTTGTTTTGCCTCGAGGATGGTGAGGAAACCCTAACTGCCTAGTTTTTGAATTGGTTTTTGGAGGCAAAACCAGTCTATAAGTATACGACAGAAGAGGAAGAATCGTGTTGCTGAAGAATAGACAATCAGGGGATTGAGAAGTTGAAGGTCTTTGCAAGGAAGAAGAAATTAGCCTAGTGCTCAATGAGCATATGTGAGAAGAGTGGGAGAAAGGGAGAATCTGGTTGAAGCATTCAACCAGTTGGAGTGAAGAACTAGTAGTATTTATATCGGTCAAGCAGAAGAGAATGAGACTACATAGATGGTAACCAAAGAACCAACAAAGAGTAGAGAAGGTGAAGAAAAGAAAGAAGAGTGAGTTGGTTTAGCGGAGAGAATATCTCACCGACAGAAAAAAATATTTGAAATGGTTTCAAGACTCACTTGTAACATGATAACCACTTATGTATTTGATGTTTACTTTGTGTACACTGAGTTGTAGCTCAGTGCAGGGGTTGTAGCTCCTTGGGTTGGTGCCCTAAAGTCAGGGATTGGTGCTCCTTTGGGTTGTAGCCCATAAATCAGGTAGGGGTTGGTGCCCTAAACTTTGTAACTGTGTTTTATTGTGAGGTTGGATTGGAGCAGTAGACTCCAACAACATTGCTCACCAGGGTTTTTCCCATCTTTGGTTTTCCTTGTATATGCTGGTGTTATGTGATGTCCCCTTGTGAGTGTGTTTGCATTTAAGTTAGTCTTCTCCCTAACTGGTAAGTCTGCATTGAGTTAAATTTAGGAACCGGTATGTTCACAAAGGACTGCAAAAGAGGAAAGAGATTTGAGAACCACTAATTCACCACCTCCCCCTCTCAGTGGTGCATTGTGTCTAACAACCCACACCCTAAAAAGCCACTGAAGCGTTGAGCTTGTTTAATTTACCGTTCGCCACTTCTCTAAGATTCATGCAAGGGACACACATCAAAATCTAAGCCAAACAACCAAGAAGCCACATGCCACTCACTATGAAAAGTGACTGGTCACTGGAAATCAACAGTTGCTAGATTGTCTTACACTTCAGCAGGCAAAAATCCCCCACTAAAAGCCTATTTAAATATAAGTTTGTCCTTCCTCTTTCCACATTCTAATATCCATGTTCACTGGTAATAACAACTATATGCAATGTTGTATTGTCAATATTGTCTTTTTTTTAAATGCACAAAAATATTCAAAAAAATAATGTCCATGTACATGCAATTATCTTGCTTTATTTTTTAGACGATGCTGACTATTGGTTGTAGAATTTAGATGGTTAGTTTCATATAAGGTATTTCCTTTAGCATAATGAAAATAATTATGAATTAAAGTAATATTTAAAAATACTTTTATGATTTTTTTAAAAAAATTGTACCATATGAATTATTCACCCAACAACCAATCGTATTAAAGAATCAATACATTGATGATGATAACGTATGATTTGCATAGAAATTATGTGGATATTATGCTATAATATACAATGAAATCAAAACTGTGCAAAATTTACATGGGATAAGAATATGCTTAGAAATATTATATTTTTTCACACAGGGGGATGATTTTTTTCTCGCAAATGCATCTGTATTGTATTATAGTGTACAAATTCATATAGTCATATGAATTTTGGTGAAAAATAAAAAAACCATTGATGCCTCCTAGATAAAGTTGCAAAATTTGATGATTTGATAAACATTCCTAATGTTCTCAAGTCCTCTATTCATAATGGCAGGGCTTGTTTTGGCCAACTTGAAACCTTTGTAGCTTTGGTAAAAATGTTGGATTCAGATGAAAAAAAAGTTATATTAAATTTATCAATCATCCTAGACTCAATAGTGAGCTTAGATCTCCCCCAAAACAAATAAAAAATAACCCACAATAAAAACTATCTTATCTAGCAATAACTCTGTTGGTATTTTGGATATGTTGATATGGTTTTGTCATTGATGTCAACACTTGTCACCACTTATCAGCACTTGGAGATTCTTGGTTATGTTCACCAACAAGTTAGTGACTTATGCACAGTCATCGGTATTTGGTTCACCGGCAGGTTCTATTGTTCACCGACACTTGGAATGACTTGGAGACTACTTGGTTATGTCGAAGACATTATTTGATCACTTGGTTTTGGCAATTTGGTTATTTATCTATTTAGGTTTGCATATTTTCTATTACTGAAAAATAGGTCCAGGTTATGCATTGGCAAGCGTATCTATTCAAGATCAACAAGACACGTTATGAAGATGAATTATTATTATTGTAAATACATTGAGCCGACATGATGCATCGCATATTGATTTATTTGTAATTGATTTTATTATAATATCCTTAGTGAGCTGACCTATTCAATTGGTCTTAGGTTATGGTATAAATGTAAGATCTCATTTGTGAGATTGATATGTGATTGGAAAAAGGATTGTTACAAGGTATATGCGAAAATAAGTAGAGCTATACACACAGACATCATTTGAAGATTGAAGGAAGGTTTTGAGAAGATAATCAAAACTTAACCAGTACTGAATCCAATATATGAAGATGCTATTTTGAGTAGTACATTATCATTGTATTTAACCATCCAATTGTAGTAAGTGTGACTCCCATTTATTGATTGAGCAGTGAGCTCTAGGGAGCTAGCCTTTCTGCATGTGTAGACTCCATATTGTACACACATACTATCTACAGTAGTATCATCTGATTGTGGGTAAGGTTTCCCACCATGGTTTTTCCCCTTACCGGGTTTCCATGTACAAATATTTTTGTTATGTGTTGTGGATGTTATTGTCTTTTTGTTTCATGCATTAATCTTTACCGGTACTGCAATTAACTAATAAAACTATCTATCGATATAAAGTTTGGTTTATCGGCATTAAGCATTAAGTTTTGGTTAAGTTAAATTTGGTTTGAATTTATTGGACAACTGATTCACCCCCCCCCCCCTCTCAGTTGTCTCTGGGACCTAAAAAATTGGTATTAGAGCCTAGTCCTCTTTTTGCAAAAGTTTAATAGCTTGAGGAGATCAAATATCTTCTAACTATTTCAGGAAGGATAGTTCAAAACTTGATGGAACTAACTATGGCATATGGAAGATCAGGATGGAGACACATTTGAATTGCATTGGAAAGGACATATGGGATGTTACTGTTAGGATTCCCAAAGATACTCAGAGGGGGGGGGGGTGAATCAGTATCTAACCGGTTAACAAATTTTCTGATCTTATTAAATAAATTGCATTCCAAAATAGTGTACTGGCAAACAAGAATTAATGCAGTAAATAAGAACAATAAGCACAACATAGAAAGAACACCATAACACAAGATTTTTAATGAGGAAATCCGGTGTGGGAAAAACCTCGGTGGGATTTATGACCCACAATATTCACTCACTAGCCAATGAATGGATATTACTTACAATACGGGTCTGCACATGCAGAAAGGCCAACTGCCTAAAGCTCACTGACTTACAAAAATGGATTATGCAAATCCAATATAGTGTACTACTTTAGTTCAACATTTGCTATGCCAAGTTCAGTACCGATTTAAGCTCATATAATAACCATAAACCTTACTCCAAAATTTGCCTTAATATTCGCATGTTACTTCTGCAATAATCTTCCCATGTTCACATCTACCTCTTACACAAATGATCTACAAGATCTAATACTTGTATATGAGTCCTATTACAATTCATGTTGTCATCTTACAAAAAGATATTACAGTTAAATACAAAATGCAATAATCAAAATCCTGTCGGCTAGGGTGGCGGTAATCATCTTTGCCACTGTCGGTAAACTATCTGTCAGTGTAGAGTCTATCAGTGTCGATGCCATAAGATTGCAAGGTTGCTATCAATGAAAATACCTTCAATCACCTACAATTTTTCATTGGAGTGTGCAATGCCAACAATCTCCCCCTTTGGCATTGATGGCAACTCCCATGAGAAAAATCCAAAAATGTATCCAAATTTTGAAGTCCAAAAATCTTGCCAAAATTGTGTGCTTCCCTTGAGCAGATGATCTCTTTTGTCCATTATTTTTCTCATCTCTACTACTACCCCTTTAGCATCAATGAAAAAGGTTTTCAAAAATGTCAATTGAGTGTATTTCTCAGCTAGAACTCTGTAACCGGTTGGTTACAATCTAAAAAAGTTCCGCAAGTACAAAATTTAGACTCTGAGTGAACCTTTCACTATCCTTCAGTGCTGGTTCAATCCTTTGAATTGTACTGATAAGGATGTGCATTATCTCTTCCGGTGTCTTTAGTCCTAGAACAAGTGCCTCTGAAATCTCTTTTCTCAAAGAGATGAGGATGTCAAGTTTTGGACCAAGTCTGCATTTTAGTTCCTTAGCCTCGAACTTTATTCTTTTCTTTTCCTTCTCCAATTTCTCAAGTTTTTCTTCAAATTCTGCTATATCCTTCTCTATAACCGATATTGGTTCAGGTGAATCGATGAGATTATCAACAATATCATTTATTTCTTTCTATACTTCACTGATTTTCTTGTCTATATCCAATGCCAAGATATCAGTCATGCATGTATCCCTGTACAACTCTTTAAATTCCATTATTGTTTTGCTAAGTGCCAGTAAAAGGGTATCAATGTGTCCAATGCACTTCTTTATTGTCTCATCAAAGAATTTCTCCTTTTCCTTGTTCATCTTCTCACTGAAAGTCTCCTCATTGATCTGATCAACTGTCAATAAGTTGCTGGTGATATACTTAGACAATGTGTCTAATTGACTCAAAGAATCCTTATTTTCCACATTGCACTTGGGTGCAATCAATTTCAATAAAGGAATCATATCATCAATAGCCTTATATGGAAGTGCATTACAATCTGTTATTTTCTTGATGGAATCCAATAATACCTCTATTACATTTGTCACTCTGAATTCTGTCATGGGAGAACCAGAAGATTGTCCAACTACCTTAACAATTTGCATTTTGCCAGCGTGAGTAACCTCTTTGCTTATGTTGACCTCTGGTAGGTCAGTTTGTGTTTGCATCTCAACTAGAAAAGGCTTGGGTTTCTCAGAAGTTGTTGATGGCATTGTCTCTGTCTCAACCTTTTTCTCTTCATGCTTCTCAGAATGTACCTCAGTATGTTTCTCTGTGCTTTCTTTTGCCAGTTTCTTTGATGAAGTTTCAATATTTACTGCCAGTTTCTCAGTATGCACCTCTGAACTGTCCATTGTCAGTATCTCTAACTCTATGGATTTTTCAGTGTGTGCACTAGTTACCATTCCAATACCAAGGGGATCAACTGATTGTCTAGTATGTGTTTCAACCCCAATCTCAATATTTCCAACTGTATGCTCAACTTGTGTTTCCATTTCAGTGTTCTCAACCAGTGGCTCAGTTGCCACATGTTTCTTCTCAGTGGTTTTCTTATCAACCACAATGTTTACCTCTTGTGTATCAATGTTCATTGTATATAACACTTCAGAATCAGGATTGGTGTCCTCATGTGTTGATTCCAACTCAACATTATCAGTAGCTGGTGGTGTATCAATAGTCTATGTCGATGGAGTATGAGAAGAAGGTGGGGGCAAGTTGTCTGTCACTTTTATGCTTGGAGGTCCACCTACCTTGCCTTTACCTTTGTCCTTGTCCTTTTGGTAAAATCTAAAAGCTTTGGGTTGTTTAAGTTCTTCTTGCTTTTCTTTCTCCACAAAGAAAATATCCCATTTGTTTGTTGTCTCTTTAGATATTTCATTCACTCTACCAGCCATTAAAGCTACATGTCAGTGACCAGTGGAAAATACAATCCTATTTGCCTCACTTATCAGTTCATCAATTTCTTTTGCTGATTTCATTGGGTGAACTACAAACAGTTTTTCTATCTTTATCTTCTTATTTAGTTCCACAATGGCTAATCTCTTTGCATCTAGTCTTCTATACAAGTCGCTTGGTAAATCATCTACAACTTCTATCAAAAATTTCTTATATATGTCTAAGTGTAGAATGACGCTGTTTTCTATGCTTTCCTTTTCTTCATTGGTAAAAGTATTATTACATTTGCTGACATTAGACAAGTTTCCATCATCCGTTATTTCATTCAAAAGATTATCTAAAGGAGGAATAACTTGTTGTTCCTTCTTCTTCCTTGGTGTTATTTTCTTTGTCGGGGGCCTTACTGCCTGTTGTTTCCTTCTTGTTCTCTTTGGTGTAGGAGAGGGTACCGGTGAAGGTTTTCTTTTCCTTTCTACTCTCTTAAACTCAGTTGGGATTTCACTATCAGATGAAGTTCCAACTGGTGAAAGATGAGCTTCCAGTTGTATCCCTTCCAAGTCACTTTCCTTAATACCAGTGATATTCAATATGTTTTCCTTGATTTCTTTCACCTCTTTTGATGCTTTTCTGATAGTTTTCTCTCTTTTCTTCCTTTGTTTAAGGGTCTATACATTTCTCTCAATGGTTTCAATGTTTCCAAATATTTCTTCTTCAGGTTCTCTAGGGGCTTCAAGTAGGGCTTTAGCATATGTTTCAATTATGTTTTCATTTGCCTCATAACCCATTTCTGTCACCCAAACAGTTCTAGGAACCACTGATTCCATCCAGATTTCATCTTTCTTGATAACAAAACATATCTCTTTCTAATATTTGTCAACTATGATTTGAGATAGTCTTTCCCTAGTCTTCATTCTAGCCTTAAATGCCTGAAAGTATTCAATTATGTTCTTTTCCCTGTCATTTCCCACGTTGATAAAAAAATCCAAAAAGTTGTTTTCCTAACGGTATGTCAAAACCAAATTCTTTTCTACCTATACCAGGAACTTCCTTAGTAATGTATAACATTAGGCACACAAGTAGATTACCAAATCTGAAAGTACCTTTCTTATTACCTTTAATTTTCTTTAGGTTCTCAATCAATTCATCCTTTAGTCATTCACATATGTCAATCTTTGTGTTATTGTTCACCATGTCACAAGCACTCTTGATACATATACTAGAAATAAAGTTTAATCTATTAGCATGTGTAGTCTTGTATCCTAGTATCATGCTAATGAATCTAACATTTATATCTTTGACATCATTTACTCTCAAGGATCTGCTATCATGGGTTGCACCGGTTAGGGTCATCACAATGTTGTTTGGAACCTTTTTAATTTTATCAGGCCTGCTACCGGTGGAAGGTAAGCCAGTCACTACCCTAACTGCTTCTCTTGTAATCTTATGGATGGATTCAAGCCAAAATAATTCCCCATGAACTCTGATAAGTACAATTCTCACAACTTCCTTGGGAAAATTAGGAATGCTAAGTATTTCCACAAAACCTAGGGTTTCAATTATCTTGTGTTCTGGTTTCACATTACCATTCTCATCACAAATTACAATCTTGTACATGTTCATTATCTCATTACCACCAAGTTCCTCAATATGACAATGTATGTATATCCTAGGGTCTTCAACATAAGCAACTCCTTTGGGTATTTTAGAAAATGCTTCTAGGGTATCATCCCGCTTCACTATTTTGGGTATGATCTTAAAGATAGGCCTAGGGCGTTTAACCACTTCAATTACAGTAGGGTTTGCAATGAATTCAGGTGCAGAGGAGGAAGCCATTTGATAAATACCTTAAACTGCCTTTAGGTTTGAATGCTTGATAGATTTTTCTTCACTTCTCGCTGTGGATGCCTTCGCTCGGGTTTTTCACGCTCTGAGAAAATTTGAATGCTCTGTGAGTGAAAAAGAGTGAAAACACTTGCTTTATAATGCAATTTCCTTCAACTACCATAATAAATGCCTGTCGATTAAGTGAAACTTAACTCATCTTATCGGTAAAGAAGCAATTCATCTTCTTACCATCAACCGAGGGTAAACTAGCATGTTTTCAATTAGTTGCCATACCCTCAAAAGATTTATTTTTAGTTAGATGAAGAATCTCCTATCGGTGGAGTGATACTCTATTCTACCAGTGAAGGAATAGCTTCATCAACATTCTGATCTGACTTTTTAATCCATTGTTTTGAAAATTCTTGCTTTACCTCATCAACCTTTTCTTTACCTTTCAAACTGGGTCCTTTGTTATTTGTTGGTGATGCCTTACTTCTACAAAATTTTGCAATATGTCCAATCTTGTTACAAGCATAACAAGTCATATTATTTTTCTGAATAGCTTTTCTATATTCTATGTCCGTATGTGTTCTGCATTGATTAGATAAATATCCAAATTTTCCACAAACATAACATCTTACATTCATTCTGCAATTTTCTGAACTATTACCAATTTTGTTGTATTTAGAACATTGACCGGTGGGTGCATTAGTGTTCTGATAGTTTCTAGATCTACATTGATTTTCTCTATGACCATACTTGTTACAGTTAAAGCATTTCCCATTAAATTTATAGGCATTAGGTTGTTTTACTGTTTTACTATGATCATGATTGTTTGCAGTACCAAAGCTTTCACCAACTTCAAAGCCAAGTCCATTAGTATCTCCATTAGGTTTCAGATTTTTCAACATATCATCAAGTTCTTCTAAAATTTTCTTGAATTTCTTTTTATGTTGATTTGCAGTAGCCAACTCATTTTCCAAGAAATCCTTTTGTTTCATGAGTTCAGTTTTATCATGTTCCAATGAATCAAATCTGTCTTTAACATATCATTTTCATGATTGAGTCTCAGATTTTCATTTCTAGCATCATTGATTCTCCTAGCCAAGTCATCTTCATTCTTCTTTCTGTCTTAAATGTCTTTACAAAATCTCATAGTCATATCTTGCATCTCATTCCTCAAGGTCATATTTTCCTGCTTCATCTTGCTTACAAGATCATTAAGAGTTTCCTTTTCATCATCATCACTCTATATCTTCTCATGAAGTTCTCTTCTTTTGCTTCTAGCAATAGTAAGATTCTCCTGAAGTCCTTGAATGATTTCCTATGCAGCCTTCAAATCATCTTCAAGTTTGATATTCTTCAACTTTTTTGCATCATAATCTGCAAGAGTTGTTTCTAATTGCTTTCTCAAGTTATTCATCTGTACCGGTGTTAGAATCTCCCTCAAGATGTTAGGCTTTTGAAAAAAGAGGACCAGGCTTTGATACCAATTGTTAGAATTCCCAAAGATATTGAGAGGGGGGGTGGTGAATCAGTATCTAACTAGTTAACAAATTTTTTGATCTTATTAAACAAATTGCATTCCAAAATAGTGTATCGGTAAACAAGAATTAATGTAGTTAATAAGAACAATAAGCACAACATAGAAAGCATACCATAACACATGATTTTTAATGAGGAAACCCAGTGTGGGAAAAACCTCAGTGGGATTTGTGACCCACAATATTCACTCACTGGACAATGAATGGACATTACTTACAATATGGGCCTACACATGTAGGAAGGCCAACTGCCTAAAGCTCACTGCTTAATTACAAAAAGGGAAGTCTCACTGACTTACAAAAATAGATTATGCAAATCTAATATAATGTACTACTTTAGTTCAACATCTGCTATGCCAGGTTCAGTACCGGTTTAAGCTCATACAATAACCATAAACCTTACTCCAAAATCTACCTTAATATTCGCATGTTACTTCTGCAATAATCTTCCCATGTTCACATCTACCTCTTACATAAATGATCTACAAGAACTTATACTTATATATGAGTCCTATTACAATTTGCCTTGTCAGATTATAAAAAGATATTACAATTAAATACAAAATGCAATAATCAAAATCTTGTTGGCTGGGGCACCGGTAATCAGCTTTGCCGCTGTCGGTAAACTATCTGCTGGTGCCGGTGTCATAATATTGCAGGGTTTCCATCAATGAAAATACCTTCAATCACCTACAATTTCTCATTGGAGTGTGCAATGCCAACAGTTACAAAGAATTGTTATACTGCTCCTACTCAAGGTCAACCTAATCCACCAAACTTGGCTAAAGATGAGGAAAATGATTGCAAAGCAAGAGAAGCAGTTTTGAGCGCATTGTCAGATCAACAAATTATGGGATTATCAGATAGATCTACTGCTAAAGCTATTTGGGACAAATTGGAAACATTAAATGAAGGAGATTCCACAGTCAAAATTGCAAAACTTGAATGCTTCCAGGTCAGGTATGAAAATCTGAAAATGGAAGAAGATGAAAGAATTTATGCTTTTATGGAAAGAGTAAATGAAATTGTTTTGGGTATACAATGTTGTGGAGGAACCTTAAGTGAAGATGAGATTGTTTCTAAAGTTTTAAGAGCTTTGCCACTGGCATATAAAATGAAAGTTACTGCTATAAATGAATTAAGAACAATGTCTAATGCATCAGTATCTAGAGACACTTTGGTTGGAAAACTTCCAGCTTTTGAACTTGAGGAATTTGGTCATGTTGCTACTATAAAGATAGATCTAGCTTTCAAGGCATCATCATCATCTGAGAAATCTGATTGGAAATCCTTTTATGTAAGAGAACTTGAAGAAATCAGAAAGGAGAATGAAGAAATGGAAGAGCTTGAAGCATTATTTGCAAGGAAAATGCCTAAAGGTCTAGTTGGAAGTAAGTATGAAGGTAAAGCACCCTTTAAATATTTCAACTAAAATAAGATTGATCATATGGCTTCTAGGTGTCCTGATCGATATGCAAGATTAAAAAAATAAGCTAAAAGAACATATAAGCCTAACCCTGATTATTAGAGATACAAGTTTAAGAAGAATATAGACAAATCTTGTTACTATGTTGATGAAGGAGTCATTGATGATTCTAATGAGGATCTAACAGACAATGGATGGGCTTTTGTTCCTATAACGGAAGATCAATCGACACCTATTGTTCAACTGGTAGAGCAAGCCCTGGCAGCTAAAATTGAAGATAAGGATGAATGGATCATTGATTCGTGATGTTCACATCATATGATTGGTGATAAGAGTAAATTCTTAACCTTTCAGGAATACAATGGAGGTCTAGTGAGATTTGGAGATGATAAAGCTTCTATGATCAAAGGAAAAGGCACTATATATTTTGATGGTAAGCACAATACTAATAATGTTTACTATGTTGAAGGTTCGAAGCATAATATTTTGAGTGTTGGTCAATTATTGAGAAAGGATTTCAGTTACAATTCAAGAATGGTAAATGCAAAATCTTAAATAGAACTGGTTTGGAAATTGCAACCGGTAATCAGACTAGATGTAATATCTTTCATTTGAATAATGATGAGAAAGCATGTTTGATTGCACATATTGATGAAAGTTGTTTATGGCATAAGAGACTTTGCCATGTAAATTTTGATTGCATTGTGAAAATCAGTACAACTAAGGTAGTAAGAGATTTACTTAAGATTGTTAAACCTCAGAATCCGATATGTAAGGAATCTTAATTTGGAAAGCAAGTTAGAGAAAATTTCAAGAGTATTCCAGAGAAATCTAACAATGTTCTTGATTTAATTCATACTGATTTATGTGATCCAACAAGAACTAGAAGTATACAAGGAGATAGGTATTTTATGCTAATCATTGATGACTATTGTAGAATGTGTTGGGTTACTTTTCTCAGGGAGAAATCTGAAGCATTTGGGAGATTCAAACTATTCAAAGTGATGGTAGAGAATGAAACCGACAAAAAAATCAAATGTTTGAGATGAGATCAAGGAGGTGAATTCACATCTAAGGAATTTAATACATTCTGTGAAGTGAATGGGATCAGAAGACAGTTATCAGCACCTCAGACACCCCAGTAGAATGGAGTTGTGGAAAGGAAAAACATAACTATCTTAGATGCAGCTAGAAGCATGATATCAGAAGCAAATCTACCTCATATATATTGGAGAGAAGCAGTCAATACAACCATTTATACACTCAACAGAGTTCACATAAAAGGTGAAACCGGTAAGACCCCTCATGAACTATGGTTTGGTAATACTCCTACTCTTAAATATTTTAGAATATTTGGAAGTAAATGCTATATTAGAAGAGATGAGTATATTGGCAAATTTGATCCTAGAAATGATGAAGGAATATTTCTTGGTTATTCATCTAAGAGCAAGGCATATAGATGTTTTAACAAGAGATTGCAGAAAATTGTTGAAAGTGCAAATGTGAAGATTGATGAACAGTTTAGAGGAAATTCAAGGTACATGGACTCTAAACTGGCAATAGAGATAATCATAAATGAACCTACTATGAGTACACCGGTATAAAATGTTGATCCAGTTACACCAACATCATCTAAGGATTCAACAGTCACTGAAGAACAACAACAAGTAAAAACACCCTGGTATGTAAGATTGAACCACTTTGAAGATCAGATAATTGGAAATAAATTTCAAGGAGTTATGACTAGAGGAATAATGGAAAATGAAGAGGTATGTCTTATTTCTCAAATTGAACCTACAACTATTAATGAGGCATGTGAATATAAATATTGGATTAAAGCTATGGAAGATGAATTGGAACAAATTGAAAGGAATAACACTTGGTCATTAGTTCCCCAGCCTAAAGACAAAAATGTAATTGGAACTAAATGGGTTTTCAGAAATAAACTTAATGAAGATGGCAAGGTAATCAGAAACAAAGCAAGATTAGTGTGTAAGAGATATTCACAGAAAGAAGGAGTTGATTACAATGAAACCTTTGTACCGGTAGCTAGAATTGAGGTAGTCAGATTATTATTGGCTTTTGCAGCACACAAGAACTATAAAGTATATCAAATGGATGTTAAATGTGCATTTCTGAATGAAGATCTTGAAAAAAAAGTTTTCATTCAACAACCTGATGGAATTTCTTTGACAGATGACAAAGATATGGTTTGCAGGTTAAGGAAATCTTTTTATCGACTAAAGCAAGCTCCTAGAGCTTGGTATGCTAGATTGGACAAATATCTTTTGAAGCTTGGATACACTAAAGGTAATGCTGACAACAATCTATACTAAAAAGTGACTAATGATGACATCTTGGTTATTGAAGTTTTTGTTGATGATATAATCTTTGGAGGAGAAGATGGATTGTGTAAAGATTTTTCTAATAAAATGCAGCAAGAATTTGAAATGTCTATGATTGGAGAGATAAAATTCTTTTTAGAATTGCAGATTTCACAAACTAATAAAGGTATATTCTTATGTCAATCTAAGTACTTGAAGGAATTACTAAAGAAATTGGGCATGGAAAACTCTAAACCGGTAAGCACACCTATGACTACAGCTAATAAACTATATTTGAAGGATGAATCAACACCTGTTAATCCGATTAGATACAAGTCTATGATAGAAGGTTTATTGTATTTGACACAAACAAGACCTGATATTATGAATGCAGTATGTATTGTCTCAATATTTTAGAGTAATCCTAAAGAAAATCATGAATCATCAGTAAAAAGGATTTTCCGGTACCTACAAGGCACTACAAATCTTGGTCTATGGTATCCTAGAGATGAAAATTTTGATTTATGTGCATACACAGATGCTAATTGGGCAGAAGATGTAGATGACATAAAAAGGACCATCGACAGAGAATTTTTTCTTGGTAGCAAACTAATTTCATGGTTGAGCAAGAAACAAAGTTGTACATCACTATCGACAACTAAATCAAAATATGCTGCAGCAACAACTAATTGTACACAGGTATTGTGGATTAAACAAATGTTGAAGGACATAAAGGTAAAATGCAAGGAACCTATAACTATTTACTATGATAATATGGCAGCAATTGATATATCTAAGAATCCGACATTTCACTCAAAAACTAAACATGTTTCTATCAAATTCAATTTTCTAAAAGAGAATGTTGAAGCAAAAGAAGTGAAATTGGTTTATGTGAATACTAAAGAGCAGATTGCAGATATTTTTACTAAGCCTTTTCCTAAGGAGACTTTTGAATATCTCAGAGAGCAGCTTGGAGTTCTACCCCCACCGGTAGAGACTTAGATAGTTGGTGTTTGTCATCAACCGGCAAAATTAACAGATAAATCTTTTATTCCAGCTTTGATGAGGAGAGCTACTTCTCAGGGGGAGTAGTTGGTATTTTGTATTTGAATATGGGTTTTGTATTGCTTTGGCATTTGATGTCAAAGGGGGAGAGATATTATGGAAAAACACATTATCTTTTGGGAGAAATTATTCCTAGGGGAGAGATATTATGTATTTTGATTTCTGGTTAAATGACCTCTTTGGGAGATTGTTGGTTTTTGGTTTTGGCATTTTTGTTTTGGTACTTTGATCATTTTTCCATCTTGTGTTGCCATCAATGCCAAAGGGGGAGATTGTTGGTATTTTGGATATGTTGATATGGTTTTTTCATTGATGTCAACACTTGTCAACACTTATCAGCACTTGGAGATTCTTGGTTATGCTCACTGGAAAGTCAGTGACTTATGCACAATCACTGATATTTGGTTCACCGACAGGTTATATTGTTCACCGACACTTGGAATGACTTGGATACTACTTGGTTACGTTGAAGACATTATTTGATCACTTGGTTTTGGCGATTTGGTTATTTATCTATTCGGGTTTTCATATTTGTTGTTACCAGCAAATAGGTCTAGGTTATGCACCGACAAGCATATCTATTCAAGATCAACACGACACGTTATGAAGATGAATTATTATTATTGTAAATACATTGAGTTGACATGATGCATCACATATTGATTTATTTGTAATTGATTTTATTGTAATATCCTTAGTGAGCCAACCTATTCAATTGGTCTTAGGCTATGGTATAAATGTAAGATCTCATTTTTGAGATTGATATGCGATTGGAAAAAGGATTGTTACAAGGTATATGCAAAAATAAGAAGAGCTATACACGCAGACATCATTTGAATATTGAAGGAAGGTTTTGAGAAGATAATCAGAACTTAACTGGTACTGAATCCAACATATGAAGATGCTATTTTAAGCAATACATTATCATTGGATTTAACCATCCAATTGTAGTCAGTGTGACTCCCATTTTGTGATTGAGCAGTGAGCTCTAGGTAGCTAGCCTTTCTGCATGTGCAAACTCCATATTGTACACACATACTATCTATAGTAGTATCATTTGATTGTGGGTAAGATTTCCCACCATGTTTTTTTCCCTTATAGGGTTTCCACGTACAAATATTTGTGTTATGTGTTGTGGATGTTATTGTCTTTTTGTTTCATGCATTAATCTTTACTGGTATTGCAATTAACTAATAAAACTGTTTACCGACATAAAGTTTGGTTTACCGACATTAAGCATTAAGTTTTGGTTAAGTTAAATCTGGTTTGAATTTATTGAACAATTGATTCACCCCCACCTCTTAGTTGTCTTCAGGACCTAACAAGCTCTACCCTCAGATCTAAGAAGTTTTTTGCAAAACCATGGCTCTCATACCATGTAGGAGCTATAGAATCCAAGATCACACATTAAAAATAATGATTCCTTTCAAAAGAAAGTATGCAAGATGATGAGCTCGCTTGAATATTGATATATGAGGTATGAGATATCTTACAAAATCTAGAGTCACCTTGATTATATAGGCAACATATGATGTAGTAAGAAAAACTAACATGAGACAAACATTAAATGCTTAATAAAAATATTAAATGCCTAGATAAATAAAAGTGAATAAGGTGATTATGGTTCCATTATAACTATCTTCTAGAATGACACCTAGGACCTAAGTTAACTTAACATGTGAATGTCCACTCACTAGGTAATTACAAGGTACATGACCTTGACTAGGTACTAGACATAATTATAGTACATTGATCCTAAAATTAGTAAAAAAATGTGTATATTGTCTTTCAATGTGTGTGCATTATGCCCCATCTACGTCCTTTACTATATCATATGTTTTAGAAGTCTATTGGATATCATTTTCATGATTATCCATTTGCACCTTAGAGGTTTTAGTAGAAGCTAACCAACCCAAATAAATTTGATAGAGCGTGTTAATATCATTTATGTTTTTTTCATATTCTTTATCGTCTTGTTTAATTATTCTTTATCTACAATTTATTTTCCTATTAATTAGTTAAGTTTTTTCTTATTGATAGGTTTGTATTATTCCGACTTTTATTGATAATGTATTTATATCTCCTTTTATTTTATGTTCTAGAGTAAAAAAAATCTATAATTATGGTTGGAGTTTCTAAACGAGAGCATAGTTTTGGTCATTTCTTCCTGCATGGAAATGTATCCAATCAAGACACCTTTTATTATGCTTTTTCAAATATATCATCCAACTCAAACTTATGAATATGAAATATTTGTTCCATTTATACTTATAGTCCCAAAGGTGCAATAGTCATGATACTAAATGATAATGTGATTACATATTGAATTTGTAGCTATTGGACCATGAAAGCCTTAATTATGTTCATGGAGTCAAAATTTGCTTGTGTTCCTAGAGTAGAGCAAGGTTTTATGTTGGAGGGATTGTTCTTGTATTGCATTATCACTATTTTTTGGCTAAAATTCTTCTTCTAGTGGCTACTTAGTATCTTTTTCTTCAACTATTGATCCCAATAAATTTGTTAGGCCCATTTTTACCCATTTACTATTTATTTCCATAACTTCCTATGTTGCATTGTACTATACATCCTTAAATAACTCCTCTACTATTATTCCCTCTATTTTGTAATCTATTTTCTATTGTATCCATTTTTATGCTACCATTTTTTTGCTAACAAGTTATCATATTCTTTCTTTTCTTGAATTGTCTCATTCTTTACTTATTCATTTACCTACTATTTTTGTGACAATAAAGTATCAAGATTCTACTTAGATATAAATTTTATTAGTTATAATTTATTCAACTATGCTCTACTATTTTACAACAACTTTAATTGTTGGGAAACTTGTTCTAAAATCCTTTCTAATAATATCTTCTATTTGAGCCACTTTTTTCATTTTTCTTTAATTTCTTCTTTCAACTCTTTCACAAAGTCCTTAGTTGTATCAAACACTACCTAAGGACTATAATAAATGATGCCACACATAGCCTCAAGGATGAATCTCTTGTTAGGTGTGGAGGAGGTAGTATATACAACTTAGATAACTTTCATATCTACTTTAGGTTGCCAATGTTGGCATTATACACTCAGATGAGAATGGTAGATATTGTCATTGATGCCAACAAAGTGGAAACAAGGTTCAACAAGGTTCAACAAGGTTTCACAGGTTCAACTGGCAACAGACTTCACCTACTGACACTGACAAATACTACAAGTCTTATTCACATTGACATCTAGTTTACACTGACAATAGACCATACCGGCATCCAAAGCCGACTTGGCAATAATATTGTTTATGTAATGTAAATTGTAATTGTATGACTGACATGATGTATTGTATAGACTCATATATTTATGAGATCTTGTAGGTCATTTGGTTAGGAGAAGTAGGTAATGAAATGTGTATACGTAAGTGGTATATGTGATAAGATAGGGATATGATACCGGATAATTGTATATGCACTTTGATGTGTTTATCTTGAGAGCAAATAAGAAGCAGAGCAGAGTGAAGACTATTATGTGTAAGCAAAATCATTTACTAGCAAGGTTTTTGGCACAGGTATCAGACAGAGCTTAAACCGGTACTGAATCCAGCATTGCAGATGCTATTTTGAAGCAGTACATTGTTATTGGATTTGACCATCCAATTGTGTAGTCAGTGGGACTCCATTTTTGTTGTTGAGCGGTGAGCTCTAGGTAGTTGGCCTTCCTACATGTGCAGGCCCCTATTGTTCTAAGTAATATTTATTCAAATTGGAAAATGAGTAAATATTGTGGGTCACAAATCCCACTGAGGTTTCTCCCTCACCGGGTTTCCTCGCCAAAATATCTGTGTTATGATGTGCATTGATGTTGATTCTTTTGTTTCTATTTACTGCATTATTATTTTCTTACCGGTATATTAATTTTAATTATAGTATTGCAAATAAGCTTAAATCTTTCATCTACTAGCTAGACACTAATTCACCGCCCCCCTCTCAGTGTCTTTGGGATTAACCAAGTATCTAACAATTAGTATCAGAGCTCAATCCTCTATTTGTAGAAGCCTAACAACTTGAGGAAGATTATGACACTGGTACCAATGGAAAGTTTGAGACAACAGTTGGAAGTGGCTCTTGAAGATTTTGATGCAAAAAAATTGAAGAATATCAAAGTAGAAGAAGAACTTAGATCTACTCAGGAATTCATCAAAGCACTTCAAGAAAACTTGGCCATAGCACAAAATAAGAGAAAAGAATTACATATGCAATTGCAAAAACAAGATGATGAAGAAAAAGAAACTCTCAGAGATATTGTAGAGAAACTGAGATAAGAGAACAGTAACATGAAGAATCAGATGCAAGATTTAACCATGAGACTATGTAAGGATATTGAAGATAGAAAGAAGAACGAGGAAGATTTCGTCAGACGACTTAATGAAAGATAGATGAATCTAAAAGGCTTATTTATGAAAATGATATGGTTAAAATAGAGTTGATTTAGATGCAACCTGGCAAAGAGGAACTTATGAGACAAGTTAGCACTCTAGAAGGTGAGTTGGTCATTGCAAATGAATACAAGGACAAATTCAAAAAGAGTTCAAACAAGCTTGATGATATGCTGAAAAGTCAAAAACCTAATGGAGAAATAGTTGGACTTGGATTTGAACATGGATAAAGTTCTGGAACTGCAAACAATCATGATCACAGCAAACCGGTAAGGCAACCCAATGCTTATAAATTCAATGGCAAATGTTTTAATTGCAACAATTTGGTCATAGAGCAAATCAATGCAGATTTAGGAATAATCAAAATACAAACTTATCCACTGGTCAATGTTCCAAATGCAATAAACATGGTCATAACTCAAACAATTATAGAATGAATGTAAAATGCTATGCTTGTGGTAGATTTGGACATCTATCTAATCAATGCAGAACTCAAACGAGGAAAGGTTATGGAAAATCTATTCAAAGAAACAATGTAACCTTTTATGCATGTAACAAGATTGGGCATATTGCAAGATTTTGCAGAAGCAAGAATGTACCAACAAACAACAAAGAATCTATTGACAAAGGAAAGGAAAAGGTGAATGAAATTAAGCAATAATTCTCTAAACAATGGGTCAAGAAGAGAGATAAGAGAAATGATGAATCTGGCTTTGTACCGGCATGAGATTCTTCATCTAACTAAGGAGTAATCCTTAGGGGTAAGGCAACTAATTGAATATCATGCATTTTATCCTCAGATGGTGGTAAGAAGTCATAATTCTTCTTTATTGGCACATATGTTGAGTATTCACTTAACCGACGAAGCATTTAATGCAGTTGTTAAGTTAACTTTTTGGTTATAAAGCATTAAAATTTCTCATTTCAACTTACCAAGCATTCAAGTATTCAAAGAGCGCAAAAGTTGAGCACCAACATTCAAGAAGTGAAGCAACAAAGATTTTTCAGGGCATCCAAGGTTTTCACTTAAAAGGTATTTATTTTACGACATGGCTTCTTCATCTTTCATTCCTGAATTCATTGCAAACCCTACTATTGTGGAAAATATCAAGCATCCTAGACCAGTCTTTAAGATAATCCCTAAGATAGCTAAGTTGGATGACTCCATTGGTGCATTTTCAAAAATCCTGAAGGGAGTTGCATTTGGTGAAGACCCTAGGGCATACATTCACTGTAACATTGAAGATTTAGGGTCCAAGGACTTAAAGAACATGTTCATGAATGTTATCATAGACAAACAAGGTGTAGTCAAACTGGAACAAAATATTGTGGAAGATTTAGGGTTCGTTGAAATCCTTCACATGCTTGAATTTTCAATGAGATTGTCCATTATGTTCTTAGTAGAGTTCATGATGAATTTTTATGGCTACACTCAGTTTTCAAAATCACTAAGGAAGCAATTAGGGTTTTTATAGGTTTACCTTCTACCAGCACTAGGCCTGACAAGAAAAAGAAAATTCCAAACAAAGAGGTTATGAACTTAACCGGCTCTACATCAGATAATAGATCACTCAGGGTTAGCAATATAACTAATAACAATGTCAAATATGCTAGTATGGTTATTGGATACAAAGTTTCTCATACAAATAGGTTGAATTTTGTTTCCAGTCTATGCATTCATAGTGCTTATGAGATGATAATGAACAATGCTCAAATTGACATTTGTGAGTGGTTGAAAGATGAATTGTTATAAAATTTGGATAAGATCAAAGGTGATAAGAAGGGAACCTTCAAATTTGAAAATTTGATTGTATGTTTAATGCTATACTTCTCAAAGGAGATTCCCAGTATAGGTCACAAAGACTTTTCCTATGATATTCCTATTGGAAAACACATTAAGGAGACAATTACCAGCATGGGTTTAGAAGTAGACAAGCAAGTAAAGGAATATTTCAAAAACTTTCAAGCTAAAATGAAGCAAAGGGAAAGAATCCCTCGGAATATTGTTGATAAATATGACAAACAAATATGCTTTGTTATTAAGAGAGATGAAGTATGGATGGAGGCAGTTAGACCTAGAACTGTCTGGGTAATTGAGATGGGTTATGAAGTGGATTCAAACATTTTGGAATCTTATGCCAAGATACTCCTAGATGCTCCACCGAAACTGACAGAGAAGATCTTTGGCAATGCTGAAACTATTCAAAAAGATGTTAAAATTCAGAAGCAGGGGAAGAAAAGAGACAAAATATTGAAAAATGCTTCGGATTTTGTTGAAATTGTTACTAAGGGCTTATTGAAACTTGATCTGATGAGTGGTGTTGCTGAAAAAGAAAGAAAATTAGAATAGCAATTGGTAGCACATATTTCTCTTATGGCTACCTCATCCGACTCTGATAATGACAAGGCTACATAATTCAAAAGGGTGGATAGGAAGAAGAAAAAATCCTCACTGGCACCTGATCCATCACTGAAGAAAAAAGGATTCTAAGAAAAAAACAATATGTTGTGAGAGAGCCCAATGGTCCGAAGAAGAAGGTCACACAGAAGAAACCTGAACAAAAGGTATTTGATACTCTTTCATCGGAAGAGCTTGTAAATGAAATAACTCAGGATGGCAATCTTTGAAATGTTATTAAGTTCTATCATTCTTTCAAATATTCTGATAAGGATGCTATTGAGGAGAGAATAATTTTGTACTTAGATATATATAAGAAAGTTCTTATTGAAGTCATTGATGCTCTCCCTAATGACTTATATCTGAGACTTGAAGCTAAGAGAATGTCTACTATGGAATTGGATAAGAAATTGAAAGTTGAGGCACTATTGGTTGTTCATCCAGTTAAATCTAAACAAGAAATTGATGAATTGATAGCTGAAGCTAAGATAACTATTTTTGCAAGTGGTCACCGACAAGTAAGCCTCATGGTCGGCAAAATAAAGGAAATAGAAAATGAGATAAAAGTTAAATGGGATATTTTCTTTGTGGAGAAACATAAAAGAGAAGAAAAATAAAGACAAAAGGTTGACAAATATTTTACTAAGGTATACCAAAAAGGAGATAAAGGAAAGAATAAGGTTGGCAGTGTACCTGACTTCACAATAAAAGATAACTTACCCCCACCAGCTCAGGACACCTCACCGGCATTAGCAGAGACACCAATAGATGTGCAAAATCATCCTAAAGAGAAGTCAGAGGAAGCAAAAGCAGATGATATTGATCCCGAGTCAAACATTCTATTCACAATGAATGTTGACACTCAGGACATCGATATTGTAATGGATAAGGAAATTGTTGAGGAAAAGAAATCAGAATCTATCACAGTTGGCACTCAATAGAATGTTGAGATATAGGCAGAAAAAGAATAAGAACAAACAGAATCTAAACCAGTAGAGAATAAGGAAGTGGTTAAGGTGACTGAGTAGGTATCTGGAGAAGAGAAGAAACTTAATGCAGAACCTAGCACTTCTCCCAATACTTCTATTGTGGACTTCAGGCTGACAACTGTCACTGATGTATTATTGGATTCTTTAAAGAAAATAACTAAGTGCAATGCCTTAGCATTTAAGGCTATTCATGACTCTCTACTGATTTTGTAAATGATTGCACTGATGTGTAAGGTAGATCACATTATTGGCTCAATAGGTAAATTGGACACATTGTCCAAATTCTTTTCTTCTAACATTCAGTCTTTAGCTAAAATAAATGAGGAAACTATTCAGGAAAGAATAAATAAAGAAAAGGAAGAATTCCTTGATAAAACAATAAAGGATTGTAATCAACAGATTGATTCATTTCTACTGGCATTGAATTCCACTATTTTGGAATATAAGGAATTGTACAGGAAAGCTTGCAAATCTCATCATTTAATAGAAGATATTGATGAACAAATCAGGAAAAATCAGAAAGAGATTGATGATATTGCAGATAACATAATTGGTTCTTTGAAACTAACATTAGTCTTAGATCGGGAAATGGCTATTCATGAAGAGACAATTAAAAATTTGGAAAGAGAGAAAGCAAGGTTGAAGATGAAAACCCAAGAGTTAAAGAATAAACTTGGTCCACAATTGGATAATCTATTAACACAACGGAATGAACTATCCAAGGCAACAATTCAAGGAGATAGATCACCAGAAAAACCAATGCACTATCTTATCGGGATGATCAGGCACACTAAAGCAATAATTATCGACATTACAAAATTCCTGCAGGGTCTTAACTTAGTTTTGGCGGATATTTTTCAGATTGTACATATCAGACTATAGGTGTCTAGGTAATTTTTGATTTTTTTTTGAGACTTTTGACATCCTTTGTCATTGATGCCAAAGGGGGAGTGGTATAGTGAGAAAAATGTAAAGAGTAAGGCATGGTGACAAGTGAATAGAAGGAGATCATTTTCTCAAGGGGAGCACTTTTAGTTTTGGATTTCAGTTTTGGATTTTTTTCATGAGTATTTCCATCAATGCCAAAGGGGGAGATTGTTGGCATTATACACTCAGATGAGAATGGTAGATATTGTCATTGATGGCAACAAAGTGGCAACAAGGTTCAATCGGCAATAGAATTCACCTACCGACACCGATAGATACTAAAAGTCTTATTCACATCGACATCTAGTTTACACCGACAGCAGATCATACCGGCATCCAAAGCCAACTTGGAAATAATATTGTTTATGCAATGTAAATTGTAATTGTATGGCCGACATGATGTATTGTAAAGACTCATATCTATATGAGATCTTGTAGGTCATTTGGTTAGGAGAAGTAGGTAATGAAATGTGTGTATGTAAGCGGTATATGCGATAAGATAGAGATATGATACCGGATAATTATATATACACTTTGATGTGTTTATCTTGAGAGTGAATAAGAAGAAGAGCATAGCGAAGAATATTTTGTGTAAGCAGAATCATTTACCAGCAAGATTTTTGGCAGAGGTATCAGACAGAGCTTAAACCAATACTGAATCCAGCATTGTAGATGCTATTTTTAAGCAGTACATTGTTATTGGACTTAACCATCCAATTGTGTAGCCAATGAGACTCCATTTTTGTTGTTGAGCAGTGAGCTCTAGGCAGTTGGCCTTCCTACATGTGCAAGCCCTTATTGTACTAAGTAATATTTATTCATATTGGCAAGTGAGTAAATATTGTGGGTCACAAATCCCACCAAGGTTTTTCCCTCACCAGGTTTCCTCGCCAAAATATCTATGTTATGGTGTGCATTGATGTTGATTATTTTGTTTCTCTTTACTGCATTATTATTTGCTTACCAGTATATTAATTTCAATTACAGTATTGCAAATAAGTTTAAATCTTTCATCTACCGATTAGACACTGATTCACCCCCCCCCCCCCCCCCCCCCCCAGCTAAGTGTCTTTGGGATTAACCAAGTATCTAACAACCAAGTTCTATGGGACCAAGCTTGCATGAAAGGAAAAAAATACTCAAACCCATGAATTTATAAATCAAAGCATGCTAGAAAAGATAGATCATGTCATTTATAATTGGTTTCAAAGTTATGACCAAGATGTTGAACAAAATTTGTTATTGATGTCAAATTATTAGGTACAAGTTTTCTTTGATGAAGTACTTGCTAAAATAACTTTGATTTTGGGTAGACAATTGAGAGGGGGGGTGAATCAGCTGTCTCAAAAACTTAGACAAATTAAACTTAATCTTAGATTTGATAATAAAGCATGAAAGCATAAATTAGCAACACATCAAGAACACACATAACACCAATATTTTTGATGTAGAAAACCTGGTCAAGGGAAAAACAACGGTGGGAACCTACCTACAATATGATGATACTCTATTAGAAGTATATGAAATATTACAATGGAGAATGCACATGCATTTAGGTACACTACCTAGAGCTCACCACTCAAAAACAAAGTAGGGCTACAACCCTGGGAAGACAAATTATCTTACAAATAGATTCGGATCACATCCAAAAGACCATGAACTGATAAAATAACATCTCCTTATGCCTGGTTACAATTCTGGTTAAGCACATACAACTTTCTTCTTCTAATACTTCTTCTCTATCTCCAAAAGATGTATACATTATTCACTCACACACATTCTGATTCTCATCCATACAAATACACAATTAGAAAGATATTACATTTATTTATACATGACATCAACCTTGTGAAGATCATCAAGGTCGGCTCAACACATACCACTTAATTACAAAAATATAACCACACATGCTACAATATAACATGTGGACAAAGCAATATCGGCTAACACATATCATGAACCCAAATCATACGCCTCGAATGTGACACACCTTTGAGAATTATGCATTGAATATCCACAACACACTACAATCATCCGGTCAGCCAAAAAAATGAATAACACGAACATACCGAAGAAGATGATCAATTACAAGCTCAACGATCAATGTGGACCACCAATACAAAAGGCACATGATTCAAAAACATCCAAAACAATACAAATTACTAGAATCATCATCATCATCATACCGAACTTCAAGAACACTAACTAGAATGACTGTCAACCTGAAAAATTAACTTGTGGAGCTCCAAACCATGAACCAACTAAATTGAAGACACAAATTAACGTCCCAAACATTCCTCCAAATCTACAAAACAAGATGTTACAATGAAGACCAATGTAGATCAAAATATTGAGCACTATCACCACTGAACAACTGAGAAACCAACCACTACACATATATCCATAACTCATTCAAATCTTAATGCATACCTCTGAGAATTATACTAAATCAACTATACACAATCCTCTAAAAACACTTTAATCCACAAACTCTGATCATCATCATGTTGAACAAACCAACTCACTAAACTTCATTGTAACATTGTCACAGACAGAGGAATATGTTGACATCAATGACAACACATCTCTCAAATATCACTTAAGCAAATATTTACAACAATCTCCCCCTTTGGAATTGGTGACAACATATGATGTGAAAAATAATCAATGACAAAGAAATCAACAACTCTCTCATATTACTCTCTCCCCCTTTCATGACTCACTCCAACATAGTTTTTCACGTGATTCTCTCCCCCTTTGACATCAATGGAAAAGGCACATATTTGCACCACAAAACACAAAACTAAATCTCAAAATGAACTTAGTAACTACTCCCCCTAAGTAGCAACCTCCACTCATCAATCTAGATCACAAGATATGCTTGTGAAATGCATTGGACTGATGCATACCAATGCACCTTAGTTCTGAATGGGAGGGCAATCACCCCTAATTCCCTCTGAGATACTTAAAAGTATTTTTAGGCTAAGGCTTCATGAAAATGTTTGCAATTTGTTCCTTTGTAGGCACATACTCTAATCTGACTTCCTTCTCATTTACCTTGTCTCTCAAAAAGTGAATCTTGATTGATATATGCTCAGTCTTGGAATGCAAAACCAGATTCTTAGAAATGTTAATTGCACTTGAATTGTCATAGTAAATAGAAATAGGCTCACCATACACTACTTTGATATATTTCAACATCTGCTTCATCCAAATTACCTAACTACAATTGTTAGCAACAACAATATATTTTGCCTCTGTAGTAGATAAAGAAATAGAATTCTACTTTTTGCTCAACCAAGAAACCAATCTTTTTCCCAAGAAAAATGCACCACCATTGGTACTCTTCTGGTCATCCACATCTCCTACCCAATCAACATCAGTAAAAGAACTCAAAGTAAAATCATCATCTTTAGCATACCATAAACCGAAATCAAGAGTTCCTTTCAAATATCTAAAAATTCTTTTAATAGCTACAACATGAGATTCCTTAGGATTATCTTGAAATCTAGCAACAAGACAAACAACATTCATGATATCTGGTCTAGTCTAAATGAGATAAAGTAATCCACCAATCATATATATGTATCTGTATCTGGTCTAATTTTCTTTAAAGGAATCATCATCCTTAGTCAACTTACATTTGGTCACCATAGGATTTCCAACTAGCTTTGTATCATCTAGACCAAACTTCTTCAACAATTATCTCACATACTTGGACTGAGATATAAAGAGCCCTTTATCTAACCGATCAATTTGCAATCCCAAAAATAATTTCATCTCTCCAATCATAGACATCTCAAATTAATTTTGCATTTCATTAGCAAACTCTTTGCACAAACTATCATTCCCGCAAAAAATAATATCATCAACAAAAACTTCAACAATTAGAATGTTATCATGATCAATCTTGAAATATATATTACTATCAATAGTACCTTTATTTAATCCTAGCTTCAACAAATACTTATCCAATTTAGCATACCATGCTCTTGGCACTTCTTTCAATCCATACAATGTTATCTTCAACTGGAACACCATATCTCCTTGACCAGTCATCTAAAATCCATCTGGTTGCTCTATGTATACCTCTTCTTCCAATTTGCCATTAAGGAATTTTGACTTGACATCCATCTAATAGACTTTGAAATCTTTGTAAGCAACATAAGAAAGAAACAATCTAATAGCTTCAAACCTTGCCACCAAAGCAAAAATCTCTTCAAAATCAATTCCTTCCATTTGAGAATATCCTTCGCAAACAAATCTTTCTTTGTTCCTAACAACTTCACCTTTCTCATTCAGTTTATTCCAAAAGACCCATTTAGTTCCAAGTATATTTTTGTTCTTAAGTCTGGTAATAAGAATCCATGTATTGTTCTTTTCAATCTGATTCAATTCTTCTTCCATCACTTCTACCCAATGGTCATCTTTACATGCTTCACTTAAATCTTTAGGTTCAATATTTGAAATCAAACAATACTCAACTTGATCTTCTGCAATTCTTCTCCTAGTCTGAACACCTTTACTTCTATATCTTATAATCTGATTTTTAGAATGATTCAATCTTGCATACCTAGGAGTTTTAAGATTTTCTTGATTTTTGGACTCATGACTTTTTTCTTCAACACTTGCACTAGTCCCTTCTTCTTGATTCATTAGATTTACCAAAATGGTCTGAACTTGATTATGACTTTGAACTTTCTTTCCTTTGTCTGAACTATCATCCTGATCATCTGAATAATATCTGCAAGTTCAGTACTATCTCTCATTGTTTTCATCAACCCTGACATTAGTACTCTCAACTACCCTTCTCAATCTCTTACTATAACACCAGTAGGCCTTTCTTTTAGTAGAATAGCCAAGAAATATTCCTTCATCACATCTAGCATCAAACTTACCTAAATATTTATCCCTTCTAATATAAAATTTACTTCCAAAAATCCTGAAATACTTAACAGTAGGAGCATGACCAAACCATAATTCATAAGGAGTCTTACTGGTATCACCTTTGATATGCACCCAATTAAGAGTGTAAATAATAATACTTATAGCTTCTCCCCAATAGACATGCAAAACATTTCCTTCAATCATTACTATCCTAGAAGCTTCTTAAATGGTTATGTTCTTCCTTTCCACAAATCCATTTTGTTGAGGGATTCTCGAAGAAAACAACTATCTTCTTATCCCATGCTCTTCACAAAATGCATTAAACTCACCATAAGTGAATTCTCCACCTCTATTAGATCTCAGACACTTCAACTTCAAACCTGTCTCAGTCTCAACCATAGCTTTGAAAATATTGAACTTCTCTAAAGCTTCAGACTTCTCTCTCAAGAAAGTAACCCACATCATCCTAGATTAGTCATCAATCAACAACATAAAATATCTATCTCCCTACAAGATTCTAACTCTAAAAGGTCCACACAAATCAGTATGCACAAGATCTAATAATCCATTTGAAAAATGCTTCTACTCTTGAAAGAAATTATTATTTGTTTCCCTAACTGACATTCCTTACACATGGGATTAGTAGGTTTCATCAACTTAGGAAGATCTCTCACTGCCTCAGTAGTTCTTATCTTGATAATGTTATCAAAATTCACATGACACTTCCTTCTATGCCATAACCAACTTTCATCAATCTGAGCAATCAAACAAATTTTACCACCAACATTTAAGTGAAAGATATTACCTTTAGTCTGTGTACCTGATGCAATCTCTATTCTGGAACCACTCAAGATTTTAAACTTGTCATTTTTGAATTAAAGATCATATCCCTTGTCAACCATCTATCCAACAACTAAGAGGAGGGGGGGTGAATGATTTGTTAACAATTATAACATTTAATCCACAATACAACCTTAAACCGAGGCACATAAACATTCAAATATCGATAAAGCAGAAACAAATACCGGTAAACAATGTAACTCAACAATTAAACATATAATCAATGCAAAGCAACCATACCACACAAAATTGTTGGAAAATGCACACTCCAATGAGAAATTATAGGTGATTGAAGGTATTGTCATTGATGGCAACCTTACAATCCTATGACACCGACACCGGCACAAGCACATGCATAGGCACAGGCACTGGCAAAGATGTTTGTCGGCACCCCAATCGACAAGATTTTGTTTATTATATTTTGTATTTAATTGTAAAATATTTTTGTAAAGATGAAAAGGCAAATTGTAATAGGACTCATATAAGTATGAGATCTTGTAAATCATTTAGAAAAAAAAGGAAGAAAAGTAATAGGAAGTTGCGAATATTAAGGAAGATTTTGAAATAAGGTTTATAGAAGTTGTATGAGCTTAAATCGGTATTGAACCTGGCATAGAAGATGTTGAACCGAAGCAGTACATAATATTGGATTTGCATCATCCATTTTTGTAAGTCAGTGAGAATTCCCTTTTTGTATTTAAGCAGTGAGCTTTAGGTAGTTGGCCTTCCTGCATGTGCAGGCCCCTATTGTAAGTAATATTCATTTATTGGCCAGTGAGTGAATATTGTGGGTCACAAATCCCACTGAGGTTTTTCCCACACTGGGTTTTCTCATTAAAAATATTGTGTTATGGTGTGCTTTCTATGTTGTGGTTATTGATCTTATTTACTGCATTATTTCTGGTTTACCGGTACACTATTTTGGAATGCAATTTGCTTAATAAGTTAAGAAAATCTGTTAACCAGCAAGATACTGATTCACCCCCCCCCCCCCCTCTTAGTATCTTTGGGAATCCTAACAAATACCATGATTTGTATGTGGAAAACCTGGAAAGAGAAAAATCATGGTGGGAAGCCTACCCATAGTCAGATGATACTTCTACAGAAAGTATGTGATACAATGAGGGACCTGCACATGCAGGAAGGCACACTGCCTAAAGTGTATTGCTAATTATAAAAGAGTCTCACTAACTACATAGATTAAAACCACCTCAAGATAAATGGATAACAATCCAATAAAGTTAACTGCCAGAGATAGCATTGACCATGCCTAATTACAGTCCTGGTTAAGCTCAATACCAGAGGCCTTTGACCTCTTCCTTAATCCCAACTCGATCACCTATGATCGACCCAATCCTTCGCATATGATATTGCATTCCAAGACCACGATACATAATCGCCATGATCTACAATGAGATCTTACATCATTTTATACAAACCCTAAGACCTAAACCAATTAGGTCGGCCACCTAAAATATATTACAATAAAATCATTACATAATTCCATATTAAAATGATATGCCATGTCAGCTTAAGACCAAAACAATAATAACAAATCCATAAATCCTCTTGAAACATCCCGGTAACGTGTAGAGTACACGTTAGCATGATACTGGTCCATAACCTAGATAGGCACTGAGCCTATTATGGGTCCACCATGCCAAAGAAATGTCTTCAAGCACTTGAAGCATGATCAAAGAACATCTTCAACATCCTGAAATCCATTTAGAAGTCGCACCAACACCACTTATGCATCCTGTCATGATTCCTTAGTGAAAGCTCTGTTGGTAAAGCCTTAAACCAATGTCGGTAAGGGTTTACAATAGTGTATGATAGTATACAATACCAAGCCAATACCAACTGACCCAAACATACTCTAGAAGCATGTATCACATGTAACCAATCACATTCCATAGATCCAAATATGTCAAAAGTGTCCAACAGATAACCTCTTCTACCGGTAACACTAGATCTTCTACCACTAACCAAAACTTGTCTGTCGGTAACCATCCATAACACCTAGTGTTGAGATCAATGACAAAACATCAATACAACACATAATCAATTCATCCATAATGCCAACAATCTCTCCCTTTGGCATTGATGGCAACACTAGATGTGAAAAACATCTAAGTGCCAAACAAGTCTCCCCCTGTGGAAGACAACCAACAATCTGTGTGAATAATATCTCTTGTAAAGTTCTGAATAAATATCTCCCCCTAATGTATACAACTCCTTTTTCTTTATTTTCGAATCAATATCTCTCCCCCTTTGACATCAATCCTAGAAATATGACAAAAATATCAAAACAATTATGTAAACCTCAAAGTTGACTACTCCCCCTGAGTAGTAGCACCACTCATCAGTGCCAAAATGAATAATGTCTCTAATAATGCATACCGGACTGATGATAAACTTCATCAATCAAGTCTCTATCAGAGGGAAAGAAACCCCTAACCTGTCTCTCAAACACTCAAATGATTCCTTAGACAATGGTTTAGTGAATATGTCTGCAATCTGTTCTTTAGTGTTCACATAAACCAATTTGATTTCCTTTTCTTCTACCTTGTCCTTCAGAAAGTTGTACTTTATTGATATATGCTTAGTCTTAGAGTGAAATACCAGTTTTTTAGACATGTCAATAGCTACAAAGTTATCACAATAGATAACTACCAGTTCACTACAATTTACCCTGATATCCTTCAACATTTGCTTCATCCACAAGACTTGAGTGCAATTAGTTGTTGCTGGAACATACTCATCTTCTGTAGTAGATAAAGAAATGCATGACTATTTTTTGTTGATTCATGAAACCAGTTTCTTTCCAAGAAAGAAAGCTCCACCAGAAGTGCTCTTCTTGTCATCAGTATCACCTACCCAATTTGAGTCAGTATATGCACATAAAGTGAAATCATCATTTTTGGAATACCATAGGCCATATTTTGTTGTTCCTTCCAAATACCAAAATATTCTCTTTATTGCACATTCATGATTTTCTTTAGGATTACTTTGATATCTTGAAACAATACTTACTGTATTCATAATATTTGGTCTAGTCTGAGTTAGATATAACAGACCACCAATCATTGACTTATACCTTGTCGGATTTACCGATGTAGAAGTATCCTTGATAGATAATTTCTCACTTGTCACCATAGGAGTACTTATCAGTTTGGAATTATCCATACCAAACTTTTTCAATGATTCCCTCAGATACTTAGTTTGATAGATAAAAATTCCTTTGTCAGTTTGAGTAATCTGCAAACCTAAGAAAAATTTTGTCTCACCAATCATGGACATTTCGAATTCATTCTTCATATTGTTAGCAATTTCTATGCACAATTTATCTTCTCCTCCAAAAAGGATATCATCATCAGTGATCTTATAATATAAATTACTATCAGCACTGCCTTTAGTAAAACCAAGTCTCAAAAGATATTTATCCAACCTTGCATACCAAGCTCTAGGAGCTTGATTCAATCCATATAAAGCTTTCTTCAATCTGCAAACAATATCTTTATCATCTATTAGTGAAAATTCATCAGGTTTCTCAATGTATACTTCTTCCTCAAGCTCGCCACTCAAAAATGCACATTTAACATCCATTTGATAAACCTTATAGTTCTTATAAGTTGGATAGGCAAGAAATAGTCTAGCAACTTCAATTCTAGCTACAGGTGCAAATGTCTCACCATAATCAATTCCTTCCATTTGAGAATATCCTTTACAAACCAATCTAGCCTTGTTTCTTACAACTTGACCATCCTCATTCAGTTTATTCCTAAAAATCCATTTAGTTCCAATAGCATTCTTATTTTTAGGCCGAGGAACTAAAGTCCAAGTTTCATTCTTCTCTATCTGATCTAATTCATCTTCCATAGCCTTTAACCAATGTTTATCCTTACAAGCTTCAATAACAGTTGCCGGTTCAATTTGAGAAATAAGACACACCTCTTCATTAGCCAGTTTCCTTCTAGTCATAACTCTCTTGTTCCTATCTCCAATGATTTGATCTTCAAAATGGTTTAATCTTACATAGCTTGGTGTCTTTTGAACTTCAGGTTCACTGCTTTGATCATCAGTCACAATTGAATTTTCTAATTGTGCTGGTGTAACTGTCTCAGCTTCTTGTACTGGTTGAGGCATTGCTGGTTCAGTTATGATCCTTTCCATTGTCAGTTCCCTGTCGTATGATATAGATCAATTTTTTTACTACTCATCCACTTTCACATTAGCACTCTCAACAATTTTTTATAATCTTTTATTATAATATCTATATGATTTTCTCTGAATTGAGTATCCAAGAAATATCCCTTCATCACATCTAGGATCAAACTTTCCAATTGAATCATCTCTTTTGATATAGCATTTACTTCCAAAATTTTTGAAATATTTAACAGTAGGTGTATGTAATAAGGGGTCTTACCAGTTTCACCTTTGATGTGAACTCTGTTGAATGTGTAGACTATTGTACTCACAGCTTCTCTCCAATAGATATGAGGCAATTTGGCTTCCATCATCATAGATCTTGTTGCATCCAAAATAGTTTTGTTCTTTCTTTCCACTATTCCATTTTGTTGAGGAGTCTTAGGTGCAGATAGTTATCTCCTGATTCCATTTGTCTCATAATAACTGTTAAATTCATGAGAAGTGAACTCACCTCCTTGATCTGATATTCGACATTTGATTTTCAATCCAGTTTTAGTTTCAACCTTCACTTTAAAGATCTTGAATTTCTCAAAATCTTCAAACTTCTCCCTTAGAAAATTCACCCACATCAATATAGAATAGTCATTAATAATCAGCATGAAATACCTATCATCTTGAAAGCTTCTAGTCCTTGATGGACCACATAAGTCAATATGAATCAAATCGAGTACATCATTAGATTTATCATGTATTCTCTTAAAAGAACTTCTAACTTGCTTACCCAATTGACATTCCTTACATACTGGATTATGAGGCTTCATAATCTTAGGTATATCTTTAACTGCCTTAGTTGAACTAATCTTAACAATACAATCAAAATTAACATGACACAACCTCTTATGCCATATCCAACTCTCATCAATATAAGCAATTAAGCATGTCTTATTACCAGTGTTCAAGTGGAAGATATTATTTCTTGTCTGAATACCGGTTGCAATCTCCAAACTAGTCTTGTTAATGATTTTACATTTTCTATCTTTAAACTGAAGTTGAAAACCCTTATCAACCAATTGACCAACACTCAAAAGATTATGCTTTAAACCTTCTACATAATAAACATTATCAGTATTATTCTTGCCATCCAAAGAAATAATAACTCTACCTTTGATCATACATGCCTTGTTATCTCAAAATCTGACTTGACCGCCATTGTATTCTTGCAAGGATAAAAATTTCCCTTTATCTCCAATCATATGATGTGAGCATCCACTATCAATTACCCATTCATCCTTATCTTCAACTTTTGATGCCAGGGCCTTTTCTTCATTCTTGATATCTTGTTCTGGTTCATCTTCCTTCAAAGCATAGAACACCCATTCCTTTCCATTGCCAGATCCACTAGTAGAGTCTTCTGCTAGTTCATCTCCAGAGTCATCAGTTACTCCTTCCTCATCTTCTATGTAGCATTGTTTACTTTTCTTGAATCTATATATGTTTTGGTTAGGCTTAAAAGATTTCTTAACTCTTTCCTCAAACCTTGCATTCCTTTCAGGACATCTAGATGCAAAATGACCAATTTTATTACATGCAAAATATTTAAAATGTTATTTTCCTTCATACTTACTTCCAGTTGGTCCTTTAGGTACTCTTCTAGCAAATAAGGCTTCAAGTTGCTCAAGTTCTTCATATTCTTCCCTCATGTATTCCAATTCTTTTTCTTATAGGGATTTCCAATCACTTTTTCCGGTAGATGATGATGATGCATGACAATCAAGTTCAGACTTTACAGCTCCAGAAGATCTAAATTCTTCAAGCTCAAAAGATGATTAATTTCCCAATCAAAATGTCTCTATTAACTGAAGTGTTTTCCATTGTTATTAACTCATTAATTGTAGTTGCCTTCATCTTGTAACTTGGTGTAAGGGCTCTCAAGACTTTGGAAACTATTTCATCTTCTCCTAGAAATCCTCCACAACATTGAATTCCCATAACAGTCTCATTTACTCTTTCCATAAATACATCAATTCTCTCATTATCTTCCATTTTCAGGTTTTCATATCTTACCTGTTAACCATCAAGTTTAGCAATTTTAATAGTAGGCTCACCTTCATTCAGAGTTTGCAATTTGTCCCACATAACTTTTGCTGATGATTTATCAGTCAATCCCATGATCTACTGATCAGTAAGTGTACACAAGAGGGCTTCTCTAGCTCTGCAATCATTTTCAATATTCTTATCCAAGTCTACAGGAGAAGGATTGCTAGATGATGGATCATAAGGTGTGTATCCTTTCTCAGTGATCTCCCAAATATCCTTGCCAAGACATCTAAGATGAGTCTCCATTCGAATTTTCCATATCCCATAATTTGTTCCATCAAGCTTAGGGATTTCTCTTCTGAAAATAGTTGTCGGTGGATTAGAAGTGTTAGTTGCCAGAGGATCTACCTCAAGCGGTTAAGCTTCTGCAAAAGAGGACCAAATATTTGATACCAATTGTTAAGATAACCGGTGAATAACTGAGAGGGGGTGAATTAGCTGTTAGCAGTTATAATATTTAATCCACAATACAACCTTAAACCAGAGCACATAAACATTTAAATACCGATAAAGCAAAAACATATGTCGACGGATACAGATACCTGTAAATAATGTGACTCAACAATTAAATAGATAATCAATGCAAAGTAACTATACCACATAACACCATGATTTGTACATGGAAAACCCAGAAAGGGAAAAACCACAGTGGGAAGACTACCCACAGTCAGATGATACTTCTATAGAAAGTATGTGATACAATGAGGGGCCTGCACATGTAGGAAGGCACATTGCCTAGAGCATACTGCTCATTACAAAAGAGTCTCACTGACTACAGAGGTTAAAACCACCTCAAGATAAACGGACAACAATCCAATAAAGTGAACTCCCAGAGATAGCATCTACCATGCCTAATTACAGTCCTGGTCAAGCTCAATATCAGAGGCCTTTGACCTCTTCCTTAATCCCAATTCGATCACCTATGATCGACCTGATCCTTCACATATGATATTGCATTCCAAGAACACAATACATAATTCCCATGATCTACAATGAGATCTTACATCATTTTATACAAACCCTAAGACCTAAACCAATTAGGTCAGCCACCTAAAAGATATTACAATAAGATCATTACATAATTCCATATTACAATGATATGCCATGTTAGCTTAAGACCAAAACAATAATAAAAAATCTATAAATCCTCCTAAAACATCCCAGTAACGTGTAGAGTGTACGTTAGCATGATATCGGTCCATAACCTAGATAGGCACCAGAACTATTATGGGTCCACCATGCCAAAGAAATATCTTCAAGCAGTTGAAGCATGATCATAGAACATCTTCAGCATCCTCAAATCCATCTAGAAGCCGCACCAACACCACTTATGCATCCTGTCATGATTCCTTAGTGAAAGCTCTGTCGGTAAAGCCTTAAACCAATGTCGGTAAGGGTTTACAAGAGTGTATGATAGTATCCAATACCAAGCCAATACCAACTAACCAAAACATCCTCCAGAAGCACATATCACATGTAACCAATCACATTCCATGGATCCAAATATGTTGGAAGTGTCCAATAGATAATCTCTTCTGTCAGTAACACTAGATATTCTACCGGTAACCAAAACTTGTCTGTTGGTAACCATCCATAAAAGCTATTGTTGAAATCAATGACAAAACATCAATGCAACACATAATCAATTCATCCATAATGCCAACAACAAGACATCATCAGTATTGTTCTTAAAATCAAGAGAAATGGAACCTCTACTATAGATTATACTAGCTTTATTATCACCAAATCTTATAACGCCACCTTCATACTTTTCCATGCTCACAAACTTACTCTTATCACCTATCATATGATAAGAGAATCCATTGTCAATCACCCATTCATCTTTCTCTTCAAATTGTGTAGCCAATTCTCTTTCCACATTCATGTAGCTAACATAATCAGTAGGCATTGGATCATCTTCCTTGATAGAAATAAAAAACCATTCATTATCACTTGTATTTCCTTTATCTGATTCATCATTTGACATGCCTTCATTAGCAGTAGAATAACATCTCTTCTGAAATTTAGGCTTGTAAGGTTTCTTAGGAACTCTATTTGGAGACCTTGAGGCAAAATGTCCTATCTTATTGCAAGAAAAATATTTAAGAGGCAATTTTACTTCATACTTACCAGCTCCTTTAGGCAATCTCTTGGAAATCAGTTCTTCAAGATCCTCAAGATCTCTCTCTTCTTCTTCAATCTCCTTCGTCTCTTTCTCATATCTTGACATCCTCCTTGAATAACTTTCTCCCGAATCATATCTTTGCTTATCCTTAAAGAAATAATGGCTTTGAATGCAGATTCAGTCTTAGGAAGGGAATCACCAAACTCACTTAATTCAAAGGATGATAACTTACCAATCAACTTGTCTCTAGTTACATTAGTCACAGTGTGGATCCCTTCAACAACAACAACTTTATGTTTGTAAGGTGCAGGTAAGGATCTGGGAACCTTAGCAACAATCTCTGATTCTTCCAACTTTCCACTGGCACATTTGATATTACACACAAGTTCATTCACCTTTTACATAAAATAAGTGATGTTCTCATCTTCTCTCATCCTCAACATCTCATACTTTCCTTGTAGGCTTTGCAATTTAGAAATCTTCACATAATTGTCTCCTTCATAAAGGGTTTCCAACTTCATCCAAATCTCATGAGGAGTCTACAATTCCATAACATTTGTCATCTTAGAATCAGCTAGAGCACTTAGCAATGCTTCCTTAGCCCTAATATTACATTCAACTTCCTTTATCTCATCCAGAGTTGAAGTTCCATTTGCAGGAACAATATACTTGTTCTTTGTAATAGTCTAGTAAGCTTCGCCAATGCATCTCAGATGACACTCCATGTGACTCTTCCAAAGAGAATAGTTAGTACCATTAAATCTCAGACTATCCTTCTTGTAAGTCACCATCCTGACTCAGCTCAAGTGGTTAAGCTTCTCTGGAGGAACTTGCTCTAATACCAATGGATGAAATAACTTTGATTTCGGGTAGACAACTGAGAGGGGGGGGGGTGAATTAGTTGTCTCAAAAACACACAAATTAAACTCAATCTCAATTCTGATAATAAAGTATGAAAGCATAAATCAGCAACACATCAAGAACACACATAACACCATGATTTTTGACATGGAAAACCCGATCAAGGAACAACCATGGTGTGAATCCACCCACAATATGATGATACTCTATTAGAAGTATATAAAATATTATAATGGGGAATGCACATGCATTCAAGAACACTGCCTAGAGCTCACTACTCAAAAACAAAGAAGGGCTACAAACCTAGGAAGAAACACTATCTTAGAAACAAATTCAGATCACATCTGGAAGATCATGAATTGATAAAATAGCATCTCCTTATGCTTGGTTACATTTTCAGTTAAGTGCATACAACTTTCTTCTTCTCACACTTCTTCTCTGTCTCTGAAAGATGTATACATTATTCGCTCACATTCTGATTCTCAACCATACACATACACAATTACAAAGATATTACATTTATTTATACATGACATCAACCTTGTGAAAATCATCAAGGTCGGCTCAACACATACCACCTAATTACAAAAATATAACCACACATGTTACAATATCAAATGCGGACCGTGCAATGTTGGCTAAGACATAACATAGACCCAAATCACATGCCTTGAATGCAACACACCTCCAATAATTATGCATCGAACATCCGCAATGTGCTACAATCATCTAGTCGGCCAAAAAACCAAATAACACAAACATACCTAAGAAAATTATAAATTACAAGCTCAACGACCACCAACACAAAAGGCGAATGATCCAGAAACATCAAGCATCATGAATTACCACAAAAACATCTGAAACAACACAAATTACTAGAACCATCATCATCACACCGAACTTTAAGAATGCTAACTACAATGACTGTCAACCTGGAAAATTAACTTGTAGAGCTCCAATCCATGAACCAACTGAATTGAAGACACACATTAACGCCCCAAACATCTCTCCAAATACACAAACGAAGATGTTAAAATGCGGAGCAATGCAGATTAAAATACAGAACACTATCACCACTCAACAATTGAGAAACCAACCACAACACAGATATCCATAACTCAGTCAAATCTTCATGCGGACCTTTGAGAATTACACTGAATCAACTATACACAATCCTCTGAAAATCCTTTAATCCACAAACTCTGATCATCATCATGTGGAACAAACCAACTCACTGAACTTCACTGCAACATTGTCATAGATAGAAGAATATGTTGACATCAATGACAACACATCTCTCATATATCACTTAAGTACATATTTGCAACAATCTCTCCATAAATCCAACAGTAGTTCATGCTGCTTGTTCCTATTTTATCCAGAAGATTGAAGAGTTATGGCAATAAAATGTCATGACAGAGAGCATTTTGAGTAGTGGCTTAACTTATGTATCCCATTGATTGATAGGACTAAGAAATTAGCTGAAACATGAGTTGGTGGAAGTGGTCTAGAAGTTTATTCCATAATGTTTGATATTGTTACCCAAATAGTGAGATTGTTTTGGCAACCTATAGGAGGTTTGTATCTTCTAATGACTAAGCATTATGACTTGTGGTTTGAATGATGAGTATGTATACACACATATTATTAGCATCCAAAATTTCTAGAATCTTGGAGTAGCAGAAGGTAGTGTTTGGTTCACGAGTCTATTACTATATTGTTGGAAGATCCGATTTGTGTTTCAGGATGTTATAGCCATTGATTTGAGTGTGGGATATCATAAATTAGGGGTGGATTCTCTTTATTATCAATTTGACCCTTGGATCGCTTTTTGTGAAAAAACAAATTGTGTGGAGTTGAGTGTAAGTTGTTTGGGCCAAACCTATTGCACGATTGATGTAGCTGGCCTGCAGAGGAAATATGGCATGTACATTTGTCGGTAATTATGAGAGGATAACATTTTGGACCTACTTAGTCTTTGTTGTGAAGTGTGTCAAATGTTTGACCATATTGAGTTGTGTATGGGCTAATTAGAACCTAGCCTACTACATGTTTGATGAAATAAACTATATGGCCAACTTGTAAATTATATAACAATGCATGTGGTCAACCTATATTTGTAATTATAATTGTAACTCATATATATGAGTATCCTAGAATCATTTGTGATTTGGTAATGTGGAATTTTGATTTACTTTTGAGGATACAAGATCAAGTGAGAAGAAGAATGACTTAGAGCAGGAGTTATTGATTTAAAAACACCTATATCAGAACATCTTATGAGTAAGTGTTTTAAGTTTAGATTTAAATAAGTTCATTTATAATTAGTTTCAAATTTATGACCAGGATGTTAAGATAAGACCTAACCTTACCTTTCATATTGTTGAGATTAAGGTTCTAGCTTCTGAGTTGGTACTCAAACCTAGGCATTTGAGATTGGTGTCTCTAGTGGGTTGGTACTCACTATACTTCAAGAGGATTCATGTCTTCGGTAGGTTAGTGTCTACAAAATTATTTAAATGATATTTTATTTGTGAGGCTGGATTTGGGTAGTGATCCAAGTAGCGCTTTTCAGTGTAATTTTCCCATCCTAGGTTTTCCACGTAAATTCGGTGTTCCCTGTGTGTATGTGTGTTCATTTACTTAGTGCTTCATTGAGTTACATATGATAGTAGATATGATACTTGCAGGAAGTTAATTATGATAATTAATGTTAGAGAAGAATTAAAATTGTATATATTGATTCACCCCCTCTCAGTATATTGTGTTCCCTATAATTGGTATTAGAGAAAGGCTACTTAGATAAAGCTTAACAACTTGAGGTAGATCCATGATGGCACACTCAGTTACTTTGGAATGTTAATTTGATAATTGTGCCTTATTGTTTGCTGGATCAAGCTATGGATTTTGGTGTGGAAGAACAGAGTCATATTTTATGGCTTTACATTTTATGGTTTGACAATCAATTATTGATGGAAATGTGATTCCAGATAGTCCCCCAAGGGATGCAACTGATAAAAAATCCTATGAGAACAATGATAAAACTAGGAATGCAAAAATTTGTGGTTTAACTAACTCTAAGTATATAAAGGTAATGCACTGCAATACAACTAAGGAAATATGGAATAAATTGCATGCAATCAATGAAGGAGATGAGAAGATTAAGGAGACAAAGATTCAAACTTGCAGAGCTCAATTTGAAGGTCTAAGGATGAAGGAAGATAAAAGTATTGATGAGATAGTTTTCTCAATAATAGAATTGGGCAAAGAGATGAGAGAACCATCCATAGAAAATAAAGTTCTTGGATCTTTACCATCAAGATTCTTTCTAAAAGTGGCTACCATAGAAGAAGCTAAGGATTTGAACAAGTTAACAATGGATGAGATACATGGATCTCTAGCTACTTTTGAGATGAGATTGGAAAATGATAAAAATGTTGCAAAAGAGACAACTTTCAAGGTATCTAAGAAGGAAGCTATGCCAGGCTTTGATGATGGGTTAGATCCAAAAGTCACCAACTCTGCTTGAAAATACAAAGAGGTTCCAATAAGTTTAAAGTCAAGTTACCTTTTAAATATTTTCATTGTGGAGAAATGTGACATTTCATGGGTGTGTAGGGGAAAAAGTGACACTAAGCAAACATGCCCTAATCTCACTTTCAACCACACACACTTGTGGAATACGAAAGAGCCTAGAGATATCACACAATTGGCTACTTCTTTTTGTGGAAGAGAGAGCCACAGGATACCTATTAGGATTTCTATTCCTTTGTTGCAAATGATAGATAAAATGATGCAAGTTCAATCCCTAACCCCAAAGTGCAAGTATGAACTAATAACAAGATTGTAGAATTGAACTTAGACAATGGAAAGTTGTAAACACAAGAACAAGACAAGAATGCAAAAGCATACCCGGAGTTAAAATCTAAGTGAAAATGTTCAGGACGAGGGCGCGGGCGCCACTGTCCTGATTCTGCCCCTGAAACTGCTCTGGAAACTGCTATTTTACAACCTGAAAAGCTATCAAAAATGCTGAAAATGTTGTCTGACAGAGGGACTAGGGCACCCAGCGCCCCTGTCCCAGGGACCAGGGTGCCCAGTGCCCCTGTCCTGGTAGGACCAGGGCGCCCCACGCCCCTGTCCTGGTCTTTTGTTCTGAAATTTGGTGTGTTGCTCAGTCTCCGTCTGCTTCTTTCGGATCTGTAACTTGCGGTGTCATCCGAATCCCAAAATCTGCACTTATATTTGAAAAGGTGTTTTGGGTGGCTATATAGGGTTTTGCCTTAGTCAAACCCCCGTTTTGGTGATTTCCACCTCCACTAATAGCCAAGTTGTATTGTAAAAGTAATGTGTGTGCAGACCTTGTGTGTGTGCAAGATCCTAAAATGCAAGTAAGCAAACTAGAGCAACCTAGAAAGTAAACCCTAATTGCTTGTAAATGATAATGTAAATGCTCCAAATCAAGATGCAAAGTGATCTAAAGCATGAATATAAATGATATAATGAGGTTTATGCGAAGACATGAAAACAACATGAAATCATACCCAACCCCAAGGGAGGGGTACAAGCCAATCTTCAGTCGGTGATCCCCTATTGCTCTTCAATGTCTTCAAAGCCCTAAATAGATGAATGAAATTGATGAATGCTTGATGGATGGAGTTTGAATGTTGTTGAAGTCTTCAAAGATCTGCTCTTTCACTGCATAGAAGGTCCTTGAAAGCCAAAAATTTTGATCCCTTTCAAATGAAGAAAGAGAGCTCTTATATATGAAACCCTAGGTCTTAATTTCAACTTTTGGCCGACCTAGAGATTGAATCTCTCGCCAATTTCTTGGGGTTAAGCTTTATTTTATGATTGGATCACGCTCCTAAAATTTTGGGAAAAATGTCCGGGACCATGTGCACTCCGGGCGCCATGGTCCTCTCCGGGCGCCATGGTCCCGACAACTTTTCACCAAATTTTCAGGGCCGTTGGATATGATGATTTTAGAGAGAAACCCGAAGTTACAGGGGATTTTGAGATGTTTTGACCCTCGAAATCAGGCCTTAAAGTTCAAAATAGGACCTAATTAGGGTTTTTGATTAAATGAAGTATTGGAGGAATAAAATGAAAAGGGCACACTTTAACGAAAGGGCCCAACTTTATGATGTGGAGGACAATGAAATAGGACCTTAGACATAATTAATTTGATTAATTAAGTGCTAAAGGAGAAATACAATGCAAAATGCAAAATGCGCCAAGGCGGGTGCTAAACTAGGTGTGAAATTGTACCACAGTGGCAAGTGCGTACAATTTATGATGCTACATTTAGCCCCCACTTTAGCGGTCATATGAACACTACGTGCATATGCAAGCTAAAGTACAGAAAAGTAAACATTATTTGAAAAAGGCTATATCCATAAGTCTGTCGAACGAAGCCCCCAGCGGTATCTGTAGTACAGAGTTAGGAACCGCACCTTACAAAACACACGTTAGATCACAAAATCACCTAATGCTTACTAAGGAAGGTGGTGAAAATTCGAGGGTAGCTATATGCCCCCCCTGTTTCGGCTTGCTAATTTTAGTGAGTTGAAATAGGGTATCATGTTTACCACTTCGAATTGTTAAAGAATATTGATGACAAATGCTCACAAGAAGATTTGATATGAGATCAAAAACTAATGGAGAATCATTTGGTAAGAAAGAGGACTAAATCTCAATTCCAATACAACAAAGAGTGTGAGGATTTGAGAGTTCTCTAACACAAGATGAAGGATGTAAATGGAAACAAAATGCAAAGAGAAGAAAAGAAAGGAAAAAAGCATGAATACACACATTGGTGATCCATGAGAAGCATAGTGAGAAAGAAAACATGGACTTCTCGCCCCTAGATCTTGTCTAGGTGATCCATGGGAAAAAGGACATGGAAAACTAGTCCCTAGAGTCTGTCTAGGTGATCCATGTAAGGGAGGAGAGGGAGAAAGTCTAGCCTTATGCCGCTAGTTCCACTCAACCTCGTGCATGTGTGTGTAAGGGAGGTTAGAAGCATCTCATAGGAGTCTATGCCCAAGTATGCTACAACCTATATATGTATAGTACAAAAGCGTGACATCTCACTCTAAGAGTCTGTGCTCTGGTTCCAAGAATAATCACCTTGCATAAAAGAAAAATGGAGACATCTCGCTCTAAGAGTCTGTGCTCTGGTTCCGAGAATGACCCATTGCTCAAAAAGTGTAATGTTTATGTCATAAGCAAAGTAGAACAAGGATACCTACCTTCATCACAAAAGAAGATACCCCAAAAATGCAACATTGTCATAGATCCAAGCAAGAGAGTTTTGCACTCTTTAAGCAAGGATAAGATAGTTGAAAAGGGATATCTTGTAGTATGTGTAAAGGAGATCCTTAGAGGAGAAGAGATCTTTGTACAAAAGACACCTATCCCCAAGAGGAATTGTTTTAGACAAATATAACACCTTCTAGAATAAGACAAAGAAGAGAATAAGAATGCAATACTTTTTTCTTTTGTGAGGTGAAAGTGATTCTTAATGAAGGATGATTCTCTTTTTAACCCAATTGGGAGAGTGAATTCATTATGGATGTATGTTACCAAGTGCAAAAGAGGTTGTAGTCAAGGACTTACACCTCTTGTAAGAGAGAATCCTTGAACAAACAACAACAAATGCATACAAGGAATAACATCGAGTAATAAAGTTCACACCATCCACGAAATAGGAAAAAGTGGATCCTTAGATAAAAATAAGGAAAGATCATTGCCTCCCAAGGATAAGGACAATGAGAATGACTTACACAATCTTCTAGAGAGAGATTTAGACATAAGAAAAATGTACCACATACTCATATGAGTTCATGCAAGCAAGACATTAGTGTATGTAAAATGCTCCTCACAAGAAGTGGGTAGGATAAGAAAGAGAATACACATCTTCTCCCATATCTAGAAAAAGAGGATTCTAAAGAAAAGATGATCAATATTTCCACACTATTACCCCAAAGGGAAATTTTAATCATAAAAAGAAGAGATGTATGAAATCACTCTTGTCCCCATAGGAACAAGAGATAACATAGAAAATTAGGCTATTATGTTGCTTCAAAAATATGATTGCACTTGAAATTGTACCATCATGAATGACAATGAGCCCCCAGTAAATGAGCTACCAATGTCACATAATGATGAGCAACATAATAGCCATTAATGTTATTTAAAGACATGATAGATTGAATGAGGTATTTGAATATGACATGCTGAATGCTCAACTATAAGTGAGATCAAAAACATGTATAAAATAATAAAAATTGAAGAGGAAAAGTCACAAGAAATCTTAGAAGAGGGATGAGTGTAATTTGTTAGAGCCTTATCCCTGGAGGAAAGGACTTTATGATGAATAGGAGATAAATATTCATAAGTGGATTTAGAAATTTGAGGGGATTCATAAAGAGATTTGTTCATCGCCAAGATTTCCTTATGAGGGGAATGAGAGTTGATAGAAGTAGAAGATGATTTAGTTGAAGTGAGATCATCATCACTACTAAATATAGCATTCACATTGACAGATGGTCTTTTAGATGCTTTGGTGGGCTTAGAAAGATTATATCCAAGTCCAAATGAATATTCATGCATGTTATGTTCTAAAGGAACTTTAATTCCTTGTTCATTTGCGCCACAACCGTTTCCAATATAGCCACTCTTAGCCAAAATATGGAAACCACGACCATAACGATTAGCCATTTCAGAAAGAAAAGGTGGTTTTTCATAAGACAGAGAATCAAATTCTTTAGAATTAGAGGTGTGAGGAGAAGAAGTTTGAGAAGCGGCCACAAAATTATTGCTCATGGGTTCAGGTAAGACTGATAGATCTCTAGTTTCTTCCTTCTTTTTAACTTTAAGCTCTCTAGGAGGAACCCTATACTCACCTACAAAGGTGGGATTAAAATCAAGAAATCCCCAATCGTCTTCTGCAAGAACCTTCTTAGGATCAAAAGCTTTTTCATGTGTAGATTCAAGTTGAGAAGAATATTCTTCAAGAACTTTAGACTCATCCAAAGAATTTTGATTATCAGAGGGTGATGATTCATCCATAGGTATCTTGTTTAAAGAGTCATCACTAGAAGAGGAAGGTTTAGAAGAACTCCCTTTAGAAGTAGATGTTTGCAAACAAGCCTGAAGATTAGTATCACCTATCAAGGTATATGTCTTATTTTTATAAATAAATTTAACTTGTCTATGCAATGTAGAGGGGACAGCTTGCATACTGTGAATCCAAGGTCTCCCTAATAACAAGTTGTATGTTAGATTTCCTGACATAACATGGATAGGAGTAGGCAAAGTAACAGGTCCCACTGTGATGGGTAAGGTGATAATACCTAATGAAGACTTAGCCACATTATCAAAGCCTCGAATGGGACGAGAGTTAGGCTCAGTAAGGGATGTATCCACATTCATCTTATGCAATAGATTAATGCTACACACATTAAGGCCAGAACCATTATCTACCAGTGTTCATCTTATAGCAGTGTCATTTATGATAACCACAATCATCAAGGGATCATATTGATGTTGAATGTCACTAGTAGGCAACTCATCTTGAGTAAACACAATTTGAGCTTTAGGATTCATCACAGAGTTAACCAAAGACACTATATTACTAGATGTATTAGGTGGAGGAACATTCAAATCTTTCAAAGCATCTTGTAACATTCCATGATGAGCGGAAGAAGTTTGGATCAAATCCCAAAGGGATAACTTTGCCGGAGTAGCTTTAAGTTGTTCTATGAGATCATATTCCTTACCAAGAACTTGTGAAATACGTGGAGCTTGAGGAAGAATAGGTTGGGAAGGAGGAAGTGAAGTTGGGATAACTGGAGGAGGATTAGGTTGCCTATTGTTTCTTGTGTTATAGGTATGAGCAACCGCATTATAACTCTCTCTAGTTAGTTGCTTAGCATACTCATAAGGGCTCTTAGTAGAATAACCTCCTTGCTCAGTAATAATAGGTTTCTTAGGAGTGCAAGAAGAATCATTAGCATAACCACCTTGAACCACTAAGATAGGCTTATTTAAAGGTTGAGAATTTTGAGAAGGACAAGCACCTTGGATAGTGAAGAGGGGTTTGTTAAGTGTCTCATTCACATGTATCAAATTGATTGAGGATGGTTTAGAGGAATGAACAAAAGCGTTGGAAGAATTATTGATAGTCTTCTCTTGCACTAAAATCTTATCACGGATTAAATCAATTTTAGGAGAGAGACAAGGGGTAGGCATTGATGTTCTAGTAGGAAGAGTAATACTAGGAAAGGTCATATCATCCTCTATCATCAAAGGATCTACATGGGGAATAAACTCTCTAGGAGAAGGATCAACATTACTTTCTAAAGTCTTACTTTTGAGAGGGAGATCTTTGAAAGAGATGTTAACCATCTTGCTTTGAACTAGGGTATCCTTATGAGTAGAACCAAGTTGAGGAGAGGGAGATGCTTTATTTTTAGAGGGAGAATAATTGAGATTCAAGGAAGGTGAGAAACTATCAAGGAATTATTCAATCTTGATTTCATCCCCTTTGGCTAGGGTTCTCTCATGGGGTAGAGAATAATCTTCACCTTCTTCTAATGGTTCATCCCAAATAGTGAGGTTGTTGAAAGGAATGTTTGAAGTATTGTTAATTTCGGGAGAGGAGATAACATTGTTTATTAATTCCTCATCCTTAGGAGGGAGAGCATCAATAGATGTATTAAACTCATCCTCTTTCCTCAAAATATGTTCAATATGATCTTTAGGGGAGAGAGAATTAAGGAAATTGCTTATTATTTCATCTTCTTTCTCTAAGGGATGCTTATGGGTAAGACAAACTTTAGGAGAAGGGTAAGCATTTATCATTAATTCATCATCTCTAGTGGGAATTTTGTTGGAAAAGGAAATGCCATCACTAGGAAATGTAGGGATAATATCATCTACTTGCACAAAATAATCCTCATGAAGGGAGTGTTTTTTAGGAGGAACATGAACATATTTCTCCAAAGATTCATGCTTAGGAAGGAGATTTTTGAAAGAAGTGTTCATAGCCTCTTGTTGCACTAACATGCTCCCATTGGAAGGACCAACTTTAGGAGAAAATAAGTCAATGTCCATCAATACCTTTTCACTTAGAGAGGCATCATGTAGGGAAGGTGAAGTAACATTAAGAAAGGTGTTTATGATATCATTCTCTTCCTCTAGGATAGCTAAAGAGGAAGGGCACATTTTAGGAGAGTTGTCAAGATCACTCTTAAAGTCTTCATCCTTAGAGCATGGGAGAGTCTCAAAGGGATTGGTAGAAACTCTTTTAGACACTAAAATGTTGTTATAGATGGGAGGAGGTTCTTTAGGAGAAGGAAAAATTGAAACAAGGGAAGCTAACCCATTATCACATCTATGAAATGAATGCATCATGACAACAATTTTCCTTTTTCAAATGATAACCCATGCAAAATAGAAGGAAATGTTTAATTTTAACCAATGCAAGCACTTAGAATGTAGATTTAGAAAATGAAATTTATGATTCAAATGAGTTCCTAAATCAGATTTGAAATTATCGATCCAATTAAGCTATCCACAAGTTCAACTTTGAATTGAAAAATTAGGGTTTTAGCAAAAATTTCCTTTAAATTTTTTGAATCTTGCAAGAAATAAAAACTTGTAAATATAAATTTGAATTTGAAATAGTATAAACACTCAAATTTGAAAACATAAATCAGAATTAGAGAAGATTGGAGTTCACGTCGGGTTCACCAAAAATGTGTAGGGGAAAAAGTGACACTAAGCAAACATGCCCTAATCTCACTTTCAACCACACACACTTGTGGAATACGAAAGAGCCTAGAGATATCACACAATTGGCTACTTCTTTTTGTGGAAGAGAGAGCCACAGGATACCTATTAGGATTTCTATTCCTTTGTTGCAAATGATAGATAAAATGATGCAAGTTCAATCCCTAACCCCAAAGTGCAAGTATGAACTAATAACAAGATTGCAGAATTGAACTTAAACAATGGAAAGCTGTAAACACAAGGACAAGACAAGAATGAAAATGTGTACCCGGAGTTAAAATCTGAGTGAAAATTTTTGGGATGGGGGCGCGGGCGCCACTGTCCTAATTCTGCCCCTGAAACTACTCCGGAAACTGCTATTTTGCAACCTGAAAAGCTGTCAAAAATGCTGAAAATGTTGTCTGACAGAGGGACTAGGGCACCCAGTGCCCCTGTCCCAGGGACCAAGGCACCCAGCACCCCTGTCCTGGCAGGACTAGGGTGCCCCATGCCCTTGTCCTGGTCTTTTGTTCTGAAATTTGGTGTGTTGCTCAGTCTCCGTCTACTTCTTCTGGATCTGTAACTTGCGGCATCGTCTGAATCTCAAAATCTGCACTTATATCTGAAAAGGTGTTTTGGGTGGCTATATAGGGTTTTACCTTAGTCAAACCCCCGCTTTGGTGATTTCCACCTTCACAAATAGCCAAGTTGTATTGTAAAAGTAATGTGTGTGCAGACCTTGTGTGTGTGCAAGATCCTAAAATGCAAGTAAGCAAACTAGAGCAACCTAGAAAGTAAACCCTAATTGCTTGTAAATGATAATGTAAATGCTCCAAATCAAGATGCAAAGTGATCTAAAGCATGAATATAAATGATATAATGAGGCTTATGCGAAGACATGAAAACAACATGAAATCATACCCAACCCCAAGGGAGGGGTACAAGCCAATCTTCAGTCGGTGATCCCCTATTGCTCTTCAATGTCTTCAAAGCCCTAAATAGATTAATGAAATTGATGAATGCTTGATGGATGGAGTTTGAATGTTGTTGAAGTCTTCAAAGATCTGCTCTTTCGCTGCATAGAAGGTCCTTGAAAGCCAGAAATTCTGATCCCTTTCAAATGAAGAAAGAGAGCTCTTATATATGAAACCCTAGGTCTTAATTTCAACTTTTGGCCGACCTAGAGATTGAATCTCTTGCCAATTTCTTGGGGTTAAGCTTTATTTTATGATTGGATCGTGCTCCTAAAATTTTGGGAAAAATGTCCGAGACCATGTGCACTCCGGGCGCCATGGTCCTCTCCGGGCGCCATGGTCTCGACAACTTTTCACCAAATTTTCAGGGTCGTCGAATATGATGATTTTAGAGAGAATCCCAAAGTTACAGGTGATTTTGAGATGTTTTGACCCTCAAAATTAGGCCTTAAAGTTCAAAATAGGACCTAATTAGGGTTTTTGATTAAATGATGTATTGGAGGAATAAAATGAAAAGGGCACACTTTAACGAAAGGGGCCAACTTTATGATGTGGAGGATGATGAAATAGGACCTTAGACCTAATTAATTTGATTAATTAAGTGCTAAAGGAGAAATACAATGCAAAATGCAAAATGCGCCAAGGCGGGTGCTAAACTAGGTGTGAAATTGTACCACCGTGGCAAGTGCGTACAATTTACGACACTACAATGGGTAAGTTCCCCTTTAAGGATTTCAATCGTGAACATCAAAACAATGACAAAAGGAATTTCGATAAAAGAAAAAGTTTAACAATAATTAGAAAAGTTTCTTTGTGAATGAGGATAGCAGATCATCTAATGAAGAAGAGAAAATAAATACCAGAGAGAGAGAGAGAGAGAGAGAGAGAGAGAGAGAGACCTATTCTTAAAATTAGAGACATTGGATGATAACACCAAAATGGGAACATATGATGAAAATGATGATGTATATGTGATAAAAGAGCTACTTTTCTCTAAGATAAAAGAACTAAAAAGGAGATTTCTTGAGGAAGTGAAAAACTCTGAGAATTTATTCCAAAAATTGGACAAAGCAGAGAAAATAATTATTGAGCTAAAAATTAAAATAGAGGAAGCAAAAAGATTTGAAGTATTGACTAGAAAGCTACAAAATATAGACAAGGATTGTGAGAAGCTAAAAGCATAATTTTTTTCTTTGAGAAAAGATCTTGATAAAGAAAATAATCAACTAAACATGAAGTTTGAAAAGAAGACTGAGATGTTGGATAAAATTATTGGAAGTCGGAGATCATCACAGATAAAAATTGGCTTAGGTTTCATAGAAGAACAAAAAGGAAAAAACAAGGAGTAGTCAAAAAGATAGGAAGCCATAATCACAAAAGAGAAAAGATCTAGAAGTACAAAAATAGAGCAAGTAGTGACAACTAAAGAAAGCAAGAAGACAAAGAATGACTTCATTCAAGTTCAAAGGAAAAATAGAAGATTCAAAAGGCAATCACCTAGAAGACAATGATTCAATACTAGATTCAATTATTCTTTCTCTAGCTACTATTTTGATTTCAATAATTTTGGTCATAAGATAATATGTTTTAGAAGAGGTCTAGAGTTAAAAGAAATAATTTTGTCAGCATAAATGTGTTTGCTCCATTGTTTGATTTCAATATTGTTTGTTATAAGTGCAACAAATTCGGTCATATTGAAAGAAATTCGGGAAGTTAATTTGTGACTAGTTTTGTACAAAAAAACAAAGGAAACAATTCTACAAGCCAAAAGGGTGATTCAAAGAAAGTTTGTAAAAAATAAATTGGAAGAGAAGAAGCTTGAAACTGTAGGATTTTGCCAAGATCAAGAGGCAATGGAAAGCACAAATAAGAGAGACAATAGAATGACAAGAACAAACTGTATTCTCATCAATATGCAAAATGATCAACTGGATTAACCAATACAATGAATATAGGCCTGCTTATATAGGCAAGGCCATATGGATATATGAGTACACAAATATAACATGTGGCTCAATAAGAAACAAGGGTAGGTAAGAAATACTAGGGGTAGGTAGGAGAAATAATATAATATTCCACAAGAGGTGGATGACCCACCGAATGTGGAGTGTAACAGCAAAATAAGACCACAAAAGGTGGAATTTCTCCTACAAGCTCTATCCCTATGTGCACACTTCCCTAAGTGTCTCAAATCCAAACTATGAAGAGATGAATTATCCTAAGTTAACTTAAGTAAGTGTAATAATATCCAAAATGAATATTTATTTACACCAACACCCCCCCTTAAGTGCAACTTAGGGGAATGAAGACTCAAGTCAACAATGCAACTAAGCAATGCCAGATGGGTCCCAACTACTAGGCCATGTTAGGTACCCATGTACAAATGCAAATGCAATCTCCATAAAGCAGGGAAAGAGAGAAAAACCCAATGGGAAAAAACCCTCCCCCAAAAGAGAGATGATGAAAGCACACAATGCTCTCAATGATGAATGAGAAGAACAAACTATGTCCCCCCCATAAGAGAGAAGAAGAGACCATGAAGCCCCCCCTCAATGTTGAATCTCCTGCAAAGATGGTCCAATGATGATGACCAAAATACCTCCCTATAAGGAAGAAAGAGAGCCAATGCTGCACCAATAATGTCAAAGTGTGACAAAACCAGGTACCAAGTCGATGACGATGAATCACTCGCTGCAACAAAAAGAAGATCAGGCATGGAGACAACCTGTTGTGAGCATCATCTGGATACTCAGAAATAGCAGAAATACTGGTACAATCCAAGTCTCACGGAAGCCATGCACAAATGTGTACAATCTAAGTCTCAACTGGAGCCATGCACCAAGTCTCACAAGATATTCCTAATCTATGTATACAAGAGGATTACATCAAATATGTCAACAATGACAAGATATAAAGAGGTGTGGCACTTTATGATAGTGCGAGTACAGCATTGCTCATGCAAGAGCATACAACATGATAGTGCAAATCTGGAAACATGAAGATGATGCCACCAAGAAGCCTTGTAGAATACTGCAGAAAAAGAAGCCTCTGATTGGGATGTGGCCAAGAGATATAAAGGAGCAAATCAACCCCCCCTTGACTGCCGGTTGGAAGCATTGCAAGACAAGTGTGAAGTGACAAGAAAAAAAGTGTTCCCAATTTGACTTATTAAATGATGTTTGTGTTTTTAAAAGATTTTAAAAGTCTAAATAAAAACAACTTATTATGCCCATGCAAAAAAAAACTTTACTAAAAAATAAAGAAAAAAGCGACAGCCATTTTTTGATTAAAAAAATGATATTAAAAAAACTTTAATAAAAATTTATTAAAAATAAAAAAAAAATTTATAAAAAAAGTTTTTTTTTTTTATTATTATAAAAAAAACTTATTGAAAAAGTTTTATTTAAAAAAAAAAACTTAAAAAAAAAAACAATTTATCCCCCCCCATGCGGGGAGGGGCCCGCAGTACTGTGGGACCGCAGTGCCTGCGGACACTCGCAGGTACACTGCGAGGCCACAGGTACCCTGCGGTACCCGCAGTACACCTGCGGGGCCGCAGGTACCCTACGGTACACGCAGGTGGCCTGTGGGCCAAAAACCCAAAAAAAATATTTTTTCGCCCAAAAAAAAAAAAAAAAACACCCCCCCCCCCTTTAATATTTAATTTTTTTTTATTTTTAATTTCTGAAAATGGAAAAAATTAAAAAATAATTTTCAGACATGTACCTGCAAGTCCGTACGGCGAGCTGGGAGGAGAGATTTTTTCAACTCAGGGTAATGGAGGCCGATTTCGATGAATTGACAATCGATCTTGTGGTTTTTGGGCCTTCTGAGCGCAATGGCAATGACGGATTTGACCAAAAATGCTCCAAAATTGCAGATCACTGCCAGGACAAGTCACCGCCCTCCACCTTCAAACGGCTCTAGATTTGGCCTCGGATGTCGGATTTGGACAAAATAAAAGGTGATTCTTACTTTCTTGAACCTCCTCAATCCAATGGTGACCTCAAATCTGACCCAACAAGCTCCAATAATAACCTGCAATAGAAAGCTCCAAAATGAAAAACCCCAAATTTCTCTCAATTGGCAAACCAATGGCACTCTAATGGCTCTGATACCATGTAGGATTTTGCCAAGATCAAGAGGCAATGGAAAGGACAAATAAGAGAGACAATAGAATGACAATAACAAACTGTATTCTCATCAATATGCAAAATGATCAACTGGATTAACCAATATAATGAATATAGGCCTGCTTATATAGGCAAGGCCATATGGATGTATGAGCACACAAATATAACATGTGGCTCAATGAGAAACAAGGGTAGGTAAAAAATACTAGGGGTAGGTAGGAAAAATAATATAATATTCCACAAGAGGTGGATGACCCACCGAATGTGGAGTGTAACAGCTGTATGTGGGAAAAGTGGGTGAATAAAACTTAAAATGTGAAAATTACGAGAAATATCAGTCCACACACACACACAAGACTTCTTGATGCAAGCTATGGAGTAACGATGTGTTACTCAGCTTCCCAAGGAGGGTCCCATGGTTCTCTATCTCACAATGTCCCTCAAACCAACATTTTTGCTTTCATATTACTGAGCAAAATGGTTTAGGGATGGCAAATATGAGAACGAGAGATGCTTTTGATTGATTTAGTATGAAATGTGTTGTAAGCTATGTATGATGCTAAAATGCAATAAACTAGATGATAAGATGACAAGATTAGTACGAATACTATCCTAGCATACTATATTTAGTCTATGATTGAACTAAAATGATAAAGAACTTATTCTAAACATGCATATTTAGACTAATTTATGATCTAAAAGAGGCTAAATGATGAGCATAAAATGATATAAAAGCTTGGAAGAATTTGAGCATAAGTGTGATGCTTCAAATTTGAAAGATGATTTTTAAGAATGGAGGAATGAGAGCTCTATTTATAGCACAAACAGGGCAATGGATGGTCAAGATTGAATGGTTTAATCAAGGGCCAAGTTTGAAAGTTGGGGATCCATGTGCACAATTGGCACCAATAAAATGGTGACAAGTGTCAACATAGGATTGGGTTGAGAGAAGAGGTTGGAGGCATTAAAGGCCTGAGAAGACCTCATGGTTATCTAAAGGCTAAGGGTCAAGTTTAAATTAGGATTACCCACTAAATTAGGAGTTAATCCAAGAATAAACCTTTGTGCAAATGATTAAGAGATAATCATGGTCAAAGCATTAATGGCCTGATGAGACTTTTGGGTTGGGTAGAGGTTGAGTCAAAACAAATGTTTTAACCATGTGGGAGAGTTTGAATTAACCATTAATGGTTATTGGAGACTTTGGGGATTAAGTGGTTGAAGGTTGGAAGCCTTCAATGGTTTTCAAAGACTTTAAGGGTTTTGGTGGTTGAAGGTTGAAAACCTTCAATGGTTATCCAGGACTTTGGGTCATTTGAGAAGTGACCTCCCTTTGCTTAGGGATGTGACAAAGTTTAGAGGAGGGTTAGGTTAGTTAGAAGCGATTAGAAGATTCTAGAAGGGATAAGGAAGGGGTTTGAGATTTTGCAAGTGGATGGGGAATAATAGGATTTAATTGAATTAATTGATTTTCATTCAATTTGGTTGTAATTAAATAAATTTGATTTATTCAATTTAGGATAACTATTTAATTAAATTTGAATTTAATTAAAAGTGGTTAGGGGGATTTAATTGAATAAAATGATTTATTCATTAAATGGTATAGTGAATTTTATTTAAATAAATTGAGTAATTTACTTAATAAAATAGAAGAATGTGGATAATTTAATTAAATTGGATTTAATTAAATAGAGAAATGAACATAAAATATTCATTTAGGAATATGGTCATTTTTATACGTCTACATTTTGCCCCTCTTTGAAGTGACGTGTGTGCACATGTTATTTCAAAGAAAAATGATGTGTTTTTGTGATTTTATGATCAAATGCAATTTTTGTGTCGCTCTTTTAATTTGCCAGTGATGCCCCAGATTTTGATGTGATGCCCCAGATTCGATATTTGATGTGATGCCCCCTCGGGAGATGAATCAATATTTTTGGAAATTTTTTGATTTAAATTGATGAAGTTCGTATGATGTGTAGGATTTCGTGCTTGTAGAAAGTGTGTAAATTGATTCATCTCCCAATAAATTACAACTGATTTGGTATAGGGGAGACCACGACCATATTACAGGCCCAATTGGCTAACCCTAATTTCATTTTCCTCTTATAAAAGGGGAAAAGGGGTTGATTTAAAGTCATTTGTGCTTTGTTGACTTTGAAGAAAAGAGAATTTGCTCTGGAGAGAAAATGCCTATTCCTTATCACTGACACCGTTTCGAGCACGTCCGGAGGTATCGGAGACCAGTAGCGCGTGGACCACCAGTAAGTCAACATTTTTGACCCCTTTTGGATTTTTCATTTTGTCGTTTTCAGGTGTTTTTTGAATTTTAAAGTTCGGATAGTTCGTTTTAGCGCGTCTAGGGTTTAATTTAGCGCATACGAAGTGTAGAGTAGCGCATCAAGGTCAATTTTAGGGGTTGCGTCCGAAAATGTTTTGCTAGCACATAGGACATTTAGGTTAGCACGTGCATGTAAAACAGCGCATGCAAAGGCTTTGGTAGTGCGTAGGGGAAACATGGTAGCGCGTAGGTATGACCTAGCACTTAGGAGCTGCCGGGGTTCGCATAGGCAAAGGGGTTTAGCGCGTAGGACTAACCTAGCGCATAGGGCTGAAAGGGTAGCGCCTAGGAGGGATGGATTAGCGCGTAGATAGGTTCTAGCGCATAGGATAGATTACGTAGCGCAATGGAAGAAAATAGTAGCGCGTAGATATATTCTAGCGCATAGGGCATATAGATTAGCGCGTAGGACAAGCAGCCTAGCGTGTGGGTTTGTTTTAGCGCATTGAAGATCTGTTTTAGCGCATCCGAAATTTTTTTTGCAGTTTTGACCAAATTTGAAAAGTTGTGTTTGTGTGTGTCTGTTGCATTTTGATGTATTTATCCAAGATGATTATTTGTATAACTTGTTTTGATGTGCAATTTTCCAAGTTATATATAGATTATCAAGCTGTTGTTTTGATCAGAAAATGATGTATTTGCGTTGTCTGTTTCAAGTTCAATGTGTATGAAAGCCTGAGTTGTTTTACAAGCCGATATGGGTTGGAAACTTGAGTTGTTTTACAAGTTTATGTGATTGTGGTACTTGAGTTGTTTTACAAGTTTTGATATGGTTTTTGAGAACTTGAGTTGTTTTACAAGTTGATATGAAATGATAGGATGTTGAACTTTGATTGTAGATGAACAAATTTGTTTCATGTGTTTGATGTAAGTTTGATTTTGATATCTTTGTGTTGATGTGGAAACTGATATTGGATATGTTTTGTTTGTTGACAGGAGCGATTTGGGTATTGTGCAGTCGAGGGAGAGATTCCCGAGACCATGGACGCCGATACCACGTCTGTCACAGGCAGACTTGGATATTATAGAGAGATGTGGATTGACCTCGCTTCTGGATATGTCTCGGTTCACTGTGAACCGGGGACTTTTGACAGCATTGGCAGAGAGGTGGCATAGCAACACAAACACCTTTCATTTTGCCACTGGAGAGATGACAGTGACACTGGAGGATTGCTACCGGATTTTGCGCATTCCTGTGGTAGGGGCCATTTTACCTTATGAGCAGACAGAGGAGGGCGGCACAGAGGCATAGCGCCGTATATTTCATGATGAGTGTCTGTGGTTATGAGATCCCGTGGCAGGAGTTTTTGGATCTGGATTATGCACCGCTGCCATTGGTATTGGCAAGATTCATTGGGGGATTCCTTTGTCCTAATCACAGGTCAAAGGGATTTTCAGTAGGATGGGGGCTGGTACTGGAGCGAATGGTTACACAGGGTCAAAGATTTGCGTGGGGGTCAGCGATGTTGGCCCATCTTTACAAGAGCCTGCATGAGGTAGTATACCTCGGTTATGGGAGCTTATCAGCGGGTGTGACCTTATTATAGGTATGGTGCTGGGAGCACATCCCAGTAGCGAGGCCATTGGCAGACAGAGATAGACCCATAGGTACAGCATATGCCTATGGGTACAGAGGCCTAGTTGTCCAGCGTAAGCTGGGCAAACTAGAGCACTAGAGGAGAGTTTTTGATGACATAGATACGGTGACCTGGAGACTGTATACGGATTGCGAGGTGTGGGTGGAGGACGGGATAGAGATGCCTTTCCTTTTCATGATGAGGTATCTGATTGGGAGGACTCTGTTTGTTATTGAGCGGTTTTTGGTGACCCGAGTTTTGCGGCAGTTCGGGCGACAACAGGGGATTCCATAGGGAGCGTGCTTGTATGCACGGCGGCAGCAGGATGTGGTCGATTGGGGGCCAGCTATTGATAGTGCCGTGGCCATAGAGGAGTTCACAGGGTTGGCAGGACAGATCTGGGACTATGCCCCAGATATACAGGATGTAGGGATGACTGACGAGTTTGCTCGTTTGTTTGCTGCTCGGGCTGTGGCGAGGATCTCAAATCCAGAGGAGATGAGGCTAGCATTTGATTCGGATGGAGAGGAGGGGGGAGATGATGGAGATGATGGAGACGATGGAGATGATGGAGGAGGTAGAGGAGCCAGGGGGAGGCAGGGTGGCAGAGGTGTGCAGAGAGCGGTATGGCAGGGTAGGATTGAGAGGGGGAGAGGAGGATTGGCCATTGGAGCCGGGAGAGAGGGGAGAGTGACAGAGGTGCTAGCTGCAGTGGGGGGAGAGGAGGAGGTGGTGAGGCTAGTATAGAGGAGGAGGGTAGATATACTCCCACCTCCCGTACCTAGGACAGGCCGAGTGGGAGGGGTGGCACCAGTACATGTACCACTGTGGGTTCGAGTGTCGGGTCATGTAGAAGATGCACAAATCCAGACCCTATAGATTACTATGCAGCAGCTGCAGGCATAGATTTTGACCTATCAACGGCAGATTTCTCAGTTGACCACTGAGAGAGATACGGAGATAGAGCGGTGGGGTCGAGCAGAGGAGGCTTTAGCGACTGTGCAGAGAGCAGCAGCGGGTGGTCCTTTGAGAGACACCCTTAGGGAGCTGACACGGAGTGTCCAGGAGGCGGAGTATTACAGGCGGCACTATGAGGCTGCAGTACCTAGAGATCGGCGAGTGGAGAGCTTTGCACAATCGAGATCGAGTTGATCTCGAACTGCTGGTACACGATCTGAGAGCCGAGGAGTGACTGGGCCGGCGAGACAGGACCCTCCTGCAGATCCAGGGGCGAGTGTATCGGGAGCTAGACAGGATCCTCCTGGAGATCTAGGGGCAGGTGCATTTGGAGCTAGACCATCTCCATCAGGGGATAGTCACACTTGAGAGACATGGTCTCTGTTGTATTTTTGGATCTTTTGTATACTTTGTATTGGACATAGTGTTGAGGCACATTTTGTAGATTTTGATTATTTTTTGAGAGATATATATATACAGCACCATTTTTTATCGATGTGATGTGTTTATGGATGCATTTTCATGTGTGCTACTTCCTTTTTATATGATGATGTAATGTTTACATATATGATGTAATGTATGATGCAGGATGTATGTTTTTATATGCTATGAGATGTATCTTGAAAATGAGATGTATGATTTAATATGCTATTACATGTAATATGATATGATGTAAAATGATGTAATAATGATGCAAAATGATATGCAACTAATGATGTAAGAATGATATGTAACTAATTGTAAAATGAAATGCAGCTAATTGTAAATGATATGCAACTAATTATAAATGATATGCAACTAATTGTTTTTGGAGCATCTCTCATTCTATATTTTCCATCCGAAGGAGAAGAATATGTAAATAATTGACAAAGTATGTTCAAGTCACATGAATAAAGATAAAATTAAGTTCATGAACCTCATTAGGTATGACAAAGGAGATGTTACACTTGGCAAAAAATTTATTGCCTAGATTGCCAAAAAGGATACATTAAATATTGGGGGTGGAAAGACAAAGACCTACAATGTCTTATATGTAGAAGGCCTAAAACAAGAAACGATGTGAAATCAAGAAGAAGGATATAAAAGAATTGATTGTGGAAGGAAGTAGAACTAAAAATTATGTATATCATTTGATTGAGGTAAATGGAAAAAAATATTTTTCTATTCAAAGAGAAGAAGTTTGGTTGTGGAATAAAAGAATGTGACATTAATTTTGATGATCTAGTGATAATTGTCTCAAAAGCAATGGCTAAAAACATGCCCAAGATAAAGAAGCCTCCATCTACAAACTACAAAGCATGTCATTAAGGAAAACATACAAAGACTAGGTTCCCTACTAAGGAATATTTTACCACAAAGCCATTGGACTTGATTCATGATGATCTAGTTGGTCTAATGAGAATAAAGAGTCTACTTGGTGACATGTATTTCATTATGGTTACTGATGATTATTATAGAATGTCTTAGATTGGTTTCTTAAATGAAAAATTAGATGCTTTTGAGAAGATTGAATATTTTAAGGCATTATTTGAAAATAAAATTGGTAGAACAATCAAATGTTTAAGGTCGTAGATTTGAGCTCTGCTAGGGTTTTAAGTTGTGTACTACTTTTTTCATATCGGATTTACTGCAAGATTATAGAGTTTATTATGGCTCTGGCCAACTTTAGCCCAACAATTTATGTTGGTGCTGAAGTTATTGTGATGGATCCTCATGGCGCCTCAGAAAAATGCCCTCACAAATTTGTTCGAAAGTGTTTCACGAGGTATGTCATCGCCTGATGTTGTGCTTTATATTCAAGATTTTGATAATGCCTGTGAGTGGCTTGAAAAATGCACTTTGATAGGTTATTTTGTGGGTAGGATCCCTCCTGAAAGCATGCTTCGTGATTGGGTCGCCAAAGCATGGTCTCCTCATGGAGTCCGACTTGATGGCGTTCAAAGCATCACCAATGATTTCTTTTTGTTTTTCTTCTCGAACCCTTCCCATGTTGAGGCTATCCTCTCTCATGGGACATGGACCATTCGGTCTTCCCTTCTGGTTTTCCAATGCTCTCTCGAGACTTTTCTGTCTCAGATGATAAAAAGTTCAGAGTCCTAGTTTGGGTTGAGTTGCCTGGTCTTCCTTTTCCTTGTTGGCCTTTCATGCAAACTATTGCTCATTCTATTGGTAAAGTTATTTGTCTTGAACCAGACTATTTTTTTAGTGCTCGCCCTCAAAAGAGGGTTTGCATTGAGGTCAACCTTTCCTGCGACTTGAAAAAAACTGTTGATATTCAAGTGGGTGGCAATACCTTCACCCAGAAGGTGTTTTATTTTAATCTTCCCAACACTTGCTTTTGGTGCCAGTCAGCGGAGCATAAAATCAAGGATTGTCCTTTGTATGTATCAAAAATGAAACCCCCTATTAAGGAGACCGACTCTCGGCCTATGGAGGGAGCTAAGAAGGATGAATAGACCACTGTGGTTAGCAAAGGAAAGAACTCTATGGCTTCTACCCAAAAGCCACCCATCGGATCAAGTTCCAGTCGGTGACGGAGTCTCCTACAGAGGCACTGCCTGCCCAGGTGGTCTCTATGTCGTCCGCTTCAGTTTCAAACCCTGGCCAGTAGGGGAAGGATTATTCTAAGGGTGTCGCTTAACCCCCTTGGGTTCGCACTCCTCAATATGCATCTATGATTTATTCTCCACACTCTCTACACCACTCTCACAGCCCTTCTAGGTGTGCTGAGATGGTAGATGGTGGTTCAGAGAAAAGAAGTTATTTCAAGTGGGGACTCTCTTCCCTGTCTTAGTTCATATTTTTAGCACAATAGCTTCTCCTCTCTTGGAGACGAGGATGACATGCAATATTTTTCATGAATTACATCTCATGGAATGTTCGAGGTCTCATAGACCTCACTAGAAAGTATTCTATTAGAGATGTTCGTCAACGTGTTTTTGGCCTGGATGTTATCTGCCTCCAGGAAGTTAAAATTGTTGGTTTCATGCTTACTGCTCCATGTCATGTTATTTGGCCGGATAGCCTAGTTTCTTGCTTCCCAGTATGAGGCTGGTTGAGGTGGACTTTCCACTCTCCTTTCACCTCATTGGCTTTCTATAGTTATTTCTCACGGTTTTGATCCCATGCAATGCATTGTATGGGTTTTGTTGTCAATTGATAATCATTTCGTTGGGATTGTTAATGTTTATGCTCCCAATGATGCAGTTGAAAGATCACATTTAGGGCATTGGATTACTGATACTCTGCCACCTACAACTTGGGTCATGTGTGGTGACTTCAATATGGTTGAGGTGGCATCCGATAAGGATAGGATTTTACCTTTTTGATGGACAGCCAGCGAGAGGGAAGCCTAGTACTATATGTGTAATAAGTTGGGTCTTTTCGACCCCAATACCAACTGTCGCCACCTAGGTGGGGTCTAGCACACTTGGTCTAATTTCAAAGCTAGCTCAGATAGAATATTTAAAAGGATTTATCGTGCTATGATAACTGCTCAATCTTTTTTCTCTTTTTTTGAAGATCAATATCTGCTCGTCTCTCCTCTCATTGATGTGATGTTGTCTGATCACTTCCCCATAAATTTTAGCATTGAATGGTAGCTAGCTAGGTCGCATCCTTCCAAGACGCAGTTCTACCTCAACACGTCTCTCTTGCATCATCAGGCCATGATGGCCCACATTCAAAGGGTTTATAATTTGGAACCAAGGCTTCATCATCACACTAGTTGGATTGCGTGGTGGAATGACGCCATTACCCGCTCTGCGAGGTTTCTATGTATTTATGGTAGACAACTTTCCATGTACCGTAGACTCTCATATGATGCGACCACCAAAGATATTTGTGCTACCACAGAAGCTCTGGCCTCAAATACTTTTGATTCTAACCTGCAACTTCGATTTGCCGAACTCCGTCATCAGAAACAAGTTGTAGATAATTACTCTGCCAGAGGAGCTCAAATCAAAGCCAGGTTACACTGGCTTAAGGTGGGTGACAAGGCCTCCAAATAATTTTTCCTGGCTTTGCGCGCCCGTCATACCTCTGTAGGGATTAAGAAAATCAAAGAGGGGCATGTTGTTCTCACCAAGCTACCTGATATTCTACAAGCTTTTGTCCGTCATTATGAGAAGGTGTTCACAGCACAGGGAAACTCTCCGGCCAGAGCCCAAGCTTTGCAAGATTGCTTAGTTGTTGTTCCCAAAAGGCTTTCTGAGTCTCAACAAACTTTTTGTGATCTCTTACTGACCATTGATGATCTCAAGGATGCTATTTTTTCTATGGTGGATGATAAAGCCCCAAGGTGTGATGGTTTCCCTTGCGAGTTCTAAAAAGCCCTTTGGCCTTGTGTTGGTCCTGACCTACATAAGGTTTACCTTGAAGATTTTCATTCCCAGTCCCTTAGAAAGATGATTAACTAAGGTAACATCAAGTTTATCCTTAAGGTTGGGGATCTGTAAGACATTTGCAATTGGAGGCCTATTACCTTGCTCAATGTCTCGTATAAGATTGTTGCGAAAGCCTTGGCTCTCAATATTTATCATCTCCTGCCCTTGATTGTTGGTCCGAAGTAGATTAGATTTATCAAGTCTAGGCTTATTCTTGATAATATTATTGTTGTTTGGGAAGGGATGGAATGGGCCTGATGCTCTGAAGAATGAGAAATCTTCCTTAAGATTGCCTTCGCTAAGGCATATGATCACATTGAGTGGCCATTTTTTTTGGCTACGCTCAAAGCTCTTGGCTTCAGTCCCAGATTCATTCAGTCTATCCAGATGTTATTTAGAGATGCCTCAACCTGCATCACCATCAATGGTCGTCAATATGAGGCTTTTGGTCTTTTCAGATCCATTAGCTAGGGCTGTCCTTTGGCTTCTGCCTTATATGTTCTTGTGGCGGAGGGTTTTGGGTACTTGCTTGCTAACACCATTTCTGCTGGACGTGTTCATGGAATCTCCCTACCTAAGTCACCTTCTCAACTTGTCAATGGCCATTTTGTAGATGACTCCTTTCTCACTCTCCTTGAGGAAGAAGATAATGTTTGGGTTGCTCTTCAATGTTTGGATACTTTTTGCTTGGCTTCCGGCTCGGCCATTCAATGGCTCAAGACACAATATTATAGGGAGTCTTTTCTTCCCATCCCACCTTAGATACTTCAATATCGCTGGAAATGGCTTCATCATGGCAAAAAATTTCGCTTTCTAGGTATTTCTTTTGCCTTTCAAGCTTCACCTATGGATCTTTGTAATGTTGTTTTAGCCAGGATTGAGAAAAAAATAGCCTATTGGATAACCAAGCCCCTCTCTCTGGCTGGCAAATTTCAAATTTGTTCGAAGGTTTTGGTTCCCACTCATGTCTATTAATCTTCATGTTGGGCTCCTTCCAAGGCCTCTTACATGAAGTTGGAAAGACTTTTGCAAGATTTTCTTTGGGCCTCTGGTTTCGACCATCACGGTTTTCACTGAGTCGCTTGGGAATATTGTTGCCTTCCCAAGGAGTCTGGAGGGATTGGCCTTATTTCTACCCAGACACAAGGGCTTTCTTTATGTGCTAAATAGATCATTAGAGCCTTATCTGGCAATGAGGCCTCGAAAATCCTTCTTTGGCATTGCATTTCTTCGGGTTTTCCTGCCAATAAGTCGACCTTGAAGAGGATTGGTTTTCAAACCATTCACATTATGAAAGACTCAATTCAAATCTAGGGTACTTTTGTTGTTAAAAGCATCTGGCATGCTTGGGAAGCTATTAAGCCTTGGCTTTGGTGGGCGGGTGATGATTTTCATGATGGGATCTCCATGTGTATCAACAAAACCTTTGGTTGTCACCTCTTTTTCAGGTGCAAGGGTTACCGCTGGCCAAAATCCAAGGTGTTAGTGCTCTGTATTTTCACAAACATGGCATTTGAACACCTAAGGACCCGTTTTCTAGAGTTTCTATGAGTCTTCAGTCATAGGATGACCTCCAGATCCAGTTTTGTCTGTCTCGACCTGATCAACAGACTTATGACCTTATGGTTTTGGCCTTACCCTCACATATGTTACATAATCTTGGCATTCAGTCTATCAAACCTTGGTGGAAGGATTGGAAGTGATATCCTTGGACTCCTCTCACAAACTACAAACCCAAAATGGGTTATCTCTGGTTGGGGCCCCATTTGCCTATGGTCCATATTCTTAACCAACGGTGGCATTTGCAGTCTTCTTAGAAGTCCTGGAGACTTAGGTTTCTTTATGTTTGGTCTGCCACCATTGAACCCAAGATTGCACACTTTGCTTGGTGTGTTCTTTTTCAAGGGTTTCCTTTGGGTTCCAGACTTAAACATTTGGGGGTTCCTGATCCCCAGTGCCCTTTTTGTGGACATCCAGAAACTCTTATGCACATTTTTTGGTTATGTAGAAGAGCTCAACAGTTTTGGACCTGGATCCATGATTTCTTTCAGCCTTTTTGGCTTGAGCCTTTTTCTTGGCATATGGCTCTTCTGGGTGATTCACCTAGAATCCCCTTTAAGTTTTCCTAGATATGGCATGCTTTCAGAATGGAGATCATATTTACTCTCTAGAAAGATAGAAATGTTGTTCTTTTCACTCACAACTCTTTGGATACTAATGTCTTTCTCTATGCTAAATCTTGCATTTGTAATAATGTATTAATGGAAATTCAGGGATAAGCCAATAAAGTGGCTCTTGAGGTGGGTCACTTACAGGAGATCATGTAGCATTGGGGCAATGCCCCTTGTACGGTTGTCAGAGTGTTGTCAGACTCTGTTTTTGTCGACTACACTCCGCACTGTGGTCATCGTTGTGGCCGAAGCTCCTCTTCCCAATGCTCTCAGATCCCACAGTCCTAGGTTCCTTGTCGCTCCTCTAGTGGGGGAGATGATGCTTGGAGGTGATGCTCAATTTCTCCTTTGCATCGTGGCTCTGCCTCAGGGTGGCCTTTTGTTGCTCCTGTTACTTTGGCTCCTACTGCAGGTGATGGTTTTGGGTGGCCTGCTGCCACCACCTCTAAATTTCCTTGCCTAGCTCTAGCTATTTCGCCTCCCAGGCAGAAAGAAGGAGAAGAAGAAAAAGACCCAAAAGATGGATGGTCTGTGTCAGACCCGACTCCTGGCCCCGTTGACATATGGGGCAAGAAATATGATCCAGATCCTTCACCTCGGCTGCCAGTGCTTTGGCTGCTTGAGGAAGTTTTTGATGAATAGCGTTGTTTTTTGGCTCCGGCTTCTTGTCGTTTGACTCTCGCATGATGATCTTGTATCCCTTGACCTTTTTTTAATATGTACTTTAATATTATTTTCTAATAGAGAAGGCCTATTCATCAAAAAAAAATGTTTAAGGTTAGATAGAATTGGAGAGTTTGCCTCTAATAGATATAAAAAATATTGTACTAAGTATGGTATCTGGAGACAATATTCAACACCTTGAACTCCATAACAAAATGGATTAGCAAAAAAAAGAACTAGATTGTTCAAGAAATGGCCAGAACTATGTTAAAGTAGTCATATAGTTACCTGTTGTGTACTAGAGAGAAGAATGTCAAACATCAATGTACATCTTGAACAAAGCTCAAATCATACCAAAGCCAACAAAGACCCCATGTGAACTATGAAATGGGAGACTGACATTAGTAAGGAATTTCAAAATATTTGGAAGCAAATGATAGATCAAAAGGCATGAAGAGAATTTGGGTAAGTTTGATTCTAAATCGGTTAAAGGCATTTTTCTTGGTTATTTGATGATGAGAAAATCATATAGATGTTACAATAGGAGATTGAATAAAGTCATGGAAAGTAAAAATATAAGTATTGATGAGTCAACACTACCAAATGGATCTCTGGAAGAAGATGACAAGATTGGTCCAGACAATATACATTATGAAGACTCCATAAATGAATCATAGATAACTAGTGAAAAGACTCCAACAAGGTATGTGCAAATGAATCATTTAGTGGATCAAATTATAAGAGATAAAGAAAGTATCATCCAAACTAGAAGAACGTATCAGAAATCAAGTGAGTAGGTACACTTTGTACTACTATCATTAAGATTGAACCTAATAATTATGCAAAAGTAAGACAAGGAAAAGGATGACAAGACACTATGGAAGAAGAATTATCTCAGATAAAAAAAATGAGACTTGGGAGTTAGTTCATAGACCTAAAGACAAGAATATGATTAACAGTAAGTGGGTTTTCATAAATAAGTTGAATGAAGAAGGAAAAGTAATTTAAAAGAAAGCCAAACTAGCATGCAATGGATAAACTCAAGTTGAAGAGTGGAATTTGAAGAAACATTTGCTCTGGTAGCAAGATTAGAAGCTATTAGAATATTTTTGGCTCTATCAACATTTGAGATTTTTAAAGTTTATCAAATGAACGTAAAATCCAAAGTTTTGAATGGGAGGGTGGAAGAGGGAGTTTACATTAGGAAATTAGAAGGATTTTAGAACTTAGATTAACCAAAATTTGTATGAATATTGAAGAAATCTTTATATGGACTCAAGCAAGCTCCAGGAGCTTGGTATTATAGGCTAGATAGATACTTGCAACAATAAGGGTTTTGGAGAAGTTGTGCTAACAACAACCTGTATATAAAAATTGATGAGGAACAATTGCCAATAGTTGTAGTTTATGTTGATGACTTATCTTTGGATTCCAAGTAGTGATACTATATTTAAAAAAAATAGAATGCTATGCAAAAGAGTTTGAGATGTCAATACTTGGGGAGTTATATTTATTTCTTGGCTTACAAATTTGTCAATCAAACAAGGGTATATTCATCTTCCAAACCAAGTATATAAAAGAGATGTTGATGAAGTTTAAGATGGAATAATGTAAATTGGTACGAACACCAATGGTTATTGGATTTAAGTTGAGAAAAGATGGTGATTCATCTCTGACAAATTAGACATCATACAAATCTATGATTGGGAGTTTGTTATATGTGACTATATCTATATCGGATATCATATAACTAATTGGAATGGTAGCAAGATTTCAAGTAGCACCAAAGGAGACTCATGTCAAAGTTATGAAGAGGATTTTTTGATACCTGAAAGCCATAATGGATTTTGGATTATGGTATCCAAAGAGTAAGGATTTTAGTTTGATTACATATATTGATGTAGATTGGGCATGAGCCCTATCTACTACAAAATCAAAATACATTGCAGAAGTCTCCTGTTACATAGAACTTTTATAGATGAAGAAAAATTTGAAAGAAATGAAGGTGATATTTGACAAACCTAATTTAACTATGTGTGGTAATAAAAGTGCTATCAATATTTCAAAGAATTTGGTAATGCATTCAAGAACAAAACATATTGCAATTAAGTATCATTTCTTGAGAGAGAAGGTGGTAGATAGGGAGGTGAAGTTGGAATATGTTGAGACCAAGGAACAAATAGCATATATCTTCAAACAACCTCTTCCTAAGGATAACTTTGAGTATCTCTAGAAGAAGTTGGGGGTTGTTGCTCCCTCCTCTTGAATCAAGAGGAAATGCAGTGTGAGGCCTCACCTTGACTCAGTCTGACATTTAGTGGATTTTGCATTTAGACTATTATGGATACTTTATTTTGATGCATTTTGAGACTTAGAACTTATATGATTTCAGGATTTGGATAACATTGCTATGATTTGATGATTTACTTACATGCTTTATGAGATAGAACACTATATGATTGTTAGATAGGATGATATTGCAATGATAGATGTCGTTATTGAATTTGCAGGACTTTACTTTGAATATAGAACTATGATGTATGTTTAGTTTATGTGAATTGGGATGAAATTGCTTATGTGAAATTGCTTGATAAAAGATGTATTCAATCTGTGCAGATGAAAATTGTATGCAAGTAACGATGTGTATTGTTATATTATTGAATTATATTATATATGGATATTTGGAAGTACTAATGTGTAAATTGAGATGCGCAGGAAATTTACCATGTGACCATGGAAAATTACGGAGAATCAAACCTAGACTTATGTATGTTCGTAAGCCAGGGTTTGTCTATTTGGAGAGACAACACCCCGTTTGTGTTGTATTTTATTCGTAACAGTTTATACTGCATGAGTGTTAAGTGTTATTTAAATTTATTGTGTAAAAAACCACAAGAGACAATTTCATGTTTCATTTTTGTAAAAGTGTTTTATTTGTGTCACTTGACACATGTGTGGATTTAAATTTAAATGTTTTATTTTGTCTCTTGGTGGGAAAGTGTTTAATTTTAGTTTTCTTAAATAAAATAATGTGTTGTCATAAATACTTTGGGAATATAATATTTGGGGTGGTCAACTTATGTTTGACCCGAAAATAAACTTCAAAGGGGTTTAAAATGGGTTAAATGAACACCTAGGGGTAGTTTAATAGGGTTTCCTAAAGCCCATAAGGTATACCTAGGGGTTAGGGGTAATTTTAGGCAAGTTTCTACTTTATAATGATCTTTTTAACGCTTTAAAAATTGTCTTTTTTGAGTTGAGCGAAAATTGAAAAATTAGAAGTTAAATCTAATCAAGATTTTTCCTTTTGGAATGAGAGTCTTTTTTTTGCATTTTTGCTTTCTTTCCTTTTTGGTTTTTTAGAAACCTGTGAGAACTCTGAGAGTGAGCTTCTTAAGGAAGATTTTTGAGAATTGGAGGGTAATCACCCACTCTCCATTTTTGGAGACAGAAGAAAATTTGAAAAGAAAATAATGTTATGGAATAGAAAAATTGATTAAGGGTAGAAGGAAAGAGATTCGTGGATTGGGCAGCTCTTCAACAAATATCATAATACCTTTGGGCAGATTAAGGTTGGTTTCAGTTATTCTTTTTAATGCCTTCTTCTTGTTTATGTCTGGAAGTTTGTTGGTGTAAGAAATCTGTGTTCTTGAAAGTTTATGTTAGAAAATCTTTTGGTATTTTTGCATTATGATTTGTTTGTGTTTTGGGAGTTTTCTCAAGACCTCTTACTCTTGGGAGAGAAGAGGATCTTGAGGGTGGTAGCAGTGACAACCCTCGAGTGAGAGACTCTCTTTTGAGAGCGATCACAAGGGATCTTTGTGTGACCCTTGCTGCATGGCCTGTTTGTGCAATGGGGGTCATAAGGAGGGATATAAGGCTAGAATGCCTTTGGGGGGCATAAGGGATAAGGGGTTGAGATTCTTGATATTATTATTGTGCCATGAGGTGGCTTCTTGTTTATTTCATACTTGCAGTTCTCCTCAGGGTATTGGTCCACTACCACCCTTTGAAAATGTACATCACCAAAGTGTGGTGCTGTGAAAGCCAAGTTGGGAATGTGTCTGGAAAATCTGTATGCATTTGCTTTCTATGTGTTTGCCTGTTTGTTACCCATCTAGGAATTGGTTCTCCGAGCTCGGGGGTGGCTACCAGTTAGCCTAGGCTGGGAGGTGAGCACTCCGTGGTCATATTTGTGTTTCTATTATGCAGGAAAGTCAAGAGAAGAGGATAGGTGCCATGAAAAGATACAGAAGATTATTGTTGAAGATACTTTATTTCATTTGCAAATATTTGTTTAAAGTTATTATAGAAGTAAGCCCTCATTCTTAGAAATGAGAGGCAAGATGTAATTCTTGAAATTTGACTTGAGGTTATTGTTGTAGTTAAACAAAGAAACATCCTGAACAATTTGCAGAATATCCTAGAGTTGTAAAAAGAAAAGCTTGTTTTATTTCTACTTCTGATTTTTTTATTTTTTTTTAAAAGTTATTTTGAGTTGCATGCAAAAGCTTCTTTGTATTATGAAAAAAGAAAGAATAGATTTCATTTAAATTTTATCTATATTTTACTTGTGGCAAAATAGAAGTTTATTTATGCTGAAAGATCTTAAGTATTTTAAAGAAAAAAAGATGTTTTATATAAATATTTTATTAGAGGAAAAATCAATGAATCTTTTTATTCTAGAAAAGTATATTGTATTTCTTAAAATGTATTTCTAAATTGTATTTTTAGTTAGTGTTGATTAAAAAGCTTATCATATATATATATATATATATATATATATATATATATATATATATATATATATATATATATATATATATATATATATATATATATATATATTTCTGAATTAACTTAATGCTTTTCCTTTGTTATATTAGTTTTAAAATTGTTGCATGTAAATCTTCTTAATATATATATATATAGGAATATTTTCACCCTTTTAACTATGATTATAAATTTATATAAATATAAATATATATATATATATATATATATATTTTAAAAATAAAATTAAAAAAAAGGGAATTGTTTTTGGGTCCACGCGGACCCCACTGTGTGTACGCACAGTGAGGGCCGCGTGGCACCCACTGTGTGCACACACAGTGGACGGCCGCGGCCGCCACTGTGTGGCCACACAGTGGGGAGCCGCTAGCGGCGCCCACTGTGTGGACACACAATGGTGCCGCGGTGCCCACTGTGCGCCCACACAGTGGTGCCACGGCCCTCCCCGCCTCCATCTTCCGTAACCTGCACAAAAAAAATAATGGCCGCCAAGGGGTTTCGGCCTAGCAAAAAAATTCTCTGTTAAAAAAAAATATGGGTTAAACCCTAGCCCAGGTGGGGCTAGGGCAAAGAAATTAAAAAAAATAATATGATAATTAGAATTGTAAATATATATATAAGAAAATAGAACCATAATTAGGGTTGGGGAAATATGGATTAATATTTAGAAAGTTATTGTGCTTTTGAATTAGAATTAAATTTTTTAAAATATATATATATATATATATATATATATATATTTATATAATTCTGGTTATAATTTGGAGTAAGTAATAAAGAGAAATTTACAAAAATGGTTGGTTAGACTATATAGTCATATTGGAGATTAAATTTTATTTTATTTTCTCTCCTATTCCTTTAGCTTGATTGATTTAATAAACCTAATGACTAGGTATCTCGTGGAGATAAAATTAAACCAGTTAGTTTTTTCTGCAAATAAAATTAAACAAATTATCGATGCTTGGTTCGTTTCAGAATTAGCTCGAATATAATTATGGAAATTTCTTAAACGCTTGTTGTGAGGTGAACTTGTTAATTAATTAGTATGTCTTTTAAAAAAAAATTGTTCCATTTTTGCCCTAAATTTTGGGCATGACATGCAGGGTGAGGGGGAGTGTTAAATCATTGTTGCAAGAAGGTTGGTGGTCTTGTGGATTGATGCAGATGGATAGTTCATTAAAATAATTAGTGCATGAAATCATGGGGAGTCTTTCTAGAATGAAGAAATCAATTGATTTTATCAAGGGTGAGAATTGGACACAAAAGGACAAATATCAAAGGAAGAGAATGACATTTTTCATTGATGTCAAAGGGGGTGAAATGGGCTCAAAATGATAAATAGAATAAAGATTAGTTGTAACAAATAGGTGTCACCTGGTCCTAACACATTAGATTTCTTTAATAAATGAGTTGATGTGAAAACCACATTTTGTTGTTTGTCATGAATGAAAAAAGGAGCAAATTGTTGAACAATGTTGTAATTGATGTCAAATTATTGGGCACAAGTTATATTTTGTGAAATAGTTCATGTTGTATTTGAAAGAGAAGAGTTATGGTAATGCCATGTCATGATAGATCATTTTGATTTGTGACTAAGCTTATGCAGTCCCATTGATTGATATAACTATGAAATTAGTTGAAACATGAGTTGATGAAAGTGGTCTAGAAGTCTATTCCAAAATGTTTGATATTGTTACCTAGATAGTGAGCTTGTTTTGGTAACCTCTGAGAGGTTTGTATCTTCCAATCACTAAGTGTTATGACCTGCAGTTTGAATGGTGAGTATGTCTATACGATTATTATTAGCATTCAATTTTTTTGGAATCTTGGAGTAGCAAAAGGTAGTGTTTGACTCACCAGTTTGTTACTATGTTGCTGACAAACTCAGTTTATGTTCTAGAATGTTTTAACAGTTGATTTGAGTGTGGGATACCAAAAATTAAGGGTGGATGCTCTCTATGATCAATTTGACCTTTGGCTCGCTCCACATGACAAGTATCTTTATGTGGATCTGAGTGTAAGTTGTTTGGGCTAGACCTATTGCATGGTTGGTGATGTTGACCTGTGAAAGAATTGAAGCATTTGCAACTGTCAACAATTACGGAAGATAACATTTTGGACCTTCTTAAGCTTCCTTGTGAAGCGTGTGGAGTGTTCTATATGTGGATTGTGTATGGGAAAATTGGGACCTAGCCTACTACACATTTGATGAAATAAATTGTATGGTTGACTTGTAAATTATGTAACCATGTATGTGGTCGACTTATGTTTGTAATTGTAACTAGAGTTCATATATATATGTATCCTACAATCATTTGTGATGTGGTAACTTGGAATTGTAATGTATTTTTGAGGATACAAGTTCTTATCAAGCAAGTAGAAGAATGAAACGTGAATAAAATAGACAAGTGCACCTATTTCAGAACATCCAATGAGGAGAGAGAGAGATTAATTGTTTGAAGTTTAAATTAAGGAGTAAGCAATATCAAAGGTCTTAACCTTATCTTTCATATTGTTGAGTTGTTGCTCAAACCTAGGCATTTGAGATTAGTGTCTCTGGTGGGTTGGTGCTCATGGTACTTCAATGGGATTGGTTTCTATTGTAGGTTGGCTCCTACAAAATTATGTGAATGATCTTTTATTTTTGAGGTTGGATTTGGGCAATAAATCCAAGTAGCTATTCTCATTGTGGTTTTCCCCATCCTGAGTTTTTCATGTTAATCCGGTGTTCCTTTGGTGTATGTGTGTTCATTTACTTAGTGCTTCATTGAGTTACATATGATAGTATATCTAATATATGTGTGAAGAAGTTAATTATGACAATTAATGTTGGCAAATATGCAAAATTGTATATACTGATTCACCCCCCTCTCTAGTATATTGTGTTCTCTTCACTAGATTGGCCAATCTACACTCTTCTCGAAGCTCCCATTTATTTTGGTTAATTTTTGAACTCTTGGTTTGATCTAGCATCGTTGATTACATGCATCAAGAATTGAACAACATTATCATACATAGATGATAAGGGCTTATTAGCATTAATGACATCTTTAAAGGATGATGAAAGGGACATTCCATCTAGTTGCAATCTAACAAAAAACTACAAAAAATAATGAAATTAAAAGAGGTGGGAATAAATTTTATGCTCCCCTCATGCCTGCTCCAAAGGCTAGCTAAATTGTGGGCCCTACATATTGTAGGACCAAAAACTCTTGAGGGATTGAAGTAGTGGCCTCACATAGACCCCATGATGTCATTGTAGCTCCTCATCCACCATAATTAATTAATTAAATATTTTAATTTCAATTTATTTTCAAAATTTTAAATTTTATTACATAATTTATTACATCTCTAAAATTTAAGAGCAATCTAGTTCACATTTCATCATTTGGCTTCCATAACCTATAAAAAAAATTGTTACACCAAGGATATCCCTACGACCTAGCCCAACATCCAACCTGCCTTACCTTGTACTTACTACCAATTTGGGGTTAGGAAGGGGTGAGTTGAGGTGAGATTAAATCCTTGGGGATGCACACAATTGCGTGCAAACCACATGCATCAAATAAGTTTGAGCCTCAAAGTTGAACCCGGGACCAATGATGGGAAAACCCGTGGCCTAAGACAGCTCCGCTATTCATGCTAGCAAAATATAATTTTTTAAATTCTAAGTTACAATTTAAAAAATCAACCAAAATAATAGATAATTGTCTATCAATTGCCATAATTAATTAATTAATTAAATTATTATTTTATAATCTATAACCAATATTTTAAATTTTATTTTATAATTTATTACAATTCTAAATTTTGAGAGCAACCTAGTTCATATTTTTTTTCATTTGACTTCCAAAACATATTAAAAACCACATTTCCAAATCGCTATTAAAACTTATAATCTAAACAATAAAACATTATCTACTAACCACTATAATTAATTAAATATTTTCATTTAAATTTTTATCTAATTACATAACTTATCACAACCTTGAATCTTCAAAACAACCCATTTAAAATTTCATTATTTGACTTCCAATACATATTAAAAATATGATTCTAAATCATAATCAAAACAATAAAAACTATTTAACAACCATCAAAATCAATTAATATTTTCACTTCAATTTATTTCAAAATTTTAAAACTATATGACACACTTTATCATCATATTCCAAATTAAATTAATCAATTACCATATTCAGTGAAACTAATATTCCTTAAACCTAATTTCCTAAAAAAAAATCCATTTTATATCCTTACAAAGGTGTCTTTTTCTACCCACCTTCATTGACATGGGAAACTTCCAGGTATGTCTCTACAATACCAGAGCATTGACCTACCAAAAATTCCCTATATGCATTTTCCTATAAAGCTCCCTCACCATGAGGGGACTATGACTATGACTATGGGCCCTTGAAGTCAGCCATAAAGTTGTATGAGAGAACATTTACATGTCTATCTTCCCTTTTCCAATCCATTCATATTTGACTTTAAATGCATTCTTTTTTGTCTCACTTTCCTAATTCCTACACCCATCTCCATCCATACAAACATCCTTGTCAAGGGAATTTCCCAGTACTTGATAGCATGTATCTATACATTACATTACCAAACTTTCTAAACTTTCACCTGACCCCACAAGTAAGCATTCAACTCAAATATTGAACATGGTCAAAAGACTCAAATCTAGGAACAAGCGTGCAAGAAAGCATGATAAGAGAGCCACAATTGAATGTGGCTCATCATTTTGTAAGCTTGTGGCATTATCCCCAGTCCATCCCAGTCCCCAGTAGGACCATCAACATCTTTAGGGTTTCCAACCACACCATTACACATCAACCTCCTTAAAATCATAACATGTTAGAATAAATATATGTAAACAAGCAAACCCATGTCATCTTTTTGACAATTTCACATGGGAAAATGATAAATTAATGTAATGAATGCATCAATCCTTAAAGTGAAGACAAACAACATAGGCATATTGACTACTCAAACCTAATATAATTATTATGCTTATACTTTAATATACCGACAAAATGTTGGGTTTTTAAAAAATAAAAAATAAATGAACATGTATAGGTACGCCCGTGCAAGAAGTATATTAAAAACTCTTGAAATCAACCCATTTTTTGAAAGTTTCATATTGTTTTATTCAACTCTACCACGTATAAAATATTATAATATCTATCGTATCTTTGACCTATCTTTTTCGCTTTACCTTTTTTTAAATCAAGGGTGACCATGACCTTTCTAAGTCGGTGGAACAACTGTTACACGATTAAAAAAGCTTTTGAATGATAATTTAGGGTTTTTTTAATTGGAGAAAACAAACAACTCATATTTGGGAGTAATATTTTGTTTGAGGTGATGTATAAACATAGGGTTCATTTCATAGTGTGTTGATTAAGTGGTGGAGTTGTTGTTGGACCACCAAAGCTCAAACTCTTGTTAGGTCATTGTGATCGTAGGTTTGTGCCTTTGGTAATCTTATCTTGGATTTGAGCTTCAACATAGTTACTTGGAGATGTTTTGGTCCCTATTTTGTGACATCATTGGTTCATAGCTCTAAGTCAAAAGCATTCTATCTGATACCAGAGGGCGTGTTGCGCCAGCGTCACCGATCACATTTAAAAGTGTACCTGATATTTAAGGAAAAAGAATGTCCTGAAATATAATAATCATTTTATTAATGGTTATAATTTTGTGTGGAATTAGTACATTATATTTCATATCTTCATTTTCATCATGGATTTCTATAGATTTATATTTGATTTCTAAATTTATTGCTCTTCACTTTGGATTAATTTTGTAAGTGGAAACTCTATCCAAGTTACATCCATAATAATGAATATGAAACCTTCAGCTTTTAAATCTAAATTCATAATTATTGTATTGATAACCACTTCACTAACTATTGTTAGCCAACATAGCACATATTATGTCGATGTGTGTGCTTGGTTCCTATATTTAAAGATACTCGTTCACTCATTTGAAAATATCAAGGACTATGATCTGAGAGTTATGAAGGAGCATCAATATAATGTTTAGTAGCACTTATTAGAGCACATCATCTTGAGTTTGATGCACACTTGCTTAGTATTTTAACCATGTGCTCAAGCCTGTAAAGCTTGTCAATTAGGTGAGTTGTTTGAGAAAAGCTTGACCCTTTCAATGCAACAAATTGTTTGTCACCACAATATTTCTTTGCACCAATAAGATATTAGAATTTTAGGCATGCAAATGTCAAGAGAATATTTGATCATTAGTTAGCTCCACGCATGTTACATGTCACACAAAAAAATAGGTTTGCACATATATATAAACCCAATAAATTATGGGAAGATATATAGGTTAGCAAATAGAGCATAAATCTTCAAAACCTTAGTGTAGCATCCTAAATTGTACTCACCGACAATTTTGTCATCACTTAGGCCTCACTTTGGCATTCATCCTCTAAGGCCTGGCTGAAGCACTGATTCTACACACATGTTACATGCCAAAGTCAAGAGAACATTTGATCATTAGTTTGCACATATATATAAACCCAATAAATTATGGGAAGATATATAGGTTAGCAAATAGAGCACAAATCTTCAAAACCTTAGTGTAGCATCCTAAATTGTACTCACCGACAATTTTGTCATCACTTAGGCCTCACTTTGGCATTCATCCTCTAAGGCCTGACTAAAGCACTGATTCTACTCACACCAATTGTCAAACATAACTTTTTCACTATCTTTTTGACTCCCCTTGATCTTGGAGCCCTGATTTCCAAGACCATGGCATTGGGTGCCTTGGTCCTAAATCAAGACCATGGTGTCCAATGTCATGGTCCTCTCAAAAAGGGCCCATCTTGGGGCCTCATAATGGTCACCTAATTTGGGCGAGGACCTAGATCCTGTGTTGCCTCATGTTAGAAATTCAATGTTTTTTGACCAACAAGTATAAAAGGAGGTCTACCCCTCTCATTTCAAACCCACGCAATCACCTAACGAATTCAAGATCTCAATTACACTCTAGCAAGTTCAATTGAGCAAGCAATCGGTCTTCTATCAAGAATTGGAGCAGAAGTGAAGTCAAGATTCAAGCAATGGAGATGGCATTCATGTTCTATGTTATATGAAGACTATCTACATGAAACCTTGATTCCTTGTGAAGACAAACAAAACTTCATTAAAGGTATATCATTAGTGTTTCAGACATTTTCAACCTTTCCCTCAAAAGGAAAGTATTTTACTACAATACTTCATTTACATTTAAATTCAATTTCATGGTTAATTCCAAAATCAGGGTTTAACCAAAGGCAAACCCCTATTCCTAAAAAATTATCCCTTCTTTTGGTAGGAAATAGGTACAGAGTTGCATTCAGGAGGTTCGACAGATTCACAGAGATGAACAGGTTCATATTTTGACTATGATAAATTCAAAGGACTGGGGCAACCACCACCACGGTCCCAAAAAATCAGGTCAACCCTCTGGGAATATATCCAAATCACCTTCTTCTGCTCAGATCTAGGTTGGTGGCTCTGCACAACATCTATAACTCACTGCTTATGCATGATCTCTTCAATGTTTCACTATTTTACCCTAATCTTCAACAATTCAAAATTCAATTCAATCTTAAGGAAGGAAGAGATCCATTTAGGAGGCCCAGAATCTGATCAAAATCTTGATCTCTCAAGGTCGGATCTATCAAATTCCTATATTTCACCAATGTAATGGTAAATTAAGCAAAATCAGTGGTTTTATTACATTTTATGTTGAAACCCTATTTTTTCTCCATTACACTTAGTGCATTTTTCATATTTTACAACAAAATTAAAGCTAACCACTCTTACATTATGTTTGGTATTTAATTAAGCATTTAATTATGTATTTTTTCATTATTAATTCCAACTCTATAACCTAGGCTAATTATTGCTTGATTGGATGCATTTATTTGATTAGTATATAGATCTAATTAAAATATATATTTTATTTTTTAACATTTTGATAAACTCAACAATATCTTACACCCCCTAGGGTTTATCTCTTCTTAATTAGCCTTTTAGAAATTTATTTTATGATCTATAATTGATCTCTAACATCCCATCCTTATTTGTGCTTCATTGATACATTTTTTTTCATGGCTTCTCATAGCCCATTATCTTGGTATCTTTTGGTGTCTCTATAACATATTTTGATATGTTCAACAATTTATGTTATTTTATATTGATAACCTTGATTCACTTATATATTTGTATACCCAAATAGGGTTATACTATCTATGGAGGTGTTGTTTCATCTTATGTTTATCTTCCCTTCATTGAATTATTTATTGCCTTTCCTATTATTTGGATACTCTCCTTTCACTTAGCCATGTATCTTGTGTTGATTATATTTTTCCAATGGACAGTGTCAATGATGTACTTAATCATAGTGATACATTATCTTTAAGTACTTTTATTTTACATGATTTGGTTTATCGTAGATATTCATGACACGCCCTCAATATTTAATGATGAGATTATATCTTCCTTAGCTACACATAATGTGGTGATTTATGATGTCACACTCTCTACATGTCATGATGATCTTATCAATATGTAATATGCATCTTCATTTTTCAAAATGACATTCCATGCATTAATACATTGAGTCATTCTACAAATGTACATAAATATTAAAAACTAGCTAATGGAGATAATGTACTTGATCAACTTAAGAATACTCCTACCAAGATACCTCTATAAGATTTAATGTATTTATCTAAAATATGTATAAATATTTTGATGGAAGATTTAGTTAAAATTATTGGTCCATAAAAGATTACTTCTATTGAGACTATTAAAATTTTGGAGTCAATTCATCAAGATAAATATAAAATCATATTTGTGTCTCATAATTTGTTTCATGGCCATATTATTTAGGAACATATATTGTTATATATTATATCTAAATATGACGATGTTTTAATTAAAAAATGATCCTTAGTAGATATTGGAGGTAGTTTAAATATTTATAAAAAATACTTCTTAGAGGGCCATCAATATTCATTCCAATAGATTACCAAAGCATGAAGTTATATTAAATTATTTGATAATATCATTCATAGGTTTTGGATTTTGCTACTTTACCTATTACATGATTATATTCGATACAATTCCTTGTAATTTAGTGTATAGCATTCTTTTATTTTTTCCTTAGATTTATTCCATGGGTGTTGTACCACTGATTGTTCAGCAAATTCTATAACTTGTTCATAGTATTAAAAGGTCTATAATCAAAGTTCATGATAATCCTTAGTAGTTTTCTTATGCAATTAAAAAAAGAATATTTTGTTCCTCCAAGTTGGTTAATCATAACTAACTATATAAATTACTCTCTTCCTCATGTTGACCCAAGGATGAATGGAGTTACCTCAATTTTATTTATGTAATAATAAAGTAAAGTAATATATTATTCTTACTACACATGGTCAACCACCTTATGATTTTCATAAAGACGCCACTCCAAATAAAATGCAATTTTGTCCCTAGATCCAAAATAATACTTGTAATAATTTATTTTCCTCTCAACTAGCTCTATAATATGGTATAGGATTTATACATTCTACAAAAGTGAATATAATATAAAAAAAAATTAGGTATAATAAAACAAGGCATCTTTGTTTTTTGCTAATCAGAATATGCTCTTTTTTGATGGGTGGAAAATCTTACGGCAACCAGTATGACCCAAAAAAATTTGACTGCCCCTTGCTTTCCGGTGTTGGCTCTTGCGTTTATTTCCACTGGTATACTAGAACCGGTAGAGGAGTCATCCTCTTAGCTTGTCGGCTAGCACTAGTATTGGAGGCTTTTCTTTTTTATGAACCAGTCATGAAGACAACAGACCGGTATCAAAGTACTGGTACAACATAACCAGAAACTGGTCGTGGTAGCTCTTCAATGTTCTAACAACCAGATTCCCGCTTCTCAGTCTCCACCGCAACCGGTTGTGGGGGTCAATTTTTTATGGTTTCCTCTGGTCCCGTCTCGACCTGTTACTCCAATTTTGGCCCCTAAGAGGTTCATTCTACAGGCAGACCCTATCTATCTCTCCGGATTCGAGGGCTTCTTCTCATTGTCCCTTTCCCTTTTTTCATTGTATTTGAGCAAGGATATAGGGTTTTCTTCTTGATTCTTTCCCTATTGAGCTCTTGAATCAGTTTTCTTATCTATATATATATCAATGGCTTGCCACTTTTGCCAAAAAAAAAAAAAGAAGAGGCATCTTAGAAATTATTTAGAAATCACATTAGCTTAATATTTTTGGTTGATTATTTTCCTACTAAAGATGAGAATACACATGGTAGACAAAATAATTTTTTTTATTTCACTTGTGCAGTTAATCATGACATAGATTTACAATTTGTTCTTCTTAAATCAATCTACATGGACTTGTCATATACTATACCATTACAAGACACCTTTGAAAATGATGAGGCTCTTGCTAACATTTTATGTTTTTGTAAGGATTTACCTAAGTTTTATCATAATGAAATTTTTTCATATGTTCTTGTTGTTAGTGGCACCTTTGATGTTGTGTTAGATGAATTTAACAAATAAAATGTACTAAAATTAGTGAATGTTTGAAGATTTTCAAATGACATAATATGTTTACATTATTGCAAGATTAATTACTTATTTTCATAGTATTATTAAGATGTTTTGAAAATATCTAGTGATATTACCATGCATGATATTGTTCTTGAGATATATGCTACACTTTTGAAACTAAAGATTAGAAGGATGCACATCCTAAAGTCAATTTATTGATAAAAAATGAGATTGAAATTATTTTTAAAATTAATTTAATTTTCTAATTTTAGATATTTGAATAGATATCACCCAAAAAAAATTATTTAAATTTTAAACTTATTTGAAAAATATTTTCATTCCCTCAAATTGATTAATAATATTGAGATTACTATTAAGAACTTATTATATATTTGTTATAGTGGTTTGTCTTCTTCTCAACTAGCTAAATTCAATATGATATGTGCTTTTATATTCTACAAAATCTAGGATGTAATTAATTTTTTTTAGGTATCTTAGAACCTATTTAGCCATCACATCAGATGAATATTATTGGTTTGGGCTATTCTTTTATTAAAGGTGTGAATATAAAGTGTTCATGTAGCATAATTTTTTAATTGTATAATTAATTGTAACATATATTTATAATTAGTATAACATGAATTAATTTATATAGAATTAATATATATGATTCTTTTGGGCATTATAAAATTTTTGAGAAATATGAGGTTCTTGTTATTTTTTTTTGTTTTCTATAAGAATTTGTCTAAGTTTTATTATGATAGAGGTTTTTCATGTGTGTTCGATAATTTTTCTATTTTTGAAAAACCTTTCTTTTGCTAAATGATCTTTTAGATTTATTTGATGCTTTAGCCATTAAACCATATATGAAAGATATAGATACTGTAGGCGTATAAATCTAACCATCTACTTAAATAAATATTTAATGTTTATTTAATCCATTTAATCAAATTCCTTTATTAATTAAATCATATTTAATTAATTCCCTCACATTCCTCTATTTGATTAAATAAATTATTCAATTTATTTTGTTTAATTCATTTAACCACACTCTATCCTTTAATTAAATAAATCACCTTTATTAATTGAATCCCCATTTCCTATTTTATTTAAATTTACATTTAATTAAAATATCTCTCCTATTTAAAAAAATCAAATTTATTTAAATATTCCTCCAATGCAAGTTGTCATCCACCTTTTTGAAATAAAACATTTTATTTCAAAATTAAATCCAAAAATATCCTCCCACTTGCATTCTCCTAACAAAACCACTTGCATGACTAATTATCTTGTAGATTCTTCTAGATTCTTCTAAACCATCCTAATTAGCCTAATCCCCCCCTTAAGCATTTGCACAATCCTTAAGAGAATGTCACTTCTAAAAAACCCTCAAAGTCTATATCTTCTTTTTACTATTATTATCCATATCCATCCCAAAACAAGGCCTTGTATATATCTCGAGCATTGCAATAACATCTCACCATGGCTTGGTGATCATCGTATGTATCCAAAACTAAAGGTTGTGTCAAAGACTGGGGGCAAAATCTTGATCTCAGTAGAGGCAACTGTTTTAGGCTTCATTAAGTAAACAACCAACAATAGGGCAAAACACATCAAAACAAAAATAAAAAAATACCTCAACAATAAATCCCAAAGCCCATCACCAAACTCAACATCGAGATTAAGATCAAGATTGTCAAACTCAACATCAGGATTGACACAAAACAAAACATGATGGATGATCTATTCTAAATCATGATTTGATTACTTTAGCATGCAATTTGATTGTTTGTATGTAATTTTTTGGTTTTCAGATCTCTTGAGGTTGTGTCAAAAACTGGGGGCAAAATCCTGATCTCAGTAGAGGCAACTGTTTTAGGCTTCATTAAGCAAACAACCAGCAATAGGGAAAAACACATCAAAACAAAAATAAAAAATACCTCGACAATAAATCCCAAAGCCCATCACCAAACTCAGCATTGGGATTAAGATCAAGATTGTCAAACTCAACATCAAGATCGACACAAAACAAAACATGATGGATGATCTATTCTAAATCATGATTTGATTACTTTAGCATGCAATTTGACTGTTTGTATCTAATTTTTTGGTTTTTAGATCTCTTGAGCAACTCAAGGATGTATTGAACTAGAGAAGCAAGGAAGGAGACTGATATTTTCTTTGCCTGCTATCTGTGAGTGAATCTTTAATTTAATGCAAATTTGTCTCAAGATGTGATCGGTAACACATCATTGAAGACATTTCATATTTGTATAGGATAAAGATTAACTCTTGCCTATTTTACGCAAAGAACACTCAGGTCGTCTTGGTTCAATTATACCTTGATGCTTGTGTCATTTTGCAATATCAAAATCCATGTAAGTTGTACTCAAGTCATCATGGTTCAATTATACCATCGATGTTTGTACTAACTATCAACATTTTAAGAGCTCAATGATGACAAAAAGAGCACAAACAATTGACCAATGGAATGACAACGTTGCACAATTATGCCTGCATCGCTAAAATAGATCATCGTCATTCATCATTGCATTTAGTTGCATTCATGTCATGTTTAATAAGCATCAATAAACATCATCATGATACATGCATAATCATCATATGAATATGTCATAGTAAAATCATATGAACATCTATCACATCAATATAGAATCATTCTTCACTTTAATATTTTTATCATTCATTCAACTATCGTCTATCATGTATTACACAAGATGTGTCCTTCTTGAAACCAAACGCGATCATATTTGTCTTATATAGGATGTATCTTTCCTGAAACCAAACGTTTTGATCATCTTTGTCTTATACATGAGGTGTCATTTCTAAAACCAAACTTGATCTCAATCGTATCAATCCAATCAATCCAATAATCAAATCATCCTATCGAGAGATGAATCGATCAAAAAATCCTAAAAATTCCAAAATCTATTTGATTCATCTCCTGAGGGGGTGCATCATTAACATATCAGTATCCAACAATTATTATCAATATCCGAACACTAGTATTTGGGGCAAAAATAAAAAAATTTGGCAACATTATCAGGTAATTTTTCTTTGAATCAACTTGTGCACACACATCACTTCAAAGAGGGGCAAAATGTAGACGTATAAATCTGACCATCTAATTAAATAAATATTTAATGTTTATTTAATCCATTTAATCGAATTCCTTTATTAATTAAATCATATTTAATTAATTCACCCACATTCCTCTATTTGATTAAATAAATTATTCAATTTAATTCATTTAACCACATTCTAGCCTTTAATTAAATAAATCACCTTTATTTAATTGAATCCCCCTTTCTTATTTTAATTAAATTTACATTTAATTAAAATCTCTCTCCTATTTAAATCAATCAAATTTATTTAAATATTCCTCCAATGCAAGTTGTCATCCACCTTTTTGAAATAAAACATTTTATTTCAAAATTAAATCCAAAAATATCCTCCCACTTGCATTCTCCTAACAAATCCACTTGCATGACTAATTATCTTGTAGACTCTTCTAGATTCTTCTAAACCATCCTAATTAGCCTAATCCCCCCTTTAGCATTTGCACAATCCTTAAGAGAATTTTGATTCTCAAAAACCCTCAAAGTCTTCATAAACCATTAAAGACTTTATGTCTTCAACAAGCTAACCCTCAAAGTCTTCATAACCATTAATGGTTAACTCAACCTCAACCCTTGGTTAGAGACTTTCTCTCTAACTTGACCCTTATCTAACCCACGGGTCTCTTCAAGCATTCATTGCTTTGACCATGGTTATCTCATTAACCCTTGCACAAGAGTTTATCCTTTGGGCAAAAGCATTATCCAATAACTCAACCCTAACCTTACCCCCTAGGGTGACCCTCGTGTCTTCTCAGGCATTTAATGCCTCTTACATCCCCTCTCAAGCCACCTCTTGTTGACAATTGTCACCATTTCATTGGTAAAAATTGTAAACATGAATTGAATAGCTTTCAATCCTATCCCTTGTTAACATCATTGAATCTTAGCCATCCATTTCCCTATTTCTTCTATAAATAGGACTCATTTCCTTCATTATCCATATCCAAGTTTTCATGCATCTACACTATAGTCTAATTCTATCGAGCACTTTGACTCTCTTTGGTTATCATAGAATTTTAATCATTTAGGAACATATAGTGTATCATTTTAAATCATGAATCATGTTAGCATAGTTTGTTAATATCTTTATCATAGCTTCATCTTCATCATAGTTTAGTAATGCATCTTAATCTCAATCATCATATCATATAGATCTTAGATGCATTCTTGCATATAGATCATTTTTATCACTCATTCTTGGAGTTGTCATTCCTAAGTCAATTTTTCAATGATCTGAGAGAAACCATTGACTTGAGGGATCCTATGAGATAGAGAACAATGAGACACATATTGGGGATTAACTTGTTTAAATTAGTTTAAGCCTAGTTAGTCTTTGTACTCAAAAGTTTCATTGATATGTTAGCTTTTGGTCTTAATTTTCATATTTTAATTACAATAATCCTGGCATACAGATACATCTCTATTTGTGGAACTTTTGATTTTAAAATGGATCAAATTAACAATGAAAAGTACTAAATTTTTCTAGTGTTTTGAACATTTTTTCAAATATCATAATTATATGTTTACATTATTGTAAGATTATAATGAATATTTGTGTGATCTTATAAATACATGCAAAGCATATTTAGTGATATATTGTAATGCACACTATTATTCTTGTGCCCAACACTAGTCCAATGAATTCAAAGGTTAGAAAGATGCTTCCAAACTTGTCGATCTGAAGATGATTAAATTTTTTTGAAGGTTTCTTTCATTAGACTCGTCGACTAATACCCGTAGATAACTAGCATAGTACCCGTGACCAAACTTTTTGGATATATATGAATATACATTGACCTTAAATATTTGAAAAAGGCATCACCCAAGAATGACTTATTATTTCCTAATATTGATATGATTATAGATTTTTCTATTATACATGATATTTTATACATCATGGATCAATTTTTATGATATAATAAAATTCGTATAAACCCTCAAAATCAATATAAGCCTACTTTTCCTACTCATTAGAAAGAATTTTATTGTCATTATTCTTTTAGATAAAAAAAAATGTTAGCAATACCTATCAAAGTGTGTTGACACCATAATGTAATTATTTTTATATATGCTATAAATAATGCCTAGCTATAGATTGAGATGACTTCCAATACCAACTTACCACCATTTCTAAAAAAAAAAAAAACTTTCAATCATTAATGACGCTTTGGTGGTTTTGAAAAATTTAAATTTGATTTATTGTAATTATTTGATCATTTTTTGGTCCTTCTAGTAGTGTTTTACATTGCATACAATTTTGTATTTCTATAAAGTGGTTTTTCTTTCTTTTTTGATCATTGTTGATGATTTTATGAACTTTTGGCTATTTTCAAGTACTTTTAAAGAATATTTTGGTAGTGAGGGTGTATGTTTGGCCACTAAATTTTGTTGAAATCAATAGAATGACTATATCTCTAGACTAGCCTACCACCTAGATAAAGAAGTTATTTTTTCATTTTTGACATAATGGCCAAATGGTATCAGAATTTGACAAAATGAGATATTGTCAAAAAGTTAGTTCTGAGCACTTTTAGTGGTACAACTATTTTTCTTATATTTTTGGGTAGTACATTTAATTACTTGAATGTCAAAATTTTATTTTTAGCTCCCAAGCTCATAAATTTTTTCTTGGATATCTATTTATAACAATTCTTATGGTATTCAGAAGGAATTTCAGAATCATCCAAAGCTATCCACACACTTTTTTTGGGAATTTTACCTAGTTATCTTTTATTAGTTTGCCACTATTTCACATTCTAGTTGATTATTTGGATTTTTTGCAATTGAAAAGTTTTTGTTTATGTGAGTTGACTTCATTTGAGCTAATATATGTGTTTCAAGAATGATCTTCTTTGGGTATCACGAACATCTACTGAATGTGTCTTTCCATTTGTAGATGCACTAAGATAAAGCACCACCATTATACATGCAATTTTAGGGGTCTTGCACATCATATTGTGCCTTTTTTGTACTCAAAATACGCTATAAGGTTTCATGGGATTTTTTTGTCCTTTATTATTTTCAATCAAAACCTTGTCTAGCTTCATGTGAGTGCACCTAATTTTATATACCCTTTTTTAATTATCGGTACTATCTAGTGCACATTCTAATGATGTCTCTTCTCATTCATGTACTACATTATGACACATGGTTTCAATGGATCTATCATACCTCTCCCTTGTTAGTATTATAGGTAATATTGAATAATATTGGTGCTAATGCTTCTTTAGTTTCATTTTAGAGTGATCTATGCATCTAGTTTTTATTCATATATACTTGGTGTATGTAATAGTAGGTGACTTGTATATTTGAGTGAGATAGAAACATATCGTATAGGCACTCTTGCATTCTTATTTTATGGAGGTGACCCTACATCCTTATTTGGTTAGTTTCTTTAGACTATTGGTACTTATATGACTTATAATATTCTTTGTATTGGTCAAATAGTGTCATTGGAGTCACTCATTTACTATATCTTTTGCCTTTACTTTGTCTCCATTTGTTGTTAGTTGTTGTAAAGTGGAAAATTGGATCCTAGTGACTCCCCACCTAGGAGAGAGAAAGGAAGCCACTAGGATGATTTTCACTTGGGAAGAACTTTACATTCAAAAGAGGGGTTGAATCCGCTAGATCCAAATCTGAGGGAAACAAGGATGTGAATTCTAAGTGGATTACAAGTGGTTGAAGTGTGATTTACCCTCTTTTGTAAATCAGAAAGTTGACTTGTTGACTATGCAGAAAAGAGAGGGAAAATGAGTAAAATGAAGAGCTACCGATTCGGGATCACGTTGTAACTTCAGATCTGAGCTAATTAAATTGATGTGAATCTGCCCTGCGAATTTGGAGAAAAGTCGTCGAGACTGTGGCGGGAATGTACATGGTCTGCCATAAAATCTGTGAAAATAAAAGAGTTCTTTCATCTCTGCAAATGAAGCCCAAACCTGCAATTACAGCTACACACCTGCAACCTACACATAGAAAGAGAAGAAAAGGGGGTTGTGGATAGGGATTTTCCTCAGTCAAACCATGGTTGAGGAATCAACCTAGAAAGAAAGTAATTGCAAATGCTTGAATGTAAACAATGGAGATGTATACCTTGTAGATCTGCAACTTGTTGATGATGATTGCTTTGCTTGAATGTAATCACAGATTTTGTATGAAATGGCATGTAACATGACAAAACCCTAACACACACATGCTTGCAAAATGAATGTTGTAATGTTTCTCCAATGGATGAATGAAGAAGACTTGAATGCTTGAATGCTTGATAATGACATTGAAATCTTGTATCTTCTCCTTATTCTCTCTATCTGTCCTTTTGTTTTTTCATCTGTCATCCGTCCTTGAATGAGGGTATTGAATTCCCTTTAATACATGCCTCAAGGATTAATTTTTAACCACTGAAAGCCGACAAAGAGGAATAACAAACCTCGAAGACAAGAAATGCATAGGAGATTGGGCAGCCCGCACATAGGACCACCCTAAGAGGTGGGGATAGGGGCGCCACACCACTGTCCTAGAGGGACAGGGGTGTCACGCCCTTGCCCTAGGGGGGACAGGGGCACCACGCCCCTGTCCTGCCCTATTTTGGGGCCCAGACAAGGTCTAAAGCAGACACAAGACATAAAGGAGGAAGAGAGAAGGGTTGGAAATGCAGAAATAGGTCCCGATTAGGGAAGAAGATTCCATCGCCAAGGTGAGGACCCAAAATGTGGTTAAAATTGCATGGGTCGCAATTTTATGACACTGCAGTTGTAGAGGGTAAACACAAGTGTGAACATGTATATGTTAGGGGAATTGCGCATCTATTGAAGAAAATGCACTTGTGAAAAAAATATTTGTCAAGGTAAACATGCATCTATTAAGTTAAATGCATGTTTACTAGGGTGCACTTGCATACTCGAAATAGTGAATTGTAGGTAACCTAAAAGAAAAAAAAATCTTGCATTAAAATTGATCTTAGGGAGCTATCTTTTCTCATATACTCTTTAAAATATTTAATTATTCTTAAATTATTTTAACTTTCTCTCAATTGTAGTCACATTCTAAAGTTGGATTAATTAGTCTCTTGTGATAATTAGGCAAGCTAGTGGATCTCCTAATGACCATTTCTTTGTATATATTTAATGGGAATGATTTATAGGATGTCATCATGCTTATGTTATTTCTTTATAATTTAAACATATCTTCTTTACTTTACTTTTGATTTTATACATTTAGGTGAAAGGTGATAGGTATCATATTATTAGTATATGGTGAAACCCTATCCCCCCTTTTGTTCCTTGTGACAAGAGTCTTAGGATGGTTTTGAAATATTTTGCATATGTGTAGTTATATATTTAGGCATTGTTGTCTTATTAATTGGTGTGGTTTTTTCATGCTTGACAACATCCTTGATGTGTTTATGTGTATTTTGACATGTTTATGCTAGAATCACTGCATGCAATTTTTTGATAAGTTTTAGCCCATTAATATACTTAATAAAATTTAAGCATTGTGGGGGAAGAATCAAATTTTAAATCATGATAAAGTATTACTAAGCTTATAATTTCCTAATGGGAACTAATATTAAAAACTAAGTAATGAAAGCATTAAGGAAGTGTAACACAATTACAATAAATCAAACCATTTAAAAGATTTACTATTTAGATGAAGTATAAACCCACTAATTAACAAGACATCAACATATACATACTTATTAGAAAATAATAATGATTTAAAATGTAAATAAAACTTTGTAATAGCATCATAATCATCATGTAATAATTCCTCACTAAGTACTATAATGATTTAAGATGTCATGACGTGAATTACTATCATGAATATCTATAGGTTAAATGAGATATTAAGAAATGCCCATCAAGGATATTGTCATGTATAAAAGGAGGAAATTCATTCAAATTACATGGGTTTATAAATATAGACATATCATGACATATAAGAGAAGTGTCATCAAAAGGTATAACAATGTCAAAAAATTAGATGAGGAAGGTGTAACCTCATTAATGGGAATTATACTAGGTGTTATCACTAGAGCATGATAAATCCTCACTAGGTATATGCTCATTACTATTACAATCCATATGAGAAATATTATCAATATGAAACTTCAAGGACAAGTAAAGTAAGTATATCTAAGTTCAATGAACTATCTAACTCAATGAAGGAAAGAAAATCTAATACATGAGAAATAAACACCTCCAAATAATACATATCTTTATCCATAACATAAAATGTCATAAACGTATCAAGGATGGAACTTGGAAGGATCACATGTCACAAAAGATAAGAATATGTCAAAATAAATAATGTATGCACCTATATCAATCACGAAATGTGATTTAAGAATAGCCATAATAATGGATTATCCTAGGGTGTGTAGGTAGGATCACTGGTATATGCCACTATTTATAATCAAACCCTAATCAAAGTATATAATTAGTGTTTGTAAAGAAAAAATTATCAAAACCCTAAAAAATCTAAAATAGAAGGATAAAATTAAACAAAATTAGATCTAAAAATGAAACCTTGAAAGTCAAATTAGGGATGGGCAAGGTTGATGGAAGAAGAGAACAAATGAATTTAAAACTCTAAAGGAAAATGAAACAATAAAACATAAATAAGGAAAAACAAATAAACCCTAATTACATATAGGATATAGGACAAACAATCATAATATAAATCAAAGTTGAAAACACTAATTGGAAAAGGAGGTAAAAACTAAGATCAAATCCTAGGTTGCATATAAGGAAATGTCGGAGTCACCAAAAATGTAAATAAATAAAATACTATACATAATAATCTAGTATAATTAAATAGATGAAATTACTAAGCACAAATAAACCTTGACTAGATTAGTTAGGTAATTAACCAAAATAAATATTCAATATTAATTGTAAAGGATTAGGACAATTAGCTCTAGAACTCATGCAAAATATTGTTACTAATTTAATGCAAAATCCATTCATCATAGTGAAAAAATTATTTGTTCTCAATTTGATGGATGTGTTGGAGGTTGTGTAGTTCTACAATTCTATTTAATTAAATCCCAAACCCCCTCTTAGGTTCAATCTCAATTCTTGCATATTCAATTTGATTTGGAAATTTAAATTGTGCCTTATGAATGCAACCAAGAAGAATGTTGCTTTAGTAAAACGATTTTCCTTTGCTCCTACAGTAGTTAAATGTGGTCAAGGTGGTGTTCTTATAGGTCAACCCCTTAGTGGGAAAGATTAGCGGTGACGAAGAATTTCAAAGACAACACTCACCAACATACACATGATCTATACATAAATGCAATTATTTTATCTTATTAGAAATTAAAGTGTGTTCTATTGATTCAGTTTATTCTCTAAATACAACATTAATTCTAGATACCAATTAATAATTCGTTAATGTCTTTAAATATCGTGACATAGCAACATGTTGTATAAGCATGTGCTATGTGGGCTCATAACAGCTAGTAAGAAGAGAAAAGATTCTTGAAATTTGAACTTTGGATTCATTCCTGTACGTCTCGAGCCAACAAATCAAAATGACTTGAAAATAAACCTTACAAATAAAATGACAATTTTGAAATACAATTCAAATGTCTAAAAATAAATGCATTTAAAAATATAATGATAAAAATTAAACTACGACACTAATTCCAATAATCTTATATATATATATATATATATATATATTATCAATACACTATTACATTTATAACATTCCCTAATTCCAATAATCTTATATATATATATATATATATATATATATATATATATATATATTATCAATACACTATTACATTTATAACATTCCCTTATTTACCTCTATACATTTGGGCCCATAAGAACAAAGGTAAGGCACATCTCAATCATTTGTGCTTGTCTACGTGGAGTATATCGTATTTATTATTAGTTTTTAACTCTTTTTTCTTTTTTAAATACTTTTTTTTAATATTATAGAAATGCGAATCTAACGCGGCACACGTGGTTACAGCAGAACTCACTAGCAGTAGAGCAAGTGGCTTTTGGCAAATGATACGCTTTCTTTTTATATCCTTACTAAATTTAGCAAACCTAATTTTATTTTATTTTATTTATTTCAACACAAAGGATTCGTTTTAATAAGGAGAAAAGATATTTAGAGACAAGAAAACAATGAAATTTATTATGTCAATAAATAAAAGCAAAAGAATCATCCGAGGAAGAATTTAAATAGGTAGTTTTGTACATGGAAGTGACAAGGATGTGGCCAAGTCAATGCTCTTGTCATTCTTGAGCTTGCCTCACTGTAAACATCTACACAAAGTATATGTTACTCTGTAGACTTTGACAACTGGTGGGTAATTTAAGACAATTCATGAGTTTGACACTTTGAATCTTCAAATCTAATATTTTTATAAGGTTATTAATTTTAATTTTAAATTTGCACAAAATTTGTATATTTATGTTGTTTTTTTCATTTTATTTTACGTTTATTTTGAAGGAATATTTTGGTGTATGTATCGATAAATTATAATATCTTATATGAAATTATGTTCGTGATTCTTCCATCTTTTCATGTATTTCTATATATTCCAACACATTTCGCGAGTAACTTATCTTTGTGTGTATAATTCTAATTCACTTAAGCATTGCAGTAATGACACCCATCTACACACTTTCCATGTAATAGTCATTATCAACCTATATTTGATTGCTCACCTACTTAGGGTGATTTTTGTGGTGGGAGGGTCAACCTTTGAATTGTAGACTTTGAACATTCAAATTCAAAGTCTACTTGAGTGTTGCAAATTAGTATCTTGTCCTAGGCCATCTAAATACAGTTTTTTTTTTGGAATTTGATGTGTAGCAGTATTTAAAGGTATTCATTAGCACTCATTTTACACTTTCAAATTCCACAAGTTTTCTTTGACCCTAGAAAATTATTTGAGAAATTAATAATGGAACATTTAGATTTGGTGCATTAAAAGGAATATTAACAAATGTGCATGCATTGTCCTAGGGTGCCTGCTTATTCTCTTTGATCTTTTATACATATTTTTAAAGGTTAACCTAGCAATATCTCCTTGCAACACAATGACAACCCTTTCAAGTTATTTTTCAACAATGTTAGTTAGTTGGACACCAAAAAAAAGTAGAATAGATGAAGGCCACCTAAGGCAGAAACATAACATAAGTATATTGTGTAGGATTAGATTCATATTGATATGACAAATTTATGATTATACACTTTATTTAGACTTATCTTAGACAAAGCACATATTTAGTGCAAGACCCAAGATGCTTCGCTAATAGATCACATTTTCTAAAGCAAAAAAAATAAGATTAATAATCTTTGTTTAATAACACTAATTCTTTAGTCATAAAGCTAAGTATTCCTCTTCATCGCACATACATTTCATTGCTTAGAACTAACATCTAGAATACACTAACTCACAACATTCTCACTCATAAGATCTAGTTTAATTGTGTTTCTCTATATGAATTTCATTTGATTAACCTAGTTCACACCTCAAAAAAGTATTTTCCTTTACATTTTGGTAAACTTGGTTGATCTTACATGACTTAGTTAAATTCTTTTAAGGTTTGTTCATATTATATTTTTAAAATATACATTTTTTGAATACTTACTTTTGATTTTCATAATGGAAAATAACATAATAAAAATATTAACAAAATAGTGCATCAATCTAATAAATCGTGTATATAAATCGACAAGAATAATGTAGTGATGAAGAAGCAAATAAAAAATATGCAAACCATATGAACACCTAATACATGTGGAAAAACTCTTTTTGAGAAAAAAATCCTCCACCAAAGAGAACCAAGTTTATATTAATCACATTAAAGTGGATACTATTGCAATCTACTTGTTTCTATAACAATAATTTGATAGCATAAGAGTACATATAAAAGAAAATTACAAACCCCTATCCCACACCTCCAGTGTACAACTTGAGTTGGCCTAGTGGTGGAGAACTTGTGCTCTTGAAAGAGAAGTCACAAGTTCAAATCCCACAAGGGGTAAGGTATGTATGCCTCGTTTGTAGTACAGTTAGGCACCTCTTGCAAGGAGTACAAGGTAGTCCCATACTGGTCTAACCCATCTGTAAACCCATACATAGATGGTTGGCATCGTGGACTATAAAAGCCCCCTTCCCTTTCCTTTCCTAAAACCATGAGCCATAAAAAAAAAATTCTAATACTCTAATAGTCATGGTCAAGCAACTCAAAATAGCAAGTAACTCTTCTTATACATCTTACACCTCTCTTGTTCATCATAAACTCTATCATAATGGTAAAATTGATCAATGTTTGAAATCTAAGCACTCCATGAGCGTAATTAATATTGTACCATAACATTTGTAATGCATCTCTAACCCTACCATGGATGAGGAGGTATTATGGTACTGAACTCATACTTTAGATGTTGAACAGAGTAAGTAAAGGAAGTGCGCACATTTGATATTAACAGCTAAATAACATTATGCTATAATGTGAATCATATAATGTGTATGTGTGTGGGCTTGCCTGAAATACGAGTTGAATACTCTAGATGGTGATTAGATGAGTAATTAGTGAAGTTGTAATATTAGTTACAATGACATTGAATGAGATTATAGGAATCCTATTAGTTAACCATTAGAACTTTTAGTTGTATCATATGTGTGTGTGCATGTGTTAGCAATTGTAGGTACAAGTCATCAACTTCACCTAGCTCCACAGGTTTGAGCATGCTAAAATGGTGGTTACCAAGAGGTGACACACTAGCCAACTCCCTTAAGCCTTGTCTGTCGTACTTAGTTGAGTGTGATTTGTCTTTGTTGAGACTTATGTTATACTCTGCCAACCATCATCGGTAATGTTCGATGACCCTGAACCTATGTGGCTAACCTATAAAGAGCGTCTTTGTGTTTATGTGTGTTTCATATGAATCACAATGTTAATATGAGTTTATGTTTTAAATAGTGATTTTGAGAATTAATGGTTATATATGATTAATTGAGTGTAAATAAACTATTGGATGATTTTGTATGATGAAATAATGTTTAGGTGAGTGCTTTGGGGTTCTGGACTTAATTGGGGTTGAAAGGGGAATGTTCGTCTATTTAAGTGCAATTTAATACAAAATTGGGATTTCATAGTGTAAATGCTTATTTAATATTTTAAAAGAACTAGATAGGGTGTATTTGTGCTCATTTTAATATGAATTGCATAATTAGAGTAATCTAGGTAATTAGGAATTGAAAAATGCATTTTAACTATCGCATGCATGATGTCAGGCCTAGATGTAGTGAGATACAGTAGTCTTCCAATCATAGATCTGTATCGAGTCTGATCAACCTGAGGTTACTCATCATTTTTGCTCAAATGACATCCTGTTGCCATAGGAGTACTCACCAATTTGCAATCCTCCATGCTCAACTTCTTCAACATCTCCTTCACATATTTAGCTTGAGAGATAAAGATGCTATCATCTAATTAAGCAATTTGAAAACCAATAAAGAATGACAACTCACCTAGCATTGACATTTCAAATTCCTTCTACATATCTTTAGCAATTTTTTTGCACGTTGCATCATTTCCACTAAATATAATATCATCAACATACACAACAACAATTAGAATCATTTCATCATCAATTTTTATATAGAGATTTCTATCTATGGTACCTTTGTTGGATCCTTGCATGCTTGTCTAGCCTTGCATACTAAGACTTGAGAGCTTGCTTGAGTCCATATAATGCATTCTTAAGTTTGCATACCATGTTTGGATCTCTAAAAAACTAAAATCTATCAGGCTGCTCAATGTAGATTTCTTCTTCTAAATCACCATTCAATAATGTAGACTTGACATCCAATTGATATACTTTGAAGTTCTTGTGTACAACAAAAGCAATAAACATTCTGATTGCTTCCATTTTGGCCACTAGAGCAAAAGTTTCTACAAAATCAATTCCTTCCACTTGAGAGTAACATTAACATACCAACCTTGCTTTGTTTCTTACAATTTATCCATCTCCATTTAGTTTGTTTCTAAACATCCATTTTATTCTATCACATTCTTGTTTGTAGGCCTTAGTACTAATTCATAAGTTTGATTCTTCTCAATCTGATTTAATTATTCTTCCATTGCTTGTATTTAACCTTCATCTTTGTTGGCATCATTAACAATTATTGGTTCTATCTCTGCTAGAAAATAAAAGTTCACTTGTTCATTTTTCTTTGCAACTCTTCTCCTAGTCTACGCTCCATTTTTATCTCTAATTATTTTGTCTTATGTATGATTCTTTTGAACATATTTGGCATGAATTTTAGGGTTCTTCTTAGGTGTTTCTTCCTTTTCTTTAGGTGCCTTTTTTTCTTATGTGTTTTGAGGTTCATCTGATTCATATTCTTCTGGTTCAAATGTGTTTTGATGCAAATCTTCATCCACTTTAACATATTCACTATCAATGATCTTTCTCAATCTTTTGTTGTTGCATCTATATGCCTAGCTCCCAGTTGAGTACCCAAGAAGGATTACTTCATCAAATCTAAAATAAATCTTCCCCAAATCTTCTTCATCTCTTTTGATATAACATTTAATCTCAAAGACTCTGAAGTAATTGACAGCTACAGGTCTTCCATGCCACAGTTCATAAGGAGTCATGTCACTGTTCACTCTTATTTATCCTCTATTAAGTATATAGACTATAGTAGAATTGCTTTTTTCTAATACATATTAGGAAAAATTGCTTCTTTTAACATCGTTCTTACCATTTCTTGAAAGAAATTATTCTTTCTTTCTACTAATCCATTTTTTTTAAGGAATTCAAGGAGTGAATAGATGTCTTTTATCCCATGTTCTTCACAAAAAATTTCAAATTTATTTGAAGTGAACTCGCCTCCTCTATCATACCTTAGGCATTTGATTTTATCATTCATTTCATTTTCAACAATTGACTTGAAAATCTTAAACTTGCTAACAATATCTGATTTTTATTTCAAGAATGTAACTCAAGTCATCCTAGAAAAATCATCAATGAGTAACATGAAGTACTTTTCACCTTGAAGACTCTACATAAGTCCATATGAATGAGCTCCAAAGGTTTTGTAGAATAGAACTCATGTTTCTTGAATCTTGTTTGTGTTTGCTTCCCAATATGGCATTCTTTGCATAAGGTGTTTGCAAGCTTAAAAATCATTGACATATCTCTAGTAGCATGTGTAGAATAGATCTTCACAAGATTCACCTAATTATCAAGATTCTCAAAGATGATGTATCCCATTCTTTTGTATCATAGCCATCATTTACTTTCTTGTCCTAGAAGTTAGTTTCTAATTTCACATCCATCTTTGTTGGCATTACCTTCAATCCTGGTTCCTTTTGTCACCGGTATTCTAGATCTTGACTTCCTAATTTCACATCCATTATCATGAGAAGTGAGATTGTAACCTTTGTTGCACATTTGACTTACACTTAAAAGATTGTGCTTGAGACCCTTAACATAGAGAACATATTTTGTCTTGTTCTTCCCAACAATAGTTATAGTGCCCTTTCCACAAATCATTGTAGAGGTTTCATCCCCAAATCTAACTAAACCACCATTATATTTCTCAAGATTGATGAGCTTCCATCACCTTTCATGTGGTTGGAGCAACCTCTATCAATCACCCAAGAATTTGTCTCTTCTTTTGCACAAAAGACAGTCCACACAATCATAGGCCTTTCAATATAATTACCAGCCTTTGGAGTGCAGGACGTCTTAATAAGATTAGAATCTTTAAGAATAATTTTCTTCTTCCACACATCAAGGTCAACGATATTATTTCCAATATTCAAGGCCATGAAAATATTTCTTCTTTATCATCATTTGGGGCACTAGATTCCTCATCATCTGAAGAGTAGCAGTTCTCTTTGGAATGGAGACTTCTTTTGAATTTGTTTCTTTCGAAATTATTGTTGTTATTCTTTAATTCTTTAAAAGGACATTTAGAAGCATAATGACCAATTTCACCATAGTTAAAACATTTGAATGGTAACTTACCTTTGTATTTTCTTGTGCCCTTCTTCATCAGAACCATTGTTGTGATTAGATTGGCTTTGAAGGTTGCTCCCTTCTTTGGAATTCCAAAAGCAGTAAGTGCACCAAACAATTGATTCATTGAAAAGTTATTTAGATCCCTATCTTCCTCAATAGATGACACTTTAGGACTATAGTCTTTGGGAAGAGATCTGAGTACCTTTTGTACTACAATAAGTTCTTTAAATTCATCATGAAGACCTCTAATTGTATTGACAACTTCATCTACCTTGAGAAGATAGCTAGCAATATCCTCATCTTCTAGCATTCTCAGGTTTTCAAATTTTCCTCTATAGGTATGTAGCTTGGCTTGCTTGACTTTTGTATTTCCTTGATAGATGCCACTAAGATTCTTCTACACATCTTTTGCAATGGCAGCAACACATCACCTTTATGAGCTCAACATCAGCTAACCCACTCAAAATAGAATTCTTTGCCTTAGTATTATTTTCATAAGCCTTGATCTTAGCTGGATCAACTATAGGGGTAGAAGGAGGATCACAACCATTCTCAACATATTGCCAAACACCAAACCCTAAAGAGGTTAGATAGGATTCTATCCTTATCCAACGAAAAGTGTAGTTTATTCCAATAAACCAAGGTGCCTTGTATGAATAAGATCCTTTTTGTGCCATCTCAGATCTTCCTCAAGTTGCTAGGCTTCTTTCAAGGAACTTCACTCTAATACCAATTGCTAAATACACCATAATACTATCAAGAGGGGGTGAATCAACATTCAATCAAACAAACCCTTCAGCATAAAGTTAAAATCCTTATTTAAAAATAGATCAACAATAATGAAACATAATAGCATAACTACAAAAGAGACACCAAATTTATATGGAAAACCCAATAAGGGAAAATCCAATGTGAGCAAGTTGCTTGGATCTATTGTCCAAATCGAGCCTCACAATAATATTAAAAAAATTACAACTTTATTTTAAGGCTACAACTCCCTGAATCATATTTTTTATGGTCAGAACCAAAGGAAGTTCACTACTCCCTGAGAATTACAATACTTATAAAAGGATTCTTCAACCTCAGATCAACATGAATAATTGATTGACTTCAACCATAATAATTGTTAGAGTTATCTGGTATTACCTATTATACTCTATGTTTAAGCTAAACTTAGGCATTTAATAATATTGTAGGTATTTAAATACACATTATCCCTTTAGGGTTTCTTTAGGGTTGCACATATTTAGAGTTGCACACCTTTACGGTTGCAAATATCCTTTTATAAGGATTGGATTGTACTTTTTCTTTAATTGATTCCCTCTCTAAATGATAATCTTTTTCTCCAGAGCCATTATTAGGTTTTTGCCTCCATTCTTCTCTTGTGACAGGTATTTTACTAATAGGTGTTCTTGGGATCTCTAAAGTTGTATTTCTCAACTTCTTTATGGTATCAGAGCCTACATTTGTTGCTACGTGTTCATGTTTTTTCAGAAGGATTTTTTGGAGGTTAGGGTTTCAAGTTTTTCAGAGTTTTCTATTTGCATCTAGGGAGCTTTTTTGTTTCTGGGCATTTTGGGTTCAAACAGACCTCACCATTAAGTTCAAAACACCCCAAAACCCCCCATTTCCATATAAAATTTATCAAATTTCGACAAATTTGGGTTCTGGATTTTTTGGGGTTTTTTTTTTTTTTTTGCACGAATTGCTAGAAATTCGTCAGAAAAATCATTAAAATTTTTTTTAGAGAAATTTGGGCCAAAAAAAAGACCTCACCATTGGCTTCCAAAGGGCATTTCCAGTTATTTCATTTTTTCAAAAACTTTATATTGTCGGAAAGCTCTTTTCGAGCCTCTTCAGATCTGGAGGTTTGATCTTCAGATTTTTCTTTTTTGATGGTGTTTTTTTGTTGTCAAAGCTAGAAGTTCCTTTTTTGCACTCCAAGAGACATAACTTGAGCATACGAACTCCATTTTTCAAAAACTTTATATCATTGGAAAGCTTGTTCTGTGCACTTTCTAGTCATATGACTTTTCTTTCTGGATTCTGCTCTAGGTACATTTTATTCAGTTTTTTATTTTTCAGCACTATGGTGAATATCTTGGATGTTTCAAGTCTTAGGATCTTTTTCTTTGAGTAGGATGTCTCGTCTTTGGCTGTTCTTTTTGTATTTACAGCCTTATGTCTCTTCTGATCATTGTAGACTGTCATTTTGTAAGCATTTCCTTTTTTGCAAATGCACTGAGATAAAGTGCCACTATGCATTGTATACTTGGGATCTTGCACATCTTATGCCTTATTATACATGCACTACATTATAAAGTGCCATGGGGGGCTTGATGTTTGTCTTTTCTTGTCATCTACCTTTGCCACGTGAGTGTTCCTTCCACGATATTAGCCTCATGATGTGTTAAGTGAGTGTTCCTTCCACAACACTATGTACTTTCTCTGCACCTTCAATGTTCTTGTTGGTCGTCCTTTTCAGTGTACCTATCCCTCACCCTTGTCCGCATTATGGGGGGGTTTTTCTTTTTGTTCTAATGCTTCCTTGGTTCATTGGATCAGCTCTTTAGGCTTTGGTGTTTTATGCCATTTGTATCTTCGAGTTCAGTTGTTTGCCTTTGTTTTCCATCTGATTCGAGTAGTGTTATTTGAGGGAACTCATGAAGATTACAGTCTTCTCTACCTGATCATCTTCTCTTTCAGTGGAAGTTCTTCAGATCAACAATGTTTGCAAGTTCTTCATGCTTCAGTGATTCTTTTGCTCTTCTCTTGTTCCTATCCTTTTGGAACATTCTTGTTTGAAGGCTTCTTCAATCCTTAACTTGCTTTTTCCATGTCTTTTTGGAGTAGAGTTTTTTCCCATGTGGTTTTCTCTATTTCTCCAGTTCATAGAGATTTGATTGTGAGTGGGTACCTCATCAAGCCTTGTTGTCGGGACCCAAATTTGCCTTCTTCATGTAGTTGCATTTTGCTTTCATGCATTTAGTTTTTTAGCTACTACCTAAGTTTATCTTAAGGGGGGGTGTTAGAGTTATCTTGTATTAGCTAATAATTATTTATTTAATTATTAGTCTATTATACTCTACGCTTAATATAAACTTAGGCATTTAATAATATTGTAGGTATTTAAATACACATTATCCCTTTATGGTTTCTTTAGGGTTGCAAATATCTTTTTATAAGGATTGGATTGTACTTTTTCACTAACGGATTCCCTCTCTGAATGATAATATTTTTCTTCAGAGCCATTATTCGGTTTTTGCCTCCATTCTTCTCTTGTGACAGGTATTTTGCTAACAGGTGTTCTTGGGATCTCTCAAGTTGTATTTCTCAACTTCTTTAATAACTTTATAAGACCACATTAGGTATTCTCGAGTCACTTCCTCTAGCACACTTATGGGCCTATTCAAATGTAGAAACCTTCATCTCATTGCCTCAATTATGCATTAGGCATTTCTTCACACACTTCCACAACAACACTTAATCGCTACCCCATTTTCCATGATTTTATCTTTGATTTATATCCTTTTCAAGCCTTTAAAAAATTTATTAGTGTCAACCTCAAAATAACATATAGAAAAATTGTGTAACATTGGTTCAACTGGGCCTAAAAGATATCACAATACATCTTCCAAAGTGGCACAAACACATAGAACCATGGCGCAAGCTCAAACAACCTTTTCCTAATCGACCAAGTTGAAACATGTAGACATGAAATGTGCAATAGCCAAAAGGTCAACCCAATAAATTTTGTGGAGGGGAAGTAACTACAACACAAACTAGAAGATAAATATGACCCAAAACACCTTAGCACACATCCCCATTCTAGTGCAAACCTCAAAGCATAGATGCAAATATTCTAAGTTGGCTAGATAACATTTTAAACTTTCATACATTCACTCTAAACCACAAACAGTTCCAAAGAGACCAAAAACCAATGTATAAAGCACATATATGTATCATATGAACTTCAAGATCTATTTTGTAACCTTCCTTCACATTATCATCATCAATAGATCTAGCACAAATAAACTGAAACTAAACACAATAAGACAATCAAACCAAAAAATGGAGCCTTGAGATATAACAACTAGGTTCATACTTGCAATACACTTATACACTTGAAACTTGAGGAGAAGTAATGTACACACACCAATAAGTCTCAAAATATAAAAGAGAAAATATTGAATTGCAAATAAGTGCAAATCATTCCTCTAACCCATCCCGATGAACAAAAAAGAGGTCTTTACTTTGCATGCCCTAGAAATAATTGTATTAACTTGCGTGGTATGAAATAAGAAATATGTGTACTACACATCCTCTATCTTACTTTAAAGATGAAAAAATATATCTTCAAGTGTAGATAAATGTGGAACAATCTTCTAGTTAGAGACACCAAAAACTTGCATTACATTCATTGCAATAATCTAACCATCAGATCATGCTTCAGAAAATCACACATTTGTCGTCCAACCATGAACTGCATTTTGTCAACACATTTGACATCCAACCGTGAACTACATATGATCAACGCATTTGACATCCAACCATGAACATAAGAAGCAAGGATACAACACAACTTTACAACTCTTCATTAGGAAAAATACACTATCCACTCAACTGCAATAATCTTCTTCTTTATCACAACAATATCCCCTTTTGGATATCCAAACAAGAACACTTATTTTCATAGGCTAATTTCAATGAAAATACACTACTCCATACACTGCTCTATAGCTACAACAATCATAAAACACAACACACTACTCTATATGGGTTGACATAAATGACAACACAATACTCCATATCTACAACAAATTATTCACCACATACAAACAATATCCCACTTGGGGATGATAGTTCTGATACTTAAAGATAAGTAAAGATGCCAAGCTAATAAGATGAGGGGGGGGTGAATCATACAAACTTAATCTTCCATAAAAACATCAGATTCAACCTCGGTAACATATACTTCAGTAATATAAAAACTGCTAAACATGCAAACTCAAAAGCATATAAACATCATAACACTCATAACACCAGATTTAACGTAGAAACCCAAATAAGGAAAAACCACTGTGGGATTTTGGACCCACTAAGAAATATACTCTTCTAGAGTATGCTCAGTTAAAAGCAAATCCTGTTAAAGATTACAAACACATTGCTAGATGTGACCCGGTAAAAGGATTTCCCTCAAATCTGTTAGGATCTTCACCTTGTTAGAAGTGACCTTGTTAAAGGATTTCAAACACTCAATCTGAATGTCACCATGCTAGAGGGTTTTACAAATAAGACTGTTAAGTCCACTCGGTTAAGAGATTTTCTGTCACTTCACAAAATAACAGTAATAAAAATCTATCTGCAACTTCACATCTAAAATGCTAAAGCAGATTCTTATTTGCTCAATTCAATATAGACATCGAACTAATCTTATCCATCTGTTGGGCTCTATACTCTGTTATTCAAAACAGATCTTCAAGCCTCTATGCTCAATAATCACTATGTAGCATCCCTATGCATACACTCGCCCACATACATTGTTTATCAACAGTTCCCTATTTATAAACAATTTACCAACCGCTTAATCTCCTTGATCACATTTCCCATGATCAATCATAGCCATCAGATCTTCAAACTTTGTCCAGGTTCAATGTATCCTTCGATCTGAAAACATTTTACCCTACCTCAGAACTTGCATACATTTCTTGGAACTTGTGCTAGGGTATTGCGGTTCAATCTAAGCTGTAGATCTTCCTACCGATTTTCCTTTGCCATAGATTCTTTAACAAACTTCATTCACGACATACCAATCATTTAATCATAGCCAGCTCATCAGCTTCCTTCATTAAATAATGCATGTAATCATTTAATGTATTCAGTTATTACTCGGTTGCAACTCGGTAAATACTAAACTTCACTCGGTAGACATTCTGCCTTCATTAACCGATAGCCATAACCTTAGGGTTTACCAACTAGGTTCTTTGCTCGGTAACATAATATAGTATTAATCTTTCAATCAATAACATATGTAGGATATCAAAACAATCTAATCATCATGATCTCATCATTGTCTAGCTCAGTAATAGTTGCCCATTGAATAACTTATTTCTCCCCTTATTCATCATATTCTTTCTATTGCTTTTACCGACATCTTTATACTCATCAAATCATACTTCTCAAGATATGGCAACATCATACTGAATTAGAAAATCAATTTCTTGACATCAATGACAAAATAATAATATTAAGACAGTAAACATCCTTAATCAGTTATATCCATAATCATCAACAACCTTCTCAATATCCTTATTGAAATGCCAACAATCTCTCCTTGTCTGTTATAATGCCAAATGCCAACAATCTCCCCCTTTGGCATTGATGGCAAAACCAATTGATTTGACCTAATTGATTCGGATTGTTGTGAGATTCTGAAATGCTAAAATGCTCTCCTTCTGTCATCAGAATTCTCCCCCATACATTACTCTTCTCCTCTTCTCTTCAGTCTTGCTTTTTCTCTCTTTTGTCTTCTCCCCCTTTGACAACAATGCCAAAAAGTAAAGAACTAAAACATAATTTCTTCCTGTATGAAGTGATTTTCTGCTGTTATGTGTCAACTTAGTCTCAATCAGAGCATTTATGTCTTCAATTCCCGTTCCCTGTATTGTTTCCTATACACCTTTAGAAAACATCCTAAAGTGTGTAAATCAACATCAACTCCTAAAAAGATATTCTGTAGAGTCATCGAATTCATGCTTTCACCAAACTCGGTCAGTGAGTAGAAGATAGGGGTATGAGCCCTAACTTACTTCTGAGATACTCAAAAGTGTCCCTTGGTAGTGGCTTGGTGAAGATATCTGCTAAATTTGTTCCTTTGTGCTAACATACTCCAACACCACTTTCTTCTCTTGAGCTTCTTCTCTAAGATAATCATATTTGATAGAGATGTGCTTTGTCTTAGAGTGCATAACAGGATTCTTTGAAATGTTAATGGCACTAGTATTGTCACAGAATATAGTTATTGGCTCGATAACTTTCTCATTTATACCTTCCAACAGTTGTTTGATCCATGCTATGTTGGTACAATTCAATGCTGCAGCAACGTATTCAGCTTCTGTTGTTGACTGTGAAACACATCCTTGTTTCTTGCTAAGCCAACTCACTAGTCTTTCTCCTAAAAAGAAAGCTCCTCCACTGGTGTTTTTTCTGTCATCAATGTTGCCTGCCCAATCAGCATCAATATAAACTTTTAAATCAAAATCATTTCTTTTCTGATATACTAAGCCATAATCCTCAGTGCCTTTCAAGTATCTAAAAATTCTCTTGGTTGTTGTCATGTGTGTTTCCTTAGGATTTGCAGAGAATCTTGCAACTATACCTACTGCATGTGCTATGTTTGGCCTGTTGTGAACAGCATATTGCAACTTTCCAATCATGGATCGGTAAAGTGTCTCATCAACAGATGTAGATTCATCATTCTTTGATAGTTTATAGTTGGTAGTCATAGGAGTACTTACTGGTTTTGAATCCTCCATTCCAAATTTCTTCAAGATTTCCTTTATGTACTTGGATTGAGTAATGAAAATCTCATTTTTCATTTGCAGTATCTGTAAACCTATAAAATACTTTATCTCACCAATTAATGACATCTCAAATTCTTTGCTCATTTCATTTCCAAAGTTCTTACATAGAGAGTCATTTCCACAAAATATAATATCATCAACAAATATGGCTGAGATCAGTATTCCATTTTCATCATTCTTCATGTAAATATTGTTGTTTTCACTTGTTCTTATAAAACCAATCTTAATCAAGTAAGAGTGCAATCTTTCATATCATGCTCTAGGTGCTTGTTTCAGACCATATAAAGCTTTGTTCAATTTACATACCTAATCTTTATTATTGTCTTCAGCAAATCCTTTAGGTTGTTCAATAAAAACTTCTTCTTCTAATATTCCATTAAGAAATGCAGATTTGACATCCATTTGATATACCTTGAAATTCTTGTAAGCAGCATATGCCAACAATGTTCTTACTCCTTCAAGTCTTGCTACAGGTGCAAAAGTTTCACCATAATCAAATCCTTCTTCTTGGGCATATCCTTTGCAAACTAGTCTTGCTTTATTTTGAATGACCTCTCCTTTTTCATTCATCTTGTTTCTGAAAATCCATTTTGTACCGATTACATTTTTGTCCTTCGATCTTGGGACCAGTGTCCATGTGTCATTCTTCTTGATCTAATCAATCTCTTCTGTCATAGCATTTATCCAATCTTCACTGTTAAATGCCTCTTTCACTATTCTCGGTTCAAATTCAGATATCAGACATGTGTTCTGTCTCAGTTTGTTCCTTGTCATCACTGGATCATCCTTATCTCCTATAATCTGACTTGGTGCATAATATCTTCTGACATATTGGCTAATACAAGCTTGGTAGGCTCTGTATGTTCTTCTTCATCACTCGGTAACTGGATATTTTCTTCATTTCCTTTTGCAGGTTTCTCGGTAGGACTTGTCGGTTGAACATAGACAAATTCATCATAATCTTTTGGTTCTTTGGAATTTCCTTCATCATTTCTTTCTGCAAATTCATCAATTTTCACATTTGCACTTTCTACTATTTTTTTAGATGATTTGATCAGACATTTAAATGCTTTACTTCTAGAAGAATAACCAAGAAATGTTCCTTCTTGACTTTTCTAATCAAACTTGCCATTTCTATCATCCTTGTGTACATAGCATCTACTTCCAAAGATTTTAAAATAACTTACATTAGGTTTCTTGTCATACCAGATTTCATATGGTGTCTTCAAAGTACCTTTCTTCAGTTGTACTCAGTTCAGGGTGTAAACTGCAGTGCTTATTGCTTCTCTCCAAAATGTTTGTGGCACTTTCTTTTCAATCATCAGGGTTCTGGCACAATCCACAATAGATCTGTTTCTTCTCTCAGCTATTCCATTTTGCTGTGGAGTTCTTGGTGCAGAGACTTGTCTTTTAATACCATGATCATTGTAGAATAAGTTGAACTCATTAGATGTGATCTCTCCTCCTCTCTCTGATCTAAGACATTTCAGTTGTCTTCCTGTTTCATTTTCAACTCTTGCCTTGTACCATTTAAACATTTGAAAAGCTTCTGATTTTTCTTTTAAAAACATTACTGACATCATCCTTGAGTAATCATCCACAAATAATATGAAATATTTATCACCATAATAACTTTGAACTTTCATAGGACCACAAAGATCAGTGTGCACAAGATCTAAAATTCCCTTAGAAGTGTAAGACTTACTTGTAAAGCTTGATCTTGTCATTTTACCCATCTGCCATCCTCGGCACATAACATTCTCAGGTTTTTCAAGACTTGGTAGACCTCTTACTTGGTGCTTCTTGCTTATTTTGATCGGATTATCAAAATTTACATGACAAAACCTTTTATGCCATAACCAGGTATCATCTATCTTTGCATACAAACATTTATTCCGAGTTGAGTCAAGGTGAAATGTGTTACCTTTTGTTTGTGTCCTGGTAGCAGCTAACTTTCCATGCTTGTCATGAACTTTGACTATTCCTTTCTGAAATTATATTCGGTATCTTGTATTGTTTAGCTGTGCTACACTCAACAAATTGTATTTCAAACCTTCAACCCAATAAACATCATTGCATCTTGCAATATCAAGAAGTGTTATGGATCCTTTACCTCTTATCGAACATGGTGCATCAGAACCAAATCTATGATCCAAGAATCATTAGTATTTATGTGAGATATAAGGGCTTTTTCTTCATACCTTTCTTCATCTGATCCATCTTTGATAGCCACATAAACTACTTCCTTTGTATCAGTTTCATCTGATTTATCATCATTGGATTCCTCATCGGCTATTAAGCATGACTTTCTATCTCTTCTTCTGAAGTCTTGATGTCCTCTGTAATGATTATCTTTCTGTCTATCATCTCAATAATCTCTCTTTTCAGTAGAATCTTTTTCAGGACAGTTAGAAGCCATATGTCCTATCTTATCACAATTGAAACATTTCAATGGTAGTTTTCCTTTATACTTACCTTTGCCTCTCGGTAACCTTCTGGCTAATAGTGCTTCAAACTCTTCTTTCTTTTTGATTTCCTCATACAGTTTGTGTACTTCCTCCATGTTCTTGCGAAATCTTTCACTTGCTCCACTATGATCCCCTTTAGTGTACTTACTCATTCTATCATTGTAATCATCAGATTCACCAATATGAAAAGAACTAAATGCAGATTCAACTTTATTTAACGATGATCCACTGTTATCAAAGTTAATTAACTCAAATGCATGTAGCTTACCAATAGTAGCATCTAAAGAAACTAGCATATTAGGTACAGACCTCAATTCATTGATTGTAGAGACTCGGATTGCATAAGCCGGTAGAAGGGTTATTAACAACTTACTTGTTATATCCTTTCCTTCAATAGTTCCACCTACTCCTTTGATTTGATTGACAATCTCCTTTAGTCTTGTACTGTACTGGGTTATGTTCTCACCTTCATTCATCCTCATAGATTCAAGTTGTCCTCTTAGACTATCCACTTTTTCTCTTTGAACATGTTCATCTCCTCCATACACAGATATGAGCTTGTCCCACATAGCCTTTGCATCATTGCAGCCTTCTAGATCATTAAACTTTGAATCGATCAATGCAGATGTTATTTCAATCATTGCTTGGATATGTTCTTGCTTTGCTTTTATGTCTTCCATTGTCAATGGATAGGTGCTCGGTGTGATGAAATCATTCTACAGAGAATATATAGCATATTCGTGAACTCTTGATAGGTGCAGCTTCATCCTTTTCTGCCATGTAGAGAAACTTGACTTGTTCAGCTTCGGTGCATCCCTCTTATACATCTTTGAATCTTTTCCTCAAGCAACTTTAAACTTTTTCTTCCGGTGTCCAAAGCTCTGATACCAATTGATAGTTCTGATACTTAAAGATAAGTACAGATGTCAAGCTAATAAGATGAGAGGGGGGGGGTGGTGAATCATACAAACTTAATCTTCCATAAAAACATCAGATTCAACCTCGACAACATATACTTCAGTAATATAACCAAAACTGCTAAACATGCAAACTCAAAAGCATATAAACATCATAACACTCATAACACCAAATTTAACGTGGAAACCCAAATAGGGAAAAACCACTGTGGGATTTCAGATCCACTAAGAAATATACTCTTCTAGAGTATGCTTAGTTAAAAGCAAATCCTGTTAAAGATTACAAACACATTGCTAGATGTGACCCGGTAAAAGGATTTCCCTCAGATCTGTTAGGATCTTCACCTTGTTAGAAGTGACCTTGTTAACGGATTTCAAACACTCAATCTGAATGTCACCTTGCTAGAGGGTTTTACAAATAAGATTGTTAAGTCCACTCGGTTAAGAGATTTTTTGTCACTTCACAAAATAACAGTAATAAAAATCTATCTGCAACTTCACATCTAAAATGCTAAAGCAGATTCTTATTTGTTCAATTCAATATAGACATAGAACTAATCATGTCCATCTGCTGGGCTCTATACTTTGTTATTCAAAACAGATCTTCAAGGTTTTGTGCTTGATAATCACTATGTAGCATCCCTGTGCATACACTTGCCCGCATACATTGTTTATCAACAATTCCCTATTTATAAACAATTCACCAACCACTTAATCTCCTTGATCACATTTCCCATGATCAATCATAGTTATCAGATCTTCAAAATTTGTCCAGGTTCAATGTATCCTTCGATCTGAAAACATTTTACCCTGCCTCCGAACTTGCATACATTTCTTGGAACTTGTGCTAGGGTATTGTGGTTCAATCTAAGCTGTAGATCTTCCTGCCGATTTTCCTTTGCCATAGATTCTTTAAAAAACTTCATTCACGGCATACCAATCATTTAATCATAGCCAGCTCATCAGCTTCCTTCATTAAATAATGCATGTAATCATTTAATGTATCCTGTTATTACTCAGTTGTAACTCGGTAAATACTAAACTTCACTCGGTAGACATTCTACCTTCATTAACCGATAGTGATAACCTTAGGGTTTACCGACTAGGTTCCTTAGGGTTTACCGACTAGGTTCTTTGCTCGGTAACATAGTATAGTATTAACCTTTCAATCAATAACATATGTAGGATATCAAAACTATCTAATCATCATGATCTCATCATTGTCTAGCTCAGTAATAGTTGCCCATTGAATAACTTATTTCTCCCCTTATTCATCATATTCTTCTCGTGTCTTTTACTGATATCTTTATACTCAGCAAATCATACTTCTCAAGATATGGCAACATCATACTGAATTAGAAAATCAATTTCTTGACATCAATGACAAAATAATAATATTAAGACAGTAAACATCCTTAATCAGTTATATCCATAATCATCAACAGCCTTCTCAATATCCTTATTGAAATGCCAACAATCTCTCCTTGTCTGTTATAATGCCAAATGCCAACAGGGGAATGATCCTACTCCATGCCAAAAAAATATCACACTTAAAGACTAATTCTAGAGTAATACTAGTGCACGTATGGCTCCCACTAGGTTGACATAGCTCAACTTGTCTTGTTTCTCTTTTCCACTATTATCATTCTTGAAGGTTGTAATATCATAAATTGTATCCGCATTCAATTTCGTCCTCACCTACACCTCACCTTTGTGTTTCATCATTTGATACTTGATTTCTGCTTTGATTCTACTCACACCCTTCACAAATTTATATTTTTTCTTGTCTTTGCCCAAAGCCAAGTCTTGATTCTCAATACCATGGTACCACATCGCCTTGGTCCTCTTGATTAGCACCCAAATTTGGTCCTCGCAATGGTCACATCAAGTGAGTATGAATTTAGATCTCGTGTCAACGTACTCATAAAATTCAAATAGTTTTCAAACAATTAGGTATAAAAGGAGGCCTACCCCTCATTAGAAAAGGAAGGAAACCTAAGTCATCTATTTGATCTATTTGATCTCTTTTTCAATTGAAGTATACAAGGAATTAAGCATTCATCAAGCATATAAAAGAAGTGAAGTCAAGTTCAAGCGTTCAAGATTGCATCCATTATCAACATTCTGAAGACATCCTACATGACATCCTAAAACCCTGGTGTGAGGATTCAAGCAAGCTTCATCAAGGTATACATTTCAATTACAAGCATTTAATTTTTGATCTAGAATTTCCCTCTAAAGGAAAACATCTTTTTGCAATTCAATTATATTTCCATTACAAATATCATTTTAATTTCAAGGTTAATTCCTCAACCGGGTTTCAACCCAAGAAAAACCTCTATCCACAACCTCTTTTCCTCTCTTTATGTGTGTAGGAAATTGAGTCGGGAATTATAATTGAAGATTTTGATAGAGGTGATGACGATGAACGGGTTTAGATTTCGACGAAGTGAAAAGCGAAAGACCAGGGCGACCTACCATCTTGATCCCAATAATTTTGTCTAAGCTTTTGACAAAGGATCCAATGTGTCTCCCTGATCTAGAAAATATCCCACTTGCCTATCTCAAAGCTACAAGACCAGGGCGACCTACCATTCAAGTCCTGACAATTTAGCCCAAACTTTTAGGAACAGGCTCTAATCTTATTCCTCTACTCAGATCCATATCCATGGCTCTATCTAATATCTATAATAGTCTATTATTATTATTACACTTTAATTATCCATTTTTTAACCCTATTTTCACAATATACTTCTAAATTTTAAAATTAAAAGTGGAGAAATTCAAATTGGTAAATGTAATTAGTGTTTCAACCCTTTTCTTAATTGAATTATGGCTAAATTGTTGAATTTACCCCCCTCTTTTAATATTTTGGTCCCTTAGTAAGCTTAGTAGTTTTATTATTTTAATTGGTGAAAGCCTAATTTTACAACCAACACATTTTCGCGAACCTAACTTCTTACATGCTTATTTTTAATTTAATATCAAAAATTTGTTTGTGTGCACTTTAAAATTCAAATTTGCATTCATAGATCATATATGCAATTGAATTACATAAATTTAGAGGTTAATTTCATAAAAACCCTAATTTATTCTTCTAAAATTGACTTGTGGGTTGCATAATTGTTCAATTATATTTTTAGGTCTGATTTTTATGACATGTAATGTTCAACTTTAGATACATCTAGTGTTCAAATTCATAATTCACGGTGTTTAATTTTTTGGTTAATCAATAATTTACAAATAAATTGCATTATTTAATCATAGTTTTCAATCTTTCCCTTGAATTTTCCTCATTTATGCATGAGTTTTGTTACCCTTAGTCCTACATACAATATTCTAGTGAGAAGAAGTTATAGACTTATGGCTTCCGAAGATTTAAATACTAAGGATATGGAGCCTCAGTTGGATAATTTATTCCATGTGAATGTTGGTGCTTCCTCTAATCCAACAAAAAATGAAATCACATATCCCCATTCACCTCATATTTCTCATGATGAGGATGAATCACTAACTAGGATTACTAGTGACCAATTGGAGAAGATTAATAATGAGTTTGAAAATATTAAACAATGGATGGGTCAACAATACCTGGATAGTGAGGTAATCCGCTTGGTTTGAGGATTGAAAAGAATGGTGCAATGTGATAAGATAAGTGTGGATTTTTTGCATGGCCTTTCTCATTGTTGATACTAATATTATGCCAATCAAAATTTGTACCAAAGTCCTTGTTTATCCTCAACATACTATCCAAGTTAACCATTCTATTCCTATGCCTAAATCTTTGCCTAGTGTGCCTACATTTACATCTTCTATCATGACTACTTCCACATAAAATGTTAATCCTACACATGTTATTCATGTGGGTAGCCCTATTAATCAATATTCTTATATACCTCCTTTTGTGAGTCTTCCATTTTTTTCACAACCATCTCTCTTACCAAAATGCCATAATGTTGCCCCTCCTTATTCTCAACCTCCACCTACCTACAACAATGTTACTCCTCCATCACAATCCAATATTTCCAATTTCAATCCATCCACCGAAGCAACTATCAATAACCTAGCTCAGACTATTAAATCCTTATAACACCAATTGGTTTCTATAACTCAATCCAAGCTCAATGTTTCCACATTTGATGTAGTGAGCCCACTACCTAATGACATTGTCTGTGTGGTTCCTCCTAAGCATATAAATTCCCTAATTGGATTTATACAATGAAAACAATGATCCCTTGACTCATGTGTGTTAGGGTTTCAAGCAGATCCGAAGCAAATATGAACTAACAATTATATGCAGATTTAAATGAAAAAGATAAAGAAATAAAGCAAGACACAGATAACACAGAGATTTAACGTGGTTCACCCAGAATGGGTTACGTCCACCATACACAGTCGTCCAATCTTTCTTATTATCTAGAAAAAATAGTACATCAACCTTACAATGCCTTAAGCATCCCAGCCGCTTATAACATGTATTTTTAGGGCAACAAACAAAGTTGGTCTTTTTAGGGTTTTATTACAATGTCGGTTTTCATCAACGAAAAATGGCAAAAAAAAAATTTCTCGGGGGCTACCGCCCCTGAACCCCCACTTTTCTCGGGGGCTGCTACCCCCGAACCCTTGCCTGGGGCCCAGCCTGGCCCCGGACCCCGGCGAGGATACATGCTGAGTGTACAGTACTTTGCTGATCAGTCGCCACATTTCAACAATCTCCTACTTGGAGACTGATCAGGCTCCACACCGAACAATCTCTCACTTAGAGACTGATACTACACGACACCACTGTACATGCAACATCCACTGGATAAAACACTAGGACTTGACTGGTATAAATTCCACAATTATCAATCAGGAAGACCAACAGAAACTGATGAAGAAATCAGCTTCTCCTGTGGAACTACCTTTGTGAACATATCGGTGGGATTCTCACTTGTGTGAATCTTCTCAAGCCGTAACTGACCCTCCTCCAAAATAGTCTGGATGAAGTGGTACCTGAGCTAAATGTGCTTTGTCCTTGAATGAAAAGCAGAGTTCTTCGCAAGATGAATGGTACTCTGGCTATCAGTATACAATGGGAAATCCTCCTGTGTCTGACCCAATTCCTCCAGAAAACATTGTAACCATATCATCTCCTTGCTGGCTTCTGTAGCAGCAACATACTCAGCTTCAGTGGTTGAAAGTGCAACAACCTTTTGCAGCCTAGAAATCCAACTAACTGTAGTTCCCCATTTAGTAAAAACATACCCTGTAGTACTCCTCTGTGAATCAATATCACCCGCAAGATCAGAGTCAACAAATCCACTCAAAGCAGCATTAGATCCTTTGAAACATAATGCCTTCGTAGTAGTTCCTTTCAAATATCGAAGAATCCATTTCACAGCATTCTAATGTTCCATACCCGGATTACTCATAAACCTGCTCACAACTCCCACTGCATGTGCAATATCTGGCCTTGTGCATACAATTGCATACATCAGACTGCCAACAGCTGATGAATACGGGATGTTAGTGTAGCGTCCTAAAATTGCGACACTTGCAATTTCGACTGCATTTCGGTCTTCACGATGGCGACGCAACACGCAACCTGAATGGAGACCCTGAAACTTGCTCACGACACTGAAAACTGCATTTTTCAAGCACCCTGGCCTGAACCTCCTTGCACCCTGATGTCCTGGGAGGTGGGACCAGAGCGCCCAGCGCCCTGGTCCCTGGGTCCTATTTTGGGCCCGGTTTCCTAAGTGATATCGGGTCTTTTTGATTGCAATTTGGAAATATACTTCCCTGGTCAGCCTAAGGTCGGGAAAATCAGTCTATCAGCCCTAATTGTCAAGTATATAAGCTACATTTTCTCTCTCATTTGGCATATGAGGAGGATATGTGTACAAAGCATGGAAATTATACTCAAGCATTCAAGCATTCAAGCAATTGATCATTCCAAGTCTCCATTCAAGGCTAAGTGTTGCATTCAAGACAAGGATTCAACCATTGAAGAGGAGATCACATACTACATGCTACAACATACAACATACAACATACAACATCTAAACCTTCGCACATAAGGATACAAACATCCTTAGAACAAGGTATTAGTACTTGTTTTACAGTCATTTACATTTACAGCTCTTGCTCATTTCTTGGTTAATTCCAAAACCGGGGTTTGACCTAAAGGCAAACCCCTAATCCCTAACCCCCCAATCGTCTTCGCTTTTCTGTGTGTAGGTTGCAGGTACGCGGCTGAAATTGAAGATCTGGAATCCTTGTGCAGAGACGAACAGATCCCCCTTCGTTTCACGGATTTTTCAGAGGACCGTGGCGCCGGGCGCCATCGTCCCGACAACTTTTGCTCAAATTTGCAGGACAGCGCCGTATCGACATTTTACTGCTAATTCCAGGTCCGCAGCTTCATCCTATAACCCGAACTCAGTTTATAAGCGAATCTTTATGACTTTCTATGCATCCTTAGCTTAATTTCCTTAATCAACATTCTTTACAAAAGAGGGTAGCCTTGCTTTCCTAACCCTTGAAATTCATTTAGCATCCAATCTTACATCGTGTGGGATTGAATCTTATGAGTTTCAACCCCTCTTTTGAATGTAAAGTCTTCCCCCTAAGTGAAAACCCATCGAATCCTAGCGAACCTCCCTTCTCTCTCCTTGGAGTTAGAAGAGGGGAGACCAACTAGGGTTCGACCGCGATTTTCCGCTTTACAGTTAGACATTTTATTAACCTCTTCCTGTGCCTTTGGGCACATCTCCTTAGTCAATTTGAAATGACTAGCCAAAGGTGTACTATCTGCTTTTGCATCATGCATGTTAAATCTTTTCAACACCTTCTTTATATACTCACTTTGGGACAAATTCAAGGTTCTATTTTTCCTATCCCATGTAATCCTCATACCGAGAATTTGCTTAGCTGCACCCAAATCCTTCATAGCAAATAACCTGGCTAATTTCTGTTTAAGATCATTTATATGTTGCATGTTAGATCCAGCAACAAGCATGTCATCAACATAAAGCAATAGGATAATATGACTGCCATTATCAAATCTCTTAAAATATACACAATGATCAGAATGACATCTATGATAACCGTATTCAGCCATGAAACTATCAAATTTTAAATACCATTGTCGGAGTGCTTGCTTTAGGCCATACAGAATTTTCTTCAACCTGCACACCAAGTCCTCCTTACCTTTGACCTCATATCCCTGTGGTTGCAACATGTAAATTTTCTCCTCCAAATCTCCATGGAGAAAAGCTATTTTGACATCTAATTGTTCAAGATGTAAATCATCTGCAGCCACAAGACTAAGTACAGTTCTAATTGAAGTCATTTTTACAACTGGAGAAAATATTTCATCATAATCTATACCCTTTTTCTATGCAAAACCTTTTACCACAAGTCTGGCCTTATATCTTTTCTGACCTCCTTCCTCCTCCTTTAGCCGATAAACCCATTTGTTAGGCAAGGCTCTTTTTTCTGCAGGTAAAGGGACTAAGTCCCAAGTCTTATTTTTCATCAAGGAGTCCATCTCCTCTTTCATGCCTAGCTCCCACTGTTGTTTGGCATCTATTTGCATTGCTTCTTCATATTCTTCTAGTTCACCAAAATCCGTTAATAAAATAGAATACAAAGAAGGAGAAAATCTTTTAGGGGGTCTACTTGTCCTCGTAGAATGTCTAACACTTATAGGAGTTTGTGGGACAATCTGTTGTTGCTGAGCATCAGGTACCTATGGCATTTCATTTTCAGGAATCTCATCCAACACCACATATTCTTGTTTGTCCTGTTCATGCTTCTTTTCCTGCATCTGTTCTTTATACATAACCTTCTCATTGAATATAACATTTCTACTTCTAATTATTTTCTTATTTTCAAAATCCCATAACCGATAGCCATATTCATCTATCCCATATCCAATGAAGGTACATTTCTGAGATTTAGCATCAATCTTGGTTCTGTTTTCTTTATCAACATGGACAAAAGCTTCGCAACCAAAAGTTTTTAGAAAAGAATATTTTACCTTTTTACCAGTCCAGGCCTCCTCTGGAATACCACCATCCAAAGGGGTTGAAGGTCCTCTATTTATCAAATAGACAGCAGTATGTACAACATCTGCCCAAAAATGTAAGGGCAATCCAGCATGCAATCTCATGCTCCTTGTGCGTTCCATGATAGTCCTATTCATTCTCTCTGACACACCATTTTCCTGTGGATTTCTTGGAACTGTCTTCTGCTTTCAAATCCCATTTAAGGAACAGTAATATTCAAATGCTTTGCTACAATACTCACCTCCATTATCCGATCTGAGACACTTCAACTTTTTTCCTGTCTCATTCTCAACCAAAGCTTTCCATTTCTTAAAAGTTTCAAAAACATCTGATTTTTGTTTTAGGAAATATACCCATGTTTTTCTGGTTGAGTCATCAATAAAAATAACATAATAACAAGAGCCACCAAGAGATGATACCTGAGCCGGTCCCCATACATCTAAATGTACAAGCTCTAACTTCTCACTCTTCTTCTCTTTCCCAACCTTGAGAAATCTGACTCTTTTCTGTTTACCATAAACACAGTTTTCACAGAACTCTAAATCAATCTTCTTTAGTCCTGGCAATAGATTTTTGGAGTGAAGGATTTTCATCCCTTTCTCACTCATGTGCCCAAGCCTATGGTGCCACTTTATCGAATCTGTTCTTGCAACATTTATTGTTGTTGTTCCTGCAATGACTTTATCTGTAGTAGCTAAGGTAGAGTAAGTGTTACCAGTACACAAATATAATGTGCCTACCTTCGCACCTTTAGCTACTACTAATGATCCTTTAGTGACCTTCCACATATTGTCTGAGAAGGTAACTATGCAACCTTCACTACCTAGTTGCCCTGCAGAAATTAAATTTCTTCTTAAATTAGGAACATGTCTTACCTCCTGCAGAAACCAGTCATTACCATTCTGCAACTTGATCTTTATCTTTCCTTTTCCAACAATTTGACAGGGCTCATCATCACCCAAATATACCTGTCCAAAATCACCTTGAACATAATCTAGAAAATATTTTCTATGGGGTGTAGCATGAAATGAAGCCCTAGAATCTATTACCCAGGAATCATTAACATTATCCAAACATAAGATTAAAGCATCTTGTAAAGTATTACTTGCAATATTAGCTTCCTTACTATCATTTTCATTTTTGTCTCCTTCTTTGTTTTTCTGAGACCAACAGTCTTTCTTTAGATGACTAGGCTTTCCGCAGTAGCAGCAATCTTTCTTTCCTCTAGATTGAGAGCGTCCTTTCTTTGACTTCCCTCATGACTTCTCATTCCCAGGGCCTTTTCCTCTTTCCTTTGATCTTCCTCTGTTCTCCACATTTAGAACACTACCCGATGATGTTGAAGTCTCACCTATTCTTTTCCTTCGCATTTCCTCACTTAGGATAACACCAACAATATCATCAAATACCAAAGTATTTTTACCAGAGATAGAGTTACTTACAGCCATAACCAATCTATTCCAGCTTTCTGGCAAAGAACATAAAATCAAGAGAGCCCTAACCTCTTCTGCAAAGGTAATTTTTACCGAAGACAATTGACTGGTAATTGTATTAAATTCATTTAAGTGCTCCGCTATAGATCCTCCCTCACTCATTTTCAAATTAAAAAAACACTTCATAAGAAATACCTTATTCGAAGCTGAGGGTTTCTCATACAACTTAGCCAATGTTGCCATCAAATCTACAGTCATTTTTGCTTCTATTATATTGAATGCTACAGACGACGCAAGACACAATCGAATGGATCCCAGTGCCTTTCTATCTAAAATGTCCCACTCTTCATTTGATATTGTGGTCGGTTTCTTTGCCTTTCCTTCCAATTGCCGCCACAAATCCTTTTGATACAGGTAATCCTCCATCTGCATTTTCCATAACTGATAATTCTGGCCATTAAACTTTTTGACCTTGAATTTGGAATCCTCCATTGCTCCCACTCAAATCTGAAAGTCCTGCCAATTTACAAAAAACCTCGCTCTGATACCAATTGTTAGGGTTTCAAGCAGATCTGAAGCAAATATGAACTAACAATTATATGCAGATTTGAATACAAAAGATAAATAAATAAAGCAAGACACAGATAACATAGAGATTTAACGTGGTTCACCCAGAATGGGTTACGTCCACCATACACAGTCGTCCAATCTTTCTTATTATCCAGCAAAAATAGTACATCAACCTTATAATGTCTTAAGCATCCCAGCCACTTATAACATGCATTTTTAGGGCAACAAACAAAGTCGGTCTTTTTAGGGTTTTATTACAATGTCGGTTTTCATCAACAAAAAATAGCAAAAAAAAAATTTCTCGGGGGCTGCCGCCCCTAAACCCCCGCTTTTCTCAAGGGTTGCCGCCCCCGAACCCCTGCCTGGGGCCCAGCCCAGCCCCGAACCCCGGCGAGGATACGTGCTGAGTGTACAGTACTTTGTTGATCAGTCGCCACATTTCAACAATGTGAAGGCATTTGAAACTTTGTGTAGTGATTTATCTAATGATCAAAGACTCATGGAAAAATTATTTACTCGAGCCTTTAGAGATAAAGCCTTGCAATGGTATTTTTCTTTGTCTCCTTATTCTATTACTTATTTCCAACAATTGCCTAATGCTTTCATTTAACAATTTTAAATTAACACTAGTCCTAAGATTGATTTGATTCATTTGATTCATTGTAAGCAAGGATTTAAAGAAATAGTGACTAATTTTATTTGGAGATATAAAAATTTACACTTACAAATTTCTTATCTTGTGCCTGATCATGATGTTCAAAGAATTTTTATTGCTAATTTACAAAATGATATTAGAGATAAGCTTATATTTTCTAAGTTTACTTCTATTACGTAATTTTGTACAATGCTTCATAATTATTAGCTTCGAGTGATTTGATTTGAATCATCCTCTTCAATGGCTCCAGTTGATAAGAAAGACAACGCTCAACAATCATTTATAAAGTTCAAACGCAACAAAGGTTCCATCAAGATAAATGACAACATTGACATGCTCTAGTGGCAGGCATGACATCAGGTGTGGTCCCTTTATCAAAATACTTTATAAAATGATTAACTCTTTCTGAGTCTTTGCATAGTATAATGTTGAATGCTAATGTGTTGCAACTTCCTCCCATCAAAACAAATAACCATGTTAAACCATTTCTAGCTTCTCATGATCCTAATGTTTTTTTCAATATCATCGTCAACCAGGTCATGAAACCAAGAAATGTTATTAGTTGAGAAACAATATTCAATAATTTATTGATAACAATAGTGTGAATGCCAAAAGGAATAAATTTGTAGCTCCTCCTAACCAAAACCTCCAAATTTTCACCAATTTGTTTCCTTCCCATTCTACCAATGTTGGTGAGCCTGGGCTACTTTTTTTTTCTCCTAATGACCTTGGTATAGAATCTAATATTGTTGTGAACCTCATTGACAAACCTCAACCTACAAAAGGCTTTCACATTGCATTTGATCCTAGTGTAACTATTGTTGCACCTAATGGCTCGTTATATATTACTACGAAGACCAAAGACAAACTCTCATGAGGGGTGGTCATTTATCTAGTATGTATGGTAAATGTGATTACTAAAGAACATCTTTTTACTCAGCAATTGCATCAAGTAACATATGATAGATCTGATCTTATGGTTAAAGTGTATGATGGTTTCTCTTTCCCTACTATTGTAGCTATTACTGTTCTCATTGAGGTTTCTACTAAGTGCTTAATTGTTACCTTTTCTATTATTCCTACATTGGATCAATTTTGTGTGAAGTTGGGACATCGTTAGCTCTCTTCCATGAAAGTTGTCCCTTCTACTATTTATAAATGTTTGAAATTCCCTCATAATGGCACTATTATAATAATTAATCATAGCCTTTACCAACCCTTAATGAAGCATGGAAATTTCACTCTTGATAACTTTTGGCCTAAACAACCTAAGCCTTTAAAGCCTCGAACTAGCATCCTTTTCTAATCTTATCAAAAATAGAAGAATTAGATTATAATGGCCATGAGTAAACCTAGAGACCCTACACCCATGGATATTCCTCCTCATAATGGACCCAATATTCTTCCTACTCCTTATATTCCTCCTATATATGTCATAGTCCCACCATCTACATACTACAAAGGAAAGTGTTTGGAATCATATTCTATCTCTCAACCTATTGGGGTTTCTTTCATTCCTCCCCCTATAATGGAAGAAAAGAAGCCTATGTCAATTGATCCTCAACCTTTGCAAGTCTCGACTCAAACTAAAATGAATCGGTGTGCAAGAGAATGTCAACAAAGACGTCATGCTAAGGCTCATGAGCTTTCTTCCCAAACCATTTCCTCCCCAAAGACACCAAATGTTGACTTGGTCCCATTTGTCCAACCTTTTCCTAACCATAGCAAGGAAGTTCAACTCAAATCACCTAAATTAAAAATGCTCAATAAAAATGAGAGGTTAAACTTCTTTTCATATTAAAGATCCTATTTTTATTAATTTAGATGATGATATGGATGATAATAATGTTTCCCATATTAACACTGATAATCCTAATGATTTTGATTATATGTTAAACTTGTTGAGATTGATGTTATCTTCACATTTTTCAAAAGCATTAACCCGAGCTCCTAGTGACAAACAAAGTGATTCAACATTAGAGCATGGTTCTTGTTTGGAAATTTTAGTATCTCTATATACCATGCTCGATATTGCTCCTCTTGCATATTTTCCACCATCCCTAGATGATGTTAAGCAAGATTGGGAGGCAAATTATTTTCTTGACTAGCTTCATTCATGTCATAGATTCTTTTTTGTGTTTTTGCTTGTTTGTGATGTGATTCCTCATGATGTTCTACTTGATATGCTTTTGTGTTATATTAGGTAATAAAGAGGTCTAATGTGTTGTGACATTCCTCTATTTGTATCTCAATTCTTCTATATGTCATATCTATGTTATGTTGTACATGTGCTATTGTTTGTAAATTTTGCTTGTGTTGTCTACTTGGGGACAATGCAAAGCATTGAGATCTCTTTTTGGTCTCTTCCATGTTGACCCAAAAAGACATTTGTTTGTTATCTCTTGTGCTCTTCTTCCATTGTGTTGGTAGTTTCACTACATTTGGGGGACAATAGAATTATTCTTGATATACATTATTTATCAAATGCATATTGATGGGCCAGAGTTGGTGGATCCTTTATGTGATTTTTCCTATATGTTTTATGATCATTATCCTTTAATTTGTCCTTTCTTGGGGGCATCTCATTGTGGTAACGTGATTTTCTTTTGGAAGCATGCTACATTAAATTTATTGCTCCCAAAAATGTGTATGCAATCACTTTAACGTGGGGGCATACACTTCACTCAACGTTACACTTTATGCAAAAACCATGTCATGTTTTCAATATTCAAGTTACTTTGTAAACTAATCATTTTCCTTTGTAATTTGATATTTTCTTTTTCATGACTCATAGTAAGCAAATATTACTAGGCCATTATAGTCATGCTATCTCTTCCCTTTCATATGTTGTCTCTTTTATCTTGATATTAGAGTAATGAGATCCTAAAGTCCCTGGGGGCTTGGTGTGCATTGTCTCTTTGGTATCTTGGTGAAAGTTTTTAATGTGACTTTGTAATTTACCATGAGTATGGGTGGAATCACACACTCCCTCTAAAGTGGGAGTTAAATGTAGTGTCATAGATTTTATCCACATACAATTTAGTCCTTACCTAGACCTCACCTTGGTATTTCATCTTTTGATGTCTGATACCTACTTTGATTCTGTTCACACCCTTCACAAATCTTCATTTTCACTTTCGCTAATGTGTTTTCCCCAAAGATGAGTCCTAATTATCAGGACCATGGCACCACAACACCTTGTTCCTCTCAATTAGGACCCAAATTTGTTCCTCACAATTGTTACATCAAGTGAGAAGGAATTTAGATCCCTTGTCGTCCTAATTCAAAAATTCAAATAGTTTTTGGATAGTTAGGTGTAAAAGGAGGCCTAAAAAGGTACAAAACCTAAGATGTCTATCTAATCTATGGTTTCTCTTTCAATTCAAGTGAGAAAGCAACCAAGCATTAGAGAAAAAGTCAAGTCAATTCCAAGCATTCAAGATGTCATCCATGATCAACATTTTATTAAGACATTCTACATGACTTCCTAAAACCCGTGTGTGAGGATTCAAGCAAGTTTCATCAAGGTATACATTTTAATTACAAGAATTCAATTTCAAATCTAGCCTTTCCCTCAAAAGGAAAGCATCTTGTTTCAATCCAATTATATTTCCATTACAATTCACTTTCAAGGATAATTCCTCAATTGGGGTTTGAATTTCGGGGTTTGACCCAAGGAAAACCCCTATCCACTACCCCTTTTCCTCTCTTTATGTGTGCAAAAAATTGACTCAAGAGATATGATTGAAAATTTAGATAGAGGTGATGATCACAAATAGATTCAAATTTTGATGGAGTGAAAATTGAAGGAGCAGGGCGACCTACCTGTAGAAAGGTGTGCACCCTTGGTCTCCTTGTGTTGTGCAACACAACACTTGGATTTGTGACATGGCTTAACCGCCTCTTGTGGATTCTATTATTATAGTGGTTGTATCGGGCATTAACATGTCAATATTTTTGTGCAACAACAACATCACTTGTAACAAGTAGTATCAGACTTGGTCACAAGTTCAAACCCCTCGCTTGTGTTTGGGGGGGTGGGGGGGGTTGTAAGGTGTGCGCCTTTGGTCTTCTTGTGTTGTGCAGTACAATGCTTGGGTTTGTGACATGGCTTAGCTGCCTTCTATAGATTCTATAAGTCTAGTGGTTTTATCGAGCATTAATAGGTTGATCTTTTGGTGCAACGACAACCGCACTTGTAACACTACCATTCCAATCCCAACAATTCTACTCGATCTTTCGATAGTGGATCCAATGCATCTCCCTAATCTAAAAAAATTACACTTGTAATTTTCAGAGTTATAGGAACAAGTGGATCCTATTCCTTTTCTCATATTGCTATTTGTCACTACGTTTGATATCTATAGTGGTCTATTATTATTATTTCACTTTAGTTATCCATTTATTTACCCTAGTTTCACAATCTATGTCCAAATTTCAACTCAAAATAGGGAGACAAAAAATTGGTAAATATAAGTAGTGTTTCAACTCTTTTCTTAATTGAATTGTGGCTAGATCTATTGAATTTACCCCCCTCTTTTGATCTTTTAGTCCCTTAGTAATATTATTGGTTTTATTATTTTAATTGGTGAAACCCTAATTTTAAAACCAAGGCCAAGGCCAACAAAATATAAGCAAGAAATTAGTTTATCTCAATTGACTATTTTTTTTAACATAACTACATCATTCTATCTAGTGCGGATATTTCCTAGCTTTAACTATCTATTTTTTAAAACTAAACATTATAAAAAGGTACCCGAGTTGTAGATGTTTATCCTTATAATGAAGGAATAAGTTATTTGAAAGATGAATTGTATGACTATCATTGTACAACCCATTATTCTCTAATTGCTTTTTAAATTCCTTCATAGAATTTTGTAACTAAATTATCTCTTCACTAACCTCTATAGTAGCAACATATTATGCTTTTGTTTTTTATTACGGGAAAAATAGGTTTTGAAGGGATCTCAAAACCCTTTACAAAATATCCTTAAAAGATAATAGCATAACATATTATGCTTTTGTTGTTGAAAGTAAAACATTGTAATTTTGAAATCCAACTAATTGTTGTGCCAGCTATAATAAATACATATCATGTAGTATTTCGCCGACCATCTATATCATGTGCCAAATCTAAATCAACATATTCTTGTATTGAGTAATATACATTCCCCTAGGAGAACAAGAAGATAGTACATATGTAGAGGAAGTTTCCCAATAAAGGGATGATGAAGACAAATCAAGGATCATTTATTCAATCTCTAAGTTTTCCAAGATAAATTAAGAAGAAGATCGAAATAGTTCCAGTGAAAATTGAGCTAGATAGTGATAATACCAATACAAATAGTGAGAAAGTCCTAGATGCATGGATTTAAGATGAACAAGATTTAACTTTCCAAAAATTCAATGGATTTAAAATATAATTTATGATAAAGAGCTTTCTCACAAACTCTTTTCAAACTACTATGAGGAGAAAAATGATACTAGTTGTAATGGTGAGAAAATTATGGTTTCACAAGTTATGCTTTGTAAACTAGGAAATGACCTAACTTTCACATTCATCACATTAAAAGGAGGATAAATATAATAGATACAACCTCAATTGTATTAGAAAAATGGTTGAATGTTGATTGAAGTCTTATTCCCATTTTGTTTGAGTTTAAAATGCAATTTAAATTGTATAATTTACTCTAGGACAAGTATTTGAAAATTTGAAGTAAATTGATGAAAGCTAAATTTTGCAAATATCCAACAAAGCCACATATAGGGATCTGGGTAGAAGAAGAGAATAAAATCTTTCTCATAGAGATTCACCTGGGTCCTTCAATTTTTTCTCTATAAAAAATTGAACCTATTCGTCATCGTCAACTCTATCGAAATCTCTGAGTATAGCTCTTGAGTCAATTCCCTACACACAAAAAGAGAGTAAATAGTTTGTGGATATGGTTTTGCCTCGGTTCAAACCTTTATTTAGGAATTAACCTTGAAATTGAAATAGTAATTGTAATGAAAAATTGAAACAAGATGCTTTCATTTTGAGGGAAAGGATGGATTTTGAAAGAAATGCTTGTAATTGAAATGTATACCTTGATGAATCTTGCTTGAATCCCCATGGAAAGTTTTTAAGATGTCTTGTAAAATGTCTTCATATAAAGTTGATAATGGATGTCATATTGAATGCTTCAACTTGACTTTAAACTTCTTCTCCAATTCCTAATGAATTCTTGATTTATTTCTCACTTGAAGTGAATTTTAAATCTTGAATGAGGCTCTTATAAGCTCTCAAACTAGGTCTTCAAATGAGAGGATTAGACCTCCTTTTATACTTGATTTCCCAAAAATTATTTGAATTTCTGAAGTAGGCCAACACGGGATCCAATTTCCCACTCACTTGATGTGACCATTGTGAGGACTAAATTTGGGTTCTAAATGAGAGGACTATAGCGTTGGGTGCCCTTGTCCTAACAATCAGGACTCAAATTTGGGGAGAATGCAAGGAAGGTGGTGAAATTGCAAGATTGTAGGTGTTGTGAGAAAAATCAAAGCAATCATTAAGAATCAAAAGATGAAGCACCAAGATGATGTCTAGGTGAAGATGAAATTGTATACAAAGATAATTTATGATGCTAAATTTAGCCCCCAGTTTAGTGGGAGTATGAGACTAAACATACAACAAAATACAAAATCGCATTGAAAAACTTTCACCAAGATATCAAAGAGACAAGACACACCAAGCCCCTAGGGACTTTAGGATCTTACTACTCTAATATCAAGATAAAATGGACAACACATGAAAGGGAAATAAAGAACATGACTTTACTAGCCTAGTAAGATTTTCTTACTATGAGTCATGAAAAATAAACATACCAAATTACAAAGAAAAAGGCTCAATTTGCAAAGCAACTTGAGTATCAAAACATGTCATGGTGTGTGCATAAAGTGTAACATTGAGCAGTTTGTATGCCCCCATGTTAAAGTGATTGCATACGCCTTATCGGGAGCAATTTATTTAAGGTGGCATGCATCTAGAAGACAAGAACATTACCACAATGAGATGCCCCCATGAAAAGACAAATCAAAGAATAATGGTCACAAAACATAAAAGCACATAAATCAAAGGATAATGGTCACAACACATAAAAGCACATAAGGGAACCACTAACTCTGGGGTCATTAATTCACTTGTGATAAATAATGTATATCAAGAATAATTATATTGAATTGACCTTATCATCTAGGGATGGTGGAAAATATGCAGGAGGATCCATATCAAGCACAGTAGATGGAGCTACTAAAAGTTCCAAACAAGGACCATGCTCTAAGGATGAATCACTTTTTTTGTCACTAAGAGCTAGGGTTAATGCTTTGGAAAAATGTGAAGATAACTCATGATTAATTTCAACAAGCTCATACATATCATCATAACTATTAGAATCAACATTCTTAGTATGAACAACATTATCATCATCTAGATTAATAAAAATAGGATCTTTAACATGAAAAGAAGTTGAACCATCATTTTTCTTAAGCATTTTTAATTTAGGTGATTTGAGTTGAACCATCATTTTTCTTAAGCATTTTTAATTTAGGTGATTTTAGTTTAACTTCCTCCCTAAGGTTAGACGACGACTAGATAAATGGGACCAAGTTAACATTTGGTTTCTTTGGATAATAAATGGTTTGGGAAGAAAGCTTATGAGCCTTAGCACACCATCTTCTTCGGCATCCTCTCGCACAATGATTCATTTTAGTTTTAGTCAAATCTTGCAAAGGTTTAGGATCAATAGACATAGGCTTATTTTCTTCCCTTATAGGGGGAGGAATGAAAGAAACCCCAATAGGTTGAGATATACTTGATTCCAAGCGCTTTCCTTTGTAGGATGTAGGAGGTAGGACTAAGGCATATATAGGAGGAATAGAAGGAGTAGGAAGAATACTAGGTCCATTATGAGGAGGAGTAATATCCACGGTGTAGGGTCTCTAGGTTTACTCAAGACTATGATCATCTCATTTTTCTATTTTTGATAAGATAAGAAAAGTATATTATTTCAAGGTTTAAGAGGCTCAAGTTGTTTAGGCCAAAAGTAATGAAGAGTGAAATTTCATGATTTGCAATGGGTTGGTAAAGGCTATGATTAATTCTCATAATAGTTTCATTATGAGGGAATTTCCAACATTTATGAATTGTAGAAGGGATAGCTTTCATGGAAGAGAACCAAGGATGTTCCCACTTCACACAAAATTGATCTAATGTAGGAATAATAGAAAATGTGACATCTAAGTACTTAGGACCAACCTCAATGGGAAGGGTGATAGAACCAATAGTAGGGAAAGATAAACCATCATACACCTTAATCATAACATCAGATTTATCATATGTTACTTGATGCAATTATTTAGTATAAAGATGTTCTTCAGTAATCACATTCACCATACACACCGGATCAATGAGAACCCGTTGTAAGAGTTTGGTTTATCTTTGCATTGACATATAATGGGCCATCAGGTGCAACAATACTCTCACTAGGATCGAAAGTAATACATAAGTTTTTTTGAGGTGTAGGTTTGTCAACAAGGTTCATAGCATTATTAGATTCTATAACAAGGTCAATCAAAGAAAAAATAAGAGACTCAAACTCAACCACATTGGTAGAATGAGAATGTAATGGATTGGTAAAGATTTTGAGGTTTTGATTAGGAACAGTTGCAGATTTATTCTCTTTGTCATTGACACTAGCTATAGTTATAGTATTGTTATCAGTAAAGAATTGGATCTTATTTCTCAACTGGTAACATTTCTCAGTATCATGGCCAGGTTGATAGTGATATTCACAAAAAGCTTTAGGATCCTAGTGAGCTGGAAATGGTTTAGAATTGTCAATTGCCCCTGCCACTTCACTAGGACCCTTGCTCTGGATCTACACAGTCGAAGAGGAACCTTCTAGCAGACGATGGCGTTTTGAACTGAAGGAACCAATAGGCCTACCACACTTCATTTTGGAAATTACAGTCAACTCCGCCTGCTCCTGGTTGTAATCTCCTTGTAGAAACTTCGCAAATTCCTCCCTCACTATTTGGGCTTCCTTGGCTTTAAGGAAACCCTTTATGCCTTGCAATCTAATTTGGGCAGAGGCTCATCTAACTTCTTTACAACCATTTTCACTCAACAAGAAGGGTTGGAGAGGTGTAATTAATTCTCTGATGTGAAGCCAATCTCCACCTGAACACACAAAATATTCCCCTTCGTGAGCCATCCCTATTAGATTGGCCAACCCCCAACACCACTCGTCCTTCATGTATGAATGCATCAAACATAACACTGAATCCTTCATCTCAAACTCAAGACACCAAGCCAAAAAAAGAGAAGCAATATTTATGTTATTTCGATATCGATATTTGGCCTTCAAATATGTGTCACCTAGGATGATTTTCATCCTAGTTAGAAAGGTTAGCTCTGAGAATTTGAAAACATGAGATAGGTGTTCATTTGAAATTCTTCCCTAGAAAGCCACCACGGGTTTAGTGGTCTGAAGGGAGAAATTGTCCTACATTGTGCCACCCTCCTACACACTCCAAATGAGAGAGTCGTCACTATAAATCCTTCTTCACTTAGCACCAACTCACAATAGCCTACTATCCATCCACATCAAAAATTAAATACGTCGCCTATTTGTCCCTTGGCATGCAATAAATTCATTTGGGCATTCTCATGCCACTCTTTCTTGTGATTGTACGAAGTAACCATTGAAAATAGAAACATGCTTTCTCACACATAGGAAATATACTACATTGTGATACTCTCACAGAGAAATCATATCCACCAACCACTCACAAACTACTCTCCTTAGTTTCACATTCTCCCACCTCCACCTCAACCAATATGTGCATATTGTGGTTTGCAACACAACTTTGATCATCCCCCATGTCCTTTCGCACATTGGAGGGTTCCTATCATTTTTCCATGTAAACTTGAAGCCACTGAAACATTCCAAGTAATAAATGCACTACTTATGAATGATCCATCACCTTCATTAAATATGACTTGTGTCGGCTAACATCAAACTCCTCCCTTAATGGATAATTATTATCCATTCAAATTCAAAATGTATAGTTGCTTTGCTCACACCTCGCAACATGTCAGAGGTCATCGAGGACCATTTTACTTTTCCAACCTAGAGGGAAAATGCCAAGTTGGTTTGGGATTTAGCATCGGTATTGCCCTCCCAGAGCACATTGGTATTATATAACTTTGTCTATTTTCTAATTTTTCTCATGTTCTTTTGTAATCGTGTTCACCATGATTTGTGAATCTCCTTCAATATGGAGATCGTTCACATTCAACATTTTTGCCATACAAACAACCAGAAAAGTAGTATGTGATTTTTCTTCATTTTTAGTACCCCAACCTAATCTTTGACTGCAACAAACTATTGTTCATCCCCTACAATCTTTGCCACACAACCTACACCTGTTGGTCCTGGATTCCCTTTTGTAGCACCATCAAAATTTTCTTTGATCCAATCTTTTTATGGCAAAGACCGTTTTATTGTCCTAACTTTTTTATGTAAAGGATGAACCCTTTTAGGCCCATTAACAGGTTGGAAGAGTAAAACTATTGTAAGTATGTGGAGTTTGAGAATAAGGAGGGAGAAAATTATGGTATGTTGGTATGGGAGATGGTTGTGAACCAAATGGAAGAATCATGAAAGGAGGTATGTAAGAATATTGATTAATAGGATTACCCCCATGACTAACATGTGTAGGGCTAACATTTTGTGTGGAAGTAGTCATTGTAGAAGATTTAAATGTGGGCACACTAGGCAAGGATGTAGGCATAGGAATGGAATGGTTATCTTGGCTATTGGATTGAGAATAACCAAGAGCTTTAGTAAAACTTTTCATTGGCATAATATTAATATCAACAATATGAGCAATGTCATGCAACAAATCCACACCTATTTTATCACATTGCACCATTCTTTCCAATCCTTCAATCAATGGGATTTCCTCACTATTCGAGTATTGTTGACCCATCCTTTGTTGAAGACTCTCAAATTCATTATCAATCTTCTCGAATTGGTCAATAATAGTTGTAGTTAGTTATTCATCCACATCATGAGAAGTATGAGGATAATGGGGCTAAGTGATGTCATTTGTTGGATTAGAGGAAGCACCAACATTCAGATGGAGTCAGTTATCCAAATGAGGCTCCATATCCTTAGTGTTTAAACCTTGGGAAGCCTTAAGTCTACGGCTTCATCTCACTAGAATATTGTATGTAGGACTAAGGGTAAAAAAACTCATGCACAAAGGAGGAAAAATTGGATGCAAAGATGGAAAACTATGATTAAGCAATGCAACTCTTTATAAAAATGATTGATTAACCAAAAAATTAAACAATGTGAATTATGACCTTAGATATTAGATGCATCTAAATCTAAGCATAACATGTCATAATAATCAAATTTGAAAACACAACTAAAAAATTATGCAACCAACAAGTCAATTTTAGAATAATAAATTAGGGTTTTATGAAATTAACCTCTAAATTAATGTAATTCAATTGAAAATGTTTTTTATGAGTGGAAAAATTAATGTTAAAGTTCATATGAATCAGATCTAAGACAATAAATCAGAAAAGAGCATGAAAGAAGTTGGGAACACCAAAATATAATGTAGAGAAAATTAGGATTTCATAAGTTTTTCTTTGTAATCTAGCAAATGACCTAACTTCTACATGCATCACATTAAAAGGAGGATAAATACAATAGATCCAACCTCAATTATATTAGGAAAAGAGGTGAATGTTGATTGAAGTCTTATTCCCCTTTTGTTTGAGTTGAAAATGCAATTGAAATCGTATATTTGAATCTAGGACAACTATTTGAATATTTGAAGTAAATTAATGAAAATAAAATATTGTGGATATCCAACAAAGAAATGGATAAGGATCTAAGTAGAAGAACAAAATCAAAATCTTCTCCTGAAAGTTCGAGCTAATATTTTGGGACCAAGTAGTAGAGATTCGCCCCGGTCCTCTGATTTTCACTCTATCACAAGATGAACTTGTTCATCATCGTCAACTCTATCAGAATCTTTGAGTACACCTCTTGAGTCAATTCCCTGCACATAGATAGAGAGGAAAAAGGTTGTGGATAGGGGTTTTCCTTAGGTCAACCCCTATTTTATGAATTAACCTTGAAATTAAAATAGTAATTTTAAAGTAAAATTGTAACAAGATCCTTTCCTTTTGAGGGAAAGGCTGGATCTTAAATGAAATGCATACCTTTATGAAGCTTGCTTGAATCCTCATGCAAGGGATTTAGGATGCCTTGTAGATTGTCTTCATAGAAAGTTTATCGTGGATGCCATCTTGAATGCTTGAACTTGTCTTTACTTCTTCTCTAATGCTTGATTGCTTGGTCACTTGAATTGAATTCAAAATCTTAGATGAGGCTCTTATAAGTTCTTAGATTAGGTCTTCAAATGAGAGGGGTAGACCTCCTTTTATACTTGATTGCCCAAAAATCATTTGAATTTCCAAAGAAGGCTGACATTGTTGCACATGAGTGTCTTTGTTGTCACTGATGTCAAACCTATGTCAAACTTATGTGGTCCAGATGTTGGTGATGTTGGTGTTGTTAGTCTGAATATGTATTTTGATATATATATAACAACACCAACATCACCAACATCTGGACCACAATAATATATATATATATATATATATATATATTATTGTGTCAGTGTTGAGTACTAGAACATATGTATAGCAAAAGTATGTGGTTTCAGTATGTTCATGTTTCTGATGATTGGACGCATATGGTTGCCAGTCCAGATGTCTGGTTAAATGATGTTATGCTCCTAAGTTATTTACAAATTCATGTTGTGATAACTAGATAATATGGGAGGGTGATTTAAGGTGTTTCTAGAAGTTTAATGGTCCTTACTTAGTTTGGAAGTTATGCTATTATCTTTGTTGAATTCTCTGGTGAACTATATTATGGTCTAGAATATGTGTTTGCACCAGATCTACTTCAGATGATCATGTTGTCTATTGCAAAATTGTTCTGGTAGTTTGTCTTCAGGTTTCTAAATTGTTTGGATAGTTGTTCATGGATGATATTATTGTTCTGATATTGTTTTCAGGAGTGTGTTGAGGAATGTGTTGTTTTCCTCGTCTTGACATTGTTGTAAATCAAATGTTATGATTACTAAGGTGTTGTACTTCTTTTGTGGTGGATCACTTATTTTATTTTTGGGTCTGGATTAAGCATATCAATTTGTACTGGCTTATGCATATTGGTCTGAGAGGTTGCATGAAAAGATTTTTTTTACGATGATTGGAAAGTGTGCTCACTTGGTGTGAGCCCTCACACATATTATTTACCTGTTGGAGTATATTTTGGGTCAATTTATATACACATTACATTTTTTGGCCAACCTAGTAGAGACTATTGTTGATCCAATTGATATATAATGGACAAATCAGTAAGAGTTTGATAATGGAAAAACTGAAGTATGTAATATGGTGAGATGTGCAATGCAAATATAATGTGAAGTTGAAGAGAGTCATAGGTTCAAATGTTTTATAGAGCAGACATATGAGTATTATGGTGTGAACTATTATCCACATTTTGTTAAATTCTTTTTGTATACAATTTAGTCTATTGTTCCTATTATATTTGTATAGTTATGTTATATCTAGCCCTGAAGAAGTGGTCTTCAATTGTGAAAGTCTTTATCTTGTATCTTTCCTAAGGTTATGTACCTTAGTCTACAAGCACAAAGTAGTGAGATCCTTGGCTAGTGGCCTTAATCATTGTGAACAATTATTATATATTATGACTTTGATTCTCACCATGGTTTTTCCCAATTTGGGTTTTCCACTAAAAATCTTGGTGTTCTTGTGTGGATGCTTTTGATTGTTTAATTATTTACTTCCATGCATAATTATTTATTTTATTATTCAAGTAACTTAATAAGATCAAGTTTTTGTATATGCTTATTCACCCCCCTCTCAACTTTTGGTAGTGTTCAAAAATTGTTATCAGAGCCTTGGTTCCTAAATAAATGACTTAATTGTTGAGTTAGATTTGAGATTTTGGACACTATGAATAAGAATTGAATGATATGGATAATATGGGTCAGAATTATTGAAATAATATTGATGGTATTGTTGACATGGAAGGCAAATTGAGATCTGGATTGGCAGACCTAGAAGATAATAGAGAAAAGCATAAGAAGGGAGTTGAAAAGATTTCTTATCTAAGAAGTTTGCTTGATAAAGAAAAAAATTTATCGATGAATTTGAGACAAATCTTGATGAGAATACTAGAGAATGTTCAAGACTAGAAGAAGAAGTTACCAAACTAAAGGAGGAACTAAAAATTGCAAAAGAACAAATTGATAAAGGTTTGAAACTTAAAGGTGGCAATGAAGTGTTGGATGGTGTACTTAACTCTCAAAAACAAGGCAAAGATAAAAGTGGACTTGGCTATGAGGATGGTGAATCTTCAAATATAAATTAAAGTAAAGACAAAATCAATAATGGCTTGTAGAAATTGAACAAAGATCAGAAGAATTTCATTCCAAACGGAAGCTTCACAAATTCAAAGAACGTTGACCTCCTCGTGTCCCTTCTAGGTATTCATAGTTTAATGGTAGCTATTTTTCATGCAATATATTTGGTCATAGAGATGGTGAATGCAAAAATCAAATTAGAAATCAACCCTTTAATGGAAGTTGTCATTACTGTAACAATTTTGGTCATAAAGTGAGTGTAGAAGTAGGATGAATTGGAATAGAGATGGAAATTCAAGTTTTAGTAGAGGTGCTCAATCTTTCAATGGATCTTGTTATGATTACAAAGCCTATGGATACAAAGTTGTTAATTGCAAAATAAATTAGAGATTTAGGAACACTAGAATGAATGGAAGTAAAATTCAGAAATGTCTGGTATGCTACAATTGTAATAGAATGGGACACATTCCTGAACATTGCAGAAGCATAATTGAGAAACCTAATGGTTCAAAAAATAATTAATATCAATGAAGAGAAGAAGAAGATGAAGATGAAATGCATGAAGAAATCAGATGATAATACTATGAATAATATTGAGGATGGATCCACACCTTTTGTGGGTGCAAACCCTTATTTTGGAAACTAGCTCAAAAAAGTGTGCCTAAGGGGGAGAGCTTAACACATATCTTTTCTCTCCTCTAGGTTTGGCACTGAGTTTTTCTCATCATGATAGAAGTTTGGAAGACATTTCTGATGAATTTTAAGCACATTTTGATGGTCCAGAAATTTTTCAGTGACTGGTTGCACAATGCATCAACTTTTTTGAGGAAAACCTGGATGACGGGTATATATTGGTTTTTCAGAACTCATTTGTGCAAATGCAATTGAAGAGTTGTAGAGTGCGAAGAAGACTGAAGAAGATCAATCAAAGTTATTTCTCTTGTTTTTTATCTTTTCAAGTGGAAAATTATAAGATTGTTAGTTTCATAGTGAGGCTAGACCTAATTCTAAGATTCAACCGTTTGTTTCGGCAATAAGAGACCCTATTGGTGTGTTTTCTGTTGTTCTTGACAAAGTGATTTATAAAGAATATATTTTTAGCTACATTCGTGTTTCCTTGGAAGAGTATAATTTTAGCAAGGTCAATGATTTTAAGAGAATTGTAGTCGATGGTGCGTAGAGACTTAAGATGGATTACGCTAGTCTAGGGCATAAGGGTTTGAATGCTTGGAGCAATTTCCTTGTATTTGATGATGAAAACATTATTAATATTGTGTTAATAAAAATTCATAAAGATTTTTTATGGTTGGATAGACCATATTTGATTTCAAAGGAATCCATAAGGGATATGACTAGATTATGTTCGACGAGAATGGTACCTGCTTTGAAGTTTTTAAAGAATGATTAAGTATATAGATTGGCTGGTGTTGTGTCAGATAAGAGAACCCATTGGATTGATATTATTGTTTATTTGGCAGTTAGATATGTGACAATGGAATTTTCATACAAAGTGTATTATAGGAATCGAGAAGATTCATCTTCTTCCATGGCGATACATGTGGCCTATCAAATGGTGAAAGCAAATATTTATTATGATCTGTGTGAATTGTTGAGACAACAATTATTGGAAAACCTCCATTTGATGAAGGTTGGGATGTATCCCTTCTGGTATGGATCTCTTATTGTGTGCTTGGTATTCTATTTTCTCAATGCTTTGCCTGGAATAAATATTGTTATATGGAGAAGAGTGTTGGGAAAATGGTGTCTCAACCTTGCATTTACATGAGGTTACTATTTATAATAATTTTTTGTTTGAGAATGAAATGGTGTGAAATTTTCCCCAAAGCTTCAGATTGGCTAGATAATCATGTCAGTGAATTTTTGTTGCAAGATCATAACTAGTTTTGAAGATATTAATTTATTTATTTTTTGAAGGGTGCGATGAAAGGTTTAAATTTAATTTTGAGCACTTTAGAGGCTTTGAAATTCCTTAAAAAGTGGGTATAACTGATGTAGAACTTACTAGGTGATAGAGCACTTTGTGAGCTTTACAACGCTTCAAACGATTTGTGAATCGAACACCTGATTCACAGGTTATGGCTCTGGAAGATTGGACTCCTGAAATAGGAAATATAAAATGCATCAAACATATAAATGAGTTGTAAAAGGGAGGAATGTGTGTTCATGTGTTTTTTGAAACATCATAGGGCATCTATATTGGAGATAAGGTCGGATCTACTTTATTGGGTAGTTTTAGCCCATAGTTTTGTAATATTGTTTGACGGTTTCTTGTATTGTATCTCCTATATATGAGGTGCATGAGATAGAGGTTGTGTGTAATCTAAGTCTTATGGCTATTGAGTTACCTCTGAATCTCTGATTAGTAGCACTCCTATGAAGAGTTTTATTTGCAAGTATATTGTAATATGTTATTGATTGTTGAATAATATATTGAGTTGCTTTTGGAGAGTGGGTTTTTTCTCCTGAAAGGATTTTCCCCACATAGATCACTATGTTGTGGTATGCATGTTATTATGTCTTTTTTTGTTAATCTTATGTAACTATTGTAATGATTTGTTAAAAAAATTGCAATACCATCCTCTCAAGGTTAGTGTAGGAAGTATTTCCACTACTTAACTTCCTTACAAGTGGTATCAGAGCTTGATCACCTTTTGTTTCAGTTGTGGGGTTTTTTTTGAACTAATCTAGGTTTGAGTGGGAGCTTGTGCAGAAGATACTTTTTTATCTTGTTGCAGCAATTTTTAGATGGTAAGTTCATCATGGAGAATAGAGGTGGAGAAATTATATAGATTTAATTTTAAAATGTGGAAGCTAAAGATGGAGGATATGCTAATAGATCGAAATCTATGGGATGCTTTTGATGCAAATGTCTCAAGACCTTTAGATCCTATTGCGGCTACTCAATATAATGTTATGTACTGTAAATCCAAGGGTCTAATTAGATTATTCATATAAGACTATGTTCTAATCAATGTCCATGAAGAGACCTCTGTAAAGAAGCTATGGACTAAGTTTGGTGAGATGTATCAAGCCAAATCTTTATTGAAACAAATTTTCTTGAGGAAGAAATTGTATTCCTTGATAATTTAAGAGTGTGGACAGATAACAGACCACCTAGAAGCATTTAATATGTTGGTGGCTCAATTGGTATCTGTTGGTGTTAAGATGGATGAGGAGGAGAAATGTCAAATCCTACTTTGTTCTTTGCCTGATTCATTAGATTCTCTTATTATGGCTATTGACAGTACTTCTATTGTTTTAAAGTCTGAAGATGTGGTAGGTTCCCTGCTTGGTAAAGAGATGCGGAGGAAGGTATTTATCAGTTTTAAGGAAGCTCTAACTATTTCTGGAAAACCTAAGGAAAAAGGCAAGAAGAATGAGAAGCGTAATAAATCCAAGTCAAGAGGGAGATCAAAATCTCTTGAAAAGTCCAAAGTCATCTACTAGAATTGCGGTAAATTAGGACACATCCCTAAGGATTGCAAAGAAGGAAAGAAGAAAAATAAGTTCTATTTTCATTATGAGTCCAAGAAGGAAGATGGTGATTTATTCATTGCAGCTTTGGATACTCATGAAGGTAATGATGTATGGTTAATTGACTTAAGTGCATCTTTTCATATGACTTCCAATAGAGATTGGTTTTCAGAATATGACGAATTTAATGGAGTTAAGGTGTACTTGGGTGATTATTCACATTTAAATGTTATTGGTTGTGGTAAATTTAAAATCAGGTTTCTTGATGGTATAATAAAAAGGATTAGTGGTGTGTTCCATATCATTGGATTGAAACTAATTTTATTATCTGTGAGAAAATAGATAGATCCAAGTGTGTAGGTAGTCTTTTCTAATGCAAGATGTAAAATGATTATGGGTGTTATGGTGATTACTAGAGGCATACATTGTTGATTATAATAGCACTTCTGTAAAAACTAGATTTATGGATACTCCATCAAAAGATTTGAGGGTTTCACCTTCAACAATTAGACATGCCTTTTGGGTACCTAAGGGTGCTCTTTCTTCTGTAGCAAAGTTGCCTACAAAGAAGACTATGTTATGGCACCAAAGACTTGGCTACATTGGAGAAAAGGGTCTAAGGACCTTGAAAAATAAAAACCTTGTTGAAGGTTTGAATTATTGTAATCTTGACTTTGATTTCTATAAGCATTGCATTTATGGAAAATAAAACTATGTTCAATTTTACTTGAGTTCTCATAAATCTCGTGGTGTTTTAGATCTTATTCATTTTAATGTTTTTGATCTTATAGATGTTCCTTCCATTGGAAAATCCACTTATTATGTTTCATTTATTGATGATTTTAGTAGAAGGACATGTGTATACTTTTTAAAGAGTAAATCTAAATTTTTTCAGTTGATTTAAAGAATTTAAAGCAATGGTTGAGTTGCAGACTGGAAAGAAAATTAAATGTTTTGGGACTGATAATGGTGGTGAGTTTTTCTCTAATGATTTTAATAGATTCTGTAAAGACTGTGGCATTAATAGATAGAAGACAACTCCACATTCTCCACAACAGAATGGAGTTGTAGAAATAATGAGCAGGCCACTGATGAAGAAGGCTAGGAGTATTCTAAGTGGTGTTGGTATAGAAAAAAAAATTGGACTCAAGATATTGCCACTACTTTCTACCTGATTAACAGGTCTCCTACATCAAATTTTATTGATAAAACGCCTACAGAAGCATGCCTAGGTCATAAGCCTTCATTGAGACATCTTAGACTTTTTGGTTGGGAGGCATATGCACATGTGGCAAAGGAGAAGAGAACAAAGATGGAGAACAAGGATTTGAAATGTATCTTCATCGGTTATAATTATGGTGTGAAAGGATACAATCTTTGAGACCATGTTGCACAAAAGTTAATTCATAGTAGAAGTGTTCTTTTTAGAGAAATTAAGTCTCCTTATGTTACATTGTAGACAAAATGGACTAAACAAGAAGATGTGATTCAATTCCCTTCTACACCTGAAAGAGTTGAATTGAGACCACTTGATAGGCAAGAAGTTGAGGAGAGCTCATCTATCTCTAAATTTTTAGAAGAGAAGGAAGAAACTCCAAGTCAGCTTGTTTAAAGGTCTACAAGACATAGACAACCACCTAAAATGTATTCACCTAATGATTGGAGATATGTTTTTTCTTTGAATACTAATGTGGATAAACCTAGATCTATAGAAGAGGCATCAAGTATGAATGATGCAGAATCCTGGAAGATTGTTAAGGAAGAAGAAATGACAGCTTTGAAAAAAAATAATACATGAGATCTTGTACCATTGTTTGAAGGATGGAAACCTATTGGTTGTAAATGGGTGTTCAATAAAAATATTGGTACATATGGAGGCATTGAGAAGTATAAATAAAGGTTGGTTGCAAAAGGCTACTCTTAAGTTGAGGGTGTTTATTATGGTGAGATATTTTCTCTTCTTGCAAAAATGACATCCATTAGATTTTTGCTTTCTATTGCTACTGCTTATGATTTAGAGGTTGAGAAAATGGATGTGAAAATTTCTTTCCTTCATGGTGATTTTGAGGAGGATATTTATGTCATAGCCAGAGCACTATGTGGTAAAAGAAAAAAAGTAATTTGGTCTATAAATTGAAGAAATCTATGTATGGCCTCAAACAGAATCCTAGGATATTGTACCAGAAATTTGATACATACATGTCTTGAGTTTGAGATTTGAACATTCTAAATCAGATCATTGTGTTTATTACAAATCTAATTATGATCATTTCTTGTACATTGCATTATATGTTGATGATATGTTATTCATTGGTAAAGGGAAATGCATGATTTCGGAACTAAAGTCTCAACTCGCTGCTAAATTTGAAATGAAAGATCTTGGTGCAACAAAACACATTCTTGGGATGTAAATTAAAAGAGATAGAGTGAACATAAAGTTATGGCTAGGCCAGAGTATGTATGTCAATTCAATTTTACAGAGGTTCAACATACAGGATTGTAGGCCATTGTGTGTTTCTTTTACAGTTGGAATGAAACTGTTTGTTTCAAATTGTCCTACATCTCCATTGTAGATTACCTTACCAAAGTGAAGTTGGAAGTTTGATGTATATTATGGTCTTTACTAGACTAGACATTTCCCAAGCAGTGGGAGTTCTTTCCAGATATATCTCTAATCCTAGAACAATTCATTGGGATGCAGTCAAAAAAGTCTTTAGATATTTGAAGGGTACCTCAAAGTATTCTTTGTGTTATCATGGTAATTTGATAGGAGCCATGATTTCCCTTGATATTCATGGTTATGTGGATTCAAATTGAGCAAGTGATATTGATAGTAAAAGATCAATCAATGCTTATGTGTTTACTTTATTTGGTGGTACAATTAGTTGGATGAGTAAGAGACAAGATGTGGTTTCTTTGTCCACTACGGAAGAAGAGTATATGGTAGCTACTCATGCTTGTAAAGAAGTCATTCGGCTTAAAATACTATATTCAGATATTGGAATAAAACAAGGTGTGTTGGATATTATTGTTCATTGTTGCTGCTAGGATATGTTGTCATTGATGTCAACATATTCTTGTTTTTTCTCTGGTGATTGCAGCTTGGGAAGATCTTATGATCCGGTTTGTAGTGTTGTTTTTCTGATCATTGTTTTGCAGAGTTTGGTATATCCTCCGGTATATTCTGGTGTGATCATATCTTGTGCTAAGATTTTGGGATACTGCTTGGGATGGTCTTGTGTATCTTTAGTTCAGATGGATCATGATTTGGTGCTCCACAAGTTATCTTTCTTTGTGAAAATTTCTAATTGGTTGTGTTCTTAAGCTTTCAGACGTTGATAGATGAAGATTTGATAAGTGGTGTTAGTGTAGCTATTCTTGATGATTCTAACATGTTTTCTGGTGTTTCCTAGTTGTTTCCTATTTTTTTTGGTGATCCACATTGATCGTTGTGTGAGTTTTTAATCGTTTATGTCAATCAGTGATGATTTTAGTGTTATGCAGTTTTCCTGGTGGTGTAGCGTGTTGCGGTTGATCTTGGCATGATTTTCGGTGGAGTTGAGCATTTGGGAATTTGATTTAGGTCCATTTTATATCATGTAAAATATTATATTGGTCTGATGGTCGATCTTTATGTCATGTGTTGTAATTTTGTAATTAAGGGTTGAGGGTTTAGCTGACCTTGTTGTCAAGGTTGATGATTTGTATATATAGGTGATATACTCATGTAATTTAGGTTTCAATGTTATGCTTGCATTATTAGAGAGAGTTTTATGTGTGAACAAGAGATTTGTCCTTCGATGTTGAGATTGAGGATAGATTGGTGTTGCAGAGCAGACATCTGTGCTTAACCATAACTATAATCATGCATTTGGAGATGCTATTCTTTCAGTTCATTTCTTCCGGATTGTAGTCTGAATCTTGTTGTAAGTCAGTGAGACATCCCTGAGGGTTGTAGCCTTTCAATCCTTTACCTTTTGAGTAGTGAGCTCTAGGCAGTGTGCCTAAATACATGTGCATTCCCCATTGTAATATTTTCACATACTATTGCAGAGTATCATCTTACTATGGGTAGGTTCCCACCATGGTTTTTCCCTTAACCAGGTTTTCCATTTCAAAATCTTGGTGTTGTGTGTTGTTCTTTCAATTTTCTTATCTGTCTTATTACTGCAGTTTATCAGATCTATTTTTGTAGTTAAATTTGCTAATCCAGTGAAGACTGATTCACCCCCCCCTCTCAATCTTCCTTCTTGGGTGCTACTAACAAGGTGTAGTGACAGTTTATTGTGATAATTAGAGTGCAATATGCCTAGCTAAGAACCTGCCATTTCATGTCTGGACCAAACACATTGATGCTCAGTATCATTTTGTCAGAGATATAGTCAAAGATAGCAAGGAGAATTTGGTTAAGGTGGAAACTTTGATGAATGTTGCAAATTATTTAACTAAGGTTTTGAGCACAGAGAAGTTCAGATGATGTTCGAAGTCTATGGATCTCAGGGCCCCTAGAAATTAATTTATTGTGTAGATACTCCCTTTGTTCTTGCAAGGTGTTCGACAAGTGGGAGAATGTTGGGAAAATAGTGTCTCAACCTTGCATTTGCATGAGGTTACTATTTATATTAATTTTTTGTTTGAGCATGAAATGGTACAAAATTCTTCCCAAACCTTCGGATTGGCTAGAAAATCATGTCAGTAATTTTTTCTCACAAGATCATAACTAATTTTAAAGATATTAAAGTTTTCATTTTTGAAGGGTGTGATGAAAGGTTTAAATTTAATTTTGAGGACTTTAGAGGCTTAGAAACAGCCTAAAAGTAGTTGTAACTAGCATATCTAGTTATGAGTTGATAGAACACTTTGCGAGATTTTCGGCACTTCAAACGGTTTGTCAATCGGACACCCAATTCACAAGTTATGGCCTCCAAAAGTTTGGACTCCTGAAATAGGAATTATAAAATGCATCAAACACTTAAATGAGTTGTAAAAGGGAGGAACACATGTTGATGTGTGTTTTGACACATCAGGGCATCTAGATTGGAGACAAGGTTGGCTCTACTTCATTAGGTAGTTTTAGCCCATGGTTTTGTAATACCATTCAACGGTTTTTTATATTGTATCTCCTATATATGAGGTGTGTGAGATAGAAGTTGTGTGTAAGAGTCTTATGACTATTGTGTTACCTCTGATTCTCTGATTAGTGGTACTCCTGTGAAGAGTTTTCTTTGCAAGTATATCGTAATTTGTTATTGATTCTTGAATAATATATTGATTTTATTTTAGAGTGTGGGTTTTTTTCCCACGTAAATCATTCTGTTGTGGTATGCATGTTATTATGTCTATTTTTGTCAAGTTTTGGTAACTGTTGTAATGATTTATAAAAAAAATTGCATTACCCTCCTCTCAAGGTAAGTGTAGGAAGTTTTTCCACTACTTAACTTCCTTACAAAGAGATGTTTTTTGTTGGTGCTCAAATCAAGGAATATTTGGAGAGTTTGAATGATTGTGATGTTGATTATCACAAGTTCTTTGTGGATATTTGGAAAGAGATGATTGTGAGGAATCAAATTCCTTTGAAGTTCATTGAATGGTATAAATATGATATTACTTTCTTAGTTGGCAATGATAATTATTTCATTGAAGCTATTATTTTGAGGACTTCATGGATGGCTAAGATTCCGTATGAGGTGTTAGAGAATGATTGCATCAATATCATAAAGATGATTCTTAAAATGCCCAAATTTTTGAATGAAGAAAGATTTGGAACATATGATGAGATTATGATAAAATATGTTGGAAAGAAAACTAGTAAACTTGAGAATGTTCCAAAAGACAAAAGAGAAAGGAAATCATCTTCAAAAGCTTCATCTTCTGCATCTAAGGTGTTGAAATCTAAACATGTGAGAAAAGAGTGTGCAGAAGCAGTGATTGTAGAAAGTGATGAGAAATAATTAAAGGAGATCAGTGTATAGAAGATTGTTGCAGCGAGAAAGAAGGTGATTGTTTCCCCTATTTCCTCTAAAGAAAGTTCTTTTGATGTTGACTAAGTTCTTGAGTTGCTTGGGAGATCAGAAGGTCTGAAAAGTGTTGGTGAGTTGTATCTTACTATTCCATATTATGATCAAGATACCATTGAACAAGTATGTGTAACTTATTTGCTCAAGAATAATCTTTCTTTTTTGTGATCGATAATAATATATGTTTGTATTAATATCTGATAAAAATGTACATACTATAAATTTCAAAAATATGAATTTATCTTGAGAATTGTCCATGATACTTGAAAATCTAAAACTAGCTACCCAACTGCTACTCTGCCACTATCTAGACTGTGAAAACTACTATACCACCCCAAAAAACAGCATGTAATTGTCCCATTACTACACCTAAAAATTAACATTTTACATTAAAACATTACAAAAAAGACACATTAAATTTTCATTTTTTTCTTTTCCAATCCATTTATCTAGTAGCCTTTAGGGGCAAATTTTGTCCTCTTTGCCTTGTCTTTGTTCTTCGCTTCCTTTAGCTCCACCTCCTTCTCCTAAAGATACCCCTTTAAATATTCCCAGCCCAAGTGAGCTTCTTCGGTCCTTATCTCTATATTCTCCATCCCAACATAGCATGAATGACCTAAACTCCACATCATTCCCATCTAGCATTATCCCTTTACCAAATGGGCATTGTAAACCATGACATGCAATTTTTCTTGCCATCGGGGAAGTTAAACCATACAGAGAATGGTTTGGGGCACAAGCCTTGGCTACCTAGACCACCTCCTTCTTTCCAAACATTAAGCGCTATGCCACCATCATCAAAATGATGTCTACGTTGGTGTGGTATCGAAGTTCAAAGACTCAATATTCTTCACCTAGCAGGGTTTCAATGACCTGTAGAAATAAATCATCATCAAACTTGAAAATTCCTCCAAGTCTCTTCTTAGAGACCTTCCCAAAAGAAGCCAACTATTTTTTTATTGAGTGAAGCGATAAGTTCACTTCCATGTATGTTGCCTATAATTTTTAATTCCTTCTTTTTTTTTCTCTCTAAGTTGTTCCTCTCCACACTTTTCTAATGAATGCCAGCTCGCCCACCTCCTTGGCTTAAAAAGCCATGTCTCTCACCATCCCATTAGATTTTCTAATTAATATATCCTCATTTCAAGAACATCCACCTTCAGCCTTCTCAAGCTCATGAATGTAATTCATGTTTCACTTTCCACATGCCCCATGTCCATGCACCATGCCAAGGAGTTTGTAGAGGATGACAATGTACAAAAATCTTTCACATTAAATGTGCATTTAAAAACAGCACAAAGCATCTAAAAGGCAAATCAAAACATGTAGTCACACGAGCCATCTTTATCAAAATACAATCTTTAAAATCAAATGGTACACATCACATGTATCCCTCCTTCTTCCCACCACTTCACAACATGTACATACAAGTCACAACCCACGTTGGACAAAATATCAGCCTCCAATTTTCCCTCTCTATGCACATGTGATATTCTAAAGTCTTGAAAATGTTTTATTTTTTCAGCAATAATGTGGATGATTTTATTAATTCTCTAACATTGTGAGGCCCCTTTTTTAATCGCATCAATAAAAAAATTTGAATCTCCTTCCAAGTGTAATTTTGGCACCAAGAATTTAACTACTAGAGAAATGGCTAATAATGCCACACTCACCTCTGCCTCATTGTTTGTTCCATCTACCTATCATTACGCTCCCCTGACTAGGACCCTACATCCATCATTCCTCATAATATAGCTTGCATCTGAAACCCCTGGGTTTCTTCTCAAAGCCCCATCAAAATTGATCTTAATTCACCCTTTCTTTGGTTTAATCCATATTGCCCTTTGCACTGGATCAAAAGTAGGATTTATCCTACCAAGCCCATTAATGGGCCCACTCTGAAACAATATTGTTCCTAATGATGTTGTTGATATTCTCCTAGAAGTGTTGATAGATTTGTTAATTGAGTTTATGGCCACAATTGCTAAATGATGAAAGCGATTCAAGTGAATCTTGTACAAAATCAAATTTGACAAAGAAAATGATAGAGAAGTTCTTAAGGGCACATCATTACCTTAATCTTAACTTGATTAGTTTCAGAAAGATGATGGATAATGCTACTAGATTGTATAGGTATTGTTGGAGGTGGCTTGTGACTACAATGTCAAAGGGGGAGAAATATTGTTGATAAGATAAAAAAAATTGAGGAAGTTTTTGTTTCTCCATCAATGAAAAAGGGGGAGATTGTTGCACATATGAGTGTCTTTATTGTCATTGATGTCAAACCTATGTTAAACTTGTATGGTCCAGATGTTGGTGATGTTGGTGTTGTGGTTTGGGATATGTATTTTGATGTATATACTATTGTGTCAATGTTGAGTACTAGAAGAGATGTAGAGTAGAAGTATGTGGTTTTAGTATGTTCATGTTCCTAATGATTGGGTGCATCTGGTTGTTAGACTAGATGCCTAGTTAAATGATGTTATGCTACTGAGTTATTTAGAGATTCATGTTGTGTTGACTACATAATATGGGATGGTGATTTGAGGTGTTTCTGAAAGTTTAATTTTCCTTACTTGGTTTGGAAGTTATGCTATTATCTTTGTTGATTGCTCTTGTGAACTATACTATGGTCCAAAATATGTGTTTGCACCATATAAACTTTAGATTATCATGTTGTCTATTGCAAAATTGTTTTGGCAATTTGTTTTCAGATTTATAGATGGTTTGGCTAGTTGTTTGTGGATGATTTTATCATTCTAATATTGTTTTCAAGATTGTGTGGTGTAATGCATTGCTTTTCTTATCATGACATTATTGTAAACCAGATGTTATTGTTCCTAAGGTGTTGTACTTCTTTTGTGGTGGAACGCTTATTTTATTTTTGGGTTCGGATTAAGATTTTTGGATTAAGTAGATTGGTTTGTATCGACTTATGCATATTGGTCGAAGTGGTTGTGTGCAAAAACATTTTGATGATGATTGGGAGGTGTTTCAACTTGGTGTGAGCCATCATGTGTCTTCTTTACGTTCTATTGGTTTTTCCAAATAATGTCTCCAAATAACCTCTATGAATAGCCAATTTCAATGTTCAAGGGTTTGGATCAGTGACCAATTAACAAGATAATAACGAGGGGTAAGGAACGAGTTATATCCTCTAAACTTTAGGCTCTATTAGACCTAGGTGGGTGAACCTTTTAGCATCACTTCATAATCCTAATTCCTTTCTTTGAGTACTATAACAAATATGCTCTCAATATTTAGGATAATCAAAGATATATTATACTTAAGTGGATATGGATTATATCCCTGATTTATATACTCTGAATCACTTTGAGAAGCAAACAATTCTAGTACTAAAACTTGAAAATTCAAAAATAGAACTGATTGTAAAAGATAATTCCTTTGATTGTTTAGTATGCCAAGGTTAACAATATAGAAGACTTGACCAATGCTTGTCCATTGGGCTAGATGAACCATTATTATAATATAAAATATGGAGATATTGCAATATCTATAATCAGAAACATCTTTAGCCTATATGATTAATACTTTATACTAATCATAACATGAAAATGAGTTAGAAAGTTATGTCACAGTCCAATATGATCTCTACAAAATCCATGTGAATGATTGAGACATTTTAATCTTCTACTTTAGAAAAAACCTAAAATCATACACAATCAGCAACATAGTGTAGAGGTAAAATAAAAAAGACCCTTGATGATTGATTCAACAAGATTTTGGAGCATATGCAATGAGAACAACTTGTAAATAATTGAAATTCATTTCAAGATTCTTTTGAAATATCATAGTATCTCACATATTCAATCGCAAAGAAACTGAAAATAGGACATAAAAGTGAACTAGTACTATATTATAAAACCATTGGACTTTTGTATGCAAGTTCATCCTTAGTGAAAATGCTTCTCTAAAACTTTACAAGACTTATAAAACCTAAAAAATATATATCTAGAGAGACCCCCAAAAAAGGCCTTAATTATCCTTTTATAGAATAAGGATGCAACAAGCTTCGATCCTCTTAAAATTTTAAAAAGGCAGTAGGTAACCACCTGATAAGAAAAATACAAACAACTTTTTGGATATCCTGAGAAGAATAGACATCCTTCTTCTCTCCATAGGTGGTAGATGTTGAAGTTGATCTAGAAACCTCCTTTTCTCGCATAAGCTCTCTTGTCAAACTAGAGAATCAAATAACCCTGCAAACCTATCAAATGCACATGGACAAGGAGCACCTTAATATATCTTAAAAAATATTTGCATTTAAACAAAGGAATATTTAGTCAAAATTATCTCTAAGAAGGTCATAAATTTTCCACCTAACTAAAACAAATATCTCTTTATATCTAAACATACCAAAGAAGCAAGAAAAAGAAAAAATCAAAAAAGAGAAGGAAAAAATGGTTAGTTTCTAGATTCAAAATTTTAAAATTTCAAAAGAGAGAGAGAAGAGAAATAAGAAGCTCTCAATTCATTTTGCTTGAGCTGTTAAATTCTTAGATGATGTGTAGTTGATAGTCTTCATCATAAATTGTTGTTCTTTCTACCTCAACCCATGTCATTCCGTTGTCAAATTTTGACAATATATCAAAGTAATCTCCCAGCTTTCTCAGTGTTTGTGTTTCATTAGTGAAAGTATCTATTAGGATTAGGTCCAAAATCATCTTGAACTTTGACTTCCATTCTAATTTTGGTCTTAAGATCTTCCTACCTTCTAGATCCCTTCTATCTTTTTAAAATAAAACAGGCATGTGATAAGTTACCAAGCAGTACAAACCAAATAACTTTGACTTGATCATCTTAGTGTACATTCTATGAATGATGAAGATCTACTCCGTAACACTTATCTCTGATCTCAAGTCCATTATAAACTCATGCAAATAAGGAGGAAGAGTCCTAAAAAGGCAACCTCTAATATAGTAGTCATTCTCTTCAAGGATGATAGAAAGCAAGAAAGAGAATTATGGGACCACCTCATATGTTCTTGATAAAACCCTAAGAGCTCCATGTGCTCATCCCAAGTAGCATTCACATGATCAAGTATGGCATCAAATTTAGACTCTAAAAGAGCCTTTTTCATCTCAGTGACAACTTTCTTTTCCATTCTTTCAACATTAAATCTCAGTTGATTCATTTTTTTCCTCATCCTTGAAATATCAAGTGTAGCATGAGCTAGATCATTTTTTAATCTCATCCCTTCCTCAAAAGGATGCTCTTGTAGATATGGAGGCTTGTATGTAGGCTTTGAATACAATTGACCCTCAAGCTACTTTACTCTATCTCTTAGGATCTAGAGTTCTTCATCTATCTTCAATGCCACTTTGTGAGCAAATTTGGTTACAATTACTAACATATCAATAGCCTCTATTGGTTCCCCAAAATGTACTTGGTGAGGGTTTTTGTACTACCCCAGGGAAAGAAACCAAGTTAGGCCCTTGACTCATGCATGGAGGGGCCAACATCTAAACTGCTTAGGATACTCAAGGACTTGGACCAACAATATAACAAGGATTTAATGATTATCCTTGTACACTTCGAGCTCTGCAAAACGCGAGAGGGTGTTCCCTTAATGCTTCTACAATCTCCACACCACACTTGTAGGTGACATTAAAATAAAGCAGAGGGTCTCACTCCTAAAATGGGGCTCAAACAAAGAGGGATAATGTTAAAGAATGGCTAGCACTTAGTGATCCTCAACCTTCTTTGGAGCGTGAGATGACTTTCGACAAGCAGCATCATACATAGAAAATGAAACGATATTCTGATATTATCAAAGCTATAGAAAGTTGTTGATGAGATATGAGTAAAGAAAAGTTATAGAAAAATGACTGTAAGAATCGATTAGTGTCTTATCCATTGGGCAACTGAAATTGCAAAACGCAAGATAAAAATGCAACAGAAACCGTAATCTAATAGCTAAAGATCTTGAGATAACACTTCCTTAAAATGTATCTCATCTATCTATCCCAACCCAAAATACTTATAAAAATCCATGTATAAGTCCTATTAGTCTACAAATCCTATCTAAGTAGTTTAACTGACCCCTTAGGTCAGAGCGTAAGATAGAAGAAACTTGCATCACAACAATGCAACGAATGAGAAAAACCCTTGATCTTACTCATTCAAGAACATAACAGAGTCATACATTGGAGAAAATGAATTCGGAAAATATTTTCATTCATTTCATAAGCTATTTTCTGTTACAAATTATATTTTATATAACTCCTTCAAGAACCTGCAACAAACTAAGACACAAAACCCATTTTATTTTCTCTGAAAATTCCTATTACAGCCTACTCATTTCACCTAGACCCACTATACATGACCGAGGATTTGACTCCAATCTTCTAGACCAAATTTTTTGACTTCTATCTCATGGCCCTGATTTCCCTTTTATAGAAACAAGGGAGCAACAAGCTTTAGCACAAAGGAGACACCTGTCACAAGCTTATAGGATTGCTTGTTACTTTGTTTCAATATATTCCTCACAGTCTCCCAAAAGACTGTCCATGGTGGTGGTCATGATGAAGTAGAACCAAATTCTTAACTGCATTCTGGTAGAAACAAAACCCTTTGAGCCATACCACTATCACCTCTGATGGATCGTAAGATGCTCCTTGATGTTTCACATATTACTTCCCCTTTCTCGAAGAGGGTTTAGATCTTGGCAAGAAGTAAAATCACCCCTTCACTAAAAGAGGAGTTCAAGCCTTTATGCTCAGGATCAGAGAAAGTGGAAACACAAGATTATAGAGGAACATAGGAGGAGAAGGGGTTGCAGCTTGCATGTCGTTGCAAAAATGATCGGCTGCCAAATCCTTCCCAACCATATTCTGCTCCCATTCCTTCATGAGGCTTCTTCTGTAAATCTCTGCCAATGAACGATAACGAGGAGGCTGAGGATGTGCCATGCAGGGCTTGTTCTAGAAAGAAACAAATTCCAAGCCTCCATCGATTATCCTCCCCACTTCCAAGACTCCGACTATAAGCATACTCATTCCCAGAGGAAATATATCTGATATCACAGAGCTCAGTGTAACTCCTGGCACAATACTGCTCAAAGATCATTTTCATTTTATTCAAAACCTTTTGAGAAGATAATGAATTCTTTGTTCTTTCTACCAATTGAAGACACCACACAGTTGTATTTATAATGAAAATACCTCTCTTTGTAGTGATCATGCATGGGAAAAATCATCATTCTAATGCTTTTCTACTCATCTTGATAGCAAATGGATTCAGAAAATCATATTCATCGAATCAAGAACATCATCAGACTCAAACTGCCAATTCATTGCCTTATGACCAAGTTCACCTTACGTGAACGATTTTGTTCCCAATTTCTTGATTTTCTGCCTCACTATGAGAATCTCTGACAATACATCATCTTATGATTTTGTTGATAAGTCCTTGATCATCTCGTTTCGAGCTCATAAATCATCCTTATCCCTTTCATCTCTCTGAGGATCTTGATTTATTTATGTGCTGGCAATGAAAAATTGTAGATGTTGCCACCTCAGGAAGTGCTAGCCTTGTACTACTAATATGACTCGACCTAAGAAAACACCTCTCAAATCAGTATTTTGAGAGTTGATCAGCATCTACTTGTCTCTACTTCTCTCTGTTTATTCCATGTTGACAGTCCTATTTCCCTCTCCCTTTACTTTCCCACGTGAACAACACTGAAATAGTCTGAATCGCTCCTTTTGAAAACTATTTTTGTTTCCACCATTGATTTGTCCAGTATGGCATATCGCACGATCACCATCAGTCAATACTGATATTGACCCTCCAACATAGCAAGTGGGCCCATTAAAACTTGACAAAGAAATGCCAAATCATCCTTGAATATCCGCTATGTCATCTACCCTACTATTAGACTTGTTCAACCCGCCTGGGACACGTGGCATCATCTCATGATATCGCGGTCCTTAATCTCCCTACATCTTTCATCGCAGGACTACAAAGGTTGTCCAATCTGTTCGTTCATTATGTGCAGCTTACAAAGTCCACCCAATACTTTTATTTATCCTTCGAACATCTTTTCCGCTTGGGTCATAACATCTCTATCTATTTGAAACACGTGCAAATTCACGGGACCTTTAGTTGCTCGGTATTTAATCATGGAAATATAAGCTGCAATATCAAAGTCAGAGTTAGGGAAAATAAAAACCTGTAGGAACATAAAAAGGGGGGGTGGGGGCAACCATAATACAAAAGGCATAAGAAGGACGGTAGAATATAACACCTAGGAAATGAACGTGGTCCCCTTTTGACAATGGAATAGACCCTCATGCTTAAAATAAAAACGTAACGCGAGTTTATAAATGGTTTGGGTTTTTTAAGTAAAAAACTCACCCAGGAACATAAAAACCTGAAAACCCTAAACCTCGAGGGAAAAAACAGAGAAATAGTGATTTAGAATGACCAAAATCATGTCAAGAACACCACATTTTTGCATAGTTATTTTCAAGACTATCGGCCTCTATGGTAGAAGTGTCTACCACCCTCCTTATAAGTAGTCTGCCATAGAATCTATCCATTTCTTGGGTCATTGCTAGCCTCTGTGTTACTAGATGTAAGAAACATATAACTAGTTGGTCCAAATGATCATCAAAGATTGTTCTAGAAGGCAACTTTTATTTTTGCTCTGGATCCATGTTCTCTAAATCTATATCATGCCTTCTCCTTAAATTATCAAATGCAATTACAAAGGAAATTTTCTATCCTTCCAATAAAAGCATACCACTCTTCTTTACCACTTGTCTCACCATCTCAGGGGTCATGATAGCCAATTGTTCCTTTGCAATCTTTAGTTATTCCTCTTTTACTCTAAGCCTCTCCCCCTCTTCCAAGTGGTCAAGCTAAATTCCTTTACTTCTATGCATCTCATCCACCATGTTCCTTATCACAAAACATTAGAACTCATTTGTGTGGATGAAGTCATCATCACTCATAGACTCTTCATAGGCATTAAGCCTTATATCATCACTAAGGTCCCCTACCAACTTGAAATCATCAAGGGCCCACTCTTGACAAGGGTCTTGAATTCTTACACCATCTGGTGTCAAATCTATGTGGGGGAAAAGGTGCTTCACCTTGATAATCAAGACCTTCATAAGAATGGAAGGGTATATCTCGACTAGGAGACAAAGTGTGCAAAGGTATCATACTTCTCTAGGACTCTCTGGGATAGAGATAGGTTGTCCACTTGAGAGGAAGGATGCAACCATTAGCCTCTTCATGGCATCTTCAACAAGTATTCTAGGTGGTGGAAGGAGCTCTTGAGAAGGGGGTTGTGATGTCTCAATAGTGGGGGGAGAAAATGATGATTCCTCAAATCCAAGTGGAGGTGATGGTGGAGGAGAAGTTGTCCCAATGAGAGAACCAATAGACTAAGGTGAGTTAGGTTCCTTCTCTTTAACTTTCTACATTTGGGGATCCACCACTCTAGGTCTCTCATGAAGCAATGGCATCTGGTCCACCTCAATATAGGCACTAAAAATGGATTTCATCTTCACCTCAGGTATCAAAATTTGGTCCCATGAAGGGGAATAAGATTTGTTAGCTCTTCTCTTCTGGTGCTCTGAATATTGTATTTTGTACCATCTTTCTTTTTTCTTCAGTGCCTCCTTATAATCTGAGGCATTCCTTATAAGGCCTTCTTCTTCATCCCACTCATGTTGATGGGTCTTATCCTTATCAAGACCTTGCACAAACCACTCTAAATCATAGAATCTGTATTTGGCCAAGGGAAGGTTATACTTGTTCAACATGCTATCCAAAATATGATAAGCTCTACTATTTGTAAAGTGGTACATTCCTACCTTAACCTAAAAAGGAAGGAGTGAACCCTTCTTGTGAGCCCCCCCCCCCTCCAATAAGGAATCTCTTTGCCTCAGACAATTGATGCATAATTTCTAAGAAAGCAACCTTATCAAGTAATGTTGTGGGAAGAAGCCTTAGGACCACAGGGCTACCAAAAACTCTAATAATAGTATGGTCCTTAAAATAAAACCATGACACCTAATTGTGGTTAATTGCCAATTTAGGCAAAAGGTTCTCAGGCCTTAAGAATTCCTTTGCCTCCTTACTCCAACCCCATCGTACCTCCCCTTGGAGAATACTCATTAGTATATTGACAAAATGGTTCTAAAATACAAGGTAATTAGACTGTCTTGAATTCACATCCCAAATATATGTCCATTCTTGGACAAAGAGGGGCTCACCCTTAACAACTGGCACAACTTTCATGTCTGGATGCCAAATTTTAAGACCCTTATACAAGAAAATATGTATAAGAAAAGAGTAAAACCTGAAATTCAAATAATATCCTTTCTTCAAAACACAAAAGGCCTTGTGAAGTCTCTAAGCCAATTAACTTGCATAATCAAAGGGCCTTGTAAGGTCCATGCTCTGAATATCCATACACAAGATCATTATCCAATTAGAGATCATTATTGAGAATCAACTCGACAGGACTGACATGGAGCATGACATGTGTCCTTAAAGTATCCAGCAAATAGATCAATATTGTAGGGTGTTAGGTCTCTTGGAGTCAGGGCCTTCTCATCTCTTTTTAAGTGTGTAGGCCCAAAGGTTATAATTCTCCTCCTATACAAGCTTTCATGTGTGTTGTATTCCTTTTCTAATTATTCATCATTTATAGGCCAACCAGTATTCACATTCAGCATAAAACTTCTTCAATTACCTCCTTAGTTATGGCTACAAACCTCCCTCCATCCTTGGCCACAATCTCCCTTACATTTTGCTTATAGTTGTGACAAATTGTAGTGACCAAATCAATATTTACAAAGACATTTGGAACTACAAGCCTTCCCATATTTATGCTCCAATATTGCACACAGGCACTCGGTCCTTCTTCATGTTATAGCATCACCTCTAGAGACTAAATCCTCAGGGCTCAATTATAGGATCTTTGCATGCAATTGTGTAGTCAATCAGGAACTCATCTGTTCTAGCACCAAGCTTGACCCTCTTTTGAGTATCAGTTAGGCTTGGAAGCTATGCAATAATCTCCTTGGAGAACTTTCTCTTGACTTGGCTAGAGGATTTGGCCATCTTCTATGATTGGGGTTTAAACAAACAAAGACAAATGACCACTTGGGTTTCAAATTTCAAAATTGTAGAGAATAACCCCTAGAATATTTTGAATATATACAACAATTTGAGGAGGTAAAGCTCAGAACAAAGAAAAAAGACCACAAAATGAAAGAGTGTAACTATCACTGTGTGAAACCTAGGGTTAATCTCTAATACTCAATAATTTGGAGTACAAAGAAAATATAGAGCATGATAAAATAATGCAAGAGTGTAGTAGAATCAAAGGGAAGCAAATTTGATTAGAATCTCGGATTTAAACAATGAATTGAGGTCATTTACTGTAGGCACATATGTGTTAGGTTGGTGCAAAGTAGTCATTGTTTTTCATTTTTGAACATTCAATATCAACAACTATTTCCCTCTCTTAGGCAAAAATAAATAAGGAAACGACACCTCATTTGCTTTTTTCAAGGGAAAAATAATCACCTCTTAAGAGGATTTTGAATTTGTGGACTTAGGTTTAACGAGCAACTTCCCTTAGTTGCACAACTATGCGCTTTATCTCAACCATCGATCTCACTCGATGTGGATTCCCTTTATCTTGGCAACACCATGGACATATGGGGCCGACAAATCTATCATGTTATATGGTAAATATGTGGCATAGTCTAGCTAGTCCACACGAAGTGACTCACCTTTGGTGGGACCATCATGCCACCTGTGCGTGCGCTTTGGTCTAAGTGCACAAGCGTGATTGAATCTGGGTCGTTGATCCTAAAACTTTGCATGACAAACACCATAGGATAAAGACCAAGGAAATGGGATAACTTGTTGGAATTTGATTCAAGATTGCATTGATGACATATTGTGTTGAAATTGATGTCAATTGTATCTGGTAATGATGTTGTAATAATGTTTTTTTGCAACCGGTAGTTGAGAAAGTGAAGGAAACCGGTATTACTTGAAAAGCAGTGAAATCAACCGATAACCCTACCTGTTGATGTGCCATATCCTAATCAATGGAGCTTGGTGAATCAGTTGTATTGATTTATGATCAAATGGTGATTGGTAATGTTTATGCCATGTATGCATGTTGTATGTAATGAGTTTCAAGTGGTTTTTGGCAAGTAGAGATAATGATTTTATCTTGGGAATGAGCGAGTACATTGCATGAAGAGGAAATTGTGTGATGAGTTACAAGAATCAATGAGCGGTGATCAAGGGGTAGTTGAGGTTGTCTTGTACAATGTTGGAAATTTTGGTTAACTGTCAGTGTGATTGATTACCAAACCAGAAGGAGAATCTATAGTATGTGTGAAGGCAGATAGGAGCATGAAACAGATCTGATCAAGCAGAGTAGTGTTATTTACCAGATCAACAAACCCTTGTTATTCTCTAACAATTACAATAGTTAAATCTCTTAACTGGGTAAGCTTTAATAGGCTTAGTGCTATCTAAATCCTCTAACCAACTGATCCATTAGCTTGGATTAAAAATCCTCTATCGAGGTTACTCATAACAGGGTATTGCTTCTAACAGGGCATTATAGTCAATCCCTTAATCGGGAGGTCCCTAATAGGATATTTTTCTAACATGACATTTTGTAAAGCTTTAACAGGCATGGATCCTAACAGGTTGAACTTCAGAAGAGTTCATAATACTTGTGAGCATTCATCCCCGCGATGTTTTTTCCCATTTGGGCTTCCATGTCAAAAACCATTATGTCAAGTGGTGAATGGTTTTTGTGGTTATGTTTGATATGGTTAATTTGCTTAATTGTTAAATCCACTTAGATATGCTAAGATGACCAGCAATAATCTGAAATGTGCTTTTACTATTGTTAGTAAAGTATTTTAATGTTTTGGTTAAATGGTTTGAGAGTTTCAGATATGTTATACTGTTATTTTGATATACCAGTAAACCGGTTAACTTGACAATGCTATTGCAGTCTGTAGCTCAGTGTTTGAACCAGCTTGTTCACTGATTGACTTGTGAGATTATTTTTGAGTTTGGTGAAATTTAATTCAGTTTTCTATCTACTGATTCACCCCCCCCCCCTCTCAGTAGTTGTCTGCATCCTTATTGATTCATCATATCATCAATTGGTATCAAAGCATTTCAGGTCCTCTAGTGTCTAAGCCTAACAGAATGAGGTAAAGATCTAGAAGAACGTGATGAAGAAAGAAGGTCTGAAGTTTAATAGGGAAAACTACAGAATATGGAGTGATAGGATGAAAATCTATATCAAGAGTCTAGGAAGTCAATACTGGGAACATGTTGTTACAAAATATACTGCACCTAGTGGGATTATGTCTGATGATCAACAGAAAGAGGAACAAGAGAATAATCAAGCATTGGAGGCCACTATCAGTTCTGTGTCTGATTCAGAGTATGTTGATGTCCATGGTCTGGAGATTGCTTATGATGTGTGGAAGAAACTTGAGGATATCTATAGCGATGATGAGCATGTGAAGATTGCCAAAGAAGAGAGTATGTTGGTATTTGATTGAATATTGCATTGATAAACTATTGTGTTGTAATTGATGTCAATTGTAACCGGTAATGATCTTGTTATGATGTTGTTTTGCAACCAGTAGGTGTGAAGTGAAGGAAACCAGTATTACTTTACAAGCAGTGAGATCAACCAGTAACCCTACCTATTGATGTGTCAAACCCTAACCAATGGAGCTTGGTGAATCGATTGTATTGGTTTATGATCAAATGATGAATGGTAATGATTATGCCATGTATGCATGTTGTATGTGATGAGTTTTAAGAAGATTTTGGTGCGTAGATATAACGGTTTTATCTTGGGAATGAACGAGTACATTGCATGAAGTTGAAACCACATGATGAGTTGAAGGAATCGATGAGCAATGATCAAGGAGAGGTCGAGGTTGTCTTGAACAATGTGCAATGATTTCTGTGTAATCCAATGGTCATACTTGAACCGATTTGTTTGTAATCTCTATGAGATCTTAGGTTTGTGATGTGTTACCGACCTATTGTTTTGCTTGTAAGGTCATTGAGTTATTTTGTTGTAGTGTTGGCAATTTTGGTTAAGTATCAGTGTGATTGATTGCCGAACCAGAAGGAGTATCTATAGTATGTGTGAAGGCATATAGGAGCATGAAAAGGATCTGATCAAGCAGAGTACTGCTATTTACCAGATCAGCAAACCCATGTTGTTCTCTAACAATTACAACAATTAAATCCCTTAACCAGGTAAACTTTAACAAGCTTAGTGCTATCTAAATCCTCTAACCAGGTGATCCATTAGCTTGGATTCAAATCCTCTATTGAGGTTACTCCTAATAGGGCACTACTTCTAACAAGGCATTAGAGTCAATCCCTTAATCGGGTGGTCCCTAACAGGGTCTGTTCTTAATAGGACGTTTTTGTAAAGCTTTAATAGGCTTGGCTCCTAATAGGGTGAACTTCAGAAGAGTTTAGAATACTTGTGGGTATTCTTCCCCACCGTGGTTTTTCCCATTTGGGTTTCCACATCAAAAATCATTATGTCAAGTGCTGAATGGTTTTTGTGGTTATGTTTGATATGGTTAATTTGCTTAACTGTTAAATCCACTTAGTTATGATAAGATGACCGACAGTAATTTGAAATGTGCTCTTACTATTGTTAGTAAAGTATTTTGATGTATTTGTTAAAGGGTTTGGGATTTTCAAAGTTGTTATACTGTTATTTTGATATGCCAGTCAAACCGGTAAACTGTCAGTGCTATTGTAGTTTGTAGCTCAGTGTTTGAACCAATTTGTTCAATGATTGACTTGAGAGATTATTTTTTAGTTTGGTGAAAGTTTAGTCAATTTTCTATCTACTGATTCACCCCCCCCCTCTCATTAGTTGTTCGGATCCTTATTGATTCATCATATCATCAATTGGTATCAGAGCTATTCAAGTCCTCTAGTGTGTAAGCCTAACAGCTTGAGGTAAAGATCTAGAAGAACATGAGGAAGAAAGAAGGTCCAAAGTTTAATAGGGAAAATTATATAATATGGAGTGATAGGATGAAAATCTATATCAAGAGTCTAGGAAGTCAATACTGGGAACATGTCGTTACACAATATATTGCACCTAGTGGGACTATGTTTGATGATCAAAAGAAAGAGCAACAAGAAAATGATCAAGAATTGGAGGCCATTATCAGTTCTTTGTCTGATTCAGAGTATGTTGATATCCATGGTCTAGAGACTACTTATGATGTGTGGAAGAAACTTGATGAAATCTATAGCGGTGATGAGCATCTAAAGATTGCCAAAGAAGAGAGTCTGAGAGGTAAATTTGATGACATGCGGATGGTTGAAGGTGAAAATATTCAACAGTATGTTCAAATGATAAAGGAGATAGTCGGTGAGATCAAGAGTGTTGGTGGTAAAGTGGACGATGTCACAGTGGTTAGTAAGATGTTGAGAACCCTTCTACTAATCTATGCTATCCGAGTTGCAGCCATTCAGGAGCTAAAGTCTATTGATAAAACAAAGGTAACTCTTGAATCAATCATTGGTAAACTTACTGCATTTGAATTAAATGGTTATGATGGTAGTGCTCAAAAATCCAAGTCTGCATTTAGAGCTTCAGTTTCTAATCCACCTGTGAGGAAAATTAGAGATGTTAGTCACAGTTATGAGTCTAGATCCAGTGGAGAAGTTGATGATGAAAATAGTTTGATCGAGCTTGAAGCATTGTTAGCCAAGTGGTTACCCAGAGGTACCGGTAAGTACAGAGGTAAATTACCTTTGAAGTGTTTTGCATGTAACAAGATTGGACATATTGCAACTAATTGTTTTAATGGTGACAATGAGCATAAGCGTGAAAAGTACAAGAAGTACAAAGGAAAAGGAAAAAGAGATTGTCTCATTGTAGTTGATGGTGGTATCACTGATGAGAAATAAGAGGGAGATGCTAATGAAGACATTGTTTTTGTTTCCCTTAAAGAGGAGACATCTGATCAGAAGGCATTAGTTTCTTGCATGGGTAGTTTTGATGATTGGACCATAGATAGTGGTTGTTCACACCACATGACCAGTGACCGTAGTAAATTTCTTACTTTGAAAGAATTTGATAGAGGAGTTGTGAGATTTGGAAATGACTCACCCTGCATGGTAAAAGGAAAGGGAACCATTTCTCTTAATGGGAAGAGTAGTCCAGATGATGTCTATTGGGTTGAAGGATTAAAGCACAATCTGTTAAGTGTAGCTCAACTAAATGACAGAGGTTATCTGTTGGAATTTAAGATTGGAATATGCAAAATCTATGGGAGAAAAGGTGAACTGATTACAACCAACAAGCAGACAAAAGGTAACCTGTTTCACCTTAATCCTAAAGTCAACAACTGTTTAATTGCTAAAGTAGATGATAGTTGGCTTTGGCATCAGATATTTTGTCATATAAATTTTGATAACATTGTCAAAGTCAGTAAGTCCAAGTCAGTAAGAGGCTCAACTCAGTTGGACAAACCAGTGAATGCTCTGTGTAAGGAATGTCAGTTAGGGAAGATGACATCCTCAACTTTTAAGAGCAAATCTTTCTTAGCAGAACATTTGTTAAATTTAGTTCATATAGACCTCTGTGGACCAATAACGACTAAAAGTATTCAAGGTGATAGATATTTTATTATCTTCACTAATGATTGCTCAAGAATGATGTGGGTCACATTCTTGAAGGACAAAACAAAAGCCTTTAGTAACTTTAAGGCATTCAGGGCCTTAGCTGAAAAGGAAAGTAGTAAGAAGATAAAGTGTCTGAGGACTGATCAAGGAGGTGAATTTAATTAAGAGGAGTTCACTAGATATTGTTAAGATAATGGAATTAAGAGGAAGCTTTCTCCACCTAGGACACCACAACAGAATGGTATTGTAGAGAGGAACAACCGGTCAGTTGTTGAACCTGCTAGAATGATGCTAATACAAGGAGGTGCAACAAAAAATTTCTGGAGAAAAGCTGTTAGCATAGCTATCTACACTATGAACCGGATATTGGTAAAGAAAGGTAAGGATAAAACTCCTTATGAATAATAGTGTAGCTAGGAAATGTGGAAATCATCACAAGCAATATAAATATTAATCTAGTTCAATCACGAAAACTCAATTGCAATGACAAATCCTAATAAAACACTCAATAGAGAAATGGAAATAAAACATTCAATTCAAATGCAAACCAATGCAAACGTGAATGTCTCCTCCATGATTCTCCATTGTCCTTCTTTCTCCTTCAAATTGCTTTGTTTTGTGGATCTCACCTTCAAGTGCATAAGCATAATGTGAAAGCAAGATTGACATTGGCACAAGAATACTCAAAGCATGATTGATTTGACAAAGTAATTCAAACAAGTGATTATTAGATTAGGATTGAAGAAATTCATCCAATTTATAGATAAATTGGAGAGATGATCAGATTAGCATGAAATTGATATTTAGGCAATTGATTTCAAAATTGGCACAATTGAGTGGAAAGAAGAAGGTTATGACACCTTCTATGTCATGAATTATGACATATTGCCAATGCAAAGTTTAGAGGACTAGAGGCTTATGACATCTTGCTATGCCAAAAGTATGACGCATGAGAAATTCATGCTTCCACTGAAGCACAAAAATAGGGAGAACTAGAGAGAAATTAATTAGGTGGAAATTGAATTTGACAAATTAGAAAATAGGTGGAAATTAGGAATTAGGAAAATTAGAAAATTAAGAAATTAGAAATTTAGAAATGATGTGGAAATTAGGAAATTAGAAAATTGATGCAAATTAGGTAAATTAATTAATAATTTCTCATTCATTAATTAATTTACAAAAATAGGAGGAATTAATTAGCCAATTAAATAAATATTTAATTGTGACAAGAAGACTTAGGATAAATAAATAAATTATTTAACCTAAAGGGGAGAATGACAATCAAGATTAAATGAATAAATCATAAAACCTTAGAAGATGAATTAGAAATGCAAAGACGACAATTAGGTCTTGATGTAAGATTGATTTGATGTCGATTCGATCATGATTTTGAATTGATAAATGATTTGATTGAGATTGGTTGACAAAAATCAATGACAAATTGACCGAATTGACATGATTGAAAAGGACAAGGATCGATGACGAAATCGATCGCAATATGACAAGATTGACAAGGACAAAGATCGACCAAAATCATGACTGAAGATTGCTATCGACAAGACCTAATTCAAAAGCGAGACAAATGAAGAATGTAGAAGAAGGACTCAATGCTCGCAAATGATAAAGACCAAGTGCGAATCATAGGAGGAATGTTAATGTGACGCAAAAACCTAAAATGAGGCAATGCGCAAATGTTAAAGTATGATTCCGCAAGCGTTGACCATTTTTAGACGTCTACAACTAGTATGGTAGATCACCTAATGTCAGATATTTTAAGATTTTTGGCACTAAATTTTTTCTCAAGAGAGGTGACTATGTTGGTAAGTTTGATGCTAAGAGTGATGAAGGCATATTTCTTGGTTACTCCACCAAGAGTAAAGCCTATAAATGTTACAACAACCGAACAAAGAGAATCATTGAAAGTGTTGATGTTCGAGTGGATGAGTATCCTGAAGTTTCAGGAGAAACTAGTGAGGAGAAGAAGGAAGATGAACCTTACATTCTTATTTTGGAAGCAGAACTAGTGAAGCCAGAAGTTGGTGAAGTGAATGTTGTAGTACCAGTTCAACTAGAATAGGTAGAATCTGTAGAAGATGAAGATAAGAAGGAAGAAGAACCTGAAGATAATGATCATGTAATTCCAAGCTATGTGAGACTCAATCATAATCTTGACTAGATTATTGGAGATAAAGATGTTGGTGTGTTAACCAGAAGAAGAATTAGAGAAAATTCTTGCATGATCTCCACTATTGAGCCTAGAACTTCTAAGGAAGCCTTTGGACATGATCACTGGATCAAGGCTATGGAAGAGGAGCTTGACTAGATTGAATAGAATAATACATGGACCCTAGTACCCAGACCGATGAATAAAAATGTGATAGGTACTAAATTGGTATTCAGGAATAAATTGATTGAAGATGGAGTAGTAGTCAGAAACAAAGCAAGATTGGTATGCAAAGGTTATACATAGGAAGAAGGAGAAGACTATGGAAAGACATTTGCACCAGTTTCTAGATTGGAAAGTGTTAGGACTCCACTTGCATTTGCAACATATAGGGGATTCAAAGTATATCAGATAGATGTGAAGTCAATATTTCTAAATGGAATACTGGAAGAGGAAGTATACATTGAACACCCAGATGGTTATGCTTTGACTGATGCAAAGGATATGGTGTGTAAACTACACAAGGCACTATATGGTTTGAAGCAAGAACCAAGAGCATGGTATGAAAGATACATTTACACCTGATGAAGATATGTTTTCAGAGAACCAGTGAAGACAACAATATATATCTCAAGACTGAAGGAGATAAGATATTGGTTAGTGAAGTGTTTGTGGATGATATCATTTTGGAGGCAATGATGGCATGAGTGATTCCTTTGCAAATGAGATGAAAAGTGAATTTGGGATGTCTCAGGTTGGAGAGATAAAATTCTTTATAGGTTTGCAAATTTAGCAGATGAAGAGTGGTATTTTTATCACACGATCCAAATATGTGAAAGAAGTATTGAAGACATTTGGAATGGGAGACTGTAAACCAATTGGGATACCAATGGTTATAGGTTGTAAACTATCTAAGGAGGAGGATTCCATATCCATTGAAGAAAAGGAGTACAGGTCTATGATAGGGAAATTGTGTTATGTTTTTTTGCAGCAAACCGGATATTTCATGCAGTTGGATTAGTTGCCAGATTTCAGAACAACCCAAAGGAGACACACATGATTGCAAGTAAAAGGATATTTAGATATTTGAAAGGTACTATTGATTATGGATTATGGTATCCATATGAAGGTAACATTGATTTGAAGGTTTATATAGATGCAGACTAGGAAGGAAATGTTGATGACAGAAAGAGCACAATCGGTGGTGCATTCTTTCTTGGAGGAAGACTTGTATCTTGGGGCAGCAAGAAGTAGAGTTGTCTATCACAGTCCACTGCTAAAGCTAAATATTTTGCAGCGTGTATGAATTGTACCCAAGAAATCTAGATAAAACACATTCTGGAAGGATTCAAGTTGAAGATCATAAAACCAGTAAAGATTTTATGTGATAACACCAATGCAATAAATATCTCAAAGAACCTAGTGTTGCATGCTAGAACCAAGCATATTGAGCTGAAATATATTTTTTTGAGGGAGAAAGTACAAAGTAAAGATGTGTTACTAGAGCATGTATCTACTAAGGAGCAGCTAGCGGATATCTTTACTAAACCTCTGCCTAAGACTACTTTTGAGTATCTTAGAAGTCAGCTAAGGGTTGTGCCCCTACATGAGGTTAATTGAGCGGATGTGGAAGACATCAGTCCTGGAGCAAATTGAAATGACTTAAAGGGATCAAGTTGTAACTTAAGTGATCAGAAATCAATGATAGAAAGTCAACATGAAAATAAAACATAGCAAAGGAAAATACTTGGATGCTTGCTTTAGGGCTTAGGGTTTAAGGTATTAGGGGTAAAGCATGATCTTTTAGGCCTGAAACTCAAGTAATTCCTAGTATTAGAGTAGAATTCTTACATCCCAATTCCTTCCAGATGATATTTTGGGTTAATATTATATACACATTATATTTTTCTTTTGGCCGACCTAGTAGAGATTATTGTTGATCTTATTGATATATAATGGAAAGATTGTTGAGCACAAATGGACCACGGAAAGGGGAATGGTGAATCAATGGTAATAAAACTTGAACTTGTTAATATATTAAAATATTAATAATAGAAGTCAAGGAAACTATAAGCAAATACATTACACACATTCATACACAAGGCAAACCCATAACACAAGATATACGAGGAAAACTCATGATGGGGAAAAACCTTGGTGAGAAATGTTGCTAGAGTCTACTGCTCTAATCCAGTCTCACAATGAAAATATTTTGATTACACATTTATGGGAACTTGAGATTGACTTGACTCTTCTCTACCCCTAATCTCTATCCTCTGGTCTCTGGTCTCTGCTAACAATTCTAGTTCTCTAATTTGTTTTCTGAAAACTCCTCTTTCTCTGTCCCCCTCTATGTAAATTAATCTTCTATGTTATGTGCCTCAGATTTGCACTCTTTGGTCTTTGATCTTGGCTATTCACTTTTATTCTCTACTATATCTACTCTTTGTTCTTTCTCTCAATCGCATCTTATCTCCTCTTCACCTTTTGATTGTTCTGCTTGCAATCTATTTTGTAGTGTTCTGCCTACACGGGCATCATGTTATTGCACCTGCAGAAAAAACTTCTCTTCAGCATTTGTTTTCTTCTTTGTTCTCTATCCTCTATTTTTTCAAAGTTTCCTTTTTTTTGTACACCTCCCACTCTCTCTCTACCACTACTCCTGAACTATCCACTAACTTCACTTAGTGGTAACTTACGTACGGCTAAGATTTTTCCCTCCAAACGGATATAAAAAATAGTTCCAGCTGTTTATGGTGAAAATGGATAACAAATAACAACAATATTGAAAGGCTAAATGAATTCAACCACAAAACCCTAGCCTAACAATCAACAAAGATCCACCATAACATATGAAGATTACCTAAGACAATGCAAATAACTCAAAATCACAAAGATTATACCATCACATGTCCAATAGGGTTTTGATCTCCATTCTTCCTATCTCCATTGATCTTGCTTGATATATTTGCTCTCAGATTTTTATATGCACAAGAGCTCAACAAAGAACGGAATGTGGTTGCAAGTAGGATCGTAGTGTAGGTCATTAGTCATTAGGGTTTGACAATGAAGAAAGCATCTTCTTAAATAGAAGACACAATATGAAATGGAGGGTTAAGATTGAGAGGTGTAAAAAGAGAGGTCGGCTAGGATTAGAGGGTAGGTAGAAGAAATACCAAAATAATGAAAGAGGTAGGTAGTGTAGGAATTAAGAGATGAATGACATGTGTCATGTGTAGAAAAAGCTAATGAATTAATTAAATAAATAAAGATTTATTTAATTAATAGAAGAAGTAGGATAATTAAATAAATAAAAATATTTATTTAATTTAGGAAAAGGATAATTTAAATAAATAAATGTATTTATTTAAATAAGAAATAAGGCTAGAAGAGGATAAATGAATTAATTAAATAAATAAAGATTTATTTAATTAATAGAAGAATTAGGCTTAGATAATTAAATAAATAAAATATTTATTTAATTAGACATGACAATTTTAGGTGTCTACATTTTGCCCCTCTTTGAGACAATGCGGCTTGTCGCGTTGTTTCAAAGAAGATAAGATGAATTGATACAGAGTTGCCCCAGAATGGGAATGATATGCCCCCTCCAGAGATTGGATGAAAATGTCTAAAAAGATTGTAGACAATCTCTCAATAAGAAAGAGAGGCTAGAATGGACTAACCGGATAAAGTGACAAAGTCACGGGATAAAGAAGACTGATTCGGGAAACGAAGGCTAGGGGTAGTCTATAAGATAGACCACGGGGGAAAATACATCCTCATTGTCATCTACACATCCACGAGAGCAGAGTGCAGAGCGAAAATAGAGCAGTAGCAGTCAGCAGCGATGGCTTTGGTTCATAGATTTGACCGCGTTCGCCGATTCCTGAGGCCAGTAGAGGTAGGAGAGCCAGTGAGTACCACAAAACCTCCTCGTACTTTGATGCATTTATTGTTGTCATTAATGCATACTAGGTAATGTAATAAATGCACGTTTATGTCAGGAAAGCGCGTTTGCATTTGAAAAGTATGAATTTGCATCTTCTAGGTCAAATCGGCAGTTCTGTGATGAACATACGCTGTCGATTGGATAAGCTGCTGAGAGGATACACTCAAGCAGGTCCTCTAGGAAGACTAGGATAGATCAAGGCACTTTGTGATGAACAGTGAGTACCAAGATAGAGTACTTTGTGATGAACAGGGAGTACTGAAATATGAGCAGCACTTTGTGATGAACAGGGAGTGCAAATGTGAGTAACACTTTGTGATGAACAGTGAGTGTCACACACGTAGTACTTTGTGATGAACAGTGAGTACCACTAGGATAAATAGCAACACTTTGTGATGAACAGTGAGTGTCACTAGGGTAGATAGCCATATGCATTTAGATAGCAAGTAGCATTTTGTGATAAACAGTGAATGCCACTATAACTGACATGATTGAGTTGCTTGACTACAGGAGTATTTGCTGATGCTAGAGTCAGGGGAGAGATTATCGTCGACACATAGATTGCGACCTGAGTTGACACTTGAGGACCGAGCCGCGATTGAGGCTATGGGATTGAGATACATTCTGTATGTGCCTGAGTTTCGGGCGAACATGGGATTGTTGACTGCACTAGCTAAGAGATGGCACTCAGAGACTTGTACATTTCATCTGCCGATGGGTGAGATGACAGTCACCCTGGAGGATGTATATAGGATTCTGCGGATACTGATCGATGGGGAGTTAGTACCCTATGATCAAGATGGCGATAGAGAGGCCCTGAGATGAGTGTTCTAGGATCCAAGACTGGAGATGAGGGTGGGACACGTGGCATGGGATACCATGACATGGATAGGATTAGCACTACCAATAGTGTTGGCAGGAGTGATCAGTGAGTTCCTCTATATCAGTTTTGTAAAATTTTGTATAATGATGTAGACACCTGCGGGTGATTGTAGCCATATGATTTTGACATCATTGTATCATGACACTTTATATATATATGAGATGATGCATCTTTGCGGCAGCTATATGCATCTGTACCTATGTGATGAGATGTTCTTATGTGATGCTTATGATATGGATGCAAATATGTATATGATGCAATGCAATATTTTTGTTCTTTTATGTTTTATATGTGTATGCAGGATGAAAATGTGAATGTATGTAATGCAAATGTAAATTGTGCTAACAGGTGTTGTGTGCAGGATGTGATGCAGTTGTGATATCTATATGTATGTATGAAATGCTTATATGTGGTAATGTAGGTGCAACTACATGAAATGCAAATGTTTTTGGTGTGTCCTTATACTCAGTCATGTGATAGCAGGCTATGCGGACTCAAGAAGGACGATGGAAGTCAATCAAGAAAGGGGGATGGAAGACAGAAGATATGAAAGTGAAAGAACTTCTTGTGCGTTATCATCATTGAGCTTTATTATGGCAAAATAGGTTATGACAATCGAGGCATATGTTCGACCCAGAAAGTCATTGTACCTGTTTGCATGGAGATAAGACAGTCACAAACAAGGAATGCCCCAGTTCATACTAGACTCATAGTGTCCTCATATCCTTGGACAAGTCATAGCATTACTAAAAGACAATCCACAGACATCAAATACAAATAGGTGATGATACCCCATCCTCGCCTTTCTAGTCAAAGACATCCTGGAGATAGAATCTCTAGTCAAAGACATCCCGGAAAAGCTAAAAGACATGTCACCAAAAAAAAGATGAAATCAAAAGAAAACCAAGACTCGACACCAACATTCACTGTAGTCCTCAAGTTTAGTGTCTCTTGTCACTTGTATAAGTCATGTTTGATTGTGGTCACAATGTTCACTTTCACAAAAGGGATAGATTAACACTGAACCATATGTTGTCTGAGTCTGTTGAAAGATTTGATTTTGCTGAAGCTCATTGTTCCTGCTGTGTCTCATTTGAAACTGACTGAATCCATGAAACTGATACTTTATTGTGGAGAAGATGAAACTTTATTGCGGATCTGTGATGCAAATGTTGCTTTATTGCGGATTGTGCGCGGATAGACTTGAAGGAAGCTGGAAGAAACTGTACTCCTCGAAACATGTGATGTTCTCAGTTCCACACCCATTACTAGACGTAGGATTTGCCTTAGCCACAGATAGGATCTGATTTATTATGGATGGAAAGGGAGTGAAAAAGGGAGGGTTATGGATGGCTAACCAATCTTAGGTAGATCAATAACAAGCCATGATGGAAATAAGTAAGTTTATTGTGAGTGAATAGGTTGTGAGTGTGTGCAAAGTGAAAGATGAAAGAGAATCCTGAAGGAGAGAGGAGCAATGTCTCTACGCATGGCGTTAGTGACCCAGTTTTCACCATGGTACTTGCCCAGGGTGCCACCGAAGTGGTTTTCACCGTTGGACGAAATTATTTCTCTTTACTTTTTTCAATTTTTCAATGTTTTTTGTGTCACAAGGCGCCTGTTTGCCAGGTTTTCACCAAGTAACGATTTTTTTGTTTTATAATTTTTTTGTATTTTTGAAATTTTTTGATTTTTTTTTTTGTATTTTTGAAATTTTTGATTTTTTTGTAGTTTTGAATTAGGATATTCTGAAGAGCTATGTGTAGAACCTGTGAAGGTGCATGTTGTTGATAGGATCCTCCAAAGGTTCACCTTCTGTAGTTGAGAGCTGATATGCCCCAGATCCATATACCGCTGTGATTATGTAAGGACCAAGCCAGTTTGGTTCGAACTTGCCCTTCTTATCTCTGTCTTGCTGATTCTTGGGGTTCTCTCTGAGGACTAAGTCACCTACCTCAAATGTGCGAGGCTTAACTTTGTGATTGTAGCTACGACTCATTCTTTGTTGGTAAGCCTTGAGATGATTAAAAGCAGTGTGTCTTCGTTCCTCCAGCAGTTCTAGTTCTTGTAAGCGAGAGACCCTGTAATCATTATCGTTGATTATGTTTCTCAAGGAGACCCGTAAAGAAGGTAACTCGACCTCAATAGGCAAGATGGCTTCAGCGCCGTAGACAAGTGAGTAGGGTGTAGCTCTTGTAGGTGTGCGGACACTTGTGCGGTAGGCCCAAAGTGCAGGATTAAGTTGGATATGCCAGTTACGGCCAACGTCGTCGACTGTCTTTTTGAGGATTTTAAGAATTGTTTTGTTAGACGCCTTAGCTTGGCCATTACCTTGGGGGTAATATGGTGTGGAGAAACGATGAGAGATATGGAAGCGGTTACAGAGTTCACAAACATCTTGATTTTTGAAGGGACGCCCGTTATCAGTAATAATGGAAGTAGGAATCCCGTATTGGCAAATGATGTAGTTCAAGATGAAGGTAGTGATTTGTTTCCCAGTAACTTGTGTGAGAGGCATAGCTTCAATCCACTTTATGAAATACTCTGTGGCTGTGATAATGAATTTATGACCATTGGAAGAAGGAGGGTGAATCTTGCCTATGAGATCGAGTCCCCACTGACAAAAGGGCCAAGGAGATGCAAGTGGTTGTAGTTCCTGTGCTGGTGCATGTATGAGGTCTCCATGAATTTGACACTGCTTACATTTCTTGACAAACTGATATGAGTCTTTTTCCATAGTAGGCCAGTAGTATCCAGTCCTGATGAGTTTCTTGGCCAAGGTAGGACCACTAGTATGCGGACCACATATCCCTTCATGCACTTCTCGTAACGCAATCTGAGCTTCATCACTCTCTAAACATCTAAGAAGGGTGCCATCTAGACCTCGTCGGTATAGGATATCAGCTAGAATGACGTATCGAGAGGATTGGCGAATGAAAGTACGGCGTTGATTGTTCGATAGATCGGGAGGTAAGATATTGTCACGAAGGTATGTGAATATGGAACCATATAACTGGGATTCAGGACCAACAACGCATATCATTTCAGTAGGAGTGATCTCATATGAGGGAACCAACAGGTTGTCTACCAGGAATTCATAGCAGGTCTCATTTTGTGGTAGATCAATGAGCGAAGCAATTGTAGCCATGGCATCTGCAGCACGATTCTGTTCTCTTGGTATCTGCTCAAATTCTATCTTTGTGAAGTGTTGTTTCAGATCATCTATCAGTTGTTTGTAAGGCATTAGTTTTTCATCTTTTGTTTGGTAATCATCAGTTACTTGACGGATGACAAGTTGAGAATCCCCAAAAACACGAAGTTCCTGGATCTTCCACTGAACTGCAATTCTTAATCCAGTTGTTAATGCCTCATATTCCGCTATATTGTTGGTGCAAGGAAATGATAAGTGGTATGATTTTGGTATAGAATCGCCTTGAGGAGTTATAAAGAGTATACCCGCTCCTGCCCCGTGCTGTGTATATGAGCTGTCAAAATATAATTGCCAAGGCTTTGCAGGTAATATTGTTAGAATGGACTCATCTGGAAATTCTGACTGTAGAGGAACATCATCTATCATGGGAGCATCTGCCAATTGATCTGCAATTGCTTGTCCTTTGATTGCTTTTCTATCTACATACTCGATGTCGAATTCACTCAAAATCATTACCCACTTGGCCAGCCGTCCAGTAAGTGTAGCTTTGTTGAGAAGATATTTTAGTGGATCAATTCTGGCAATCAACTTAGTCTTGTGAGTGAGCATATAATGTCATAATTTTTGTGAAGCAAAGACCACAGCGAGACATGCACGCTCGATTGGTGTGTAATTTAACTCATATCCCATCAATGTGCGACTGATATAGTATACTGCTTTTTCCTTGTCGTCAGGTATTCATTGTGCTAGGAGTGCCCCCAGTGCCGTTGGAGTAGCTGATATGTAAAGTAGCAATGGTTGATCTGGAATTGGTGGCATCAAAACTGGTGGGTTCAAAAGATAGTCTTTGAGCGCCTGAAAAGCCTGTTGACAGTTCTCATCCCATTTGAACTTGATGTTTTTGTGTAGCAGGTGCTGGAAAGGATTACACTTATCTGCAAGTTGTGCTATGAATCTTCGTATGGATTGAAGTCTCCCTTGTAAAGATCAAAGTTGACTGATATTTTTAGGTGGCGGCATGTCCAAGACAGCCTTGACCTTTGCTGGATCAGCCTCGATTCCTCTTTTAGACACAATGAATCCTAGGAGCTTCCCTGAGGTTACTCCAAAGACACATTTCTTTAGATTTAATCTTACTTTGTATTTTTCCAGCCGATCAAAGACAACTGAAAGTATGTCCAAGTGTGTATCTCTGTCTATTGATTTTCCCAAGAGATCATCAACATAATCTTCCACTTTTATGTGCATGAGATCATGAAAAATAGTAGTCATCGCTCTTTGATAAGTAGCGCCTACATTTTTCAGCCCAAAAGGCATGACATTCCAACAGAAGGTTCCCCATGAACAAGTGAATGATGTTTTATGTTGATCTTCAAGCGCAATCCTGATTTGATTATATCCAAAAAATTCGTCCATTAAAGATAGCATTTCATGACCTGCTGTGAGATCAACGATCAAGTCAATGTTTGGTAATGGGAAGTCATCTTTCGGACAAGCTTTGTTGATGTCTCTGAAATCTGTACATATCCTTATGCTGCGATCTGGTTTACTGACAGGTACTAGATTGGAGATCCATTCGGGATAATCAATTGGGCGTATGAAACCGACATCCAATAATTTTTCTAGCTCTGCCTTGACTAGTAATGCCACTTGCGGGTGCATTTTCCTTAATTTCTGTTTTACTGGCTTTGCCCCCGGTTTGACTGTCAAATGATGCATTACCAGATCCGGATCTAATCCAGGCATATCGGCGTATGACCATGCAAAGTTGATTTGTCGTTCCTTGAAGAAGCTTATGAATTTTGCCCTCTCAGACTCTATCAAGGATTGAGCCAGGAATATGTTGTGTGGAACCTCTTCCGTACCAATGTTTGTCTTTATAGTCTCCTCTACCAACATGGATGATTTTTCCTCATATGATGTTGGGAGAATGTCGAGCCTTCCATCTTCAGGTGCCTCAGAGAGGTTTTCGCCCTCAGATACATCCTTTCTTTTTACTTTTTTAGAATCAGATAGCACCACAGTGTGGTTTTCGCCATAAGACCCTTGTTTTGTTTTTATTTTCACATTTTTGTGACTGGAAGGTCCGACACCCTCACCAAAGTATGCCACATTGTTGAGCTCTATGGTGTATCCTGCCTTATGGTCCCCAGGGGGAAGATCATCTCGAATGCCAAGATAGTCGACAATAGCTTCGTCATTTTGAAATGTATCAAATTGTGCTGGTCCTTCATGATCCCAGTCAATGAGTTGGGGGTGAACAAGGGGAAGTTCTTTAGTGTTTTCAGAGTTTGTAGGGCTAATAGTGAAGATGTGGTTATATTCAGGTATGTCAAGGCAATTGTCGAGGTCATCGATGGCACTCTCCTCATCAGTTTCGATCATGAGCGAATCCAAATTGTCATCACTAGTAGAGCCTTCTGGGACAGGTGTCCTCATCCTATGTGATTTTGACCTAAGACCTTGAAACGAAGACTGTACGGGATCCTTATGGGTTGGTTCTTGACCCACTCTGAATTTTTTATAAAATTCCTCCTCCTCTGTAGGTTCATCTGGCTCTCTGAATGTCTCGGTGAGTTCATAGTCACTGGAGGATTTGTCTGAGCCCCATTCTCATTCATTGGAATCTGTAGAATAATAATCCTCTTGTTGAACTTCAACGACTTTGATTTGTGAGGTTCTTTCTGTTCTTTTATTGTGAATCTTGGAATTCAGAAAACCAAGTCCCTTTGAGCGTTCCCTTCTTGTAGTTAACTCCGGTTGTAAGGGTTCCATGACACCTTCTTTGCGTAACCCGAGAGGGATCTTTCCATCATACCCGAATATTTGCAGAATTTTGAAGCCTTTGCCATAGTTCTCACAGGGTATAATAACTTGATCTTGTGTGTCCTCTTCAATGTCTTTATAGAGCATTTTATATAAATTTTCTTCTTCTAGTTCACCCCATCTTTGAAAGGTAGTAGGATCCCATTTGAGTATCATGATGGAAATTTGCTTGTTAGGATGTGGCCTCCCATATTCTTTTGGAGAGCTCATGACTTGTCGTAAAAACATGGTCTGATTCAAAGTGTATTCTCCCATGCCTTTGTCTTGAAACTTGCCTCTAAGTTCACCTTGTTTGGATGTCGAGGGTTTTAATGACTCGGGGTCAATGTATGCCGAAGAAGGAGTAGCCTCGCGGTTACTGGGAATGATAGTCTCAGTATGTGATCTCAAGTTATTGCAATATATGAATGGATTTGGATCACCATTGACTGTTACCTCGACTCCATTATGAGGAAACTTAATGCATTGATGATATGTTGATGGGACTGCCCTCATTTCATGAATCCAAGGACGTCCTAGCAATATGTTATATGTGAGATCTAGATCTAGGACTTGACAAACCACATCCTTTGTGACTGGCCCGATTCTTAGCGGTAAGGTAACTATGCCCTTGGATGAACGCTCTTCATCATCATAAGCCTTGATGGTGATTTGGTTTGTAGAATTCACAGCTTTGTCAGAATATCCCAATTGTCTGATGGTGCTCAATGTACAAATATTTAGACCTGCTCCTCCATCTATCAGGACTCGCTTTATTCGATGTTTATGTATGAAGGCTTCAACGTGTAAAGGTGCATTATGAGGCTGACTTATGGAGGCATCGTCGGCTTCTTTGAATGTGAGGGAGTGTGGAACGGATAGGTATCCCACCATGGCTTGAAACTAGTCCACGTTCAGATCAGTAGGGACAGCAGTGTCTCTCAAGATTTTGTCAAGGATGGCTTTATGTGCAGGGGATATACGTAAGAGCTCGAGAATGGAGATAAGCGCGGGTGTCTTCCCTAATTGTTCTACAAGGTCGTACTCAGGCTTGGTTGATGAAGGATTGGTATTCTTAGTGGAGGCACCTGGCAACGTGATCTTACCTCAACGGGTTGTAACATGACATTCAGAGGTAGATTCGGACGAAGATCCCACACCTTTTAGGACAATCTTGGGTCTCTGAGGAGGATTCTCAGGATTTTTGTTCTTGATGGTAATAGTAGAGATATGATTGTCCATTGAGATGTGATTGATAGTAGAATCATATGTGTAAGGTGCTCTAGTGTAATTGGCTTGATCATCTGTGACTTTGCCTTTTCCTTTGTCATGTTTTGGGAATGGTTCCTTAAACACCTCATGTTCTTGATTAGATGAATGTCCCTCAATCTCAATATCACCTCTATCAATGAGATCTTGCACAATGTTTTTCAATCGATGGCAATTACTTGTCTTATGACCCTTGCTCTTATGAAATTCACAAAACTCATCATCATTCCACCAATTTGGTTTGACCTTTGGTTCATATGGAGGAAAATCTGGAACTGTGATCACTTTGTTTGCCACAAGCTTTTTGAATACTAATTCAAGTGGTTCTCCCAATGGAGTGTACTTCCTTTGTGGTCTAGAAGTTGTTTGATTGTTCACTTGATTGTTGGTAGAACTTGATCCAGAAAAGACGAACTTGGGTCTCACTGTGTTGGCATCAACAACACCATCATTAACTATGTTCTTGTTCTTGTTCCAAAATTTTGGTTTGTCCTTTCCTTTAAAGTCCTCTTTGTTTTCTTTGAATAGCTTGATGACTCCTTGTTCAATTAAGACCTTTTCTGTCGCTAGGCCCTTTTCAATAACATCCTTGAATGTAGACAAACAAGCTTTTCTGAGATCATAGCCAATAGCCTTATTAACATTTTGTGTGAACATTTCTACCATTTGTTTTTGCGGGATTTCGCAAGAGCATCTACTAGCTAGATTTCTCCATCTTTGTAAAAATGTTGGGAAAGATTCTCCTTCCTTTTGTTTCCTATTGCACAAGGTAGTAACTGAGACATCTGTTTCAATGTTGTAAGAGAAATGTTGAATGAATGCCTCTGCCAAGTCGCCCCATGACTTAATACCAGGAGGTAATTGAGAAAACCATTCCATAGCTTGATCGCCTAAGCTCTGTGGGAACAACCTCATCAAGTATGTTTCTTCTGCCGCTACCTCAATGCAAGCTGTGAAGAATTGTCTTATGTGTGCCTTGGGGTCTCCTCTCCCTCTATATTTGTCAAATTTTGGCGTCACAAAGTGTGCAGGAAATGGAGGCATTGGAATGCTCTTATCAAAGGGATAAGGACATATATCTCTCATAGTATATGTAGGTTTTGATGTACTCATGTCCTCCATTTTCTTTTGTAAATCTCTTATTTGTTGCTCCAAATTATTTTTGGGAGGAGATTGATTTCTTGTATCATACCCCATGTTTGAAACACCCATTTGAGGAGGAGCTTGTTGCATGTATGGATGATACTGATCGTAGACATATCCGTATGGAGGTCTATATTGATGTGGCACATATGGGGCACTTGGCATAACTTCTTGTTGAGGGACCCCATATCTGTTTTGTGCATATATACCATATTCAATAGGCCTTTCATTTTCCATTGTGTTGCCCCCAATTTTGACATGAGGTCTCCTTGTGTCAAAATTTTGAGGATGTCCTTGAGTATCTACTTGTTTTGATTGATCCATTCATTGAGCATGTAATTGTGCATATTTGTCTGCATAAGGCCTCCATGATGGTCTTTGAATGTAAGTATCATATGTTTGAGCTTGTGTATGTGGGATTGCTAGCTTTTGAAGCAAAACTGATGGTGACTCAGGCATCATATTATTCGGTCCTCTATTTCCCCCACTATTTGGTCTCCTTTGATCCATGTTGGGTTGAGTTTGTTGTGAGGGTCGACTTTCCATAAGTTGAGATAAGTCAAAGTCATGCGGTATTTTAGCTCCACTTTGTGCCATCATGTGTAAGAAGTATTGACGATCTCTCCTCATTATCTCTTCAACCAATCTATTGAAATGAGGATTCATTATGGATTCTTCTATGTCTGCTGATAGTATTGAAGAGTTGTCCACATTGTCATTGTGTGTAGCATTGTTGTTTATAGTATTTGCGCTTTCCACATTTGGATTGTGTCTATAAACATTCATGTCTGGTAATGTAGTGTGCTCAGGATTGTAAAAGATCTCATTGTCATACTCATAAGAACTCATGTTTGCGGACTCTTGAGCCTCTTTAGTTTCTCTCCTAGATTTTTGAAGACAGGTTTCAACCATGAACTAGGTATTGACCAAGATGTGAGAGACTAGATGAAAAATGGAAAAAGTATGGAAGACCAAGAGTTGTATGGAGTGTAAATGAATCTTGAGGTGTACTTGCAATGTCCAAAGTGTAAGACCAAGTATGTAAGTAGTAGAGTAGGTGTGACTTCCAAAGAGAGGATCGTTTCTCTTGATGAGGTAAGCTGACCTTGACTCTAAGTAAGACCAAATGAGACCCAAAGGTAAGAAACCTTGATGAGGGACCACTTAGCAAAGTGTAGTAGTATGTAGTGTGTTGAAAGAGTATAGTGAGGACAAGCAAGTGACCTTTTTGACTCAAGTTTAGACAATTGTGAATGTAAAATGAGGTATGAAGCAATGATGGACTATGTGAGACCCAAGGACAGGTTGAATGCTAGATGAAACCTAAAGAGACAACCTAGGAAGCTCAAGTATGCCGAAACTGATTTCCTTTGTTTGCTGGACTGTTAAAGTTTTCAATTCCTGACACAGACGCCTCTGTATACTTCACAGACGCGATTCCCAGACACAGACGCTTCTCTGTTTGACGCAAACACGGATAAAAACACAGACGCTATTCTGACCTTCACAGACGCGATTATATGATGCAGACGCGGTTAAAACAGACACAGACGCGTGTCTGTAAACTTAGTGCAATTTTTTCCGATATGTGAAGTTGTTTTATTGTGACCAAATCCGACTGTATGACTGTTTTTCATGACAAGAGGACACAATGTTGATGACTCAATGTTTGCAAACTATTTAGACTCCAAAAGTGTGTTGTTTGATGTAAAAAGTTTTGCATACACTTGAAGACACAAAAGACACAATGTTTTGTTGTTTTGTCTTGAATGTTTGAGTGTTTAGCATAAGACAAGCACAAATCTTAGGGCTGGCCAAGACAATAGTTGTTGATCCCACATGGGGTTTTACCCCCGAGGCTACGCTATTCAGAGCGGATACTTAGATGCTTGACCTCACTGGCTCCACCCTCGGCACTCACTTCTCGGGTCAGCCAAGCATCAGTCCCCATGAAAACTCCCCATGGTGAACTTTGTATCTCTACTAAGAACCGTATGTGTGTGGGCCGCTACCAGAGGTCCGACCTCCTGCCTCAACAACTAGAAGGATTTGGGCTTCTAAAACAAAAAGGTGCTAGTAAGGGCATCCGCTCGTGTGGCCATACATGCGGCACTTTCAGCTCTGTAAATACAGAAGGCTCCCAGCCGATAGGGGTTACGCCCTACAAATGATCAAATAAATTTGATCAAACGGGTTTATGGGGAGACATAGTGTCGGTATGAACTAATCAGCACACGTTATTCATAGTTTTCACCATGAATACATTTGATTATAGTGGTTTGGATGAGGTGGGTTTTCCTCGCTACCACTTGGGTCGTTCTCTTCTCACTAGTAGTCCTAATGACCACACGGGAAGACAGGCCCTCTAAAGATTAAACAAAAAAAGAGCCTATTGCTCAAGACACAAAGGACAATGATTCAATTTTAGTGCACCAATGGAAGTGTTTGTTAATCTATGAAAACAAGGCACACAACAAAATTACAAAACCCTAGCTAAGGCCCTGCAACAAAATTGTTAGTAGTTTGGGTTGTTTCAAATGATAACCCCTTCCTGCAGGCACACAAGTTAGGTAAATTTTAGAAAACCCAAAAAGACTTTGTGAAAAGGGGCCTTCAACAAAAATGTTTTTTGCCTCCAAAGCAAGCTGCACAAACTTGGTTAGCTAGATCTGCAAGGGTTAGCCGAAAATAAACCAGATCTGAAACCCTAAGTATGAAATCCGAAAACCCGAATCAAAGAAAATTGAAAAATTGCAAAACAGAAAGCATAGACACAGTTATACCAGACACAGATGCGTTTGTATTACACAGACGCGGTTCTGTGATGCACAGACGCGCTCAGATAACGCAGACACCTTTCCCGAACACAGACGCGATAATATCATGCACAGACGCGGTTTTAATTCACAGACGCGGTTCCAAAAACCTGCAAAAAATAAAATCTGGCAAAAACACATACGCGATTCACGATATTGCAGACGCTTCTGAAACACAAAAACGCGATCCGAGGGCTCGCAGACGCGGAAAAACCTAAAATGTCATCGAAAATTGTCCGATCTGCAACTTCAAAAATGCAAAATCTGCATCAAAAATGTTAAATGCAAAAGGGACAAGAGTCCCACCGGGCGTGCCAAAATGTTTATGGTGAAAATGGATAACAAATAACAACAATATTGAAAGGCTAAATGAATTCAACCACAAAACCCTAGCCTAACAATCAACAAAGATCCACCATAACATATGAAGATTACCTAAGACAATGCAAATAACTCAAAATCACAAAGATTATACCATCACATGTCCAATAGGGTTTTGATCTCCATTCTTCCTATCTCCATTGATCTTGCTTGATATATTTGCTCTCAGATTTTTATATGCACAAGAGCTCAACAAAGAACGGAATGTGGTTGCAAGTAGGATCATAGTGTAGGTCATTAGTCATTAGGGTTTGACAATGAAGAAAGCATCTTCTTAAATAGAAGACACAATATGAAATGGAGGGTTAAGATTGAGAGGTGTAAAAAGAGAGGTCGGCTAGGATTAGAGGGTAGGTAGAAGAAATACCAAAATAATGAAAGAGGTAGGTAGTGTAGGAATTAAGAGATGAATGACATGTGTCATGTGTAGAAAAAGCTAATGAATTAATTAAATAAATAAAGATTTATTTAATTAATAGAAGTAGAATAATTAAATAAATAAAAATATTTATTTAATTTAGGAAAAGGATAATTTAAATAAATAAATGTATTTATTTAAATAAGAAATAAGGCTAGAAGAGGATAAATGAATTAATTAAATAAATAAAGATTTATTTAATTAATAGAAGAATTAGGCTTAGATAATTAAATAAATAAAATATTTATTTAATTAGACATGACAATTTTAGGTGTCTACACCAGCCATTAAAATAATATTTCTTGTCTCTTCTCCTCAGTCTGCAACCATCCAAATTAAATGCCACCTTCCTCTCTCTTTCAACAATATATGCCTTCCTTTTGACTACCTTTTGTCTCGAGCATACACAGATCTTCCCACCAAAAAGAAATATAAAAAATAATCTTCTTTAGCCTCTAAGAAATTTGTCCTACCAACTGATTGGCCACCAACATTAATGACATCTTCTTTTAGTCCTCAATTTACCTCAGTATTCAGATTACTACTTTTAGTAATCTTCACCTGCCCCTGGCGGCAATATCTTGTCGACTGGAGGTCTTTCAATCTTCTCAAGCTACTCACTTGATCCTCTACAAGTTCTCCATTGAATGTAACCACCTTCCTTGAATTATTTATTCTTCAATGATCTAACTTGATCAATAGGTAGCATCCAATCATAGTCAACAACATCTAATTCATCTTGTACAATCCACGTTCTCAGCATGATCTCCATCATCAAGTCAAATTTGGTCAACTATCTACATGGACCGCTTTTGCGTTAGCATCGGGTGGAATGCTCATCATGCTCTCAACATCACAGAATAACCTTCCAGGATGGCTAGGCACTTCATCCTTTCTCCTCATCTCATTACCATGTTGCCCCGTGAATACTTTCTTCTTTGGTATTTCTTCTCATCGGATGTTGGGATCCCTCATGCACCTTCCATCCAGTTACCCCACAAGGCAACCTTACGTTGTGTTTCCTTGTTACGGGATAGTGGGGAGCCTTGAGCTCCTTTGTTTTTTGCTAGCGTAGGATAGCTAGGGCAACCTCTTACTTCATTCTTCATTTCCTCATGCGACCTTATTATTTTACTTTTCCTCGATGTGTTGGCATTTGCATGAAGATTGCATTGATGAACTATTGTATTGTAATTAATATCAATTATAACCGATAATGATGTTTTTATGATGTTGTTTTGCAACCGGTAGGTGAGCTAGTGAAGGATGTTGGTATTTTGGTATGGTTTTGTCATTGATGTCAATGCCTACTAAAACTCTAGCACTTTGGAGATTCAACAACATTCACCGGTAAGCTAGTGACTTATGCACAGTCACCGGTATATGGTACACCGGCAGGATATAATGACCACCGGCACTTGGAATGGCATGGAAAACACTTGGTAATGTCAAAGACATTTTTTGGACATCTTGTCTTGGAGAATTGTTTATTGGTATATTCGTACTTGCATATTTTCTATTACCGACAAATAGGTCCAAGTTATGCACCGGCAGGTTTATCTTTTCCAGATCAACATGGCATGCTATGGAGATGATTTATTATTGTTGTAAATGCATCAAGCCGACATGTTGAATCGGTTATTGCATCGGATATTGTTTTGTTTGTAAAATGATTTTATTGTAATATCTTGTAGAGCCGACCTACTAAAATTGGTCCTAGGTTATGGTATAAATATAAGATATTATTTGTAAGATCGAATGTGGAATGCGAAAAAGAATTCTGTGAAGGTATATGCGAGAATAAGAAGAGCTCTACACGCAGACATCATTTGAAGATGAAGGAAGGTTTTTGTGAAAGCATATCAGAACTACACTGATACTGAATCTAGCATATGAAGATTCTATTTTGAGCAGTACATTCTTATTGGATTTAACCATCCAATTGTAGTCAGTGTGACTCCCATTTTGTGTTTGAGCAGTGAGCTCTAGGTGCTTGGCCTTTCTGCATGTGCAGACCCCATTTGTATACACTTACTATCTGTAGTAGTATCATCTGATTCTGGGTAAGGTTTCCCACAGTGGTTTTTCCCCTTACAGGATTTCCACGTACAAATATTGGTGTCATGTGTTGTGGATGACTTTGTCTTTTTGTTTCATGCATTAATCTTTACCGGTATTGCAATTATCTGATAAAATTGTCCACCGGTATAACAAACTATTTCATCAGTATTAAGCAAAAAGTTGATTAAGTTGTTTTTTGTTTAAATTCATTTGACAACTGATTCACCACCCCCCCCCTCTCAGTTGTCTCTGGGACCTAACAAAGGAAACTGGTATTACTTGAGAAGTAGTGAGATCAACCAGTAACCATACCTGTTGATGTGCTAAAACCTAACCGATGGAGCTTGGTGAATCGGTTGTATTGGTTTATGATCAACTAATGAATGGTAATGATTAGGCCACATATGCATGTTGTATGTGAAGAGTTTCAAATGGTTTTTGGCATGTAGAGATAACGGTTTTGTATTGGGAATGAATGAGTACATTGCATGAAGTGGAAACCGCGTGATGAGTTACAGGAAACGATGAAGCGATGATCAAAGAGTGGTCGATTTTGTCTTGAATAATATGCAATGATTACTATGTAATCCAACGGTCATACTTGAACCCATTTGTTTGTAATCTCTATGAGATCTTAGGTCTTGTGATGTGTTACCGGCCTATTGTTTTTCTTATAAGGTCGATGAGTTGTTTTGTTGTAAAGTTGACAATTTTGGTTAAGTGTAAGTGTGATTGGTTGTTGAACCAGAAGGTGTATCTGCAGTATGTGTGAAGGCAGATAGAAGCATGAAAAGGATCTGATCAAGCAGAGTAGTGCTATTCACCAGATCAGAAAATCCCTGTTGTTCTCTAACAATTACAACATTCAAATCCCTTAACCCGATAAGCTCTAATAGGCTTAGTGCTATCTAAATCCTCTAATTAGATGATCCATTAGCTTGGATTTCAAATCCTCTACCGAGGTTACTCCTAACAGGGTATTGCTTCTAATTGGGCAGTATAGCCAATCCCTTAATTGGTGGTCCCTAACAAGATTTGTTCCTAGCATGAATTTTTGTAAAGCTTTAACAGGCTTGGATCCTAACATGGCAAAATTCATAAGAGTTCAGAATACTTGTGGGTATTCATCCCCGTCATGGTTTTTCCCATTTGGGTTTCCACGTCAAAATCATTGTGTCAAGTGGCGAATATTTTTATGGTTATGTTTCTTATGGTTAATTTGCTTAACTTCTAAATCCACTTAGATATGATAAGATGACCGATAGTAATCTAAAATGTGCTTTTAATATTGTTAGTAAAGTTTTTGAATGTTTTTGTTAAAGGGTTTTGAGAGTTTCAGAGCTATTATACTGTTATTTTGTTATGTCAGTCAACTGGTATACTTGACAGTAATATTGCAATTTTTAGTTCAGTGTTTGAACTAGTTAGTTCTGAGATTGACTTGTCAGATTGTGGTTAAGGTTGGTGAATGTTTAGTTAGTTTTCCATCTACTGATTCACCCCCCCCCATCTCAGTAGTTGTTCGGATCCTTATTGATTCACCATACTATCAATTAGTATCAGAGAATTTCAGGTTCTCTAGTGTCTAAGCCTAACAGCTTGAAGTAAAGATATTGAAGAACATGATGAAGAAAGAAGGTACGAAGTTTAATAGGGAAAACTACAGAATATGGAGTGATAGGATGAAAATCTATATCAAGAGTCTAGGAAGTCAATATTAGGAACATGTTGCTACTCAATATATTGCACCTAGTGGGAGTATGTCTGATGATCAAAACAAAGAGCAACAAGAAAATAATCAAGCATTGGAGGCCATTATCAATTCTTTTTCTGATTCAGAATATGTTGATGTCCATGGTCTGGAGACTGCTTATGATGTGTGGAAGAAACTTGAGGAAATTTATAGCTGTGATGAGCATGTGAAGATTGCCAAAGAAGAGAGTCTAAGAGGTAAATTTGATGACATGTGGATGGATGAAGGTGAAAATATTCAACAGTATGGTCAAAGGATCAAGGAGATAGTTGGTGAGATCAAGAGTGTTGGTGGTAAAGTGGAAGATGCCACAGTGGTTAGTAAGCTATTGAGAACCCTTCTACTGGTCTATGCTATCCGAGTTGCAACCATTCAGGAGATAAATTCTATTGATAAAACTAAGGTAAATCTTGACTCAATCATTGGTAAACTTACTACATTTGAATTAAATGGTTATGATGGTAGTTCTCATAAATCCAAATCTACATTTAGAGCTTCAGTTTCTAATCCACCTATGAGGAAAAGCAGAGATGTTAGTCATAGTTATGAGTCTAAATCCTACAGAGAAGTGGATGATGAAGATAGTCTAATCAAGATTGAAGCATTGTTGGCCAAGCGGTTAACCAAAGGTACTGGTAAGTACAGAGGTAAATTACCATTGAAGTGTTTTCCATGTAACAAGATTGGACACATTGCAGCTAACTGTCCTAATGGTGACAATGAGCATAAGCATGAGAAGTACAAGAAGTACAAAGGAAAAGGCAAAATAGATTGTCTCATTGCAATTGATGGTGGTATCACAGATGAGGAATCTAAGGGAGATGCTAATCAAGACATTGTTTTTGTTGTCATTAAAGAGGAGACATCTGATTAGAAGGCATTATTTTCTTGCATGGGTAGTTTTGATGATTGGAACATAAATAGTGGTTGTTCACACCACATGACCGATTACCGAAGTAAATTTCTTACTTTGAAGGAATTTAATGAAGGATTTGTGAGATTTGGAAATGACTCGCCTTGCATGGTAAAAGGAAAGGGAACCATTTCTCTTAATGGAAAGAGCAGTGTAGATGATGTCTACTGGGTTGAAGGATTAAAGCACAATCTTTAGAGTGTATCTCAACTCAATGATAGAGGTTATCCATTGGAATTTAAAAATGGAATGTGCAAAATCTATGGGAGAAAAGGTGAACTAATTGAAACTGGCAAGCAGACAAAAGGTAACCTGTTTCACCTAAATCCTAAAGTCAACAACTGTTTAATTGCTAAAGTAGATGATAGTTGGATTTGGCATCGAAGACTTTGTCATATAAATTTTGATAACATTATCAAAGTCAATAAGTCCAAGTCGGTAAGAGGTTTGCCTTAGTTGGACAAACCGGTGAATGCTCTGTGTAAGGAATGTCAGTTAGGAAAGATGACATCCTCAACTTTTAAGAGCAAATATTTCTCAGTAGAACATTTGTTAGATTTGGTGCATACAGATCTCTATGGACCAATAAGGACTAAAAGTATTCAAGGTGATAGATATTTTTTGATCTTCACTAATGACTGCTCAAGAATGATGTGGGTCACATTCTTGAAGGACAAAACAGAAGCCTTTAGTAAGTTCAAGCCATTCAGGGCCTTAGTTGAAAAGGAAAGTGGTAAGAAGATAAAGTGTCTGAGGATTGATCAAGATGGTGAATTTACTTCAGAGGAATTCACTAGATATTGTGAAGACAATGAAATTAAGAGGCAGCTTTTTGCACCGAGAACACCACAATAGAATGGTATTGTAGAGAGGAACAACCAGTCAGTTCTTGAAGATGCTAGAATGATGCTAATACAAGGAGGTGTAGTAAAAACTTTCTGGAGAGAAATTGTCAACAAAACTATCTACACTATGAACCGAATATTGGTAAAGAGAAGTAAGGATAAAACTCCTTATGAATATTGGAATGGTAGATCACCTAATGTCAATTATTTTAAGATTTTTGGCAGTAAATATTTTATCAAAAGAGGTGACTATGTTAGTAAGTTCTAGGCTAAAAGTGAGGAAGGCATATTTCTTGGTTACTTCACCAAGAGTAAGGCCTACAAATGTTACAACAACTGGACAAAGAGAATCATTGAGAGTTTTGATGTCAGAGTGGATGAATATCCTGAAGTTTCAGGAGAAACCAGTGAGGAGAAATAGGAAGATGAACCTTACATTCTGATTTTGGAACCAGAACCGATGAAGCTAGAAGCTGGTGAAGTGAATGATGTAGTACCAGTTCAACTGAAATGGGTAGATTTTGTAGAAGAAGATTATGATAGTGAGGAAGAAGAACTTGAAGATAATGATCATGTTATTCCAAGGTATGTGAGACTCAATCATAATCCTGACCATTTTATTGGAGATAAAGATGCTAGAGTATTAACCAGAAGAAGAATTAGAGAGAATTATTGCATGATCTCCACTATTGAGCCTAGAACTGCTAAGGAAGCATTTGGAGATGATTACTATATTAAAGCTATGGAAGAAGAGTTTGACTAGATTGAGAAGAACAATACATGGACCCTAGTACCCAGACCAGTGAATAAAAATGTTATTGGAGTTGAGGAAAAATCAACTCTAGAGCTCCCAAAGATCTCTTGCATGCAAACCTGTCATAGAAAGAAAGAAGCAAAATAGCTATGGAGGCCAGAATTCAAAGATCCAAAAAAGAGGATTCATATTGATTGTGCAACAAGAATGCAATTCAATAATTATAGTTGTTATGAAAAATACAAAGAGAGAATCCTTATAAGAGACTACTAGAAACCCTTAAGGTAAAAATCCTAAAGAATTATAAGATTCCTAAGTTTAGGTTAAGCATAGAGTATAATAGACTAATAATTAAATAAATAATTATTAGCTAATAAAAGATTACTCTAACACCCCCCCTTAAGATGAACTTAGGGAGTAGCCAAAAAATAACTAAGGACTAAAAAAGCATGTAAAAAAATGCAGGAAAGCAACAATGGGTCCTGACAACTAGGCCTGATGAGGTACCAAAGTACAAGAAAATCTTTGTAAGCAGAGATAAATGAGAAAACCCTATGGGAAAAAAACTCCTCTCCAATAAGAGATGAAAGATCAAGTGAAGGACTAAGAAGCCTCCAAACAAGAGTGTTTTAGAAGATAGGAACAAAAAGAGCATGAAGAACACCACTGAATCATGAAATAGCTACAAACATTGGAAAAGAGTAACTGTTGATGAAGAACCTCCACTGAAATAGAACATGACCAGATAGAGAAGACCGTAATCTGCATGAGTGCCTTGAAATGACACTACTTGAATCAGATGCAAACAAAGGTAAACAACTAAAATCGAAGATACAGATAGCATGAAACACCAAAGCCTGAAGAGCTGATCAATCGAACCAAGGAAGCATTAGAACAACAGGACAAACCTCCCCATAATGTTGAAAAGGGAGAGGGACAGGTACACTGAAAATAACGACCAAGAAGAACTGCATGACAAGGAACTAGGAACATCAAAGGTGTAGAGAAAGTACATAGTGTCATGGAAGGAACACTCACTTGACACACATCATCAGGATAATATCATGGAAGGAACACTCACATGATAAAGGTAGATGCAAAACAAAGGCAAACATCAACCCCCCCATGGCACTTTATAAGTAGTGCATGTACAATAAGGCACAAGATGTGCAAGATCCCAAGTATACAATGCATGGTGGCACTTTATCTTAGGGTGGTTGCATAAATAAAATACTACAATGATCAGAAGAGACAAAAGACTGGAAATAGAAAGAACAGCCAAAGATGAGACATCCTACTCAAAGAAAGAGATCCCAGGACCTGAAACATCCAAGTGTAGATAAGGAATTTTAAAATCATCAAAGCAAATAGATATTAGCTAACCACAAAGCCAAATTGCAATGAAATAAATCCTCATTACAATCAATGAAGACATAAAGACAAGATATTCAAATTGCATGAAATTGAAGCAAACTGACGCAGATATCTCCTTCATGTGGCTCCATTATTCTTCTTTCACCTTCAAATTTGATGTGGATCTCACCTACAAGTGCAAAATTGCAAGTGGAAAGCAAGTTGTTGATGAAATTTGCAGCATAAGGCTACTCGAAAGTGTGATTGATTGATTGACCCTTTGATTGAAGAAACTCATCCAATTTATAGACAAATTGGAGAGAGGACAAGATTAGCATGAAGAGATTTGAAAGGAAATTCAAATCAAGAATGGCAACATTATGACAAATGGCAAGTTGCTATGCAAGGAGTATGACAAATTATGACAAGTTGCTATGCAAAATGCATGACAAATTATGACAAGATTGAAATAGAAATAGAAATTAAAAATTAGGAGAAATTAGCAAATTAGAAAATTGAAGAAAAAGATGAAATAGAAATTAGGTGAATTAATTAATAGGTTTTCATCCATTAATTAATTCATGAAAGAGACCTAGGACTAAATAAATAGATTTATTTAACCCACAAAGAAGAAGAAAAGGATTAAATGAACAAATCATAAAACTCTAGAAATAAGAGGACAAGGAATTAGGTCAAGACAACAAGAAATTAATATAGGTTTGATCATGATTTTGATTGACAAAGGACCAATATTGATAAATGATTGAGATTGGTTGACAAAAATCAATGACAAATTGACCAAGATTGACAAGGAGATCAAATTGATAGGTGCCAATTGACGAGGAACAATGACTAATCGATCCAAATTGACATGATTGAAAAGGACAAGGATCGATGACGAATCGATCGCAAAATGACAAGATTGACAAGGACAAGGATCGATGACAAATCGATCGCAAAATGACGAGATTGACAAGGACAAGGATCGATAACAAATCGATCACAAAATGACGAGATTGACAAGGACAAGGATCGACCAAAATCATGACTAAAAATTGCTATCGACAAGACCTAATTCAAAAGCGAGATAAATGAGGAATGCAGAAGAAGGACTCAATGCTCGCAAATGATAAAGACCAAGTGCGCAACATAGAAGAAATGTTAATGCGACGCAAGAACCCTAAAATAAGGCAATGCGCAAATGTTAAAGTATGACTCCGCAAGCGTTGACCATTTTTAGATGTCTACATTTTACCCCTCTTTGAGACAATGTGATTTTAAGCGTTGTTTCAAAGAACAATAATGAAAATGCCCCAAACAATAACAATGACATATGCATGCCCCCTCGAGGAATTGGCTGGAAAAATTCAGAAAAGAGGCCAAGTGATCGATAAGAATGACATAAGACGATAGGTTCGAACGGACTACCAAGACTGACGGAAGAAATGTTAGTAAGCAGAAATTAGATAGAGGACAATTAGAGATGAAGGAAAATTTGCTTTCACAAATGCACATGAGTAGGTGAGAACCTTTATTTATTGTAGCAAAGCGGATGCAGAGCATCATGGCATTGAAGGCCAAAGCTGGAACGCAACCCCTTTTGCAAAAGACAGACACATCGCACACAAGGAATGAGTGAAGCATCCTAGGGTGCATACATCAAGGGTCGAGGTATGTGCGGCGTTCACAAAGAAAACATACTTATCACAGACACCCAATGATATAGTTGCCCCAATTTGTGACAAACATTCCACAAATAGCAAACACAACAAAAAAGGAAAGGGACCATGAACCATCCCGGTCACTCTAAATCACTCAGTGACATCATCGAGCAACATAGGAACATGATCAAAGCCAAAGATAAATTAGTAAAAAGATAAGACGCACCAATTCAACCAAGTCAAACAAACAGTCTGATCGTCATTGTCAAAAGTGGAAAACAAGAATGATCATGTTGTCTGGTTTCAGGGAATGCGGTACCCCGTCGAAGACAGGACACAGTCTGGTTTCAAGTATACCACACCCTGTATAAGACCCATGATAATGTTGACAAGGACCAATGGTAATGTTGATGCTATTTTGATTGATGTGACAACTGTGATCAGGTTGAATGCTTGCTTGGTCGAACAGTTTATCTATCAATGTGTGATTTCATTAAAGCACAATGTTTGATTGATTGTCGTTCGATGTATGATCAGCGATCTGTCTATGCACAAGGGGATCAATTATTGACAAAATGAAAAATGCCAAAGAAATTGTTTTTGGATTTTGATGTTTTTCACTTTGTAGGAATTTCGAGTTTTTTACATTTTTTTTTTTTTTTTTGTTCGTTTTTCAGGACTTTATTTGACTTTTTAGGGATTTTTTTCAGGACATTATTTGATTTTTTTTTTTTAGGACATTATATGATTTTTTAATTATTTCGGGACATTTTTCGATGTTTTTGGATTATTTCAGGACTTTTTTTGAATGTTTTTGGATTATTTCAGGACATTTTTCAATTTTTTTATGATTTTGCCCCCAGTATCTAGCAAGGCAAGGAATATGACAGGTGAATAAATAGGCTTTCTGAAATGATGGTGGATAGAGGGAAGACAAAGGCCTTTTATTATGGAGACAATATGGATGCAATTTTCAAGGGCTATTGCGTGATGGGACAAGAGACTGGATATGACAATGTAAAGCAGTGACATGGCATGAGGGACATGTCAAGAGGTTTTTGAAACCATGTTTAAATTTTGCGTCCTTATTACAGACAAAGATCAAGGAATGAAAAAAAGAGTATAGGGATAGTGATAAGATATGGATAGGATAAGCAAGACCAAGAATGGATAAGGGACATGGACTGAAGGTCGGGGTAGGATACGGGATAGTGGCAGAAAGTTGATTTGTTCTTCTTTCACCTTCAAATTTGATGTGGATCTCACCTACAAGTGCAAAATTGCAAGTGGAAAGCAAGTTGTTGATGAAATTCACAGCACAAGGCTACTCGAAAGTGCGATTGATTGATTGACCCTTTGATTGAAGAAACTCATCCAAGTTATAGACAAATTGGAGAGAGGACAAGATTAGCATGAAGAGATTTGAAAGGAAATTCAAATCAAGAATGGCAACATTATGACAAATGACAAGTTGCTATGCAAGGAGTATGACAAATTATGACAAATTATGACAAGTTGCTATGCAAAATGTATGACAAATTATGACAAGATTGAAATAGAAATAGAAATTAGAAATTAGGAGAAATTAGCAAATTAGAAAATTGAAGAAAAAGATGAAATAGAAATTAGGTGAATTAATTAATAGGTTTTCATCCATTAATTAATTCATGAAAGAGACCTGGGACTAAATAAATAGATTTATTTAACCCACAAAGAAGAAGAAAAGGATTAAATGAACAAATCATAAAACTCTAGAAATAAGAGGACAAGGAATTAGGTCAAGACAACAAGAAATTAATGTAGGTTTGATCATGATTTTGATTGACAAAGGACCAATGTTGATAAATGATTGAGATTGGTTGACAAAAATCAATGATAAATTGACCAAGATTGACAAGGAGATCAAATTGATAGGTGCCCATTGACGAGAAACAATGACTAATCAATCTAAATTGACATGATTGAAAAGGACAAGGATCGATGATGAATCGATCGCAAAATGACAAGATTGACAAGGACAAGGATCGATGACGAATCAATCACAAAATGACAAGATTGACAAGGACAAGGATCGATAACAAATCGATCGCAAAATGACGAGATTGCCAAGGACAAGGATCGACCAAAATCATGACTGAAAATCGCTATCGACAAGACCTAATTCGAAAGCGAGAAAAATGAGGAATGCAGAGGAAGGACTCAATGCTCGCAAATGATAAAGACCAAGTGTGCAACATAGAAGAAATGTTAATGCAACGCAAGAACCCTAAAATAAGGCAATGCACAAATGTTAAAGTATGACTCCACAAGCGTTGACCATTTTTAGATGTCTACACCAAGATATTCACCAGAGTACTGAAAAGCAAAAAACTGAATAAAATATACCTAGAGAAGAATCTGAAAAAAAAAACTCATATGAATGGAAAGAAAACAGAACAAGCTTTCTAATGATATAAAGTTTTCAAAAAAAGAAGTTTGGATGCTCAAGTTATGTCTCTTGAAATGCAAAAATGAACCTCTGGCTTTGACAGCAAAAAACACCATCAAAAAAGAAAAATAAAAAATTTAAACCTCTAGATTTGGATAGAGCTTAGAAAGAGATTTCCGACGATATAAAGTTTTTGAAAAAGTGCCTCCATATGACCAAGTTACGACCAAAAGAAAAAAAAAACCCTCTTATAGGGCATAAAGAGGGTAAAAAAAAAAAACTGACGCATTTGTAGGTACAGTCGTATGGATTTTTGTGCCTCGTAAAGCGTGCTAATGAAAAAATCATGCCCCAGATGCCCCTATCACCAAAAATAGGCAAATTATATATCAAAATTCATGGAATCAACCTTCTAAATCCAACTATGAGGTCTTTTTGGCACCATAATGTACCAAAAAATTAGCTGCCCTCAGAAATGAAAAAAAACAACTGCACAAACCCCTGAATACACGGATCTGAAGAACAAGGCCCAAAGTCTCTCATGAAGAGAACAAGGGCATGCAGATCTGGAGTTGTGATACCATATTGGAGTTGAGGAAAAATCAACTCTACAGCTCCCAAAGATCACCTGCATGCAAACTTGTCACAAAAAGAGAGAAGCAAAATAGCTATGGAGGGAGATCCAGAAAAGAGGAGTCATATTGATTGTGCAACAACAATGCAATTCAATAATTACAGTTGTTATGAAAAATACAAAGAGATAATCCTTATAAGAGGATACTTGAAACCCTAAAGGTGAAAACCCTAAAGAATTATAAGATTTCTAAGTTTAGCTTAGGCATAGAGTATAATAGACTAATAATTAAATAAATAATTATTAGCTAATAAAAGATTACTCTAATAAATGTGATAGGCACTAAATGGATATTCAGAAATAAACTGAATGAAGATGGAGTAGTAGTCAGAAACAAAGCTAGATTGATATGCAAAGGTTATGCACAGGAATAAGGAGAAGACTATGGTGAGACATTTGCACTAGTTGCTAGATTGGAAGGTGTTAGGACTCTAGTTGCATTTGCAGCATATAAGGGATTCCAAATATATCAGATGGATGTGAAGTAGGCATTTATAAATGGAATACTAGAAGAAGAAGTATACATTGAGCAACGAGATGGGTATGCTTTGACTGATGCAAAGGATATGGTGTGTAAATTGCACAAGGCACTATATGGTTTGAAGCAAGCACCAAGAGCATGGTATGAAAGGCTGCATTCACACATAATGAAGATAGGATTTCAAAGAACCAATGAAAACAACAATATATATCTCAAATCTGAAGAAGATAAGATACTAGTTAGTGCAGTGTTTGTAGATGATATCACATTTGGAGGAAATGATGACATGAGTGATGACTTTGCAAATGAGATGAAAAGTGAATTTGAAATGTCTCTAGTAGGAGAGATAAAAAAAATTCATAGGTTTGCAAATTTAGCAGATGAAGAGTGGTATTTTTATCACACAGTCTAAGTATGTGAAAGACGTATTGAAGACATTTTGGATGAGTGACTGTAAACCAGCTGGGAAACCAATGGTTACAGGTTGTAAATTGTCAAAGGAGGATGATGTTGCATCTATTGATGAAAAGGAGTATAGATCAATGATAGGGAAACTGCATTATGTTGTTCACAATAGACTAGATATTGCTCATGCGGTTGGTTTAGTTGCCAGATTTCAGAAAAATCCAAAGGAGACACACTAGATAGAAACTAAAAGGATAATCAAATATTTCAAAGGTACTATTGATTATGGATTATGGTATCCATATGCAAGTAACTTTGATTTGAATTTTTATACAGATGTAGACTGGGTAGGTAATTTTGATGATAGGAAGAGCACAACCGGTGGTGCATGATGAATACTAAGAGGGGGGGGTGAATTACTATTCCAAAAAACTTTGCACTTAAACACTTTGCAAGACTAACAGTAAACCGATAAAATAGTTTAACAGACAAACCGGTTAACAAACATGCAAACCAAATAGCTAATAATGCATTCACCCACAGAAGCACAAACACCATAACACAAGATATTTTGACATGGAAACCCAAATGGGAAAAACCACAGTGAGATGGAACTCACAAGTAACTATCTACAGAATAGGAACCAGACTGGTTAAGGTCTTACAATGTTCTTTACCAGAACAGATCCTGTTAGGAATCTCAATCTCTATTAGGAGACAAGTCCAATTAAGGACTACCTTGCTAGAGGATTTTAGATCCACAGATGTGAACCACCTCATTAGAGGATTTACAAAAGGCTTTTGGGCCTACCCGGTTAAGGGCTACAGACTTGTCAAAGATGTGAGTAATCAACAAGTGTTTGATCTATCTAATAGCACAGACTGCTCAGTTAGATCCTTGATAGCTCATTCTTAATGCACTCCCACATTTCTTTAGTCTTCTACACATTCATATTCTCTCCACCTCCTCGACCACCTTAAACCCTAGCCGCAATATCAACTATCGCAACAACATCAACAACCTAAAACCCTAGACATGATGTCCTTATAAAGGAAACTAATTTCATGTCGATCCAATAGGATTACATTACAATTTCCTAGGTTCAATGAACCTAGACATACTTGGTGACATGACACAAAAAGCACCGCTATAGTGTCGGCACCGTCAAACAATTGGTGGATGGTAACTCATCACACAATGTTGGTTGGTAACTCATCACAGAGTATATTGGTTCATATAAAGTGTCAGTTGTTGGTTTGACAAAAATGAAGACTGGTAGAAATGTGTTATGCCGCTTTAATCCCTCGTACCGCTTGAGGTTAACATGTCGCTTCAGACCGGGAAACACATTCTGCAAAACATCAATAGTCTAAAGACTATAATACAACATACCGGTTGGAACAAGTACCGGTTGTTCTCTAACTCATACATATAAAGAGGATCTTAATGCAAGTGTGTGTCCATCAATGACAATCACAACATAAACATCAAAAATGCCAACAATCTCCCCCTTTGGCATTGATGGCAACACTTGGGAAAATAAAATTTTGACATCTAAGTGTTTTACAACAAAATCATGCCATTAGCAAAATTGCTCCCCCTAAGCATATACACTATCCCTTTAACAATACAATGTATAGCACTTTTGCATATAGAGCATAAACATTGAGATATACAGAGCATATAATCAAAATTTGATTACCAGATACTTCTCCCAATAGAATTCTTCTCCCCCTTTGCCAACAATGACAAAGTACAGTTGAACAACCCTGTTTTCATTTGATACTAAAATAATAAAAGTTTATGACAACAAGGAATGATACTTGTCAAAAACATATTTAAAGCCCTGCAAGAATTGTTTCATCGACAAAGACCAGGACTCAAGTAGGGAGGTGGCTACTTCTTTCTCTGTTTGCATCTGGGAGACCTGTTCTTCCATGGCATCAATTGTGCTCATCTCCTATGTAACTGTTAAGGCATCTAGGTTCAGATAGCACTTCTGAAGAATTTGCAATCGTGGGAGTAGAACCAGTTGCAGCTCCTACAAATCTCTAGACCGAGTGTTGATCTCTTGCTCCATTTTTGCTGACTGGATGTGAAACTGGTGAATGGTTTTCCCATAAGTTGTAAAGGAATCATAAGGCGGCTTGAATGTGCTCAAGTAGGACTGCAAGTCCGTTTCAATTTTTTGCTTCTGAGCTAGCACATCATCATAGAACAGATGGGGTTGGCAGATCTTGTTGAGTAGCAGATTCCCCTCATCCAAAGTGTCCCTTATATCCTTTTGTTCTTTCTTCATTTCAGTCTGGAGCTCATTCAACTTCACTAGAGCTATATTAAGAGCTTTTTGATGCTCCTTCTTGACATTAGCCTTTGCTGCCTCTTCAAGGCTCTGCACCTGATCATCCACTACTATGCATAGGAGCTTGAGTTTAGCTAGTGATGAATCGGTGTTGGGAAGATTTGTACCGGGTATCAAACCGGTAAGCGTGTCCACAGCCACTTGAATTATATCCTTCTCCTTCTTTCGTCAAATGATTTCAAGGCTCTCTTGAGCTACCTTGATGCTCTGCATTAGCTCCGTTTCACTTGCAGATTGGAGATCGATAGGACTAGAGAGACCAGCTGGTTTGGCTTGAATCCCAGTTGCCTTCGGAGTCTCCATCTGGGTGCTCTTCTCCGCTTCTCCTGCCTTGTCCTCTTCCACTTTCTTCTTCTCCACTTCTCTCCTCTTCTCCCTTTTCTATGCTTCTCTCCTCTTTTCCTCTTTTTTTCTTCCTCTTCCTTCTTCTTCTTCTCTACTTCCTTCTTCTTCTCCTGTTCCTTATCTTCTTCTTCCTTCTTTTTCTTCTCTGCTTCCTTCTTCTTCTCTTGTTCCTTATCTTCTTCTTCCTTCTTTTTCTTTTCATCTTCTTTCTTCTTTTTCTCTTTTTCATCCTTCTTCTTCTTCTCCTCTTCATCTTTCTTCTTCTTCTCTTCTTCATCCTTCTTCTTTCTCTCTTCTTCATCTTTCTTCTTCTTCTCTTCTTCATCCTTTTTCTGCTTCTCTTCTTCATCCTTTTTCCTCTACTCTGCCTCTTCCTTTGTCGCTTCATGTCTGTCCTCGGCTAGCTTATCAACTTGTTTAGCCTTTTTCTTATGTCCTATTGCCTCAGATTTTTTTTCCTGAGTAACATCCTCAACGTCCAGAGTATCGACATCAATGGTGTCGATCGGTTCAACAACCAGATTTCCTTCATCATCAAATACTTCGTCCGGTTTGGATATAACTGGTTCTTCTTCAGCTTGTCGGTTGGCTAGACGCGCTTTGTGAGTTTGAACAGTGGTTCTCATATATAGATGAGTGTCTTTTTTGACATCACCAACTCTACCTTCTAACAACCAGAGTCTTCTCTTTCTAATGAAGAAGAGTCCTTTACTTTGGTCAATAACATCAAACAATTCAGAATTTGACAGGTTGGGAAAGTACTGTGCAAAAACTTTCTTCCTAATTTCCTGTTCCTTTTCTATGGCAATGCATCATCTATTGTCTAATGATATATATAAAGAATCTGGTGTCTGATACTTAATCTTTGAGGGCGACCGGTCATTAACACATAAATATTGAACTATTTCCTTTTCAACCGCTTCCTTTTCATCCTCATTAAAGTCATCAAAACACTCAAGTAAGTCATTTAGCACTTTTCTCCTAACATTCTTTATTGTTCTTTGACAATGTGTCAAAGGTTTATAGGAAGATATATCTATATGTACCGGTACAGATGATGTTGGTTCAATCTTTGTCTTCCTTTTTGCTTGACATGTTTTCTTTGGCTTTTCCTCATACACAGTTTCTTCTAAGTCTAGAGAGGTATTCCTTGTCTTCCTCTTTCTCTGGAACACTTTAGCCAGTGCAGCTTCCGGTTTCTTCTTGGCTGGTGACCACTTGGTAACTTTTGGAGTTGCAGTAGTAACCAGTGCTGATGCTACAAGCACTGCTTTTTCTTTCTTTACTATCAGTTCTTTTTCTTTCATTGCTAGTGGTTCCTCAATCGGTGCTATCCTCTCTAGGTAGGTACCAGTTCTCTTCACCTTAGGATCAAGCGGTGAGGCAATAAGGGTAGAGGCATACCCTTCCAGCATATCGTACATCACCTCATAGCCCATTGGCTCCACTTCTTCCTGTCTAGGCTCAACAGCCTCCATTATGCATTTATCTACTTGGATGGTGAAACAGATATCGTCTTCATATTTCTTGATGATGTCACCTGATATCCTCACTCTTTGGCTCATTTTCCTTTTGAACTCATCAAAATACTTGTTCAGAATATCAAGGTAGCAGGTTCCAATTGCTTCAATGCTTTCCTTGATTTGCTTGGTTACCGATTGGTCACCAGACCATTGGACATCTCCTACTCCTGGAAAGTAGCCTTGGAAATAGAAGAACAACCCAACCAGTAGTTGTCCAAACATGAACCTAAGTGCATTATCCTGTTTGATCGACTTCACATTCAACAAGACTTGTCTCTACATACTGATGCACAAATCAAATGATGCATCCTCCTTTATCATCCGATAAGCGGCATTTACCGCTGTAACAGTTACAGAGTTAATTCTGCTGGCTGAGAATGTCTGGTATCCAATCACCATGCATGCATACTTCACCAGATCATCCTTGATAGAATTGACTGTCATGCCTCGTGAGTCGCTCACTGAAACAGTGAGCTTGGACATTTCAATTTTGCTTACAGTTCTTAGGGCTGGCACTTCCCCTGTGTTGTAGAATCCAGTGACTGCATGAATTGCCTGTGGTGTGATATCATGTGTTCTCTCTAGGTACATATTATCACCATGGACTCTGCTCAGAATGATCCGTATATGATCCTCTGTGAAATCTTCTAGGAAGTAAACAACATTGTGGAGCTTTTTCTTCTCCAAAATATTAAACTCCGGTTTCATCTTCTTATCTTTTCCACAAAATAAACCTAACTAGGTGTGGATAGCTAGAGACCCTAGGTCTTCTATCTTGCAATCTATGTAGTCAGAAATTCCCTCTTCTACTATCACACCAGCCGGAACTTGTGATAGTGCATTATACTTGGACTTCCGTTGAATAAAACTTGCAGACTCGACAGATGCACTAGAACTGGTAAGAGATGCGGAAGCCATGATAGAAATTCTAAGAACTTGAGAAATACCTTTTGAAACACCTAAATTTAGGGCTTTCTGATTCTCCTTCACTTCACACTCTGTCGGTTGCTGAATCACTGCTTTGTGTTTTCCACTTGACCGTTTCCAGTTTGAATTTGAATCTCCTTCACGGTTTCTCAATTTCTCAAAATCTCTGCTCAAATCGCCTTTTCATCGCTCTGCTCTTTGAAAGACTTTTCTTTGCTCGAAAACTGATAGTGAGAAATGATTTGAAAAATGCTTTTAAACATATTCCTCACCTACTGTCATTAATGCTCCTCCATTAGGGTGTAAACCCTAATTTGCCTTTTTACCATTTTTGGTCTTTTTCCAAATGACAGGTATAACATACCGGTTAAGGTCTTTTACCGGTGTAAACCAGGGGTTCGAAACATTTTGCCATTTTCTCCCCCTAAGCTTTTCTGAAGCTTAGTTTGTCGGTTCCGTGATTTCCACACTAGGTGCAGAAACTGGTTCCTCTTGTAGCACTATTGGTTTCTCCTTCCAAATTTTGTTCATGTCCACTTCAATAGTGTCAACATCAATGTTTCCTTCTGGAGTGACTGGTATATCATCAGATATGTTCTTTCTTGATCTACAGAATCTGGCAATATGACCCGGTTTGTTGCAGTGATAGCAGACCAATCCAGGTGCTCTCCAAGGTCCATTGTTCATGTTTTCATTCTTCCTTCTGCATGTTGCAGTAGTGTGACCATGACCATGACAAATCATACAATTTTCTCTCCATCTGGTTGTTGCTTGATAACCACCGCTTCTTGGCTGATGATTGAAGGCAATAAACCGGTTGTGATTCTGGTTCATAAAAGTTTCGGGACCAACTCCTTGGGTCCTCTGAGGATATCTTCTAGTGTTGTTCATAACAGACCTACATTCAGATGCTCTATACCCATACTCGTTGCATGCATAACAATTACCATCAAATCTATAGGACCTAGGCTTATCATTTAGGAAATAAGGAAAATTGTTGTAAGCCTTACTCCTACACACATTTACAGTATGTCCTTCTTTAAGATAGTTAAAGCAAACAGGTTTAAACTTTTGCTTACCTTTATCCTTTGATGTCGATTGTTTCTTTGATGTTCCATCATTTGTACCAGAGGTCTCACCTTCCTGATGACCGGAATAGCCAAGTCCATTGGTATTCTTGACCGGTTTGGCAGATTCAAGCTTTTGCTCTAGCTTGACAGTACTATTGTTGAACTTGGCAAGTATTTCCTTTAACTCAGAGAGTTCTTTGGAAATAGCAGCATTTGTTTTCAACAGGTTTTCATTCTTAAAGATGGCAACGTTCAGTTCTCCTTGCATGTCTTCCTTTTCCACTTTGTTTGCATGGAGTTGAGCATTTAGGGCACTCATCTCTTGTTTCAGCTTGGAGATCTCATGATCTCTTTCTTTCACCAGATCTTCAGCTTTCCTCCGGTTCTCAAGCTCTTGACACATCCGGATAGTCAATCCTTCCAACTCCTTTCTTAGGTTCGAGTTTGATTCATTCAACTTATTTACTTCTACAATTAGGGCTTCCATGTCAGCTTCATCTAAAGAACTATTTTCAGATAGCTCCATCAACTTTTCTGCATGTTCTCTCCTTTTCGCTTAAGATGCCTTGTATTTGACCATAAGATCATCATAGGCTTGCTTAGACTGAGTGAGCTGGTGGGTAAGTTCCCTCAATGTGTATTCCCCCGTATCTCTTTCCAAGTGATTAAATGTATAGAAAGGTTGGCTCTAATACCAATTGATGAATACTAAGAGGGGGGGTGAATTAGTATTCCAAAAAACTTTGCACTTAAACACTTTGCAAGACTAACAGTAAATTGGTAAAATAGTTTAACAGACAACCCAGTTAACAAACATGCAAACCAAATAGATAATAATGTATTCACCCACAGAAGCACAAACACCATAACACAATATATTTTGACGTGTAAACCCAAATGGGAAAAACCACGGTGAGATGGAACTCACAAGTAACTATCTGCAGAATAGGAAGCAGACCGGTTAAGGTCTTACAATGTTCTTTACTAGAATAGATCCTATTAGGAATCTCAATTTCTATTAGGAGACAAGTCCGATTAAGGACTACCTTGCTAGAGGATTTTAGATTCAGAGATGTGAACCACCTTGTTAGAGGATTTACAAAAGGATTTTGGGCCTACCCAGTTAAGGGCTACAAACTTGTTAAAGATGTGAGTAATCAACAAGTGTTTGATCTATCTAATAGCACAGACTGCTCGGTTAGATCCTTGATAGCTCATTCTTAATGCACTCCCGCATTACTTCAGTCTTCTACACATTCATATTCTCTCCAACTCCTCGACCACCTTAAACCCTAGCCGCAATATCAACTATCACAACAACAACAACATCAACAACCTAAAACCCTAGACATGATGTCCTTATAAAGGAAACTGATTTCATGTCGGTCCAATAGGATTACATTACAATTTCCTAGGTTCAATGAACCTGGACATACTTGGTGACATGACACAAAAAGCACTGCTACAGTGTCGGCACCGTCAAACAATCGGTGGATGGTAACTCATCACACAATGTCGGTTGGTAACTCATCACAGAGTATACCGATTCATATAAAGTGTCGGTTGCCGGTTTGACAAAAATGAAGACTGGTAGAAATGTGTTATGCTGCTTTAATCCCTCGTACCGCTTGAGGTTAACATGCCGCTTCAGACCGGGAAACACATTCTGCAAAACATCAATAGTCTAAAGACTATAATACAACATACCGGTTGGAACAAGTACCAGTTGTTCTCTAACTCATACATTTAAAGAGGATCTTAATGCAAGTGTGTGTCCATCAATGACAATCACAACATAAACATCAAAAATGCCAACAGTGCATTCTTTCTTGGAGGAAGACTTGTATCTTGGAGCAGCAAGAAGCAGAGTTGTATATCATTATCCACTACTGAAGTTGAATATGTTGCAATGTATATAAATTGTACCCAGGAAATCTGGATGAAACACATTCTGGAAGGATTCAAGCTGAAGATTACAGAACTAGTAAAGATTTTATGTGACAACACCAATGCAATAAATATTTCAAAGAACTCGGTGTTACATTCGAGAACCAAGCATATTGAGCTGAAAAATCATTTCTTGAGAGAGAAAGTGTAGAGTAAAGATGTGTTATTGTGTCATGTACCTACTAAGGAGTAGCTAGCATATATCTTTACTAAACCTATACCTAAGAGTACTTTTGAGTATCTTAGAGGTCATCTAGGGGTTGTGCCCCTACATGAGGTCAATTGAGAAGATGTGGAATACATCAGTCATAGAGCTAATTGAAGAATCTTGAAGCAGATTTGGTGTAGAGTGGGGTTATTCCACAAGGGGAGCATCAAGTTGCAGATTGTTGATGCAGAACAGTGAAGTATGACACTCCATGTTTAACTTTCACCTTGGCATTGTTGTCAAAGGGGGAGAAGAATTGTATGATTGATAGAGAAAAGATCTATAGTCGGTTACTAGTTGAAGGCATGGAGACTCAATTGAAGGAGAGTACATGGTAAAATGTAAACCAAGATTCCTGTACCTATGTATGTGCATTACTCTCAATCAAGGGTATCGATACTTGTATTGCCATCAATGCCAAAGGGGGAGATTGTTGGCATTTGCATGAAGCTTGCATTGATGAACTATTATATTATCATTGATGTCAATTATAACCAATAATGATGTTGTTATGATGTTGTTTTGCAACCGGTAGGTGAGCTAGTGAAGGAAACCAGTATTACTTGAGAAGCGGTGAGATCAACCGGTAAACCTACGTGTTGATGTGCTAAACTCTAACTGATGGAACTTGGTGAATTGGTTGTATTGGTTTATGATCAAATGATGAATGGTAATGATTAGGCCACATATGCATGTTGTATGTGAAGAGTTTCAAATGGTTTTTGGCACATAGAGATAATGGTTTTGTCTTGGGAATGAGAGAGTACATTGCATGAAGTGGAAACTGTGTGATGAGTTACAAAAATCGATGAAGCGGTGATCAAAGAGCGGTAGAGGTTGTCTTGAATAATGTGAAATGATTTCTATGTAATCCAACGGTCATACTTGAACCGATTTGTTTGTAATTTCTATGAGATCTTAGGTCTTGTGATGTGTTACCGACCTATTGTTTTGCTTATAAGGTCAATGAGTTATTTTGTTGTAAAGTTGGCAATTTTGGTTAAGTGTAAGTGTGATTGGTTGTCGAACCAAAAGGTGTATCTCCAATATGTGTGAAGGCAAATAGAAGCATGAAAAGGATCTAATCAAGAAGAGTAGTTCTATTCACCATATCAGCAAACCCCTGTTGTTCTCTAACAATTACAACAGTCAAATCCCTTAACCGGGTAAGATATAACAGGCTTAGTGCTATCTAAATCCTCTAATTAGGTGATCCATTAGCTTGGATTTCAAATCATCTACCGATGTTACTCCTAATAGGGCATTGCCTCTAATAGGGCAGTATAGTCAATCCCTTAACAGGGTGGTCCCTAACAGGACTTTTTGTAAAGCTTTAACAAGCTTGGCTCCTAACAGGAAGAACTTCAGAAGAGTTTAGAATACTTGTGGGTATTCATCCCCACCGTGGTTTTTCCCATTTGGGTTTCCATGTCAAAATCATTGTGTCAAGTGGTGAATGTTTTTGTGGTTATGTTTTCTATGGTTAATTTTCTTAACTGCTAAATCCACTTAGATATGATAAGATGACCGGCAGTAATCTGAAATGTACTTTTACTATTGTTAGTAAAGTATTTGAATATTTTTCTTAAAGGGTTTTGAGAGTTTCAGAGTTGTTATACTTTTATTATGTTATGTCAGTCAACCGGTATACTTGACAGTAATATTGCAATTTGTAGTTCATTTTTTGAACCAGATAGTTCTGAGATTGACATGATATTGTGGTTGAGGTTGGTGAAATTTTAGTCAATTTTCCATCTACTGATTCACCCCCCCCTCTCAGTAGTTGTCTGGATCCTTATTGATTCATCATACCATCATGACATGAGATAGCGAGGGATGTTAATTGCTTCATTTCTTGTTACCCCATGAGGTTAGTTTTCTACCATCCTTCATGTCGTGGGATAGCGGGGAAGCAGATTCTTCATTTTGGAGTTTTCCTTGCAAGGACATTTTACATTGATATATCTTGTTGTGGGATGGTAGGGCAACATGACCATTGTGTTATTTACATCCCCTGTCACAGTTTCACAGCGGCCTTTGGTCAACACAAAGAGTTGACTATGAGATAGCAATAGTGATAACATGATGAATTATGCTATATGTTTGGTGTGGAGCTTGATCAGTCTCCAAGTGGGAGATTGATGATATGTGGTCATTGATCATGCAAGTACTATACACTTGTTATGTATCCTCACCGGGGTTTAGGGGTGCAGCCCCTGAGGAAAAAAAATTGTCATTTTTGTTGAAAAACTGACATTGAAAAAAAAATCGACTTTGAGTGTTAACCTAAAATATTATTTGTTATAAGCGGTTGGAATGTAAAAAGGCATGGTAATGGTGTTGTACTAATTTACTAGATAATAAGAAAAGATTGGATGACTATGTTCTGTGGATGTATCCCATCTTGGGTGAACCACGTTAAATCTTTGTGTTATCTATGTTATGTACTTTTCTTCATCTTTTATTTTTGTATCTGCATAAAATTGTTAATTTATATTTGCTCCAGATCTGCCTAAACCCTAACACTATCCTTGTAACAGTTTGTAACTGGCATTGTTTTTAATTGTGTGTGACTAATATTGTGTGTTAGCATAACCGCAACTGCATTTTTTGTGAGTCAAACCAGTTTTCTCAGTGCCTTACCAACTTAATGGCCTTTGTCTTCTTTGTCCAATTACCAATCACACATGCTTGCCTTCTATATCTTCTTATGTGACTATAACAATGTGTTATGTTATGCTACAACAACACTATTTCTCCCAATCTAATCTTCACAATCTGACCTTCATCTGGGACATTCATTATCTTGCATCTTTGTCCAACTTGATGTCCAGGGAAAACTTTAAGAAACCCCTCCCTTGGACAAGGTGTAAAAACCTGGTGAAAGTTGTATAATTCCGAAAAAAAAATTAATTTTACTAGCGAATTTTTGTGGTTTATTGAGAAAAATAATAATCTCCATTGGCGAATTAGCCATGATCGCTCAAAGTTTGTGAAAAATCTTGGCAAATTGTACTATTTTTAAAACCCAAAAAATAATTGCATGGACGAATTGTAATGTTTTTAAAACCAGAAAAATATTTGCATTGGCAATTTCAACCTATTTTCAAACCATAAAAATAAAATATTGACGATTTCAAGGTATTTTCAAACCATTAAAAAAAAATATTGCCGATTTCAAGCTATTTTCAAATCATAAAAATAAAATATTGGCGATTTCAAGCTATTTTCAAACCATAAAAAAAAATATTGGCAATTTCAAGATATTAACTTTAAGTAATTAAAACGGGTGGCACACAGTCGTCAACTCTCTAAACTGGGGGAAACTGAACTGGCAGTCGCCAATTCTTGACCACAAATGTTAAGTCCTCGTCACCGTAGCGACTTGGAGATAGTGGTAACTTTAACCCTTGTCGCGTACTCACCAACATAAAATTGTTTATCTCTTAACCGCTAGCACTTCACTTGCAAGCTCGCGGTTTGATCAGGTCTTCAGACATTTAACTTTGCGAGCTGGCGATAACCATTAAACCTAGCCACAAACTGTCTAGTCACTAGCTCGTGACCTAAAAATGCTAACATTAAACAAACATGAGAGCTAGCGACAACTGTATGAAATGAGATACTCACTAACTCTCGCGGCTATAATATATGACATCAGACCAACTCGAGACCTCGCGACCAAAGCAATTTCACTAACAATCTCCAGCTCGGTAACATAAAACGCTAACACCCAAAAAGCTAGAGACCTCGCAATGTAAACCCTTGCGATCCTGTGATAATAAGGCACTTAACCGCCATCGCATGCTCACAACACTTTTCGACTTAAGACTTACAAACCCGCGAGCATGCGATGACCACAAAATCAGACCAAAACTTACTTGTTGCCAGATCGCAACTTAAAATGCTAAACAACTTCAAAACCTACGAGCAAGCGACGAAACCAACTAAGCTGCGATACCAACTACATCGCATGATCGCAAATTAAAATGACTTAACCATAAACACCTCGCGACCGTGCGACAACATAAAATCACACCCAGTCGCAACCTCGCAACATAAAATGGTCAAGTGCAAAAAATCTTGCGAGGTAGCGACAACTAAAATCCCCCAGTACTCACAAGCTCACGACTTAAACTGACTTGATGATAAAGGACCTGCGAGGTAGCGATAACCATAAAATCTGAAAACTGTTTATCGATGTCTTATGTTAATTACTATCATAAACAGGCACGAGCAATGGCACATAGACCATTAATGATGTAGTACTTACTCGCTAACTCTCGTGGCTATAATGCATGGCCTCAAACCAATTCGAGACCTTGCGACCAAAGCGGTTTCATTAACAATATCCACCTCGCTAACATAAAGTGCTAACACTCAAAAAACTAGAGACCTCACGATTTAAACCCAAACCAACACTCGCTAACTCGCCACTTAAATTGTTAAACATGAAATTTATTTGCGCATTAGAGATGAAACATTAAACATGTCTGACCAACCGTTTGACCACACTTGACATTGACATGGACAAATAAAGAGAGGACAACTTAGATTTTCAATGCACGACAACTTCGGTTTACTAGCCAACTAAGACAAAAAACAAACACAAAACCCTAATCGCCATGAACATCATTTTAAAGATTTAATGTAGAACAGTAGAAAGGTTCTAGCAGTAACAGTTATGCAATATGAATAATTTTATGGATCTTGTGACACAAATTGTTGCATTTCATGTTCAACATAATGTGGAACCAAATACCAATTTACTAATAATTCAATTGTTTAGTAATAATTCAAATTCACAATTAAAAATATGAAATAAGTATCCGTTCTACTTCTTATTGACAAATTCAAGGAATACAATATCAAAAATCATCAATGACAACTATAGTATTGCAATTTTGCAATTTGAAATTGTAATATGACTCAAAAACTATAGTATAATTATAAATACCTATAAATTGACTGCTAATTCACTTCAGTGACTCAGTTCGACTGTCCGAGGCTTCTATATCCCAAATGGACTCAAGATCCGAAAACTGACTAGTACTAACAGGTTCATCTTCATTCTGAGTCGGGTATTCAAAAATGTCTTCATCTTTATGCCAACTCTGAGTCTACGATCCATCATATTCATTTGTCTCAGTACTAGCACTAGCAGTAGCACCACCAGCTTTTAAAGTGTTGCACACCCCTCATCTTTCACGCATGGAATTCCAAATTGCCAATGCCCTATCATATGGAAAATCTCTAACATTATACTGGGTTACAAACAACCTCAAGCAAGTTTCCAAATTCTTGTCTAATTTGTTTCAGGAATGAATGCCTGGGCCTGTGTTACAGGATTGTAACTCTGGCCCTCCGCCCTACAATGAACTTCGACTTTCCAACTCAATTTGTAGAATGTGAATCGAGACTCGAGAGATCCCAATTTACTAATCAGACATAAACAAATTGTAAGAAAGAGTGTATTTATAGCAATCCATGATTGCATTTTTGGCGAATTGCATGGGGCCCGGGTGTCGCAATTGCCAATAAACATTTAATTTAATTGTATTTTTGGTGATTTGTGCGGGCGTGAAATGAACATTTAATTTAAGCAGGGTGAAATGGGTCCTTGAATGATTATAATGTTTTAATTGATATTGGCGAATTTGGTCAATGAGTGCAATGAACATTTAATTTACCATTGGTGAATTAGGTCCTGGGTACGTGGTCGTTTTAATATTGTTGGCGAATAGCAGAGGTGATCTAATACCCACGTCCAAGTGATTCCAAGTGAATATTACGAGCATGCACATCGACGGTGTGTGGTCAATGGCGAAACCAAATTACAAATATTTGCATTGTTCTTCAAATTCTGGGCGATTTGACCATGATTGTGCCGTGCAGAATTTGCCAATTGGCAAAGATTAGCCACTAAAAAACTCTCTATTGATGTCTTTGCATCTCTATCCAGTGGGTGTGAAGCTATCAACTTGCACACTTTCTATCGAGCTGCATTTTCTCTCTGTGGAACTTATCATCTTTGCATCTATGTCCATTGTATCTTCTCAATTGTTGACATCAATGATAATCTACTGCAAACAATCTCTTCCTTTGGCATTAATGTCAACCATGCTCAACTTCTCTCCCTTTGACAACAATGGAAAAGGGCAAGACAACCAACTACTGACCTCACATCCTCTCCCCCTTTGACCTTCTTCACTCAGCTGGAAACAATGTCACTCCCCCTATGACAACTACAATAACATGTGGTTGATAACACGAAGTGGACATCAACTACTTCTCATCTTCTCCTTCTTACACAACAGCAACACCTGCTATCATTTTGTTGACCCTGTTTAACAATGGTCTCCCCCTGAGAACCATACCAATAAATTGAGGATGCAAACTTCCTTTTCTTTTATGTGGAGTGCTAAAAACTTTCATGTTAATCATGCAAAGACCACTTATATCTTCTCTAATGTTCACTTCCTTGGAGTGCATGAACTATGAGCTCCCACTGAATCACAGACTCTTCATTCTTCCCCTTTCTTTTCTCTACTACAAGATTCTATTCAGATATATCTTTGATTTCACATCTGCTGCAAACCCTTTTTATTGCCTTGAGCCATTTTATATTGTTGTTGGCCTGTTGTTGGCCTATTGTTGGCCTGTTTTTGTTATCTTCCTTATGTTGTCTGCATCACACATTGTGTTGTACACACATTCTTAACTCTTCTTCTTTGTTCATCTTCTTTCTGCTTTGGCATAAGGTTATCTCTTTTCTACACAGCACTGTCTCTTCACTTAGCCACCACCTACGCATAAATTGCTACAACTCAAACACCCTTAGTAAGTATACACACATCTTCTACTAACTCAATATCAACAACTATGTATATATAAAAAATCACTATCCTTAACAAAGTTTTTTTTGTTTGAAACATCATTACACTTACTCTCTTCAAAAATGGGGGTAAAAGATATGATTATGTTTAGCTTCACCTAAGGTTTTGTTTCACCCTTAACTTTAGGAGATATCACATGTGCATGGAGTGCACAATAATTTCTCATGGATTCATCTTGTTTCTACCTCCTCAAAATCCTCACTGACTCTTTATGTTTCTTGATCAAGTTGTCTGCCTTCTTGTTGTATATGGATGATTTCATCTAATTACTTCTACAGAACTATGCTTTGTGTCCAAAATTATGACATGCATAGCACATCGTGTTTGCATTAGACTTTGGAATGGAGTGGCTTTTGTTTGACTGATAGGATTTTCTTCTCCAATCCATACCTTTGTGACCAGCTGAAGAAACAAAATAATTTCTTCTACATTCATAGCTCTTATGACCAATTCTATTGCAACTATAACATATTACATTGACATTACTCATGACAACAAAAGGGTTATTGCTTACATAGTTTGGAGTAGGTCTATTCATAAGTTTACAATTTGAAACATTGTGTCCATATGCATTACATTTTTCACAAACCATACTTCTATTTCCAATATATGCAACATGACCTATCCTAGACCCTTTTCTACACCCACTTTCCTTATCACCATAGCTCTTCCTTTGTTGTTGGCCTTGGGTTGTTCTTTTGCAACAATCCATTCTTCTCATCTCTTATGATTCTCAGTCTTGGGAGCAACATATTTTGGTCTTCTTCTAGTAGGAGGTCTTCTAACCTTTCTTCTTGATTTCTTTACTCTGATGAAGCCATCTTCATTTAGCTTGGCCTTACCCTTTAGATCATCATGATCATTCCTTGTAGCAGCATCAACATTCTCCCTCTTTGGGGCAACAATAGTGAAGGTTTTCCTATTACTATTCTCACTTGATGAAACAAACTATATGTCCCTTTCTGATAAAACCACACTATTACAAAATTCTCCAATTACATATCCTAAGTATGAAGTGTCATTTGAATTCTTTTTCTTCCTCAGCATATCATCTAGTGCATTTTTGTTGCTTTCACATTTTAGCCTCAGCTTGAGATCTTCTTTGCAACACTCAAGCTCTTTTCTGAGATTCGATGCTTCTTGTTCCAACCTCTAACACTAGCCGCCATTCATCCCATGGCTCTAGGCCCCTATAAGGTCTCCATATCACGATTAAAAGGTCATCTAGCCATCATCACCAAAAATCGGTCTTCCCCAAATGGGGCTGCGTAACATAACCTCCATACCTATATACAATCGGTTGCCCAGGCTCTCTACTATAATCTACAATCGATCGACAAACTGGGAGGTGCTCCCAATCCCAAACCTTTTAAATCAAAACACCTACAGCCATGCTCTTGCCCTCCCTATACACAATCTCATGCATCTCGCGATACATGTGGGCTAATATGCAAGAACCCCATCCAAGCCTCTGAGGGGTCTCCATCAATCTCTCTAGCATCCTGCCCCATCCGCACTGGAATCCCTGTTGTCCTCTATTCAGTATCTAGAAAACAACTAATAAACCCTGCTAGAACACAAGCTAGAGGACACTCCTCACTGTACCTGCTCATCATGATGTCCCAACTGATGGAATGTGTCAAAATATCAGGATCCCTAAAGACATGCATGATTGCATGTAATTTAGGTAACGTCATCGCATCCTAATCCACCTTATACCCAACAAAAGGGATACGGAGGATCCTACATACATCCTCAGGAGTGATAGTCATCTCCCCAACTAGCAAATGGAAGGTATTATGCTCTGAATGGAATCGTTCAACCAATGTTGCGAGCATTCTGTGATTCACACAGATGTCTAGTAACCCAAGAAGATGTGTCAAGCCGCACAAATCAATATGAGCCTAATCAACCTCTGACAACTATCACACTAATGTCATGGTAGGAGGATAAACACATCTAAAGAGCACATGAGGCAATCGAACCTGCAAAAATCAAAACAACGAAGCATCAGAAAACATTCCACATAAGCCTACAAGAGAAGTAAAACATCACGCAAATCCAACTACGTCAATTCAGCAACTAGAGTTCTCATCTCATATGCAAATAATGAACCAAAGAGTTCATCCATGGAGAAGGTTTTTAAATCTTTAGCTTCCTCAATGACAGAGACCTTTGTATCATACTTTGTTGTTAAAGACCTCAACACCTTCTTCACTATGAATTAATTTGAAACATCTTCTCCAAAACCTCTTATAGCATTAACTATTTCATCCACTCTTTGAAGGTAATCAACTATTTTTTCTTCTTCCTTCATTTTTAGTCCTCCAAACTGACCCCAAAGATTTTGCAATTCAGCCTCCTTTACCTTTACATCTCTTTCATAGATTCTTTGTAGCTTGTCTCGTGTTTCTTTTGCAAATGTGCAGTGCATAACTTTGACAAACTATGTATCAAATAGGCCACCTAGGATATCATTCTTGGATTTAGCATTGTATTCATATTCTCTTTTAGCATCAGGATTTATAAGAGGAGTTTGAGGAACAATATAGTCATTTTTGACTGACATACAAGCATCAAAACCTAAGGAGGACAAATATGTTTCCATTATTCTACTCCAGAAGGCATAGTTGGTGCCATCAAACAAAGCTACCTTAACGGTGGACTCATTTATATCCATTGTGTTCATAAACTAGAATCAACCCAAGTTGGAGAAAGCTTATCTAATAGGAAACCTAGGTCTCTTATACCAATTGTTGAACACAAATGGACCACTAAGAGGGGTGGGTGAATTAGAGGTAATAAAACATGAACTCACTAATATATTAAAACATTAATAACAAAAGTCAAGGAAACTATAAGCAGAGACATTAAACACATTCATAGACAAGGCAAACCCATAGCACAAGATATAGGAGGAAAACCAATGATGAGGAAAAACCTCCATGAGAAATGTTGCTAGAGTCTACTACTCTAATCCAGCCTCACAATGAAAATATTTTGATTACACATTTATGGGAACCAACCCCTAAATTTTATGGGCAAAAACCCAAATAATCACCAATCCCCTATCTAAGCACCCACTTTAAAAATATATAATGAAATAATAATTTCAAATACAGTTTAGAAACCTTGTTACAAATGAAATTTTGTACCTCACAATTTGTTTTGTGCACTTGAGATTGACTTGGCTCTTCTCTACTCTCAATCTTTATCCTCTTCTCTCTAGTCTTTTCTAACAATCCTAGCTCTCAGATTTCTTTTCTGAAAATTCCTCTTTCTCTATCCCACTCTATGTGAATTAATCTTTTGTGTTATCTACCTTGACTCTGTACTGTTTGGTCTTTGATCTTGGCTATTCAATTTTTTCTCGACTCTGTTTGCTCTCTATTCTTTCTCTCATCTACCTCTTATCTCCTCTTCACCTTTTGATTGTTCTGCATGCAATCTATTTTGCAGTGTTATGACTACACAGGCATCGTGTTATCGTACTTGCGAAAATAGCTTCTCTTAGGCCTTTGTTTTCTTCTTTGTTCCCTATCCTCTTTTTTTCAGAGCTTCCTTTTATTTTGCACACCTCCCACTCTCTCTCTCTACCACTACTCCTCAACTATCCACTAACTTTACTTAGTGGTAATCTACGTATGGCTAATATTTTTCCCTCCAAACGGATATTATCAAAAACAGTTCCAGCCATTAGAATAATATTTCTTGTCTCTTCTCCTTAGTCTGTAGTTGTCCAAATTAAATTCCACATTCCTCTCTCTTTCAGCAATCTTCGCCTTCCTTTTGACTACCTTCTATCTCGAGCATACACCCACTAAAAAGAAAAATAAAAAATAATCTTCTTGAGCCTCTAAGAAATTTGTCCTACTGACTGATTGGTCACCAACATTAATGGCATCTCCTTCCAGTCCCCGATTTACCTCAGTGTTTAGATTACTACTTTTAGTAATCTTCACTACCCCTAGCGGTGATGTCTTGTCAACTAGAGGTCTTCTGATCTTCTTGAGCCACTCACTTGATCCTCTGCAAGTTCTCTATTGATACAACCACCTTCCTTGAATTATTTATTCTTTGGTGATCTGACTTGATCAATAGGGGCATCCAATCATAGTCAACAACATCTGATTCATCCCGTACAAGCCATTTTCTTAGCATGATCTTCATCATCGGGTCAAATCTGGTCAACTGTCTGTATGGACCACTTCTACGTCGCCATCGAGTGGAATACCCATCGTGCTCTCAGCATCACAGAATACCCTGTGGGATGGCAGGGCGCTTTATCTTTTCACCTCATCTCATTACTTTGTTGCCCCGTGAAGACTTTCTTCTTTTGTCTTTCTTCTCACAAGATGGCGGGATCCCTCATGCACCTTCCATCCAATTACCCCACAAGGCCACCTTACATTGTGTTTCCTTGTTGCGGGATAGCAGGGGTGACCTCTTACTTTGTTCTTTATTTCCCCGCGTGACCCTTTTACTTTAGTTTTCCTCGACGCAAGATAGAGGGGGATGCTAATTGCTTTGTTTCTTGTTACCCCGCAAGGTTAGTTTTCTACCATCCTTCATGTCGTGGGATAACAGAGAAGAAGATTCTTCATTGTGGAGTTTTCCCTACGAGGGCATTTTACATTTATCTATCTTGTTGTGGGATGGTGAGGCAACATAACCATCATGTTATTTACATCCCCTTTAATAGTTTCACAACTGCCTTTGGTCAACACAAAGAGTCGACCATCAGATAGTGATAGCAATAAAATGATGTGTTATGTTATCCCTGTAACAGTGTGTAACTGACACTCCCTGTAACTGTGTACAACTAACACAATGTGTTATTATAACTGTTGTAATACCCTAAAAATGGTCATCTAAACCATGAGCCCCTAATCTCGACAACGTCACCAAGGTCCTAACCAAAGGCAATTAAATAAATCTTGAGCACACAATTAATTCTTTAATCATCAAATGTCACATGGCAAAATTAATCAACCAATATTAATTAAATATTTATTTAATTAATTGATCATTCCAAGTAAATCATTTTAAACAATTATCTTATTTATTTTATTAAATATCCCATCATATTTAATTAAATAAATCAATTTGCCATTAAATCATCAAAAAAGAGGAATTGGAAATTATGAGCACAAATCTTCAAAAAAGGAAATAAATCAAAAAATGAATTAATTGACCAAAAAAGGATTAAAATTTGAGAAAAGAAAACAATTGGAGATAATCTTGAAAAACAAATTAAAATTTGATAAATAATCTCAAATAAAGCAATTAAAACAATTAAATATTAAAATTGAATGAAATAGAGGATAATTCAGTTTTTTCTGATTTTATCTTAATTTTAGTTCAATTTCCTTTAAAACTGAGAAAAGCATCCAATCACATCAATTCACCTGGATTGTGCTTCCTCTTGGAAAATCTTGACCACTCATCATCATTTGATCTCAGCCTTTGGTTTCTTTCTGAATTTTCTATAAATTTAGGCTCTCATCTCTCATTCAAAAATCCTGGAGAATATATTTTTATCATGTTGTTTTTGCTCTAGGTTCATTGATATTTATGCATTTAGATATTCACATATTAGCTCTTACATACATATTTAGATCACTTAGCTCATTTATTTCTTAAATCATGTTAGATTAATCTTGCATTCATCTAGCTTAAATCCATGCTCATATAGATTTAAAAATCCTTCGTTTAGGTGTTGTCTAGTCACTGGATAGCTTAGCAATCTAAGAGAAATCTAAAATCGCATCTAAGTAGAAGGCAATGGGTCGCTTTGTAATGGTTTATTATTCATTGATTATTGATTTACTATTTTGATTATCTGATTTTATCTTCTATCATCCTATGCTCAGTTCTAACTCATATGATAAACGCCTTTTGTCATTTTATTCTATGATAATTGTCGTACGATTCTGTATTCTGTTGGGTTAAAGCAAGTTTCACTTTTTAGGTCGTCTGTCAAATTTTGATGATACTGGCGCTAACCCTGAATCGTCTTCTGTCTGCCTGATATTTTTACAGCTTAACCAGTTTCTTGCAGGACGCTTGTCAAAGAATTTATCAATCAAACATACGCCTGTCAAAGAATGAAAACAACATGACTACTGATACATTATTTTTGCAAGTTGCCAAAAGAGAATCAACCAAATATCGTGTATTCTTTAAATTCATTTTTTTTAGGCACCTAACTTGCTATCTGGTTAAAGAACAAATCTGTATTTTGTGTTTTAAGTAAATTTCAAGAGGTAGGAGAGTATGCTCTTGTCTTTTTAGACAATCAGAAATCCAGACCCTTGAGGCGTTTTCTTTGTTTGTGATTTGTACATCTTTAGCAGGCCTTCCCTCCCGAGGAGCTTAAAAACTCTTAAAGTCGTTACGGTCGGTGTGAGGGGAACAACCTAAGTGGGAATGGCTAAATGCCAAGTACTCCAACCCACTATAAAATAAACGTGATTTGATGAAAATAAAGTCAATGACAGTGCTCGAGAATAGCTCTCCTCAGTACCTTTGGGTATATTGAACCTTGGTTTTCAAGGCTAGGAGACCTCTTAATTGAGTTTATACCTCGACGCACCGAACGGACCCCTTACTAGTTCTAATTAAAATTAGAAGCTACCCAATTCACCTCTGAAAGGTTGATAATCTTTGTGCAAGAGAGATGTAACTCTCCAAAGACACTTGCCATATTGTGCCCCCATTAGTGTTTGGAGTCGGCTAATACGGCATTGAGAATCCATTGCGTGAGACTCAACGGTCATATTTTGATTAGATATTGTGTGTGTACCTAATTCAGCAAGCAAAGGTTTTGTTCTCTAAGCCAACTTCCATAGGGTTTGCATGTTGTTATGAAGTTACTATTCATACTACGTGTTTTTTGTGTTTTCATCCCTCAAAATAAAACTGGAATACCAAAATTGGAGAAAACAAGAAACAACTCAGTGATCAAAAACTTTGTCCGTCTCAGAACTAGTCTACCCTAAGTCAAAATTTTGTCCAAAACTAGTCTATCCTAGTCAAAAATCAGTCCATCTCATAATTGGTCATACTCAGTTGTCATACTCAGCTATTAAAAAACTCAGAATTTTTGTCTTTGTCCTGTTAATAGTCGTACGAACCTAATTATTTATCATCCTGCACCATATCATGTGTCGTACGAGTCTGATAATCTATCGTCTAAGCTCAATCCTCTATCGTACAAAACCTAGCAGTCTGTCATCTAAAGTTAAATCTTGTGTCGTATGAAACAAAACTACACTGAATCTTTGTGTCTTACGAAACAAAACTGCACTAAATCTTTTGTCATTCTGGACATACCCATTTGCCATATGGTACTAGGCAGCAACTCGTACGAAACATAACTATTGTTGTCCTAGAAATATTAAAATGTTGTCCGGCTCAGTAAATCCTATCGTACGAATCTCTGATTTTGTCAGTACAGAACAGTCAAAACTGCCTAAAACAGTCTACAGCAAGCATAAAACTGCTCATCATCCCCCTGAGCATAAACAACCTTGATAGTGTACCCCTGTCGTTGCGTTCCATGATTTTGTCGATCATTTTTAAGCTAGTCCAAACAACATCTTATCAAACCTAAGTTAACTTAGATAACGTCTTACACAGGATAGATCATTCTTGAAACCACACCAGATCTTAGTAACTTCTCTCAATCACTACATTAAACGAATAACTAGCTACAATTTGATCTTGACTTCTGCAACACATCTAGCTCTCAATCCCATCGGTTGCAAATGCCTGTTCAAACCAGAAACTATTACAGAAAAATAGACAAAGAAAAAGAAACACCCTTTTCGTCAAACGACAATCCATTCTTTGTAGAAAACCTCTTTCCAAATAAATCGTCCTCGTCACAAATACCAGTTTACGATCTACCAATCTTTGGTCAGCCCCTATCTCCCACCATGTTTGGAGAAAGGCAAGAAAAACAAGCTAGTAAACGAGACACTCATGACAACTTTAGCAATCACGCCACTGACAGTGAGTCCTCATCAACTGAATCTAAATTCCGTGAGCCTCCTGAGGTCAAAATGCATAGATGTCAGAATGATAAAGAGTTTCAAAAAATGATGAAGGTCATCATGGCTAGGGAAAAAGAAGATTATTTCCTATAATTAGCAAAGCAAGGCGCCAAACTTCCTACTGGTTATAATGTGGAGGCCCTCATCACTAAAGAGGAAGAGACACAATTGGGAAGGATAAACAAACAAATGCAAGCATTACAAACCGAGGTCACAAAACTAAAAAACAAAGATAAAATACCAAAACAATATCTTCTGGACACAATATGCCCATTCCCATTTGACAAAAACCTTTACATGCCTCCATTTCCCTCAAGAGTAGAAATGCCTAAGTTTGACAAATATGACGGGAATACAGACCCCCAAGATCATATCAGATAATTTTGTGCTATATGTATGGAGTTCATGCACGACCAAACATATCTCATGCGCCTTTTCCCGAGAAGTTTAGGGGGGCAAGCTATCGAATGGTTCTCAAGTCTACCCATGGGAATAAAAAAATTCAAAGAATTAATCCAACTATTCCTATAGAAATACTCCTACAACATTTATCACCCAGTCACTATGATAGAGCTTTGCAATACCAAACAAAAAACAGGAGAACCCTTTCTCACTTTTCTCCAACGATGGAGAAAGATATTCTCTAGATATTCACGGACTATCCCAGATCTTGAGAAAATGGATATCTTTGTCAACAACTTAATACCTGAATTAAAGTACACTTTCTAGATGCAAGTACATCATTCATTCAACAAAATGGTAGATAACGCCCTCAGAATGGAAGATGTGCTTATAAAAAAGGGAGATATATCACTTTGGAAAGAAACATCACAAGGTACTAGTTCTAAAGAAAAGAGAAAATACTGGAAATACGACAAAGATAACAATAGAAATGTTGTTAGTGATGGAGTGGTAGATATTGTCCAACCAAAAACAAAATCCACAATATTTAACTTGGCCAGTGGCACGCAAGCACTCAAGGCAGCTGAAACTGCAGCAAAAAATCTTCCGAAGAAAGCAAGAGAATGGTTTAAAGAAAAGCTTTGGCTTTCAAAACCGAAGCATGATTTTACTCCTCTAGATGAATCATATGAATCAGCTTTTAAAACCTTATTGGCAAATAATTTGATAGCATTCCTAGACAATTCTAGACCATATGACCCAGAAATTAGACCCAAATGGTGGAGAGAAAATGAATATTGTGACTACCATCGGAACAAGGGGCATAACATAAACAACTGCATGAAACTCCGACATGAAATCCAAGATCTCTACTACGTAGGAAAGATCATTGTTGGAAATCATGCGACTGATGCTGATCATAAGGCCTTTAAAGATCCCTTACCAACTTATGAACAAGGAGATTCCTCAAAATCCAAGGGAGGAGCTAGATTCAATTATACCTACACTAACAACGATAATGTGATCAACATGATTGAATCTTCCCAACCTAAATATTGTAATGTGATCATAATCCAGGATCACCAAAGTCAAGCACAAACTGCTAAGGCTATGACTCACGCTCAAAGGAAGATTACTCTCCAAGGAGCTAGTTCCTCAAATTTCGATCAAACAACATCAAATCTACCAAATAGACAAATAGACACAATCACGGCCAAATCAAAACAGCTAACTTTATCATCTTCTCTTGGTTATAATATTGTCGGACAATTGAAGAGAACCAATGCTCAAATCTCCATTTTGGAACTACTTAAGATCTCTTCTGCTCATAGAGAGGTCTTGGACAAGGCTTTACTTACCACTAGTGTCCCTAAAGATTTAGACATAGATCGGTTTCAATCTATGGTGGGTCACTTGACTTCACCTCATTACCTCACTTTCTCTGAAGAAGATGATAACTCACTGAGTCACCCACATAACCAGACATTACACATTGAAGCCTTAATCCATAAACACAAAGTTAAACGTGTTTTGATAGATGGAGGCGCTAGGTTGAATATATGTACCTACAATCTACTAACACAGCTGGGATTTTCTGAAAATGGTATTGAACCAACAAAGAAAATAACAATCAAGGCTTATGATGAAGAAGAAAGAACCTCTAAGGGTCTGGTATGATTACCAATCAGGGTAGGACCTGTGGAAAGAGATGTCATTTTTCAGGTCCTGGATCTTCATCTTTCATATAACATCTTAATGGGCAAGCCATGGATTCATGAAATGAAAGCAGTACCATCTACGTATCATCAATGCTTGAAATTCCCTTATAATGGAGTTGAACGCAGTATTCCTACTGATACAAGCTATACCTGTAATCCATTAACACAGAGTGCTGATGCTTTTGTTCCTCATAGTAGAGCAGCCTCTACAGCTTAAAGTTCGGAATTTTTGTTGAAAGATTTAGAAAAGAAATTAAAAATCACAAACACTGGCATAGATGGCTACAAGATAGAGCCTATACTCTCACTAATGTCTCTTCCTCCATCACCAAGACAGTCGGGAAAACCATCATAGGTTATGAAGCCACAAACTTCAACTCCAAAAGTCATTTATGATTGTCTCTTTATACAGTCCTCTACTTCTCTTGCAGATGAAATAGAAGAGGATGATATTCTCAAATCGCTTTTCAAAGAAGATAGTGCAAACAAAGAAATACGGCATTGTGATATTTCCCCGACACAATATGGTCCAAGATATAAGATGCTTCAATGCATGGGATATTCAGGTACCGGTCCTCTAGGCAAGCGTCAAGAAGGTATTGTTGAACCTATTCAGTTACAAACTAAGTCTACCAATGATAAATTTGGACTGGGATATAATCCAAGAAAGTCATCAGATCAGAAGCACGCATCCCACCATCAACTTAAGTGGAAGAAAAAGGTACTACCTTTAACAACACAAGAAATTAATACTCAACAAACTCAGGAAGAGTGTGATAATGAACAAAAAGAATTTCCCACCTAGAGAGAGGAAATATATGGTAATCAAGTTCCAATTATATCAGCTACAATACCATAGGAATTAGAAGTCCCAGAGGATATGAGAGATGAAGTATACAGAATCAGAGAATTGTTTGCACCACTGAAAGTTCCAGTCACATATACTGGAAGACAAGAAGTAGATGATTCAAAAATTGATTCAAATGAGTATGAATGGGGTCCTGACCACCTCTCAGATACATCTACTACAAAAACCCCTAAAGAATCCAGTGATATCATAGATGACGCACAAGAGCTGATATGCCTAAGAATGCAAAGGGAAATGGAAGAAATCAGACTAAAAAGACAAGAATACTATGAACAACAGCTGGAGGAAGAATGGACACAAGCAATTTCTTCACCTACCAACTCTCCCTCTAATAAGATAAGACAAATCAGGTACGAAACTAGAAAAGAATAATTAGAAGCTACAGAAATAGAACCAATCATCAATCCAGAGGAAGCTGAAAGGAACAGATGGCAGGGATTAACAGAACCATCAAGGTTATGTCCACAAGTGTGTCAAATACAAGTAATCAATGAACCAAATCATGAAGGAACTTGCAGCACCAAAGATGTGGGTATTGATACTATATATACTTTTAATAAGCCACTTGAAGACGAGTCAGAAACTTCATCCTACTCTGATAACTTAGACATGAGCTCTATTTATAACAACAACTATTCAACAACGCATTATGACTACTTTGTCATGAATGTTAAGATACTGTCTGTTGACCTTGTTACTATCACACCATGGTATGTAGTCCAGTATGAAGTAGGTGACGATGCTAGAAGTAGGTCGGTTGGATTAGGTCCAATAGATGCTAACATGAATTTCGATAATCATTTCGTAACTCTTCTTGGTCTCGAGACACATACGCAAGGTAGTCTTTTGGAACTCGACTAGTCGGTCCGAAGCCGAGATGATAGTACCATGAACTCCCTTGAGCCTGTTCCAACCTTACCCCTAATACATCCTGAACTAATTGATTGTACTCTTTATAACCAACCCTTGAATGTACCTACTTTTGCCAATGACTATACGTTAGCCTATTATCTCAATGCAGTTGAACCCATGAACTCTTCCACCAGTGAACAGAGTGAAAACAGGACTGAAACAGATATCAAGTATCCTAGTCACAAAAATAAGAAAAATAAAAATAAAAGACCTAATGGAAAAAACCACATTGTGGCGGTATCAGAATCTAAAAAAGAGAAAATAAAGGACGTACCTAAAGGTGAAAACCTCTCTGAGGTGCCTAAAGGTGAGATACTTGATATACTGCCAAGTCACTTCCAAGAGAGATCTTCCATATTAATCGAGCCAACTCAGCCAATGAACATTGGGAGTCAAGAGACAACACACATCATTCATTTAGCTCAATCACTATCAACAGAAGAGTTAAAAGATTTCAGCAACCTTTTTTTAGAAAATAAGATCAACTTTGCATGGACATACTCAGATGTGCCAAGAGTAGATCATGATCTCTTCATGCATCATCTCTCTATTACTCTAGGAGTTAAACCAGTCAAGCAAAAACTCTATAAGATGCATCCTCATGTGGCACTGCTAGTCAAAGATGAACTAGAGAAATTGCTAAAAGTTGTCTTTATCAGAGCTATAGACTACTCATATTGGATATCAAACATAGTACCTATATCAAATGCAGACAAATCTATTAGAGTTTGCATAGACTTCGGGGATCTCAACAAAGCATGTCTGAAAGATGATTTTCCATTACCCAACATTGACATGATAGTAGATATGACTATTGGATATGAGATATATTCATTAATGGATGGATTCTCTAGTTACAATTAGATCAAGATAGCGCATGAAGATCAAGAAAAGACGGCTTTCACATGTGCATGGGGAACCTTCTGCTAGAATTTTATTATGTTTGGGCTAAAGGATGCAGGAGCAACTTACCAAAGAGTGGTAAACACTATCTTCCATGATATGATGCATAAAAACATGGAAGAATATGTTGATGACACCCTGGTAAAAACTATGAAGAGATCTACGCATATTCAAGAACTAGGCCTCATACTAGATAAAATGGAAAGATTCAAGCTCCGATTAAATCCTAAAAAGTGTGCATTTGGGGTAACATCAGGAAAATTGCTTGGTTACATAATTTCAAAAAAAGGAATTGAGGTTGACCCTGAAAAGTTCCAAGCTATAATGGAAATGCCTTCGCCCAAGAATATCAGTCAAATGAGAAGTTTACAGGGTCGTATTTAGTCAATAAGGTGTTTTATATCTCAACTAGCAGACAAAGATCAACCCTTCACAAAGGTATTAAGGAAAGGAGTTCAATACAACTGGAATAAAGATTGTGAACAACATTTAAAACAAATCAAATAATATCTTTCTAATCCACCCATATTAATGCCACCGATTCAAGGTGAGCCATTGATTCTATACATATCAGAGACAGATACTTCACTGGGGGTACTTCTGGCACAACAGGATGACAATAAAAAGGAGCGATCTATCCATTACATCAGCTAAACATTAGTGTCTTATGAAATTAGCTACACTATAATAGAGAAAGAATGCTTGGCATTGGTCTTTGCATCACAAAAATTAAAGCACAATATGTTAGCACACTTTATTAAGCTAGTAGCCAAGATTGATCCACTCAAATATCTTCTCAGTAAAGTAATGCTTACAGGAAGACTGGCCAAATGGGTCATGGTTCTTACAGAATTTGATATTGAATATGTGGACTGTAAATCCATCAAAGGAAAGGTTATTGTAGACCAACTTGTTGATGCTCCACTTGAAGACAGTCAACCTCTGCATATAGAATTCCAAGATGAATCAATCATGCACATTACTAAACAATCATGGAAGATTTTCTTTGATGGGTCTTTGAACACTCAACATGGTTCTGGTGCCGGAATAATTTTTATTACTCCTCAAAAATATTCAATTCCAAAATATTACAAGATTCTCTTCCCTTGCACAAAAAACATTGCAGAATATGAAGCTTTGGTAAACGGGATCAAGTTGGCCATCGCATGGAAGATTGTTGAATTACACATCTATGGCGATTCTCAACTCATTATCAACCAAATCAATGACCTGTATCAAACAAGAGATGAGAAAATTATGCCTTATAAGAGAATGGTGGATGATCTCAAGAAATACTTTACCTTTGTATCATTTCAGCAGATCCCTAGAACAGGAAATAGAGCAACGGATGCAATGGCCACTTTGGCATCTATACCACAACTACAGGAATCTACTTTTCGCTTTGAATTCCTAATGGAAGTTACATTATCCTGCCTATGATTCTCCTGAGTCCCAGATGGTCTGTTCTATTATTGGACATGACTCATCTCATTATAGCCACATTTACTCTTACCTACGTGACCAAGTTGTCCCTACTAATCTTTCCCGAAATGAAAAAAGGAACCTAATCTAAAATGTGTCACGATACCTCATCATTGCTAACGACCTATTCAAGTGAGGTTTAGATAATACTTTGCTTAGATGTCTAGAAACTGAGGAGTCCCAACGCGCATTATCTGAGGTTCATGAAGGTGTTTGTGGATCCCATTCGAACAGTCTAACTTTAGCACGAAAACTACTAAGGGTTGGCTACTACTGGCCAGACATGGAGAAAGAAGCTATAAAATTTGCTAAAATATGTGAAAAGTGCCAACTGCATGGGCACCTTATCCATGCTCCAGCAAGGGATCTCATACCCTTTGTGACACACTGGCCCTTTCAATAGTGGGTGTTTGATCTAATTGGTCAAATATATCCTGCATCATCTAACGGACACAAATTTATTATCACCTACCACTAAGTACTTCACTAAGTGGGTAGAAGCAGTTCCGCTCATCAAAGCAACTGGCAAACAAGTAGCTCTATTTATTCTTAATTATATCATCTGCAAGTATGGTATACCTTCATCCATTATAACTGACAATGGAGGACAGTTCAAGAACAAAGATCTAAACGAACTCTATGCAAAATTCAAAATAAAACAACATTGGTCATTTGCATACTACCCTCAAGGTAATGGACAAGCTGAAGCATCTAACAAAAATCTGTTGACTATCTTACACAGGACAGTCAATAAATCTGGAAAGGATTGGCATCTGCAGCTCAATCCTACCTTGTGGGCTTATAGAACAAGTATCAAAACACCTACTAGGGCTACACCTTTTTATTTGGTGTATGGGTCCAAAGCAGTATTACCTATTGAGGTGGAAATACCATCTCTAATACTTTCTTTGCAAGGTCTTGTTACTGATAAATACTATACAATATCTAGATTGCAAGAGCTTGAATTGTTGGATGAGCATCGACAAGTGGCATTTGATCATCTCAGAGTGTATCTGTAGCATCCTAAAATTGCGACACTTGCAATTTCGATTGCATTTGGGTCTTCACGATGGCAGTGCAACGTTGAACCTGAATGGAGACCCCGAAACCTGTTTACGACACCAAAAATTGCATCTTTTTGCACCTTGGCCTGATCCCTCCTTGCATCCTACTATCCCGGGAGGTGGGACCATGGTGCCCAGTGCCATTGTCCTTCAGGACTAGGGTGCCCAGTGCCCTGGTCCCCCAGGACCATGGTGCCCAGCGCCCTGGTCCCTGGCCCTATTTTGGGCCCGATCTCTTGTTGGGCATCGGGTCTTGAAGTTTGCAAATTGGAAAATATTGTTTCTAGGTCATCCTAAGGTCTGGAAAATCAGTCTCTCAACCCTAATTGACAAGTATATAAACTACTTTTCCTCTCCTAGAAAGGAAGGAGGAAGAAAATAAGCAAGAGCAAGACACGGAAATGATATTCAAACATTCAAACATTCAAACATTCAAGCATTCCTTCAAGCAATTGAGCATTCTAAGTCTCCATTCAAGGCTAGGTGTTGCATTCAAGACAAGGATTCAATCATTGAAGAGGAGGTCACATACAACATACATTACACCTTCGCATGTAAGAATACAAACATTCTTACAACAAGGTATTAGTACTTGTTTACATTACAAACATTTACATTTACAGCATTCTCATTTCTTGGTTAATTCCAAAACTGGGGTTTGACCTAAAGGCAAACCCCTAATCCCTAACCCCCCAATCGTCCTCTCTTTTCTGTGTGTAGGTTGCAGGTACGTGGCTGTAATTGAAGATCTGGAATCCTTGTGCAGAGACAAATAGATCCCCCTTCATTTCACGGATTTTTCGGAGGACCGTGTGCACTACGGGTGCCATCGTCCCGTCAACTTTCGCTCAAATTTGTAGAACAACATCGTCTCAACATTTTACTGCTAATTCTAGGTCCGCAGCTTCATCCCGTATCCCTATCTCTGTTTATAAGCGAATCTTTCTTACTTTACATGCATTCCTAGTTCAATCATTCTATCTACATTCTTTACAAAAGAGGGTATCCTTGATGTCTTAACCCTTGAAACTCATTTAGAATCCAGTCTTGCATTGTGTGGGATTGGATCTTGTGGGTTTCAACCCCTCTTTTGAATGTAAAGTCTCTCCTAAGTGAAAACCATCAACCCTAGTGACCTCCCTTCTCTCTCCTTGGAGTTAGGGGGGGGGAGAACAACTAGGGTTCGATTTTTTCCGCTTTACAGTATCAAAAGAGAATGTCCAGAGGATATAACAAGAAGGTTCAACAAAGAGAATTTCAGGTTGGTGACCTAGTTCTAAGAGAAAATCCTAAAAATCAACAGTTTTGAGACAACAAAGGGAAGTTCGAACCCAACTGGCTGGGTCCCTATATCGTTACTGCAGCTTTTGGCTCTGGTGCCTATTGACTCTCAACATCGGAAGGAGAACAATTCTGTGAACCGATCAACACCATCCATTTGAAGAAATTCTTCACCTAAATATTCTCTGCTCCAGCAGCCTATACAGCTAAAAAGTCCTAAAGAAATCCTAAAAATCAGAAAAAGTCCTAAAAAAATCCTAAAAATTAGAAAAAGTCCTGAACAAATTCAAAAAAAGAAAAAAAAAGAAAGAAAAAAAAAGGGAAAAAGAGAGAAAATGCCTTGGTGAAAACCTAGTAAACAGGCACCTTGGTAAAAAAAATGAATCTCTGCCAAGCAGCTGAAATCCTAGCAAACAGGCGCCTCTTGTACTCAAGCACTCCATCTATCAATTAAACATTGGCATTCCCACTTTCATGCATCTTTTCTTTCACTTGTACATATTTTAGTCACTTTTGTGACATCCTGGTTCGTTGGAACCCTCATGGCTTGAAACCGATCATTGTCCTAGTCTTAGGTTAATCAATAGAGCACTTTACATGTCCTAAGCAATATCAACCAAGTCATCTTTACATCAGTGATATCTGGTCATCCACTCCGAGTCAGTCACTTGTCTCCTAACTACTAAAGAGTTTTATCACTGAGTAAACAAGCAAAACAACATAACTGAAAACAATCACTGAACAATTTGAGCTATGCATGAAAATTTTCTTTGTGTGCTATCTTTTATTGAATTTTGATTATTATCTCTCTGAGTAACTCGAGGAAGTCTATCTTGACTAAGAGGAGAAAGGATTGGGGGCATAATATCTTCATTGTTTTCTGCTTGTAGAAATGATTCTGATGATCTGAAAACATCTAATCAGTTGGGTGTTTGTGATAAGTGCCTTCACATTAAGGTGAAATCGCCACACATACCTCGACTCCGCTTATTTCAATGCTACAAGGAGGTTCCCATCATTTCTTTGTATGTTTTGAGGGAATTTCTTTATTATGCAATCCTGGTCCATGCATAATCTGTCCAAGGATATGAACAAAAAAAGGGTCATTGTGGACAAGATAATTAATATTGCACATGAAAAGCAAGGAACTATAAATCTACCTGTTGTGGTTGTAAAACGCTCAATGATGAAAATTAAGCTTTTCAAAATCCAGTGACTAGGTTTCGATTGCATCTCATTTTCCATCTCATCTTGCATTTCATTTTGCATCTCATGAATTTTGAGTGGTTTTGGTATGGTAACACTGATTTCTTTATCTTCTAAATGAGAATTGGAAGCTTCATCATTTCTTAGCTAAGTGGTCTCTTTTTCATCATCGTTTCTCCGATCGAGTACTTGTGTATTGAAATGTTAGATGCATACATAAGCATTTTATATAGATTCATACATTTCATTATTACTCATTTGCATTCATCTTATTGCATAGAAAAATGAAAAATTTGCATTACTCATTACTCATTTACATTCATTTATTTGCATATAAAAAGAAAGAAAAATAGACATCCATGATCATTTGCATTACATACATCCCTACTCAAAATATATGCATACATATAGAATACAGCATATAGAACAACATCTCATAATCAATCAACACAAGTACAATGAAGTCAAATCAGATCTCGTATATATATATATATATATATATATATTGTATAAAGTCTCAGAGTACAAAATGATGTCAAATGACATATACAAACTCCCATTGGAGCATGAATCGTATAGGCTACAACAAATGGGTATGTCTACAAAAAAATATCAGAGCTACAAAAAGAATATCTAGCTCTCAGCCTCTCCCTCGTTGCCTAGTGGAGGAGGTGGAGCCTGCTGATCGGGATCCTGACGAGGTGCCTGAGCTCCCTCTGACCATGCCATGTACTGCGAGTAGGGGACAACCTGTTGCGCAACTAGTACTGCTACGTTGTACATTGCAACATAGTATGCAGCCCTACTCATCTAGTGAAGGACCTCCTGATGCAAAGTGTTTGTCTCTTCTCTCCTCTATGCTCTCATCTCTGCAATCTGACGATCGCGCTCAGCCCTAAGCTCTACTAGTTGTCGGTCTCGCTTTGCTAGCTGAGTCTGAGCCACTATCAACTATGACTGTAGCTCTACAAGACGTACTCTCATCGACCGTCCTGCATCAGTCCCCTGCTCTCTCGCAGGCTCTCCACCCCCACCTCCACCTCCAACTCCACCCTACTCCTCCCTCCGTTGTCGTACTTGTCTTGGCACTTCTCTCTCCTCCTCAGCTCCACCCAGCCTCACACCTATCCTCCCAAGGAATCTACCCTCCCCTCTTTGTTGTCCAACCCCAGCTGGAACCCTACTGCTACTAGCTCCAAGATCACCACCTACCCACCTCGAAACCTCAGCTCTCTGACCCTGTCCCACTCTTTGACCCTGTCCATGTCCCTGTGTCAGAGAATCATCCTCAATATCCTCATAGAAGGAGCCTTCTCAGCTGGATCTATCAACCTAGGGAATGGATATTGTTGGAACCAATCCCTATACTGGGGCAATAACCCCGTATCCGCAACATCATCCATGTATTCCCATCTCAAGCGTTGTAAACCAGTGAGCTCCTGCATACTCAAGGCATAGGATAACCTCAATGACAATCCCCACCTCTCCTCAATAGCATACCGCGCATACGCTGTGAACTCTTGTGAGATTCCCTAAGGCCTTCCATATTGCCTCATCACTCGAGAAACTACAAATCGCTCTACTATAGTCTGCGATCTGCCAATAAGTGGGCGCGTAACAAAAATATCCCTGCGTACTAGCTGCCATTCATCCCATGGCTCTAGGCCCCTATAAGGTCTCCATATCACGGCTATAAGGTCATCTAGCTGCCATCGCCAAAAATAGGTCTTCCCCAGATGGGTCTGCATAACATAACCTGCATACCTATATACAATTGGTTGCCCAATCTCTCTACTATCATCTACAATCGACCAAAAAAATGGGAGGTGCTCCCAAGCCCAAACTTGTAAAATCAAAATACCTACAACCATGCTCTTGCCCTCCCTATACACAATCTCATGCATCTCACGATACATGTGGGCTAATATGTAAGAACCCCAGCCAAGCCTCTCAAGGGCCTCCATCAATCTCTCTAGCATTCTGCCCCATCCGCCCTGGAATCCCTGTTGTCCTCTATCTGGTATCAGAAAACAACCGATAAACCCTGCTAGAACACAAGCCAGAGGAATCTCCTCACTGTACGTGCTCATCAAGATGTCCCAATTGATGGAGCGTGTCAAAATATCAGGATCCCTGAAGACATGCCTGACTACCTATAATCCAGGTAACATCGCTGCATCGTAATCCACCTTATCCCCAGCAAAAGGGATACGAAGAATCCTATATACATCCTCAGGAGTGATAGTCATCTCCCCAACTAGAAAATGGAAGGTATTATGCTCTGAATGGAATCATTCAACCAATGTTATGAGCATTCCGTGATTCACAAGGATGTCTGGTAACCCAAGAAAATGTGTCAAGACGCACAAATCAATATGAGCCTGATCAACTACACTAATGTCATGGTAGGAGGATAAACACATCTGAAGAGCACATGAGGCAATCGGTCCTGCAAAAATCAAAACAACGAAGCATCAGAAAACATTCCACATAAGCCTACAAGAGAAGTAAGACATCATGCAAATCCAACTACGTCAATTCAGCAACTAGAGTTCTCATCTCATATGCAAATAATGAGCCAAAGAGTTCATCCATGGAGAAGGTTTTTAAATCTTTAGCTTCCTCAATGGTAGAGACCTTTGTATAAACTTTGTTGTTAAAGACCTCAACACCTTCTTCACTATGACTTCATCTGAAACATCTTCTCCAAAACCTCTTATAGCATTTACTATTTCATCCACTCTTTGAAGGTAATCAACTATTTTTTCTTCTTCCTTCATTTTTAGTCATTCAAACTGATCCCGAAGATTTTGTAATTCAACCTCCTTTACCTTTACATCTCTTTCGTAGATTCTTTGTAGCTTGTCTCATGTTTCTTTTGCAAATATGCAGTGCATAACTTTGACAAACTATGTATCAAATGGGCCACTTAGGATAGCATTCTTGGATTTAGAATTGTATTCATATTCTCTTTTAGCATCAGGATTTATAAGAGGAGTTTGAGGAACAATATAGTCATTTTTGACTGACATCCAAACATCAAAACCTAAGGAGGACAAATATGTTTCCATTATTCTACTCCAGAAGGCATAGTTGGTGCCATCAAACAAAGCTACCTTAACGGTTGACTCATTTCTATCCATTGTGTTCACAAACTACAATCAACCCGAGCTAGAGAAAGCTTATCTAATAGGAAACCTAGGTCTCTGATACCAATTGTTGAACACAAATGGACCACTAAGAGGGGCAGGTGAATTAGAGGTAATAAAACATGAACTCACTAATATATTAAAACATTAATAACAAAAGTCAAGGAAACTATAAGCATAGACATTAAACACATTCATAGATAAGGCAAACCCATACAACAAGATATACGAGGAAAACCAACGATGAGGAAAAACCTCGGTGAGAAATGTTGCTAGAGTCTACTGCTCTAATCCAGCCTCACAATGAAAATATTTTGATTACACATTTATGGGAACCAACCCCTAAATTTTATGGGCACAAACCCAAATGATCACCAACCCCCTATCTGAGCACCCACTTAAAAAATATATAATGAAATAATAATTTCAAATACAGTTTAGACACCTTGTTACAAATGAAATTTTGTAACTCACAATTTGTTTTGTGCACTTGAGATTGACTTGGCTCTTCTCTACTCTCAATATTTATCCTCTGCTTTGTGATGTTTTCTAACAATCCTAGCTCTCTGATTTCTTTTCTAAAAAATCCTCTTTCTCTATCCCACTCTATGTGAATTAATCTTCTGTGTTATCTACCTCGACTCTATACTGTTTGGTCTTTGATCTTGGCTATTCAATTTTTTCTCGACTCTATTTTCTCTCTATTCTTTCTCTCACCTACCTCTTATCTCCTCTTCACCTTTTGATTGTTCTGCATGCAATCTATTTTACAGTGTTATGATTGCACAGGCATTGTGTTATCACACTTGCAGAAACAGCTTCTCTTAGGCCTCTATTTTCTTCTTTGTTCCCTATCCTCTATTTTTTCAGAGCTTCCTTTTATTTTGCACACCTCCCACTCTCTCTCTCTACCACTACTCCTCAACTATCCACTAACTTTACTTAGTGGTAATCTACGTATGGCTAATATTTTTCCCTCCAAACGGATATTATCAAAAACAGTTCCAGCCATTAGAAAAATATTTCTTGTCTCTTCTCCTTAGTCTGTAGTTGTCCAAATTAAATGCCACCTTCCTCTCTCTTTCAGCAATCTTCGCCTTCCTTTTGACTACATTCTATCTCGAGCATACACCCGCTAAAAAGAAAAATAAAAAATAATCTTCTTGAGCCTCTAAGAAATTTGTCCTACTGACTGATTGGTCACCAACATTAATGGCATCTCCTTCCAGTCCCCGATTTACCTCAATGTTTAGATTACTACTTTTAGTAATCTTCACTACCCCTAGCGGTGATGTCTTGTCAACTAGAGGTCTTCTGATCTTCTTGAGCCACTCACTTGATCCTCTGCAAGTTCTCTATTGATACAACCACCTTCCTTGAATTATTTATTCTTTGGTGATCTGACTTGATCAATAGGGGCATCCAATCATAGTCAACAACATCTGATTCATCCCGTACAAGCCATTTTCTTAGCATGATCTTCATCATCGGGTCAAATCTGGTCAACTGTCTGTATGGACCGCTTCTATGTCGCCATCGAGTGGAATACCCATCGTGCTTTGAGCATCGCAGAATACCCTGTGGGATGGCAGGGCGCTTCATCTTTTCGCTTTCATCTCATTACTTTGTTGCCCTGTGAAGACTTTCTTCTTTTGTCTTTCTTCTCACAGGATGGCGGGATCCGTCATGCACCTTCCATCCAATTACCCCACAAGGCCACCTTACATTGTGTTTCCTTGTTGCAGGATAGCGGGGGTGACCTCTTACTTTGTTCTTTATTTCCCCATGTGACCTTTTTACTTTATTTTTCCTCGACGCGAGATAGCGGGGGACGCTAATTGCTTCATTTCTTGTTACCCCACAAGGTTAGTTTTCTACCATCCTTCATGTCGTGGGATAACAGAGAAGTAGATTCTTCATTGTGGAGTTTTCCCTGCGAGGACATTTTACATTTATCTATCTTGTTGTGGGAGGTGAGGCAACATAACCATCGTGTTATTTGCATCCCCTTTCATAGTTTCGCAGTTGCCTTTGGTCAACACAAATAGTTGACCATGAGATAGTGATAGCAATAACATGATGTGTTATGTTATCCCTGTAACAGTGTGTAACTGACACTCCCTGTAACTATGTGGGACTAACACAATATGTTATCATAACTATTGTAATACCCTAAAAACAGTCATCTAAACAATGGGCCCCTAATATCGACAACGTCACCAAGGTCCTAACCAAAGGCAATTAAATAAATCTTGAGCACACAATAATTCTTTAATCATCAAATGTCACATGGCAAAATTAATCAACCAATATTAATTAAATATTTATTTAATTAATTGATCATTCCAAGTAAATCATTTTAAACAATTATCTTATTTATTTTATTAAATATCCTAGCATATTTAATTAAATAAATCAATTTGCCATTAAATCATCAAAAAAGAGGAATTGGAAATTATGAGCACAAATATTCAAAAAAGGAAATATATCAAAAAAGGAATTAATTGACCAAAAAAGAATTAAAAATTGAGAAAATAAATCAATTGGAGATAATCTTGAAAAACAAATTAAAAATTGATAAATAATCTCAAATAAAGCAATTAAAACAATTAAATATTAAAATTGAATGAAATAGAGGATAAATAAGTTTTTCTGATTTTATCTTAATTTTAGTTCAACTTCCTTTAAAACTGAGAAAAGCATCCAATTCACTTGGATTGTGCTTCCTCTTGGAAAATCTTGACCGCTCATCATCATTTGATCTCAGCCTTTGGTTTCTTTCTGAATTTTCTATAAATTCAAGCTCTCATCTCTCATTCAAAAATCCTAGAGAATATATTTTTATCATGTTGTTTTTGCTCTAGGTTCATTGATATTTGTGCATTTAGATATTCACATATTAGTTATTACATACATATTTAGATCACTTGGCTCATTTATTGCTTAAATCATGTTAGATTAATCTTGCATTCATCTAGCTTAAATCCATGCTCATATAGATTTAAAAATCCTTCGTTTAGGTGTTGTCTAGTCAATGGATAGCTTAGCAATCTGAGAGCAATCTACACTTGCATCTACTAGAAGGCAATGGGTCACTTTATAATGGTTTATTATTCATTTATTATTTATTTACTAACCATGCATCTAATGACTTAATTGATGTGTTGTGTATTCCAGATACAGATACATGTCCACTTTTCACACACAAAACTGCAACTACACTTTTTTGTGAGTCAAACTAGTTTTGTCAATGGCCTTTGCCTTCTTTGTTCAATTACCAATCCCAATAACACACACATGCTTTCCTTCTATATCTTCTTATGTGAGTAACACAGTGTGTTGTGTTATGTTGCAGCAACACTATTACTACGAATCTGATCTTCACAATTTGACCTTCATCTAGGACATTCATCATCTTGCATCTCTATCCAACTTGATATCTCTGCATCTTTGTCTAGTGGGTTTGAAGCTATCACCTTGCACACTTTTTGTCAAGCTACACTTGCGCTTTGCGGTACTTATCATCTCTGCATCTCTTTCCACAGCATCTTCTCAGTTGTTGACACCAATGACAATCTAATGCCAACACAGATTAGTAAGGGTTTGGTAATGAAAAAAATGAAGTATGTAATGTAGTGAGATGTACATTGTGAATATAATTCAAACTTGAAGAGAGTCAACAATTTGAATGTATTGCAAAGCAGACATATGAGTATTACGGTGTGAACTTTTATCCACATTTTGTCATATTCTTTTTGTATATAGTTTGGTTTATTGTTCCTATTATATTTGAATAGTCATCCTATATGTTGCCCTTAAGAAGTTGTCTTCAGTTGTGCAAGTCTTTATCTTGTATCTTTCCTAAGGTTGTGCACCTTAGTCTGCAAGTCCAGAGTAGTGATCTCTTTGGCTAATGGGCTTAATTATTGTAAATATTATTATATAATGTGAATTTGATTCTCGCCGTGGTTTTTCCCCGTTGGTTTTTCCATGTAAAAATATTTTCGTTCTTGTGTGGATGCTTTTGATGGTTCAGTTGTTTATTTTTGTGCATAAGTATTTATGTTATTGTTCAAGTAACTTGATGAGATCATTTTTATGTATTTTTTGATTCACCACCCCCCCCCCTCTTAGCTTTTGGCAGTGTTCAATAGACACTAGATCTAATTTCTAGCGCACTTGAAGTGACCATTGTAAGGACCAAATTTGGTCCTGGTCGAGAGGACCAAGGCCCAGTGCCCTAGTCCTGAGCTAGGACTAGGGTGCCCAACACCCTGGTCTTGAGAATCGAGACTCAAATTTTGGGAGAAGGCAAGGAAGGTAGTGAAATTGCAAGTTTACACATGGCATGAGCATAATCAAAATAGTCATTGGGCATCAAAAGACGAAGCACCAAGATGAGGCCTAGATGCGGATGAGATTGTATGTGGATACAATTTATGATGCTACACATGTAAATGAGAAACCAACACAATTTTTTTAGTCAAGCACTCTTTGACCATGTTTGAACTATAAATAGGCCTAATAGAAAAACATTAAAATTAGAAAATGGAAAATCGTAAAACATTGAAATTAGAAAAAGGAAAATACACAATCAAGCCTTGCAACCTTCATACGACCCACCAAGTATAGATTACTTTCCAAAGAAGTACATACTACCAATTAGTTTTGATTTTGAACTCTTATTTCCTTAGCCTAACCCTAAGAACATAAAACACAAAGTTAGAAATAATATTCTAAGTATACCTTCAGATACTACATCATAAATTTATGAACATTTGTACCATAGTGTATACTAAATGTATCATAGCCTAAACAATGTAAATAAATAACTAGAATGGAGTTATAGAAAAGTTAACAAGAAAAAACCTGAGGGAAGATGAAAAATGACTACAAAATTAATTACACTTCCACACTCCATAGCTTAAAGACATAAGGTCATTGTAAAAATGTCTCACTTTTCTCACACTAGCTCTCCATTCCTATACTTTGTTATGCTACAATACTATGAAACCTTGTCTCTTCCACATTGTATAGTAATGGAAGCTCACATCCTAGTTGATCTCTAACAAGGTTAGGCCCAGGTATAAAAAGTTCTCTTATATGGCCATGGAAATTTATCTAGCTAGATCCTTCTCAAAAGTCCATGTGGATATTGTTTACACAAAATGCATTTGCAAGTATATCCATGCACCCCTCACGAAGATTGACCATTCCAAATTTAAAGCTCTAAGGCTCACTCTAGTTCATCTTGGAACCAACAATTACTCACCCCAATGCTACCACATCACCAAAAAGAAGCTAGAGATGTGGAGAGAATTCCCCAAACTCACCATAGAAGAAGGATGGGTGCACATCATCCTGAGCAAGATCCATGATGAGTACTTCTACTTAGATAGGCCATACCAAATCACCAAATAATCTATTTAGGAACTCACATACCTATAGGCACAAGGATAATTGCCACCAAAGAAGTAAATCAAGAATATGAAAGTCACCAAACTAATAGGGGCCACATACAATGGTTAGAGCATGGATGTCACAAATATCACCAACCTCATAGTCAAATATGCCACCATGGGAATAACATACAAGTTATACTACATGAATAGTTAGGATTTACTTGCCACAATATCTATCCAAGGGACCTATCAAATGGTAGTGGAGGGAAATGATTGACTTCTATGTGGTTCTATAATAGGATTTATTGGAGGATTTAGGGAATGCACCAAATATTGACACTACCAATTTTGGTATGGTGCTCTTATTATTTGCCTAGCTTTCTACTTCATGAACGAACTACCACCATTTGCAAGAAAGGTGTGGGATATTGCTAGGGAAGTTGTAAACCATATTCAAGACCACATCAAGCATTTTTTAGGTACCACATCCTACACCACAACCTATTGGGGATTTTTTAAATCCTTTTAGAAGAACTTGCAAGATAGAGAAATAATCTCTTATGATATGGTCTAAAAACATAAGGACACAATTGTATTTTTGGTAGACATGAAATTCACACTTATGGGAGCTATTGAACCATGGACTTATTTTAATCCCAATTGTCATATGAAGTCATTAATGCAGAGATAGATTTGTATGCCACCATAGTCCTCAGTCCTCCCAACAATCCAAGGTGGAAAAGTTTATTACATATATAGAGAGAATTTATGGACAACATGGCTAAAAAGAAGTTACAAGAGAACCAAGAGAACAATAAAGAAAAATTAAGTGATAAATGGATCCTTCCTAAAGTAGAACCTAAGGAACAAAGTACCACTATGCCACAGAGGTCTAGATGGTTATAGGTTGGCACATCCCCTAATGAATCAACACGTTCAAAGAGAACCTCTAGAAGAAAATGGAGATTACCTATAACACCACCATGAAAAGAACCATCAGAGGAAGAGACCTTTGTAGCTCTAATCCAAATGAGTGTGGAGAAAAAACAAAAGTGGAGAAAGGAGAAAGCACATAGGGAAATCTCTCTAGAGGAAGAAGAAGAAGAGGAACAGGCTTTACTAGAGGACACTTCTATTCCAAACTAAGTAGCGCCATTGTCGATGAGGATTAACTTTATAGTGTTTTGTTATGCAAAGAGGTGCTAGACAAGACACTAAAAATATACACTGACATGGAAACACCCAACACAAAAAAGGCTTTGATGTCACAACCTCCTTATATCTAAACATAAAACAAGATCTCAAGAATTAGCATTTCACAAACCTAATATGATTTCAAAATTATTTATCTTCTAAGAAATATTAATCCAAATGATAAATCTATTTTATTGTTAATATTTTGAGATCTCAAATTTATTTTTTTGGTAACCTAGATATTATGTTGTTACGTCATCCCGATAATCTTGAAACTTTAAAGTGATTACATTTTCATGAATTTATGATTAAGTACAGTGATTTAAATATATTTAAATATTCCTAAATTTAACAAGTTTTTAATTTCATTTCATTTATTTTTTTACCTATTATAACCCCACTATATAGGGGTGAGTGTTGTCATTATGGTACACTATTATTAATTTTGGGGGACATCTTGTAATGGATGAGAGGGAAGGCTCAAGAGATATTGAATGAGGGAAGCATTGAGAAAAAGAAGGAAGAAGACAAAAGGATTCTATGCCACTTTAGATATCACATGCAACTAAATTTAATTATTCTATCAAGTTAATTGCATTTCCATTCGGGAGGGGTATAGGTGGAATGAAATAATGATTTAACTGGCATTATTATCATATCCATGACATTTCCTATTTTGTGCACACTATAAAGAGAAGTCAAAACAATGTGATCAACATGATAAATTTTACATAGTTTTGTTATATATAACTTCTTATGCATTAAGTATTGCTTGAAATCTTTTGAAGCCTTGACAACAAATCCATTTTTTTCATTTCATGCAATCATCGCTTTCCATGGGTCCGCAACACTTAGGCATTCTATCAAAACAAAATCTTGATCTATCTTAATTACATTTGCATGAGGGTCAATTGAGTTTTATTTTATTAAATTGATTTATATACCTATTATAATTAAATCATTGCCACTCAAGAAACCATTTGAGGGAGAGTGTCGATTAATATTTACTAGGGTATTTGATCTTTTCAAGATGTCTTAAAATTCTATTTTGATTGATAAGTAATGAAATAGCATTATTTAGTGATATCTGAGATTACGATATGATAATCATTATGATAATGTATTAATGGTGGTGGAAAAATAATATGTGAAAAGAGTAATTAGATAGTAAAATGTCATTTTGTGCAAAATTTACTTTCATGAAAGTTTAGAAGTCAAAAAATTAGATGTAAATTATAGAATGTAATGCTTTTTTGAAATTATATATCTTTAATTTTACTTATATTATAATTTAAGAGTACTAATTAGTTATTTAATTTAACTTATATTATAATTTAAGAGTACTAACTAGTTAATTAGTTTTATCATTATGAGAAAAGAATACAAACTAATTATTTAGTATGAAGTATGAATGTATAATTAATTGATATATGGAGAGAATTAAGATTGCTTAAGGATGTATATTTGCTTATCTCTTGAACCCCTACATGAGTATATATATTCTATATAAGGAGCATTCCTTAAATATCTGAATGTTGTAATATACCAAAGGAATATCTTAGCAGAGCTACTCTTATTTAGCTTCATCATTTTTTTTGAAAACGCAGATAATGAATTTAATGCTTAAGGTAATGTCTCACATTTTGATGCTTAGGGTCTATTTATTGCATCATATTCATTTCATTCCTGACTTACATTTTTGATTAACAACTCCAATTAATTTTTTGCCATGTTTCCTTTGGTGACAATAGCATATTGTCCAAAAAGAAAATCCACCTGTCAATTCCCATCAGGAAATGGGAATTCCATGTTTTAAGTGCATTCATTGTGATGCATATGTGAAAGATTTTTATTTTCGATTATCACCGTGTGGAAGAAGAGATCAAAAAAAACATTGGTGAAGAATTGTTGGATGTTCCAACCTCATGAAATTTATACCCTACCCAATTGCTTTACATCTTCTTGTCTAATTTCTTTGACCTCTTATAGAATTATTGGTTTTTAGTTCAAACTGCAATCTTGAGTATGTGAAAGGTGACAAGTTGGATGAAGTGGTCAAAAAAAAAACACGCCATGTAAGAAAAGCATGAATAGGAGGGCTCTTTTTGTGTTGATAGTTGAAGAAGAAGAGGACGTTTGTCATAATGTATGAAGCCATCAAATAGAGTCTTGATGCTCAAGATAGTCATAGGTTCAAATACTCAATGTCAATTTATGGTGACCTCCTTGGCCCGCAGGTGACAAATCATTTCTCTAAGGTTTATTATGCTTTAGTTTTTCTCCTACATCATAAGCCTCATTTTATACCACTGAGAGGTCCTACTCCTCCTCTAGTGTCAACAACAATGGACAATGCAACTTGAGAAGACAACATAACAGATGAGGCTCTAATGAAAATTGAGAGCACAAAGAAGAAGAATCCTTGATTTTAATGTAAATTGTGTCATTTTTTTGTCTTAGCATATATATATATACACACATATATGTATATGTATGTATATGTATGTATATATATGCATATATATGTATATATGTGTGTGTATACACACACGCACACACACACACACATATATATATGTATGTATATATATACATATGTGTGTGTGTGTGTGTGTGTGTGTGTTGGCAATATGGATGAATTGATTATGTGTTGCATTGATGTTTTGTCATTGATGTCAACACTATCTATTATGGTTGGTTACCGGCAGATAGGTTTTGGTTACCAATAGAAGATCGTGTGTTACCGGTAAGGGTTTAAGGTTTAACCGGCAGAGCTTTCACTGAGAAAAACCTTGACAGAATGCTAACTGGTGTTGGTGCAGCTTCTAGATGGAATTTAGGATGCAGAAGGTGATCCTTGATTGCGTCTCAACTGATTGAAGACATTGCTTTGGTGTGGTGGACCTAGATTAGGTCTGGTACCTATCTAGGTTATGGATTGGTATCATGTTAATGTGTGCTCTACACGTTACTGGGATGTTTTATGATTGGTTATTGTTGGTTTGGTCTAAAGCCGACATGGCATATCATTGTAATATGAATGTATGTAATGATCTTATTGTAATAATGTTTAGGTTGCCGACCTAATTGGTTTAGGTCTTAGGGTTTGTATAAATTGATGTAAGATCTCATTGTAGATCATGGAATGGTATGGAATGGGAATGAAATAAGTTTCATGGTCGTGGAATGCAATATCATATGTGAAAGATATTTGGTCGGTCATGGGTGATCGAATTGGGTTTAAGGTAGAAGTCAAAGGCCTCTAGTATTGAGCTTAACCGGGATTGTAATCAGGCATGGTAGATGTTATCTCTGGCAGTTCATTATTCTGGATTGTTTTCCAATTATCTTGAGGTGGTTATAACCTCTCTGTAGTCAGTGAGACTCTTTTGTAATGAGAAGTACGCTCTAGGCAATGTGCCTTCCTACATGTGCATGCCCCTCATTGTATCACATACTTTCTATAGAAGTATCATCTGGCTGTGGGTAGGCTTCCCATCGTGGTTTTTCCCTTTACCAATTTCTCCACGTACAAATCATGGTGTTATGTGGTATGGTTGCATTGTGTTAATTCTTTGTTTCATTCTTAAGTTTCATTGCTTACCGGTATTTGTTTCTGCTATTTTGGTATTTAATGTTTATGTGCTCCAATTAAAATTTATAAAGTGGTTTGATTAATATAATTTGTTAACAACTGATTCACCCCCACCCCCCCTCTCAGTTGTTCACTGGTTATCCTAACAATTGGTATCAAAGCTTTGGTCCTCTTTTGCAGATGCTTAACCACTTGAGGTAGATCCTATGGTAGCTAATACTTCAAATCTACCGGCAACTATTTTCAAAAGAGAAATCCCTAAGCTTGATGGAACAAAATATGGGATATGGAAAATTCGAATGGAGCCTCATCTTAGATATCTTGGCAAGGATATTTGGGAGATCATTGAGAAAGGATATACACCTTATGATCTGGCATCTGGCAATCCTACTCCTGCAAACTTGGACATGAATATTGAAAATAATTGCAGAGCTAGAGAAGCCCTCTTGTGTGCACTTACTGATCAGAAAATCATGGGATTAACTGATAAATCATTGGCAAAGGTTATGTGGGATAAATTGAAAACTCTGAATGAAGGTGATCCTACTGTCAAAATTGTTAAACTTGATGGTTACCGGGTAAGGTATGAAAACTTGAAGATGGAAGATAATGAAAGAATTGCTACATTTATAGAAAGAGTAAATGAGATTGTCATGGGAATTCAATATTGTGGAGGATCTTTGAGTGAAGATGAAATATTTTCCAAAGTATTGAGAGTCCTTCCACTGACTTACAAGATGAAGGCAATTACAATTAATGAATTGAGAACAATGGCAAACACTTCAGTTAACAGAGACATTCTGATTGGGAAATTATCTGCTTTTGAGCTTGAAGAATTTGGATCTTCTGGAGCTGTAAAATTTGAACCTACTTTTCATGCATCATCATCTACCGGTAAAAGTGATTAGAAAGTCCTATATGCAAAATAATTGGAAGATATGAGGAAAGAGGATGAAGAATTTGAGCAAGTTGAAGCCTTATTTGCTAGAAGAGTACCTAAAGGACTGACGGGAAGTATAAAGGAAAAGCACCTTTTAAATGTTTTGCATGTAATAAGATTGGTCATTTTGCATCTAGATGTCCTGAAAGGAATACAAGATTTGAAGAGATAGTTAAGAAATCATTTAAGCCTAATCAGAACAGATATAGAATCAAGAAAAGTAAACAATGCTATATAGTGGATGAGGAACGAGTAAGTGTTGACTCTAAGGATGAACCAGTAGCAGACTCTGCTAGTGGATCTGGAAATGGAAAGGAATGGGTGTTCTATGCTTTAAAGGAAGATGAACCAGAACCAGCTATCAAGAATGAAGGAAATGCCCTCGTAGCAAAAGTTGAAGACAAGGATGAATGGGTAATTGATAGTTGATGCTCACATCATATGACTGGAGATAAAAGAAAAAAATTGTCCCTGCAAGAATACAATGGCGGTCAAGTCAAATTTGGAGATGACAAAGCATGTATCATCAAAGGTAGAGGTATTATTTCTCTAGATGGAAAGCATAATACTGATAATGTCTATTATGTGGAAGGTTTAAAGCATAATCTTTTAAGTGTTGGTTAATTAGTGGATAAGGGTTTCCAACTTCAATTTAAAGATAGAAAATGCAAAATCATTAACAAAACTGGTTTGGAGATTGCAACTGGTACTCAGACTGGAGGTAATATCTTTCACTTGAATACTGGTAATAAGACATGTTTGATTGCTCATATTGATGAGAGTTGGTTATGACATAAGAGGTTGTGTCATGTTAATTTTGATTGTATTGTTAAGATCAGTTCAACAAAGGCAGTTAGAGATATACCTAAGATTATGAAGCCTCGTAATCCGGTATGTAAGCAATGTCAATTGGGAAAGCAAGTTAGAACTTATTTTAAGAGCATACCTGATAAATCTAATGATGTGCTTGATTTGATTCACATTGACTTATGTGGTCCAGCAAGGACTAGAAGCTTTCAAGGTGATAGGTATTTCATATTGATAATTGATGACTATTCTAGAATGATGTGGGTGACTTTTCTTAGGGAGAAGTCTGAAGCTTTTGAGAGATTCAAGATCTTTAAAGAAAAGGTAGAAACAAAAACTAGATTGAAAATCAAATTTCTAAGATCAGATCAAGGCGGTGAGTTCACTTCTCATGAATTTAACAGTTATTGTGAGACAAATAGAATTAGGAGACAGTTATTTGCACCTTAGACTCCTCAGCAGAATGGAGTAGTGGAAAGGAAGAATAGAACCATTTTGGATGCAGCAAGAACTATGATGATGGAAGCTAAATTGCCTCACATCTACTAGAGAGAAGCAGTGAGTATAGTAGTCTACACATTCAACAGAGTTCACATCAAAGGTGAAACTGGTAAGACCCCTTATAAATTATGGTTTGGACATACACCTACTGTTAAATATTTCAAAAATTTTGGAAGTAAATGTTATATCAAGAGGGATGATTCAATTGGGAAGTTTTATCCTAGATGTGATGAAGGGATATTTCTTGGATATTCAATTCAAGGCAAAGAATATAGATGCTCTAACAAAATATTGTAGAAAATTGTGGAGAGTGCAAATGTGAAAGTGGATGAGCAATACAGAAATCAATCTATATCATATGACAAGGAACCAATAGTGGAAATGATCGTAACTAAACCTACAATGCCTCAACCATTACAAGAAACTGAGACAGTTACACCAGCATAATCATAAAACTCAACTGTGACTGATGATCAAAATAGTGAACCTAAAGTTCAGAAGACACCAAGGTATGTAAGGTTAAATCATTTTGAAGATCAAATCATTGGAGATAGGAACAAGGGAGTTATGACAAGAAGAAGACTGGCAAATGAAGAGGTGTGTCTTATTTCTCAAATTGAACTGACATCTGTTATTGAAGCTTGTAAAGATAAACATTGGTTAAAGGTTAAGGAAGATGAATTAGATCGGATAGAGAAGAATGAGACTTGGACTTTAGTTCCCCGACCTAAAAATAAGAATGTTATTGGAACTAAATGGGTTTTTAGGAATAAACTAAATGAGGATGGTCAAGTTGTAAGAAACAAGGCTAGATTGGTTTGTAAAGGATGTTCGCAAATGGAAGGAATTGATTATGGTGAGACATTTGCACCTGTAGCTAGAATTGAAGTTGTTAGACTATTTTTTGCCTATGTAGCTTACAAGAACTATAAGGTCTATCAAATGGATGTTAAATGTGCATTTTTGAATGGTGAACTGGAGGAAGAGGTACACATTGAGCAACCTGATGGATTTTCATTGACAGATGCTAAAGATATGGCTTTTAGATTAAGGAAAGCTTTATATGGATTGAAACAAGCTCCTAGAGCTTGGTATGCAAGGTTGGATAAATATCTTTTGAAGCTTGGTTTTACTAAAGGCAGTGCTTATAGTAATTTATATTATAAGATCATTGATGATGATATTCTGATTATTGAAGTATTTGTTGATGATATCATTTTTGGAGGTGAAGACAAATTGTGCATGGAATTCTCTAATAATATGAAGAATGGATTTGAAATGTCCATGATTGGTGAGATGAGATTCTTCTTAGGCTTGCAACTACTCAAATTGACAAAGGCATTTTTATCTATCAAACTAATTATCTAAGGGAATTGTTGAAGAAGTTTGGTATGGATAATTCCAAACTGGTAAGTACTCCTATGGTGACAAGTGAGAAATTATATATCAAAGATACATTGGCATCGATAAATCCGATAAGGTATAAGTCTATGATTGGTGGCTTGTTATATCTAACTCAGACTAGACCAAATATTATGAATGCAGTAAGTATTGTTTCAAAATATCAAAGTAATCCTAAAGAAAATCATGAATGTGCAGTAAAGAGGATATTCAAGTATTTGCAAGGAAAAATAGAATATGGCTTGTGGTATTCTAGAGATGATGACTTCACTTTATGTGCATATACAGATTCAAATTGGGCAGGAGATACTGATGACAGGTAGAGCACTTCTAGTGGAGTTTTCCTTCTTGGAAAGAAATTGGTTTCATGGATCAGAAAAAAATAGTCATGCATTTCTTTATCTAATGTAGAAGGTAAATATGTTGCAGCAACAACTAAGTGCACTCAAGTCTTGTGGATGAAGCAAATATTGAAGGATATCAGGGTAAATTGTAGTGAACTGGTAGTTATCTATTGTGATAACTCTACAGCTATTGACATGTCTAAGAATCCAATATTTCACTCTAAAACTAAGCACATATCAATAAAATATAACTTTTTGAAGGACAAGGTAGAAGAAAACGAAGTCAAATTGGTTTATGTGAACACTAAAGAGAAGATTGCAGATATATTCACTAAACCACTGTCTAAAGAATCATTTGAGTATTTGAGAGACAAGTTAGGGGTTTTTGCCCCTCTGGTAGAGACTTGATTGATATGGTTTGGCATCAATATGGCATGCATTATCAGAGATACTATTCATTATGGCACTGATGAGTGATGCTACTACTCGGGAGGAGTAGTAAGCTTTGAGATTCAAAAGCTTATATTCGTGCTTTGATATTTTTGTCAGATTTCTGGCATTGATGTCAAAGGGGGAGAGATATTGATGTGAAAAATAAATCCAGAACTTTACAGATATATTACTCACAGGGGGAGAGTTATTGATATTCGGGAAATTGTTGGTTATCTTCCACAGGGAGAGACTTGTTTGGCATTTCTTGGTACTTAGATGTTTTTCACATCTAGTGTTGCCATCAATGCCAAAGGGGGAGATTGTTGGCAATATGGATGAATTAATTATGTGTTGCATTGATGTTTTGTCATTGATGTCAACACTATCTATTATAGTTGGTTACCGACAGACAGGTTATGGTTACCGGTAGAAGATCTTGTGTTATTGGTAAGGGTTTAAGGTTTAACTGGCAAAGCTTTCACTAAGAAACCTTGACAGAATGCTAACTAGTGTCGGTGTGGCTTCTAGATGAAATTTGAGATGTAGAAGGCAATCCTTGATCATGCCTCAAGTGATTGAAGACATTGCTTTGGCGTGGTGGACCCAGATTAGGTCTGGTACCTATCTAGGTTATGGATCGGTATCATGTTAACGTGTTATCTATACGTTACCGAGATGTTTTATGGATTGGTTATTATTGTTTGGTCTAAACCCGACATGGCATATCATTGTAATATGAATGTATGTGTAGCATCCTAAAATTGCGACACTTGCAATTTCGACTGCATTTGGGTCTTCACGATGGCGATGCAACACGGAACCTGAATGGAGACCCTGAAACTTGTTCATGACATCAAAAACTGCATTTCTCAGCACCCTGGCCTGATCCTCCTTGCACCCCGCTATCCCTGGAGGTGGGACCATGGTGCCCAGCACCCTGGTCCTTCAGGACTAGGGCACCCAACGCCCTGGTCCCCCAGGACCATGGCGCCCAGCGCCCTGGTCCCTGGCCCTATTTTGGGCCCGGTCTCTTTTGGGTCTCGGGTCTTTATGTTTGCAAATTGGAAAATAACATTTCCTGGTCGGCCTAAGGTCGGGAAAATCAGTCTTTTAACCCTAATTGGCAAGTATATAAACTACATTTCCTCTCTCAAAAAGGGAGGAGGACATATGTGAGCAAAAAGGCGAAAACGATATTCAAGCATTCAAGCATTCAAGCATTCAAACATTCCTTCAAGCAATTGATCATTCTAAGTCTCCATTCAAGGCTAAGTGTTGCATTCAAGACAAGGATTCAACCATTGAAGAGGAGATCACTTACAACACATTACATACTACATACATTACACCTTCGCATGTAAGAATACAAACATTCTTACAACAAGGTATCAGTACTTGTTTACATTACAAACATTTACATTTACAGCATTCTCATTTCTTGGTTAATTCCAAAACTGGGGTTTGACCTAAAGGCAAACCCCTCATCCCTAACCCCCCAATCGTCCTCTCTTTTCTGTGTGTAGGTTGCAGGTACGCGGCTGTAATTGAAGATCTGGAATCCTTGTGCAGAGACGAACAGATCCCGCTTCGTTTCGCGGATTTTTCGGAGGACCGTGTGCACGCCGGGCGCCATCGTCCCATCAACTTTTGCTCAAATTTGCAGAACAGCACCGTCTCGACATTTTACTGCTAATTCTAGGTCTGCAGCTTCATATCATATCCCTATCTCTGTTTATAAGCGAATATTTCCCACTTTACATGCATTCCTAGTTCAATCTTTCTATCTACATTTCTTTACAAAAGAGGGTATCCTTGATGTCTTAACCCTTGAAACTCATTTAGAATCCAATCTTGCATTGCGTGGGATTGGATCTTGTGGGTTTCAACCCCTCTTTTGAATGTAAAGTCTCTCCCAAGTGAAAACCATCAACCCTAGGGACTCTCCCTTCTCTCTCCTTGGAGTTGGGGAGGGGAGAACAACTAGGGTTCGATTTTTCCGCTTTACAGTATGTAATGATCTTATTGTAATATCTTTTAGGTGTCTGACCTAATTGGTTTAGGTCTTAGGGTTTGTATAAATTGATGTAAGATCTCATTGTAGATCATGGAATGGTATGGAATGGGAATGAAATAAGTATCATGGTCGTGGAATGCAATATCATATAAGATGGAGATTTGGTCCATCATAGGTGATCAAATTGGGTTTAAGGTAGAGGTCAAAGGCCTCCGGTATTGAGATTAACTGAGACTGTAATCAGGCATGGTAGATGTTATCTCCGGCAGTTCATTATTATGGATTGTTGTCCAATTATCTTGAGGTGGTTATAACCTCTTTGTAGTCAATGAGACTCTTTTGTAATGAGCAGTACGCTCTAGGTAGTGTGCCTTCCTTCATGTGCAGGCCCCTCATTGTATCACATAAATTCTACAGAAGTATCATCTGACTGTGGGTAAGCTTCCCAAGGTGGTTTTTCCCTTTATCGGGTTTTCCACGTACAAATCATGGTGTTATGTGGTATGAATGCATTGTGTTAATTCTCTGTTTCATTCTTAAGTTTTATTACTTACCGGTATCTATTTTTGCTATTCTGGTATTCAATGTTTATGTGCTACAGTTAAAGGTTATAAAGTGGTTTGATTAATATAATCTGTTAACAACTGATTCACCCCCCCCACCTCTCAGTTGTTCACCGGTTCTCCTAACAATACACACACACACACACATGTGTGTGTGTGTATGTATATATATATGTATATGTATATATGTATATATGTATATATGTATATATGTATATGTACATACATGTATATATATATATATACATATACACATGTATATGTATATATATACATGTATGTATATATATATATATATATATACATATATACATACATATGTATATGTATATACATATACATACATATGTATATGTATATACATATACATACATATGTATATGTATATATATACATACATCTATATGTATATATATATGGAGTATTTTTCGAGTTGTGGATGGCCTTTGGCCTCATATGAATCAAACTACAACTTTATGATACTTCTCTATATAATTATTATAAATATTGATTAAATATTCAAGCATACTATCTTTTACCTAAAAAAATATTATTATTGATGCTTTCTACATCAGTATGCTACTATTATGTGTAATACTCTTAAATTTGAGAGATAATAGTCCTTTGTATCAATGAAGAATATAGAACTAAAGTATGGGTAAGGACATACCTAGGAAGCGAACATAATAGATGTTCCTCTAACAACATAAATAATAGAACCATGAGAGTGGAAATTATTGGTTAATATTTGCTTATATCTTAATATTTGGTATTTATCAATTGTATCATGATGATATTCCTTAATAACATATGATCTTGTTATTATGTACTAGTTCTTGGAATAACTGTCATTGCATTAATATTCATAACTGAGAATAGTCTTCAAGTAGATATGCATTAGTGTAAACTTTTCTGCAGCTTGGGCGGGTGCCAAATATAGAGTAATAGAGAAGGGTGGGTTTCTACTATTAACCTATCTAGCTTATAGTTTGTTGAAAAAGAAGCTTTGGTCAAAGCTTGTTGATAAATAGAAAATATTTACTATTTAAAAGTTTTTCCTTTTCTTCCATAAAATGATTTACATCATCATTGTTGTTTTGAAGGTGGAAATACCAACACAAGATTTGACTTAGGCAATCCCCTATACAACTGAACTATTTTTCCTTCTTTTTGTGTGTGCGAGTGCAAATCCGATAGAAAGACAAGGTTATGGGAGTGAAAATTAGACTAAAATAGACAATCCCAAACTTTGAACAAGTAGAAACCCCTATATTAGGGTACCCTAGACCCATGTCTGGCACTTTTTGGCTGATTTTCCAAGATAGACAATCCCAAACTTTGAACAAGTAGAAACCCCTAGACTAGGGTACCCTATACTTATGTTTAACACTTTTTGACTAACTTTTAGAGAGACAGGTCTATAGAGCCTTACAATCTAGAATTTGGAACCTTTTGTTGATGAAGACACCCAAGTAGATTGGGGTGCCCAATGCCCCAGTCTAGTATTTTATACTTCAGATTATACCTACAAGTTCTTCGATGTTTCCTAATATTAGAACTTTGCTATTGTGTTGACTTATAGTTCTGTAGTTCAATTTTATTGTTGAAATTTATTAATTTTCTATCATTTAACCTAGTTCATTTACACATACTTCATAATCTCAAACCCATAGCAATAAAAAATGAGTCATAAACCTAATCAGTGTTTATCTCTCCTATTTTTTTAATTTAGTTGAACCTAGTTTATGATCCCAATGATATGCACAAATGGAGATTTGATATCTTAGTTTATATCCCTAGGCTCTGATATAATTTCACAAATATCATTTTGGTGAACTCAACACTTCTTAAATTTTGCATAATTTCTTTTTAGATCTAATTTATTTACATATTTTTTTCAAATTTGGATGCACTCGTTTTTTATTTAATTATTGTATCCTACAAAGTTTGATTGGTTTACACTTTCACATTTGATTATATTATCTAATCAGCTACATTTATCAAGATCATTTGTTGAAAAGAGGCATATTTGATTTCACATTACTTGCATCGATTCATTACATCATCATGTATTGCATAATGAGGGTTTCAAAGATGATCATTACATTTATTTCATTTCTAAAATCTTTCATAAACATTTCATATTGTCATATAATACAATTTTAAGGGATGTTCATGGCATGCTTTACTTTCATAAGAGCTTTGATAGACGTTTCATGTTTCACCTTTGATAATACCCGTATAAATGATGTTGAAATGAACCATGATTATCCTTCTCCCAAAGTTTCGCATTCATGAGGATATTTTGATTTAAGAAGAGGATATTATTAATATTTTTCTCAATTATATCTCTCCTATAGATGAAATAGTGAAGAGTGATGATAATGTTCCTCTTAGGTGTAACCTCATTTATAAGGATACTTTGGTGCAACAGGAACATGAGTTAAACATTAATAAACCAAATCTTAACACATCTATGCACTTAGATACCTATTATTCTCCTAGATATTACCTTTATCATCAAAACCTTTTAATACAAGAAGATATTGTTCATTTTATTAATGAATATGTCACCTAATATTACATTAAGTAGAGATGATACTTTGAAAAATGAAAGCACTTCCTCTCATCTAATAAACCTAATGAAATAAGACTCTCTCACCTACCAACAAGACATGAATGATGCTAATAAAGATGTGCATCCTTCTACAAGGATTAATCCTCATTAATTTATTCATCATTTTTTTGTTTCAAGAAATGCTTACACAACCAGTTTTAATGAAGTATAAGATAAAATTCCTTACCCATTAGAGTTGCATACACATTACCATATTAGCTTTGATATGATTGATAAACAAGGATATAGTGGACAAGGTCTTGTATGTATAGAACAAGTAATTAAGATCCCTATATAACCCACATTTCATCATAATAGAGAAGGCATAGGATTTCCTACTCTTTACCAATTCCTTCATCAAATTCTAACTATCCCTTCTCACAAGAGAGGGGACTTTTACGCAAACCTTATCCCTTGTCTAGATCCTATGACACTACATTCACATCTTCTATCATGCCTACTTCCACGCAAAATGTTAATCCTACACATTTTAGTCAAGGGGGCAACCTTGTTAATCAAAATTCTTTTATACCTCCTTCTGTGAGTCTTCCATTTGTGTCCTAATCATCTCCCATACCTACATATCATTGTGTTACACCTCCTTAATCTCAACCTCACCCTACATACAACAATGTTACTCTGCCATCACAATCCAATATGTCCAATTTCAATCCATCCGCTGAAGCCACCATCAATAACCTAGCCCAAACTATTTTATCCTTACAACAACAATTGGCTTCCATTACCCAATCCAAGTTTAATTAATGTGCCCACATTTAATGTAGCAACCCCATTATCAGATGAAATTGTTTGTAATATCCCTCCTAAACATATGGAAGTCCCTCAATTGGAACTTTACAATAGAAAAAGTGATCCCTTGACTCATGTGAAAACATTTCAAACTTTGTGTAATGACTTTTCTCCTGATCAAATATGTATGGCTAAATTGTTTGCTCGAACCTTTAAGGATAAAGCTTTGGGATGGTATCATTGTTTTCCTGCTTATTTTATTACATCATTTCAACAATTAGCTAATGCTTTCATTCAACAATTTCATAATAATATTGGTCCTAAGATTACTTTGACTGATTTGATTCATTGTAAGCAAGGTGTTAAAGAAAAAGTGATTGTTTTTATTGGTAGATATAAACATTTGTATTCTCAATTTTCTTATTTTATGCCTAATCATGATGTTCAAAGAATTTTTATTGCTAATGCACAAAAAGACATTAGGGATTAGCTTCTCTTTTCTTAGTTTACTTCCTTTACGTAGTTGTGTGCAATGCTTCGTAATTATAATCTTCAATTGTGTCAATTTGAATCATCTCCTTCAATGGCTCCAATTGATAAGAATGAGAGTGGTCAACAATCTTTTGTAAAGTTTAAACCAAAAAAGGGATACATAAAGATCAATGACAACATCAATACTCAAATGGCAGCCATGACATCAAATGTGTTTCCCCTCCTTTCTACCAATCAATTTTCATCTGCTATCTCTGATCTTAAAATCCACTTCATAAGCTACACCTCTTGAGGAACTATGCATTACCTTTTATCCTAGTGAGACTATTGATACACCTGATGTCCCATTATATATCACTACGAAGATCAAATAAAAAATCTCATGAGGGGTGCTCATTGATCCAACATGTATGGTGAATGTGATCATTGAAAAATATATTTATACTTTACAATTGCATCAGGTAATATATGATAAATCTAATGTAGTGGGTAAGGTGTGTGATGGTTTCTCTTTCCCTACTATTGTCTATATTACTCTTCCTTTTGAGGTTGGTACTAAGTGTTTAGATGTCATTTTTTCTATCATTCATGCATCCGATGAATTTTGTGTGAAGTTGGGAAACCTTTGGCTCTCTTCCATGAAAGTGTTCCCTTCTATTATTCATAAAAGTCTAAAATTCCCCCATAATTGCACTATCATAATAATTAATTACAGCTTGTACCAACCTATAGTATCCTAAAATTGCATCCTTGTACAATTTTGACCTCATTGGGTCCTTACCTTTAGTCATTGTATATCATTTGGTTTTTAGTCATTGTTTAGCATCTCCCTCAAATGGAGAATCTTCATTTACAACAATTCAATTATCTTTTATCTTTATTTCATGGTTAATTCCAAAACTAGGGTTTGACTTAGGCAAGCCCCTATTCCCATCCTATTTCCCTTTTGGTGTGCAAGAAATAGGTACAGAGTTGTGATCTTCAAAATTGGGATTATTTGCAGAGATGAATCAACCCCTTTTGGTGTGCAAAAAGTTTGAAGGACCAAAGTGATGGACATTCTAGTACTGACATTTTTGGATTTGTTTTAGGGATAAGATCTTAATCTTCTTATACTTCTTAGCTCCATGTGTCTGTCGCAGTCTCGCATCTGTAGCTCACTATTTATGCATTTTTACCTTCATTTTTAGCAATTTTCCCCAATTTCAGCAATTCAACTCACAAAAAAGGGTAAACAAATTCACACCCCTTGAATCCAATTAGTATTCAGTCCTTATCATTACTGGTTTGTGATTGAATTTATTGGATCTCGCCCCTCTTTTGAATGTAATCGTAAATTAGTGGTTTTCATACACCTAATGGTGAAAACCCTAATTTTTCACCATTACATTTTGATGAACCCGACTCCTTGCATCTTTAATTATGATTTATGTTCTTAGATCTGCGTGTGTATGCAATTTAAAATTCAAATTTTTATTTACAAGTTTTATTTCCAAGTGAATTTTAAAAATTTAGAGGTTGAATTCAAAAAACCCTAATTTTTAAATTTAAAATTAAGCTTGTGAATTGCTTAATTTGGATTATTTGTTTCAGATCTAAGTATTTTCATTTCACAATTCAAGTTTTCACTTATAAGTTTAATTTCAAAAAAAAATCAAAAATTTAGAGGTTAATTTCAAAAACCCTAATTTTTAAATTTAAAGTTGAGCTTGTGGGTTGTCTAAATTTTGGATTAATAATTTCAAATATGATTGTTAATGTTAATTCAAATTCAAAATTGCAATCTTAAATCCAATTTCAAATTAATTTTAAAAACTAAGAGGTTATTTTCACAAAACCCTAATTTAAATTGTAAATTTACTAGTTGGTTGCATGTTCTTTATGAATTTATATTTTCAAAATCAAAAATAAATTTGTTTAATTAATTGAACAATCAATTTTTTACAAAAAAATTGCATTGTTAAATTATTTTAAAATTCAAATTTCTAATTTCTAATTTTCCCTCCTTTGTGCATGAGTTTTACTACTATTAGTTCAACCTATAATATTCCTGTGAGAAGAAGTTGCAGAATTAAGGCTTCCCCAGGTTTAATTACCAAGGAAATGGAGCCTAATTCGGATAACTTGTTCCATGAGGATGTTGGTGGTTCTTCCAATCCTATAAATGATCTTGTTTATCCTCATTCTTTCCTTAATACTCATGATGTGGATGAATCACTAACTAGTGTTTTCATATACCAATTAGCGAAGATTGACAATCAATTTGAAAATCTTAAACAATGGATGATTCAACAATACCCTAAAAGTGAGGCTCTACCATTAATTAAGGATTAAAAAGAATGGTTCAAAGTGATAAACTTGGTGTTGATGTGGTGTGTGCTATTGCTCATGTTGTGGATACTAATATTATGACAATGAAGAGTTGTGGATACAAAATGTCATACCTACAAATGTTAGTCAAGGGGGCAATTCCTCTAATCATAATTCATTCATCTCTTGTCCTATGAGTCTTCCATTTGTTATCCAATCATCTCCCATACCTACCTAATATTATAGTGTCCAACCTCCTTATTCTCAAGCTCCTCCTTCATTCAACAATGTTACCCCTCGTTCTCAATCCAACATGTCCAATTTTAATCCTTCCACCGAAGCTACTATCAATAATCTAGCCCAAACAGTGTCTTCCTTACAACAACAAATAGCTTCCATGAATCAATCTAAGTATAATAAAGCCACATTTGATGTAGCGAGCCCATTATCTAATGACATTGTTCATGTTGTCCCTCCTAAATATGTGGAAGTCCCTCAATCGGAGCTTTATAATGAAAAATGTGATCCCTTAACTCGTGTTAAAATATTTCAAACTTTGTGTATTGAATTTGCTCATGACCAAAGACTTTTGGCTAAATTGTTCACTCTAAAACTTAGGGATAAATTTTTGAAATGGTATTGTTCTTTGCCTTCTTATTCTATTACTTCTTTTCAACAATTGGTTAATGCTTTCATTCAACAATTTTACAATAATATTGGTCCTAAGATTACTTTGACCGATTTGATGCATTGTAAGCAAGGTGTTAAAGAAAAAGTGACTGATTTTATTGGTAGATATAAACATCCATATTCACAAATTGCTTTTCATGTGCCTAATCAATATATTCAAAGAATTTTCATTTAGAATTTTCTTTTTTGAGTTTACTTCCTTTACGCAGTTCTGCATGGTACTTCACAATTATCACCTTATCGTGAGGCAATTGGAACAAATCATCTTCAATGGCTCTGAAAGATAAAAGTGAAAGCACTCAACAACCTTTTTCTAAGTTCAAACTGAATAAGGGATTCATCAAATTTAATTACAACAACAACACTCAAGTAGCAGCCGCAACAATAGGTGTGCCTCCTTTGTCCAAATACTTAAGAAAATAATTCATTCCTCTTAATGAATATTTGCATAGTAATATGTCACAATTGTTACAAAGGAATGTATTGAAGCTTCCTCCTATTAAACTAATTGACACAAATAAACCTTTGTCACCTGCATTTGATTCCAAAGCTTTTTACCAATATAATTGTCAACCTGGTCATCACACTAAAAAGTGTTATTCCTTAAGGAGTAATATTCAAGACTTGATTGATAACAATACCATATCTACAACTAGTGTGAATGATAAAGGAAATAAATCTGTAGCTCCTCTTAATCAAAATCTTTAAATTTTCACTGATTCTTTACCTTCCCATTCCACTAATGTGATTGAGACTGATCGTCTTGCCTTCTCTCCTACTGATATTGGCCTTGAGTTTAATAATGTGGTGAACCTTATAGATAAAACTGAACCACCTAAGGACTTATGCATTACATTTGATTCTAGTGAGACTATTGAAGCACCTGATGGACCATTATATATCACTGCAAGAATAAAAACATATCCTCTCAAGGGGTGCTCATTGATCCATCTTGTATGGTTAATGTTATAACTAAATAATTTATTTATACATTGCAATTGCATCAAGTGACATATTACGAAATTGATGTGATAGTTAGAGTTTTTTATGGCTTCTCTTGTCCTGCTATTGGTTTTATCACACTTAGTATTGAGGTTAGTACTAAGTGCTTAGATGTTGTTTTCACTATCATTCCTACATCCGATCAATTTCATGTGAATTTGGTACATCTTTGGCTCTCTCCCATGAAACCGTCACTTCTACCATTCATAATTGTTTAAAATTTCCTCATAATGATAAAATCATAACTGTTAATCATAGCATGCATCAACCTACGCTAAGGCATGGAGATGTTTGTCTTGATTATTTTGGGTATGAACAATTCCAACCTCTTCAGCCGAGAAGTGATGCTCTCTTTAAATCATATCAAAAATGGAAAAATGAGATGATTTTATCCTTGAGTAAACCTAGAAATCCAACACTTAGTCTTCCTCCTATCAGTGAACATGTTTTTTCCCCTAAGAATGCTCTCTCTCTTCCTCCTAAGGATAAACATATCATTCCTTCTAAGGATACACTTATTCTTTTTCATGATGGACCTGGTCTCCTTCCTACACCTCCTATTCCTTCTTTATACAATGTAGTTTCACCTCCTACATCTTACAAATGGAAGTGCCTGACATCTCCTATTGTTCAACCTAAAAGACCTTATCCTATAAATCCTTCCTTAAAAGAAGAAAATAAGCCTATACCTGATGAACCTAAACCTTCACAACCTTCGGCTAAAACTAAATGAAACTGTTGTGTGATAGAACGTTGACGGAGACGTAATGCTAGGGCTCGTAAACTTTCTTCTCAAACCATTTCTTCCCCAAAGATACCAACTATTGACATAATGCCACTAGCTCAACCTTCTCTTAACCAAGAGGTTCAACCTAAATATCCAAGACACAAAATGATTAAGACAAATGATGGTTCAAGTTCTATTCCTATTTGATTTCCTATTTTTGTTAATCTTGATGAAGAAATAAGTGAGAATGTTGTTCATGATGAAAATGTTAATCATAATATTTCAGATGATGAATATGAATATGTTGGTGTTGATAATGATTTATCTAAAAAAAATCAAAAACATTAATCCTAGCTCCAAGAAACAGACAAAATGACTCATCATTAGAGCATGGTCCTTGTTTGGAACTTGTGATAGCTCCATCTATTGTGCTTGAAGTGGTTCCAATTGCGTGTCATCCACCTTCCCAAAACAATAATGAGCAAGATTGGCAAGTGGATGACTTGCTTGATTAGCTTCATTCATGCCATATACTCTCTCTCTCTCTCTCTCTCTCTCTCTCTCTCTCTTGCTTGTTTGTGACCTTCTTCTATTTGTTTCTCAATTCTTCTATTTGTTGTCCCTAGTGTTGTCTACTTGAGGACAATGCAAAGTGTTGAGATCTCTTTTGGTCTCTTCCATGTTGACTCAAAAGACACATGTGCCCTTCTTCCATGGTGGTTTTTATTTCTTTGGGGGATGAGGACAATTCTATATATATATATATATATACATTATTTATCATCAAAATATATTGACCCCAGAATTAAGTGAAACCACCTCTTGTTTTATGTCTTGTGATCATTATCCTTTGATTTTCACTTTTCTTGGGGGCATATTATTGTGATAACATGCTTGTCTTTTTGGGTGTATCCTACCTTAAATCAATTGCTCCTGATGAGGCGTATGCAATCGCTTTAACATAGGGACATACACTTCGGTCAATGTCTCTCTCTTTTGCATATCTTGATACTTAAGTTACTTAATGAATTTAGTTTTTTTTTGCTTCATAATTTTGGTATTTTTCTTTTCATGACTTTGTTGGCATTATAACAGACAAAGGGAGATTGTTGGCATTCCAATTAAAATACGAGATTGTTGGCATTTCTATAAGGATATTGAGAAGGTTGTTGATGATTATGGATATAACTGATTAGAGATGTTTACTGTCTTAATATTATTATTTTGTCATTGATGTCAAGAAATTGATTTTCTAATTCAGTATGATGTTGCCATATCTTAAGAAGTATGATTTGATGAGTATAAAGATGTCGGTAAAAGACACAAAAAGAATGTGATGAATAAGGGGAGGAATAAGTTATTCAATGGGCAACTATTACCGAGTTAGACAATGATGAGATCATGATGTTTTGATTGTTTGGATATCCTACATATGTTGTTGATTGTAAGGTTGATACTATACTATGTTACCGAGCAAAGAACCTAGTCGGTAAACCCTAAGGAACCTAGTCAATAAACCCTAAGGTTATCGCTATCGGTTAACGAAGGCAGAATGTCTACCGAGTAAAGTTTAGTATTTACCGAGTTGCAACCGAGTAATAACAGAATGCATTGAATGAATAAAAGCATTATTTAATGAAGGAAGCTGATGAGCTGGAATTGATTAAATGATTAGTATGTTGTGAATGAAGTTTGTTAAAGAATCTATGGCAAAGGAAAATTGGCAGGAAGATCTACATCTCAGATTGAACCGCAATACCCTAGCACAAATTCCAAGAAATGTATGCAAGTTCCAAGGCGGGGTAAAACGTTTTCAGATCAAAGGATACATTGAACCTAGTCAAGTTTGAAGATCCCATGGCTATGATTGATCATGGGAAATGTGATCAAGGAGATTAAGCGGTTGGCAAATTGTTTATAAATAAGGAACTGTTGATAAACAATGAATGTGGGCAAGTGTATGCACAGGGATGCTACATAGTGATTACCGAGCACAGAAGCTTGAAGACCTGTTTGAATAACAAAGTATAGAGCCCAGCAAATGGACAAGATAAGTCCTATGACTAGATTGTATTGAGCAAATAAGAATCTACTTTGGCATTTTAGATGTGAAGTTGCAGATAGATTTTTATTACTGTTATTTTGTAAAGTGATAGAAAATCTCTTAACCGAGTGGACTTAACAGTCTTATTTGTAAAACACTCTAGCTAGGTGACATTTTGATTGAGTGTTTGAAATCCTTTAACAAGGTCACTTTTAACAAGGTGAAGATCCTAACAGAACTGAGGGAAATCCCTTAACTAGGTCACATCTAGCAATGTGTTTGTAATCTTTAACGGGATTTTCTTTTAACCGAGCATACTCTAGAAGAGTATATTTCTTAGTGGGTCTGAAATCCCACAGTGGTTTTTCCCTATTTGGGTTTCCACGTTAAATCTGGTGTTATGAGTTTTATGATGTTTATATGCTTTTGAGTTAGCATGTTTAGCAGTTTTGGTTATATTACTAAAGTATATGTTACCGAGGTTGAATCTGTTGTTTTATGGAAGATTAAGTTTGTATGTTTCACCCCCCCCCCTCATCTTATTAGCTTGGCATTTGTACTTAACATTAAGTATCAGAACTATCAATTGGTATCAGAGCTTTGGACTCCACAAGAAAAATTTTTAAGGTACTTGAGGCAAAGATCCAAAGATGTATAAGAGGGATGCACCGAAGCTGAACAAGTCAAGTTTCTCTACATGGCAGAAAAGGATGAAGCTGCAACTATCAGGAGTTGGAGAATATGATGTATATTATCTGGAGAATGATTTCATTACACCGAGCACCTATCCATTGACAATGGAAGAGATAAAGGCAAAGCACGAACATATCCAAGCAATGATTGAAATAACATCTGCATTGACCGACTCAGAGTTTAATGATCTAGAAGGCTGCAATGACGCAAAGGCAATGTGGGTTAATCTCATATCTGTGTATGGTGGTGATGAACATGTTCAAAGAGCAAAAGTGGATAGTCTAAGAGGACAACTTGAATATATGAGGATGAATGAAGGTGAGAACATAACCCAGTACAGTACAATACTAAAGGAGATTGTCAATCAAATCAAAGGAGCAGGTGGAGCTATTGAAGAAAAGGATATAACAAGTAAGTTGTTAAGAACCCTTCTACTAGCTTATGCAATCTGAGTATCTGCAATCAATGAATTGAGGTCTGTACCCAATATGCCAATTTCTTTGGATGCTACTATTGGTAAGCTACATGCATTTGAGTTAAGTAATTTTGATAACAGTGGGTCTTCGGTAAATAAAGTTGAATCTGCATTTAGTTCTTTTCACATTGGTGAATCTGATGATTACAATGAGAGAATGAGTAAGTACACTAAAGGGGATCACAGTGGAGCAAGTGAAATATTTCGCAAGAACATGGAAGAAGTACACAAATTGTATGAGGAAATCAAAAAGCAAGAAGAATTTGAAGCACTATTAGCCAGAAGGTTACCGAGAGGCAAAGGTAAGTATAAAGGGAAACTACCTTTGAAATGTTTCAATTGTGATAAGATAGAACATATGGCTTCTAACTGTCCTAACAAAGAATCTACTAAAAAGAGAGATTACCGAGATGATAGACAGAAAGATAATCATTACAGGAGACACCAAGATTTCAAAAGAAGAGATAGAAAGTCATGCCTAATAGCTGATGAGGAATCCAATGATGATAAATTACATGAAACTGATACAGAGGAAGTAGTTTATGTGGCTATCAAAGATGGATCAGATGAAGAAAGGTATGAAGAAAAAGCCCTAATATCTCACATAAATACTAATGATTCTTGGATCATAGATAGAGGATGCTCACATCACATGACAGGTGATAAACACAAATTTGTTACATTAGAAGATTATGATGGAGGCTATCTAAGATTTGGTAATGATGCACCATGTCCGGTAAAAGGTAAAGGATCTATAACACTTCTTGACAATGCAAAATGCAATGATGTTTATTGGGTTAAAGGTTTGAAATACAATTTGTTGAGTGTAGCACAGCTAAACAATACAGGTTACCGAATAGAATTTCATAAAGGAATTGTCAAAGTTCATGACAAGCATGGAAAGTTAGCTGCTACCGGGACACAAACAAAAGGTAACACTTTTCACCTTGACTCAACTCGGAACGAGTGTTTGTATGCAAAAATAGATGATACCTAGTTATGACATAAAAGGTTTTGTCATGTAAATTTTGATAATCTGATCAAGATAAGCAAGAAGCACCAAGTAAGAGGTCTACCGAGTTTGGAAAAACCTGAGAATGTTATGTGTCGAGGATGCCAGATGGGTAAGATGACAAGATCAAGCTTTACAAGTAAGTCCTACACTTCTAAGGGAATTTTAGATCTCGTGCACACTGATCTTTGTGGTCCTATGAAAGTTCAAAGTTATTATGGTGATAAATATTTCATATTATTTGTGGATGATTATTCAAGGATGATGTCAGTAATGTTTTTAAAAGAAAAATCATAAGCTTTTCAAATGTTTAAATGGTACAAGGTAAGAGTTGAAAATGAAACAGGAAGACAACTGAAATGTCTTAGATCTGATAGAGGAGGTGAGTTCACATCTGATGAGTTCAACTTATTTTGCAATGATCATGGTATAAAAACACAAGTCTCTGCAACGAGAACTCCACAACAAAATGGAATTGCTGAGAGAAGAAATAGATCTATTGTGGATTGTGCCAGAACCTTGATGATTGAAAAGAAAGTGCCACAAACATTTTGGAGAGAAGCAATAAGCACAACAGTTTACACCCTGAACTGAGTACAACTGAAGAAAGGAACTTTGAAGACACCATATGAAATATGGTATGACAAGAAACCTAATGTAAGTTATTTTAAAAGCTTTGGAAGTAGATGCTATGTTCACAAAGATGATAGAAATGGAAAGTTTGATCAGAAAAGTGAAGAAGGAACATTTCTAGGTTATTCTTCTAGAAGCAAAGCATTTAAATGTCTGATCAAATCATTTAACAAAATAGTAGAAAGTGCAAATGTGAAAATTGATGAATTTGCAGAAAGAAATGATGAAGGAAATTCCAAGGAACCAGAAGATTATGATGAATTTGTCTATGTTCAACCAACAAGTCCTACCGAGAAAATTGTTGAAGGAAATGAAGAGAATATCCAGCTACCGAGTGATGAAGAAGACCATACAGAGCCTACCGAGCCTGTATTAGCCAAGTATGTTAGAAGACATCATGCATCAAGTCAGATTATAGGAGATAAGAATGATCCAGTGATGACAAGGAACAAACTGAGATAGAACACATGTCTGATATCTAAATTTGAATCGAGGATAGTGAAAGAGGCATTTAACAGTGAAGATTGGATAAATGCTATGACAGAAGAGATTGATCAAATCAAGAAGAATGACACATGAACACTGGTCCCAAGACCGAATGACAAAAATGTAATCGGTACAAAGTGGATTTTCATAAATAAGCTGAATGAAAAAGGTGAGGTCATTAGAAATAAAGCAAGACTAGTTTGCAAAGGTTATACCCAAGAAGAGGGAATTGAATATGGTGAGACTTTTACACCTGTGGCAAGACTTGAAGGAGTAAGAACATTGTTGGTATATGTTGCTTACAAGAATTTCAAGGTATATCAAATGGATGTCAAATCTGCATTTCTGAATGGTATATTAGAGGAAGAAGTTTTTATTGAACAACCTGAAGGATTTGTTGAAGATAAGAATAATGATCAGGTATGTAAATTGAACAAAGCTTTATATGGTTTGAAACAAGCACCTAGAGCATGGTATGAAAGATTGCACTCTTATCTAATCAAGATTGGTTTTATAAGAACAAGTGAAAACAACAATATGTACATGAAGAATGATGAAAATGGAATACTGATCTCAGCCATATTTGTTGATGATATTATATTTTGTGGAAATGACTCTCTATGCAAGAACTTTGGAAATGAAATGAGCAAAGAATTTGAGATGTCATTAATTGGTGAGATAAAGTATTTTATAGGTTTACAAATACTGCAAATGAAAGATGAGATTTTCATTACTCAATTAAAATACATAAAGGAAATCTTGAAGAAATTTGGAATGGAGGATTCAAAACCAGTAAGTACTCCTATGACTACCAACTATAAACTATCAAAGAATGATGAATCTGCATCTATTGATGAGACACTTTACCAATCCATGATTGTAAAACTACAATATGTTGTTCATAGCAGGCCAGATATAGCACATGCAGTAGGTAAAGTTGCAAGATTCTCTGTTGATCCTAAGGAAACACACATGACAGCAATCAAGAGAATTTTTAGATACTTGAAAGGCACTAAAGATTATGGCTTAGCATATCAGAAAGGAAATGTTTTTGATTTAAAAGTTTATACTAATGCTGATTAGGCAGGCAACATTGATGACAGGAAAAGCACAAGTGGAGGAGCTTTCTTTTTAGGAGAAAGTCTAGTGAGTTGGCTTAGCAAGAAACAAGGATGTGTTTCACAGTCAATAGCTGAAGCTGAATACGTTGCTGCAACATTGAATTGTACCAATATAGCATGGATCAAACAAATGTTGGAAGGTATAAATGAGCAAGTTACCGAGCCAGTAACTATATTATGTGACAATACTAGTGCCATTAACATTTCAAAGTGTGTGGGGGAAAAAGTGACACTAAGCAAACATGCCCTAATCTCACTTTCAATCACACATTTCTGGAATACGAAAGAGCCTAGAGGTATCACAAAATTGGCTACTTATTTTTGTGGAAGAGAGAGCCACGGGCTACCTATTAAGATTTCTATTCCTTTGTTGCAAATGATAGATAGAATGATGCAAGTTCAATCCCTAACCCCAAAGTGCAAGTATGAACTAATAACAAGATTGCAGAATTGAACTTAAACTATGGAAAGTTGTAAGCACAAGGAAAAGACAAGAATGCAAATGCGTACCCGGAGTTAAAATCTGAGTGAAGATGTCCGGGACGGGGGCGCAGGCGCCACTGTCCTGATTCTGCACCTGAAACTGCTCCGAAAACTGCTGTTTTACAACCTAGAAAGCTGTCAAAAATGCTGAAAACTGCTATCTGACAGAAGGACCAGGGCGCCCAGCGCCCCTGTCCCAGGGACCAGGGCACCCAGCGCCCCTGTCCTGGTAAGACCAGGGCACCCCATGCCTCTGTCCTGGTCTTTTGCTCTAAAATTTGGTGTGGAGTGTTGTCTCGGCCTGCTTCTCCCGGATCTGCAACTTGCAGCATCGTTCGAGTCCCGAAACCTGCACTTATATCTGAAAAAGGTGTTTGGGTGGCTATATAGGGTTTTGCCTTAGTCAAACCCCCGCTTCAGTGATTTCCACCTCCACGAATAGCCAAGTTGTATTGTAAAAGTAATGTGTGTGCAGACCTTGTGTGTGTGCAAGATCTAAAATGCAAGTAAGCAAACTAGAGCAACCTAGAAAGTAAACCTTAATTGCTTGTACATGATAATGTAAATGCTCCAAATCAAGATGCAAAGTGATCTAAAGCATGAATGCAAATGATATAATGAGGCTTATGCAAAGACATGAAAACAACATGAAATCATACCCAACCCCAAGGGAGGGGTACAAGCCAATCTTCAGTCGGTAATCCCCTATTGCTCTTCAATGTCTTCAAAGCCCTAAATGGATGAATGAAATTGATGAATGCTTGATGGATGGATCTTGAATGTTGTTGAAGTCTTCAAAGATCTGCTCTTTCGCTGCATAGAAAGTCCCTGAAACCAAAAATCAGGATCCTTTCAAATGAAGAAAGAGAGCTCTTATATATGAAACCCTAGGTCTTAATTTCAACTTTTGGCCGACCTAGAGATTGAATCTCCCGCCAATTCTTGGGGTTAAGCTTTATTTTATGATTGGATCGTGCTCCTAAAATTTTGGGAAAAATGTCCAAGACCATGTGCACGCCGGGCGCCATGGTCCCGACAACTTTTCACCAAATTTTCAGGGTCCTCGGATATGATGATTTTAGAGCGAATCCCAAAGTTACAGCTGATTTTGAGATGTTTGACCCCCGAAATCAAGCCCCCAAGTTCAAAATAGGACCTAATCAGGGTTTTTGATTAAATGATGTATTGGAAGAATAAAATGAAAGGGGCACACTTTAATGAAAAGGGCCCAACTTTATGATATGGGAGATGATAAAATAAGACCCTAGACCTAATTAATTTAATTAATTAAGTGATAAAGGGGAAATGCAATGCAAAATGCAAAATGCGCCAAGGCGGGTGCTAAACTAGGTGTGAAATTGTACCACCCTAGCAAGTGCGTACAATTTACGACGCTACATTTAGCCCCCACTTTAGCGGTCATATGAGTACTACATGCATATGCAAGCTAAAGTATAGAAAAGTAAACATTATTTGAAAAAGGATATATCCATAAGTCTGTCGAACGAAGCCCCCAGCAGTATCTGCAGTACACAGTTAGGAACCGCACCCTACAAAACACATGTTAGATCACAAAATCACCTAATGCTTACTAAGGAAGGTGATGAAAATTCAAGGGTAGCTATATGCCACCCCCTGTTTCGGCTTGCTAATTTTAGTGAGTTGAAACAGGGTATCATGTTTACCACTTCGAATTGTTAAAGAATATTGATGACAAATGCTCACAAGAAGATTTGATATGAGATCAAAAACTAATGGAGAATCATTTGGTAAGAAAGAGGACTAAATCTCAATTCCAACACAACAAAGAGTGTGAGGATTTAAGAGTTCTCTAACACAAGATGAAGGATGTAAATGGAAACAAAATGCAAAGAGAAGAAAAGAAAGGAAAAAAGAATGAATACACACATTGGTGATCCATGAGAAGAATAGTGAGAGAGAAAACATGGACTTTTCACCCCTAGATCTTGTCTAGGTGTTCCATGGGAAAAAGGGCATGGAAAACTAGCCCCTAGAGTCTGTCTAGGTGATCCATGTAAGGGAGGAGAGTGAGAAAGTCTAGCCTTATGCCGCTAGTTCCACTCAACCTCGTGCATGTGTGTGTAAGGGAGGTTAGAAGCACCTCATAGGAGTCTATGCCCGAGTATGCTACAACCTGTATATGTATAGTACAAAAGTGTGATATCTCGCTCTAAGAGTCTGTGCTCTGGTTCCGAGAATAATCACCTTGCATAAAAGAAAAATGGAGACATCTCGCTCTAAGAGTCTGTGCTCTGGTTTCGAGAATGACCCATTGCTCAAAAAGTGTAATGTTTATGTCATTAGCAAAGTAGAACAAGCATACCTACCTTCATCACAAAAGAAGATACCCCAAAAATGCAACAATGTCATAGATCCAAGCAAGAGAGTTTTGCACTCTTTAAGCAAGGATAAGATAGTTGAAAAGGGATATCTTGTAGTATGTGCAAAGGAAATCCTTAGAGGAGAAGAGATCTTTGTACAAAAGACACCTATCCCCGAGAGGAATTGTCTTAGACAAATATAACATCTTCTAGAATAAGACAAAGAAGAGAATAAGAATGCAATACTTCCTTCTTTTGCGAGGTGAAAGTGATTCTTAATGAAGGATGACGCTCTTTTTAACCCAATTGGGAGAGTGAATTCATTATGGATGTATTTTACCAAGTGCAAAAGAGGTTGTAGTCAAGGACTTACACCTCTTGTAAGAGAGAATCCTTGAACAAAAAACAACAAATGCGTACAAGGAATAACATCAAGTAATAAAGTTCACACCATCCACGAAATAGGAAAAAGTGGATCCTTACAAAAAAATAAAAATAAGGAAATATCATTGCCTCCCAAGGATAAGGACAATGAGAAGGACTTACACAATCTTCCAGGGAGAGATTTAGACATAAGCAAATTGTACTACATACTCACATGAGTTCATGCAAGCAAGACATTAGTGTATGTAAAATGCTCCTCACAAGAAGTGGGTAAGGTAAGAAAGAGAATACACATCTTCTCCCATATCTAGGAAAAGAGGATTATAAAGAAAAGATGATCAATATTTCCACACTATTACCCCATAGGAACAAGAGATAACATAGAAAAATTAGGCTATTATGTTGCTTCAAAAAATATGATTGCACTTGAAATTGTACCATCATGAATGACAATGAGCCCCCAGTAAATGAGCTACCAATGTCACATAATGATGAGCAACATAATAGCCATTAATGTTATTTAAAGACATGATAGATTGAATAAGGTATTTGAATATGACATGCTAAATGCTCAACTATAAGTGAGATCAAAAACATGTATAAAGTGATAAAAATTGAAGAAGAAAAGTCACAAGAAATCTTAGAAGAGGGATGAGTGTAATTTATTAGAGCCTTATCCCTAGAGGAAAGGACTTTATGATGAATAGGAGATAAAGATTCATAAGTGGGTTTAGAAATTTGAGGGGAGTCATAAAGAGATTTGTTCATCACCAAGATTTCCCTATGAGGGGAATGAGAGTTGATAGAAGTAGAAGATGATTTAGTTGAAGTGAGATCATCATTACTACTAAATATAGCATTCACACTGAGAGATGGTCTTTTAGATGCTTTGGTGGGCTTAGAAAGATTATATCCAAGTCCAAATGAATATTCATGCATGTTATGTTCTAAAGGAACTTTAATTCCTTGTTCATTTGCGCCACAACCATTTCCACTATAGCCACTCTTAGCCAAAATATGAAAACCACGACCATAACGATTAGCCATTTCAGAAAGAAAAGGTGGTTTTTCATAAGACAAAGAATCAAATTCTTCAGAATTAGAGGTGTGAGGAGAAGAAGTTTGAGAAGCGGCCACAAAATTATTGCTCATAGGTTCAGGTAAGACTGATTGATCTCTAGTTTCTTCCTTGTTTTTAACTTTAAGCTCTCTAGGAGGAACCCTATACTCACCTACAAAGGTGGGATTAAAATCAAGAGATCCCCAATCGTCTTCTGCGAAAATTAGTATCTCCTATCAAGGTATATGTCTTATTATTATAAATAAATTTAACTTGTCTATGCAATGTAGAGGGGACAGCTTGCATACTGTGAATCCAAGGTCTCCCTAATAACAAATTGTATGTTAGATTTCCCGACATAACATGGATAGGAGTAGGCAAAGTAACAGGTCCCACTGTGATGGGTAAGGTGATAATACCTAATGAAGACTTAGCCACATTATCAAAGCCTCGAATGGGATGAGAGTCAGGCTCAATAAGGGATGTATCCACATTCATCTTATGCAATAGATTAATGCTACACACATTAAGGCCAGAACCATTATCTACCAGTGTTTGTCTTATAGCAGTGTCATTTATGATAACCACAATCATCAAGGGATCATATTGATGTTGAATTTCACTAGTAGGCAACTCATCTTGAGTAAACACAATTTGAGCTTTAGGATTCATCACAGAGTTAACCAAAGACACTATATTACTAGATGTATTAGGTGGAGGAACATTCAAATCTTTCAAGGCATCTTGTAACATTCCATGATGAGCGGAAGAAGTTTGGATCAAATCCTAAAGGGATATCTTAGCAGGGGTAGTTTTAAGTTGTTCTATGAGATCATAGTCCTTACTAAGCATTTGTGAAATACGTGGAGCTCGCGGAAGAATAGGTTGGGAAGGACGAAGTGAAGTTGGGATAACTGGAGGAGGATTAGGTTGCCTATTGTTTCTTGTGTTATAGGTATGAGCAACCGCATTATAACTCTCTCTAGTCAGTTGCTTAGCATACTCATAAGGTCTCTTAGTAGAATAACCTCCTTGCACAGTAATAATAGGTTTCTTAGGAGTGCAAAAAGAATCATTAGCATAACCACCTTGAACCACTAAGATAGGCTTATTTAAAGGTTGAGAATTTTGAGAAGGACAAGCACCTTGGACAGTGAAGAGAGGTTTGTTAGGTGTTTCATTCACATGTATCAAATTGATTGAGGATGGTTTAGACGAATGAACAAAAGTGTTGGAAGAATTATTCATAGTCTTCTCTTGCACTAAAATCTCATCACGGATTAAATCAATTTTAGGAGAGAGACAAGGGGTAGGCATTGATGTTCTAGTAGGAAGAGGAAAGGTCATATCATCCTCTATCATCAAATGATCTACATGGGGAATAAACTCTCTAGGAGAAGGATCAACATTACTCTCTAAAGTCTCACTTTTGAGAGGGAGATCTTTGAAAGAGATGTTAACCATCTTGCTTTGAACTAGGGTATCCGTATGAGTAGAACCAAGTTGAGGAGAGGGAGATGCTTTATTTTTAGAGGGAGAATAATTGAGATTCAAGGAAGGTGAGAAACTATCAAGGGAGTTTTCAATCTTGATTTCATCCCCTTTGGCTAGGGTTCTCTCATGGGGTAGAGAATAATCTACACCTTCTTCTAATGGTTCATCCCAAATAGTGAAGTGGTTGAAAGGAATGTTTGAAGTATTGTCAATTTCGGGAGAGGAGATAACATTGTTTATTAATTCCTCATCCTTAGGAGGGAGAGCATCAATAGATGTGTTAAACTCATCCTCTTTCCTCAAAATATGTTCAATATGATCTTTAGGGTAGAGAGAGTTAAGGAAATTGCTTATTATTTCATCTTCTTTCTCTAAGGGATGCTTATGGGTAAGACAAACTTTAGGAGAAGGGTAAGCATTTATCATTAATTCATCATCTCTAGTGGGAATTTTGTTGGAAAAGGAAATGTCATCACTAGGAAATGTAGGGATAATGTCATCTTCTTGCACAAAAGGATCCTCATGAAGGGAGTGTCTTTTAGGAGGAACATGAACATATTTCTCCAAAGATTCATGCTTAGGAAGGAGATCTTTGAAAGAAGTGTTCATAACCTCTTGTTGCACTAACATGCCCCCATTGGAAGGACCAAATTTAGGAGAAAATAATTCAATGTCCATCAATACCTTTTCACTTAGAGAGGCATCATGTAGGGAAGGTGAAGTAACATTAAGAAAGGTGTTTATGATATCATTCTCTTCCTCTAGGATAGCTAAATAGGAAGGGCACATTTTAGGAGAATTGCCAAGATCACTCTTAAAGTCTTCATCCTTAGAGCATGAGAGAGTCTCAAAGGGATTGGTAGCAACTCTTTTAGGCACTAAAATGTTGTTATAGATGGGGGGAGGTTCTTTAGGAGAAGGAAAAATTGAAACAAGGGAAGCTAACCCATTATCATATCTATGAAATGAATGCATCATGACAACAATTTTCCTCTTTCAAATGATAACACATGCAAAATAGAAGGAAATGTTTAATTTTAACCAATGCAAGTACTTAGAATGTAGATTTAGAAAATGAAATTTATGATTCAAATGAGTTCCTAAATAAGATTTGAAATTATTGATCCCAATTAAGCTATCCACAAGTTCAACTTTGAATTGAAAAATTAGGGTTTTAGCAAAAATTTCCTCTAAATTTTTAAATCTTGCAAGAAATTAGAACTTGTAGATGCAAATTTGAATTTGAAATAGCATAAACACAATCAGAATTAGAGAAGATTGGAGTTCACGTCGGGTTCACCAAAATGTGTGGGGGAAAAAGTGACACTAAGCAAACATGCCCTAATCTCACTTTCAATCACACATTTTTGGAATACGAAAGAGCCTAGAGGTATCACACAATTGGCTACTTCTTTTTGTGGAAGAGAGAGCCACGGGCTACCTATTAGGATTTCTATTCCTTTGTTGCAAATGATAGATAGAATGATGCAAGTTCAATCCCTAACCCCAAAGTGCAAGTATGAACTAATAACAAGATTGTAGAATTGAACATAAACTATGGAAAGCTGTAAACACAAGGACAAGACAAGAATGCAAATGCGTACCCAGAGTTAAAATATGAGTGAAGATGTCCGGGACGGGGGCGCGGGCGCCACTGTCCTGATTCTGCACCTGAAACTGCTCCGGAAACTGCTGTTTTACAACCTAGAAAGCTGTCAAAAATGCTGAAAACTGCTATCTGACAGAAGGACCAAGGCGCCCAGTGCCCCTGTCCCAGGGACCAGGGTGCCCAGTGCCCCTGTCCTGGCAAGACCAGGGCGCCCCACGCCCCTGTCCTGGTCTTTTGCTCTGAAATTTGGTGTGGAGTGTTGTCTCGGCCTGCTTCTCCCGGATCTGTAACTTGCAGCGTCGTTCGAGTCCCGAAACCTGCACTTATATCTGAAAAAGGTGTTTGGGCGGCTATATAGGGTTTTGCCTTAGTCAAACCCCCGCTTCGGTGATTTCCACCTCCACGAATAGCCAATTTGTATTGTAAAAGTAATGTGTGTGCAGACCTTGTGTGTGTGCAAGATCTAAAATGCAAGTAAGCAAACTAGAGCAACCTAGAAAGTAAACCCTAATTGCTTGTACATGATAATGTAAATGCTCCAAATCAAGATGCAAAGTGATCTAAAGCATGAATGCAAATGATATAATGAGGCTTATGCAAAGACATGAAAACAACATGAAATCATACCCAACCCCAAGGGAGGGGTACAATCCAATCTTCAGTCGGTAATCCCCTATTGCTCTTCAATGTCTTCAAAGCCCTAAATGGATGAATGAAATTGATGAATGCTTGATGGATGGATCTTGAATGTTGTTGAAGTCTTCAAAGATTTGCTCTTTCGCTGCATAGAAAGTCCCTGAAACCAAAAATCTAGATCCTTTCAAATGAAGAAAGAGAGCTCTTATATATGAAACCCTAGGTCTTAATTTCAACTTTTGGCTGACCTAGAGATTGAATCTCCCGCCAATTTCTTGGGATTAAGCTTTATTTTATGATTGGATCGTGCTCCTAAAATTTTGGGAAAAATGTCCGGGACCATGTGCACGTCGGGCGCCATGGTCTCGACAACTTTTCACCAAATTTTCAGGGTCCTCGGATATGATGATTTTAGAGCGAATCCCAAAGTTACAGCTGATTTTGAGATGTTTGACCCCCGAAATCAAGCCCCCAAGTTCAAAATAGGACCTAATCAGGGTTTTTGATTAAATGATGTATTGGAAGAATAAAATGAAAGGGGCACACTTTAATGAAAAAGGCCCAACTTTATGATATGGGAGATGATAAAATAAGACCCTAGACCTAATTAATTTAATTAATTAAGTGCTAAAGGGGAAATGCAATGCAAAATGCAAAATGCGCCAAGGCGGGTGCTAAACTAGGTGTGAAATTGTACCACCCTAGCAAGTGCGTACAATTTACGACGCTACACAAAGAATCTTGTTATGCACTCTAAGACAAAGCACATCTCTATCAAATATCATTATCTTAGAGAAGAAGCTCAAGAGAAGAAAGTGGTGTTGGAGTATGTTAGCACAAAGGAACAAATAGCAGATATATTCACCAAGCAACTGCCAAGGGACACTTTTGAGTATCTCAAAAGTAAGTTAGGGGTCCTACCCCTATCTTCCATTCACTGATCGAGTTCGGTGAAAGCATCAATTCGATGACTCTACAGAATATCTTTTAGGAATTGATGTTGATTTACACACTTTAGGATGTTTTCTAAAGGTGTGCAGGAAACAATAATAGGGAACAGGAATTGAAGACAAAATGCTCTGACCGAGACTAAGTTGACACATAACAACAGGAAATCACTTCATACAGGAAGAAATTATGTTTTCATTCTTTAATTTTTGGCATTGTTGTCAAAGGGGGAGAAGACTGAAGAAAAGGGGAGAAGACTAATGTATGGGGGAGAAGACTGATGACAGGGGGAGAGCATTTCAACATATCAGAATCTCACAGCAATCCGAATCAATTAGGTCAAATCAATTGGTTTTACCAGCAATGCCAAAGGGGGAGATTGTTGGCATTATAACAGACAAAGGGAGATTGTTGGCATTCCAATTACAATAAGAGATTGTTGGCATTTCTATAAGGATATTGAGAAGGTTGTTGATGATTATGGATATAACTGATTAAGGATGTTTACTGTCTTAATATTATTATTTTGTCATTGATATCAAGAAATTGATTTTCTAATTCAGTATGATGTTGCCATATCTTAAGAAGTATGATTTGATGAGTATAAAGATGTCAGTAAAAGACACAGAAAGAATGTGATGAATAAGGGGAGGAATAAGTTATTCAATGGGCAACTATTACCGAGTTAGACAATGATGAGATCATGATGTTTTGATTGTTTTGATATCCTACATATGTTGTTGATTGTAAGGTTGATACTATACTATGTTACCGAGAAAAGAACCTAGTTGGTAAACCCTAAGGAACCTAGTCGGTAAACCCTGAGGTTATCGCTATCGATTAATGAAGGCAGAATGTCTATCGAGTAAATTTTAGTATTTACCGAGTTGCAACCGAGTAATAATAGAATGCATTGAATGAATAAAAGCATTATTTAATGAAGGAAGCTGATGAGCTGGAATTGATTAAATGATTGGTATGTCGTGAATGAAGTTTGTTAAAGAATCTATGGCAAAGGAAAATCGGCAGGAAGATCTACATCTCAAATTGAATTGCAATACCCTAGCACAAGTTCCAAGAAATGTATGCAAGTTCCAAGGCGAGGTAAAACATTTTCAGATCGAAGGACACATTGAACCTAGTCAAGTTTGAAGATCTGATGGCTATGATTGATCATGGGAAATGTGATCAAGGATATTAAGCGGTTGGCAAATTGTTTATAAATAAGGAACTGTTGATAAACAATGAATGCGGGCAAGTGTATGCACAGGGATGCTACATAGTGATTACCGAGCACAGAAGCTTGAAGACCTGTTTGAATAACAGAGTATAGAGCCTAGCAGATGGACAAGATAAGTCCTATGACTAGATTGTATTGAGCAAATAAGAATCTGCTTTAGCATTTTAGATGTGAAGTTGTAGATAGATTTTTATTACTGTTATTTTGTAAAGTGATAAAAAATCTCTTAACCGAGTGGACTTAACAGTCTTATTTGTAAAACCCTCTAGCAAGGTGACATTCTGATTGAGTGTTTGAAAGCCTTTAACAAGGTCACTTTTAACAAGGTGAAGATCCTAACAGATCTGAGGGAAATCCCTTAACCGGGTCACATCTAGCAATGTGTTTGTAATCTTTAATAGGTTTTGCTTTTAACCGAGCATACTCTAGAAGAGTATATTTCTTAGTGGGTCTGAAATCCCACAGTGGTTTTTCCCTATTTGGGTTTCCACGTTAAATCTGGTGTTATGAGTTTTATGATGTTTATATGCTTTTGAGTTTGCATGTTTAGCAGTTTTGGTTATATTACTGAAGTTTTGGTTATATTACTGAAGTATATGTTACCGAGGTTGAATCTATTGTTTTATGGAAGATTAAGTTTGTATGATTCACCCCCCCCCTCTCATCTTATTAGCTTGGCATATGTACTTAACATTAAGTATCAGAACTATCAGACTCGTAGTAAGAGGACCTTACTAGTTGGTAGTCATGGTCCCCTATTTCTCTTTCTCTCATGATGTCCCTTTTATCTTCTCATTCAAGTTTTAAGATCTTAAATTCCACTAGGGTCTTGGTGTATCTTGCCTTCTTGGTGACTTGGTGAAAGTTTTTCAATGTGAACCCTTATACTTAATTGAGAGTATGATTGACTTCATGCTCCCACTAAAGTGGGGGCTAAATGTAGCATCCTAAAATTGCACCCCTATACAATTTTGACTGCATTGGGTCCCTACCTTAGCGTTTGTGCCCCTCAGCCTGATTCGGACCTGATTACGCTCATATCACTCAAGAATGACTATTTTTTTTTACTTTTTCATTAACTTGGCATCTTGTCCTATCCCAAAATTGGGGTAGGACCATAGTGCCATGCTCGTGTCCTAATTAGGACCAAGGCACCACACTCTGGTCCTCCCTAATTAGGGCCTCTTTAAAACCCTTTTCCCTATTTCAAAATTTAGTGAGAATTCTAGCTCCAAGTCTGCTCATGTCAGGAAATTGGAAAGTTTTCCAATAGGTCAGTATAAAAGGAGGTTTTCCCCTCTCATTTTGGGATCCATGAACAAGGACACACAAATTAAATTCAATTTGACATCGAGCATTCAAGCATTCAAGAAATTGAGCAAGTAATCAGTCCTCCTTCACGCTTAGGAGCAGCAACAATGTCAAGATTCAAGCATTGAAGTGGACATTCACATCCCCTTTTATCATAGACTTCATGAAACCCTAATCTCATGTGAAGACAAACAAAACTTCATGAGGTCTATCATTTTGTTTTGAGTCATTATTCAACATCTCCCTCAAAAGGAGAATCTTCATTTACAGCAATTCAATTATCTTTTATCTCTATTTCATGGTTAATTCCAAAACTGGGGTTTAACTTAGGCAAGCCCCTATTACCAACTTATTTCCCTTTCTCTGTGTGTGCAGGAAATAGGTACAAAGTTGCAATCTTGGGAATTGGGATTATTTGCAGAGATGAATCAACCCCTTTTGGTGTGAGAAAAGTTCGGAGGACTAGAGCGACAAGCATTTTGGTCTTGACATTTTTGGAGCTTTTTCAGGGATCAGATCTGAATCTTTTTATACTTCTTAGATCTAGGTGTGTGTCTCAGTCCCACATCTATAGCTCACTGTTTCTACATTTTTACCTTCATTTTTAACACTTTTCCCTAATTTCAGCAATTCAACTCACAAAAGAGGGTAAACAAAATCATGCCCCTTGAATCCAATTAGTATTCAGTCCTTATCATTACTAGTTTTTGATTGAATCTATTGGATCTTACCCCTCTTTTGAATGTAATGGTAAATTAGTGGTTTTCATGCATATAATGGTGGAAACCCTAATTTTTCACCATTATACAACCCATGGTGAGGCATGGAGGAGTCAACCTTGATTAATTTTAGCCTAAACAATTTGAGCCTCTTCAACCTCGAAGTGATTCTCTTTTTCTATCTTATCAAAAATGGAAGAATGGGATGATCATATCTTTAAGTAATCCTAGAGATCCTAGACCTATTCCTCCTCCTCATAATGGACCTAGTATCCTTCCTACACCTTCTATTCCTCTTATATATGTCGCAGTCTTGCCTCCTACATCTTGCAAAGGAAAGCATCTAGAATCTTATATTTTTCAAGCTAGTAGACCTTCTCCCATTCCTCCTCAATTAGAGGAAGAAAAGAAGCCTATGTCCATTGATCCCAAATCTTCACAACCCTTGGCTAAAACTAAACTTTGTAGGAGAGAAGGCTAAGAGAGATGCCATGTTAAGGCTTGTGAACTTTCTTCTCAACTTGCTTCCTCCCCAAAGACACCAAATGTTGACTTGATCCCATTCGTTTAGAATTCGCCTAACCCTATGGAGGAAGTTCAACCTAAATCACCAAGATTAAAAATGCTTAAAAAATATGATGGTTCATGTTCTATTTGTATTAGAGATCCTATTTTTAATATTAGTGAAGAAATGGATGATGATGTTGTTCATGATAGCAATGTTGATAATAATGATTCTGATGATATGTATGAGCTTGTTGATATTGACAATGATTTATCTAAACAATTTTCAAAAGCATTAATCCTAGCTCTTAGTGACAAACAAAGTGACTCGTCATTAGAGTATGATCCTTGTTTGGAACATGCAATAGCTCCATCTACTGTGCTCAAAATTTCTCCTCTTGCATATTGTCCACCTTCCCAAAATAATATTCAGCAAGATTGGGAGGTGGATGTTTTTCTTGATTAGCTTCATTTGTGTCATAGATTCTCTCTCATATCTTGCTTGTTCATAATGTGTTTCCCCCATAATGTGTTTTTCTTTTATGTTATGTTCACTTTTGATGACCCTTGTCACTCCATTGGTGAAATGTAATAAAGAAGTTGAACCTGTTGTGACATTCTTCTATTTGTATCCCAATTCTTCTATTTGTTGTCTCTTGTGTTGTATACTTGGGGATGATGCAAAATGTTGAGATCTCTTTTGGTCTCTTCCATGTTGACTCAAAAGACACATGTGGCCTTCTTCCATTGTTTTTTTGGTTCTACTTCCTTTGGGAGATGAGGTCAATTCAATACAAATATTCATGATATACATTATTTATCATAAAAGCATTTTGACCCCACACTTAGCAGAACCCTTATGTGGTTTATGCTTTGTGACCATTATCCTTTGATTTGTCCTTTCTTGGGGGCATATCATTGTGGTAACGTGCTTATCTTTGGATGCATTCTACCTTAAAGCAATTTCTCCTGATAAGGTGTATGAAATCACTTTAACATGGGGGCATACGCTTCACTTAATGTTTCACTTTATGCACACACTATCACATGATTCAATACTCAAGTTACTTTGTAAACTAATCCTTTTGCTTGGTAATTTTGGTATTTTTCTTTTTCATAACATAATAAGTGAAACTTACTAGGATAGAAATTGTGATTCTCTCTCTCTTTCCTCCTTATGATGTCCTTTTTATCTTGATATTGAAGTAGTGAGATCGTAAAGTCTCTTGGGGGGTTGGTGTGTTTTGCCTCTTTGATGCCTTGATGATAGTATTCATTGTAAACCTTTGTACTTTACCATTAATATGTTTAGTCTCATACTCTTGCTAAAGTGGGGGTTAAATGCAACATCCTTAATCTTACTCCCTTACAATTTTGTCCTCACTTGGGCCCTCACCTTGGTGTTCACCCCCTAAGGCCCGATTGAAGCCCCGATTTTGCTCACACCATGAATCAAGCTCAATTTTTTATGATCTGCATTTCTTTACCCAAGATCATGGGACCCTGATGTCTAGGACCATGGCATTGGGCCTCATGGTCCTCAAGGACCAGGGTACCCAGTACCATGGTCCTCCCAAGTAGGGTCCATTTTGGGGCCTCATAACAGAAACATGATTTGAGCAATAATCTAGATCCTGTGTTGGTTAGTGTCAAAAAAATTATTTATTTTTTGACTGGCATGTATAAAAGGGGGTCTACTCCTCTCATTTTGATATAAAGGATTCATAATTGGAATTCATCATCAAGCAAAGTTGAGATCCTAGCAAATTCAAGTGAGCAAGCAATTAGTATTCTTTCAAGCATTGGAGTAGAAGTAAAGTCAAGATTCAATCATTGGAGATGGCATTCGTATTCTATGTTATGAAGACTATATACATTAAACCCTATTCCTTGTAAAGATAAACAAAACTTCATAAAAAAGATTTATCGCTACTGTTTCAAACGTATTCAACCTTTTCCTCAAAAGGAAAGCATTTCCATTACAAAACTACATTTACATTTCAATTCTATTTCATGGTTAATTCCGAAATCAAGGTTTGACCTAAGGCAAATCCCTATCCCAACCATTATCCCCTCTCTACTGCGTGCAAGAATAGGTACGAAGATGCAATTTTCAAGAACAACATTATTTGCAGAGACAAACATGTTCTATTTTGGATGGCGAAAATTTTGGAGGACCAGGGTGACCACCACCACAGTCCTGACAATTCAAGTCAACCTTCTAGGAATAGATTTGAATCTTCATCTACTGCTCAAATCCAGGTTCGTGGCCCAGTTTTGACAACTATAGCTCATTGTTTATACATAACTGCTTCAATTTAGACACAATTAACCTAATTTTAACATCTTTAATTAAATCATTTCAATTTAAAGGGAAAGAACAACTCCATTTAGGAAACCAGGAACCTAATCAGAATCTAGATCTATCAAGGCTAGATCTATCAAATTCTATCTTTCGCTAATGTATTGGTCCCCTTAGCAAAAATTAGGGGTTTTTCTATATTTAATCGTGAAACACTAATTTTTTACCAATACAGTTATGATGGCCTGAAAATTTTCATGAATGGACACTTCCAGTACCATATTCTACTCAAGCTAGACACCTCCCCTTTCCATCAAAAGTAGAGGAACTATAAACCAAAGATCACTAATATTATATTCAAGAAGATTGATAAAATGCTAAAGGCTAGAATCATTTATCTCATTCACCATTTTACGTGGGTAGCTAACATTGTCCTTATATGAAAAGAAAAGTGAAGAAATAAAAATATGTGTAGATTTTAGAAATCTCAATCAAGCATCTTTGAAGGACAATCACCCCCTCCCAAATATGGAAAATCTATTACAGACAGTTGTTGTCTTAGAAATGAGGTCAATGTTGGATGGATTTTTTAAGTATAACTAGATTGGGTTAAATAAAAGTGACCAAAATAAAATTACTTTTATCATGCCTTAGGGGATGTTTTCATACAATTGCATACCATTTGGTCTTATCAATGTTGGAGCCACCTTCAACAAGCCATGTACCTGTCATTTGGGGACTTAAAAAATAAAATCATAGTCACATACTTGGACGACCTAATCATTTTCTCCAAAAAGAGATAAGATCGTCTTCGTGACTTGGAAACAATCATACAAAGGTGTAAAGAATATGACATCTCTCTAAATCAAAGGAAATATGTGTTTTGTGTCACAAAAGATAAGCTCCTTGGCTACATCGTATCAAAAGGAGGTATCAAGATCAACCTTGAGTGGGTGAGAGCTATTCAATAACTTAGTTTTCCATCTAGTAGGATAGGCATCAAGTCTTTTTTTGGTCAGGTAAAGGGGGTTCATTTTTTTTTTTCGAAATTACTAGAGATATTGTTGAAATGATGAAGGATAAACAAGGCTTCAAGTGGAATGAATCATGTAAACAATCCCTTGAAGATATTAAAGAAGCTATTGCTTTCACTCCTATTTTAGTGCAACTTAATTTTAGCAAAGATTTTATCATCTATTGTTACGTATTAGAATATACCATGTCGACCATCCTCCTACAAATGAATGAAGATAAGTTAGAAGCACCTATTGCTTTCATGAGTACTCCTCTTAAAAAACATGAGCTTAACCATTCCCAGATGGAGAAACATGCTTTTGTAGTAATTAAAGTGGTTAAGAAATTTGAGTTTTATATCCTGCTTTTGCATGCCATCATGTTCGTGTCAAACTCAACTATTAAAAGTATTCTTACCCAATAAGGGATTAGTATTCTTACCCAACAAGGGGTGTGTGGGTGGCCAAGGTACAAGAGTATGACACCTAAATCAAGCCTACCAGATTGGCTAGAGGTTGAGGGTTGTGCAAAATGATAGCAAATAATGAACCTGTAGCGGAAGTTGAGATTCCTCAAGTGCTCTTGGTGAGTCTACAAGATCCACGGTTCTCTATTATTGCCTTTTATTTAACTTATAAAGAGTGTCCTCTTGGTTTATCCCCTAGAGAAAATTTGAGGTTAAAATCTAGTAAATATGCGATTTGAAATGACACTTTATATAAAAAGGGCCTAGATGGGATGTTTTTAAGATGTGTTGATAAAGATCAACAATAACAACTTTTGAAAGTTTTTCATAATGAATCCTATGGTGATTATTATTCATCTATAGTCACAGCTTTTAAAATCTTGAGACAATTTTATTATTGGTTGGCACGTTCAAGGATTTGTATCATTGTGTGTCTAAGTGTGAGAAATGTAAGCAATTTGCAGGAAGGCCACAATTGGCTGGGTAAAAGTACAAAGTTGTGTCACAATTTTATAAAGGAAATGGTCAATGTTGATTCAACTTTTAAATTGAATCAATAGAAAGTGAAATATATGTTTTGAATTTTGAAATGATAATAAAATGTATATTATTTTGTGTAGTTTATGTTTGTAATTTAAAAATAAATAAAAATTGAATATAGTTTTTTATAAAGTAAACACTATAATTTAGTTGTTGATAAAATGCTTAAATTGAAGTTACACAAGGCACCACACTTTATTTAGTAAATTTTACCTTTTTTGTGTATATTGATAACTTGAAACTTGAAACTTTAGTGCATGGATATATTATTTTTATATTTTTATAAATACATATTTTTGAATAAACTTGAAAAGTTACGTATATGAAATATAACTCTTTCCATTTGGCGCCACCTTTTTTCTTCATTATTTACCCAAATTGGAAAATAATTATATCATATTGACATAGATTTTTTTCTCTAGTGCATCATATTTTTTTCAAAAAATTTAAATAATTTTTGAGTATTTTTTTCTTGACAAGACAATCAATCTTATATTTTAGTGTTGATGACCTACTTTGAATAAAAATAAAATATTAAATATTAAAAAAATAATTAAAATATGAAAAGATATATATTTTGGAATATTCACTTGTAGATCTATAAAAGGGAATTTTTACATTTCAAAAATTATTATTTATAAGAGTAGGAGTTATTGAAACATCAAGTTTTTCAAAAAAAATTATTTTTTTGGTAATTAGACCCAAAGTGATATAAAATATACATTTAATAGACACTTCCAATTGGAAAATTTGTGGGCCATATATAACTTAGCTATAATGAATCTATATATCATAGACCATATGTTTGACTAAAATTATTTAGTTAGTAATACTTAAATTCACTTGTGTTGATAAGTTGGCTTGAAATGTGACACAATATTATACTTTTACCCGGTTATGCTTCCATTAAGGCCAATGGTAATTGAAGAATCATTCCACCAATGGGGCCTGGACTTTATAGGGCCAATTAATCCTTCTCATAGTGATGGACATACACACATCTTAACAACAACAAATTATTTCATGTGGAGGCTATTCCTGGTAAAACATACCAGTTCATAAGTGGTTTGTGATTTTATTAAAGAAAATATGTTGGTACGCTTTGGAGTTCCTTTGAAACTGGTAATTGACAACACTACTAACTTCTCTTTATCTAAAGTAACACTCTTATGTTATGAAAATGGAATTCTTCTAGCTCACTCATCAGATTATTACCCTCAAGGCAATGGACAAACTAAATCTAGCAATAAGAATTTGGTGACTATAATGAAGAAAGTAGTTTTTGAAAATCAAAGAAATTGGCATAAGAAGCTATATGAAGTTTTGTGGGGTAATTAAATATCTCCTAAAAGAGCCATAGATATGTCCCCTTTCAAGTTGGTTTATGGGATCAAAACCACATTGCCACTACCATTGGAGTTGGTGGCTTCTAACTTTCAAACTGCACGAAAAAAGCAAGAATTTCAAAATTACTTGGAGAAAGGGAGTTTGTATCTGACTAAGATCGAGGAACAGAGAGATGACATGGTGGAAAAAATCTCTCTACATCAAACAAGAGTGAAGTAGATTTTTTATAAGAAAGCTAGACCTCAGAATTTCATGGAAGGAGACATGGTCCTACTATGGGATAAAAGGAGGGAACCTAAAGAAGCTCATGGAAAGGACCTTTCAAAATCTATCAAGTTTGTGGGTACAATGCATTTAGGTTTTCACATCCAAATGGGATAATTTTGCCCCTTCCTTTCAATGCGCAAGACTTTAAGCTATATCAGATGTAAGGGCAAGCCCCCTTACCTTTGTAATATATTTTATTGCTCTAGTCTTTTCTTGTTTGAGTTTTATTTTTGGTGTGCATTTCATTTTTTTTGTGTGCATTATTTTTGTTTATGTTGAATTTGAACTTCTTAATTATTGTAAATCTTGACAAGATTCAACCACAAAAAAAGTTAGTTCTATAATGAAATCCAACACAAAATCAATGAAGAATCATAAAATATGCAAAATCATGAAATAAATCAAATGACACCATTCAAACATTCCATGGGTTTGATCTTCATTGTTCTCCTATCTCCATTGATCTTGTTTTTAATATTTTGCTCTTGGATTTTTATGCTTGCACAAGAGATCAATGGTGAATGAATAGTGGTTGTGATGATGTATGCTTGATTGAAAAGATGTAGGCTATTATTTCAATAGAATGTAAGTATGCTTGAACTCTGGATCCTGAAATGAGGAGAGGAAGCTTCTTTTTATAGAGAAAATCCTAAAAAGGAGTAATAGGATTAAGAGGGAAAAAAATAAATGGTTGGCTAGGATTGAAGGGTAGGTAGAGAAAATAATAAAATAAAGGGAGTACTTAAGATAAAAGAGGGAAAAGGTTAAATGACTTAACTAAATAATTTAAAGAACTTATTTAATTAATAGAGGGAGGCCACTATAATGGTGAAAAATTAGGGTTTCCACCACTAGATGTACTAGAATCCACTAATTTTTGCTTAGGGGCCACTATATGAAAAGAAGAGTGAACCTAATAGATCTAGCCTCAAATCAACAAGGACAGGGCTAAGAATTCTTATTAGATTCACTGGATTAGAGTGTGATGCCCTCTTTTAAGTTGAATTGTTGAAATGTTGAATTAGGGTAAATGTGTTGAAATTCAAGAGATTGTCCATGAACAATGAGCTATGATCATCAAATGGAGCCACGAACCTGGATTTGAGCAATATGTGAGTGCTCAAACCTGTTCCCAAAAGGTCACCCTGAATTGTTGGCACTAGAATGCTCGTCGCTTTGGTGCTTCGCACTTTTCACTATCCAAAGCGGAACCTATTTGTCTCTATGAATAATGTTGATCCTAAAAATTGCACGTTTGTACCTGTTTTCCTACACACAAAAAAGAATGGGGAAATTGTTGGCATAGATACCTAAACTTGTCCTAGCCTAATTTAATTATTTTTTCATAAGCCTTCTATTAACTAAATATATTTTTATTTATTTAATTTATTTATTTATCTTCTTCTAGCCTTTCCCTAAATTAAATAAATATTTTTATTTATTTAATTGGTCCCACCTCTTCTATTAATGAGGATAATATGGCATTCTCATGGTCCAAGTTGGTGTTTGTGTATAAGATAAATTCAATGGTCTCATGATTGGATTAATGAAAGGAGTAGTATGTACTATGTTGGAAGTCATAGGCATTCGAGCAACCATGGGAATTGAAGTAGGGAGTTGCTTGGATGGTACATTAGTGGGTGCATTGTAGATGACTCCCCTTGAGGTTGGAGATGGCATAAGACCTGATGAAGCATCATAAAAAGATTGCTAGTGTCTTTCCATTGTACCCATAGGTGGTGGTCCTATAGATGCAAGTGGTATACTTTCTTGTGGTGGTGTTATCAAAGCTTGAACCGAAAGTGGCATTAATAAGGGTTGTTGTGAAGGTACCTGTTATTGAGGTGGTCCTTGAGGATTAGCAATTATAGGCGTATCAAGTGAGACAATGGTCATACCTTGGGCAACCATATCATCAAAGATTTGATTTTTGTATTTTTCAATGATTTCATCGACCATTTGAGTATTGTTTGGGTTTGAAATAAATTGATCAATAGGATTAACTGGAATATTAGTTTCATCTAGTTGATTAACCATGGTTTCTTCAATGACAACTAGATTAAGTGGATCAAAACTAACAAGGACACTTTCTGGTACAGTAGAGTTAACACCCAAATCAAAATTCAATTGTGGATCAAATGTCCCTACTCCTAACTGAGAAGATTGTTGTTCCAACACTTGTCTAGACCGAGATCGAGTGGTGACAAATATGAACTAAGATAAAGTCAAAGATTTGGATTAACTAATTAATTGACAAAAGGATGAACAAGATGATTGATTATAATGATTTGGTACTTAAATTTCAAATGGATAAATCTAATTTGGATGATACGACTTCAAAGCTACTCAAGAGGATACACTCAAGCAACAAGATGAATTGTGGACTAGACCTCTGGCTCAAAGTAACAAGACCACAATGATGTGAAACTAAGCTCTAAACTCGACATAGTCAAAAGAGCTAGTGACAATTATAGACACCTAAAATTGTCCTAACCTAGTTAAATAAATATTTGTATTTATTTAATTATTTTATCCTAAGCCTTTTATTAATTAAATAGATTTTTATAATTATCCTTTCCCTCAATTTAATTGGTCCTACTTCCTCTATTAATTACATATATCTTTATCTATTTAATTAATTCATTAGTTGTTTCCTTCCCTAACACTTGTCATTTATCTCTTAAGTTTTCTTCTAACTACTCCCTTCATATTTTATCATTTTCCCTACCTACCCTTTAATCCTAGCCAACCATTTATCTTTTCACCTCTTAATCCTATCCTTCCATTTTCTAAGGTATCCTCTATATAAGGGAATTCCTTCATCCTTTTACAACCCTAATCTAGCTATCTAATGACATATGCAATCAATCTTATTGCAACCAAGTGACTTCAAAACTACAATCTGTTCTTTGTTGAGCTCTTGTGCACAATACAAAATCTAAGAGAAAATACATCAAACAATATCGATGGAGATAGGAAACAATAGAGATCAAAACCTACTAAGCATATGAATGGTATAATCTTTTTATTTTGTTGTGATTTGCATGTTTTAGGTTCTTCATTGGTGTATGGTGGATTCTTAATTATAGAACTAGGGTTTTATGTGGTTGTATCTTTTATGATTTTTCAAAAGTTTGATCTTCCGAATTTCACTATATACAACAATAGTCGCTAAAAGCAAGATGTAGATTTACAATTTAGGATATGAGACCAAAGGTGACAAAAAGATCAACTTTTGGTTTGATTTGCTGAACTTAGAAAAGTTTGATGGTTGAATAAAAAGATTTGATTTAACTAAAAGATCAATCCCTGACTTTAGGAACAAAGTATTGTTGGAATGAAATAACACTGAGAGGTGGGGCTGAATCAATGTTCTGCAATTTTTAACTTTGACAATCTATCCTTTAAACCACTTAATGCATATGAAAGAAATTAAATTGCAGAAATAGAAAGCAAAGATAAGCAACACCATAACACCAAGATTTTTACATAGAAACCTGGTTAAGGGAAAAAACACAATGAGATTCGAACTCACAATATTAATATACTCTGCTAAAAGTATAGAAATATTACATAAGGGGAATGCACGTGCATTCAAGCACACTGCCTAGAATTCACTGCTCAATGATTACAATAAGGGCTACAACTCGGAAGGTTCACTACCCTACAAAATGTTTGTAAGAGATTACAATGTAATTTGAACTATGAAAAAGCATCAACAATTGCCTGAGTATAGTTCCAGTTAAGCACTAAGCATATTCTTACTTTGCTCTGCAATACTTCTCTATTTTGATATTTTGCAACATACTGGAGCACCGATCTTTACCTTGCACACGTGAAACTATGCACCATCGATCATTCACATATTCCACATAATAATCTATCTCCAAAATGATCAAATATACCTATCTTATATATCTGCATCACCAATTTAGGTCACCACCATGTCGGCTTCAAGAACACATCACAAAAGATGAAATGTGTACACAAATTGCCTCAATCCGATCCAAAAATAACTAAGCAGACCAAAACAAAATGTCCACATGCTTCCCATAGGTCAGATCATCAACCTTGAACACACAAAAAACTGCAGAAATTGATCTGCAAGATCTGCATACTGAATTATCACACATTGGCCATAGATATACATTGTTCTTTCCAAAACATGATCATCGGATCTTCTAACCTACACAAAACTTATCACTAGAGGCCACAAATCTAGAATAAGGTAAATTACATATCCCCAACACATATCCCAGATCCGTAAAGAAAAATACTCAACCAAAATAATTCATCAACCAAAACACTGTACACTCTGTCAGATACACTGTTCTCAACAGACCTCACCGATACTTGATCAATCTTTAATCAATCTTCCGAAATGATGAAAACATGAACTGTGGATTCCAATTCTAATATGAATTTTGATAAATAACAACATCTCAACATACATGCAGTGTCTCTTGCCAACAAGTATGACAATGATAAGATAATGATAATGCAAGCTGACAAAGGATGTAAACTGATGATGGTAACAACACAAAATCAAAATGATGACCAAGATAATGACTCAAAAGATAGGATCATCAAGATGATGGGATAAATTAGGATCTTGGTAAGCGATAATAACAAAGCAAACAAATGTAGACCAATTTTAGATAACTGGCAAACCCACGGAAACAAAACAATAGATCTGATTCTGGGAAAATTTGGGTAGAGTAACAAGACAATATGCAATCCCGCCACTTCTTAGGGCAATCTTGTTGTTTCAACGAGCGATCCCATGGTTTCAAAAATCAATCTTGCAATTATTACAGACTAGTAAAACTATAATAAGCATAGCAATCCTGTCGTTCCAAAAGACTGGTAAATGACACAAACAAAAGCAATCTCACCATTTATACAGGCAAACCCACTATTTTTGAACTGGTAAAAACTATGTCGAACAGAGTGTTCCCACCTTACTAGAGGACCGATAAAAGAATATAGACAGAGCGATCCAGCCATTTTACAGGCAATCCCATTGTTTCTGAACTGGGTGAAGTGATGAAAATGACAAGATTTGGACTGCAATTTATTTCTGGGTAACTTTTGGGACTTGATTTTTGGAAAACGATGTAAGTGACACAAAACACATGAAGCATAAAAGACACAATATTTGACACAACTGAGATAAAGGGGGCCTAGATTAGCCCAAGATGTTCCACTAGTGTAAACGAGACAAAATTTAGAATCAAACATACATCCTAGGGTGGAAATGTGATACTACCTATTGAATCCCCTCTTGGATTTCTCCAAATATTGAAACATAGCAGACAAATAGGGATCTCAATGGCATTGGCACCCCCACCACGACACACACTTCTCAGGCACACCAAAATCTCATACCCCGGAGGTCTGAAGATCTTGTGAACTAGGGGACATCTCTCTCAGCTATGAATAATACGAGTTGGGGCAGCTTTGGAGGTCTGACCTCCTGCACCAGCAAGCAAAAAAGTATTGGGGCTACTAAAACATGGTTCGTAGTGGGGGTACTTTCGGGGTAATCTGGTGGTTATACATGTTGGCAACAATGCAACAAACTAAGAGGGGGGTGAATCAATTTGTTCTCAAACTCAGCACAACTCAAACTTAAATTCAAATCTGATAATGAACAGTAAAAGCATAAATCAACACCACATCAATAACACACATAACACCAATATTTTTGACATGGAAAACCTAGTTAAGGAAAAAACCATGGTGGGAACCTACCCATAATGAGATAATACCTTGTTAGGAGTAAGTGTAAATATTACAATCGGGAATGCACATGCATCCAGGCACACTGCCTATAGATCATTGCTCAAATCACAAAACAAGAAGGGCTACAACTCTGGGGAAGGCTCACAACCTTACAAAAGGATTTGGATTACATTTGAAGGATTGTGAACTAATGAAATAGAATTGTCTCGTGCCTAGTTATAGTTTTTCTTAAGCACATATACTCAAACTCTACTCTTTCACACTTCTTCGCACTTCTCCTCTGCAACTAAAATTAAATCAATATTCACACACATAAATACCAAGTAGATACATCCACAACATATATTTATACAAATCATCAACCAATATTTCAAGGTCGGCTAAACCCTCAACACAAATTATAAAATAATAACCTCACATGCTACAACAATACATGTGGACCAAAACAATGTCAGCTCAGATATAGTACGGACCTAAACCAATACCACAAACATGCAACACCTCTAACAATTACGCCTCAAACATCCGCAACACGCTACAATCACTAAGAATGTCACATCACATGAAGAACACCACCGGATCAAGAAAATAATCAACAACATGCACAATGATCAATGCGGACCATCAAGAAAGATAGAACCTGATCTAGAAACATCCATAAGCAATGTGAATCTCACTAGAAACAACCACAACATCACCACTTACTAGAATCTTTATTATCATTATATCGAACATCAAGAACACACACTAAATTGACTATCAAACTAAAAGATTCACTTGTGGACCTCCAAATCATGAACCATCTGAATTGAGGACACATACACTCTACCAAATCTGCAAACCAAGATAATGCAATTCCAAAGCAATGCGGAGCACAAACAAGAATATCGAAAAACACAAACAACTAAATATCAAGCATAATACCATATCTCATAACTCAATCAAAGCATCATGCGGACCACTGAAACTTATGTTGAATCAACTAGAGATAAGTATCTCTAAACCCATTAAACTACAACATCTCATCTACAACACACTGACCAAACCAACTCATCCAATCTGACTGCAACACTAGAATACACAGAAGAATATGTTGACATCAATGACAACACATCATTCTAGCAAACTTCTTAGCAATATCCAACAATCTCCCCCTTTGGCATTGATGGCAACATATGAATGTTAAAAGAAATCAATGCAAAGAAAGAAATTAACAATCAAGAATCTCCTCATAACTCTCAATAATCTCCCCCCGAGATCAGCACAAGATATATCAGTTTCACATGCTTCTCTCCCCCTTTAACATCAATGAAAAAGGCATATACAATAAAAATCTTTATTCTCTCCCCCTTAGATAAACACGCAAATCTAAACATCTAAACCACACACTGACTACTCCTCCCGAGTAGCAACCTAACTCGTCAATCTGGATCACGAGATATCTCTGTGAATTCCACCGGACTAATGCAAGTCCATGCTTCTTAGTTCTCATCGGGAGGGGAAATCACCCCTAACTTGTCTTTGAGATAGTTAAATGTATCTTTAGGCAAAGGCTTAATGAAGATATCTACAATATGTTCCTTTGTATATGCATACTCTAGTCTTACTTCCTTTTCAGTCACCTTCTCTATCAAGAAATGAAACTTGATTGATATATGGTTAGTCTTTGAATGCAACACCAAATTCTTATAAATATTAATAGCACTTGAATTGTCACAGTATATAGCAGTAGGCTCATTAAAAATAACTATAATATCCTTCAACATCTGCTTCATCCAAATCACCTGAGTTCAATTGCTAGCAGCAGTAATGTATTCAGCTTCTGCAGTAGACAAAGATATAGCATTTTGCTTCTTACTCATCCATGAATCCAATCTCTTACCCAATAAAAATGCACCACCACTAGTACTCTTTATGTCATCAACATCACCCGCCCAATCAGCATCAGTAAAAGCACTCAAAGTGAAATCATTATCTCTAGGATACCACAAACCAAAATCAACTGTCCATTTCAAATATCTGAAAATTCTTTTCACAACAATGACATGGTATTCCTTAGGATCAACTTGAAATCTAGCAACAAGACATACAATATTCATAATATCAAGTCTATTTTGAGTCAAACACAAAAAACCACCAATCATAGCTCTGTATCTAGTTTTATTTTCTTTCAAAAAATCATCATCCTTTGTCAACTTATCCGGTCATCATAGGTGTACCAACAGGCTTTGCATCATCTAATCCAAACTTCTTGAACAATTCCTTCACATACTTATACTGAGATATGAAAATACCTTTATTCAAATGAGTAATTTGCAATCCCAAAAATAATTTCATCTCACCAATCATAGACATCTCAAACTCATTATGCATATCATCAACAAACTTCTTGCACAAACCATCATCTCCACCAAAAATAATTTCATCAACAAAAACATCAACAATCAAGATGTTATCATTATCAATCGTGAAGTATATCTTACTGTCAGTGGTACCTTTATTGAATTCAAGCCTCATCAAATACTTATCCAATCTATCATACCAAGATCTAGGAGCTCACTTCAATCCATACAGTGCTTTCTTCAACCTGCAAACCATATCCTTCTGATCTGTCAACTGAAATCCATCTAGTTTCTCAATGTAGACTTCTTCTTCCAGCTCTCCATTAAGAACGGCTGACTTGACATCCATCTGATAAACCTTGAAATCTTTGTAAGTAGCATAAGCAAGAAATAATCTAACAACTTTAATTCTAGCTACTAGAGCAAAAGTCTCCTCAAAATCAATACCTTCCATCTAAGAATAACCCTTATAAACAAGCCTTACTTTATTCCTAATAACTTCACCTTGCTCATTCAATTTATTCTAAAATACCCATTTAGTTCCAATTACATTCTTATCCTTAGGTCTAGAAACAAGAATCCATGTATTATTCTTTTCAATCTGATTCAATTCTTCTTCCATTGCTTTAACCTAATTTTCATCTTTACAAGCTTCATCAACATCTTTAGGCTCAATCTTAGAAATCAAGCAATACTCTTCAACAATTCTTCTCCTAGTCATCACACCTCTATTCTTATCACCTATGATCTAATTTTTCGAATGGTTTAACCTTACATACCTGGAAGTCTTGGGATTTTCATGATTTTTAGACTCTTGACCTTTTTCTTTTGCACTAGCATTTGCACCTTCTCCTTCATTCTTAGGCTTTTTCAGAACAGTCTGCACTTGATTTTGGGATTGCACTTGCTTTCCTTTATCTAATTTGACATCTTCATCATCTGAATCATATCCACAAGATTTGATTTTCTTCTCATTTCCTTCATCAACCTTCACATTAGCACTTTCCACAATCTTCCTTAATCTCTTATTATAACACCAATAGGTCTTACTCTTAGTAGAATAACGAAGAATGATTCCTTCATCACTTCTAGCATCAAACTTTTTTAGGTCTTCATCTCTTCAGATATAGCATTTACTATCAAAAATTATGAAATATCTAACTATAGGAGTATAACCAAACCATAACTCATAAGGAGTCTTACCAGTATCACCTTTGATATGAACTTGGTTAAAGATATATACAACAGTACTCACATCTTCTCTCTAATAGATATGTGAAACATTTTCTTCAATCATCATGGTTCTAGTTGTTGGCAATTTGGAGGAATTGATTATGTGTTGATTGATGCTTGTCATTGATGTCAACACTAGCTATTTTTTTGTCTATCGGCTTTCAATAGAGTGGTTGTCTTTGATGTTGATCTAGAGATTTGTCTTCGGTTTGGTCCAGTCGTTGGAACTAGTTTGGATTGGTTATTTAGGTGTTCCTGATACATATCACATTCAATTAGTTTGGGATTTGATGATTTGGATGTTATCATATGTTCTAGTAAGCCTTTTGGTTACCGGTAAGGGATTTACCGACATCGCTTTGATGAAGATCTTTTGATGAATCCGATAAGTGGTGTTGGTGCGGCTTCTAATTGGTTATCAGGATGTAGATGGTTATCATATTCATGTTCCAATTGTTCATGGTGTTTCATTTGGCTTATGGCGACCTATTTTTGGTCTGGTGTTATTTTGCTAGGTTATGGACCGATTTATGTAACGTATTGGTTGATGCTCCTGATGCGTCACCGGTTGGATTTATTGTTTGGTTTATGTTGTTTTGATCTTAGGACAACTTGGTTTATCATTGGTTTGCAGGATTATGTAACAGATTTATTGTATTATCCTTTAGGTGGCCGACCTAATTGTTTGGGTCCCAAGTTAGTATAAATATGATGTAAGATCTCTTTGTAGATCATGGAGTGGTTAAGGGATTGTCTGTGTGCGAATAAAGTTGTAATCATATGCAGAGGTTTTGGTCGATCATAGGTGATCAAATTGGTTTTATGTAAGAGGTTTAAGACCTCTAGTATTGAGCTTAACTAGAACTGTACTTAGGCATGGAAAATGTTATTCTTGTAGTTCATTCGTCTTTCCGGATTGTACTCTGGATTTCTTTGTAGTCAATGAGGCTCCTTTTTTTATGAACAATGCACTCTAGGTTGTTGGCCTTCCTGCATGTACAGGCCCCTCTTATTGTAATCACATACTTGCTGCAAAAGTATTATCTGACTGTGGGTAGGCTTCCCAGTGTGGTTTTTCCCTTTACCAGGTTTTCCACGTACAAATCCTAGTGTTATGTGTTATGGATGGTTGGTAATTATTATGTGATTTATTTTTATGCTTAATTGTTACATTTTCTATTCTGGTATTTGGTTTATGCATTCTGGTAAAAAATTTTGTGTGCTTAAAGTTTTATAATCTATTGACAATTGATTCACACCCCCCCCCTCTCAGTTGTCCACCGGTTATCATAGAAATTGGTATCAAAGCTTGGTCCTCTTTGGAGAAGATTAACCGCTTTAGGAAGATCCTATGGCAACTAATAGTTCAACTACATCTATTTTTCTGAGAGAAACCCCTAAGCTTGATTCGACAAATTACAAGGTATGGAAGATTCATATGGAGACTCATTTGAGATGTATTGGGAAAGAAATTTGGGAGATCATGGAGAAAGGCTATAGGCCTCACAATCAGGCATCTGACAATCCTCCTCCAACAAACTTGGATAAGGAAATTGAAAATGAATGTAGAGCTAGAGAAGCACTCTTAAGTGCACTTTCTGATCAACAAATTATGGGATTAACTGATCAATCATCTGCAAAGGCTATATGGGATAAGTTGGAGGCTCTGAATGAAGGTGACCCTACTGTTAAAATTGCTAAACTTGATGGTTACCGGGTGAGGTATGAGAATCTAAAGATGGAAGAAGATGAAAGGATTGCTGCTTTTATGGAAAGAGTTAATGAAATTGTTATGGGAATTCGGTGATGTGGTGGATCTCTGAGTGAAGATGAGATTATTTCTAAAGTATTGAGAGCTTTTTCACCGGCTTACAAGATGAAGGATGATGCAATTAATGAGCTGAGAACAATGGCTAACACTTTTGTTAACATGGATACTTTGGTTGGAAAGTTATCTGCTTTTGAGCTTGAAGAATTTGGTCCTCAAGGAGCTACAAAGACTGAATCTGCTTTACACACATCTACATCATCAATTGGCAAGAGTGATTGGAAAACCTTTATATGCGAAGGAACTAGAGGAAATAAGATTATGAGTTTGAGAAACTTTAAGCTTTATTTGTTAGAAGAGTACCTAAAGGTCCGATGGGAAGTAAGTATGAAGGAAAAACACCTTTTAAATATTTTGCATGTAATAAGATAGGTCATTTTGTATCTAGATGTCCTGAAAGGAATTCAAGATTTGAAGAGAAAGCTAGAAGATCTTTTTGGCATAACCATGAGTATTAGAACAAGAATAAGTATAGGAGGAACAAAGACAAAGCATGTTACTATGTGGATGAGGAAGGTGTGACTGATTCTGATGATAAACCAGCACAAGATTCAGCTAGTGGATCCAACAGTGGAAAGGAATGGGTATTTTTGGCTATCATGGAAGATGCTCCAACACCTGTTATTCAAAATGAGGAAAAGGCCCTTGCTGCTAAAATTGAAGACAAGGATGAATGGGTGAGTGGATGTTCACATCATATGACTGGAGATAAAAGGAAGTTTTTATCTTTGCAAGAATTTGATGGTGGTCTAGTTAGATTTGGAGATGACAAACCATGTATGATCAGAGGAAAAGGAACTATATCTTTGGATGGTAAGACTGATAATGTTTATTATGTTCAAGGTTTAAGGCATAATATTTTGAGTGTAGGACAGTTGATGGACAGGGGATTTCAATTATAGTTCAAGGATGGAAAGTGCAAAATCATTAACAAATCTGGATTGGAGATTGCAACCGGTACTTAGACTAAAGGTAACATCTTCCATTTGAACTCCAGTAAGAAGACATGTTTGATTGCACAAGTTGATGAGAGTTGTTTATGGCATAAGAGGTTGTGTCATGTGAATTTTGATTGCATTGTAAAGATCAATTCAACTAAGGTTGTTAGAGATATACCTAAGATTGTGAAGCCCTATAATCTAGTATGTAAGGAATGTCAAATAGGAAAGCAAGTCAAAAGTTATTTTAAGAGTATACAAGACAAATATAATGATGTTCTTGATCTTATTCATAATGATTTTTGTGGTCCTTCTAGAATAAAAAAAATTCAGGGTGATAGATATTTAATGCTAATCATTGATGACTATTCTAGAATGATGTGGGTTACTTTTCTAAAGGAAAAATCTGAAGCTTTTGAAAAGTTTAAGATCTTTAAAGATAAAGTTAAGACACAGATAGGGTTGAAGATTAAATCTTAAGGTCAGATCAGGTTGGTGAATTCACTTCCTGTGAATTTAATAGTTATTGTGAGAAGCATGGGATAAGGAGATAGTTGTCTGCACCTTGGACACCTTAGCAGAATGGTGTTGTCGAAAGAAAGAACAAAACTATCTTGGATGCAGCCAGAACTATGATGATGGTGTAAAGCGGAAAATCGAACCCTAGGTGTTCCCCCACTCCAAGGAGAGAGAAAGGAGGTCACTAGGATTGACGGTTTTCACTTAGGAGAGACTTTACATTCAAAAGAGGGGTTGAAACTCACAAGATCCAATCCCACACAATGAAAGATTCAATTCTAAATGAGTTTCAAGGGTTGAGATAGCAAGGATACCCTCTTTTGTAAAGAAAGTAGATAGAAGGATTGAACTAGGAGTGTATGTAAAAGTAAGAAAGATTCCCTTGTAGACAGACCTAAAATTAGCAGTAAAATGTCGAGACGATGTTGTCCTGCAAGTTTGAGTGAAAGTTGACGGGACGATGGCGCCCGGAGTGCACACGGTCCTCCAAAAAATCCGCGAAACGAAGGGGGATCTGTTCGTCTCTGCACAAGGATTCCAGATCTTCAATTACAGCCACGTACCTGCAACCTACACACAGAAAAGAGAGGACAATTGGGGGGTTAGGGATTAGGGGTTTGCCTTCAGGTCAAACCCCGGTTTTGGAATTAACCAAGAAATGAGAATGTTGTAAATGTAAGTGTTTGTAATGTAATCAAGTATTGATACCTTGTTGTAAGAATGTTTGTATTCTTACATGCGAAGGTGTAATGATGGTGTATGTTATATGTTGTAGGTGATCTCCTCTTCAATGGTTGAATCCTTGTCTTGAATGCAACACCTAGCCTTGAATGGAGACCTAGAATGCTCAATTGCTTGAAGGAATGCTTGAATGCTTGAATGTTTGAATGTTTGAATGTTTGCCTATTGCTTACGCCTCTTGCACACATATGTTTTTCCCTCTTTTTTTCCTCTTTTTTTCTAGGATGGGAAATGTAGTTTATATACTTGTCAATTAGGGTTAGGAGACTGATTTTTCTGACCTTAGGCTGACCTAGGAGCATTATTTTCCAAATTGCAAACTTGAAGACCCGATGCCCAACAAGAGACTGGGCCCAAAATAGGGCCAGGGACCAGGGCGCTGGGCGCCATGGTCCTGAGGGACCAGGGCACTAGGCACCATGGTCCTGAAGGACCAGGGCACTGGGTGCCATGGTCCCACCTCCCGGGACAGTAGGGTGCAAGGAGGATCAAGCCAAGGTGCAGAAAGATGTAGTTTTTGATGTCGTAAACAGGTTTCAGGGTCTCCATTCAGGTTCAACGTTGCGCCGCCATCGTGAAGACCCAAATGCAGTCAAAATTGCAAGTGTCACAATTTTACGACGCTACAGATGGAAACTAATTTGCCTCATATCTATTGGAGAGAATTTGTGAATGGTATACACATTCAACAGAGTTCATATCAAAGGAGACATCGGTAAGACACCTTATGAGTTATGGTTTGGTCATACACCTATAGCTAAGTATCTCAGAATCTTTGGTAGTAAATGATATATCAAAAGAGATGATTCCATTGGAAAGTTTGATCCTATATGTGATGAAGGGATATTTATTGGTTATTCTAATGAAAGCAAAGCATATAGATCTTATAACAAAATATTGCAAAGAATTGTGGAGAGTGTTAATGTCAAGGTGGATGAGTTGTAAAAAGGTCAAATCAGAACTTATGAGAGAGAACCAAAAGTGGAGATGATCATAACTGAACTGGTAGCACCTGTATCAGAATAGAATGTTGAACCAGTTACCCCGGTAGTATCAGAAAATTCAACAATAACTGAAGATCAGAGCAGAGAAACAAAAATTCAGAAGACTCCTAGGTATGTAAGGTTAAATCACTCAGAAGATCAGACCATTGGAGACAAGAACAAAGGAGTAATGACAAGAAGAAGGTTGACAACTGATGAGGTATGTTTAATTTCTCAAGTTGAACCAGCATCAGTTATTGAAGCTTGTAAAGATGAATGTTGGATGAGAGCTATGGAAGAGGAATTAGATCAAATTGAAAATAACAACATGTGTACTTTAGTTTCCCGACCTAAAAAATAAGAATGTTTTTGGAACTAAGTGTGTTTTTAGGAATAAATTGAATGAGGATGGACAAGTTGTGAGGAATAAGGCTAGATTGGTATGTAAAGGATATTCTCATATGGAAAGAATTGATTATGATGAGAATTTTGCTCCGGTAGCTAGGATTGAAGCTGTGAGATTATTTCTTGCTTATGTTGCCCATAAGCAATACAAGGTTTATCAGATGGATGTTAAGTGTGTATTTTTTAATGGAGATCATAAAGAGGAAGTTTGCATCGACCAACCTGATGGATTTTCACTTTCGAATGACAAATACATGGGCCGTGGGTTAAGGAAAGCTTTATATGGATTTAAACAAGCCCCTAGAGCTTGGTATGCTAGATTGGACAAATATATCTTGAAGCTTGGTTGCACTAAAGGTAATGCTGACAGTAACTTATATTACAAGATCACTAATGATGACATATTGATTGTTGAATTCTTTGTTGATGATATCATTTTTAGAGGTGAGGATAAGTTATGTATGGAATTCTCTGAAAATGTGAAGAATGAATTTGAGATGTCTATGATTGGGGAGATGAAATTTTTCTTAAGTTTGTAAATTACTCAAAATGATAAAGGTATTTTCATCTGTCAAACTAAGTATGTTAGAGAGTTGTTGAAGAAATTTGGTATGGAAAATTCCAAACCGGTTGGTACCCTTATGGTTACAAGTGAGAAATTGACAAAGAATGATGCATCAGCTCTGATAAATCTTACAAGGTATAAATATATGATTGGAGGTTTGTTATATCTGACTCAGACTAGACCGGATATAATGAATGCAATTTGTATTGTATCAAGATATCAGAGTGATCCTAGAGAGAATCATGAGAGTGTGGTGAAAAGGATTTTCAGGTATTTGCAAGGAACAACTGTGTATGGTTTGTGGTATCCAAAAAATGATGACTTTACACTATGTGCATATACAAATGCTGACTGGGCTGGAGATGTTGATGACCAGAAGAGCACATCTAGTGGAGCTTTCTTTCTTGGAAAGAAACTTGTTTCATGGATCAACAAGAAATAGTCATGATCTTCTTTATCTATTGTTGAAGCTGAGTATGTTGTTGATGCTACTAACTGTACACAAGTTCTATGGATGATGCAAATGTTGAAGGACATAAGGGTAGATCGTAATGAACTGGTATTTATTCACTGTGATAACTCTATTGCTATTGACATATCAATTAATCTGGTATTTCATTCTAAGACAAAGCACATTTCTATCAAGTAGAATTTTCTGAAGGAGAAGGTGGAAGCAAATGAAGTCAGACTGGTTTATGTGAACACTAAAGAGCAGATTGTAGATAACTTCACTAAACCTTTGCCTAAGGAATCATTTGAGTACTTTAGAAATAGATTGGGAGTTTCTTCCCCTCTGGTAGAGACTTGAGTGATGTTGATTGGCATCAGTTCGACATGGGGCATGTCGATGTCCTACCTCTTCATGGGTGGATTCCTACTCAATTCGCCCAACTATAAACCAATATAGATGTAGTGGGCTCCGCTTCTCTGGGCTTTTCATTTAAAAAATATCATAAATGGTACCCCAACTTCCAACTGGGGTTTTAGGCACTAACTCCCACTGTCCGTCCTGAACTTCCATCCAAACATATTAGAACTATCATTCATTCCAGATTGATGTGTTGATGCTACTACTCAAGGGGAGCAGTCACCTATGTGGTTCAGAGGATTTGTGACTTTTCTTTGATGTTTATGTCAAATTTTTGGCATTGATGTCAAAGGGGGAGAGATATTTATGTGAAAAACAAATCTTAATAGGGATATCATTCACAGGGGAGTTTGTTCAGTTGGTTCAGAACTTCATTATCATATCATCTTGGAGAGTTTCTTGGATGTCTTCCATTGGGGGAGACTTGTTTGGTATTTATTGGCCCTTAGATGTTTTTCACATCTAGTGTTGCCATCAATGCCAAATAGGGAGATTGTTGGAAATTTGGAGGAATTGATTATGTGTTGCATTGATGTTTTTCATTGATGTCAACACTAGTTGTTTTGTTGTCTACCGACTTCTGGTAGAGTGGTTGGTCTTTGATGTTGATCTTGAGGTTTTTCTTTGGTTTGGTCCGGCTGTTGGAATTGGTTTGGATTGGTTATTCATGTATTTCTGATGTGTATCACATTCAGTTGGTTTGGGATTTGATGATCTGGATGCTATCATCTGTTCTAGTAAGCCTTTTGGTTACCGGTAAGGGTTTTATCGGCAACGCTTTGATGAAGATCTTTTGATGAATTTGATAAGTGGTTTTGGTGCGGCTCCTAGAAGGTTATTGAGATGCCAATGGTTATCATGTTCATGTTCTAGTTGTTCGTGGTGTTCCATTTGGCTTATGGCAACCTATTTTGGGTTCGGTGTTATTCTGCTAGGTTATGGACCGATTTATGTAACATGTTGGTTGATGCTCCCGATGTGTCACCGGTTAGATTTATTGTTTGGATTATGTTATTTCGGTCTTAGGCCGACTTGGTTTATCATTGGTTTGTGGGATTATGTAATGGATTTATTGTATTATCCTTTAGGTGGCCGACCTAATTGTTTAGGTCCCGGGTTGGTATAAATATGATGTAAGATCTCTTTGTAGATCGTGGAGTGGTTATGGGATTATCCAGTGTGTGAATAAAGTTGTAATCATATGTAGAGGTTTTGGTTGATCATAGGTGATCGAATTGGGTTTGTGTAAGAGGTTTAAGACCTCCGGTATTGAGCTTAACTGAAACTGTACTCAGGCATAGAATATGCTCTTCTTGTTGTTCATTCATCTTTCCAGATTGTAGTCTGGATTTCTTTGTAGTCAATAAGGCTCCTTTTGTGATGAGCAGTGCGCTTTAGGTTGTTGGCCTTCCAGCATGTGCAGGCCCCTCTTATTGTAATCACATAATTGCTACAAAAGTATTATATGATTGTGGGTAGGCTTCCCACCATGGTTTTTTTCCCTTTACTAGGTTTTTCAAATACAAATCCTGGTGTTATGTGTTATGGATGGTTGGTAAATATTTTGTGATTTACGTTTGTGCTTAATTATTATATATGTTATTCCAGTATTCAGTTTATGCATCCTGGTAAAAGGTTTTGTGTTCTTAAATTTTTATAATCTATTAAAAATTGATTTACCCCCCCTCTCAGTGGTCCACCGATTATCCTAACACTAGCAACTTCCTAAATTGTCCTATTCTTCCTCTCCACAACATCATTCTGCTGAGGGGTCCGCTAGGTAGATAATTGTCTCTTCACCCCATGCTCTTCACAAAAAGAATTGAACTCACTAGAAGTAAATTCGCCACCTCTGTCAGATCTTTGACATTTTAGCTTCAAACTAGTCTCTATCTCAACCATAGCTTTGAAAATCTTGAACTTCTCCAATGCTTCAGACTTCTCTCTTGACAAAGTAACCCACATCGTCCTTAAAATGTCATCAATTGGAAACATAAAATATTGTCACCCTGCAAGCTTCTCACTCTAGAAGGACCACACAAATCAGTATGCACAAGATCCAATATCCCATTAGAAGTATACTATTTGCTTTTGAAAGAAACTCTTGTCTGCTTCCCTAATTGACATTCCTTACATACCAGATTAGTAGGCTTTACAATCTTAGTTAGATCTCTCACAACTTAATTAGAACTTATCTTAACCATGTAATCAAAATTCATATGACACATCCTTCTACGTCATAACCAACTTTTGTCAACCTAAGCAATCAAACAACTTTTACCTCCAACATTCAAGTGAAAGATATTACCTTTAGTCTTAGGACCTAGTGCAATCTCTATTCTGGATCTACTCAAGATCTTGCATTTTCTATTTTTGAATTATAAATCATAACCCTTATCAACCATGTATCCAACACTCAAAAGATTATGCTTTGGACCTTCAACATATAAGGCATCATCAGTGTTATGCTTACCATCAAGAGAAACAGAGCCTCTATGATGGATTATACTAGCTTTGTCATCTCCAAATCTTACTACACCACCATCATACTTTTCCATACTCGCAAACTTACTCTTATCGCCTGTCATATGATGAGAGCAACCACTATCAATAACCCGTTCATATTTCTCTTCAACCTTAGAAACTAAAGCCTTCTCTTCAATAATGAAGCTAGTAGAATCAACAGTCACTGGATCATCTTCCTTGATAGAAATGAACACCCATTCATCTCCTGAATTTCCCTTCTTAGACTCATCATCTTTCACACCTTTATCAACAACAAACTAATACTTCCTCTGATATTTAGACTTATATGGCTTCAATGGATTCTTAGAAACTCTTTCTCTTTCCGAATACCTTGAGACAAAATGTCCTATCTTATTGCATGAAAAACATTTAAGAGGCAACTTTCCTTCATACTTACCAGCACCTTTAGGCAATCTTCTAGCAATCGGGCCTTCAAGCTCTTCAAGCTCTCTTTCTTCTTCTTCAAGCTCTCTCATCTTCTTCTCATATCTAGATACCCTTGTAGAACTCCCTCGAATCATATTTCTGCTTCCCAGATACAGTAGCTTTAAATGCAAATTCAAATTTAGGAGGGGCTTCACCAAACTCGCTCAACTCAAAAGCAACAAGCTTACCAATCAGCATATCTCTAGTCACATCTATCACAATCTGGATCTCTTCAATAGCAGCAAACTTATGCTTGTAAGCAGGAGGCAAGGATCTCAACACCTTAGAAACAATCTCAAATTCTTCCAATACTCTACCAACACATCTAATGTTCAACATAAGCTCATTCAATTTTTGCATAAAGGAGGTAATGTTCTCATCTTCACCCATCTTCAACATCTCATACTTTCCTTTCAAGCTCTACAACTTACCAACTTTCACATGACTGACACCTTCATACAAAGTCTCCAACTTCTTCCAGATCTCATGAGCAGTCTGCAGATCCATCACATTAGTCATCTCAGAATCAAATGAGGCTAGCTCTAATATTGAAGTCAACTTCTTTTGTCTCATCTAGAGTGGTAGGACCATTATGAGGAGCATTCTACACATTCTTAATAATCTTCTAATAGTCTTCATCGATGCATCTCAAATGACATTCCATCCGGTTCTTCCAGAGAATATAATTCATCCCATCAAATCTTTGACTATCCTTCTTGAAAGCAAAGGTTGCCATCCCGGATCTCCTCAAGTGGCCAAGCTTCTTCTGAAGGATCTATATCTGATACCAATTGTTGGCAACAATGTAGCAAACTGAGAAGGGGGGGTGAATCAATTTGCTCTCAAATTCTACACAACTCAAACTTAAATTCATATCTGATAATGAACAATAAAAGCATAAATCAACACCACATATCAATAACACACATAACACCAAGATTTTTGACATGGAAAACTCGGTTAAGGGAAAAACCACGTTGGGAACCTACCCACAATGAGATAATACCCTATTAGGAGTAAGTATAAATATTACAATGGGGAATGCACATGCATTCTGACACACTACCTAGAGCTCACTGCTCAAATCAGAAAACAAGAAGGGCTACAACCCTTGGGAAGGCTCACTGCCTTACAAAAAGATTCGGATTACATCCAGAGGATCATGAACTGATGAAATAATATTGTCTCATGGTTGGTTACAATTCTGGTTAAGCACATATACTCAAACTTTATTGTTTCACACTTCTTCACACTTCTTCGCACTTCTCCTCTACAACTAAAAGATCAAATCAATATTCGCACACGCAGATACTGAGCAGATACATCCGCAACATATATTTATACAAATCATCAACCTATATTTCAAGGTCAGCTAAACCCTCAACATAAATTACAAAATAATAACCTCACACGCTACAATAATACATACAGACCAAAACAATGTCGGCTAAGACATAGTCTGGACCTAAACCAATACCGCAAACACGCAACACCCCCAACAATTACGCCTCAAACATCTGCAATACGCTACAATCACCAAGAATTTCACATAACATGAAGAACACCACCGGATCAAAAAAATGATCAACAACGTGCACAACGATCAATGCGAACCATCAACATGGATAGAACACAATCTAGTAACATCCAAAAGCAACGTTAATCATACCAGAAACAACCGTAACATCACCACTTACTATAATCTTTATCATTATTATATCAAACCTCAAGAACACACACTAAACTGACTTTCAAACCAAAAGATTCACTTGCAGACCTCCAAATCATGAACCATCTTAATTAAGGACACATACGATCGTCCCAAACACTTTGCCAAATCCATGAACCAAGATAATATAATTCTAAAGCAACGCGGAACACAAATCAGAATACCGAATAACACGAACAACTGAATATCAACCATAATACTGGATCTCATAACTCGATCAAATCATCATGCGAACAACTGAAACTTCTATAGGAGTTGAGAAAATACAACACCACAGGAGCCCAAATAATCTCTGCAAGCTGAAAAACCTATTACAAGGAGAAGCAAGGAAGCAAATCACAGATGGAACAAAAGCACAGAAAAATATGCTCAAAAAGGGAGAGCTCAATATTCTCCAAAAATGTATTGTCAATAATAATCCTTCTTCATACAATGAAAAGAAAGAACTGAACCTTTAATAGGTCAAGAAACCCTAAAAGGGAAAACCTAGGTTTGCACATAATAATTAATTATATGTGCCTAAACTTAGCTTAAGTGTAAAAGAGATAAAGGGAACTTAAATAATTAAATAAATATTGTTTAATTAATCAAGTAAATACCCGAATACTCTAACACCCCCCCTTAAGCTAGACTTAGGGAGAAGCTAAAACCTAGAACAACTACTGAAAGCAATAAAGATGGGTCCCGACAACAAGGCCTAATCAGGTACCCAAATACAATGAAATCTCTATGAACTGGAGAAATAGAGAAAACCACGTGGGAACAAAACTCTACTCCAAAAAGAGATGGAAAAGAATATCACTGAGGCATGAAGAACCTGCAAACTCTGTTGAAGAATAACTGCTAATCTGAAGAACCTCCACTGAAATAGAACATGACCAGGTAGAGAAGACTGTAATCTGCATGAGTGCCCTCAAATGACACTACTCGAATCAAATGGCAAACAAGGCAAACACTGAAATTGAAGATACAGATGGCATGAGAAACCAAAGCCTAAAGAGTTGATCAATTGAACCACGAAAGCATTAGAACCAACAGGATAAACCTCCCCATAATGCGAAAGTGGGAGAGGGACAGGAACACTGAAAAGGATAGCCAAGAAGAACTGCATGACGAAGAACTAGGATCATCAAAGGTGCTGAGACAAGTACATGGTGTCATGGAAGGAACACTCACTTGACACCCATCATGAGGCAAATGTCGTGGAAGGAACACTCACTGGACAAAGAAAGATGGCAAACAAAGCAAACATCAACCCCCTCATGGCACTTTATCAATAGTGCATGTACAATAAGGCACAAGATATGCAAGATCACAAGTAAACAATGCATGATGGCACTTTATCTCAGTGCGTTTGCATAAATGCAAGCTACAATGATAAGAAGACTGGAAATAGAAACGTGAACCAAAATAGAGACATCCTACTCAAAGAAGAGATTCCAGGACCTAAGACAACCACGATATCCACCAGAGTGCTAAAAAGCAAAAAATTGAATAAAATATGCATGGAGTAGAATCTAGAAATAAAACTCAGATGGATAGAAATTACACAGCACACACTTTCCAAAAATATAAAATTTTCAAAAAACGGAGTTCGGATGCTTATTCTATGGCTCCCGGAGTGCAAAAAATAGACCTCACTTTGACTGGAAAAAAACATAGTCAAACAAAAAAATTGGAAAAAATTACCAAAACCATGAGGTCAGGCTCGGAACCAGCTTTCCGACGCTTATTCATTTTCAAAAAAATGACTCCGTATGCCCAAGATAGGGCCAAAAAACCAAACCCCTCCTTGAAAGAGTAAAAAAAAAAAGGAGGCTAGTGGTTGGGCGATGGTCCGGTGGCCAGTGGGTGGCGGTCGGGTGGCGCCCCGGTGGTTGAGTGGTGGTCGGCTGGAAAAAGAGGTCGGGCGGGCCAGGGCCACTGGGGTGGCGACCGGGTAGCAAGCGAGGCCACAGTCTAGAAGGCTAGCGGCGGCGGGCAGCAGGAAGTGGGGCTGCCGGGGGCGGAGGTCAGGTCGGGCGAAGCGGGCTACACAGGCGGCATTGCAGCAGCGGAGGCCAGAGCCGGGGCCGGCAAGAGGCCGGTGGCCGGGGGTCGGCAGGGAGCTAGAGGCTGGAGGTCGGCGTCGGCGGGGAGCCGAAGGCAAGGCCCAGGCTGACAGGGCGGCGGGGAAGCCTGTAACATGGCAGGGCTGCGTACAATGGGGTTCCCCCCCCCAAAAAAAAAATAAAAATAAAAAAAAATAAAACCCTATTTTCGCCCTTTTTTTTTCTTTTGATTTTTTTTTTGCAAAAATCAAAATTCGGCCTGCATGCCGTAAAAAGGCAAAAAATATTTTTTCTTGATTTGCGTGTCAATGTCGTACAGCCTGGATCTGAGAAAAAAAAAACTCCTAGAGGCTCAGGAACCAAAATAGGTCGAATTTTATATGACCATAGGGGTTTTCGGGCCTTCTGAGCATGATGGTGAGGTCCGTTTAGGCCCAAAGTGCTCAGAAAAAAGGTCAAAATCTAGGTACATAAAAAAATTCCTGAAACCCTAGATCTACTTCAAATGCAAAACTCTCAAAAATAGGAACAGGTAGTTGCAGATCTAAGCTCTGATACCATATAGGAGTTGAGAAAATACAACACCATGGGAGCCCAAATAATCTCTGCAAGCTGAAAAACCTGTTACAAGGAGAAGCAAGGAAGCAAATCACAGAAGGAACAAAAACACAGAAAAATATGCTCAAAAAGAGAGAGCTCAATATTCTCCAAAAATGTATTGTCAATAATAATCCTTCTTCATACAATGAAAAGAAAGAACTCAACCTTTAATAGGTCAAGAAACCCTAAAAGGGAAAACCTAGGTTTGCACATAATAATTAATTATATGCACCTAAAGTTAGCTTAAGTGTAAAAGAGATAAAAGGAACTTAAATAATTAAACAAATATTGTTTAATTAATCAAGTAAATACCCAAATACTCTAACAACTTCTATTGAATCAACTAGAGATAAGTATCTCTAAACCCATTAAACTGCAACAACTCATCTACAACACAGTCACCAAACCGACTCATTCAATCTGACTGCAACACTGGACTACACAAAAGAATATATTTACATCAATGACAACACATCATTCCAACAAACTTCTCAGCAATATCCAACAATACATGTAGTGGCTAGCTCATTTAAGAGAAATCCCAACCTATATAACATAGGATTTTATGCATCTACCACATAAGCACTAGGGGATTTTGACTTTCATCAAGATCATGAAGATATTTGCATGTAGAAACTAAGGGAAACCATTGATATAACACAACGACACAAGTTGATTATGGTTTTTGCCAAAACCACAAATATTTTTATAGTAGATCGAAAGAGTACTTCTTGGGTCATTCCCTCTCACCCAACCTAATCGGCTACTCGGGAGGCATGTCCTTCTACCTAATAAGTAAAGATAGAGCATCGTTAACACTTTTCTCTTGCACCCAGGACCATGGGAGCTAGGGGAGAGGATAATGTGTGTTAATAGTAGGTTTTCTCACACGCACAAATATGCCAAACACAAAATACAAAGATTTATTTCCTTATGAAATTGAAGTGTTTTCTAACTATGAGAAAGCACATGATTCATTTTAACTTAAAAATTATTTGGCAATTGCAACCCTCTTTGGTGGTTCTGCAACAAACAAGTTAGTGTTTCAAGCATTTGGAGTCTTCAACAAGCAATGATAGACTCACAAATGTTAGCAAAACATAGTTAAACAACACACATTAGCAGGTTAGAAACAAACTGTGAGAATTTTAATTTGGGAAAATGATAGAAAGAAAAAACACTAAGCGATCCTACCATTTCACAGATCAATCCTGCCACTTCTACCCACAATTATGTCATTTCTACTAACGATCTCGCCATTTCACCGATAAATATAATTCAATAGTAAACATAAAAAAAAATACAGAAAACCAGAGAAGAACTCCCACTATTATTTAAAGCTATCTCGTCCTTTCAATACACAATCCCGCTATTCCTACTAACGATCTCTCTATTTCACATGTATATAAAATTCGACAGAAAACGAAAAAAAACATGAAATTTAAAATCTGAAAAATTATACCTGCTCAGGATAGCAGGAACATGTTCCCGTTGTTTCTCCAGTCAATTCTGCCATTTCTCTAAACAATCTCTTTGTTTCTTCAAATTAAAATTTTGGGAAAACAGAGCTCGGTCGAAGCGGAAATCCACCTAAATTGTCACGTTTTTTCTTGTAAGTATGAAAAATCTGTCAAAAAGCACAATGAAACAACAAAAAATGTGAGATTGGACTTGTGAAGTGGGATCCCACCAGGCATGCCAAAAATGTATGCAGAAAATTATGAATGTGAAATTAAAGAGACTGAAAAGATAAACTAACAATCAAACAAACACATTTTTCAACCACACTCAAGATTAGGACGTTAAGAAGGATGAAAACTAGATAAACAAAAAAAAATTAAAAATGATTAAAATGCAAACTCTATATTCATCCTTCGATTAGATAGTCCCCTGATTTGATGTGTTCTTGCTATATGATAGATACTCAATTCTACTCCATGTTAGTGAATGCAAGGTAAATATTAAAGCTAAAATGAGATGCAACGATGAATGCTAAGAGGATATGAATGTGCAAAAGGTGAGTAAACATTTTTAAATTATGAGGGTATGAAAATGAAAGTGGATGGTTTTGGAAAGAAAATGAGGGGATTAAATAGGTTTGAATGGGAGATGGAGAGGCTTAAGAATGAGACATGTGTCCCTGAGAAGGGCAAGTGTCATGGATGAGAATGACATGTGTCCTTAAAAAGCAAATATGTCATTATAATGAATGACATGTGTCCTTGAGGACACATGCCTATTTGGGAATGAGACGCCTAAATAGGTAGGTTCCATTCAAAAAATGGGGATATTTTCATGTTTAGGATATTTGGGATATTTTCCCAAATTCAAAGGCATTTCTCAAATTCTAGGAAATTTGGGATATTTTGGGAATGTACACACATATGGTGAGGGAAAAGGGATAGGGTTGACTAAAACCCTTGGTTAAATAGGCAGGTTACGTTAGAGGAAGGGTTAAACAGGGGATTAAGGTTAGGAGACATGGGGGAATTGAAATAATTAATTAATTCGATGAGAGAATTTGAGAGGAACAAGTTAATGTGAATTAAATAATCCAATTGAAAATTCAACATATTTAATAGAAGAAGGGTCAAATTCAATTAATTAATTAATTTTAATTACCAATTAATTAATCAAAAGCAGACTGTAGCATAATTAATAAGATTAATTAGCTAGAGGGAAGGATTACCAATTAATTAAATAATGTGTAATTATTTAATAAATAGTGCTCGAGAGAACTAAATTAAATTAATTACATTAATCAAATTTAGGTGTTTACACATAGATACACATTTTAGATGTGTTTTTCTAGGTGATCCATGAGAAGAAGAGAATGGACATGGATACACATTCTATATGTGTTTTTTTAGGTAATCCATGTTAGGGAGGAGAGTAGGAATAGTCTAGTTGTATTTTGCTAGTTCCACTCATCCTAATGTCTGTGTGCAAATGATGTTTGGTTCCAAGTGTATATCATCTTGTATAAGAGTTTATTTTCTCTAGTTTTGAGCATGCTTCAACTTGTTTAAGACATGTAATGAAAATACAAATGCCAAGGGGCAAGTCTAGTTTCGGGAACACCCTGTATAAGAATTTGTTTGCTTTGGTTTCAAGAATGTGTAACTCCATATAAGACAAATATATGTCTGGTTTTGAGGACATCCTGTGTAAGAGTTTGTTTTCTTTGGTTTTGAGAATGTGCACCCCGTCTAAGACATATAAAAGTGTTGTGTCTGTTTTCGGGCATGAAGCATCTCATATAAGAGTTTGATTTCTCTAAGTTCAAGAATGAACACCTTGTTTAAGACACTGCAATAATATAGTACAATATAGTACAAAGAGGGTGATGTGCATGCCACCCCTTAAGATGTCAACATAGGCCTATGTTGATGTCTTAAGAAAACTAAAAACAAGGATACCCAACCCTCAAAACCAAGGAGATATCCTTTAGGCAAAAATGTCCATAAATCCAAGTTAAAGAGGGAATACTCTTATATGCAAGGATTAGATAGTTGAAAAAGAGATATCTTACAACAAGTGTAAAGAGGATCCTTGGAGGAGAATATATATTTTCTCGAAAGATATCTACCTCTAAGAGGAGTTTCTTGAACAAACATAGTATCTTCTACCAAAATAAGGGAAGGAGAACAAGAATGCCTACCTTCCCCCTATTACTAGGTGAAGGGAGTGTCGATAAAGGATGGCACACTTTTGACCCAATGTGAGGGGTAGGTTTATAAGAGATATACATTGCCAAGTTAAAAAGAGGTTTTAGTTAAGGACACACACCTCTTGCATAAGAGATAATTATTAAGAAAACAAACAACTTCACACGAGGAATGACAACAAATCACAAGCAAACAACACTCAACAAAGGAAAAGTAGATCCTTAAAAATAATAATGCCCCCAAGCGTAGGGACAAAGAGAAGAATTACACAACCGCTAAGGAGATATTAGACATAAGCAAATACACAATATACTCACATGAAGGAATATTCAATGCAACAAAAGACATTAATAGATGTAAAATGCAACTCCAAAGAAGAAGTAATCTTCAAAGAGAGAAGGAAAGAATTCCCCTAAGGAGAGATTAAGCATAAGAGGCATACCATTCCATTCAAGAAAGGATATCAAAACATGAAAAATGTTGCAAGGTGTGAGCCCTTGGTCTCCTTGTGTTGTGCAGCGCAGTGCTCGGGTTTGTGACATGGCTTAAGCACCTCATGTGGATTCTATAAGTCTAGTGGTTGTATCGGACATTAATATGTCAATATTTTGGTGCAATGACAACCACACTTGTAACAAGTGGTATTAGAGCTTGGTCACAGGTTCAAACCCCTCGCTTGCATTGGGGGGATTGTTGCAAGGTGTGCACCCTTGGTCTCCTTGTGTTTTGCAACATGGTGCTTGGGTTTTGTGACATGGTTTAACCATCTCCTATGGATTCTATAAGTTTAGTGGTTGTATTGGGCATTAACAAGTCAATCTTTTCATGCAATAATAACCACACTTGTAACAAAAAATGTAACCCCTAAAGAAAATAGTGAAACTTTAGATAAAGAGAAGGAATAAAATAAAGGCAATAATGGATGATGTTGCTACCCCAAAATGTTTGAAATTGAAAAAGCATCATCTCTTATGACAAAGAGCCACCGATTAAGTTAACCACTAGTGTCATAGGGTGAGGAGCAACATGAAGGGTGAATGTGTTGGAATCAGGGATCACTGAGAGGGGGGGGTCAATCAGTGGTCTACCGGTTAGCAACTTTTTAGATCTAACTTTAAACCACCAGAAGCAAATGCATGAAACTGAAATACAAAAACCCAAAATAACCAACCACAAAATCATAACTCTTCAACAAGGAAGAGTGCAAGATCGGTTGTAAGAGCTATGTGAGCCCTATCATATTGTTCTTGAACAAATGTTTTAAATGCTTTACACTTTCCAAGAGAATGACAATAACTGTAGCATCCTAAAATTGCACCCCTTTGCAATTTTGACTGCATTTGGATCTTCACCTTAGTGTTTGTGCTTTGGACTGATTGAAGACCTGATTATGCTCATACATATCACAAATGCCATAAAACTCAAAATGCACCTCATTATGCACCTTAAGCCTGCCCCAAAATAAGGCAGGACCATGGCGCCACACCATGGTCCGCCCTAATTTAAGGCCCCTCAAAACCCAACATCATTTCAAATTTGGGTGGGATTCCCCTCTCTATGTCTGCTCATTTCAAAAAATTAGCCAATTTTCCCAACGAGAAATTATATAAAGAAGATTTCCTCTCTCATTTGAGATCCATCAATAATCTATCAAGCATCTGGCACTCACATGAGATCAAGCATTCAAGAGCAATTGAGCATTTGCAGTCTTCCTTCAAGCCTTATAGAAGCAATAAAGTCAAGATTCAAGCATTGAAGTGGAGATCTACATCCTATTTCATGAAACCCTAATTCCATGTGGAGACAAGCAAAACTTCACAAGGAGGTATAATCATTCAATTTTCAGTCATAATTCAACATGTCCCTCAAAATAAGAACCTTTCCTTGTAGTCATTTCAATTATCTTTACTTCAATTTCATGGTTAATTCCAAAACTGAGGTTTGACCTAAGGCAAGCCCCTATTCCCAACCTATTTCCCTTTCTTTTTGTGTGCAGGAAATAGGTACAAAGCTATACTTCTCATAATAAGCTTCATTCACAGAGACAAATCAACCCTTTCCGGTGTGCAAAAAGTTTGGAGGACCATGGTACCACGTCATGGTCCTAAATTTTTAGGAGCTTTTTCGAGGGTCAAATCCGACTCGGCTTATACTATTTAGATCCAAGTGCACACGAAAATATCGCATCTATAGCTCACTATTTTCTCAGTTTTACCTTCATTTTTCAAGACTTTACCTTAAATCAGCATTTCAACTTACAAAAGAGAGGATAAACATTGACAAATTAATCTAATCCATTCAGTATTTATTCCTTATCTAATTTATGACTGAATCTAGTGGATTCCCTTCCCTCTTTTGAGTGTAATGGGTTTTTATACAAAAAATTGATTTGGTGATTTCTCCTTTCTCTATTGCAAATTGCTAAATCCAATTTTTCCCATTACATTTTGGTGAACTTGACGTGTCCTATGCTTACTTCTAATTTTTCTTCTCAGATTTGAGTGTGTATGTAATTTAAAATTCAAATTTTCATTTACAAGTTTGATTTCCTTGCAATTTTTTTTTTAAATAGAGGTTAATTTCATTTAAAAAAAAAAAGTTCTCATTTTTAATTTGAAAATTGAGCTTTTGAATTGCATAGTTTGGATTAATTATTTCAAATCTGAGTGTTTTTCAATTTCAAAATTCAAATTTTCACTTGCAATTCAAATTTCAAATTTAAATTTTAAAATTTAAAATTAAGTGGTTAATTAAAAAGACCCTAATTTTAAATTTAAATTAATCTTGTGCATTTCCCAATTTTGGATTCATCATTTCAATTTTAACCTTGAATCTATTTTGAAATTTAAAATTAAGAGGTTCTTTTTATAAGGCCCTAATTTTAAATTTCTTGTGGATAAGCTCAAATTTAAAAATTAAGTAGTTAATTAAAAGAGCCCTAATTTTTAGATTTAATTTGATTATTCTCAAATTTAAGCATCACATTTTAAATATAAATTTTAACAATCTTTTTGCAAGGCCCTAATTTTAAATTTAATTTTCCTTTAGATCATTTAAAATTTAAAATTTTAAAATTAAGAGGTTATTTTCAGTCCTAATTTTAATTTTAAATTCCTATCTCCTAGTGGGTAATTTCAAATTTAAATTAAGAGGTTATTTTAGTACAACCCTAATTTTAAATTTCAAATTCCTAGGAGACAGCATTAATTTTCACAATTATTCTTTATCTTTTAAATCAATTTGCTTATTTAATTGAGCAAAAAAAAATTCTAAAATTTTGCATTATTCAATTGCTTTGCAAATTTCAAATCTCAAATTTCCCTCCCTTAGAGCATGGGTTTTACTACTATTAGTCCAACCTATAATATCTCTATGAGAAGAAGTTATAGAATTAAGGCTTCCCAAGGTTTAATTACCAAGGAGATGGAGCCTAATTTGGATAACTTGTTTCATGAGGATGTTAGTGGTTCTAGCAATCCTTCAAATGTCCTCATTTATCCTCATTCTTTCCATAATTCTCATGATGTGGATGAATCACTAACTAGGGTTTTCATTGACCAATTGGAGAAGATTGACAATCAATTTGAAATCTTCAGCAATGGATGAGTCAACAATACCTGAAATGTGAAGCTCTCCCATTGATTGAAGGATTGAAAAGAATGGTTCAAAGTGATAAACTTGGTGTTGATATCTTGCACGGTGTTACTCATATTGTTGACTCTAATATCATGCCTATGAATATTTGTGTTGAAGGCCTTGGTTATACATAACCTCCTAGTCAAGTTATTCATTTCACTCCTTTGACTACCCCTATCGCTCTAGTGTTCCTACTTTTACATCCAACATCATGGCTACCTCTACTCCAAATGTCATACATACAAGTGTTAGTCAAGGGGGCAACTGATCTAATCATAACTCCTTCATTCCTCCTACTACGAGTCTTTCATTTGTTATCCAATCCTCTCCGATACCTACCTACCATAGTGTTCCTCTGCCTTCATATAACAATATCCCTCCTTATTCTCAACCCCTTCCTTCATTCAACAATGTTACTCCTCCCTCTCAATCCAACATGTCCAATTTCAATCATTCTACCGAAGCTATAATACATAGTCTAGCCCAAACAATGTCTTCCTTACAACAACAAATAGCTTTCATGAATCAATCTAATTATAATGTGCCCACATTTGATGTAGCAAGCCCATTATCTAATGACATGGTCCAAGTTGTCCCTCCTAAACATGTATAAGTCCCTCAATTGGAACTTTATAATGGAAAAGGTGATCCCTTGACACATGTTAAAACATTCCAAACTTTGTGTAGTGACTTTGCTCATGACCAAATATTGTTGGCTGAATTGTTTCCTACAACATTAAGGGATAAAGCTTTGCAATGGTATTCCTCTTTTCCTCCTTATTATATTACTTCATTTCAAAAATTGGATAATTATTTCATTCAACAATTTCACAATAACATTGGTCCTAAGATTACTTTGACTAATTTGATGTAGTGCAAGCAAGGTGTTAAAGAAAAAGTGACTGATTTTATTGGTAGATATAAGCATTTGTATTCTCAAATTTATTTTCCTACCTGATCAAGATATTCAAATAATTTTTATTTCTAATTTGCAAAAATATATTAGGGATAAACTTCTCTTTTCTAAGTTTACTTCCTTTGTGCAGCTATGCATAGTACTTCACAATTATCAGCTTACCGTGAGTCAATTGGAACAATCCTCTTCAATGGATCTAAGTGATAAAAGTGAAAGTTCTCAACAACCTTTTGCAAAGTTCAAACCTAATAAGGGATTCATTAAATTCAATGACAACAACAACACTCATGTGGCAGCCGCAACAATAGGTGTGCCTCCTTTATCCAAATACTTTAGAAAATAATTCACTCCTCTTAATGAATCTCTATATAGTATTATGTCACAATTTTTACAAAGGAATGTGTTGAAACTTCCTCCTATTAAACCAATTTACACAACTAAGCCTTTACCAGCTTCCTATGATTCCAAAGCCTTTTGCTAATACCATCATCAACTCAGTCATGACATTGAAAAGTGTTATTCCTTAAGGAGTAAGATTCAAGACTTGATTGATAACAATACCATATATGTGGCAAGCGTGAATGATAAAGGAAAAAAATCAGTAGCTCCTCCTAATCAAAAATTTCAAATTTTCACTGATCCTTTACCTTCCCATTCCACTAATGTGATTGAGACTGATCATCTTGCCTTCTCTATTGATTATGTTGGCTTTGAGTCTAGTAATGTGGTAAACCTCGTTGATAAAACTAAACCACCTAAGGAATTATGCATTATTTGATCCTAGTGAGACTATTAAATTACCCGATGGCCCACTTTACATAATTGCTAAAATCAAAGGCATACCTTCTCGAGGAGTGCTTATTGATCCAAATTGCATGGTTAATGTGATAATTGAATAATTTATTTATACTTTGAAATTGTATCATCTCTTGTCCTTCTATTGGTTCTATCACACTTCCTATCGATGTTGGCATGAAATGCTTAGATGTTGTCTTTGCTATCATTCCTACGTCTGATCAATTTCATGCGAAGTGGGGACATCCTTGGCTCTATTCCATGAAAGTGATTTCTTCTAATGTTCATAAGTGTTTGAAATTTTCTCATAATGATAAAATTATAATTTTTAATCATAGCATATATCAACCTACAATGAGGAATGGAGATGTTTGTCTTAATTACTTTTATTCCGAAAAATTCCAACCTCTTCGACCTAGAAGTGATGCTCTCTTTAAATCATATCAAAAATGGAAAAATGAGATGATTTTATCCTTGAGTAAACCTAGAAATCCAACACTTAGCCTTCCTCTCGATGATCATATGTCTCTTCTTGAGGATAGGATTATTCTTCCTCCCAAGGAAAGAAATAATCTTCTTCCCAAAGAGAAATCTATTTCATCTCCTAAGAATGAGTCTATTATTCCTCCCAAGGATAAAAATGTTCTTCCTCCTAAATGTCAAACTATTCCTCAATCTAAGGATAAACATATTATTCCTCCTCAGAGTAGACATATTCCTCCTCCTAAGAGTAGACCCGATCTCCTTCCTACACTTCATATTCCTCCTTTATATGGTGTGGTTCTGCCTCCTACATCTTACAAAGGGAAGCACCTAGCCTCTCCTATTGTTCAACCTAAAAGACCTTCTCTTATTCATCCCTCCTTCGAAGAAGAAAAGAAGCCTATAGATGATGAACCTAGACCTTCACAACCTTCAGCTAAAACCAAAAGAAACCGTTGTGGGAGATACAAAGATGAAGACGTCGTGTGAGAGCTCATGAACTTGCTTCCCAAACCATTTCTTCTCCAAAGACATCAACCCTTGATATAATTCCATTTGCTCAACCTTCTCCTAACCAAGATGTTCAACCTAATTCTCCAAGATGCATAATGCCCAAGACGAATGATGTTTCAAGTTCTATTCCTATTAGAGCTCCTATTTTTGTTAATCCTAATGAAGAAATAGGTGATAATGTTGTTAATGATGAAAGTGTTGATCCTAATATATCTAATAATGAATATGAATATGTTGATGTTGACAACGATTCATCTGAGAAATTCTCAAAAGCATTAATCCTATCTCCTGGTAACAAACAAAGTGACTCATCATTAGAGCATGGTCCTTGTTTGGAACTTGTGATAGCTCCATCTATTGTGTTTGATGTCACTCCTCTTGCATGTTATCTACCTTCTTGAAATAATGATAAAAAAGATTAGGGGATGAACGACATTCTTGATTAGCTTAATTAGCACCATAGATTCTCTCTCTCTCCTCTCTTGCTTGTTTGTGATCTTCTTCTATTTCTCTCTCAATTCTTCTATATTTTATCCCTAGTGTTGTCTACTTGAGGATGATGCAAATCGTAAAGATCTCTTTTGGGTCTCTCCTACATTGACTCAAAAGACACATGTTCCCTTCTTCCATGGTAGTTTCCTATCTTTGGGGGATGAGGATAATTCTATGAATATATATACACATTATATGTATTGGTTATCATAAAAATCATACTGACTCCAAAGTTAAGTGAAACCACCGCGTGTTTTATGTTTTGTGTTTTGTGATCATTATCCTTTGATTTGTCCTCTCTTGGGGGCTGAATTACCATGATAATGTGCTTGTCTTTTTGGGTGTATCCTACCTTAAAGTAATTGCTCCCAATAAAGTGTGCGCAATCTCTTTACCGTGAGGGCATACACTCCTCTCAATGATTCTCTCTCTTGCATATCTTGATACTTAAAGTTACTTAGTGAACTTTGTCTTTTGTTTTGTAATTTTTGATATTTTTCTTTTCATTGCTCATAGTAAGAGAACCTTACTAGTTTGTAGTCATGGTTCTCTCTTTCTCTCTCTCATGGTCTTCCCTTTTACCTTATCATTGAAGTTGTAAGAGTCCAAAGGCCACTAGGGGCTTGGTGTATCTTTCCTCCTTGATGACTTGGTGAAAGTTTTTCCAGTGCGAACCCTTTGTACTTTACCGAGAGTATGATTGACTTCATACTCCCACTAAAGTGGGGGCTAAAAGTAGCATCCTAAAATTGTGCACCCCTTTTCAATTTTGACCACATTTGGGTCTTCACCTTAGTTTTTGTGCCCCTTGGCCTGATTGAAGACCTGATTATGCTCATACATATCATAAAGGCCATAAAACTCAAAATGCACCTTAAGCCTACCCCAAAATAGGGCAGGACCATGGTGCCACACCGTGGTCCACCCTAATTTGGGGCCCCTCAAAACCCAATGTAACATTTCAAATTTGGGTGGGATTCCCCTTTCCATGTTGGCTCGTGTCGAAGAATTAGCCAATTTTCCCAATGAGCAAGTATATAAAGAGGATTTCCCCTCTCATTTGAGATCCATCAACAATCTATCAAGCATCTGAAACTCACATGAGATCGAGCATTCAAGCATTCAAGATAAATTTAGCATTTTTCAGTCTTCCTTCAAGCCTTGGAGCAGCAATAAAGTCAAGATTCAAGCATTGAAGTGGAGATCTACATCCTATTTCATGAAACTCTAATTCCATGTGTAGACAAGAAAAAATTTACGAGGTATAATCATTCAATTTTTAGTCATAATTCAGCATCTCCCTCAAATGGAGAACCTTTCCTTGCAGTCATTTCAATTATCTTTACTTCAATTTCATGGTTAATTCCAAAATCGAGGTTTGACCTAAGGCAAGCCCCTATTCCCAACCTATTTTCCTTTCTTTATGTGTGCAGGAAACATGTACAAAGTTGTACTTTTCATAATAAGATTCGTTCACAAAGACAAATCAACCCTTTTCGGCATGCAAAAATTTTGGAGGACCGTGGTGTTGCATCATGGTCCCGACTTTTAAGGAACTTTTTCAAGGGTCAAATCCAACTCGGCTTATATTGTTCAAATCCAGGTGCACATGAAAAATCCTGCATTTGTAGCTCATTGTTTTCTCAATTTTGCCTTCATTTTTTATCGCTTTACTTTAAATCAACATTTCAACTTACAAAAGAGAGGAAAAACATTCACAAATTAATCTAATACATTTAGTATTTCGTCCTTATCTGATTTGTGACTGAATCTAGTGGATTCCCTTCCCTCTTTTGAATGTAATGGGTTCTTATACAAAAAAATGATTCGGTGATTTCTCTTTTCTATGTTCCAAATTGCCAAATCCAATTTTCCCCATTACAATAACTACGATGAAAAAGAAAATATTCATCACCTTTCTTATGCTTAGAATTATGATTAAATTTAATGAAAGGAAAGACAACATTCTTATCATACTTCAACCTCCAAAAGATTCTAGTAGCTAATTTCTCTTGTTCATCAATAGGAGTAGGTCTTGTCTCTTGTGATGTAGTACAAGGGTTGTTAGAAGAAAATGGATTGTCATTTGTGATTTAAACTATTCCATTATCAACTAGTTCTTGCATACTTTTTTGAAAATCCAAACAATCATTATCATGATGGTCATGTGTTTGATGATATGAACAAAGTGGATTATTTGAGGAAGGAGAACCTTTAGATGGATGATAAGTCTCATGCCTTACAAGATAATCCTTAAAGTTTTAAATTATAAGGAGATCATCCATAAGTGAACCATGATAATGTCCTAGACCTTAGGTACTAGTTTGTGTAGGAGGGTTTATAGGGACTCTAATTCCTTGTTCAAATTTTCCAAGTCCTTGTCCTCTAAAATCTTGTTTTAATATTATGTTATAGCCACTCTTATAAGAATTTTGTAATTTAGAAGAGGGAGGAATATTATAATGAATCTCTTTAAAATTTTCAATGTAAGTGTATCAAGAAGGAGCAAATGGAAAAGTAGACGAAGAAGGTATATCTTGTGCAGAGGGGTTTTACTTTGTATCATCATGCATATCCTCTTTGGTAGTTTGTGAAGAAAGATCCTTATCATCTAAGGCATCATCTTTATTTAATTTTATGTTGGGAGATAGATCATGAGTGAGATGCGTAACATCATCTTCTCTGCAAATTTTTTAATGATTAATATAGGCTCCAAGAGAATAAGGGGGATCCAGAGAGATGGAAAAACCAATATTTTGATCTTGCCCCCCTTGCACTAGGGTATGTGTATGAGAAGAAGATGGTGTCATGTTTCTCTTCAATGCTTTCTCTCCATTATAGAGAACATTGTAGGAGTATTAGCTTTGTATATGGTTAAATTTGGAAGATCAAAACTATTGCAAAACCATAAAAGATCAAACCACATAAAACCCTAGTTCTACAATTAAGAAGCCACCATACATCAATGAAGAACCTAAAAAATGCAAATCACAAACAAAATAGAAATATTATATCATTCACATTCTTAGTAAGGTTTTATCTCCATTGATCTTGTTTGATATATTTGCTCTCAGATTTTGTATTCTACACAAGAACTCGACAAAGAACGAATTGTGGTTGTGAAGTCATTTGATCACAAGTAGGCTAGATTGCACATGTCATTAGGGTTGTGAAAGGATGAGAGTATCCTCTTATATAGAGTACACCTTAGAAAATGAAGGGATATGATTAAGAGGTGAAAGGATAAATGGTCGACTAGGATTAAAGGGTAGGTAGGGAAAATAATAAAATAAGAAGGGGATAGTTAGAGGAAAATTAAGAGATAAATGATAGTTGTTATGGAGAGAAAAAGCTAATGAATTAGTTAAATAAATAAAGATTCATTTAATGAATAGATGAAGTGGGACCAATTAAATATATAATATAGTTACTGATCGAAAAATATATATAATATATTTATTTAATTCAAGGAAAGGATAATTTAATTAAATAAAAATATTTATTAAATAGGGAAAGGCTAGAAGAGGATAAATTAATTAATTAAATAAATAAAAATCTATTTAATTAATATAAGGTTTAGGATAGAATAATTAATTAAATAAAATATTTATCTAATAGGCTAGGACAATTTTAGGTGTCTACATTTTGCCCCTCTTTGAGACAAAACATCTTGTCGTGTTAGCTCAAAAAAGATAAGATAAACTGATACAAAGTTGCCCCAAAACGATAATGATAAGAAAGAAAGGCTACAAAGGCTAAGGATAGAGTGACAAAGTCACGCGGGTGAAAAACTGACTAAAAAGGGATCAACGGGCAGTAGGAGACTAACACGATGGACTAGGGTTACACAACCTATATATATACATGTCATGAGGGAAAAAATCCTCATTTGAATCCATAACCTTTAGAGAGATCAAAACAGAGAGCTTAGAGAGCAACCAATAGTCTAGGAGAGATAACAATCAAGTTACATCGATTCGAAAGAGTCTGACGGTTTGAGCAGCCAGAAGACATGGGTGAGCCGATATGTAGCTCAAACTTGCTCACTAATTTTGTATTTATTGCACATTTAATGCACTAGTTAGGTAGATAAATAAAAATGTGGAAATGAGTTTTAGGTCTAGGAACACGTCTAGGTCTTGTTAGGGTGCACTTGCGATGCGCATGCACGTATGCGTCTAATATGCATGTGTTTATGAATGTAATCATGTCTGCATTTTGTATGTGCATGTCTAAGTCTTAGGAGCACGTCTAGGTTATAGAGGCGCGTCTATGTGATAGGGGTGTGTGTGTTGATCAACCTTGTGTATGTGTTATGAAAACATGTTTGCATAAAATATAATTGTGTCTATACAATAAAGGCGCATTTAAGTAGTCGCAATGCATCTGTGTTAAACAGAACCGCGTTTATGTCTCAAAGGCTAAAATTAATAATTTTGTGATGAACATACATTGTCAATTGGATAAGCTACTGAGAGGATTCACTCAAATAGGTGCCTCGAGGAAGACCAATTGAAAACCAGGCTAGAATCGACAATCATGTGATAGACATGCATCGCCAATTGGATAATTTGTTGAGAGGATTCACTCAATAGGTTCCCTTAAGCAAATAGGTTTGCTAAGCTGAATATAGGATAAGTCGTCGAACTGAAAAAATCTGACGAGTGCTCTAACAGGATAGGATCAAGTGCAATGCGATAAACATATACACTAAGATACAACCTAATGAGAAACACCATGTGATAAACATAGGTACCACTAGGATAGGATAGGATAAGAAACACTATGTGATAGACTGAGTATTACTGGAATAGACACGATTGGCTTGGTTGATTGCATGAGTATCTACCTCAAATAGAGTCACGAGAGAGATTCTTGATGACACAACGGCTATGCCCGAACCTGACTACCGTTGATCATGTAGCAATTGAGGTAATGGGATTGAGACAATCATGTTCATGTCTGAGATTCAGGTGAACACATGACTATTGATTGCTCTAGCGGAGAGATGGTACTCTAAGACTTGCACATTTCATTTGCTAACTAGTGAGATGTCAGTCACTTTAGAGGATGTGTATCATATATTGAGGATCCCCATCCATGGATAGCTAATGGTTTATGATAGAGAGGGGGATGTGGATGCACTACAATGAGTCTTCAGAGACTTTGAGCTAGAGTTGAAGGGAGGTGTATATGGTGAAAATGGATAACAATAATAACAATATTGAAAGGCTAAATAGATTCAACCACAAAACCCTAGCCTAACAATCAACAAAGATCCACCATAACATATGAAGATTACCTAAGACAATGCAACTCAAACAAAATCACAAAGATTATACCATCACATGTCCAATAGGGTTTTGATCTCCATTCTTCCTATCTCCATTGATCTTGCTTGATATATTTGCTCTCAGATTTTATATGCACAAGAGCTCAACAAAGAACGGAATGTGGTTGCAAGTAGGATCGTAGTGTAGTCAATTGATCAAGTCATTAGCTCATTAGGGTTTGATAAGGAAGGAAGCATCTCCTTATATAGAAGACACTATATGAAATGGAGGGATAAGATTGAGAGGTGTAAAAGGAGGTCGGCTATGATTAGAGGGTAGGTAAAAGAAATAATGAAATAATGAAATGGGTAGGTAGTGTATGAATTAAGAGGTGAATGACATGTGTCATGGGTAGAAAAGGCTAATGAATTAATTAAATAAATAAAGATTTATTTAATTAATAGAAGAAGTAGGATAATTAAATAAATAAGAATATTTATTTAATTTAGGAAAATGATAATTTAAATAAATAAATGTATTTATTTAAATGAGAAATAAGGCTAGAAGAGGATAAATGAATTAATTAAATAAATAAAGATTTATTTAATTAATAGAAGAATTAGGCTTAGATAATTAAATAAATAAAATATTCATTTAATTAGACTGGACAATTTTAGGTGTCTACATTTTGCCCCTCTTTGAGACAATGCGGCTTGTCACGTTGTTTCAAAGAAGATAAGATGAACTGATATAGAGTTGCCCCGGAATGGGAATGATATACCCCCTCGAGAGATTGGATGAAAATGTCTGAAAAAATTGCAGACAATCTCTCCATAAGAAAGACAAGATAGAATGGATTGACCCGATAAAGTGACAAAGTCACGGGATAACGAAGACTGACTCGAGAAATGAATGCGAGGGCTAGGGTAGGCTATAAGATAGACCATGAGGGAAAATACATCTTCATTGTCATCTACACATCCACAAGAGCATATTGCAGAGCGAAAATAGAGTAGGAGCAGTCAGCATCGATGGCTTTCACTCACAGATTCAACCGCGTTTGCCGATTTCAGAGGCCAGCAGAGGTAGGAGAGCCGGTAAGTACCACCAAACCTCCTTATACTTTGATGCATTTATTGTTGTCATTAATGCATGCTAGGTAAAGTAATAAATGCATGTTTATGTCAGGAAAATGCGTTTGCGTTTGAAAAGTATGAATTTGCATCTTCTAGGTCAAATCGGCAGTTATGTGATGAACATACGCTGTCGATTGGATAAGCTGCTGAGAGGATACACTCAAGCAGGTCCTTTAGGAAGACTAGGATAGATCAAGGCACTTTGTGATGAACAGTGAGTACCAAGATAAAGTACTTTGTGATGAACAGGGAGTACTAAAATATGAGCAGCACTTTGTGATGAACAGGGAGCGCAAATGTGAGCAACACTTTGTGATGAACAGTGAGTGTCACACACGTAGTACTTTGTGATGAACAAGGAGTACTACTAGGATAAAAGCAACACTTTATGATGAACAGTGAGTGTCACTAGGATAGATAGCAATATGCATTTAGATAAAAAGGTAGCATTTTGTGATAAACAGTGAATGCCACTATAACTGACATGATTGAGTTGTTTGACTGCAGGAGTATTTGCCGATGCTAGAGTCACGGGAGAGATTCTCGTCGACGCAGAGGTTGCGACCTGAGTTGTCGCTCGAGGACAGAGCTGCCATCGAGGAGATGGGTTTGAGACATGTGTTGTATGTGCCTGAGTTTCGGGCAAACATGGGTTTGCTGACTGCGCTGGCTGAGAGATGGCACTCTGAGACATGCACGTTTCATCTACCGATGGGTGAGATGACAGTCACCCTGGAGGATGTATACAGGATTATGCAGATACCGATTGATGGGGAGCTGATTCCACATGATCGAGACGGAGATAGGGATGCCCTTAGACGAGTGTTCCAGGATCCAAGATTGGAGATGAGGGTGGGACACGTGGCATGGGATACCATGACATGGATAGGATTAGCACTACCAATAGTGTTGGCAGGAGTGATCAGTGAGTTCCTCTGTATCAGTTTTGTACCATTTTGTATAATGATGTAGACACCTGCGGGTGATTGTAGCCATATGATTTCGACATCATTGTATCATGACACTTTATATATATATATATGAGATGATGCATCTTTGCGGCAGCTATATGCATGTGTACCTATGTGATGAGATGTTCTTATGTGATGCTTATGATATGGATGCAAGTATGTATATGATGCAATGCAATATTTTTATTTTTTTTGTTCATTTATGTTTTAAAATGTTATGCCAATGCAAATGTAAATGTATGTAATGCAGATGAACATGATAATGCAAATAATTATTTACATGATGAAAATGTAAAATGTGCTAATATGTGGTGTATGTAGGATGTGATGCAGTTGTGATGTCTATATGTATGTATGAAATGCTTATATGTGGTGATGCAGGTGTAACTACATGAAATGCAAATGTTTTTGGTGTGTCATTATACTCAGTCATGTGATAGCAGGCTACGCGGACTCGAGAAGGATGATGGAAGTCAATCAAGAAAGGGGGATGGAAGACAGAAGATATGAAAGTGAAAGAGCTTCTTGTGCGTTATCATCATTGAGCTTTATTATGGCAAGTAGGTTATGACAATCGAGGCATATGTTCGACCCAAAAAGTCATTGTACCTGTTTGCATGGAGATAAGACAGTCATAAACAAGGAATGCCCCAATTCATACTAGACCCACAGTGTCCTCATATCCTTGGACAAGTCATAGCATTACTAAGAGACAATCCACAGACAGCAAATACAAATAGGTGACGATACCCCATCCTCACCTTTCTAGTCAAAGACATCCTGGAGATAGAATCTCTAGTCAAAGACATCCTGGAAAAGCTAAAAGACATGTCACCAAAAAAGATGAAATCAAAAGAAAACCAAGACTCGACACCAACATCCACTGTAGTCCTCAAGTTTAATGTCTCTTGTCACTTGTATAAGTCTTATTTGATTGTGGTCACAATGTTTACTTTCACAGAAAGGATAGATAGCACTTGAACCATATGTTGTCTGAGTCTGTTGAAAGATTTGATTTGTTGAAGCCCATTGTTGCTGATGTGTCTCATCTGAAACTGACTGAATCCATAAAACTGATACTTTATTGCGGAGAAGACGAAACTTTATTGCGGATCTGTGATGCAAATGTTGCTTTATTGCGGATTGTGCGCGGATAGACTGAAGGAAGCTGGAAGAAACTGTACTCCTCGAAACATGTGATGTTCTCAATTCCACACCCATTACTAGACGTAGGATTTTGCCTTAGCCACAGATAGGATCTGATTTATTATGGATGGAAAGGGGTGTAAAGGGATGGTTTATTATGAATGGCTAACCAATCTTAGGTAGATCAATAACAAGCCATGATGGGAATGGGTAAGTTTGTTATGAACGAATAGGTTGTGAGTGTGTGCAAAGTGAAAGGATGAAAGTGGAATCCTGAAGGAGGGAGGAGCAATATCTCTACGCATGGCGCTGGTGACCCAGTTTTCACCATGGTACTTGCCCAGGGCGCCACCGAAGTGGTTTTCACCGTTGGACGAAATTATTTCTCTTTACTTTTTTGATTTTTCAATGTTTTTTGTGTCACAAGGTGCCTGTTTGCCAAGTTTTCACCAAGTAACGATTTTTTTTTTGTTTTATAATTTTTTTTTTGTATTTTTGAATTTAGGATACTCTGAAGAGCTATGTGTAAAACCTGCGAAGGTGCATGTTGTTGATAGGATCCTCCAAAGGTTCACCTTCTATAGTTGAGAGCTGATATGCCCCAGATCCATATGCTACTGTAATGACATAAGGACCAAGCCAATTTGGTTCGAACTTGCCCTTCTTCTCTTTGTCTTGCTGATTTTTGGGATTTTCTCTGAGAACCAAGTCACCTACCTCAAATGTGTGAGGCTTTACCTTGTGATTGTAGTTGCATTGTTCCGTGACTGAATGATGTGTAGCTTGAGTGACTGTCTTCCTTGATAAAGGAACTGCGATAGAATTACTAGTGTGTGGACTACACAGGCCCGTATGCGTGTCACCTGAAGAAGTTTGGGCATCCCTGATAACAAAGTCCTGCGAGGAAGCTCCATTAAAGGTCCATGATGTATCGCTAGAAGGGGATGGATGTGTGGAACAAGTGAATGAGTGATGAAGGCTTATAATTGCGAAAATAAGTGAAAGTAGGATAGCATGATGGAGACTTAGGATCAACAAGTATGCTTTTTGACTTGAAATTTTAGAACTTTTGCCCCCAGTTATTTTGATATTAGGGGAGATCATCTCTTGTTCTTTTTATTTCATAGGATTTTTATCCTTGACTTTGATTTTTGTAGAGTCCAATAGCTTTAGATTTTGATTTGGACTAAAGGACTTTTCTTTATTTTTGACTTTTAGATTTTTCTTTTCAAAGCTTGATTTTTGATCCCCAATGACTAAGGGCTTTTGTGATTCTTGTTGATCCAAGTCTGGAAGTAGAGTGGAAATGGAAGGAGTGGATGAAATAGTAAGGCTATGTGAGTTCTCAAGTGGGTTAGCGATACACTCAATAGATTCTTTGCTGGAACCACTCTTAGGACTATTGATATCAAGAGATTCTTGCACCGCTAGAGGAGATTTGCATTTAGACTTAGTAGCCACAACACTAGGTGGTTCACACCCAATTCCTTGCAAATTGTTTGTAGGTTGTTCTTGTTGACCGAATACCTTAGCAGATAGTGGAAGTTGATCAACATGAAAGATATACTCACCACATCCCATGTCTTTAATCTTAAATTTTTCTTTTAGCTCTTCTTGTTTTGATGTATAAGCTTTCAAGGATTCTGGATCAATATATGTCGAAGAAGGAATAGCTTGTCGATTGACTGGTATTGTTATTTCTGATTGAGGTTGTAGATTGTTGCAATATATGAATGGATTTGGATCACCGGTAACTGTTACTTCCACTCCATTATGAGGAAACTTAATGCATTGGTGATATGTGGATGGGACTGCCCTCATTTCATGAATCCAAGGACGTCCTAGCAATATGTTATAAGTGAGATTTAAATCTAGGACTTGACAAACGACATCCTTTGTAATTGGCCCAACTCTGAGAGGTAAGGTGACTGTGCCCTTGGATGAACGCTCTTCGTCATCATATGCCTTAATGGTGATTTGATTTGTAGAATTCACAGCTTTATCAGAATATCCCAATTGTGTGATAGTGCTTAATGTGCAAATGTTTAGACCTGCTCCTCCATCTATCAGGACTCTTTTTATTCGATGCTTGTGTATGAAGGCTTCAATGTGTAATGGTGCATTATGTGGCTAACTTACAGATGCGTCATCAGCTTCTGTGAAAGTAAGGGAGTGTGGAACGGAAAGGTATCCCACCATGGCTTGAAATTGGTCCACGTTCAGATCAGTAGGAACAGTAGTATCTCTCAAGATTTTGTCAAGAATGGCTTTATGTGTGGGAGATATGCGTAATAGCTCAAGGATTGAAATGAGCGCGGGTGTCTTCCCTAACTGTTCTACAAGGTCATACTCAGGTTTGGTTGATGAAGAAGTGGTGTTTTTAGTTGGAGCACCTTGCAAAGTGAATTTACTTCGGCGAGTTGTAACATGACATTCAGAGGTAGGTTTAGAAGAAGATCCAACACCTTTTAGGACAATCTTGGGTCTCTGGGTAGAATTCTCGGACGCTTTGTCCTTGATGATAATAGTAGAGATGTAATAGTCCATCGATATGTGATTGATAGTTGAATCATAGTTATAGGATGCTCTGGTATAGTTGGTTTGATCATCTGTGGCTTTAGCTTTTCCTTTGTCATGTTTTGGGAATGGTTCCTTAAACATTTCATGTTCTTGATTGGATGAGTGTCCCTCAATCTCAATGTCACCTCTATCAATGAGATCTTGTATGATGTTCTTCAGTCGATGACAATTTCCTGTCTTATGACCCTTGCTCTTATGAAATTCACAATACTCATCATCATTCCACCAATTTGGTTTAACCTTTGGTTCATATGGAGGCAAATCTGGAATAGTGATTACCTTGTTTGCCACTAGCTTTTTGAAAACTAACTCAAGTGGTTCTCCCAATGGGGTATACTTCCTTCATGATCTAGAAGTTGTTTGAGTATTCACTTGATTGTTTGTAGAACTTGATCCAGAAAAAATGAATTTGGGTCGCACTGTGTTGGCATCAACAACACCATCATTGACTGTGTTCTTGTTTTTATTCCAAAATCTTGGCTTATCTTTTCCTTTAAAGTCATCTTTGTTTTCCTTGAATATCTTAATGACTCCTTGTTCAATTAGGACCTTTTCTGTTGCTAAGCCTTTTTCAATAACGTCCCTGAAGGTGGACAAACAAGCTTTCCTTAAGTCATTACCAATCTCTTTGTTAACATTTTGGGTGAACATTTCTACCATTTGTTTTTGTGGAATTTCACAAGAGCATCTGCTGGCTAGATTTCTCCATCTTTGTAAAAATGATGCAAAAGATTCTCCCTCTTTTTGTTTGGTGTTGCACAAAGCAGTGACTGATATGTCTGTCTCTATGTTGTAGGAGAAATGTTGAATAAATGCCTCTGCTAAGTCACCCCATGACTTAATTCCAGGTGGAAGTTGGGAGAACCATTCCATAGCTTGATCACCTAAGCTTTGTGGGAATAATCTCATCAAATATGTCTCTTCTGCTGCTACCTCAATGCAAGCTGTGAAAAATTGTCTTATGTGTGCCTTAGGATCCCCTTTTCCTTTGTACTTATCAAACTTAGGCGTCACAAAATGTGTAGGAAAAGGAGGCATTAGAATGCTCTTGTCAAATGGATAAGGACATATGTCTCTCATTGTGTATGTTGGCTTCGGTGTATTTATGTCCTCCATTTTCTTTTGTAAGTCCCTGATTTGTTGCTCCAAATTGTTCTTAGGTGGAGATTGACTTCTTGGACCATACCCCATGCTTGAGGAACCAATTGGAGGAGGAGCATGTTGCATATATGGATGATATTGATCATACACATGTTCATATGGAGGAGGTCTATAGTGATGCTGTGTATATGGACCACTTGGTATAGATTCATGTTGAGGAAGCCCATATCTATTTTGTGCATGTATACCATATTCTCCAGGCATGTCATGTTCTATTGTGTTGCCCCCAAATTTGACATGAGGTTTCCTTGTGTCCAAATTTTGAGCATGCCTTTGAACATCCAATTGTTTTGGTGGTTGATCCTTAGCATTAGTATGTGATTGAGCATATTTGTCTGCATAAGACTTCCATAATGGTCTACGAAAGTGAGTATCATATGCTTGACCATATGTATGTGGGACCTCTGGTTTTTGAAGCAAAGTTGATGGTGATTCAGGTACCATATGTGGTCCTCTATTTCCTCCACTATTAGGTCTCCTTTGATCCATATTGGAGTGAGGTTGTTGCAAAGGTCTATGTTCCATTATTTGAGACATGTCAAAATCATGAGGTATCTTGGCTCCACTTTGTGCCATCATTTGTAAGAAGTATTGTCTATCCCTCCTCATTATTTCCCCAACCAATCGATTGAAATGGGGATTCATAATGGATTCTTCCACATCTGCTGAATGTACTGAAAAGTTGTCCACATTGTCATTGTGTGTAGCATTGTTGTTTATAGTGTCCATGTTCTCAACATTTGGATTGTTTCTATAGACATCCATGTCAGGTAATGTAGTATGATCAGAATTGAAAAAGATCTCATTGTCATACTCATAGGAACTCATGTTTGCGGACTCTTGAGCCTCTTTAGTTTCTCTCCTAGATTTTTAAAGACGGGTTTCAACCACGAACTAAGTATTGACCAAGATGTGAGAGACTAGATGAAAATGGAAAGAGTATGGAAGACCAAGAGCTGAATGGAATGTAAATGAGTCTGAAGTGTACTTGCAATGTCCAAAGTGTAAGACCAAGTATGTATGTAGTAGAGTAGGTGTGAGTTCCAAAGAGAGGATAGTTTCTCTTGATGAGGTAAGTTGACCTTGACTCTGAGTAAGACCAAATGAGACCCAAAGTTAAGAAACCTTGATGAGGGACCACTTAGCAAAGTGTTGTTGTATGTAGTGTGTTGATAAAGTATGATGAGGACAAGCAAGTGACCTTTTGACTCAAGTTTAGACAATTGTGAATGTAAAGTGAGATGAAACAATGATGGACTATGTGAGACCCAAGGACAGGTTGAATGCTAGATGAAACCCTGGAGAAATGACCTAGGAAGCTCAAGAATTTCGAAACTGACTGTGTTTGTTTGGTGAAATGCAACAGTTTTTCAATTCTGGACACAGACGAGCCTGTATACTTCACAGACACGGTTTCCCGACACAGACGCGGATCTATTTAACACAAACGCGCTTCTGAGATTTTTTTGTTTATGTTTGCTGGACTGTAACGCTTTTTTCAATTCTGGACACAGACGCGCCTGTATAGTTCACAAACGTGGTTTCCCGACACAGGCGCTGCTCTGTTTAACACAGACGCGCTTCTGAGATTTTTTTGTCTGCCAAATGCAATGTTGACTGTTGGAACACAAACGCGATTATGTCCTTCACAGACGCGTCTAGACAACACAGACGCTATTATGCCCAACACAGACACGTTTCTGTAAATTTTGTGCAATTTTTCCAATCTATGAAGTTGTTTTGTTGTGACCAAAATCTGACTGTTTGACTGATTTTTGTGACAAGAGGATACAGTGTTGATAAGGACTCAATGTTTGCAAATGTCTAGACTCAAAATGACTCCAAGAAAAGTGTGTTGTTTGATGTAAAAATGTTTTGCATACACTTGAAGACACAAAAGACACAATGTTTTGATGTTTGGTCTTGAATGTTTTGAATGTTTAACATAAGTCAAGCGCAATTCTTATGGTTGGCCAAGACAATAGTTGTTGATCCCACATGGGGTTTTACCCCTGAGGCTACGCTATTCAGAGCGGATACTTAGATGCTTGACCTCACTGGATCCACCCTCGGCACTCACTTCTCGAGTCAGCCAAGCATCAGTCCCCATGAAAACTCCCCATGGCGAACTTTGTATCTCTACTAAGAACCGTATGTGTGTGGGCCGCTACCAGAGGTCCGACCTCCTGCCCCAACAACTAGAAGGATTTGGGCTTCTAAAACAAAAAGGTGCTAGTAAAGGCATCCGCTCGTGTGGCCATACATGCGGCACTTTCAGCTCTGTAAATACAGAAGGCTCCCAGTCGGTAGGGGTTACGCCCTACAAATGATCAAATAAATTTGATCAAACGGGTTTATGGGGAGACATAGTGTCGGTATGAACTAATCAACACACGTTATTCATAGTTTTCACCATGAATACATTTATTTATAGTGGTTCGGAAGAAGATGGCTTTTCTTTTGCTACCACTTGGGTCATTCTCTTCTCACTAGTAGTCCTAATGACCACACGGGAAGACAGACCCTCTAAAGATTAAACAAAAAGAGTCTATTGCTCAAGACACAAAAGACAATGATTCAATTTTAGTGCACCAATGGAAGTGTTTGCTAGTCTATGAAAACAAGGCACACAATAAAAATCCAAAAAAACCTTGCCAAGGACCTGCACCAAAGATTTGTTAGTAGTTTGGGTTGTTTTCAAATGATCACCCCTTCCTGCAAGCACACAAGTTAGGTAAATTTTTAAAACCCAAAAGACTTTGTGAAAATAGGGGCCTTCAACCAAACGATTTTGCTTCCAAGACAAGCTGCACCAATTTTGTTAGCTAGATCTGAAAATGTTAGTCCAAAAATAAACCAGATCTGAAACCCTAAATGCAAAATCCGAAAACTGAATCAATAAAACTTCAAAATTTTGGAACAGGCGATACATAGACGCGATTACCCTTGACACAGACACGACTCTGCGACACAAACACGGTTCTGTGTGGCACAAATGCGGATAAAAACCACAGACGCACTTCCCAGACACAGACGCGGATAAAGATGACACAGACGCGTTTCAGTAACAGACGCGCCTTTCGGAAACCTGCAAAATGAAATTTTGTCGAAAACATGGACGCGATTCCAGATGTCGTAGACGCGCCAGAAAATCAAAAACGGTATCTGAAAGTATGCAGACGCAAAAATGTCGAAAATATTGTCGGAAATGCTAGATCTGCAACTTCAAACACAAAATCTGCAATAAAAGGTTAAATGCAAAAGGGACAAGAGTCCCACCGGGCGTGCCAAAATGTATATGGTGAAAATGGATAATAATAATAACAATATTGAAAGGCTAAATAGATTCAACCACAAAACCCTAGCCTAACAATCAACAAAGATCCACCATAACATATGAAGATTACCTAAGACAATGCAACTCAAACAAAATCACAAAGATTATACCATCACATGTCCAATAGGGTTTTGATTGTAAGGAAGTTAAGTAGCGGAAACAACTTCCTACACTAACCTTGAGAGGAGGGTAATGCAAAACTTTTTCAGATCATTACAACAATTACAGAAAATAGAAATAGATATAATAGCAATCATACCACAACACAATGATTTACGTGGGGAAAACCCTTTCGGGAGAAAAACCCCACCCTCCAAAAGCAGCTCAATATTTTATTCAGCAATCAAAAACAGATTACAACATACTTGCAGAGCAAGCTCTTCACAGGAGTACCATTAATCAGAGATTCAGAGGCAACTCAATAGCCATAAGACTCTTACACACAACCTCTATCTCACACACCTCATAAATAGGAGATACAATACAAGAAACCGTCAAACGGTATTAAAAAACCATGGGCTAAAACCACCCAATAAGGTGTAGCCGACCTTATCTCCCTCTATGACATGTTAAAGCACACATCAACACGTGTCGCTCCCTTTTACAGCTCATTTATGTATCCGATACAAATTATTTTTCCTATTTCAGGAGTACAAACTTCCGGAGGCCATAACTTGAGAACCGGGTGTCCGATTGACGAACCGTTTGAAGCGCCGGAAAGCTCGCGAAGTGCTCTATCACCTCGTAACCCGCTTCGCCGGTTACGGCCACTTTTCAAGGCGTTTCGGAGCCTCTAAAGTCCCCAAAATTAAGTTTAAACATTTTATTGCACCCTTCCAAGACGAAAACTTTAATATCTTCAAAACTAGTTGTGACCTTGCGACGAAACTTTACCGGAATGTTTATCTAGCCAACCAGAAGCTTCAGGGAGAGTTTCGCACCATTTCGTGCTCAAATGAAAACTTACTATAAATAGTAACCTCACATAAATGCAAGGTTGAGACACCATTTTTCCCAACAAATCTCCCACTTGTCGAACACCTTGCATGAGCGGAAGGGAATGTCAACACAATGAATCAATTGCTAGGGGCCATAAGGCCCATAGACTCTGCACACCATCTGAACTTCTCTGTGCTCACAGCCTTAGTTAAAGCATCTGCAACATTCATCAAAGTTTCCACCTTAACCAGCTTCACCCTACCATCTTCGACCATATCTCTAACAAAATGATACTAAACATCAATATGTTTGGTCCGGGCATGAAATGTCGGGTTCTTAGCTAGGCTAATTGCACTCTGACTGTCACAGTAAATTGTCACTGAACCTTGTTTTATTCCAATATCTGAACACAGTCTCTTAAGCCAAATGGCCTCTTTACAAGCATGAGTAGCTGCCATATACTCTGCTTCAGTAGTGGATAAAGCAACCACAGCCTGTCGCTTACTCATCCAACTAATTGCACCACCAAACAAAGTAAACACATAAGCACTGGTGGATCTTCTGCTATCAATATCACCTGCCCAATCTGAATCCACATAACCATGGATATCAAGGGAAGTCATGTCTCCAACTGAATTACCATGATAACACAAAGAATACTCTGAAGTACCCTTCAAATATCTGAAGACTCTTTTGACTGCATCCCAATGAACTCTACCAGGATTAGACATATATCTAGAAAGTACTCCCACTGCTTGGGCAATGTCTGGTCTAGTACAGACCATAGCATACATCAAGCTTCCAACCGCACTTTGGTAAGGCACTTTGCTCATGTCTTCCATCTCCAATGGGGATGTAGGACAATCTGAAATAGATAGTTTCATTCCAACTGTAAAAGGAACACTCAATGGTCTACAATTCTGCATGTTGAACCTCTGTAACACTGAATTCACATACTTACTCTGGCCTAGCCATAGCTTTCTGTTCACCCTATCTCTTCTAATTTCCATCCCAAGAATGTGCTTTGCTGCACCAAGATCTTTCATTTCAAATTTAGCAGCGAGCTGAGACTTCAGTTCTGAAATCATACCTTTCCCTTTGCCAATGAATAACATATCATCAACATACAATGCAATGAATAAGAAATGATCACCATAAGATTTATAATAAACACAGTGATCTGATTTAGAACGTTCAAATCCCAGACTCAACACATATGTATCAAATTTCTGGTACCACATCCTAGGACTTTGTTTGAGGCCATACAAAGATTTCTTCAATTTACAGACCAAATTACTTTTGCCTTTCACCACATAGTGCTCCGGCTGTGTCATATAAATATCTTCCTCCAAATCACCATGAAGGAAAGCAGTTTTCACATCCATTTGCTCAACCTCTAAATCATAAGCAGTAGCAATAGAAAGCAAAAATCTAATGGACGTCATTTTTGCAACAGGAGAAAATATCTCACCGTAATCAACACCCTCAACCTGAGAGTAGCCTTTTGCAACCAACCTTGCTTTATACTTCTCAATGCTTCCATCTGAACCAATCTTTTTCTTGAACACCCATTTACAACCAACAGGTTTTCGTCCTTCAGGCAATGGTACAAGATCCCATGTATCATTCTTTTTCAAAGCTGCCATTTCTTCCTCCATAGCAATCTTCCAGGATTCTGCATCATTCATACCTAATGCCTCTTCTACAGATTTCGGTTCATCCACACTAGTATTCAGAGCAAAAATACATCTCCAATCATCAGGTGAATACCTTTCAGGTGGTTGTCTATGTCTTGTAGACCTTCGAACAAGCTGAGTTGGAGGTTCTTCCTCTTCTTCTGAAGATTCAGAGCTAGACGAGCTCTCCTCAAATTCTTGCCTATCTAGGGGTCTCGATTCAATTCTTTCAGGTGTAGAAGGAAGTTGAATCACATCTTCTTTTTTAGTCTGTTCTGGCTGCAATGTAACAGAAGGAGACTTAATTTCTCTAAAAATAACACTTCTACTGTGAATTACCTTTTGTGCAACAGGGTCCCAAAGCTTGTATCCTTTCACACCATAACTATACCCGATGAAGATACATTTCACAGCCTTGTTCTCCAACTTTGTTCGCTTCTCCTTTGGCACATGTGCATATGCCTCGCAACCAAAAACTCTAAGATGTCTCAATGAAGGCTTGTGACCTGACCATGCTTCCATAGGCGTTTTATCAACAAGAGCTGATGTAGGAGACCTGTTAATCAGGTAGCAAGCAGTGGCAACAGCTTCAGCCCAAAACTTTTGTTCGAGACCAGCACCACTCAACATACTCCTAGCCTTCTCCATCAGTGTCCTATTCATTCTTTCTGCAACTCCATTCTGCTGTGGAGAATACGGAGTTGTCTTCTGCCTGTTAATTCCACAGTCTTTACAGAATCTATCAAAATCATTAGAGCAAAACTCACCGCCATTATCAGTTCTCAAACATTTTATTTTCTTTCCAATCTGCAACTCAACCATTGCTTTAAATTCTTTAAAACGACTAAAAACTTCAGATTTACTCTTTAGAAAATATACCCATGTCCTTCTACTAAAATCATCAATAAATGAAACATAATATGTGGATTTTCCAATCAAAGAGACATCTACTGGACCAAACACATCAGAATGGATAAGATCCAAAACACCACAAGTTTTATGAGAACTCGAGTAAAACTGAACGCGGTTTTGTTTTCCATAAATGCAATGCTCACAAAAATCAAAGTCAAGATTACAATCATTCAAACCTTCAATAAGATTTTTATTTTTCAAGGTCCTTAGACCCTTTTCTCCAATGTGGCCAAGTCTCTGGTGCCATAACATAGTCTTCTCTGCAGGTAACTTTGCTTCAGACGAAAGTGCACCCTTAGGTACCCAAAAACCATTTCCATCTGCTGAAGGTGAAACCTTCAAATCTTCCAGTGAAGTATCCGCAGATTTGCTTTTTACAGAAGTGCTATTACACTCAACAGTGTATGCTTCAAGCTTATACAAAGTGCCAAACCTGACACCTCTAGCAACTACCATAGCACCCTTAATCATCTTACATCCTGCTTCAGAAAAGACTACCTGCACACCTGCATCTATCAGTTTGCTCACAGATAACAAGTTTCGTTTTAATCCAGGGATATGCAACACACCATTAATCCTTTTTATTCTACCATCAGAAAACCTGATTCTAACTTTACCTCAACCAACAATGTCTAGATGTGAATCATCACCCAAGTACACCTTACCTCCATTAAATCCTTCATATTCAGAAAACCAATCTCTATTGGAAGTCATATGAAAAGATGCACCTGAGTCAATTAGCCAGGCATCATTACCTGCATGAGTCGCCAAAGCCGCAATAAAGGCATTGCCATCTTCCTTGTCGGACTCAGAATCAGAATCGAACTTTTTCTTTTTCTTCTTCTTTTCTTCTTTGCAGTCCTTACGGATGTGACCCGGTTTACCGCAATTCCAGCAAATGACTTTGGACTTTCCAGGAGATTTCGATCTCCCTTTGGATTTGGACTTGCCACGCTTCTCATTCTTCTTGCCTTTCTCCTTAGGTCTTCCACGAACAGTTAGGGCTTCCTTTGAACTGATGGATACCTTCCTTCGCATCTCTTCACCGAGTAGGGCACCCACCACGTCTTCAGATTTCAAAACAACAGAAGTACTACCGATAGCCATAACAAGAGAATCCCACGAATCAGGCAAAGAACAAAGCAAGATCTGACATTTCTCCTCCTCATCCATCTTAACACCGACGGATACTAATTGAGCCACAATCATATTGAATGCTTCTAGGTGGTCTGCAATTCGTCCACCCTCTTCCATCTTCAAGGAATACAATTTCTTTCTTAAGAAAATTTGATTTAATAAAGATTTCACTTGATACATCTCACCAAGCTTAGTCCATAGCTTCTTTGCAGAGTTTTCTTCATGGACATTGATTAGAACAGAGTCTGCCAGGCACAGTCTGATTAGACCCTTGGCTTTCCGGTCCATAACATCATACTGAGTTGCTGCAGTAGGATCTGAGGGCCTTTGGACATTCGCATCAACAACATCCCAAAGATCTCGATCTATTAGCAGATCTTCCATCTTCAACTTCCACATCTCAAAATTACTTCCATTAAATTTCTCCACCTCTATTCTTCCTGACGAACTCGCCATCTGAATATTCCTGCAACAAGATCAAAAAGTGTCTTCTGCACAAGCTCCCACTCAAATCTGGATTAGTTCAAAAAACCCAACTGCCCACAATTGAAACCAAAGGTGATCAGGCTCTGATACCACTTGTAAGGAAGTTAAGTAGCGGAAACAACTTCCTTCACTAACCTTGAGAGGAGGGTAATGCAAAACTTTTTCAGATCATTACAACAGTTACAGAAAATAGAAATAGATATAATAGCAATCATACCACAACACAATGATTTATGTGGGGAAAACCCTTTCGGGAGAAAAACCCCACCCTCCAAAAGCAGCTCAATATTTTATTCAGCAATCAAAAACAGATTACAACATACTTGCAGAGCAAGCTCTTCACAGGAGTACCATTAATCAGAGATTCAGAGGCAACTCAATAGCCATAAGACTCTTACACACAACCTCTATCTCACACACCTCATAAATAGGAGATACAATACAAGAAACCGTCAAACGGTATTAAAAAACCATGAGCTAAAACCACCCAATAAGGTGTAGCCGACCTTATCTCCCTTCTATGACATGTTAAAGCACACATCAACACGTGTCGCTCCCTTTTACAGCTCATTTATGTATCCGATACAAATTATTTTTCCTATTTCAGGAGTACAAACTTCCGGAGGCCATAACTTGAGAACCGGGTGTCCGATTGACGAACCGTTTGAAGCGCCGGAAAGCTCGCGAAGTGCTCTATCACCTCGTAACCTGCTTCGCTGATTACGACCACTTTTCAGGGCGTTTCGGAGCCTCTAAAGTCCCCAAAATTAAGTTTAAACATTTTATTGCACCCTTCCAAGACGAAAACTTTAATATCTTCAAAACTAGCTGTGACCTTGCGACGAAACTTTACCGGAATGTTTATCTAGCCAACCAGAAGCTTCAGGGAGAGTTTCACACCATTTCGTGCTCAAATGAAAACTTACTATAAATAGTAACCTCACATAAATGCAAGGTTGAGACACCATTTTTCCCAACATTGATCTCCATTCTTCCTATCTCCATTGATCTTGCTTGATATATTTGCTCTCAGATTTTATATGCACAAGAGCTCAACAAAGAACGGAATGTGGTTGCAAGTAGGATCGCAGTGTAGTCAATTGATCAAGTCATTAGCTCATTAGGGTTTGATAAGGAAGGAAGCATCTCCTTATATAGAAGACACTATATGAAATGGAGGGATAAGATTGAGAGGTGTAAAAGGAGGTCGGCTATGATTAGAGGGTAGGTAAAAGAAATAATAAAATAATGAAATGGGTAGGTAGTGTATGAATTAAGAGGTGAATGACATGTGTCATGGGTAGAAAAGGCTAATGAATTAATTAAATAAATAAAGATTTATTTAATTAATAGAAGAAGTAGGATAATTAAATAAATAAGAATATTTATTTAATTTAGGAAAATGATAATTTAAATAAATAAATGTATTTATTTAAATGAGAAATAAGGCTAGAAGAGGATAAATGAATTAATTAAATAAATAAAGATTTATTTAATTAATAGAAGAATTAGGCTTAGATAATTAAATAAATAAAATATTCATTTAATTAGACTGGACAATTTTAGGTGTCTACAGGAGGACATCTCAGTTGGGAGGTTATGTATACCAGTGGACAGACATTGGCTATAGTGGTGGGAGGGGTGATCAACAAGTTCTTGTGTCTCGATAGAGTGACACATGGATTGTCTATGGGATGGGGAAAGTACTAGAGCTTCTACTGACAAAGAGGAACAGGTTTGCATGGGGGCCAGTGTATAAGCGCACTTGTACCATGAGCTTCATTAGTTTATGTACCTCGATGGCTACAGGTTGGGATGTGGGATCACACTAATACAAGTGTAGGCTTACAAGCACATTGCAATGACGAGGCTTATTCACTTTAGGTTTAGAGGGTACGAATAGGTGTATGCACATACTTATGGCATCATCACTTTCCAGCCACAACTTAGGACGCTAGACTACTATAGGAGATATATATATGACATTAACAGTGTGACATGGTGACCGTACTTAGACTACAAGGCCTGGGAGGAGGATGACAAGGAGCTACCATTTTATTTCTATAGTAGGTATCTCATTGGACAAACTCCATATATTTTGGATAGACATATGGTTGATAGGGTTTCTAGACAATTTGGAAGAGTGCAACAGATGCCTCGACGCTCAGGGGAATTTGCTCGAATAGTTAGGGAGCAAGTACATAAAGGACCAATTTTGTCTTATGATGCAACCTTGACTTAGTTTCAAGAGATGGTGCCTTTTCCATGGGACATGTTGAGAGACATTGCAAATGGAGGCATGTTGGTTGAGTATGCAGCCTATTTTGCAGTACATCCCTTCGCTCGATTAATAGTTCCAGGAGAGCCCACGCCAGGGTTGGATGATGATGATGACGATGAGGACAGAGGAGAGGAGCTAGGAGGGTTGTGAGGGGTATAGGTTGAGGAGGTAGGGATGGAGGATGAGGAGAGAGTGTACAAGGTAGAGATGGAGGACAGGGCAGATCGTCGAGGGCACTAAGAGGGAGAGGGGGAAAACCAATACAGGTTGCATTATAGGCTCAAGGTCAGGGACATGCATAGATATAGGGATATATACAAGATACCCCTAGATAGGAGGAGAGGGAGGAGAAGATGGTTGAGGCAACTGGAGGGGGAGATGAGGAGGAGGATGAGCTACTCATGCAGAGAGAGCTCACTCAGGGACAGGTTGATGAGATTGACGATCTCAAGAGAGAGGTGACTCAATTGAGGTGACAACTTCATGATATGTAGGAAGAGAGAGATTGAGCCATCCAGCAGTACACAAACACCGAGGAGGATCTAAGAGCAGCTAGGGTTACACTCCAGTGAGACACGGGATCAAGATATGCATATTGTATCCAAGCAAGAGATAAGATTAGCTATTGGTGAAGTCTATACGAGGTAGAAGAGCCACCTCACCTATGAGCAGGGAGCTACAAACAGGCATCCCACTCCATGACTATAGGTTAGGACAGACAGAAGGTGTCTAGCGAAGGTGTGATGGGGCCACTAGCAAGATCTGCAAGAGGGGGTCGTTAATATGATCTAGGGGTTGGACCATAAAGAGCTCAGATTCCATCAAGGCATACCAACTATGAGGGAGGGAGTTCATCATAGCTCTCTTGGGTCCATTGTTGCATTAGTTTTTTGTATGATGATATAGACACCTTCATATATATATATATATATATATATGAGATGACCTATTCCTTGCAGTGACTATATGCTTACATGTTCCTATGTGACACATTTTCTATGATGTTGTGATGATTCTATATGATGTTTATGATGTGATTGCATGTATATAGCTTTATGATGCTTAGAATGATTATGAGATGCAATCTATGTACAAGTTGTAATGCACTATATATTTTTATGTTGATGTTATGCATGATGATGTAAATGTATATGTACCAAGGCAAATGAATGCCATATGATGATGATATGCATATGCTGTATTAATAAGTGTTGTGTGTAGGATGTGATGCTATTATGATTTTTATATGCATGTGGTGGGATGTACTAACATGTGGTAATGCAGATAAATACTACATGAGATGCAGATATTTTTGGTGTGTCATTATACTCAGTCATGTGATACTATATTGCACAAAACTCGAGACAAGATGATGGAGGACAAAGTAAACAAGGGGATGGAAGATAGAAGATATGGAGGTGAAAGAGATTCTTGTGCTATTATCATCATTGAGCTTTATTATGGCAAATGGGTTATGACCACCAAGATATAGGTTCATCCTAGATAGTCATTGTACCCTTTGCATGGAGATCAAATAGTCACAGACAAGGAATGCCCTGGTTCACACTAGACTCACAATGTCTTCTTATCCTTGGACGAGACATGGTATAACTAAGAAACAACCCACAAACAAAAAAAAAGGTGAACATACCCCATCCTCGCCTTTCTAGTAAAATACATCCTTGAGATAGAATCTCTAGTTAGAGACATCCTATAAAAGCTAAAAGACATGTCACCACAAAAGATAAAATCAAAAGAAAATCAAAGACTTGACACATAAACTAAAATCCTCAAGTTATAAGTATTTCTTACCACATATGTTAACATGTTTGATCTGGTCACAATATTGTTATCCTGATAAAGTATAGATAATTTTGAAAACCTGTTGTTGCCAAAGTTTGCCGAAAGATTTGTCTTGTTGAAAACTTATTGCTGCTTGTGTCTCATTTGAAACTGACTAAATCCATGAAATTGATTCTTTATTGCAAAGAAAGATGAAACTTTATTGTTGATTGGCAATGCAAGTGATCTTTTATTGTGGATTGTGCACGAAAAGGAGGAATGAAAAGACGATACTCCTCAAAACATACGATGCCCAAGTGCCACTTCCATTACTAGATTTAGGATTTGTAGCTAGTTACAAATTGGACCTGATTTTTATGAAAGGAAAAGGGAAAAAAAGGTTTATTATGAATGGCAAACCAATCTTAGGTAGATCAATAATAAGCCATGATGGGAATAGGTAAATTTATTATGGAATGAAAGGTTGTGAGTGCGTGCAAAGTGAAAGGGCAAAACTGAATCGTGAAGGAGGGTGGAGAAAAAGTCTCTACACATGGTATCAGTAACTTGTTCTTCACCATGGTACTTGCCCAGGGTGCCACCGAAGTGGTTTTCACTGTTGGATGAATTTATTTCTCTTTACTTTATTTGATTTTTCATTTTTTTTGTATGTCACAATGCACATGTTTGCTAGTTTTTCACCAAGTAACAATTTTTATTTTTATTTTTTGTATTTTTTTACTCTGAAAAGCTTATAAAACCTGCGAAGGTGCATGTTGTTGATAGGGTCTTCCAAAGGTTCTCCTTTAGGTGTTGATAGTTAATTTGTATCTAATCCATAAACTATTGTGATGACGTAAGGGCCAAGCCAATTTGGTTCAAACATGCCCTTTTTCTCTCTGTCTTGTTGATTCTTAAGGTTTTCTCTAAGGATCAAGTCGCCCTCAAATATACGAGGCTTTACCTTGTGGTTGAAGCTATGACTCATACATTGTTGATATACTTTGAGATGATTAAAAGCAATTTGTCTACGCTCATCTAACAATTTCAAATCTTGTAAGAGAGAGACCCTGTAGTCTTCATTACCAATAAGATCACGCAAAGAGACCCGTAAAGATGGTAACTCGGACTCGATAGGAAAGATGACTTCTACACCATAGACAAGTGGACTCAATAGGAAAGATGACTTCTACACTGTAGACAAGTGAGTAGTGAGTGTCTCTAGTAGGTGTGTAGACACTTGTATGATAGGCCCATAGTGTGGGTTTGAGTTGGATATGCTAGTTATGATCAACTTAATCAATCGCCTTCTTGAGGATTTTGAGGATGGTATCATTGGATGCCTCAACTCAACTGTTACCCTCAAGGTAATATAGAGTAGAAAAGAGATGATGAATATGGGATTGGTCACAAAGCTCATGAACATCCTTATTTTTGAAAGGGTGTCTGTTGTTTTTGACAATGAAAAATGGAAAGGGGAACATTGTATTGGCAAATGATATAAATGAGGATAAAAGTTGCAATCTACTTTCTAGTGACTTGGGTGAGAAGAACGACCTCAATCCACTTCGTAAAATACTTTGTGGCTATGATAATGAATTTGTGGCCATTGGAAGATGGAGGGTGAATCTTGCCCACGAGATCGAGTCCCCACTGACAAAAGGGCCATGGAGTGGCAATCGACTGAAGTTCTCATGCTAGTGCATGAATAAGGTCTCCATGAATCTAACATTGCTTGCATTTTTTGACAAATTGGTGTGAGTCTTTTTTCATACTAGGCCAGTAGTATCCAATCCTCATAAGTTGCTTGGCTAAGGTTGGACGACTAGAGTGAGAATCACATATACCTTCGTGAACCTCACTTAACACAATCTGATCTTCGTCGCTTTCTAAACATCTAAGGAGAGTACCATCTAGACCTCATCGATAAAGAGTATCGGTTAAGATGACATAGTGGGAGGACTGGAAAATGAAGGTATGACATTGATTGTTGGAAAGATCGGGTGGGAGGATATTATCGCAGAGGTAGGTGAAAATGCTACTGTACCAAGGGGAATCGGGACCAATGACACATCATTTCTGCAGTAGTGATCTCATATGAGGGACCAAAATATTATCCACCAAGAAATCATAGCGGATCTCATTTTGAGGCATATTAATAAAAGAAGAAATAGTAGACATGGCATCGACAACTCAATTATTGTCCCTTGGAATTTGTTCAAAGACTATTTGTGTGATATGTTGCTTGAAATCATCCACCATTTTCTTATATGTTATTAACCTTTTATCTTTAGTCTAGTAGTCATCATTTGCTTGGTGAATCACAAGTTGAGAGTCCCCAAAAATGTGAAGTTCCTACATCTTCCACTGAAATACAATTTGTAGGCCTATTGTTAATGCTTCATACTTTGCTATGTTGTTGTACAAGGGAACGATAATCGGTATGACTTAGGAACGGAATCCTCTTGAGGTGTGATAAAGAGGATACTTGCTCTTGTGCCATGTTGTGTGTATGAACCATAAAAATATAGTTACCAAGGCTTTGAGTTGTCACTTTAAAGATAGATTCATCTGGGAATTTTGAGACAATAGGAATGTCATCAATCATAGGTGCATTTTCTAGTTGATCTGCAATGTCTTGCCCCTTAATGGATTTTTTGTCGACATATTCAATGTCAAACTCACTCAATACCATAACACATTTATCCAATCTACCTATGAGTGTTGCCTTGTTGAGAAGGTATTTGAGTGGATCAATTCTTGCAACAAGCTTTGTTTTATGAGTTAGCATGTAGTGGTGTAATTTATGCGAAGCAAAAACCACGACAAGACACACACACTCAATTGAAGTGTAATTAAGCTCATAACCAACCAACGTGCAACTGATATAATAGATAGCTCGTTCCTTACCATCATGATCTTATTGGGCCAAGAGTGCCCCCAATACTATTTATGTAATTGATATGTAGAGTAATAGGGATTTTCCTTGAATAGGTGGCATCAATACTAGTGGATTTAGAAGATAGTCTTTGAGAATCTGAAAGTCTTGTTGACACTTATCATCCCATTTGAACTTGATACTTTTGTGAAGTAGATGCTGAAAAGGATGACATTTGTCTGCAATTTTTGTTATGAATCTACATATTGATTGAAGTTTTCCTTGGAGAGATCAGAGTTGGTTGATGTTCTTTAGAGGTGGCATCTCTAATATGGCTTGAACTTTCACTGGATCTACTTCAATACCTCGTTGTGAGACAATGTATCCTAGGAGTTTTTTGGAGGTCACCCCAAAGACACACTTCCTTGGATTTAATCTAACTTCATACTTTTCCAAGCATTCAAAAAATGCTAAAAAAATGTCCAAATATGTTTCCCTTGTGACTGATTTTCCCAAGAGATCATCAACATAATCTTCCACATTGACATGCATGAGATTGTGAAAGATGGTTGTCACATCTCTTTGATATGTTGCACCTGCATTCTTTAATTCAAAGGGCATAACATTCCAACATAAAGGTACCCCAAGGACATGTATACCTAGAGAATCCATCCATTAATGATAACATTGCATGGCCGGCTATGAGATCAACTATTAAATCAATGTTTGGCAATGGAAAATCATCTTTGGGATAAGCCTTATTGATATCTCTAAAGTTTGTACATATTTTGATGTTGTGGTCCAGTTTGATGATAGGTACAAGATTAGAAATCCACCCAGGGTAGTTAATTGGTCTGATGAAGCCAACGTCCAATAATTTCTCAAGTTCCACTTTTACGAGTAGTGCCACCTGTGGGTGCATCTTATAGAGTATTTGCATAATCAACTCGGCACCTAGAGTAATTATCAAGTGATGCATAACTAGACCAGGATCCAATCCAAATATATCGACATATGACCATGCAAAGTTGATTTTTTGCTCTATGAAGAATGTTATGAACTTTAGTCTTTTATTTTTTGTCAAAGACTGTGCCAAGAATATGGTGTGTGGTGTCTCCTCTATGCCAATGTTTGTCTTGATAATTTCTTAAATCAACATAGATGATTTTTCTTCATATGATGTCATGGGGAGAGTGTTGAAACTTCTATCCTCGGGTGCCTCAAAGAGGTTTTCACCATTGGATGCGTCCGTTCTTTTTACTTTTTGGGGGTCAGATAGTGCCACAATGTGGTTTTCACCAAAAGACCCATGATTTGTTTTTGTTTTTATACTTTTGCAACTAGAAAGTTTGGCACCCTCTCCAAAATATGCCATCCTGTCAAGTTCTATGATGTATCCTGCTTTGTGGTCCCCAAGAGGAAGATCATCTCATATGCCAAGGTAGTCAATAAAAGCCTCATCATTTTAGAATATGTCAAGTTGTGGGGGTCCTTGTTGGTCCCATTCAATGAGTTGCGGGTGAATGAGGGGGAGGCCATTGGTGTGTTCAAAATCGGCAGGTGAGAGGGTAAAGAAGCAAGAGTCTTCAGTTATTTCAATGCAATCATCGAGGTCATCGCTAATACTCTCCTCATCAATCTCAATTGTAAACGAATCCAAATTGGCATCACTGGAGGGGCACTCAGCAATGAGAGTTCACTTTTTGCGGTTTTGACCTAGAACCTCAAGACGTAGAGGGTTTGGTATCCTAAAATATTTTTATCCATAGTTCTCCACTATCTTTCTTGTCTTGAGATATAAACCAGATGATGCTACTTTACCAACTTTAAATTATTTTCTAAACTTTTCTTCTTTAGTGGGTTCACCTAGTTTTGTAAATGTTTTTGTAAGCTCATAGTCACTGCATGAATTGTCTAAACCCCATTCCCATTCATTAGAGTCTATGGAATAGTGTTTTTCTTTTTGTTGGTCATTAGTGGAGGTAGAATCTGTGATTTGTAATGTTGTTTGGGAATTAAGACCATGTAATCTCAATGGTGCAAATCCAAGTCCTTTGGTGCTTGCTTCTTTGGTACTATCTCTAGTTGCAATGACTCAACAATATCTTTCTTTTATAACCCAAGAGGGTCTTTTCCATCATATCCCATCTTTGTAAGAAATTTAAACCTTTTCCATAATTCTCGCATGGTATTGTTATGTGGTCTTGTTTAGATTCTTCTTCAGGTTCCTTATAAAGCATTTTGTAGACATCCTCTTCTTCCATCTCACCCCATTTCTTGAATGTAATGGGATCCCATTTTATAATAATTATGGATACTTTCTATGAAGGATGTGGTCATCCATAGTCCTTAGGAGAATCCATTAATTGTCTTAAGTACATGGTTTGGTTCGATTTATATTCTCCCATGCCTTTGTCTTTGTATTTTCCTTTGAGCTCTCCTTGTTTCGATGTAGAAGCTTTCAATGATTCTGGATCAACATATGTTGAAGATGGAGTCACTTCTCTATTTATGAAAACATATATTGTTGGTCGTGGTCATGGGTTGTTCCAATATATGAATGGGTTTGGATCACCTTTGATTGTCACTTCAACTTCATTGTGTGGAAACTTAATGAATTGATGATATGTTGATGGTATTGCTCTCATTTCATGTATCCATGGACGTCCCAGAAGTATGTTGTATAAGATCAAGATCTAGGACTTAACAAACCACATCCTTTGTCACTAGCCCAAAACTTAAAGGTAGGGTGAGTGTTCCTTTGGATGAGTGTTCCTCGTCATCATATGCTTTGATGGTGAGCTTACTTCTTGAATCCATAACTTGTTTAGAGTATCCCAATTGTAAGATTTTTTTCAATGTGCAAATGTTTAGACTTGCTCCTCCGTCTATCAAGACTTGTTTGATACGGTTCTTATGGAGAAAGGATTAAATATGGAGGGGTGCATTGTGTGGTTGACATGGATATGCATCATCAACTTTTGTGAATGTAAGGCAATGAGGAGTGGAAAGGTATCCCACCATGGCTTGAAACTAGTCTACATTCAGATCGGTGGGAACAAAGGTTTCTCTCAATGCTTTGTCAAGAATAGTCTTATGTGAAGGGGAGATGCGCAAAAGGTCAAGGATGGAGATAAGAGCGGGCGTCTTCCCTAATTGGTCTACAAGGTCATAATCCTTTTTGGTAGATGATGAAGTTGTGGGTTTGGATTGAGAACCTTGTAAGGTGACTTTACCCCATCTAGTTGTAACATTGCATTCAGGGTTTCATCATTAGTGGATGAGGATGATGGTCCAATGCCTTAACAACCTTACTCCTTTGGGTAGAACCTTTGGTAGTTTTATCTTTTATAATTATGATAGAAACATGGTTCTCCATCCTTGACCTTTGTGAACGAGTTTGAACCATGAACAAAACCTTGTCTAAAATGAGAGATGAAAGAAAATGAGAAGACTATGGAAGGCCAAGAAGGAATATGAGATGGAATAAATCTAGGATTGTCTTGCAATGTCCAAAAGTGTAAGTCCAAGTATGTATGATATAAAGCAAGATGTGGCTTCCAAAGAGATGATTGATCTCTCGATGAGGTAAGTTGACCTTGACTAAAGAGAACCAAATGGAACCCAAGATGATAGATTCGATGCAGGAACCACCTAGCGATATGTTGTAGTATGTTTGCAAGATATGATGAGGACCACTAAACAACCTTTTGACTTTAGTTTGAAAAAGTGTATATGGGGGATTGCAAATGATGACTGAAAACACGTGACAAAGCCATGGCAAAGATTGGTTGACTAATAATGAAGCCCTAGGGGAAGCCGCCTTAGAAGCTCTTTGATCTCACAACACAGACGCACTATGATATTATAGACACGGATATAACCCACTTATACATAGTTCCACGGTTCACTGACGCGTTTTCCACTATTGATAATGCAATTCTCAGTTTGAATACAAAAACATGATTATGCTCTGCACACACATGTTTGTAGAACACAGACGATGTTTAATCCAACGTAGACGTGATTTATGTTGTTTTGACAATTTTTTCCAAGTCTGATGTGCAATTTCAAATATGTGGTACTATCCTACACAAATGTGATTTTAAGTCTCAAAAGCTCACTAGGAACAGACACAAACATGGCCAAAAAGATCAAATATGTGTTGGAATCAGACATAGACGTGTTTCTAGTATTTTTTTAAAATTTTGTCCAAGTTTTCTAATTGTTGAGTGTGACCAGATCTTGATGTTGAATGTTTTCTAGCAAGAAAACACAACAAACAGTGAAGACACAATGTCTAAAGGTATTTTATTAAAATTTTGACTATAATGTGTATGTCCAATAGGCCGAATCAAACCAATTTTTATGGGTCTAGCACAATCGAAGACACATCAAACACTTTCTTACCCCAAGGTCAATGTTCTCATGGTGGTAACTTCAACCCACAACCTAGAATCTTTGTCAGCTCAAGTGCAGGGACACCTTGATTGGTGTATTCACTAATTTTTCCTTTTTTATGAGAGAACAACTAGGGGCCTCCAAGATTATAATGATGAACCTATCACCCTCTCCCCGGAAAGATACAAATAGCTTCTGCTAAGCTAAGGATTCTTGTCTCCTCTCACAGGAGCCTTATGGTGAGTATCTTGGGGGGAAATCTAGCTATCCCCTTGCACTAAAATTATCGTGATGTTCGGACAAAAAGGGTGGGTCACTACTCTAAAGGTGTCTAGTCATGTTTTGGGGTATCTAGTGGCTATACATGCAACATTTCATTCAAATTAATGAGGCCTCCCAACCCATGTAGGTTTTTCACACCACTATGGGTACTTGAGGAGACAGACGTCAGTATAACACATCGACACTAGGTGATAAAAAGACTTTCGTCTAAAACTGGACAATCTTTTATATAGCAGACCAAAACAAAATACCACTTGGGTCATTCCATCTCACAAGATGGGAGACAAACCCTCTAAAAGATAATAACAATTTCTCTTACACCCAAGGTCCAATGGAAGGCAAGGGGAGAGGATATTTTGTTATCACCTTTAGGGTTCCAATCTAAACACAAGTGTGCCAAAGGCACGAGACACTTCAAGAAAAGTTAATTACTCTTCAACAAACAAAGAAAAAGATCAATGAAAATGTGTGAACCTAATTAAGCTAGGAATTGAAATGCAAAGACACGTACTAAGACTAGCCCTACAACAAAATGATTAGTAGTTTCAATAATCACCCCCACCTGCAAGCACACTTGTTAGGTTAATTTTAGAAAATCCAAATTGAAATGTGAAAAAGGGTACCTTTGATAATACGGTTTAGACAAATACACCACTTTGTTAGTCCAAGCAAGGGTTAGGATATAGCCAAGTTTGAAAACCCTAAATAAAAAGGATGAAAAACTAGAATTTAAAAATGCAATAACACAAACACGTTTATACCTGCCACAAACGTGGAAACAATTGAAACAAATGTGACACAACTTGAAACCTGCAAACCAACTAAAAAATGTAGATGCAAAAACGTAGAACCTAGATGTAGAAATAGAGATCCCAGACGCGAAATGCCTGAAAACTTGCAAAAATTGACACAAAAATGCAGATGTGGCAAAAGAAGATAAAAGGATGCACAAACGTACCAAAAATCACAAATGCGAGAATATAGCTCACAGACACGAAAATAACACTCAGATATGAGAACATAAATTTAAAAAACATGGGTGTAAGGAGTTAGGTTCACCAAAATGTAAAGGTAAACAATTACGGTTTCCACCACTAGATGTTGTAGAATTTGCTAATTTTTGGTTAGGGCCCATTATATTAAAAGAGGGGTGATCTAGCCTCAAATCAACAAGGATAGGGCTAAGAATTTTTATTGGATTCACAGGATTAGAGTGTGATTCCCTCTTTTAAGTTGAATTGTTGAAATGTTGAAATTAGGGTAAATGTGTCAAAATTGAAGATATTATGCATGAACAATGAGCTATGATCGTCAAATGGAGCCATGAACTTGGATTTGAGAAATATATGGGTGATTGAACATGTTCCCAAAAGGTTGTCCTAAATTGTAATGATCGGAATGCTTGTCACTCTGGTCCTCTGCACTTTTCGTCTTCTAAAGGGGAACTTGTTTGTCTCTGTGAATAATGCCAATGTTGAAAATTGTAGCTTCGCACTTGTTTTCCTACACACACAAAAGAAGGGGGAAATTGTTGGGAATAGAGGTTTACCTAAGTCAAACCCTGGTTTAGGAATTAACCTTGAATGAAATATTGCAAATACTGGAATAAATAATGGAGAGATTGTAAAGGGGAAAATTAGGTGACTTGGCAATTTGCAAGGTAGAAGGAGAAATCACCAAATCACCTATTTTTGCTTTGTGGGAGATGATGCCTTTGCATTCAAAAGAGGGGGTAAATCCACTAGATTTAGTCACTAGTCAAATTAGGACTGAATACTAAGTAGATTGATTGAAATGGAATGTGCTTGAAACTCTTTTGTAAGTTGACTAGTTGAATTAAGACTAAGTGTTGGAAATGAAGACAAATATGAGAAAACAATGAGCTACAAATTCAGGATTTCGTCATGCACCTAGATCTGAAAAGTTTGAGATGATTCAAAGCTGCTATGTGAAATTTGCCAAAAGTACCGAGATCGTGTGTCCGGGCTAGGTCACCCACCCTCTTGGTCCTCCAAACTTTTCGCGCGTCAAAAAGGGTTTCTTCGTCTCTGCAAATGAAGCTTAATTCCAAAAGTACAACTGTGCACTTGCTTCCTCCTTGTGAAGTTTTGCTTGCCTCCACATGAAATTATGATTTCATGAATTAGAATGATGATATCCTCTTTAATGCTTGAAATCTTAACTCTACTGCTTCTCCAAAGCTTGAAAGAAGACTGGAAATGCTCAATTGCTCTTGAATGCTTGAATGCTTGATCTCTTGAATGCTCAGATGCTTTATTGAATTTTCATTCTTCATCAAATGAGAGGAGAAATCCCTCTTATGTACTTGCCAGTAGGATGAATTAATTAATTTTTCGATATGAGCCGAGATTGAGGGGTTTTCCCACTTCAAATTTGAGATAGGTCAGGGGGAGAGGCCCAAGGATAGGTACCCATCAAGGGGGACCAGGGTGCCACACCCTGGTCCTGCCCTAATTTGGGGCAGGAACAAGAAGGCAATTGGGTGCATCACTGAGTTGGATGAAGTTTTTGACATGTGTGAGCATAATTAGGTCTCCGATTAGGCCAAGGGGCGCAAACACTAAGGCGAATACCCAAATGCGATTGGTTGGAAATTGCAAGGGGTGCAATTTTAGGATGCTATAGAGATATACCTCAAATTTGCAATTGTTTATGATGATGATTTGCTTCTTGAATGTAATCACACATGTTGTATGAAATGGCATGAACATGGCAAAACCGTAATCACGCACGCATTCTTGCATATGAATGGTGTAATTTTGCTCTACAATGGTTGAATGAAGAATATGCAACCTTGAAGATCTATGAAAATGTTTGATGATAAATTCTTCATGGATGCAAGAGTGTTTGATTTCTTGGATATGGAAACTTAGATTGAAATGAATTGATCAAATTTCTTTATATAGGGGTATCTATGTCATTTACCAATTAGGGTGACCTCAAATGCTCATGTAGAGCCATAAATTTCATTCCTTGTCAGAGAGATAAGGCCCATCCCCCATTTCAAAATAGGGCCCAACTAAGGGGGAGCAAGGCACTAGCACCCTGGTCCTCCTCAGTCAGGGACCATGGTTTAGCCCCAGGGAGGACATCCCTCTAGGAAATTAATTGGCAGGTGTACATGGCATCATAATTGGAGTTAAGGCACTTAATGGACCTGGATAGGAGATGAGGAGGAGACATGCTAAATTAGGAGCACAAACATGAGGTGTAAATTGATCCAGTGATAATTTACGATGCTACAGCCACATAAATTAAATAAATAAAGTATTTCTTTAATTAGGAAAAAAAGAATTCAAATAAATAATATTATTTATTTAAATTAGGATAGAAAGAGGGCTAGAAAGTGATAGTGAAATAATAAAACAAATAAAAATTCATTTAATTAATAGAAGAAAAGGGGATAATTATATAAATAAAAATATTTATTTAATTAGGCTAGGACAATTTCAGGTGTCTATAGTTTCTCTTGTTTTCTCTTTTCCTTGTTCTTTTTCATCATCAAGTTTCATGAACCAGAGATTATGGGCTCGTGGCTTCATCCTTATCAATCTTCGTCCCCAGTCAGAGCTAGTTGTTGTAGAGTTTTTCTATTTTGCTTTAAAATGAGCATTGTAGAGTGTCTTGTCCCATTTTTTTTCATCCAAATTTTGAGACACTTTGTCATTTTCAAAGGTGATCGAGTCATTGCCTTAGTTAAAGTACTCCTATTGGAACCTGACCGATCAAATAGCACTAATGTGGCCTTTAGAGTTCATTTTTCTTTCTTTTAGTTCTAACACATATCGGGGTCACACAACTCTTTTGGCACTTGGTATAAGTTAGTTATTCGTGTTCCAATTCCCTGGTCGAGATTTGACGTCTTAAAATTAATTATTTTTCTTTTCTTATGTGTGCATCTTTTGTTTTAAAGTCCAAGTCAGAGTTCCTAATTAAGTATCGACTCCCAACAAAGTTCCTAGCACCTCTTCGACACCTGATGATTTAGAAATAATGTTGAAGGCAAAATAAAGTTCTTGAGTGATTATGCTTGTGAGTTGATAAATTAAAGTGCGACATCAAGAGGTTGTTCCATAATAGACAACAAAATCCGACAAAGCACTAGGAACCACTTAAAGGTTTGATGACTGCTAAGATTCAAAAGAAAAAAAAAACGTCTCCTTTTAAATCTTAATCTAAGAGGAGTTCTAACATGAAGGGTGGAACTAAGAAGGTGTTTTAAAGCTTCAAAAAGTAAAAATGGCTTGAATCTCAAATGCACAACATTTTTTGATGGAGCGGAAGTAGTTGAGCATTAATTGTACTTGTAGGCTAGGCTATTTATCCTTATTTTAGCCCTATAAAACATCATTTGGAAGCTCAATTGTGACTGAAAAGTGAGATTTAGGAGAATGATCAAGCACCCTACTCACACTAAGCAACTCTGCGAGCTAGTAAAGATGTAAGTAGCTTAGAATCACAGAGTATCATCCTATTCAAAATTTTCTCTTAGGGGATTATATAGAACATAGTGGTGATAGTTCTGGGATTTTTTAGCCAAGTACCATAGAATTCTTATAATTTTGAAAAATGAAAACCAAATATTTAGGTTATGAACATTTAGATGGACTATCTAGCTCATTGTCGGAAGTAGGAGATATGAAGCTTAATTTTATGAATTTAGATGAATTTTGGTAGCGGGTGCAAAACCATAATAGGCACCAAATCACTCAGAGATTAATAGAAAGTGGCTTGCTATAAGTTGTCGCTTTTCCAATGTTTGTACAATGTCATGAGCTAGTATTTGGGTGCATAAGTTGGTATGACCCAAATACCAGAGAAGTGAAGACAAAGGATAAGCGAGTTCTCATTACCCTAGGTTGTGCTACTATATAGAATTGCTTCCAGATTTCAAACAAAGAAATATATTCTTATTGGGACTTTGTTTTATCACAATGTGAGTTTAATGCTAAAAAGGGCATATGGAGAAATGTGATTTCCAAGGAGTGGTTCACAACACCACAAAGAGGGCAATCAAAGTTCCCCAAAATCATACATAAGTCCCACCTTAAAAAAGAAATTATGGAAATCATTGTTCAATACATTGACTAAAAGGGGATGAGAATGCTTAGAATTTGGATGAGTGGATGTTCTTTTTTGTTCAAGTCATCTATGCCAGAAAAAATGTATTGGGATTGGGAAACTTTAATTAGTGATAGGTTGCATAGCATGATCACTTCGTTCAGTTTTAATAGATCTTTCTACACGACATCTTACTTATTTTATACCCTAGCATGCACTAGTTATTGCCCAAGACTCAATTATGTAGAAGACATTCAAATATATGATTTCTACCTAGTTTTACAACTAAAACAAAATTATGCTAATTTCAAAAGGGTGAATGACATATTCACCATGAGCTTAGCAAGGGAATTGCAAGGACATTTAGAAGTGAGAATTTCACCTAAAGCTACCCAATTGGTGAACAAGAATGGAATCTTTTTCATTCAATTTCCTACCTTTACCTATATTCGGGTAGGGGGCTTTGATGGTCTTCCTCTAAAACTTCCTAGGTATGTAAAAAATAAATGGGTTCTGACTGAGTTATGTAGATAGATTTTTGAGATTAATAAAGGTGTGCTGAAGTTAAGAAAGTAGGAGTTCAAAATTCCCTATTTCTTTAGGATTATATACTTGTAAGTCGTAATCAAATGCACTAAATTATGTGAGAGGCTTAGAGAAATATGCCATGGACAAATATGAGGTCATTAGGCTGCATTTTGACAATAATATTTTGTTAAAAATAATTCGTGCCTAGGTCCTTCATACAATCATGCTCCCTAATTGGAAGATTATTGGGAGGACTATGTTGATGATTTCGAGGGGAGGACAAGAGAATGGTCAAGGATGACCTTGAAACAAATAATTAACTTTCAATTAGGTTGGGATGTGGCAAGTGTAATTGAAGATGGGTCAAATCTAATTGATCCCACATATGTTTCAGATGTACAAGGGCAACCTTTGGATCCTATCCTTTGGAATCAATTAGAGAAAGATGATCTTGATAGAAGGGCTACAACTATATTGAGAAGAACAATGAGGTGGGTGGCCAAGAATAAAGGAGAAGACACTAAAGCCACCCCACCAAATGCTCCAAAACCACTACTCCAGACAACTCTGACTCAGTTTGTACTACTACCTTTGCAATTTTTACTCAATCCATACCCTCAATTACACCAAAAGGCTATGGAGGAGGGGAGAAAGGCCCTAAGAAAAATAAGTCTTTGAAAAATACTTTTGGGAAAGGCCCAAGACCTAATATTGAGGTAAAGAAAGGGAAAGAAAAAGAAAAGACATCAAAACCAAATGAGTAAGGGGATGAAGGTGAAGCCCTAACAGATGACACCGTGTTGTTTATGCAGGTGCCCAAGCCACAATGGATCCTAACAGAGGTAGGCCTAAGACCCCTTTTCCCTTCAATTTGGAAAACATAGAAAGAACTCCCCCAATCAAGAGGACCCTTCTGCTTAGTCCAAAAGCCATGTAGAGTGCTTCCAAGACTTTAGCATCTCCCTCATGGCATGAGGTTTCTCTTTCAAATAAAAGGAAAATAGAATCCATTAGAAAACAAGCAAGGGATTCTTCTTCTCAGATTCTAGAATCTCCTTCTACTCCAAAAAGAAAAAGTCTTAAAACCATAGTGCGTTTAGTTGAGGATGAAAATTTTGATCACTTGTTCCACGAGGTTGCCTATCCCTATATCTACAAAGACCCAAGCCAGACAACTATAGCTGACTTTAACATTGCTTATATCAATATGGGGCCTCCGACTATGGATGCTAATTTTCATAATTTTTAGGTCACAACTACTAGAGTAATGGAAATGGTAGAAAAAAGAGAAGCTAAATAAGGAGGGATTAAAGGTTCTTGTGTATTCACTGTTTATCTACTCAAGATCTTTGTTGAATATATCATCACAAGATCCTAATGCCACAACATGTGTATTTGGTCCTAAATATGATGTAAATAAAGAAATGATATCTAAATTGCAAATTGATAGTCACCTAAGCTAGATCACCCAAAAGTGGATCGGTAAGATAAAGGATAATTTTTTTTCATTTATTGAAAACTTAAGTAAATCGTATGATGAGGTGGTGTTTTCTAGGAACAATGTGACCACTAAAATAAGTAATTCAAAGCTAGAGGAAACCACACTCTAGAAATCCAGTAAGGGGCTGCAGGAAATTGTAGATATGAGATTGGACACAAATGTTAAATAAGGTATAAGTTTAGATGCCACATCTCCATGTGACATTTGGATAGATAGTTTAAAATAGAAACACAACTTTCTACATCAAAGCATAAAAGAACAAAACAAATTGCTGATGGAGGAAAATGATATGATAACTCAGATCACATAGGAGTTTAAAGACATTAAATGCCACCTTAAGAAGAATGACAACTCATGAATTGCTACAACCGATGAACTTAAGGCCAAGTTTGTCTAGAATGTGAATACTTTGTTTGATCCTAAGGCATTCAATTAAGTGAAGCATGAAGAGCTGGTGAAAATAAATGCTTCATTGGTTTGGTGTGTTAGTCATTACAATATATTCTTGACTAATAATGAAACCATCAAGAAGAAGATGACTCTATGGGTGTCAAGAATCGATAATGTAATAATTCCTCGTGCTACTGAAATCCCAGGTGTTTTGAAAGCATTACAGAGTTATAAAGACAAGAAGGCCCAACAATAGGTGACACCAACAAAAGATGCTTCAACTTCTTAGAACTTTGCTATTCTTTGTTTTCTTTGTTTAAAAGTAAAATTTCCCATTGTTTTTGAAAGGGACTTTGATTAAGGTTTAATCAATTCTTTAAAAGGAGAAGGAATCGTTTTACACGATTCTAATGACAATTATGCTTTGAAAAACTTTAAATATGCATGTAATAGACATTTCAAGAGATCGACAAATTTTGGTCCCTTGTATGTTGTGACATATGAATGAGTATCAACCCTACTTTGAAGGTCACATTAATTTTGATGTTAATCTTTGAACTTATTTATGTTGTTTTGGATATGATAGCTAATTGATGTTGCTTTACGTATTACAAATCTTTGGGTTTGTGCGGTGCAGAACATGCTATTCAGTGCAATATGATGTTCATATTGCAATTGCTAAGCTCTTTGTAATTTGATTGGCATTTCAATCTATCTTTTGACAAGAAAAATCAATCTTTGAATTGATACGAGGACTTACTTTTTGAAGATATTAATAATCTTTGTGTTACTATTATGTGGTTTTAAAGAACATTTGTGTTAACAGTTTTTATTCAAGTCTCAAGTTATTCATGTTTGTCTCATGGTGATGAGCAAATGTTAGAACCTTTCCTACTTTCTGGTTAAAAGTATACCCAATTCATATAACCAAAATAAAAAAAAAAATGATCTTTAAAGGGTGTTGTACCTTTCCAAAATTCTGAGGGAAACCCATTAATGGTTTGCCCAACTATTATTGATGGATGAGTCTCATTTGAGGGAAAAGAGTCATCTTCTATTATTTTTTTTAAAAAAGGAAGTTTTATTTTTGAAGAGACGAATCTGTTAACTAACACTATTATAGAAAAAATATTGTTCTATGTATTTTCTTTTTTTAGCGCTTGTCCAACATATGTGCAATTTCATTTTGAAGCATTTCTTCTTTGGAGTCATTTGTGCCTTGACCTAGTTATTTGTAGTGATTTTTTTCTACAAATTTTGGTGTGTGGGTTGGATTAAGCTTTAAAAATATTTAAGTTGTTGTTTTTGCTATCCATTTGGTGTTATATTAGACCCTTTGATGTATTAGACCATTTGATATATTTAAATTACAAGATAAGAGCCATCTCTTGTCAATTGGTTTATTCAACAAGTATCTTTTAGCATGAAGATTCATTTGATCCAAGTCTTGAGTTCATTCTTTAGAGATTATCGAACGCATCATTTAATCTTATAGAAAATTCTAAAATAGATTAACCTCGAGCTACTCGGAATCAACCTATAGAGAGTCAAGGTCAATGAAGAATTCTAAATAAAGAACACATTAAAAACATCAATTTCAAAAATATTGACAAGTATAATCCATAAGACATCAACATTGATTTTCATTATTCTTCTCTACTCATTTACTTTTATTTCTTTAAATAACATTTCATCCAAATTATCAATTTCCAACCACAATTAATTGTACTTGATTGTATGGATGTAAACTATCCCAAATTAATCCATGTCAAGGTCTTTTACTTTTACATGTTGAGATTTAAGTGAGTCCACAATCATTATCTCAATGGGTCGATGCCAACAAAATTAAAAAAAAAACAAGAAATAAAAAATAAATGAATTTTTTTTTCTTAGGTAGAAAATTCTCCTTCCGATGTTGGAGGTGACATTCGAAGAAGATGGATGTGCTCAAGGCGTATTATTCTCCGCTTCACCTAATTAATTCTTAAGATTTACATTAATCAGCAATATATGCAGTTTTTTAGCAAAATAATATTTTCCCCCACCAACCACGTTTAGGGGGCTAAAACCATCCCCATGTGACCACAGTTTTAATTACCCGCGGGCCCCACCACAATTCAAATGTCTGTTCAAATACAAAAGCAACTAAACCTTGCAAGTCTGCAGGTCACAGGATCGAAGCCCGCCGTACTCGACGCGACGGCGAAAAAACACGGCTCCATCAACTGACGGATCCTGAACAACAAACAAACAGAACTCACGGACTACAGTTCGTCTGTTTTGTCCGTTAGCGTCAGTTGACTGAGATCTCACATAGGAATTAAAAAAATGAAAAAAAATTCCAGGAGATGATGCATAATTAGGGACTTAACTGGGGCACAAAGCGATAATACCAGGGTGGGTCCCGCCGTTGCGTTTTGAAGGTTTGACCGTTGACGGCACTCCTGCCGCCGGCGAGGTTTCCGGCAGGTGAGGTTTGACCAGGCTGTCGGGCAGCGGGCATCGAAGCACGCCCGCCCTGAAAGCCCACGGAAGACCAAAAAAGGGCAGCACTGGGAAACACTAAACAAATTAAAAAATAATAAAATAATTGGATAACGAAAATGTTATCCGGCGCGCACATTTTTACCGAATCAGTCTCTGTGCCTTCCGCTTAGCAAAATATTTGTTTTTGTCGAGGGACGCAGGTCGCGGGTTCGAATCCATGTAGTATCGGCTTTGCACTGGCAGCGCGGTTCCAAGGCTTTTCTGGTGGTAGCTTGCTAGGGTTTGAGTCTGTTCCCTCATGCTGCGATCTGGAGAACGAATCCGTGCAGATCCCTGGAAGATTCATGCTATATAATGACTATTAGGGTTTACAGCACATAAGGATATCGTCAGCGAAACAAATTAGAGAAAATATATAAGCGCAGGAAGAGCCATGCAGCAGCAGCAGCGGCGTGGAGACATATCGCTGTTGTTGTGGCTGCTGCTACTGCATCACCCGCTTTGGCGAGTTAAAGCTAATACAGAAGGTTATTATTTGTTTTGCTTTTGTATTGTTTTAGCGCATTGTGTTTCTTAGCTTCACTGTAGCGATTTTGGTATTGTTGTTTTGTTTGCGTTATTTTGTCGTTAAGACGAGGTACTGAGTAAATGCAGGTGTCTTTCTAGTGCTTAACTATTACATTTTTAGTTTCTTTCCAAAAAAAGTTGTATTATTCTGTTTGCAAACCCTGGGAAGTGACGAGGCGGAATCTAATTTATGCTGATTTGTTTTATCGGATGCATTGTTCGTATCAAATGCTTGTTCGAAAGTTTTGGCGATAAGTTATACAGCTTAAAATCGTATTATAAGAACTTTATGCCCTTGAAAGGGCTCTGATTAGAGATGATCGAGAGCTCTGGCGTGGATGTTCTGTTGAGACATGCGCGGGAATGATGTGTTTTTGTAAGAATTGAAGTGTTGATGGAGTTATATGCTCGAGGTTTGGGGGTTTTCGACGATCTTTTTGGAATAAGCTTACGGTGCAGTGCGTTGGGGTTATATATACAGTGTATTGGTTGGTTATTTCACTTTATGTAAATACACACCGAATAATCAAACGGAGGTGTTGGGTGTGGCACCGTGCGATTTTAGACGTTTCAGACAAGTGACATAATTGTGACCTGATGATCATTGTGTGTTTGGGTTTCGAGGTCAAGATTTTTCCGTTTGTTGGAATTTTGCAATGATCTGCTTTTGTTTTGTGGCTGCTTCTGAGTGCACCAATGTCTCTTGGCAGAGCTCATTAGCTCATGCTTCGAACTCTCTTGGCAGAGCATATTGGCTCAAGGCAACAGGCTTGCTCTGCTTTCAGGCGAAAGCGGCATCAGGGAAGGAGTTGAGCTAATGGAGGGAAAATTATGCCCTTAATTCAACCGTGGGCAAATAGGAGTTTTATCCCATGCAATTTAAACGAATCACTGGGTTTCTCAGTTAATTAGTTTAATTTAATATAGTTCTTTGTTGGTGTTTTGGTCCATATTTCAATAAGCCAGTATCAAACTATGACAAGTATTCTTTTGAGTTGAGGAAATGCAATTTTTTAGGGCTTACATAAAGTTTTATGATAGAGCTTCACGGGAATGAAACTAGATGTTGAATTCAAGTGGAGCTTTGATGGTACACAGTGTACATATGTTCTTTTAAGAATTATGTAGGAGAATATATCAGCCCTTGGCATTATAGTTTAATTACTGGTTTTCACCACAGATCAAACATTCAGGGAGGGGGGCTGATTTGTTTGCTGGGTCATGTTTCCAGGGGAGCATCACCAAATCCCACCACAATAAAAGGAAAATTCAAAATACAGAAAGCATCATGTACCAGAACACGGTCAAAATGGAACCAGTTAGAAAATTTCACCTAGTGTTCCAGCAGTGTCCAGGGCAGATACGATTTCACAGGAATCTAGTGACAGATGATATTGACTCGTGGCATTATTGCTTACTTATCACTGTGTAGGAGTGATTTAATGCTGCAGGATTTGATCTGGCTGATGGAATTGATACACTCAGGGATTAGCTCCTTATAGGAAACGCAGATTGTTTTTGAAGTGACATAGGTTTTATGGAACTGAACTAATGTTAGAGGACATCATATGTGGATTCTTTGAAAATGTTTTGGCTGAATAACAATTGAACTCATAATATTTTTTGTTTATAGGTGTTGATTTGACATGCTTTTTGCACTCTGATTGGCTCTTTGAGGCATTGGTTGTTGACATGTTCTAAAATGGTTAGTTACAAGTTACAACCATAAGATTTGGGCCATGAGGATTGATTTTGGGTGCTGTACATGGATTGACTTTAATGCTCATTTTTCTCTGCAGTTGACTATCTTATTTAATCTGCAGTTGTGGTGCATGCGATATAACCCAGGTTGAGTTTGGCAGTGTTTCTGTCTAGAATTTAACACATATTTTAGCAGAATACTACACCCTTATTCAGCATTCATTTCCGCAATTATTTGGTTGATTGAGCACTAAGTCACAGGATACGGCGATTTTCATGGATGAGGTTCGAATTTAATCGAATTTCAAACTTCTATAAAAAAAATCAAATTTAATCGAATTTCCTCTATAAAGCACTGCTATCCGCCTCTAAACACAACTCAGTTGGTCGTGGGTATTCTTCGTATATGCTTTGTATCTATTGGGTCATGGGTGTCTGCAACTGCTGGGTTGCCCTCGGATTTCTGCAACAAGGGTTGCTATTCTGATAATTTATTAGAAGTATACATATATTTAAAAATAAACAAAATTATAGAAGGCGAATTTTATCCGAATTTTTTTGCGAATTTTTCCCTTGTCGAATTTCATCCGAATTTCATGGCTGTCGAATTCGAATTCGAACCTTGTGACTTAGATTGAGCATATGTAGAGTGGTCATGCATTTGTGGTGAAATGTGGACATTAGTTTTGTGGATAATAATATAATCGAGTTGAAACACAATCTTATTGTATAGTCTTGATGGAATTTAAGAATTCTGAATGGTTGCATGGAGTGCTGATTGTTTATGAAAGGAGAGATGTGCAATCTTAATATCGGTGAATGGTCAAACATAAGCATTGACATGTTCAATACGTTGTTGGAGATTAAGTGGATCTTAGATGCATGTTGTGTCTATATAATACTACACTAGGATTGTGTATATGTATTCATTTTTGGTCATATATGTGATTGATATATGCATTCATGTTAAATGAGTTCTGCTAGTATGTGATTAGAGCTTCTGTTGACTGTGATAATGTGAATGAGCTCTGTGCCCTCTTAATTTAATTGCTGGTAATATGGACTTGCTGATGAACGTGATATTTTAAAGTCCTCGCCTACACATGCCGAGCAATATGATATTGAAAAGTTCTCCACCCTTAACTTAATATACAATCCCTTACCATTCTGTGTTAATGCACTCAAATGCATCAGTGCAGCGGATTCTAGTTGGCTAGTGTAGCAAATTTGGTTACCTGAGATTATCAGTGCTTACAAACTTGCAAACAATAGTGACGATGCTTGGGGATGTGTTTAGTTACATTTTGATATTTTTAATTGAAGGAGTTTGGCTCTTTTTATATTGCTATAATTTTTAAAATTGTCGAGGCTAGGATATCTTCTTGGTTTCCCTACAGTTGACAAAAATGCCCAACACTGAAGGGGTTGAGCAATGTGGGCTACAGCAAAGTGAAAGAGCACAGAGGTCAGGCGATATGCATATTACTATAAGATGGAGATTTAGTGATGCAAGAAAAATAAAATTGCAACAAGTTTTGTTGTAATGCATGAATGGCTTAGAATAATGAAATAAAATGCTTGATGGGGCTGTCATTGATTGTCAAAGTTGAGTGGCACGGGTATTGATTGTAGTATCATTTTAATTGTTCTCATTTCATCAGAGAACAATGCTTTTATCAAATCCCCTTCTCTATTAAGCAAGCCACTACAAAACTACACTTTTTAGAAGTCATCCATCCCTTTTAAAAGATCTCCATCTTAAGGACCTAGCCTCATTTACATGCATATGACATAAAAACATGCAAAATAACACAGAGTGCCACATTCAACTGAAGAAAGCACAGCATACGATGAAAAAAAACCGGTGAGAACCACACCTCAATGATGGGGAGAATCTACAAATTGTACAAGGGTGTTTGGTTGTGATGCACTGGCTTTCATAAAAATATCAAATAAGATTTTCTTGGTGTTGCTGCAGTAGTTGATTTCCCCAACGTAACTTTCCATGTGCTTGTTAATATCGTCAAGTTGACTCAACATATGTTTTTACTACGATCATTGACAGAGGGAGGGAGGAGCAGCCCCTACGGGCTAGAATATTAAGAAACCCATAATTCATAATTGTTGTGGCAGTTGGCTTCCATTTCTATAGAGATTCCTCCAGGCCCCTTGCTATTAGAATCATCATCCATTGAAATAACAGGGCAGAGCCAGCAAGGGCTTAAGAAACCTCCTCTGCCATGATGACTGCTAAAACACCATATAGCACTAGCTTTCTTCCATGCAGCAGCCATTTCCATCTGATGTTGATGGAATTCCTTCTTTGTGGAGACATTGGTGTCCTCACTCTTTAAACCAAAAATTGAATGTATTATTGCCAGTGTATCCAGCCTTAACTTTTACAAGAAGGTTGGAGAACTGCATGCCTCTCAAGTCGGACATGGGCCCTGAGAGATGATTAATAACATTGATAGTAGATAGAAAGGGTTTCTGAAAGGGATGATTAGGTACATCACAAGTCAACTGACTAGTCTTTCAGCAATTATTCCATTCAAGAAAGATGCTTAAAATTGGCTTTTACCTTTCCAAACCACAATATATAGGTGTTGGATTGGTTTACATCGATACAAGCAAGGCTCCATAATGGTAATTGAGCAAAAGGTCTTTTCCTTTGTAAATTTGTGCCAATCTGTGCATAGACTTCTTGGAACTTGTGCACTGACCTTTTCGTGCCACTGAAGTTAATTACTGCTGCCTGCTTGTCATGTTGAGTGTGCAAGGATTTTTGCTACAAATGCACACACAAGTGGCATGCTCATTGCTTTTGTAGGCGACATGCACATGAAATGAGGTTGTGATGCCAAAATGAGACATTCAGCAGATGCGTAGAGTGGGCAAGGGAAAACCATTTGAGTAAATGGCTAAGTGATTCTTATAGTGGAAGGGAAAAACTTTGAAGGGAGATGTTAGTTGGACTAATATTTTACATTTGAAATATTTTAAATTTCATGTTGACTTTCAAAGAAAAAACATGACACTAATGGAATAAGATTAAGTGAACAAAAGAAGCATTACAAACTATTCGTGTATATTCTCAGTCTTATATCTATACATTTGGTTCATATAACATTATTATCTGAGAAAAATTAATGGAATTTGATGTCAATTCTAGTTTTTGCAAGCACTGTTGTCTCAGGTATTAAGAAATAGTGGCAGATAAGTGATAATCACATTTTTATAATTAGTTTATATCAGAAGTATCCAAAATAATGGGCAAAAGTAAATAATGCTATGTGAAGCAAGGACCCCTATTGGGGCATTTATGAAGACACTATATAGGTGTACAGTAAAGGTTTTTCCTTGTTGTACCTATCCCCTAGCTTTTTTGTTAGTCTTTTGCTGCTCCATTGCCATTTTAGCAATCTATGGATCTATAAGTAGAAAAAGATTTCTATGTTGCTTGAGACCAATGGCACTGTATGTTTTTGGAGATTGAGAGAGCCAAATTGTAGTTTGAAACATAGAGTATTATGAGATCACAATGCAGATATTTTAGTTCATTGTAAAACATGAGATTAATTCTATCCAGTTCAAACTTAAATCACAAAATGGGAACAAAGGTATTTGTTTCTCATTCTTAGTTAGCGCATCCAGGTCATGGTATATAACATCTTTTACTTTATGTATTTGGCATTATAAGATGTGCATGGAGGGTTTTCATTATTCTTAGAGAATCTCGGTATATAACATCCTGCAATTAAACAGATGCTGCCACAGTTGGTCCCAGGGCCACAGGCATGGACTTATCACTCAGAAGGTATTTGTACCCTTCCCGAATTATGACATGCCTTATTTAATGGTCAAGCTTATGCAATTCCATTAAAGATTATACTTGGTTGACACTAGTTTGTTGCCATAAGAAGTTTTATGCTTTTTTTTTTGTCTGATCACTATTTCCTGTAAGGAGATTTGTGCTTACTTATAAACTTCTAACTGCTCTGTCAAGTACTTCTATTTGTGGCTCACATAGTCTGTTTTTACTATATATGAAGTGCTATATACTTTGTTTTCTTTGTTTACACACCTTTTATGCTATATCTATTTGAAGTTGAATACTATGGATCTTATGATATAGGAAATTACTGGAATAGAGGAAGAAGCTGAGAAAAGCCAAAAAATTGAGGTTGGATGATATCTGTGCATTGTTTATATGGTCCAACTGGAACACTCTGAATTCCATGTACAAATTCACATAATGTGTAAATTACAACAGCGCAAAGTCAATGAAAATCTGTGTAAATGGTAGCCAGAAATTCTTGACAGTTTGATTTTTAAGGCCTTTTAGAGCAAAGCAGAGGCAAACCTTAGTGAAACTGCAATGAAATGTATCATTAATATAATTTCTGTATATTTGATTCCCCTAGATTGCCATGAACTTTGTTCTTCTGTCCATTTAACATTTACACAGAACAACTTGCATCGCACATGCTCAATGAGAATTGGGATGGAAGCAGACATAGATAGGTTTGGTCAAGTGAGTGAAAGTCAAGGTCAAAAGTTACAATAACGTTGCCAGAGATACATCACTGATGGGAAATAAGTATTTTATCAGTACTTGTTAGTATTATGTAATATTATAAATGGCTTCCTTGAGTTATTTGAAAAGTAAATATTCAAGAATTGGTCAGTTGCAAGAAAGGAATAGCCAAGAAGTGAACAGTGAAAGATTCAATATTCACTGTTTAGTGTCTGTGTTGTTGGTCCTATAAATGATGTTGATAACTGGCGAGACATTCTTTTCGAGTTTCAAACACAAGGAATATGAACTTCCACTATTGAGTTTACGAGCAACCCTGTTATGCATGATTGATAGTTTTTGTGAAGATGGGCATATATGTGACTAACTGCAGCCTTTTTCCTTTTAAAATTTGACTACAGACTTTTTTTCTTAGTTGGATTTTCCATTTTAGATGATGAATGCTTCCAGCCTTCAGAAATGGTGAACATTTTGATCTTGGCTCAAAAACTCACAATTTTGAGAAAAAACATTTCTGAACATGTTATGGTTAAAACTTAAAAGGATGTTTTCCAGAACTTTATTGTTTTTTAGTCCGACTTTGAAAACTGAGTATGTGCAATTTACTCTTCACTTGGCTCAAAAACTGTTTGGAGAAGTAAAATGTATTTATTACATTTTGGCATGCTATAATTAAAAGGATGTTTTCTGGATTAGTTTTTTATCTGACTTCAAAATTAAGGATCTTTTCAGGATTCATTGTTATCCAACTTAAAAATAATGTATCATTAGCTATTCCTTTGGCACTAAACATAGATGGCACACTCGCAGAGTACTCTGCAAGTTTCAAAAACTCGCCGAGTTTTTGAGCTCTGCGAGTTTTTATGACTTTAACTCGCAGCAAAAACTCTCCGAGTAATCGCCGAGTTTTTTGCAAAAACTCGGCGAGTTTCTTTAAAAAACTCGGCTAGACTAAAAAAAGAGGCCCAAACATGTCAAAAAATTATCATTTTTGTTTTTTCAGGTCAGTTTCATTCTCTTCATCAGAATATACACATGAAATATAACATTTATATATATGTGGCATTTCAATATGTTTTTTTCCTTTCTTATACTTTATAACACCCGACGCCTTTATAAAATAATAAAAGTATTTTTGGCCTCGCGGGGCGCTGCCCCTCGACCCCTCCATGTATTGCGACCCCTTGACCCCAACTTGGGGGCGCTGCCCATAAACCCCTGTCGAAAAATATAGGGGGAAACTGTGCTGATGGAATTAGGGAAAATTTAACCTCCGAGTCTGATTAGGCTCCATATAACAACATAATTAGCATTGAAGAAATCTTGGTATTATACATTTTAGAGTTGAAAGTTTGAAACTATCAGTATGAATGATGAAATTTCAAATATTGCGCATTTGTAAATCTCCACCAAGATCTTGACCTATCTCTCTACCCCTCTTTTTCTCACCCTCAGAACTGGGAAGATCTCCACTGGGAAGAGGAAGAGGAATAGTAAATAGTTTTAGATAGAGCTGGGAAGAGGAAGTTGTAATTGTAATTTGTAATGATGTATTTACTTTTGGTTTTACAAAAACTATTTACTATTTTGCTTCCAGCCATCAGCATTCCTCATGAGGATGCGATTTTGTAGACACTTTGCTTTTAAACATATCTAGAATCAGCTTGTTTCTTTTGTGTTATCATTTATTGACTCATTGGATGCATCTTCTCATTAAAATTTGCAAAAAAAATGCATTTTTTATTAAAATTAAGCATGTTTTTACGTTGCCGAGTTTTTGCCGAGTTTTTTTCTTAGGGGCTTGGCAAGTTGAGCCGAGTCGCGAGTAGTCTAACTATGCTAAAATCATTTGAAGAAGGAAAGCACGTTTAAACATGTTTTGGCATGCTATCATAAAAAATGACTCATTGTTAGTCTCACCTAAATTTGAGTATGCATGATTTTCTGTTCTCTAGCTGACCTACTATATCCAATTTGTTGTTTTTGATGTTTACCATATTTTGGAGTCATAGTATTGTATATTTTTGTTATAAACAAGTTGCTAAAGCATGTATATGCACAGCTAATGAATTTGGCATCTTGTATCTGATTGACAGGCGATGCTTTACATAGCCTAAGGTCTAACTTAGATGATCCAAACAATGTGCTGCAGAGTTGGGATCCAACTCTTGTCAACCCATGTACATGGTTTCATGTTACATGTAATAATGATAATAGTGTGATAAGAGTGTAAGTATCTTTATTTTATTTATATGTTTGGAAATCTTTTTGATGAATTGGGGGGATCATTTGCCCTTCTTTTCCTATGAGCTCTTCTTTGTATGTTTTTCACTCTTCGTTTATGGATTATCTTTTCCAGGGACTTAGGAAATGCACAACTTTCTGGTACATTGGTCCCTCAGCTTGGGCAGCTGCCTAATCTGCAATACTTGTAAGATATGCTGGTTCTTCTTTGATTATAATATTATATAATGTGATTAACAGATTTTGTTTCTTTGTCATGTGATATTGATATTTTAGTGGCACAACAACTTATTTACTGAAATGATTATCGTACCATACAATATGACATGCTTATGATTCATGTACGTTAAAACATTTGTCATATTAGCTCCAGTGATGATATAAGTTTAATGGTCAGGATGAATGGCACCATTGAGATAGTTTTAGAGATTGTGGATGTTGGACTACTCTAAGAATGGTAATGCAACATTACAATTTTTGGGTTAGCAGATGCACTCTCTAAAGAATGGATAATGCAGGACTCATAGTTAGCATTGTATGGGTTTATTTGTTTGAATGTCTACTGCCTTGTGGCAAGTCAAATATCCTGATAATTCTGGGAAAATATGGAAACAGAAACAACGGCATGCCTAAACAACTATAATCATAAAACCTTATTACTGATAATACCTTCTTTGTGTTTCACGGTGTAGGTCAAGAATGGGGATTTAAAGTGTTAGAAAGTGTTGGCAAACTTTTGATTGTGACTCATGTAATTGATTTGTTTCTCTTTCCCAGAATTTCCTTTGTTTGAAAATTGATTTGTCCTGATGTTTTTTTTTCTTGAAGCTTAACATATGCTAGTCCATTCCAAATTTCTTTCAGGTTGGGATGAGTACATATTTGCATTAAATGTTTTGCATGATTTTGTTTGCTTTAGAAGTTTTGTTATTTTAAAGTATGCTTATTATGCTGGGTAAAATCATACTAATCAAAGCCTCTCTTGTGCTAAGATGTAAGGTAAATTTGAGCAACAATTTTTTTAAACTTTTCTTTGAAAATGTGATGTTTATATTTTTATTTAAATACTTTTTTTTTATCATGATTGACATGTAACTTTTGATAATATGCTATTGTATGTCTTGTAGAATTTGTAAATTTGTGAATATCACTTTATTCTTATTGTAGGAGCATTATGAATCAGTTATTTAGTTTACTATTAACCATATCTGTAACCCACCTTTACTTTCACTGTAAATGATGCAGGGAGCTTTATAGCAACAATATAAGTGGAATTATCCCAAGTGATTTAGGTAACTTGACCAACCTGGTTAGCTTGGATTTGTACATGAACAGATTCACCAGTGTAATACCAGAGTCACTGGGCAAATTAACTAAGTTACGCTTCCTGTAAGTTTTTTCATCCTGACAGCTATCAGTTGATTTTAATGTATACTTGTGTTTTAAACTTATTGATTAGGATCGAACTGCTCCTTTAAGGGAATGCTCTATTTGATGTGTTACTTTTCTTTGTAAGAATTATCATTATTTAACCTGAGTAAAGGGAAGGAAATAGTATCATGAACTTTGGGCTTTCTTACTGTTATTTTCTGTTTTCAAAGTTTTAAGCCATTGAAAGAAGAGGTTGGCTCTTTTGATTTTTTTAAAGCAGCTGTGGAAAATCAGTCACGGAAAATGATAAAAATTATCTAGAGAGGGAGCTGTGGAGAGTAGACATCCATCCAACTAGTTTTTTCACCATTGTAAGGATGAGCTTTTTAAAACAAACAACTCTATATACATGGCAACAAATTTGGGATGTCAATGAGTGGCATAATGGAGAATGAAATGACTAGAGCAATGTTTCATGGGATCTCCCTTCCAAATTAGTATTGGGATGTGACAGTTTATGGGATAGTGTGTCCAAAAATTCACACCAAAAGAAGTCTAGATAGGATGGAGATCCAATGGAGCAAAGTTAGCTTCAGAGTATATGCCAGTTTAATTCTTTTGTTCTATTGCTTGCTCTTGCATTTGTGATGAGGAGAACAAAACTAGCTTAAAGAGTGTAGGAGTTTAGACTACAGTGATGAAGCCAAAGCTTACAGACTTCTTAGACTTGCTACTAATTATAGTATGAATAGTAGAGATGTTTAATTGGATGGAGAGGCAATTTTTAGTTCAATTGTTTTAGATCAGCAAGTAATTATGTCGTCAACCTAGGTATAGGTGCAGTTTCATGACTTAGCAAAAAAAAATCCATTCTTTCTCTTTTCTCTATTGTAGTGGAATATGGAGTGGTAAGGACCACCTGAGAAGCTGTTTGGATATGCAAGATACCATATGATATACTGATAATGCAGTTCAAGGCAATAAAACATACAAGATACCATATGATTTACTATTGCTTGATATTAAAAGTGCACTGAAGCTTGTGAAGAATCTATTGTATCACATTTGCATAAAACATGTTGAATTTAGTTTTCCTTGTAATAGAAGGCTTCTTAAAGAAGATCAATTTGAACTCCAGGATTGTGCAACTCAGGAACAGATGACAAATAGAATTACCAAGCCTCTTTGAATATACATGTTGATTAAGGCTCAGGGACAAGCGTGGTTCTTTTCAAATATGATTGTTAAGGGAGTGTGATAGATAAAAATAATAATGGCCTTATATGAAGATTTAGTTAGGAAATTACAAAATATTGATTAATCATAGATAATTTCAAAGTGGTGGTTATCTTGGAAGTTGTCTGGAATGGTTAATGTCTTTATCCTTTTTCACCTGCATATGTGAAGATCAAACGTCATTTGTTTTACAACTCTGTGTGTGTGTAAATACTAAATAATGTTCTTCATTCTTCAGTTGACAACTAAATTATATTCTTTAATTTCATTGGGTAGCTTTTTTATGTTTAACTGATTGAAGATAGAGCCGAGTGCCATTTTGGTGATTCCAATCTTCCATTTTTACCATTTCTAATGGTTTTAAACTTCAGAGGTAAAGTTCTAAATTTTATTGGCCTTATTCACCAAGTCTTTTATGAACCTATTTTAATATTTTCAGAAGCTTCTAACAAGGTTAATCCTTAGGAGAGTCTATTGTAATGTTTTCTAAACTCAAACATCGATAAGATTATTGTCTGTGGTTAAGGTTGGGAGTTCTGCATCATGTTCATGGTCTTTTCATAGGTAAAGACTGTAAATCCAGGATGTGTTGTCTTTAAAGTGTTTTGTTTGATCTATTTCTCTATCTTTCCGAAGGAAGATTCATTTAATGTTTTCTTTTGACAATATTTATGGGACTGTCGTGCAAATTACAGCTGGGGATCCATTAACCCGAAATGTCTGCCCATTGATTTAAGATTGTATCTTAGACTTTCCCACAGTATATTTAAAAATAGATTAGATTATCTATGTGATGGATGTTCTACCTTGTGAAAGCTTTGAATTAGATTATCCATATAAGACATCAAGCTCTGTTACCACTACATTTCATAAATAAATGCTGCATGCATTCATGAACTTTTTGAAGAAGCTGATCTGATACTTGTATCAAAAGCAGAATTATCAACCTATAATTCGCTCCTTGTTCCTTCCTTTCTCCAGCCTTTGATAATATGTGGTACATGTAACCTATGAAGTAGCAGAATCTTTTTTCTGAAAATTAATGGTAGTTACTATTAAAAAAACAACTTAGGAATGGGAGGGGAAATGCTTGGAAGATTTGATTTCAGATAACTTTTTGTTGGCTTTTGGAAAATGTAGAAAAATTATAGAGATAATGTATGTAAAAAGATCTACAAACTGCAAAAACATCATTGTCCTACATAACAATATGGCCCAAAGTTATGTTTATTTGGGGACTATATTCATGAGATTTGAGCTGCTCCATATGCATGTGGTGAGAGAAGGAAAGAGATGATAGATTAAACTTAGAGTTACCTTATTGCTGTGAGAGAGTTTGAGCCAGTTTCACACTCATGTATGGCCTACACGACTTTCTTGGCAACCCCTTGTACAATGTGCTTTTACTTCACTATTAAGTTTTTAATAAATTGATAAAATGTTTTTCAAATAATAAAATAAAAAATTTGGTTCACACCGAACTGGACCAGCTGAGCCAGACCAAAAAGTTCGATCCATACCAAACCTTGTCCAGGGTTCCATAACTGGTAGCTATGAATTTTATGTTGATTTTGAATATGTGACTGTACTATTGAGTTAGTGTCAATATGATATACAAGTAACAAATGTGCACAGCCGTCTCCCCAATGATCTAGAAATATGATGAGAGGTGTACTGAACATTTTACTGTGATGGGAGCAAATAGTAGGTTGTTTGTCACTATGGAAAAAATGGAAGAGAAAAGACTGGCAATTGTGCAAGGGATAAGTCCTAGGGTGGTTTCCTATGAAATGTTCTTGTAAATATGTAATACCTTGACATTTTAGCAGTCACATGACGTAATCTATGATTTGTTCAAATAGGGGTAATACCTCCAATCCTCCTATTTCCAGACAGTCAGATGTTATTTATAGCTCGGGGTCCTACATTTTTGAACTCTAGTACCAGTGACATTCAGGTACATGGCTTTCTTATGTACCTGCTTTCAAACCCGAATTGGCTTCTTATTCATCATCATGGGTAAGTCATCTTCATGGTTTCTATGTCAGAAAAGGGCATGTGACATATGATGTGTTCACATATTCAATCCTGCATTGGTTGGACCTCATGGAAAATGGTGTTCATTGACTCTGTTACCTCATGGATAAGGTACTGGACTGAAATTTTGCTTCACCTGTTGATCTTCATGCATTGTCAAGTGACATAGGGGTCTTGTCTTCACATCAAGCTGGTCAAGTTTGTCTAGCAAAGTTCTTTTATGTATTTGGTGTCATAAAAGGGTCCAAATTAAGTTTGCTCTTTATCACATAATAAAATTTATTTAATACTTTTAGAATTAATAAATGATTAAAGTGTGTAAAGATGTTTTATTAATGGTTGAGTTATATTTAAAAAGAAAAAAATGTATTTGATTGGAGAGAAAAGGTGGAAAACATTATGCAACAACCTCCACCAAAATAGGAAAAGTAGAAGTGAGTGAATAGGTTAAAACTAGGTAAGCAGATATATTTTGGCCGTGGGATGTTATGCAGCTTTCCAAGGTATTTTGGAAAACCTAGTTAATAAGTGCTATACATATGGTAATCAAGGGGGAGTGAATTTCTCATTGTAGAATTCTTTAGTATCAATTCATCACAGATAATTAGGGGTTTTGTTATGAAATCCTGTGGGGTCCAGTCCCATATATAAATGAGCATTAAAAAGTAAGGCTCCTGATCCATAAATAGGGGAGTAATGGCTGATTCCTATTGACATGACTGCTTGCAAAATTCAACTAACTAAACAAGTACCTTTGAGTTATTTATTCTTCGTAGCACGGGACCTCAAAGTCCATTGGCATTGCATTTTTTCATTTTTGGGAAGATTTGTTGTTCGGACCGTTGTCCTGCTGATTTTTGTCTCCATTGTCTTCTTAGAGTTGATAATTAGCCATGGGTTCATGCTGAAGATCTGACCTAATATGTTTCTCCATTCCAACAATATATCAGAAACCATAATGCTGTCTTGTGTCTTCCCATTGATATTTTTATGCCCATCTTTGGAAGTTTGGCTCAAACCCAGCATTGCCTTGGCAGTACTATCTTTGATATTTGGGCTATCATTAGCATCAGCTTTTGTCTCTTTTTTTGTGCTGCTGGAAGGCAATGAATTGACTGTGTTCAATGTGCATAGCAAGATATGTCAAGTCTCTGCTCCCTGCCACCATGTGGGTTGAGGGAATTTACTGTTGCAAGTACTAGAAGCCCTGAAATCCTTTCTGGAGCAATTGGAGACAAGATGACCATAATCATAACAGTGTCAATATCTGAATGGAATGTTAGCATAGTCCAGAATTTGTGTCCATGCTTCACCATCCTTCAAAATAATATTTTCAGGCAAAAGCCCTTGTTTAAGCCCATCTCAGTACAAATTTGTGTATATTTAGTGCATAGAGAATAAAAAACAATCTGAATTTTTTTCCAAGAGAATTGCTAATCATTGTTAGTCCAGGCTCACACCAAGATTTCAATAGTAAGGTAAACTCGCCCAGACACAAGTGGATTAAATTTTGTCATTACCATGGCTTCAAGCTCGGGAAATAATCACCCTAGAACCATGGACTAGATGTTAGAATCTTGTGTCTGACCTTTGGATTATAACACAATGATGAAGAAGCCTTTTGTGTAGGAAAAAATGTCAACCTGCTTCTGAACTAGTGGAATTCATTGCTTGGCAGTCCATTCACAAAGATTTTTCAAATTTGGCCATAAGCCATTGAACCTGCGAATGATTGCACCCTCAATTAAAGAATCTTCTCGGTTATCCACTTCGTCCACTTAATCAAAATCAGCAACAGGTGAGTTTAGTCTTTTTTGCGACTGATTCTCCTTTCTGAAATTGGTTTGAGACCCTTTAGTTTGACCTAGTGGTGGGATTCCTGTTTTCTGGTGAATTTCAAAGGAGCAGTAGACTCACATTTGCATCCCTCCACGGTACCCATGATTCTTTAAATCAGGGCAATCATCCTTTATGGATTTGGGGGCTTCCAGGTGTGAGCACGGGGCTGAGTGAGTTGCAGATCTTGCAGCAGCTACTGTGTCTTCATGATACACAGAACCCTGGAGATTTTTATGAAATCATGGGTGAAGAAGGGGAGCTCAGTTTTGCAAGGGAAAAACCAGAGCCAGGGAAGGGCTGGGGTGCCTTGATCTGGTATGTGGATTTGAAAGCCTCTGTGGTGCAGTAGCCAGTGGGAGAGGAAAAGGAGTCCTTTGTAGATGATGCCATGACTGGAGTAGATGCATTTTAGCCTTGCCATAATCATGCAAAGAGGAGCCTGAAACCCTACCTAAAGTGTGATTTAACACAACTGGAAGAGGAATGATAGGAGTCATTGGGAGCTTGGTGTAAATGATGAATTTGTTATGATATAAGCAATTCCATTATTCAATCCTGTATGCAACCATCTTGAATGGTTTTACAGGAGGGAAAATGACTCATGATATTTGCTCCTTGCCTTGTCATTATTTCATTCTTTTGTTTGTGAGCACAAAGTTTCTGCTCTCTGCAATCGATCCAGAAGTTAGTGCACGTTCAACAGTAATTTCAGAAAGTAAAAAATTCACCACGTGGGGTGCTTAAATGTTGTATTTACTTGAGCTTGGTACAAAGGCCCAAAAATCTTGCATTGCATGTAAATTCTGCCTAAATTTTCTTTTATTTTGTAAAAAGTAGATGCCCCTTTTAAATGCAGTGGGAAGTTACTTTTTCCAGGTGTTATTCCCAATTCTGTAGCAGAAATTGTTACTGCCCATTGGGTCACTCATTTTTGCAGAAGGATTGAGATGACAGTTACAAAGGCTAACACATTACTTGTTCATTCTTGGGCAGTACTATTATATCTTTCATCTTGCTTGGTCTTTCACTTGGGCCAAATGATACTTGGGAACAACTGGACATGCACATGAGTAAGAGTTGACTTAACACTTCCATAATAAATGCGAACCTTTTATATATCTTTTAATCCAATCAATTTTTCCTGAGTTTATCCAGGTGTTGCCAAGTTAGCGAGTCTTATTTGACACCAAGTACTCTTGAACTTTTCCAAGTTTGCCAGGACAATTTGAGTATGATTCAGTCTTGGCAAATTTGACCAAATTGTCTCAATTTGACACATTGTCCAGTCAAGTCATGTTACATGATTTTTGTGTGTTCACAAAGTCAATGACAATTCCTGTTATAACGTTTTTGGCAATAACATGATAGACTGAGTTAACATAAAAGAAAATATCAAAATAAGAGTATTGACTGGCAATAGCTTACTTGTATGGAAAAGATTTAACAGTTCAGTAGAGCTATGCATGAGTTATCCTTTCTTAGTATCCAGTGTCTTGTCATTGAAGATATGATTTAAAACCTTTCTTTAGGCAAAGTTAGTTCCTTCATGTCTGTCTCTTTTGAGCTTATTTATTTTTACCTTTTTTTTTGGAGTGGTTATTTATTTTTTGATTTGCTAGAAATCTTTGTTTTATATCTTTTTTCATGATCTGTGGTTTTTTGACATTACTGTTCCCCTTTATGCTCTGTGGATGAATAGCCGGCTTAATAATAACAGCCTCTCAGGGGGGATTCCTATGGCATTGACAACTGTAACTGCCCTACAAGTCCTGTAAGTTATTCTTTTTGTCATTTGGATTATGTCATATATTATATTATGCTTAAGTTTTGGTTTCTTGTAACATATAGTTAAATAAATATTTTATTGTTAACCATTCACCCTCATGGTCTGTAATTAAATGCAGTGATCTTTCATTCAATAATCTCTCAGGAGAGGTTCCATCAAATGGATCATTTTCTCTATTTACTCCTATCAGGTAACTCCTTATAGAAGAACCATGGTAAGTGGTTTATTTGTTGTTGAACAAAACTGATTAGAAGGTGACTTGCAATGCATCTCATCTTTAGTGAGGTTGGACCATGTTATTGATGTTTGCAAATTCAGATAGTTTTACTTTTCATGTTTGAGCTTGGAGCGTTAATTTAATATTTTATAGAAAATGATGCATATTTTTTGGGCTCTTATCCTTGGTTGTGACAATACTTTTGTTGTCAACTATTGCAGTTTTAATGGAAATCAGTTTCTTTGTGGTCCAGTCGCACAGAAGCCATGCCCAGGACAACCTCCTTTCGCTCCTCCTCCTCCATTTATACCACCTCCGCCAGTTTCTGGAAGCAATGGTGGTTGATTATCTTTAAGCAAAAATCATCACACTTATAAATCATGCTTATGTACATTTGGATGCAACTTTAATACAGTTGTTAACATACTAGTCTGTCTTGTTTTATGTTTTTGTTTCAGGAAAGATTCAGAGCTCATCCAGCACAGGAGCCATTGCTGGGGGAGTAGCTGCTGGCGCTGCTCTATTATTTGCTGCTCCTGCAATTGGATTTGCCTGGTGGCGTCGTCGAAAGCCACAGGAACACTTCTTTGATGTACCTGGTAGGATTTCTTTCTTAGATTCCCAAGAATTATGTTCGAGTGAATGTTCTGTTTCCTCTAATGGAATGATTTAACTTTTATGCAATTGATCATAGCTTGGAATATTTTTTAATTCAAAATATGATTTATGCAGCTGAGGAGGATCCAGAGGTACACTTAGGGCAACTCAAAAGGTTTTCATTGCGGGAACTCCAGGTTGCTACAGATGGTTTTAGTAACAGAAATATACTTGGCAGAGGTGGTTTTGGAAAGGTATATAAAGGGCGCCTTGCAGATGGATCCTTGGTGGCTGTAAAACGTCTGAAAGAAGAGCGTACTCCAGGTGGAGAGTTGCAGTTTCAGACAGAAGTGGAGATGATTAGCATGGCAGTACACAGGAATCTCCTTCGGCTACGTGGCTTCTGCATGACACCAACTGAACGGCTGCTTGTTTACCCCTTCATGGCTAATGGAAGTGTTGCTTCATGTCTTAGAGGTATGCTTAGTTTCCACTTGTCTGCCTTCTGTTATTTCTTTGTTAGCTAATTATAGTTACCTTTCTTTTGTTCAATAGAGATAGTAACTTCCCTATTTATCATGAATGCAAATTTCATTTTCTAGTTATATGTTTTTAAGAAGTGATGATCTTAGAGCCATTCTATTAAAGGATCTTTAATAATTAAATATGCTGCTAATTGGAGTCCTTCTGTATATCCTTACAATTTCTGAACTGGTACAAGTAGTTCATCATATGATGCACGATTTATTTGACTTTTGCTACCAGTTGTGCAGTGCTTTCCAGGTTTGTCTAGTTTTGATGCATTGAGCTTTATTCTTAAAAATTTACCTATCGTTATTGCCATGGTAGTGAAACTTTAAAGGTGCTATTTTGTGGCATTTGAAAGCACTAGCCTCATGAAATATTTAGCTGTTCTTTCCATAGTGGCTATAAAATGAAATAAGTTTGATTGAAAACAATATTTTGCAGCTTTTGATTGTTTATATTTCTTCTTGCATTGATGTTTTATATGTTTTCTTGTAGAGAGGCAACCAAATGAACCACCCCTGGATTGGCCAACTCGCAAGCGCATAGCATTGGGCTCTGCAAGAGGTCTTTCTTACTTACATGATCACTGTGATCCTAAGATTATTCACCGAGATGTGAAGGCAGCAAATATTTTACTGGATGAAGAATTTGAGGCAGTGGTAGGAGATTTTGGACTTGCAAAGCTTATGGATTACAAGGACACACACGTTACAACAGCTGTCCGTGGCACCATTGGCCACATCGCACCTGAGTACCTATCCACAGGGAAGTCTTCAGAGAAGACGGATGTCTTTGGATATGGAATCATGCTATTGGAACTCATCACAGGGCAGAGAGCATTTGACCTTGCCCGATTAGCAAATGATGATGATGTCATGTTGCTAGACTGGGTAAGTATCTTTTTCTTTGTAATCTTCAGCTTTTTCTCTTTTTGTTATTGAAGGAAATTTATATCATCTGATAGGTCAACACTCTTTGCATAGCCTTGCACTTGTGAAATGTCTGTTTGATAAATCATGCTTTAAAAGTTCTTGTATTGATTCCATCTTTTGCATTATAAATTCTTTTGCAGTGTTTCCAACCATATACAAAACTATTATTGTTATATAGACAAAATACATTAGGGGACTGCAAGTTGGACAATTCCATTGAGAAAATTAACCTGTAATTATCAGTATGTTGTAGGTCTAGTGCAATAGCATTGAGAAAAAACCTTTACCTTCATTTTCAAAGCTGATGTTTTCTTTACTCCATAATATTTCTTTAAATTCAATACAATGACATTTAAGACTTTATTTGAATTTTGAACCTATGTATGCTGAAGAAGGTATATGTAAAGTTAAACAAATATGTTACGGTAGATCTATTATTGCTTTTAGGCATGCTGTTTAAGACTTCAAAGTATAGTACCATAAAGAGCTTGGGCATAACCCAAATTTTCTTAAATTTGATTAAATGGATTTGTCTGAAATGGTCAATCATGACGGATCTCAACTCTCAAGCTCCTTGCATTGAAAATCAATGGACACTTAAATCATGAATCACAAGACACTATGCATGCTTTTACAGTATTGCCATGTACTGATGTTGATTTCTTCAACCTGTGTGCAAGTCAGTGAAGAAGATTCACTTGTTCCATGTGTTATAAAAAAAAATCTGAAATTTGGATGTTGTAATATAATATATTGTCTGTTAAGGTGTAGGCTGATCCTTTTTCTCTTGTCAAGTTTGCTACTGTATTAAAGTAATTCTGTACATTCTAAAAGCAAGTGCCTTTGCATGGTCTATGCATCTCTCTTGCAACTAGCCCCTTTTAGGCTTTTTGTGATGCTTGGTGTTGATCATTCACATGCCATACCATTCTGAAAATACAACTTGGTTAATTTTTCAACATCTCCACTGATGCAGTAAACAGCTCCTCAACTATGAACTTGTTTCTGAGTAAAAGAGAACATTACAATAATGCAAATTCCAGAAAAAAATACACCTTCTAAAAGGCCTTAACTCATGTCTGTACCTTCAGAGTAGTCATTAAAGCTTTGAGTCTTGACAAAGACCTGTCATTAAAAAATTGCCGACTTACAACATTCTAGGAGGAATCTGTTAAAAACTTAGAAGTGAAAACAGGTAATTATAGAGTTTAAGTATAGCAACACAAGGACAATCAATATTATAATTTTCTTTACTTTTCAATTGTTGAGTGCAATCTGAAACATTGATTCAATAAAAACATGCAGTTTCTTCCAGAAGCATTCTCGTAAATACATTATGGACTGTGGAAAAGTTATAACACAGGGACAATCAATATTTTAATTATATTCAATAACTAATTAACTGATAGCACCTTATCAAGAATCAATCTGCATATAAATAATAACTCTTATGCTGAAGAAACTGTATACAACAATTGATATCCAACATTTCTCGTTAAGCAAACTTTTAAAAATTAAATATGAATAGATATCATCAGTAGCAACTATTGCAACCTCGCAAAATGTGAGTAAACAATATTACTTTTCAAATTGGTTACTTTTTGATGCTTGATGCTTCATGGAAGTTTCCCACTGTTTGACCTATTGTCGCTCACTGACTTGCTTCCATGAAATACCTATCTTTATCTGTGCCGTCTAATATCATGATGTTTCATGGACTGGAATTTAGAAAATTTATTTACTGTAATATACATATTGTTGACATTATCGCCTGTCATTTTAAGTGTGGAAAGATGAACATCAGACCTATGCAAGAAGAGTTGTAGAAAGACTTACATGTTAATCAAATAACATGTTTATACTATATTTTTCCTCAGATACTGGTCTATGAACTGTTTATTTGGTTGTTTCCTTGAACATTGTCGCTTTGATATCTGTAGGATAAGGTAAAGGAATGTGTGAAACGAACATTGTTCTTTTCCAGAATCCATGATATTGATCAATTCTGTTTATGGATTCAAAAGACTCTTACACAGTCTAATCCAGAAACAGCATTGAGCAACATTGTTCTGATTTATCATTTTCAAATGCATGGGAGCGTTCTGCTTTAGGGTGAATAAAATGTCAGATTCGAAACAGATAGCAATTTTTTAATGTAAATGTTGCGATAATTACATTTCATGTATGGCTTGACTTCTAAAATTTTGGTTTGAATAATATGCACATAATGCCCATTTATTTTCTGGGATATCTTATAGTCTGTTTGTGATAAGCACTTCAATGATTGTATTGTATGTGTTGTTTGCATATCTGTTTGGGTTTATATGATTGTGCACACCATACCCATTTATTTGTTGGGAAGACACTATCCATGGTTTGTGTTAGCAGAGGATTTTCTCAAATCAAAGCTAAGAATTCCATTGTCAATGGATATCTGACTGCAGTCTCTATATTTCTATTCCAAAATATTCTTGTGGAATTTTGATTTCAGTATTCTAAAATTGCTGGAATTCTTGCATTTCTGATTCGTAATGTGAATTGGATGGAGAGTTGAGCTTTTTTATAACCTTCATGTGTTGATGTGATTGAATATCTAAGATGATACAGAAGTTTGATGGTTATGTATACGAGTCCTCGGTGTATTAGACCCATCACTAACATTTTGTTGATTTTTGGACAGGTCAAAGGCCTGTTAAGAGAGAGAAGACTTGATATGCTGGTTGATCCTGATCTCCAGAACAATTATGTTGAGGCAGAAGTGGAACAGCTTATTCAAGTCGCACTACTTTGCACACAAGGGTCGCCAATGGATAGACCAAAGATGTCTGAAGTGGTACGCATGTTGGAAGGAGATGGTTTAGCTGAGAGGTGGGAAGAGTGGCAAAAGGTGGAAGTTGTGCGTAGCCAAGAAGTAGAGCTTGTTCCTCATAGAAATTCAGAATGGATTGTAGACTCTACAGATAATCTTCATGCAGTTGAATTGTCTGGTCCAAGATGATAGAGTTGATTGTTTGTTCAATATTTTTACAAAGCCTGAATTTTATTGTCTTATTACAATGTCAATATGTATCAAGGTCAAATCAGTGTATCATTTAAAATTATTAGCTGATGTTTCAATGTGCCAGTGTAGAGAATATTCATTGAAGTCTTTAGATGGCTATATTGGGTTTTGTCCCATGAGAATTACTGACAGACAGCAGTGAAGCCTGTATGCTAGAAGAATTTTTATGGTGCGCACCCATCCATCCAAAAGTCTGGTCTCTGTATTATGAACAGCTTGCATTAGGAAACAAAGGTTCATTTCTACTATTGAAGATTTCCTCTTTCATTGGCTAATGTGTATTTAAAGATTCTATCCAATCGACATTTTCAACTTCGTTTGGTGCCAGAATAAGTGTACTCGCATAAAATCACAATGTTCTGAACCGTCTGCTAAATTGGTCTCCCAGTCTAGATTTTTGAGTATATGGATGACTGGCTGGCACTGAATGCATTGAGAATGAGGAAAAGCATTTCAGGCTTGCTTAAAATTATCGATGCTATTTTGCTCAAGAGTTTCTGAGAAAGTTTGATCTTGTCAGACCCAGCGCAAGCTAGTGGAAATGAATGTGTAGTATTCTTTTGGTTTGAGCTGGAAAAATGCTCGTGGACAACATCTAACGTATGTTTTGTTTTAGATTGAAAATCAAAAAACATCAAACAAATGTCTTTGTTTGTACAATAGGCGGCTAATGGACACAAAAATTTCGGCAGAGTATTGCTAGCTACATAATCAATTATCACTATCTCCAAAGTAACAATGGACTGACCTGTTCGTGGTAGTCTATTGAAAAGTGGATTCATTAAAAAAAGACTGATTGTCAATAGATGGATGATGTTGAAACCTAATCAAATTGATGATAGTCACCAATTTTTGCTTTTGATTTGTTTGCATTGAGCGCTCGATGCTTAACGACAAAGTGGATGTCACCAGTACAGCATAATTTAATAATTTTCAAACTAATTTAAAAAAAAAAAAATATCTTAAGTAAATCTCAATTTCAGTGAAATAATTCAGAGTAACTTATTAGTTGAAGGTACACATCTTTAGCAATGATGAATTTCAACTCGTGGAAGTGGACTTGAGATTTCATGCACTATTTTTGGAGGTTGCCTTTCTGTCACAGAAAATAGGCTTTGCATATCAAAAAGGTTGCAGTTCTCAAACATGTGGACAGGAAGAAATGGGCTACACATATTTCTAATCTAAATATCTCTTAGTTGGCATTTAGAGTAAGGTGATTACAGGCCTTACTGCAAATAAAGGTTTGAGAATTTAAGCATACATATCTCTTTGTTGGCATGTAGAAGGCTCAATAAAATAAATCACACGCCAAGTGAATCTGTGATCAAGCCCACCAACATTAAATATATCTTTGGTCTTTGATTTTAAAGAGAAAAAATCTACTGGATAACACTATAAAGGATCTTTACCTGCTGTCACATTTTCCTACATTTTCATTTTTCTAGAACTATATGTCAAAAGAATCTGTTTCCAAAGGGAGACTTTACGGAGAAGGTGTATGGATCACTCTTGTTCGATTTAATTGTAACATCTTTACCAAAATAACAAGCGAAAAACTTATAATACTTGGGGGTGCCAGCTCTATGTAATAGCATTTGCACCTCAGAAGTGTTTCTGGGGCTCAATTTTGTAGAAGCATTTTTGCTTTTGATTTGTTTGCATTTAGCGCTCGATGCGTAAGGTTCATTTTTTTGACGTGGTCTACTGCGGAAGTGTATTGGGTTCTTGTTTTGGTTCTCTTACTTTCTTACGGTAGCTGCTTCTCTCCTAGGCTCTTTTCCAGGCACTCTATAGAACTGTATTTTTCAGATCAGAGTTGGTCATTCAATGGCTGTAATTGGATTACAAACTTAGCCCATTTCCCATTATGCACACCTTTAAAGTGTGTATGTACCGTGGTAAATCTCCTTAAAGATGTTTTGCTTGTTATCATTGTAATACTGAAAATTGTATATCCTTAAGTTTTACTGTTTGTTTAATGCCACTTTGTACTTGGTCCTAACACATACTTGGTACTAATGGATTGCATCTTCTAGTTGAATATCATAAACTGAATTGAAGGTTGAGAGAATCAAATCTATATCCAGGGGATTTTTGCCTGCCCAATTCCATTGTGTTGTCAAGTGCCTTTCTTTAGGCGCTTGATTTTAAAACATTTATTATCTCTTAGAATATTATATTTTGTTTTCAGGTTGAATCTATAGATGCAAGAGTATTTAAAAAGCAGCATATCTATATTTTGATAAATCTATGTCAAATATGCTAATAAGAGATTAAATTTTAAATAGATGATCATAATTTCAGTCATGACAAGAGTAGAAGATATGTTTTTCGGAATCAACTACTTGTATTTTGGATCTAAAAGGTAATCATATTCTAGCGATTTAGCCCATGGAGAAAACTCTATGCTGTCCACGGGGCACCATGGGGCGCATTGATTTTGTGTGGGTTCCTTTCGTCTGTTCCACTACACTAACTCAATTTTCTTAGACTTCACATTCTCCCTCCCCTAAACAATTATTTGGCTTGGTACTCAGCCGATGAAGTAGCCAAAAAGATCATATCAATGCATGTGAACCATTTGAATGATTGTATATCCAATTTTTTCTTTAATATGATTTTAACAGGTCAAAATAGGTTTACACAGAGAGAAAATATATTAGACTTAATAAGTTTATAATTGATGAGAAAGAAATTAAATGGGAGTCTTTTACCATAATTATTGTATGGAATAGTGACAAAAGTTTGTGCACTCCAAGCTCTTTGGTTTGAATCTACAGCTTTGATGTTCCCGAACTCACACAAACTTTAAAGGACATTTATTGATTGTTAATTGATGGAAAACAATGATGTACAATTTATAAAGTTTGTGAAAAAGAATGTAGTAAGTTTAACATATGAATTATGTAATGAAAATCATTAAATTTTTTTGAAGAAGGGCATTGCCACCAATAAAAATGCCTAAAGCCACTGAGCAAAAGTATCATCCAAAAAAGCTGTTGAAGGATTGTAAAAACAGTCACAGGTAAATATCACCAAAGAAAACACATATTTCCTATGCAGGGGTGTGGGAGAGAAAAAGTGCCATGTGATAGAAAAGTCTTATTGTGTCCGAAATAGCTCTGGAAAAACATGCAAATTTATGGAGACATGAGGTGGGAAAGTCTCCCAAATCGAATCCAACTGATGAATTCGACATCTGATGATAAGAATGCGCCGCTGGCAAAATGATACAAATAAATGTCATGGATATAACTAAAAACAATGAAGTATGTAATATAACATTGGTCGATCCTAAACATGGAAAACTAAATTTGGGATTTCTTTGCCTCGCAATTGTTCTCACTTTGATGCACTGCTCTGTGGATTACTCACATTACAATTTATAGTAAGAAACAATAAATAACGTGTTAATAAAAATTTGAGGTCCAACATACTTACTTTCTCTACCATAATGTGATGCATGGAAGATCATGTCGTTTCCTCCCCTCTCCATTACACCATTCTCCTTCTCCCTTGAATCATGAAAAGTTATCCAAAAACAAAGCATTTTAATCTAATACTAAAATAAACCCGTTCACTACAATACAAGGATTATCCTTGCCAGTTGCATTGGAAAAAGCTAAAAGAGTGGAATGCTTAAGTGCTAAGAAGTAAATATCCCACTATGAAGCATGTGAGTAATCCCCGCACTCCCATACATCCTATGAAAAGGAAGAATTTTAAAAGAATTTATTCAGATTGAGCCTAAATTTTGAGATGAAATCCAAGAATTTACAGACTTGCATACCTCTACAGAAACATTGACAAAGCTGAAAGGAACACTGAGCACCACTAAAAATCACCACAAAGCGATGTTTTGAGTTGAAAAAAATAATGACTTTCTGAACAATTGTTGCGCTGGAAGCTTGAGAATTGCATGGGAGCAAATTTGACGCTACAGGTTGTCAGTTCGAATCCTCTGAGTATCATTAAAGAATTCATTGGAACTCTACCCAACAGTTTGTTATTATGAAAGGACAGGAAATAAACAGGCATAATGGCATGGTTGAATCAAGCCATCTGAAACATAGCATCTAACTACAGGTAGGAAAAGTGAAAGCACCCAGCATTGTTAACATTAATTGAAATGCAAGCAAACTCAACGACCCACCAATACCATTTGAATTTCATGATTTGGTTGTAGGAGAGTAAACAGATAAGAAGACAAATAAAGAAAAAAATTAAAACTAAAAAACGGAAACTTGCCAATTACATGGAAAATGGAAATTACAAAATAAATGGAATGGGAAGTCAATTAAATGAAAAATGGAAACTTGCCAATTAAATGGAAAATTAGTAGATTTAGTTGAAAGAAGTGAAGCTACTTAATTATGATAGCAAGAAATTACATAACATAGTAGTTCAAAATGGAAACTACAATTATTTTTTCAAAAATTAATAAAAACTTGTCAATTGACTCAAACTTACATATGTAAAACATGATGGAAAATGAAAACTACAAAAAACATTCCAAAAATCAATGGAAAACCGAAAAAACAAATTTTCACTCTTCAAAATAAGAAAACATTCAATATCAAAAATTTCAAATCTGTAAGCTTTAAAGAAAACATTCATATCATATTAAAATAAAAAGTTACCTCCCACCATTCTGATATTACATTGACGGGCATTAATTTTAATCACAAAGAGGTTTTATTGGCAAACATTTGTCAATTCGTTAAGTATAATACGTTCGTCAATTCATTGTATAATACGCCTCTCTCTGCGTAATTAAATATATCAATGGGCTTAAGTTATATGTGAAAAGAGTATTGCACTATATCTGTATAGTATGTTATCGTTGCATTGCTCTTTATTAACAAAATTTTAAGCCCTGGTTTCACATTAGGTCTATTCATGACCTATTTGAATTTTTGTTTCAAGTTTCAAGCTCTAAATTCCAAGTTACCTGTACTATGATGATGACATTTTGTGTCCATTACAAGAATATATATTTATCAAAACCATTGAGTTGAATCTAGAGGTTTGTGATAAGGAAAATATTTTCACTTAGCAAGCTCCCAAAGGTGTTTGTCAATACCACCAAGCTTTTCTTAATTGTAGGTCTAAACATCAAGGGAAATTTTGGTTTGTAAGAGCATAAGTTAGAATATATATTTATCAAAACCATTGAATTGAATCTAGAGGTTTGTGATAAGGAAAATATTTTCACTTAGCAAGCTCCCAAAGGTGTTTGTCAATACCACCAAGCTTTTCTTAATTGTAGGTCTAAACATCAAGGGAAATTTTGGTTTGTAAGAGCATAAGTTAGAATATATATTTATCAAAACCATTGAATTGAATCTAGAGGTTTGTGATAAGGAAAATATTTTCACTTAGCAAGCTCCCAAAGGTGTTTGTCAATACCACCAAGCTTTTCTTAATTGTAGGTCTAAACATCAAGGAAAATTTTGGTTTGTAAGAGCATAAGTTTTGTAGGTGACATGTTCAAATTTAGACATAAAGATCACTTATGTAGACTCTTTTTTGACTAGGGTTATAGATACTTCCAGTTTTCTTACAATCCAAATGTCTTATTCTATTTGTCTTAGATTTGAATTTGGCATCACAAATCAAATATCAGTTATTTGTCATAGTGTTTCTCATCCTTGACTTCAAGGTATGCATTTATTGACATCACTTTATTCCATTTTTAGATCCAATTAGGGACACTTTTTTAATTCTAGTTCTTATTTTTAGAATATTTAATTTATTAGCGTTCATTTGTACTTATGTACTATAAATATGTTACATTTGTTACATAATTTAGTGAGCTTGACATTTTTGAGCCTAATTTAGTTTTTATATTTAAAAGATTTTATTTATTGTGTTTGTTTGTACTTATGTACTACAAGTATGTTTCAATTCTTACATAATTTAGTGAGCGTAACATTGAATCCCTCTATGGTTTTACCATGGGATTTAACTTCCTTGATATTTTTGTCTCCCATGTATGATATTTTTGATTGCTACATCCTTTATTTCTAATTTAATAATAAGGGTTTGGACACACATTCACTTGCATTTCATTGTCTTATTTTGATAAGTTTTGAGATTTTATTGATATTGTCATGTAATGTTTCCTTTTATGTGACCTTGGAAAATAATTAAACAGTTAAAATTAAGTGTAAAAGATAAGTGAGTATCATGATAATTGATTTTAATTATTTAATAAGGTCATAAAAATAATTATTTTTGTAGACCTATAAATCTGATCACTTTCCTAAATGAATATTTAATATTTAATATTTATTTTAACCCCATTCCCCTTATTAATTAAATTCTATTTAATTAATTTCTTCACATTCATCTATTTGATTAAATGAATTACTCAATTTATTTAATTAAGTTCACCTAAACCTTTTCTAGCTTTTAATTAAATAAATCACTATATTTAATTAATTCCTCTTTCTCCCTTTTTAATTAAATTGATCCTTGCAAATAAATAAATCTAATTTATTTATTTAAATCCCCCACTTGTATTTATGCAAGTTGCATCTATTTTTGGTTGAAATAAAGTAATTTTATTTTAATTAAAATCCTTTTTCCTCCACTTGCATTTTCCTACATCTCCCACTTGCCTCCTAAACCTCCTTCTAGATTTTTCTAATCAATTCCAATTTAGTCTAATCCATCTCCTAATTATTGTCACAATCCTAAGCGAAGAGAAGTCACTTCTCAAAGCCTCCAAAGTCTTCAATAACCATTAAAGGCTTTATGTCCTCAACAAGTTAACCCTCAAAGTCTTCCAAACCATTAATGGTTAACTCAACCTTCCCACATGGTTCGAGACTTTCTCTCTAACTTAACCCTCAGCTAACCCAAGGGTCTCATCAAGCATTCATGGCTTTAACCTTGGTTATTCCTTTAACCCTTGCACAAGAGTTTACCCCTTGGGTAAAAGCTTTATCCATTGGATAACCCTAACCTAACCATAACCTTACCTCCTAAGGTAACCTCCATGTGTTCTCAAGCATTTAATGCTTCTTTCATCTCCTTTCAAGCAACCTCTTGTTGACAATTGTCACCATTTCATTGGTGAGAATTGTAAACATGGATTGATTAACTTTCAATCTTGGCCCTTGTTAAGATTATCCAATCTTGACCATCCATTGCCGTATTTTCCCTATAAATAGAGCTCTCATTCTCTCATTTTGATATAGAAGTTTTTATGCATCAAACTTATAGTCATTTTGTTAATCATATATCCAAGTCTTTGTACATCAAACTTATAGTCTAATTACTAAACATTTAGCCTCTCTGTGATAAATCATCATAATAGCATTTAGAAGTATTTAAATATATCATAGAATATCCATGTTAGACCAGTATACATTGCTAGGATAATTAGCTGATCTTATCATCATCTTTATGCTAGCTTAATCATCATAGTTTCAATATCATACATATCTAGGAATGCATTCATGCATAATAATCAAACATCACTCGTTCTTGGAGTTGTCATTCCCAAGTCACTTTGCTCAGTGATCTGAGAGCAAGGACATTGACTTTAGGGATCCTGTGAGATAGAGAACAATGGGACACCCCTTGGGAAGTTGAGCTATTTCAATATAGTTCCTATAACTTGCACCAAGAGTCTCATTGGTGTGTGGGCCTTTTGAATCAGACTTTTACTTTTTTGTCGCCCTCATTCCTCACATACATTTCTGGCGCCCACAGTGGGGCTCATCCCCATAAATCACATCATTTTTGATGCAGGACAAAGATTACAAGCACGTTGGAATACTATTTTAGCACGTTGAGAACTATTGTTAGTGCATCCGAGGCAAACAATAGCGTGTTCAACATACTGTTTAGCGCATAAGAACCTTTTTTTAGCGCTTTTGAACTTAGTATTAGCGCATAATAGTTCAGATTTCTTTCCTGCGCATTGGGATAATAGTGTAGCACATTCAGTAATCAGTGTAGCGCTTAGGAGTCTTTCTGTAGCGCATATGTAACTTTCTGTAGCGCTTCTGTGCAGAAGTTCAGCATTTGGCTCTGTCAGAAAGAAAAAACAAAAAACAAAAATAAAAACATAATTTGTAACAGAAGTAAAAGTTAGGCTTGTATAAGCTCACCTAGGATTTAAATTTTTCACTAACTTTTTGCTGCAGGTTACTAATCTTTGATTGCAGATTGGAGGAGTTTTATTTAGGCATTTAATTATTTTTGTTTCTAACTTTTTCAAGTAAGTTTAAAAATAGTTTATTTTCCTGTTGGTTAAAAAGAACTACAAACTCACTTCATTTTTTGCAAAGGTTAAAAAGAACTACAAACTCACTTTCAGTTTTACAAAGGTTAAAAAGAATCCCATTTTTCCTTTGGTGTTGGTTAAAAAGAACTTCATTATTCCTTTGGTGCATAAACCGAAACCTCATTTTCATTTTTGCAAAAAGGTTAAAAAGAACAACAAACTCATTTTCATTTTTGCAAAGGATAAAAAGAACCTCACTTTCTTTATTTTTGTACAAGGCAAAAAGAGTTTTCATTAAGGATTGATTTCACGATTTTCCTTTTGTTGACCAACATCACGATTTACTTCGTTGACCAGGTTTGGTTTTCAAAAGTTTTGGAAATACACATTTTTCTATAAAGAGTTAAAAAGAACACCATGCTTGTTATAGCAACATCTCCAAATAGAGGTTAGAAAATCATTGTCTTGAAGGCTAAAAAGAACCTTGTTTGCCTTGTCTCAAAAGTGGAAGGTATATGCTCTCCCCTTAATTGGGTGACCAAAAAACCAAACCACTCTTATGCTTTCTTTACTTCAAGCACTTAAAAGCTTTAGAAGGCCTGCCCTCCCGAGTTGCCCTTAGGGCGCCATTAATGGCCAGTGAGAGGGGAACGACCTAAGTGGGAAACGAATTTATCGCCAAGTGTTCCAACCCACTATAATCAAAAGTGGAGGCTGACGAAAGTCCCCTTCAATGGTTTTGCTCAGCGATTAGCCTTCCCCCAGTATCTTTAAGATATGTAAAGCCTTTGTTCTAAAGGTTGGGAAGCCTCCTGAGGGAGTTTATCACCGAAGACCGAACGAAAGCCTGATTAAGAACTTTAGCATTAGAAGCTTTGAGCTGAGTCAATTACCAGACATTTTCAATATCATAGTGCAAGGGTGGGGAAGAATTCACCCCCAAGATCATTGACCATATATCTCCCAAGATAACTACTCAATTGTGAAGCAATTCACTTTGAGTTAATTTCTGGCAAAAGGCAAAAAAATGGGCGCCCCCTAGGGGGTGACAAGGCTGTTTGAGTTGACGGAGTATTAAGACTAGTGGGCTATGATATTGTTGATGACCCTTGAATAAAGAGTCTGCTTGATTTGTCTTATTTGTTATCCAAACCAGTGAAAAGATCACGGATTTGAACACATCCTCAAAAGAACATACACTACTTGTTAGCATAGACAAAATTGTTATCTCGTCTATGTGCCATGTTTTCAAGTCATTATTTTTCAGAAAAATCATCCATCAAAATCACAAGTGCTAATTTTCAAAACGACATAAACAAAGAAATCAGGACAGTTAGCTCATAGGAGCAACATCCTAGCGCGCAGCCAACATTCAATAGCACATTTGAACCAAAAAATAGCGCTTTCGTCAGTCAAATTAGCACATAATCAATATCATACTGGTGAAATTCTCAGTAGTGCTTACCAGCATCAATGTAGCCCATTCAAACATCAGCATAGCACATCAGAAACATATCATAGCACTTTCATATCAAACAGTAGCGCGTAATCAGGTAATAGTAGTGCATAACCTATCCAGAATAGTCATTTTCAAATAGTCTAAACTAGCGCGTAGGAAAGGCAGCTTAGTGCATAAGAAACATTTTGTAGCACATTATGAACATTCTTTAGCGCATTCAGTCTCTATCTTAGCACATGATCAATTTTGGGGAAAAATAGAGAGCAAATCCAACACTTTGGGAAAATTTTATTGACAATTTTAAATACCCTTTCAAGTCTGTTAGCAAATGCAGCAGCAAAACTTTGAATCCGATCATCAGTGAGAAAATTTCCAAATCAACAAGGCGCTCTTAGAATGAGTTTTCAAATCATTAAACTAGCTTGAGATTAGACTTCATCCAATAAAATCAGGAAGTATTAGAAACAATGATCAAAGTTTCACCATCCAACGGATTCTACCAAAACAAAATACCTAGTTTAGTCCTTAAGTTGTCAAATCAAGTTTCTATATCGAGAAACTTTATCCATATCATTTGACACACTTTGTCGTGGAGGCGAATCTAACTAAACCTCTACTTGATAAAGTAAACTTGAGTATTCAAACAAAGTATCCAAATCCAAAATCAACGTCAACCTTTGATCATTCGTGTATGACCACTCCTCATATTTTGAGAAGAACAAGTCTTCATCACAAAACTAAGTTGAAGAAGAGACAACCTAGTTCTAAGGCACTTGCGAAAAGGAATAAATTTCTCTATATCAATCGTCAACACTTTGCATCACATCGCGCATTCTTGCGTCACATGCGATTATATATCCAAGGGAAAACAAACAAGTTTGACAAGGAACCTTTGAAAAGTAGGGCTTACATTCAAAAGCAGCATTCAACCAACGCCTAAATTGTGGAGGAAGGATTAACCCCACTTTGTTCCCACAGTTCTGTATAACATATAATGAAGCTCGACCTGAGCCACCAACACCACCCAGAACTCCCATAGAAGAAGAAGAATTCATCACGGTAGAAATATATTAAATGCCCGTTATCACTCGATCTCAGAGAAACAAACAAAGGGAATCACAACCAAAATCAAGTATGGGTCGCAGATAATCTAATCGTTTTGATGAGTATGCCAATATGGGCGAAACAGAGATCACCGAGGAATTTCTCCAAGACTGTTAAGAAAACGCAACATTCCAAAAACTCATGGAAAGACTTATCGAAGCAGACAAGGAAAAATATCTACTCATGCTAAATAGCAAAGGAGTTAACATTCTTGAAGTTTTCAATACGAAAAACTTAAGGAATATAGATGAGAGAATTTCAAGAACAAGGTCTAGAAATTATGCCTATCAAGAACAACAAAGAGAAGAAGAGACACATGGTCCTAAAAACACACACGAATAAGAACAAGACCATACCCGCAACCAAGATAATCTTAATGAAAGAGGGTAAACTCTCCCTCAGAGGACAAATGCGCCCATGGTTGCTCTTACACAACAAATCCAAATGCTGCAAAGACAAATACAGGACATGCAACAAGGGACTATAGTACGATATTCCTTGGATGAGATCTGTCCTTATCCTTTTGATAGGAGATTGAACATGGTACCTTTTCCCCCAAATTCAGATATACCAAAGTATGATAAAAACGATGGTAAAAGTGATCCCCGTGATCACGTTCAGGTATTTTGTACCATGAGCCTAGAGTTTGCTCACAATGACACTTACTTAATGAGATTATTCCCAAGAAGTTTGGGAGGGCAAACAATGGATTTGTTGTCTAAACTTACACCTCCCATCAGATCATTTGATGAGTTGGTAAACAAATTCATAACACAATACTCCTATAACATTCAACACGCAATCACCATGCTGGATGTGTGTAACATATAACAAAAGAGCAATGAAACATTCATGGCGTTTCTTCAGTGGTGGAGATGAATGGTTTCAAGATATCCTCAGGATGTGCCTGAAAAGGAAAAGATGGAGATCTTTATCGATAATCTAAATAGTGAGATGAGTTATCAACTCAAACTCCAATGCATACCATCTTTTGCCAAATTGATAGAAAATGGAATTCAAGTGGAGGAAGCTTACATCAAGAAAGGAACGTTGAATCTCTTTAAGGAAGGTATTAACTCATCAAGCACTAACCCCTTTAACAACCAAAACAATAACAACACTTTAGACAAATATAAATTTTGGACAAGGAACAAAAATGTTGTTAATGATGGGGTAGTTGATGCTAATAATGTAAAGTCTAAACAACCAGTGTTGGCTTTATCAGGTAACCCACCATCCAACAAAGATCAAAAAGGTGTTAATCAAGGCACTAACACTTATCCAAAAAATACTAATCAAGGAACTTCAACATCAAACACCAACAAAAATAACCAAGACAACAACACTAACCAAGGCAACACCATTAACTGAGGGAATAATGCAAACCAGAGAGGCAACACCAACATTTTTCCGTATCGACGCATCTACACACCATTAGGACAAACCTTAGAATCAATGTTTCAAGAATTCTTGGCGAATAAGATCATCACATTACCAACCATGAACAACTTTGAACCCCAGGTCAAACCACCCTAGTGGAATGACTCACATTTCTGTGATTTTCATCGAAACAAAGGACGTCACACAAATGATTGCATGAGGCTGAAGAACATCGTTGAAGACATGATCAATAGGGGAGATTTAACAGTTGATGGTCACAAAACGAATGGTGACCATGACGCCTTTAAAAATCCTCTTCCGAATTACAACAAGGGAGGAGCTTCAACATCAAACGATACCAGAGGAGCTCGTATAAATCACCTGTATGATAACACCATCAATCACATATCGACATATGACAACCAAGTAAATGTCATAAAAATCAAGGACAAACAAGAACATGTGTCGATCAATGTGACAACCAGAGCACAAAAATACATCTTGAAAGGGAATACATCAACATCCACAACTCTCCCCAAGACTCAATATAACTTGGTTGATCAACTGCGGAGAAATCCCGCTCAGATATCCATACTTGAGTTACTCAAACTCTCACCAAAACACAAAGATATCTTAGAGCAAGCACTTGTTGAAACAACCGTTCCTAATGATCTAGACATTGATCGATTCCAAGCCATGGTGGCTCATATGACAGGACCGCATAACCTATCCTTTTTCGAACACGATGATGTCTCCTTGAATCATCCGCATAATACTCCGCTCCATATTAAACATCGAGTAAAAGGAGTGTTAATAGATGGAGGAGTTGGTCTCAATATCTGTACTTTAAAGCTTATCTGTGCATTGAGCTTCTCTAAGCAGTATTGATCCAAACAAGAAGATCACCATCAAGGCCTATGATGATGAAGAAAGGTCATCCAAAGGAACAGTAATACTACCTATTTAGGTAGGACCAATACAAAAGGACACCATGTGCCAAGTCTTGGACATAGACTTGACATACAATACTATTGGGTCGTCCATGGATACATGAAATGAAAGCAGCACCTTCGACATATCATCAGTGTACCAAGTTCCTGTACAATGGACAGGAAATTTCCATATCTGTAGATAATAACCCTTTTCAGCATTGCAATACTATGGGGGCAACTCAAGATAGCCTGGTTCCACACAACAGGGAGGCCCAAACTTCCTCAGTACCCAATCATCATTAAGAAGAACTCAAGTCATTATCCATAGACTTCAAACAAAAGATGAAAATAAAGGACCAAGGCATGGGGGAATACTCTTTTGAACCCTTATGTCTATCAAAATTGCCAACATCACCAAAATCTTATGGACAACCTTCTGCATCAACACATCAAGCAACACAACCCATCACCAAGTTTGATGGAAAGTTTATCCAATTGGGCACACTGGCCAATGAATCAGAAGAGAAAGACATCCTTATTTGGCTATACAAGGATGAAGAGAAAGTCCAAGCTGCTACCATAGAGGTGGCCATACCAACACAACAATATGGAAAAGGATTCCGGATCATGCAACAAATGGGATACAACGGCAAAGGACCTATTGGCAAGTGCCAAGAAGGCATTATAGAACCCCTGCAACTTCCTTCACAATTTGCAAGAGACAAAACAGGTGTGGGGTATGGACAACATATACCACCTAGGCAAAAGCAAAATAACTATCAAAAACCTTAGTGGAGAGAAAAAAAATATAATGAAAACTCATGGCAAGAAGCACTACACCAAGCAGCAGAAACAACAAGGAAAGAGCAAGAACATCAGGAAAAAGAGAAACAACAAGAAGAACTGGCCATTGAAAGGGAGGAAGCTTCTTATACGAAAGTGCATCATGTGCAAGAACCTAATCAAACCAAAGTAGAGCCACCGCCCGAAGCAATTACTACTCACCAAAGGGAAACAATGTATGAACAAATGCAAAGAGTACAAGCAGGCTCCGATTCAGAAACAGAAAAAGCTACAAAACTGGTATCAACTGTCAGAGATCTTTTCTCATCATACAACATACCTGTTAGAAGTAGCGAGATAATCTGGGATAGTAATTCTAAAATCGATTCTAATGAATATGAGTGGGGTAGTTGTTCAGATGTTATTGAGGACATTGAGGTAGATACCATCCACTCATACACATCCTTTTCTTAGGAGGGACAAGGCTCAAAATATCGACCACTTGAATTTGGACCACGACATATCTACGAGGCTAGTGAGAACGAGAAGGGACAATACAAACAAGGCTATATCAAAGATAATACCATCAAAGACCTTTGCAATATCCTAGACCTAACCAGTATCCCAAACAACTATAACAATGCCTATATCATGACACTTACCACGATCGATCTCAACCCACCAAATGACTCCTTACCACTCGTATATCCTGATCTCATAGACTGGGAAGAACCTGAACACCATGATATACCAATATTCCCAGATGATGAATCCATTGTCTAGTATTTATGTTCAATCAATCCAGAAACATGCTCTACCAATGAACAAAATAACGATATCTGCAATCAGGGGAGTGCCAAGTCTCTCAGTCGCAAAAATGAAAGAAACAAAGGATCTAATACTGAAAACCAGTCAATGGCAGCATTAGATCACAAAAAAGTAAAAATAAAGGATGCATCTGCAGGTGAAAACCTTTTTGAGGCACTTAAAGATGGGAGAGTTGACAATATTCCTAAACATTATCAAGAAAGGTCACCCATATTGATTGAGCCAACTCAATCAATAAACATCGGTACTGAAGCAGCAGTCAAAACCATACACCGAGCAAAATCACTGACAGAAGAGGAACAACCAGATTTTATCAAATTCTTCAAGGAAAAGCAAATCAATTTTGCTTGGTCGTATGCTGATATGCCTCGAATAGACCCGAACCTGATCATGCATTATTTATCCATCGCTCTGGGAGCTAAGCCGATCAAGTAGAAATTAAGAGAGATGAATCCGCATGTGGCATTATTGGTCAAAGCTGAACTAAAGAAGTTATTAGACGTCGGATTCATTCAACCTATAGACTATGTTGAATGGATCTCAAACATTTTTACCAGTTTCAAAACCTGACGGAAGCATCAGAATATGCACAGATTTTAGAGATGTCAACAAAGCATGTCCAAAGGATGACTTTCCTTTACCAAACATTGACATAATTGTGGATCTAACAACATGCCACACAATGTTATCATTAATGGATAGTTTCTCTGGCTATAATCAAATTAAGATAGCCCCAAAAGATTAGGATAGAACTGCGTTTACCTGTCCATGGGGAAAGTATTGTTGGAACGTCATGCCTTTTGGCTTGAAAAATGCTAAGGCAACTTATCAAGGAGCCATGACGAAAATCTTCCATGATATGATGCATACCTTCATGGAGGACTATGTGGATGATTTACTGGCTAAATCATTCACCCGAGCAGAACATTTGGGCATATTAGATAAAATATTTCAAAGATTGGAGCAATTCAAGGTTAGAATAAACCCTAAGAAGTGTGTCTTCAGGGTCACATCAGGTAAACTATTAGGCTACATTGTGTCAGAAAAGGGCATTGAAGTAGATCCAATGAAGGTACATGCTATCATGGAGATGCCACCTCCCAGGAACATTAGCCAACTCAGATCTTTGCAGGGACGGCTGCAGTCCATTAGGCGATTCATAGCTCAATTAGCAGATAAATGTCTACCATTCAATCATCTGCTTCATAAGAATATACCTTTTAGATGGGAAGACAAGTGTGCAGAATCATTTCACCAGCTCAAGCAATATTTGATGAATCCACCAGTTTTGGTACCATCAATAGTAGGCAAGCCACTCCTTCTCTACATATCAACAACAAAATTATCATTGGGGGCACTACTAGCACAAGAAGATTCGGAAGGCAAGGAATGAGCTATATATTACATCGACAAAACTTTAAACGGATATGAGCTAAATTATACATTCATTGAGAAGGCTTGCTTAGTAGTGGTGTTCGCCTCTCAAAAGTTTTGCCATTATATGCTAGCTCACACAATCAAGATGGTAGCAAAAATCGATCCTCTCAAGTATTTACTCAGCAAAGTAGCTCTTATAGGATGATTGGCTAAGTGGGTCATGATTCTCAGTGAGTTTGATATCTAGTTGTTGGTAAACAGATTTGTCACTGCTGCCGTTTATCTGAAACTGACCCTGTTTGCCTGATGAGAAATGACAAATGTTCCAACATTTGGAGAGATCGTTCTGTGAAACACGATCTTCCTCTGCATTTGAGAGGGGCATCTCCCTCGTATGATAGGGGTATTTAGGATTTTCGTGTACTTTTAACCTGAAAGTACATAAAGGAGAAAACATAGAACTTAAACAAGATTAATAATAAAAACCCTACTAGAAGACATACAAACACCAAGTAGGATTCCATATATGATAACAATCACAAAAGGGGTTACCACCAAAAGGGTTAATCATGCAACAATGATGAAAGAAGTACAATAAACCTCGACACATGAAGAGATAGGTTGTACCAACACATGCAAGTCAAGATACCATGAAATGATGTGTTTCATCAATGGATTTTGCCAATACATAAAGGGATTACTAATTCAACATATGAGAAATTAGTAACGATAACTCATGAATACATTCAAGACACACAAACTTAATGCATTCTTCATTATCTTTTTTAAAAATATACAAGTTCAAAAACCCCTTAGTACAAAGGTATGAACATCAAAAGATCTCACTTAGTTTCCCTACAAAATTCTGCAGAGTTTTCTCCCTTCTGCCTGAGTCTCCCCATTTACAATGCAAAAGCCTTGTATTTATAGGCTTGAGAGAATAACCACCTCATAACCACTTAGCCTAACTACTTAGGATAACTAGCTAAGTTGTTACTTCTAGTAACTACCTTTTTTGAGACAAGTTAGGATTTACCTAACCTTTTACAAAAGTCAAGTCCAAATTTTAACTTTAGTTACAATAAGTGAGTTAATCACTTTTACAAATGAGAATTTGAAACTTTTAGCTTTGATGAATAACCAAGTAATAAGTTATGTTGAGGTACTTCTTTGTCTTCATCCACTTCATTTGGACTTTCAATATGTCTTTCCATTAGAAAGGAAAAGACAACCTTGAGGTTCTCCATTAGAATTTAAGGGATTGATTGTTGCAATACGCCCGTGCATTGATAAAATGATCATTGACACACAAAAATATCTGTCCACCAATAACCTGTCTTTGAGGAGATGCTCTCTAACCACCTCTACGTCTACTAAGTATCTTCACTTGATTGTTATCACTTGAATTTATTCAAATCCTCATGAGTTGGTGTTTGCCATCATTGGAAGTCTTTGTTGGTATTTTGGTATGGTTTTGTCATTGATGTCAACACCTATCAACTCTGGCACTTTGGAGAATCAACAACATTCACCAGCAATCAAGTGACTTATGCACATTCACTGGTATATGGTACACTGACAGGATATAATGATCACCGACACTTGGAATGGAATGGAAAACACATGATTATGTCAAAGACATCTTTTTGATACTTTATCTTTAAGATTGGTTTATTGGAATATTTGTATTTGCATAAATTGCTATTACAGGCAAATAGGTCCAGGTTATACACTGGTAGGTTTATCTTCTCCAGATCAGCATGGCACGCTTTGGAGATGATTAATTATTGTTGTAAATGCATTAAGCCGACATGTTCAATCGGTTATTGCATCGGATATTGTTTTGTTTATAAAATATTTTTATTGTAATATCTTGTAGAGACGACCTACTAAAATTGGTCCTAGGTTATGGTATAAATGTAAGATCTTATTTGTAAGATCGGATGTGGAATGCGAAAAAGAATTGTGTGAAGGTATATGTGAAGATAAGCAGAGCTACAAATGTTGACATCATTTGAAGGTTGAAGGAGGTTTTTGTGAAGACAAACAAAACTACACCGGTACTGAATCCAACATGTAAAGATGCTAAATTATGCAGTACATTCATAATGGATTTAACCATCCACCTGTAAGTCAGTGTGACTTCCCATTTGTAATTGAGTAGCGAGCTCTAGGCGCTTGGCCTTTTTGCATGTGCAAACCCCATTTGTATACACTTACTATCTACAGTAGTATCATCTGATTGTGGGTAAGGTTTCCCACCGTGGTTTTTCCCCTTACAGGGTTTCCACGTACAAACATTGGTGTTATGTGTTGTGGATGACTTTATCTTTCTGTTTCATGCATTAATCCTTACCGGTATTGCAATTAACTAATAAAACTGTCTACTGGCATAAAAGGCTAGTTCACCGGTATTTTGCATTAAAGTTGTTTCAAATTATTTTGGACTAAATTATTAGACAACTGATTCACCCCCCCTCCCCTCTCAGTTGTCCCCAAGACCTAACAATTTGGAAGTCTTAAGTCTTATTTGGAACAAATTTGATGTTATTCACAATATAGAAAGTAGTGTTTCTTTAATGAATCCCTTTTCAAAGCATCCCACTTTGCCATTAAACCTCCATTCTAATATATAAGCAATTACAAGAAATTTGTTGAGATCTTCGATATTTAACCAAGGTAACATTGTGAGATGCCATGAGTATACAACACTTTGTGTACATGAATATAGGGCTCTCTTAATGAATTACTACACCATACATTTATGATGGAAGAATATTCCCATGCTAGACCTTTTGAAGATTTTTCAACTTTCCACTGCTCTTTCCAAATGTTTAATGCATTCATCTTTTAATCCTGACATTTTGCACAATAACTTCAACATCTTCTTTGAAAACTTTCAAGTGCCTTTTCAAATCTGCACCGTGAGACCACGAGACCACAATTTCTTTGAGGTATTCTATCCAACGGTTTATGTGCCTTGACTATATTTTCATCTCTTGAAATATTGTAAACCCTTTTCATCAAATTGAATTTACATCTGCCGTTTTGCATTTGCTAGATATTTTTCTAACGTCTTTGTTGCGAATCTCGCAAAAATTGCATTCTGTGAGATTACATCTCTTCCAAGGCATTCTGTCAAACACAACGTTCATGCTCTATTTCAAAGCTCCCATTTTGACATAGGCAGAGAAGGATGCTGAGAAATAATTTGGTTTTCTACCCGCCAATTGCATTTGCTCTAAGTTTTGAATGTGCGAATCTTACAATCATCGCATGTCATGAGATGACATCGATCTGAGGAACTTTGTCAAATAGTTCACTTGCCTTGCAGTTGTTGCACACCATGAGATGTCGCCTATCTAAAGCATTCTATCAAATAATTTGATGCATTGCCTATGCGAGCACATGCTTTGAAGCATTCTGTCAGATAGTTCACTTGCCTTGGCTATGCCTCTATGATCTGCATCATTTCAAAATAAAATTCGCATGCAGGGGATAGTTTCGGGAAGTGTGAACCATTGTGCTGCAAGGAAGGAGGTGCAAAGTATCTTAGGTTTGAGCTCATATATTACATACTAATCTCGATGAACAATTCCCAGCCACCAACCGCTAATCAAACACCCCCTATCAATTCTATGGCAAGCTAACATCGGCCCCATAATTTGTATGTATTTCTTCAATCGTGGTATGCCGCAAGATGATATTTCTTTGAGGCATTTGTCAAATGATTTGCTTGCCTTATCTAAGCTTCTACATTCTGTAGCATATGTCAGCAGATGAGTTGAACTACAACATCTGACGAAATTTCACTATCTTTTATGCTTTGATGAATGTCCATACCATGGCCAAAAACTCCCATTTTAACGCAGACCGAAAGGATGGTTGCAAAGTTGATGGAATTCAGCTATACACCTGTTGATTGCATTAGCTTGAAAGTTTCTAACATCTTTTAATAGATGCATTTCATGCTTCCTCTGAAATCATTGCCTTTGATGAGGTTGATAGTTTTGATACTTAATATAAGTACAGATCCAATACCCAAAAAAGATGAGAGGGAGGGGGGGAGTGAATCATACAAACTTAATCATCCATAAAAACATCAGATTCAACCTCGGTAACATATATATTAGTAATATAACCAAAACTGTCAAACGTGCAAACTTAAAAGCATAGAATCACCATAAACCTCATAACACCAGATTTAACGTGGAAACCCAAATAGGGAAAAACCACTGTGGGATTTCGGACCCACTAAGAAATATACTCTTCTAGAGTATGCTCGGTTAAAAGCAAATCCTGTTAAAGATTACAAACGCATTGCTAGATGTGACCCAGTTAAGGGATTTCCCTCACATCTGTTAAGATATTCACCTTGTTAGAGGTGACCTTGTTAAAGGATTTCAAACACTCAATCTGAATGTCACCTTGCTAGAGGGCTTTACAAATAAGACTGTTAAGTCCACTTGGTTAAGAGATTTTCTGTCACTTTCACAAAATAACAGTTATAAAAATCTATCTGCAACTTCACATCTAAAAATGCTAAAGCAAATTCCTATTTGTTCAATACAATCTAGACATAGAACTAATCTTGTCTATCTGCTGGGCTCTATACTCTATTATTCCAAATAGGTCTTCAAGCTTCCGTGCTCGGTAATCACTATGTGGCATCTCTGTGCATACACTTGCCCGCATACATTGCTTATCAACAGTTTCCTATTTATAAACAATCAGGTAACTACTAAATCTCCTTGATCACATTTCCCATGATCAATCATAGCCATCAGATCTTCAATCTTGTCCAGGTTCAATGTATCCTTCGATCTGAAAATGTTTTACCCTGCCTTGGAACTTGCATTTTCACCTTGGAACTTGTGCTAGGGTATTGCGGTTCAATCTGAGCTGTAGATCTTCCTGCCGATCTTTCATTGCCATAGATTCTTTAACAAACTTCATGCATGGCTTACCAATCATTTAATCAACTCCAGCTCATCAGCTTCCTTCATTAAATAACGCATGCAAACATTTAATGTATTCTGTTATAGCTTGGTTGCAACTTGGTGAATACTAAACTTTACTCGGTAGACATTCTGCCTTCATTACCCGATAGCAATAACCTTAGGGTTTACTGACTAGGTCCTTAGGGTTTACCGACTAGGTTCTTTGCTCGGTAACAAAGTATAGTATTAACCTTGCAAATATTAGCATATGTATGATATCAAAACAATCTAGACATCATGATCTGATCATTGTCTAACTCGGTAATAGTTGCCCATTGAATAACTTATTTCTCCCCTTATTCATCATATTCTTTATGTTTCATTCACCGACATCTTTATACTCATCAAAACATACTTCTTAAGATATGGCAACATCATACTGAATTAGAAAATCAATTTCTTGACATCAATGACAAAATAATAATATCAAGACAGTAAACATCCTTAATCAGTTATATCCATAATCATCAACAACCTTCTCAATATCCTTATCTAAATGCCAACAATCTCCCTTGTCTATTATAATGCCAACAATCTCCCTCTTTGGCATTGATGGCAAAACCAATTGATTTGACTTTATTGAATCTGATTGCTGAAACGCTGAAATGCTCTTCTTCTGTCATTAGTCTTCTTCTCAGTTATAGTCTTCTCCTTCAGACATAGTCTTCTCCTTCAAACTTCTCCCCCATACATTAGTCTTCTCCCCCTTTGACAACAATGCCAAAAAGTAAAGAACTAAAACATAATTTCTTCCTCTGAGAAGTGAATTCCAGGCTATTATGTATCAACTCAATCTTGGTCAGAGCATTTTGACTTCAATTCTTGTTCTCTGTTATTGTTTCCTGTTTGTTTCCTGCACACCTTTAGAAAACCTCCTAAAGCGTGTAAATCAACATCAACTCCTAAAAGATATTCTGTAGAGTCATCAAATTGATGCTTTCACCGAACTCGATCAGTGAATGGAAGATAGGGGTAGGACCCCTAACTGACTTTTGAGATATTCAAAAGTGTCCCTTGGTAGTGGTTTGGTGAAGATATTTGCTATTTGCTCCTTTGTGCTAACATACTCCAACACCACTTTCTTCTCTTGAACTTCTTCTCTAAGATAATGATATTTGATAGAGATGTGCTTTGTCTTAGAGTGCATAACAAGATTTTTTGAAATGTTAATGGCACTAGTATTATCACAGAATATAGTTACTGGCTTGGTAAATTGCTCATTTATACCTTCCAACAGTTGTTTGATCCATGCTATATTGGTGTAATTCAATGCTACAGCAACATATTCAGCTTCTGCTGTTGACTGTGAAACACATCCTTGTTTCTTGCTAAGCCAACTCACTAGTCTTTCTCCTAAAAAGAAAGCTCCTCCACTTGTGCTTTTCCTGTCATCAATGTTGCCTGCCCAATCAACATCAGTATAAACCTTTAAATCAAAGACATTTCCTTTCCGATATACTAAGCCATAATCTTCAGTGCCTTTCAAGTATCTGAAAATTCTTTTGATTGCTGTTATGTGTGTTTCCTTGGGATCTGCAACGAATCTTGCAACTGTTCCTACTGCATGTGCAATATTAGGCCTGCTGTGAACAACATATTGCAACTTTCCAATCATAGATCGGTAAAGTGTCTCATCAACAAATGCAGATTCATCATTCTTTGATAGTTTACAGTTGGTAGTCATAGGAGTACTTACAGGTTTTGAATCCTCCATACCAAATTTCTTTAAGATTTCCTTTATGTACTTGGATTGGGTAATGAAAATCTCATCTTTCATTTGCAGTATCTGTAAACCTATAAAATACTTTATCTCACCGATTAATGACATCTCAAATTCTTTTCTCATTTCATTTCCAAAGTTCTTGCATAGAGAGTCATTTCCACAAAATATAATATCATCAACAAATATGGCTGAGATTAGTATTCCATTCTCATCATTCTTCATGTACATATTGTTGTTTTCACTTGTTCTTATAAAACCAATTTTGACCAAATATGAATGCAATCTTTCATACCATGCTCTTGGTGCTTGTTTCAAGCCATACAAAGCTTTATTCAATTTACATACCTGATCATTATTTTCTCCTTCAACAAATCCTTCAAGTTGTTCAATGAAAACTTCTTCTAATATACCATTCAGAAATGCAGATTTGACATCCATTTTATATATCTTGAAATTTTTGTAAGTAGCATATGCCAACAATGTTCTTACTCCTTCAAGTCTTGCCATAGGTGCAAAAGTTTCACCATAATCAATTCCTTCTTCTTGAGCATAACCTTTGCAAACCAGTCTTGCTTTATTCCTAATGACTTCGCCTTTTTCATTTAGCTTGTTTATGAAAATCCACTTTGTACCGATTACATTTCTGTCCTTCGATCTTGGGACCAATGTCCATGTGTTATTCTTCTTGATTTGATCAATCTCTTCTGTCATAGCATTTATCCAATCTTTACTGTTAAATGCCTCTTTCACTATCCTCGGTTCAAATTCAGATATTAGACATGTGTTCTGTCTCAGTTTGTTCCTTATCATCACTAGATCATTCTTATCTCCTATAATCTGACTTGGTGCATGATTCCTTCTATCATACTTGGCTAATACAGGCTCGGTAGGCTATGTATGATCTTCTTCATCACTCGGTAGCTAAGTATTCTCTTCATTTTCTTCAACAGTCTTCTCGGTAGGACTTCTCGGTTGAACATAGACAAATTCTTCATAATCTTCTGGTTCTTTGGAGTTACCTTCATCATTTCTTTCTGCAAATTCATCAATTTTCACATTTGCACTTTCTACTATTTTATTAGATGATTTGATCAAACATTTAAATGCTTTGCTTCTAGAAGAATAACCTAGAAATGTTCCTTCTTCACTTTTCTGATCAAACTTACCATTTCTATCATCTTTGTGTACATAGCATCTACTTCCAAAGATTTTAAAATAACTTACATTAGGTTTGTTGTCATACCAAATTTCATAAGGTTTCTTCAAAGTACCTTTCTTCAATTGTACTCGGTTCAAGGTGTAAACTGCTGTGCTTATTACTTCTCTCCAAAATGTTTGTGACACATTCTTTTCAATCATCAAGGTTCTGGCACAATCCACAATAGATCTGTTTCTTCTCTCAGCTATTCCATTTTGCTGTGGGGTTCTTGGTGCAAAGACTTGCCTTTTGATACCATGATCATTGCAGAACAAGTTGAACTCATCAGATGTGAACTCTCCTCCTCTGTCTGATCTAAGACATTTCAGTTGTCTACCTGTCTCATTTTCAACTCTTGCCTTGTACCACTTAAACATTTGAAAAGCTTTTGATTTTTCTTTTAAAAACATTACTGAAATCATCGTTGAGTAGTCATCCACAAATAATATGAAATATTTATCACCATAATAAATCTGAACTTTCATAGGACCACAAAGATCAGTATGCACAAGATCTAAAATTCCCTTAGAAGTGTAGGACTTACTTGTAAAGCTTGATCTTGTCATCTTTCCCATCTGGAATTCTCGGCACATAGCATTCACAAGTTTTTCAAGACTCGGTAGACCTCTTACTCTGTGCTTCTTGCTTATTTTGATCAGATTATCAAAATTTACATGACAAAACCTTTTATGCCATAACCAGGTATCATCTACCTTTGCATATAAACACTCATTCTGAGTTGAGTCAAGGTGAAATGTGTTACCTTTTGTTTGTGTCCCAGTAGCAGCTAACTTTCCATGTTTGTCATAAACATTGACAATTCCTTTCTGAAACTCTATTCGGTAACCTGTGTTGTTTAGCTATGCTACACTCAACAAATTGTATTTCAAACCTTCAACTCAATAAACATCATTACATTTTGCATTGTTAAGAAGTGTTATGGATCCTTTACCTCTTACCGGACATGGTGCATCATTACCAAATCTGACATAGCCTCCATCATAATCATCTAATTTAACAAACTTGTGTTTATCACCTGTCATGTGATGTGAGCATCCACTATCTATAATCCAAGAATCATTTTTACTTATGTGAGATAGTAGGGATTTTTTTTCATACCTTTCTTCATCTGATCCATCTTTAATAGCCACATAAACAACTTCCTCTGTATTAGTATCATCTGATTTATCATCATTAGATTCCTCATCAGCTATTAAGCATGTCTTTTTATCTCTTCTTTTGAAGTCTCGGTGTCCTTTGTAATGATTATCTTTCTGTCTGTCATCTTGGTAATCTCTCTTTTTAGTAGAATCTCTGTCAGGACAATTAGAAGCCATATGTCCTATCTTATCACAATTGAAACATTTCAAAGGTAGTTTTCCTTTGTACTTACCTTTTCCTCTCGATAATCTTCTAGCTAATAATGCTTCAAACTCTTCTTGCTTTCTAATTTCCTCATACAGTTTGTGTACCTCCTCCATGTTCTTACAAAATCTTTCACTTGCTCCACTGTGATCTCCTTCAGAGTACTTATACTTTCTTTCATTGTAATCATTAGATTCATCAAGATGAAAAGAACTAAATGTAGAGTCAACCTTATTTACCGATGATCCATTGTTATCAAAGTTACTTAACTCAAATGCATGTAGCTTACCAATAGTAGCATCTAGAGAAAATGGCATGTTGGGTACAGACCTTAATTCATTGATTGTAGAGACTCGGATGGCATAGGCTGGTAGAAGGGTTCTTAACAACTTACTTGTTATATCCTTTTCTTCAATAGTTCCACCTGCTCCTTTGATTTGATTGACAATCTCCTTTAGTCTTGTACTGTACTGGGTTATATTCTCACCTTCATTCATCCTCATAGATTCAAGTTGTCCTCTTAGACTATCCACTTTTTCTCTTTGAACATGTTCATCTCCACCATACACAGATATGAGCTTAGTCCACATTGCCTTTGCATCATTGCAGCCTTCTAGGTCATTAAACTCTGAGTCGGTCAATGCAAATGTTATTTCAATCATTGCTTGGATATGTTCTTGCTTTGCCTTTAACTCTTCCATTGTCAATGGATAGGTGCTTGGTGTGATGAAATCATTCTCTAAATAATAGACAACATATTCTCCTATTCCCGATAGGTACAAACCCAAATAGGGAAAAACCACAGTGGGATTTCGGACCCACTAAGAAATATACTCTTCTAGAGTATGCTCGGTTAAAAGCAAATCCTGTTAAAGATTACAAACACATTGCTAGATTTGACCCATTTAAGGGATTTCCCTCAGATTTGTTAAGATCTTCACCTTGTTAGAGGTGACCTTGTTAAAGGATTTCTAACACTCAATCTGAATGTCACCTTGCTAGAGGGTTTTACAAATAAGACTGTTAAGTCCACTCGGTTAAGAGATTTTCTGTCACTTTTACAAAATAACAGTAATAAAAATCTATCTGCAACTTCACATCTAAAAGTGCTAAAGCAGATTCCTATTTGTTCAATACAATCTAGACATAGAACTAATCTTGTCTATCTACTGGGCTCTATACTCTGTTATTCCAAATAGGTCTTCAAGCTTCTGTGCTTGGTAATCACTATGTAGCATCTCTGTGAAGACACTTGCCCACATACATTGCTTATCAACAGTTTCCTATTTATAAACAATCAGGTAACCACTAAATCTCCTTGATCACATTTCCCATGATCAATCATAGCCATCAGATCTTCAATCTTGTCTAGGTTCAATGTATCCTTCAATCTGAAAACGCTTTACCCTGCCTTGGAACTTGCATTTTCACCTTGGAACTTGTGCTAGGGTATTGCAATTCAATCTGAGTTGTAGATCTTCCTGCCGATCTTTCATTGTCATAGATTCTTTAACAAACTTCATGCATGGCTTACCAATCATTTAATCAACTCCAGCTCATCAGCTTCCTTCATTAAATAACACATGCAAACATTTAATGTATTCTGTTATAGCTCGGTTGCAACTCGGTGAATACTAAACTTTACTCGGTAGACATTCTGCCTTCATTAACCGATAGTGATAACCTTAGGGTTTACCGACTAGGTCCTTAGGGTTTACCGACTAGGTTCTTTGCTCGGTAACAAAGTATAGTATTAACCTTGCAAATATTAGCATATGTATGATATCAAAACAATCTAGACATCATGATCTGATCATTGTCTAACTCGGTAATAGTTGCCCATTGAATAACTTATTTCTCCCCTTATTCATCATATTCTTTATGTTTCATTCATCGACATCTTTCTACTCATCAAAACATACTTCTAAAGATATGGCAACATCATACTGAATTAGAAAATCAATTTCTTGACATCAATGACAAAATAATAATATCAAGACAGTAAACATCCTTAATCAGTTATATCCATAGTCATCAACAACCTTCTCAATATCCTTATTTAAATGCCAACAATCTCCCTTGTCTGTTATAATGCCAACAGGGGTGACATCTCTGAGGAGCATTCTGTCCAACAGTTCGCATGCATTGTCTATGCATTCACATTTTTCATGCAAGTGGATCATACCATTTCACATGTGCTATCATTTCTTTGAAGCGGACTGTCAAACAATTTTCTACGCTTCATTGTTTTCCATTCCTATTGACTACAACAATTGGAACTTTAATATTTGTCGTCCTTGCTGGAGATGGGTGAAAACAAATAGCTAGGCCCATCGGTAGCTATTAATTCATCTCGAACAAGGTAGTTAACTCCATGATTTTGAGCAAGATAGTTAACTCCATACCGTTACATCTCTTTGAAGCATTTTATCAGACAACTTGCTTACCATGATTATGCTCCATGGTGCACATGCATTTTAACCGTAGTATATAATTATTGAGGCCACGTTTCTTTAAGGCATTTTGTCAAACATTTCATTTACCATTCAGGTTCCACATTTAACATAAAAGACATTGATGGCAGCTATAACTCAACCTCTGATGAAATCAATCTATCTTCTGCGCATTTGATGGATATCGTGATAGTTTGAAGATATTCAATTATGATTATCAAGCAAAGAGGGAATAAAACTATAATTGCCGTGACAAAACTTCCATATTCTGTGAATTTTAACCACAGTTGGTATGCGTGTTGACTATACATCATTCTATCAAACATTTCTCATGTACCATCTTTGCTTCCATATCTTTCGCAAACATGTCGACCGGGGCATAAAACGTATTATACTTTGGTGGATGTCGATACTCTTTTTAGAGCTTCCATTTCAGCATAGGCAGAGAGGATGCTGGTGTAGGTTGGAGAGTTTACCAATGCAATGCGTGATGGAATCTTGACTCCACGTTGGCATGTGTATTTCCTTAGCAACTGCAACTTCAACCTCTGATGAAACCATTTCCTCTTTTCAATACATTTGATGAACATTCATAACCTGGTATTTGAAGCTTCTTTTTTCTCTTTTTAAAATTTTTTATAGAAGAGGTTAAGAATGCTCCATAATGGAGCATTTCTAACCTTCTTGACAAAGCGGGTCCACAGGGTTAGAAAATGAGGTTAGAGATGCTCAATTTTGGAGCATTCTTAACCTTTTTGTGAGAGGTTAGAAATATGGGTTAAGAATGCTCAAAAACTGAGCATTTCTAACCATTTTGGCAAAAGGTTAAGAAATGAGGTTAAGAATGCTGAAAAAGTGAGCATTTCTAACCTTCTTCTTCAAAGACTATGATTTTGACCTTGAAAACCATTGATCACAGAGGAGAATAAAGGAGGAATACAATTGACATTTTTAGACAACTTTTTCCCTCAAATGACCAAAATAAAAATAATCTAAAATATTAAATTATTTATTTGAAAAATAATTTAAATATTTTAAATTTAATGCTCATGCTTGAGAAAAATGACATAACTTTCAAACGGTAGGGAGTTAGGTCTTGAAATTTGAAACATGCATCAATGATAGGGAAATGGGTCCACATTATTATTTACACCTCATGACAAATCATAGGATGAGATATTTTAATCATTTCTAGGCAACAAACACCAAAAATTGAAGGTTTAAAATATGATAAAGTATGAACTGGGTTCAAGTGAAAGTTGGCCACGTGATACAAAATGATGCTTAGATCCTGACTCTCAACTGATTTCCCTCAATTTGTGGTAATTCTCAAAATTATTTCATTTTTCATATTCTGATTGGTAAGGACCTTGGATCACATGCTCACTGCTTACGCATAAACACCTATTGGATCTTCATTCAACATTGAGACCAAATTTGAAGTTCAAATTTTAGGTATGCCAAATATAGGGACAACACCAGTTTACCGAATGTTGGGCTATCAAAGGACAGGTAATTGCACATGAATTGGCTGAAGCACCAGTACTAGATCAACAACCACTACAGGTGGAATTTACAGACATGGATGTACTCACTGTCACACCCAAGCAATGGACCCTGTACTTTGATGGATCCTATACACAACATGGATCAGGTGCTGACATCTTGTTCATCACTCCAGAAGGGCACACAATTCCAAGATCTTATAGACTGCTGTTTCCATGTACCAACAACATCCCTGAATATGAAGCCCTGGTAACAGGAACCAAAATGGCTATGGAATGGAGAATCACAGAATTGAGAGTCTATGGGGACTCTCAATTAGTTATCAATCATATCAACGATGAATATCAGACAAAGGATGATAATGTAATTCCCTAAAAGAGAATGATGGATGATTTCAAACAATACTTTGTACATATCACCTTTGAGAAAATACCAAGATTGGACAACAGAGCTGCCGATGCAATGCCCACTATCACTTCACTGCTGCAAATTCTAGACAAATAGAGTCATTACGAGTTCCTGGTAGAGCAATTGTTTTCCCCAGCCTATGACAATTCTGCATCCCAAGTCATCTATGCCTTAACCGGTTCAGACTCACCTCTATACGAGACAATCTATGATTATCTCAAGAACAATACTCTTCCACTTGACCTATCTCACAAAAAAAAACATAGCTTCATCCGGCAAGCCACCCGCTATACCTTAACCGCTGACACACTTTACCGTCGAGATCTAGATGGTACTCTTCTTTGATGCCTCGATCGTAACAAATATGACTCTGCCTTGCACGAGCTTCACGAGGGTATCTGTGGTACGCATTCAAGTGGTCCTACTCTTGCCAAGAAACTTCTGAGAATGGGATATTATTGGACGACAATGGAGAAAGAGTTCTATCAATTTGCAAAGAAATATCCTAAATGCCAAATTCATGGCAATCTTATCCATGCACCAACACAAGAGCTACAACTGTTCACCACATCTTGGCCTTTCTATCAATGGGGACTTGATTTAGTAGGGAAAATTCATCCTTCTTCTTCAAATGGACATAAGTTCATTATCACTAATAGATCACCTCATTTATTCTCAATTATCTCATTTGCAGTTATGGCATTCCTAGTTCCATCATCACAGACAACGGTCATCCTTTCAAGAATCAAGATGTGTGAGAGCTATGTGAATGATTCAAAATCCAACATCACTTCTCCACACCATACTAACCACAGGGGAATGGTCAAGCAGAAGCATCGAATAAAACAATCCTGAAAATCCTCAAGAAAATAGTAAATGATGCGGGCAAGGATTGGCATGTACAACTCAATCCGACACTTTGGGCATATAGGACTAGTATCCAGACACCTATAGGGGCTACACCATATTCATTGGTGTATGGTTTGGAAGCAATTTTACCTCTTGAGGTAGAAATCCCATCTCTCTGAGTATCTTTGAAAGGCCTCATACCAGATGAGGAATATCGAGTAAACAGGTTGCATGAACTAGAGCTTCTTGATGAAAAATGACAACATGCCTATGACCATCTCAAGGCATATCAGTAGTGAATGTGCAAAAGCTATAATCAAAAAGTCATCCCAAGGGCTTTGAAAGCTGGTGATCTTGTACTAAAATAAAATCCGAGAAATCAACAAGATTGAGAAAAGAAGGGGAAGTTTGAACCTAACTGGTTGGGTCCCTTTGTCATCATATCAGCCTACGGATCAGGTGCCTATCAGTTAAAAAATTTAGAAGGGGACGTGCTTGATGAACCAACCAACAGTATCCATCTAAAGAAATTCTGCACTTGAGTCGTCTAATGCATGGAAAAAGCGAAAAAAGCAAAAAAAAAAAATCAGAAAAATACAAAAAAAAAAAAAAAGTGCAATAAAACAAGTAGTGAAAACCTGGCAACATGCGCTATTTGTGAGAGAACAACTCCTCTATCTATCAGTACTTATATCTTTTGATCCATCTAAGTCTTAGCTAAAGGCCATCGCCAAAACACTTGTTTATGCAACATTATCCCGGACATACTTAGCGTAGTCACCGTCCTTGATTATCTAGAAACACTTATCTATATCATATCCCACCGTGGCTTGGTGATCAACGCATATATCCACATCAATAAATATATGTGACTAGGGGAAACATTCCTCTCACTTTAAGCATTCTGACAACAAATGACAAGGATCGCAACATGCTAAGAGAACTCATGACAACAATTGCTCATCAGGCTAGAAAACTAGACCATTATCCAATTGCAACTTTAACACACACATGATGGATGATTTTCTGAATTATGATTTGTTTACATCTAGCATGAAGTTTTGACTATTTTGTATCTTAAGTTTTTAATCATCAGATCTTTTGAGCTACTCGAGGATGCATTGAGCTAGAGAAGCAACGAAGGAATCTAATATTTTTTTTGATTTTTTGTATGTGAGGCGATCATTCGTACGGTGCAAATATTGTCTTGAGACATAATTGGAAACATATCATTGAAGATATTTTCCACTTTTGCACATGCAAATGGTTAGCTCTTGTCTGTTTTACGCAAGCAACACTCAGGTCATCTTGGTTCAATTATACCTTGACGCTTGTGCTATCTTGCAATATCAAAATCCATGTAAGTTATACTCAGGTTGTTATGGTTCAATTATACCATGATGCTTGTATCAACTTTCAACATATCAAAAGCTCAATGATGAAAAAAAAAAAAAGCACAAACAAGTGACTAAACAAGAATGACAACGATAGAATTAAAGTGATCATTTGGTTACATATCATTCTTTAAACTTGCATTAGGTTGCATATCATTTTAATCTTGCAGTAGTATCATTTCATTGTCATTATCCTTTACACATCATTTTCAAGATACATCTCACATCATACATCTCATTTTCAAGATACGTCTCACATCATTATCATTATCATACATCTCATTTTCAAGATACATCTCAACATCATCATGATTACATTCATCATTGCATCCTTCACATGTATATCTATCACATCAACATGGAATCTTTCTTCACTTTCATATCTCCATCATTTATCCAACTCTCATCTATCATGTCTTATACAGGATGTATCTTTCCTGAAACCAGACGTTTTGATCAGGTCTTATATAGGATATATCATTCCTGAAACCAGACACTTTGATCATCTTTGTCTTATACATGAGGTGTCATTCCTGAAACCAGACTTGATCCCAATCTTATCAATTCTATCAATCCATTTCATTTGATCCATTCTATCATGTCTTATACAGGATGTGTCTTTCCCGAAACTAGATGTTTTGATCAAGTCTTATACAAGATGTATCTTTCTTGAAACTAGATGTTTTGATCAAGTCTTATACAAGATATATCGTTCCTGAAACCAGACACCTTGATCATCTTTGTCTTATACAGGTGGTGTCATTCCTGAAACCAAACGTTTCGATCATCTTTGTTTTATACAAAAGATCTCATTCCTGAAACCAAATTTAATCTCAATCCAATCAATCTGATCAATCTTCTCAAACCCATGCATGTCATCAACTATCCACTCTTCTATCTTGTAAAAAACATTCTTCTTCTTTCGAGAGATCATTAATGCCTTTAGTGCACGAACAATCTCCCGAGGGGGCATCGTCAATATCATTCATCAAATTTGGAACATCATATCGACATTTCGACACACAACATCATATCGACAGTTTTGATAGCATATCTGGCAAATTTTCTTTGAATTAACATGTGCACACACGTCACTTCAAAGATGGGCAAAATGTAGAATTATAAATCTGACATGTTTCCTCAATGAATATTTAATATTTATTTTAACCCCATTCCCCTTATTAATTAAATTTTATTTAATTAATTTCTTCATATTCATCTATTTGATTAAATGAATTACTCAATTTATTTAATTAAGTTCACCTAAACCTTTTCTAGATTTTAATTAAATAAATCACTCTATTTAATTAATTCCCCTTTCTCCCTTTTTAATTAAATTTACATTTAATTAAATTGATCCTTGCAAATAAATAAATCTAATTTATTTATTTAAATCCCCCACTTGTATTTATGCAAGTTGAATCTATTTTTGGTTGAAATAAAGTAATTTTATTTTAATTAAAATCCTTTTTGCTCCACTTGCATTTTCCTACATCTCCCACTTGCCTCCTAAACCCCCTTCTATATTCTTCTAATCAATTCCAATTTAGTCTAATCCATCTCCTAATTATTGTCACAATCCTAAGCAAAGATAAGTCACTTTTCAAAGCCTCCAAAGTCTTCAATAACCATTCAAGGCTTTATGTCCTCAACAAGTTAACCCTCAAAGTCTTCCAAACCATTTAAGGCTCTTACATAACCATTAATGGTTAACTCAACCTTCCCACATGGTTAGAGACTTTCTCTCTAACTTAACCCCCAGCTAACCCAAGGGTCTCATCAAGCATTCATGGCTTTAACCTTGGTTATTCCTTTAACCCTTGCACAAGAGTTTACCCCTTGGGTAAAAGCTTTATCCATTGGATAACCCTAACCTAACCATAACCTTACCTCCTAAGGTAACCTCCATGTCTTTTCAAGCATTTAATGCTTCTTTCATCTCCTCTCAAGCAACCTCTTGTTGACAATTGTCACCATTTCATTGGTGAGAATTGTAAACATGGATTGATTAACTTTCAATCCCAGTCCTTGTTAAGATTATCCAATCTTGACCATCCATTGCCCTATTTTCCTTATAAATAGAGCTCTCATTCTCTCATTTTGATATAGAAGTTTTTATGCATCAAACTTATAGTCATTTTGCTAATCATATATAGAAGTTTTTATGCATCAAACTTATAGTCATTTTGCTAATCATATATCCAAGTCTTTGTGCATCAGACTTATAGCCTAATTACGAAACATTTAGCCTCTCTTTGATAAATCATCATAATATCATTTAGAAGTATTTAAATATATCATAATATATCCATGTTAGACTAGTATATCATTGCTAGGATAATTAGCTGATCTTATCATCATCTTTATGCTAGCTTAATCATCATAGTTTCAATATCATACATATCTAGGAATGCATTCATGCATAATAATCAAACATCACTCGTTCTTGGAGTTTTCATTCCCAGGTCACTTTTCTCAGTGATCTGAGAGCAAGGACATTGGCTTTAGGGATCCTATGAGATAGAGAACAATGGGACACCCCTTGGGAAGTTGAGCTATTTAAATATAGTTCCTATAACTTGCACCAAGAGTCTCATTGGTGTGTGGGCCTTTTGAATCAGACTTTTACATTTTTGTCGCCCTCATTCCCCACATACAATTTTAATTATTTAATATTATCCCACAAAACTAAATCATGAGAGTGATATTGTTTAATTTGGCTTACAAATTGAATACCAACTTGCAAACAAGTGCCAACTACAAAAGTGCAAAATTTCCTAATTATTTTTGATTGAAAAGCAACGTTAACTAGGGTGTTGACCCTTTAATATAGTCAAAGACTATCAAAAACAAAAAGTCCGTAGGCAGTAAGAAAACAACAACACATGGGAGCAAGCCCCAAACATAAAAGGTCGGACAAAGAAAGAAAACCTGTCTAGCCTTCAATAACCCAAACCCAACTCAAGGAGGGGTATGGACCCCTGAGCCTTGACAATGAGGGGTTTGGGGGGTGGGGAGGACTTCTCCTTCCGCCTGCGACAAACTACAGTCAAGGTGATATTGTCACTGGGACCATCAAGAGAATGATCAAGCGATAATGATCTCACTTGGAAACCATTAGTAGAGCCAACAAAGTGTTGCTACAGGACAACAACCGCCTACTACAAAAAAATAGGGGGCTGTTGCAGAACAACAATAGGATGCTACAAAGGAGCGAAAATAGGAGCATAAGCAGTAGGTGTAGAGTGGAGATGCAAGTTAGAGGCAAAAGGAGTTGAATCCATGAGGGTGGGAGGAGCCAAAACAATGGAATATAAAATTTCCTAATTGTTAAAGAGGAATTTGGGGTGAAATTGAAGGAGATATTTTGTGACTCTGATACTGTTCATCAAACCTCTATAATGCAAAATATTTGTCAAAATATTTCAGAATAGAAATTGAAGCTAAATCCGTATGAGATCTTTTAGTGGTATCAGAGTTGTGCATCCTACCAACCTGAGCGGCTAACTTGGAAAGTTTGCTTCAAGTTAGTTTCAACTAAGTGTTATTCATTTGAGTGAGGAAAAAATGAACACCTTTGAAGAATTGCTAGAATCAAAACAAAGCGTTTAATGAATTGCCAAGATGTTAGCTAAATTGGGTAAGCATCCTAAGAGGTTGAGTGCTCTCTTTTTACCTAAAAAGAAAGCTTAAGTTAGTGAAATTGATTCTTCCAATGCAAGGATTTGGGAAGACAACAAGAATGAATTACAAAGACAATCTTTTATTTTCTTGGAAGGGGCATTGGGAGCCTAATCTCCAATGCACGATGAAGGTGCTAGAAGGAGAGTGTACTGACATTGAGCCTATTAAAAATTCAAGAATTATCATGCCATCATTTCAGGAAATTGCTTCCGTTAGTTTTGATGCTTCTCAAGTCAAAGATGAAGCTAATTCTTCATATGCTTCTACTAGTGATGAGTACTTTGATCTTCATGAGATCAAAGAATCTAAAGGTAAGTCAACAAAGGAAGTTTGGTCAAACAATAAAGAAAATAGGGCTAGTACTATTTGGTTCCAGTAGAATATCACAATGGATTGTAAGAAGAAAGAATCAATAGTTGCTATAGATGAGCGGTACACAAGTCTCCTTGTTGGTTATCAAAGATCAATATTAATAAGTTTGGTAAAGAGATGCATTCTTTTGTAGATATTGTGTTTTATCTTACGCTATTCCTCCACCCCCTCTAGAGGATTGCATGACAACAACTAATTAATTAGTTGATGTTGATAATGAAATTGTTCCCATAGATAATAGTAAAGAAAACAATTTATTGAGTGATAACCCAATTCACTTTGATGAATTAGATCAGAGACCTTTATAACTGCAAGATTAAAATGATTGGTTTATGATTTCAAAAGAGAAACTTGTGCAAGTATTAACAAGAGAAGGTACTACTCAAATACATTGAAGACCGCATTTGGAAAGCCCAAATTTTGGAAAGACATGAAGGAGTTGCTAGTGGAGACACTAGTACTCAACAATGCACAATCAAAAAAGCATTAGAAATAATGAAATTAGATTACTTGCAATTACTTACGAACAAGGATAATGCAATTAAATTTTATGAAGACAAGGAAAAAGAGGCCAATGAACTTTTTTTTACAAGTTAGCTTGACTCACTATTCATTATAAAAAGAAGAAAATCAATCATCTACTACTAATGGACATCAAAAACTCGAGCAGAGAATTGCTAGCTACATAATCAATTATTGCTATCTCCAAAGGAACAATGGATTGACCTATTCATGGTAGTATTGAAAAGTGGACTCACTAAAAAATAGATTGCTTGTCAATAGATGGATGATGTTGAAACCTAATCAAATTGATGATAGCCACACTACTACAAACTGGATGTCACCACTACAACATAATTTAATAATTATCAAACTAATTTTTATTATTTAAAAATATCTTATGTAAATCTCAATTTCAATGAAATAATTCAGAATAACTTATTAATTGAAGGCACACATCTTTAGCAATGCCGAAATTCCAACTCATGGAAGTGGACTTTATATTTCATGCACTATTTTTGGAGGTTGCCTTTTTGTCACAAAAAATAGGCTTTTCATGTCAAAAATGTTGTAGTTCTCAAACATGTCGACATGCACAAATGGGCTACATATACTTTAAATCTAAATATCTCTTTGTTTTTGATTAAGTAAAAAATAGGTTTTTAAGGGACCCGAAACCCTATACAAAGCATGTTTAATAGGGAGGACTTGAAATCCATAACTAAAAATATTTAGGATTAGCCACAAAATAAAGTGGAACAAAGACGAGATGGATCAAATCCAAGAAAAGGGAATCTAAGCAGATGGACCCCTCCATAAAGAAAAACTGTCTGACAAATAAGAACATATGCATGGAAAGTCTACAGGCAGTTTGAACAATAGGTACCCCCAACCAGGAGCAACCAACCAAAATTAGGATTTCCCTTTGGATCCCTTCTTTTGGGATCTAAGGGTCATATCAAAAGAAGGAAAAGACCTTTTAGAATGTTTTCTTTTAACCAAAATCCAACCTTCTTCAACCTTAGCAGCCTCAGCTTGCCAAACCAGCAAATCCAACCCAGGAAACCCAGCATCCAAGGAGATACCAGCAGACCTTGAAAAGCCAGCAGGATCAGCAGAGCCAGGGCCAGGCATATCACTGGAAGACGAGACAAACAATGAGACAACTCCAACATAAGCTATAGAAGCAGAAGCAGACAAAGGGGCAACACCAACAGACGAACCCACAAGAATCTTATTGTATATGGTGAAAATGGATAACAATAATAATGATATTGAAAGGCTAAATGAATTCAACCACAAAACCCTAGCCTAACAACAACAAAGATCCACCATAACATATGAAGATTACCTAAGACAATGCAAATCAAACGAAATCACAAAGATTATACCATCACATGTCCAATAGGGTTTGGATCTCCATTCTTCCTATCTCCATTGATCTTGCTTGATATATTTGCTCTCAAATTTTATGTGCACAAGAGCTCAACAAAGAACGGAAGTGTGGTTGCAAGTAGGATCACCTATGTTCAAAAGCGTAGTGTAGTCAAGTGCATAAATTGATTAGGGTTTGATAATGAAGGAAGCATCTCCTTATATAGAAGACACAATAAGAAATGGAGGGATAAGATTGAGAGGTGTAAAAGGAGGTCGGCTATGATTAAAGGGTAGGTAAAAGAAATAATAAAATAATGAAAGGGGTAGGTAGTGTATGAATTAAGAGATGAATGACATGTGTCATGGGTAGAAAAGGCTAATGATTTAATTAAATAAATAAAGATTTATTTAATTAATAGAAGAAGTGAGATAATTAAATAAATAAGATATTTATTTAATTTGGGAAAATGATAATTTAAATAAATAAATGTATTTATTTAAATGAGAAATAAGGCTAGAAGAGGATAAATGAATGAATTAAATAAATAAAGATTTATTTAATTAATAGAAGAATTAAGCTTAGATAATTAAATAAATAAAATATTTATTTAATTAGACTGGACAATTTTGGGTGTCTACATTTTGCCCCTCTTTGAGACAATGCGGCTTGTCGCGTTGTTTCAAAGAAGATAATATGAACTGATACAGAGTTTCCCCAAGATGGGAATGATATGCCCCCTCGAGAGATTGGATGAAAATGTTTGAAAAGATTGCAGACAATCTCTCGATAAGAAAGAGAGGTTAGAATGGACTGACCGGATAAAGTGACAGAGTCACGGGATAATGAAGATTGACTCGGGAAATGAGGGCTAGGGCAGTCTATAAGATAGACCAGGAGGGAAAAACATCCTCATTGTCATCCACACCTCCAAGAGATTAGAGCACAGAGAGAGAAAAAGCAGCAACAGTCAGCAGTGATGGCATTGGTTTACATATTCGATCGCATTCGCCGATTCCAGAGGCCAGCAGAGGCATGAGAGCCAGTAAGTACCACAAAACCTCCTTGTACTTTGATGCATTTATTGTTGTCATTAATGCATCTTAGGTAATGTAATAAATGTGTGTTTATGTTAGGAAAACGCGTTTGTATCCAAAAATGTGAATTTGTGTCTTCTAGGTCAAATCGACAATTCTGTGATGAACATACGCTGTCGATTGGATAAGCTGCTGAGAGGATACACTCAAGCAGGTCCTCTAGGGAAAACTAGGATAGCAAATAGGGCTAGGATTTACAAATCTATAATAGAACATACGTTGCCAATTAGGAAACTTCTCAAGAGGATTCACTCAAGCAGAGGCCCTAGGATAGGATAGATCAAGGCACTTTGTGATGAACAATGAGTACCAAGATATAGTACTTTGTGATGAACAGGGAGTACTAAAATATGAGCAGCACTTTGTGATGAACAGTGAGTGCAAATGTGAGCAGCACTTTGTGATGAACAGGGAGTGCCAAACACGTAGTACTTTGTGATGAACAGGGAGTACCACTAGGATAGAAGCAACACTTTGTGATGAACAGTGAGTGTCACTAGGACTGAGATGATTGATTTGTGTGACTGCAAGAGTATTTACCTATGCTGGAGTCATGGGAGAGATTCCCATCGACTCAGAGGTTACGACCAAAGCTGATATTTGAGGACAGAGCCGCGATTGAGGTTATGGGTCTGCGATTTATTTTGTATGTGCCTGAGTTTCGGGCGAACATGGGGCTGCTAACTGCACTGGCTAAGAGATGGCACTCAGAGACTTGCACTTTTCATTTGCTGATGGGGGAGATGATAGTCACCCTGGAGGATGTATACAGGATTTTGCGGATACCGATTGATGGGGAGCTAATTCCGTATGATCAAGATGGAGATAGGGAGGCCCTGAGATGAGTGTTTCAGGATCCAGGACTAGAGATGAGGGCTAGACACATGGCATGGGACACAATGATATAGACAGGATTAGCACTACCAGTAGTATTGGCAGGAGTGATCAGTGGGTTCCTCTGTCTAGATAGCGCGACACGAGGGGTGGCTGCAGAGGACACAGGGGCCAGGAGAGATGATCTTGGGGTAGGTCCTTCTAGGGCTCAGACTCTGTCGAGGCCAGCCAGCTCTGAGGAAGGGAATTCATCATAGTCGTAGAGGGCTCCCTATGTATCAGTATTGTATCATTTTTGTATGATGATGTAGACACCTGCGGGTGATTGTAGCCATATGATTTTGATATCATTGTATCATGACACTTATGATTATATATATATGAGATGATTCATCTTTGCGGCAGCTATATGCATGTGTACCTATGTGATGAGATGTTCTTATGTGATGCTTATGATATGGATGCAAATATGTATATGATGCAATGCAATATATTTTTTTTTGTTCTTTTATGTTTTATATGTGTATGCATGATGCAAATGTGAATGTATGTAATGCAGATGAATATGATAATGCAAATGTAAATTGTGCTAACAGGAGTTGTGTGCAGGATGTGATGCAGTTGTGATATCTATATGTATGTATGAAATGCTTATATGTGGTAATGCAGGTGCAACTACATGAAATGCAAATGTTTTTGGTGTGTCATTATACTCAGTCATGTGATAGCAGGCTACGCGGACTCGAGAAGGATGATGGAAGTCAATCAAGAAAGGGGGATGAAAGACAGAAGATATGAAAGTGAAAAGAGCTTCTTGTGCGTTATCATCATTGAGTTTTATTATGGCAAAATAGGTTATGACAATCAAGGCATATGTTCGACCCAGAAAGTCATTGTACCCGTTTGCATGGAGATAAGACAGTCACAAACAAGGAATGCCCCAGTTCACACTAGACTCTCAGTGTCTACATATCCTTGGACAAGTCATAGCATTACTAAGTGACAATCCACAAATAGCAAATAAAAATAGGTGATGATACCCCATCCTTGCCTTTCTAGTCAAAGACATCCTGGAGATAAAATCTCTAGTCAGAGACATCCTGGAAAAGCTAAAAGACATGTCACCAAAAAATAAAATCAAAAGAAAACCAAGACTCGACACCAACATCCACTGTAGTCCTCAAGTTTAGTGTCTCTTGTCACTTGTATAAGTCTATTTGATTGTGGTCACAATTTTTACTTTCACAAAAAGGATAGATAGCACTGAACCATATGTTGTTTGAGTCTGTTGAAAGATTTGATTTGTTGAAGCCCATTGTTGCTGCTGTGTCTCATCTGAAATGGATTGAATCCATGAAACTGATACTTTATTGCGGAGAAGATGAAACTTTATTGCGGATCTGTGATGCAAATGCTGTTTTATTGCGGATTGTGCGTGGATAGACTGAAGAAAATTGGAAGAAAACGTACTCCTCAGAATGTGTGATGTTCTCAGTTCCACACCCATCACTAGACGTAGGATTTGCCTTAGCCACAGATAGGATCTGATTTATTATGGATGGAAAGGGAGTGAAAAGGGAGGTTTATTATGAATGACGAACCAATCTTGGGTAGATCAATAACAAGCCATGATGGGAATGGGTAAGTTTATTATGGATGAATAGGTTGTGCGTGTGTGCAAAGTGAAAGGATGAAAGTGAATCCTAAAGGAGGGAGGAGCAATGTCTCTACGCATGGCACTGGTGACCCAGTTTTCACCATGGTACTTGCCCAGGGTGCCACCGAAGTGGTTTTCATTGTTGGATGAAATTATTTCTCTTTACTTTTTTTGATTTTTCAATGTTTTTTGTGTCACAAGGTGCCTATTTGCCAGGTTTTCACCAAGGAACGATTTTTTTATTTTATAATTTTTTTGTATTTTTGAAAATTTTTGATTTTTTTTTTGTATTTTGTATTTTTTTTTGTATTTTTGAATTTTTTTGATTTTTTTGTATTTTTGAATTAGGATATTCCAAAGAGCTATGTGTAGAACCTGCGAAGGTGCATGTTGTTGATAGGATCTTCCAAAGGTTCACCTTCTGTAGTTGAGAGCTGATATGCCCCAGATCCATATGCTGCTGTAATGATGTAAGGACCAAGCCAATTTGGTTCGAACTTGCCTTTCTTCTCTCTGTCTTGCTGATTTTTGGGGTTTTCTCTGACAACCAAGTCCCCTACCTCAAATGTGCAAGGCTTGACGTTATGATTGTAGCTGCATTGTTCCTTGACTGAATGATGTGTAGCTTGAGTGTCTGTCTTCCTTGATGAAGGAATTGCGATAGAATTACTAGTGTGTGGACTACACAGGCCCATATGCGTGTCACCTAAAGAAGTTTGGGCATCCCTGATAACAAAGTCCCTCAAGGAAGCTCCATTAAAGGTCCATGATGTATCACCGGAAGGGAAATGATGTATGGAACAAGTGGATGAGTTATGAAGGCTTATGATTGTGAAAAGAAGTGAAAGTAGGATAGCATGATGGAGACTTAGGATCAACAAGTATTCTTTTTGATTTAAAATTTTAGAACATTTGCCCCCAGTTATTTTGATATTAGGGGAGATCAACTCTTGTTCTTTTTCTTTTGTAGGATTTTTATCCTTGACTTTGATTTTTGCAGAGTCCAATAGCTTTTGATTTTGATTTGAACTAAAGGACTTCTCTCTATTATTGACTTTTATATTTTTCTTTTCAAAGCTTAATTTTTGATCCCCAATGAGTAAGGGCCTTTGTAATTCTTGTTGATCCAAGTCTGGGAGAGGAGTGGAAATGGAATGAGCGGATGATATGGTAAAGCTATGTGATTTCTCAAGAGGGCTGGTGATACGCTCAATAGATTCTTTGTTGGAACCACTCTTAGGACTATTGATATCAAGAGTTGCTTGCACCACTAGAGGAGATTTGCATTCAGACTTAGTAGCCACAACACTAGGTGGTTCACACCCAATTCCTTGCAAATTGTTTATAGATTGTTCATGTTGACTGAATACCTTAGAAGATAGTGGGAGTTGATCAACATGAAAGATATACTCACCACATCCCAGGTCTTTAAACTTGAACTTTTCTTTGATCTCTGTTTGTTTTGATGTAGAAGCTTTCAAGGATTCTGGATCCACATATGTTGAAGATGGAACAAGTTCTCGATTGACTGGGATTATTATTTCTGATCTAGGTCATAAATTGTTGCAATATATGAATGGATTTGGGTCAGCTTTGACAGTCACTTCAACTCCATTGTGAGGAAACTTAATGCATTGATGATATGTAGATGGTACTGCTCTCATCTCATGAATCCAAGGACGCCCTAGCAATATGTTGTATGTGAGATCAAGGTCTAGGACTTGACAAATCACATCTTTTGTAACTAGCCCAACTTTGAGAGGTAAGGTGATTGTTCCTTTGGATGAACGCTCTTCATCATCATATGCCTTGATGGTAATTTTGTTTGTAGCATTCACAACTTTATCAGAATTTCCCAATTGTTTAATAGTGCTTAATGTACAAATGTTTAGACCTGCTCCTCCATCTATCAGGACTCTTTTTATTCGATGTTTGTGTATGAAGGCTTCAATGTGTAAAGGTGCATTATGTGGCTGACTTACAGAGGCGTCATCGACTTCTATGAATGTAAGGGAGTGTGGAATGGAAAGGTATCCCACCATGGCTTGAAACTGGTCCACGTTCAGATCAGTAGGAACAATAGTTTCTCTCAAGATTTTGTCAAGAATGGATTTATGTGTTGGGGATATGCATAGGAGCTCAAGAATGGAGATGAGCGCAGGTGTCTTCCCTAATTGTTGTACAAGGTCATACTCATGTTTGGTTGATGAGGAAGCGGTGTTCTTAGTTGGAGCACCTTGCAAAGTGATTTTACCTCGACGAGTTGTAACATGACATTTAGAGGTAGGTTCAGAAGAAGATCCAACGCCTTTCAGAATGATCTTGGGTCTCTGGGTAGAATTATCAGGGGTTTTGTCCTTGATGATAATTGTAGAGACGTAATTGTCCATCGAGATGTGATTGATAGTTGAATCATAGTTGTAGGATGTTCTAGTATAGTTGGTTTTATCATCTGTGACTTTAGCTTTTCCTTTGTCATGTTTTGGGAATGGTTCCTTAAACATTTCATGTTCTTGATTGGATGAGTGCCCTTCAATTTCAATGTCACCCCTATCAATGAGATCTTGTATGATGTTCTTCAGTCGATGGAAATTTCCTGTCTTATGACCCTTGCTCTTATGAAATTCACAATATTCATCATCATTCCACCAATTTGGTTTAACCTTTGGTTCATATGGAGGAAAATCTGGAATAGTGATTACCTTGTTTGCCGCTAGCTTTTTGAAAACTGACTCAAGTGGTTCTCCCAATGGAGTGTACTTCCTTCATGATTTAGAAGTTGTTTGAGTATTCACCTGATTTGATTCAGAAAAAATGAATTTGGGTCACACTGTATTGGCATCAACAACACCATCATTGACTGTGTTCTTGTTTTTATTCCAAAATCTTGGCTTGTCTTTTCCTTTAAAGTCATCTTTGTTTTCCTTGAATATCTTAATGACTCCTTGTTCAATTAGGACCTTTTTTCTATCGCTAAGCCTTTTTCAATGACGTCCTTGAAGGTGGACAAACAAGCTTTCCTTATATCATAGCCAATGTCTTTGTTAACATTTTGGGTGAACATCTCTACCATTTGTTTTTGTGGAATTTCACAAGAGCATCTGCTAGCTAGATTCCTCCATCTTTGTAAAAATGATGAAAAAGACTCTCCATCTTTTTGCTTGGTGTTGCACAAAGTAGTGACTGATATGTCTATCTCTATGTTGTAGGAGAAATGTTGGATAAATGCCTCTGCTAAGTCACCCCATGACTTAATACCAGGTGGGAGTTGGGAGAACCATTCCATAGCTTGATCACCTAGGCTTTGTGGGAATAATCTCATCAAATATGTCTCTTCTGCTGCTACCTCAATGCAAGTTGTGAAAAACTGTCTTATGTGTGCCTTAGGATCCCCTTTTCCCCTATACTTATCAAATTTAGGCATCACAAAGTGTGTAGGAAAAGGAGGCATTGGAATGCTCTTGTCAAATGGATAAGGACATATGTCTCTCATTGTGTATGTTGGCTTTGGTGTATTTATGTCCTCCATTTTCTTTTGTAAGTCCCTGATTTGTTGCTCCAAATTGTTCTTAGGTGGAGATCGACTTCTTGGACCATACCCTATGCTTAAGGCACCAATTGGAGGAGGAGCATGTTGCATATATGGATGATATTGATCATACACATGTTCATATGGAGGAGGTCTATAGTGATGCTGCATATATGGACCACTTGGTATACTTTCATGTTGAGGAACGAAATATCTATTTTGTCCATGTATACCATACTCTACAGGCATGTCATGTTCTAATGTGTTGCCCCCAAATTTGACACGGGGTTTCCTTGTGTCCAAATTTTGAGCATGCCTTTGAATATCCAATTGCTTTGGTGGTTGATCCTTAGCATTGATATGTGATTGAGCATATTTCTCTGCATAAGACTTCCATAATGGTCTGCAAAGGTGAGTATCATATGCTTGACCATGTGTATGTGGAACCTCTTGTTTTTGAAACAAAGATGATGGTGATTTAGGCACAAGATGTGGTCTTCTATTGCCTCCACTATTAGGCCTCCTTTGATCCATGTTGGAGTGAGGTTGTTGCAAAGGTCGATTTTCCATTATTTGAGACATGTCAAAATCATGAGGTATCTTGGCTCCACTTTGTGCCATCATTTGTAAGAAGTATTGTCTATCCCTCCTCATTATTTCCTCAACCAATCGATTGAAATGGGGATCCATAATGGATTCTTCCACATCTGCTGAATGTACTGAAAAGTTGTCCATATCATCATTGTGTGTATCATTGTTGTTTGTAGTGTCCATGTTCTCAACATTTGGAATGTTTCTATAGGAATCCATGTCAGGTAATGTAGTATGATCAGAATTGAAAAAGATATCATTGTCATACTTATAAGAACTCATGTTTGCAGACTCTTGAGCCTCTTTAGTTTCTCTCCTATATTTTTGAAGATGGGTTTCAACCATGAACTAAGTATTGACCGAGATGTGTGAGACTAGATGAAAATGGAAAAAGTATGGAAGACCAAGAGTTGGATGGAATGTAAATGAATCTGAGGTGTACTTGCAATGTCCAAAGTGTAAGACCAAGTATGTATGTAGTAGAGTAGGTGTGACTTCCAAAGAGAGGATAGTTTCTCTTGATGAGGTAAGTTGACCTTGACTCTAAGTAAGACCAAATGAGACCCAAAGGTGATAGACCTTGATGAGGGACCACTTAGCAAAATGTTGTTGTATGTAGTGTGTTGACAAAGTATGATGAGGACAAGTAAGTGACCTTTTGACTCAAGTTTAGACAAATGTGAATGTAATGTAAGGTGTAAAGCAATGATGGACTTTGTGAGACCCAAAGACAAGTTTAATGCTAGATGAAAACCTGGAGAGACAACTTAGGAAGCTCAAGAATTCCGAAATTGATTGCTCTTGTTTGCTGGACTGTAAAATTTTTCCAATTTGTGAAGTTGTTGGTTGTGACCAAATCTGAATGTTTGACTGTTTTTCGTGACAAGAGGACACAATGTTGATGAGGACTCAATGTTTGCAAGTGTTTAGACTCAATGTTTGCAAGTGTTTAGACTCAAAATGACTCCAAGAAAAGTGTGTTGTTTGATGTAAAAATGTTTTGCATACACTTGAAGACACAAAAGATACAATGTTTTGCTGTTTGGTCTTGAATGTTTTGAATGTTTAAAATAAGGCAAGCACAATTCTTATGGTTGGCCAAGACAATAGTTGTTGATCCCACATGAGGTTTTACCTCCGAGGCTATGCTATTCAGAGCGGATACTTAGATGCTTGACCTCACTGGCTCCACCCTCGGCACTCACTTCTAGGGTCAGCCAAGCATCAGTCCCCACGAAAACTCCCTGTGGCAAACTTTGTATCTCTACTAAGAATCATATGTGTGTGGGCTGCTACCAGAGGTCCGACCTCCTGCCTCAACAACTAGAAGGATTTTGGCTTCTAAAACAAAAAGGTGCTAGTAAGGGCATCCGCTCATGTGGCCATACATGCAGCACTTTTAGCTCTGTAAATATAGAAGGCTCCCAGCTGGTAGGGGTTACACCCTAGAACTGATCAAATAAATTTGATCAAACGGGTTTATGGGGAGACATAGTGTCGGTATGAACTAATCAGCACACGTTATCCATAGTTTTCACCATGAATACAGTTGTTTATAGTGGTTCAGAAGAGGTGGGTTTTCCTCACTACCACTTGGGTCGTTCTCTTCTTACTAGTAGTCCTAATGACCACACGGGAAGACAGGCCCTCTAAAGATTAAACAAAAAGAGCCTATTGCTCAAGACACAAAAGACAATGATTCAATTTTAGTGCACCAATTGAAGTGTTTGCTAGTCTATGAAAACAAGGTACACAATAAAAATCCAAAAACCCTTTCTAAGGACCTACAAAAAAGATTTATTATTAGTTTGGATTGTTTGAAATAATCACCCCTTCCTGCAAGCACACAAGTTAGGTAAATTTTAGATCCAAAAGACTTTGTGAAATAGGGGCCTTCAATAATGCGTTTTGTTGACCAATTCAAAGATTTGATTTATCATAAAAAAAGACCGCCTGTGAAATTTCAAGAGATTTCCATAAATATAAGAAAATCCAAAAAATTTGCTAATTTGCTCCAAAAATTAATTTTTTATGAAAAATCATAAAAAATTCATATAAAATGCAAAATCAATCCAAAAAATCTAAAATTTTTACTGGAGAGTCTTGATGGTCTTCCAAACTTGCATAAAAAACTTTCTACAACAAATCCAAGCAGTTTGAGAGATATGAGTAAAATAATGCCAAACCCTAATTTTCAAAGATCTGATTTTTGAGGAATTATTTTGCATCAAATTTAAAATCACATAGAACAAATCCTATGTATAATTCTGAGATATTTCCAAAAATGTAAGAAAATCCAAAAAATTCTCTAATTTTCTCCCAAAATTAAGTTTTTATGAAAAATCATAAAAAATTCATATAAATTGAACAAATAATCTAAAAAACCTAAAATTTTTACTAAATCCTTTTGATACTTTTCCTGACCTGTACAAAAAATTTGATGCCAAAATTAGAAGCCGTTTGTGAGATCTGATCAAAATAAGGAAAAACCCTAATTTTTAAAGATCCAATTTTTAGGGAAATATTTTGCATCAAAATTAAAATCACAAAGAATAGATCCTATGTATAATTTTAAGTGATTTCCAAAAATGTAAGAAAATCTGAAAAATTCTCTCATTTTCTCTCAAAATTAATTTTTTATGAAAAATCATAAAAAATTCATAGAAAATGAAAATTTTCTCCAAAAACTTTGAATTTTGTATTGAGAGCTCCTGATACTTTCTTCAACCTGCAAAAAACATTTGGTGCAAAATTTCCAAGCCGTTTGTGAGATATGATTAAATCTCTCCAAGATCTTGATTTTGTGTCCAAAACCCTAGTTGCACAATGTTATTCTCCAAATTGTTTTACAAAACAGCAATATAGGGTTAGAAAAATCTGCAAAAAACATAGATCTAACAAAAATCCATGTCCCATGGGGCGTGCCAAAATTTATATGGTGAAAATGGATAACAACAATAATGATATTGAAAGGCTAAATGAATTCAACCACAAAACCCTAGCCTAACAACAACAAAGATCCATCATAACATATGAAGATTACCTAAGACAATGCAAATCAAACGAAATCACAAAGATTATACCATCACATGTCCAATAGGGTTTGGATCTCCATTCTTCTTATCTCCATTGATCTTGCTTGATATATTTGCTCTCAGATTTTATGTGCACAAGAGCTCAACAAAGAACGGAAGTGTGGTTGCAAGTAGGATCGCCTATGTTCAAAAGCGTAGTGTAGTCAAGTGCATAAATTGATTAGGGTTTTATAATGAAGGAAGCATCTCCTTATATAAAAGACACAATAAGAAATGGAGGGATAAGATTGAGAGGTGTAAAAGGAGGTCGGCTATGATTAGAGGGTAGGTAAAAGAAATCATAAAATAATGAAAGGGGTAGGTAGTGTATGAATTAAGAGATGAATGACATGTGTCATGGGTAGAAAAGGCTAATGAATTAATTAAATAAATAAAGATTTATTTAATTAATAGAAGAAGTGGGATAATTAAATAAATAAGATATTTATTTAATTTGGGAAAATGATAATTTAAATAAATAAATGTATTTATTTAAATGAGAAATAAGGCTAGAAGAGGATAAATGAATTAATTAAATAAATAAAGATTTATTTAATTAATAGAAGAATTAAGCTTAGATAATTAAATAAATAAAATATTTATTTAATTAGACTGGACAATTTTGGGTGTCTACACTTATCACATCCAGCAACAGGGGCAATCTCTTTGTTGGCATGCAGAAGTCTCAATAAAATAAATCTACATGCCAAGGTAATCAATGGTCAACCCACCAACATTAAATATATCTTTGGTCTTTGACTTTAAGGAAAGAAAAAATATATTGGATAACACACTATAAAAGGATCTCAATCTGCTATCACATTTGTGTACATTTTTATTTTTATAGAACTATATGTCAAAATAATCTATTTCCAAAGGGAGACTTTACCGAGAAGGTTGCTCAATTTAATTGTGATTTTTTACCAAAATAAGTAGCAAAAAACTTATAATACTTATGGGCACCAAACTTATGTAATAACATTTGCACCTCTCAGAAGCATATATGAGGAACAATTTTGCAGAAGCATTTTTGCTTTTGATTTGCTTACATTTAACACTCGATGCTTATGGTTCATTTTTTTGATGTCCTATACTACGGAATTGTTGGTTTTTTCAACTGATGTATCCAGGTATCCTCTATGAGTAACAAATTTCAATCTACAAGGGCTTGGATCAGAGGCTGACTGACAAGATAGTGACTAGGGATAAGGAGCTAGTCACAATCCTCTACACTTCAAGCTTTGTTAAACCTAGGTGGGTAAACCTTATAGCAATACGTTTTGATCCTTACTCCTTTTTATTTAGGTACTAAAAAAGATTTGTTCTCAAATCTTGGACAATCAGAGGATGTATAATTTGAGTGAGTGTAGCTATATCCTTGACTAATGAGCTTTGAAAACCTTGAGAATAGACAATCCTAACTCTAAAATCTGAAAACTCAAAGTAAACTTACAATGATCAACATGAAAAGATATTTAATTTAATTTTTTAGTGATATGTTGAAGTTGATAACACAAGAAACATGATCAGTGCCTATCCATTGGACAGAATGAGTTAAGAATAAAGAACAACATATCAAACAACAACAATTTCCTAATTGGAAACATCCATATCATCTTGATCAACACCTGATATTAACCATGGCCTGACAACGAATTGCAAATCATACTTATTATCTAATGAGAATACTATAAAATCCTTATGTTTGATTCAAGTATATAGTCTTCTACTTTAAAAGAATCAAAATTCAAAGACAAAATCAGAAAGTCCTTGACTCTTGATTTCATAAGATTTTGCAAAACACATTGGAGACAAATGAAAACAATTGAATTTTATTTCAAGATGCTTTTGAAATTATGTATTCTTCATAGGCAAATTGTATCCATAGAGAAAACTAGGTAGTAAAATAGAGACTAAGCATATCACTGTATTATAAACTTATAGACAAACGTTACAATTCTACTTCTATGAAGTGCTCTGAGAAACATATGAGACTCAAGAGAGAGAGAGACATAGAGTAATGCCTTGAGTATCCTTTTATAAAACAAGGATGCAAACTATTGGTTAACATATTTTGTCCTCTTCAAATATAACAATATTGACTCCTAGCCTTGGGCAAGAGACCAAACCATTACCAATAGTTGGAGAAGTTGCTATTACTTTGCAACTTTCCTATGAATTTTAGAGGCACAAATCCCTCTTATGATGTAAATTTTGGGGTTTTTCTGGGTATGCTTTTAACGATAAATTAGGAAAGGTAGGACTTTTAACTAGAAAGTTATTAAGGTGAAGCAAAAGAAAAACTATCAGAAAATAACTTACAATAATCATTAATGAATGTCACTGTTATTTCATACTCATTCAAAGATAAACATTATATAATAGTGAATGAAGGAGGAGAAATAAGTGCCTTAAAAATTTAAAGTATAGAATCATGAACAAGAAAGCACCGACATAAGAAGGATGCTTATTTATCCAACATAGGTCAAAGTCTACTCACATCAGATAAACTATTCAAAATCCCATTACTTAATATTAAAGCATCCAGATTAACCAAGTTCATAATTTCAAGAAAACAACACCAAGTCTGTATTTATGAAAAACTAACCCCCCCTCTTTTTTTATCTATTTCCTATTTCCTTTTATATCTAAAACCCCTTTTTGCTACTTCCAAGAAAGGGTTCCTTCTAGAGTAACGGTCTTGAAAATGACCGTTTTAAACATTGTTTAGGTAAAAAAAAAATTACTAGAAAGCCACATCATTAACACCAAAATTCCATACTATAAACAACCTTCAACTTCATACTTCTTCATCATGCATTGGGTTCTGACCAACAATTTGATTGTCAATCATCTCGACTTTTGTTTCTTCTTCGATATGTACCCAGAGGACTGCTAAAAACTCATCCTCATCCTCTATGAGTTCTCGGGTGAGCTTAGTTAGGTCGAAGAGGATATCATCTTGCATATGATCAACATTTGGCTATATCATGGGACTCTTCCCTCTGAGCACCATCTTCTCTTTTGTCTTGAAAACTAATTACCAAGATTTCTTCTAGCAACTATTTCTTCTTGCAAACACCGTTCATGATTTTCAGCTTGTTCGACAATCTTTCTTAACAAGGTAATAGTCTTTCTAAATCTGGCAAAATCAGTTTTCTATTTCCATGCAAAAGCATGCAACCCTTGGATTATATTCCCTTGTTCACTTTCCGACAATTCAGGTTTGAATTATCAATCGACAACTGGTTATCATGAGGCAAAACCATTCCGATAGAGGAATCTCATGATGGCGTGCATTACTTTGATCAGTTTCAAAGAGTAGTGCATTAAATTCGGCCTACAAAGATGATAATATCAAAGGCAATAGCTCACACTACCACCATTTACATGCCTTAGGCCATTTAATCAACTATAAAAAGGTACTAGAGAATCTCCAACTGATTTACTTCTTGGAAGTTGTGCATTGACAACAACAAACTAAGTTGGCAACCTGTGAGGAAAAGATTTGAATTCTCCAATAACCCGACATCGACCCATAAGATATTATTGTACATCAGAAAGAAAAAGGAAATGGGACAAATTGTGGGCTTCTAACTACCACTTGATAGATATCGTTTTTCCTTTGGTATTGCGACATCAGATGAAAACAAAACTTTTCAACCCTAAATCCTAACTCCGATGTGCTAAGACTTAACTGATAATCTGTGAGTGACAAGGAGAAAGAGGCTAAGTAGGAGCAAGTATTTTGAAAAATAAAAAAGGGGCTAATACAAACAAGCTTCAGGCCTTTTACAAAATTCTTTATGGCAGTAGGTGATCGCCTGACACACAAGAGGACAATTTTTTTTTATGCTACTGACAAGATAATGACATTCCTTTTTCTTCTCCACATGTTGTAGTTGTTGTAGATGATCTGGATGTTGGCATTACAATATGTTTGTTGGTATGAGGATATTGAGAAGGTTGTTGGAGATTGATGATATAATTGATAAAGGATGATTACTGTCTTAATAATATTATTTTGTCATTGATGTCAAGCAATTGATTTTCTGATTCAGTATGATGTTGCCATATCTTAAAGAGTATGTTTTGATGAGTATAAAGATGTCGGTAAGTGACATAGAAAGAATGTGAAAATGAAGGGGAGTAATAAGTTATTCAATGGGCAACTATTATCGAGTTAGACAGTGATGAGATTATGATATTTTGATTGTTTTGATATCCTATATATATGTGTATTCCAAGACTAAATAAGAAGGAGAAAAGATTTCATGCAATAGAATGAGTAAAGGTTTGATACTGTTCTATTTTACCGAGCAAGGAGCCAGTCGGTAAACTCCAAGGTTATCGCTATCGGTTAAAGAGGAAAGAAGTTACCGAGTGTGGTTAGCAAGAAAAGCTACCGAGATAGTAACCGAGATGAATATAGAATGTCTACCAAGTAAAGTTCAGAATTAACCGAGTATCAACCAAGCAGTAACAGAATGCATTGGATGAATAAATTCATTAATAAATGAAGAATGCCAATGAGCTGGAGATTTATAGAAGATTGGAATGTCGTGCAAGAAGTTTGTTAAGGATCAACGGCAATGAAAATTCAAGAGTTAGATCTACAACACAGATTGAACGGTCATAACCGAGAACAAGTATCAAGGAAGGAATACAAGTTCCAAGGCAAGATAAAACATTTTTCAGTTCGAAGGATTCAATGAACCTAGTCAAGTTTGAAGATCTGATGGCTAATATTAATCATGGGAAATGTGATTAAGGAGATTAAGCGGTTAGGAATTGCTTATAAATAAGGAAAAGTTGATGAACAAAGGATGCGGGAAAAAATAGAAGAACGGTGATGCTGCTGAAGTGATTACTGAGTATAGAAGATTGAAGAATAGATTGAGAAGCCCAACAAGGAGGAAGATAAGTCTTATGACAAGATTATTTTGAGTACATAGAGTCTGCTTTAACATTTCAGATGTGAAGTTGCAGATGTATTTTATTACTATTATTTATTGTTGTAAGTGATAGGAAATCTCTTAACTGAGTGGACCTAACAGTCTTATTTGTAAATCCTCTAGCAAGGTAACATTCTAATTGAGTGTTTGAAATCCTTTGACAAGGTCACTTCTAACAAAGTGCAAGATTCTGATAGATCTGAGGGAAATCCCTTGACCGGGTCACATCTAGCAATGTGTTTATGTAATCTTTAACAGGATTGGCTTTTAACCGAGCATACTCAAGAAGAGTATATTTTCTTTGTGGGTTCGAAATCCCATATTGGTTTTTCCCTATTTGGGTTTCCACATTAAATCTAGTGTTAAATGTGTTTTGATGTTTTAAGTTTATCAGTTTATGAGTTTGAATGATTTACAGTCATAGTTGCATATCAAGTAAGTTCTACCTAGTGTGTGTATCTGATTAAGAGTTTGGAATATGTTAAATAGTGTGTGTATCTGATTCACCCCCCCCCCCCCCCTCTCATTAAACTAACATTTGGTATCAGAGCTAGAACTCCAAAAGAAAAATTTAAAGGAACTTGAGGCAAGATCCGAAGATGTATAAAGGGATGCAACAAAGTTGAACAAGTCAAGTTTCTCCACATGGCAGAAAAGGATGAAGCTGCACTTATTAGGAATCAAAGAATATGCAACATATTATTTGGAGAATGATTACACTGTACCTAGCACCTACCCTATGACAATGGAAGAAATAAAGGCAAAGCAAGAACATATGCAAGCAATGATTGAAATAACATCAGCATTGACCGACTCAGAGTTTAATGATCTAGAAGGTTGTAATGATGCCAAAGCTATGTGGAATAAGCTTATATCTGTGTATGGTGGTGATGAACATGTTCAAAGAGAAAAAGTAGATAGTCTAAGAGGACAACTTGAATCCATGAGAATGAATGAAGGTGAGAACATAATCCAATACAGTACAAGGTTAAAGGAATCTGTCAATCAAATCAAAGGAGCAGGAGGAACTATTGAAGAAAAGGATGTAACAAGTAAGTTGCTGAGAACACTTCTACCTGCTTATGCCATTCAAGTCTCTACAATTAATGAATTAAGGTCTGTACCAAACATGCCAGTCTCTTTTGATGCTACTATCAGGAAGCTACATGCTTTTGAGTTAAGTAATTTTGATAACAGTGGGTCTTCGGTAAACAAAGTTGAATCTGCATTCAGTTCTTTTCATCTTGGTGAATCTGATGATTACAATGATAAAATGTATAAGTATGCTAAAGGAAATCACAATGGAGCAATTGAGAGATTTTGCAAAAACATGGAAGAAGTACACAAACTATATGAGGAAATCAGAAAGAAAGAAGAGTTTGAAGCATTATTGGCTAGAAGGTTACTGAGAGGCAAAGGTAAGTATAAAGGAAAGCTACCTTTAAATTTTTTTAATTTTGATAAAATTGAACATATGGCTTCTAACTGTTCTAACAAAGAATCTAGTGAAAAGAGAGAATATCGAGATGACAGACAGAAAGACAACCAATACAGAGGACACTGAGACTTCAGAAGGAGAGATAGAAAGACATGCCTAGTAGCTGATGAGGTATCCAAAGATGATAAATCTGATGGGACTGAGACAGAGGAAGTTGTATATGTGGCTATCAAAGATGGATCAGATGAAGAAAGGTATGAAGAAAAAGCCTTAATATCACACATAAATAATAATTATTCTTGGATCATAGATAGTGGATGCTCACATCACATGACAGGTGATAAACACAAGTTTGTTAAATTAGAAGATTATGATGGAGGCTATGTAAGATTTGGAAATGATGCACCATGTTCGGTGAAAGGTAAATGATCTATCACACTTCTTGATAATGCTAAATGTGATGATGTATATTGGGTTGAAGGTCTGAAATACAATTTGTTGAGTGTAGCACAACTAAACAATACAAGATACCGAATAGAATTTCATAAAGGAATTGTCAAAGTTCATGACAAACATGGAAAGTTGGCTGCTACCGAGACTCAAACAAGAGGTAATACATTTCATCTTGACTCAACTTTGAACAATTGTCTGTATGCAAAAATAGAAGATACCTGGTTATGGCATAAAAGGTTTTGTCATGTAAATTTTGATAATCTGATCAAAATAAGTAAGAAGCACCGAGTAAGAAGTCTACCAAGCTTAGAAAAACTTGAGAATGCAATATGCCGAGGATGCCAGATGGGTAAGATGAAAAAAGAAAGCTTTACAAGTAAGTCTTACACTTCTAAAGGAATTTTAGATCTTGTGCACACTGATCTTTGTGCTCCTATGAAAATTCAAAGTTATTATGGTGATAAATACTTCATATTATTTGTGGATGATTACTCAAGGATGATGTTAGTTATGTTTTTAAAAGAGAAATCAAAAGCCTTTCAAATGTTCAAATGGTATAAGGCAAGAGTTGAAAATGAAATAGGAAGATAGTTGAAATGTCTAAGATTTGATAGAGGAGGAGAGTTCATTTCAGATGAATTTAACTTATTTTGCAATGATCATGGTATAAAGAGACAAGTGTCTGCACCAAGAACACCACAGCAAAATGGGATAGCTGAAAGAAGAAACAGATCAATTGTAGATTGTGCTAGAACATTGGTGATAGAAAAGAGAGTACCTCAAACATTTTGGAGAGAAGCAATAAGCACTGCAATTTACACCCTGAACCGAGTACAACTAAAGAAAGGAACTATGAAGACACCATATGAAATCTGGTATGACAAGAAACCTAATGTAAGTTATTTAAAAATATTTGGTAGTAGATGTTATGTTCACAAAGATGATAGAAATGGAAAATTTGATCAGAAAAGTGAGGAAGGAATATTTATTGGTTATTCCTCTAGGAGTAAAGCATTTAAATGTCTGATCAAATCATCTAACAAAATAGTGGAAAGTGCAAATGTGAAAATTGATGAATTTGTAGAAAGGAATGATGAAGGAAATTCCAAAGAACTAGAAGATTATGAAGAATTTGTATATGTACAACCGAGAAGTCTTACCGAGAAAGCCGATGAAGAAAATGAAGAAAATACTTAGTTACCGAGTGATGAAGAAGATCATACAGAGCCTACCGAGCCTATATTAGCAAAATATGTCAAGAGAAATCATGCATCAAGTTAGATTATAGGAGATAAGGATGATCCATTGATGACAAGGAACAAACCGAGATAAAACACATGTTTGATATCCGAGTTTGAATTGAGGATAGTAAAAGAGGCATTAAGCAATGAAGATTGGGTGAATGCTATGACAGAAGAGATTGAAAAAATCAAGAAAAATGAAACATGGACATTGGTCCCAAGACCAAAAGAGAAAAATGTAAGTGGTACAGAGTGGATTTTCAGAAATAAGCTAAATGAAAAAGGTGAGGTCATTCGGAATAAAGAAAGATTAGTTTGCAATGGTTATGCTCAAGAAGAAGGAATAGACTATGGTGAGACTTTTGCATCTGTGGCAAGACTTGAGGGAGTGAGAACACTGTTGGCATATGCTGCTTACAAAAATTTCAAGGTATATCAAATGGATGTTAAATCTGCATTTTTGAATGGTATACTAGAAGAAGAAGTTTATATTGAACAGCCTGAAGGATTTATTGAAGAGAAGAATAAAGATTAGGTATGTAAGTTGAACAAAGCTTTATATGGCCTAAAGCAAGCACCTAGAGCATGGTATGAAAGATTGCACTCTTACTTAAACATTGGATTTATGAGGACTAGTGAAAACAACAACATGTATATGAAGAATGATAAGGAGAATGGAATACCGATTTCAGCCATATTTGTTGATGATATTATTTTTTGTGGAAATGATTCTATATGCAAGAACATTTGAAATGAAATATGCAAAAAATTTGAGATGTCATTAATCGATGAAATAAAGTATTTTATAGGTTTACAAATACTGCAAATGCAAAATGGGATTTTCATTACTCAATTCAAGTATATAAAGGAAATCTTTAAGAAATTTGGAATGGAGGATTCTAAACCTGTAAGTACTCCTATGACTACTAATTGTAAACTATCAAAGAATGATGAATCTGCATCTGTTGATGAGACACTTTCCCGATCTATGATTGAAAAGTTGCAATATGTAGTTCACAGTAGGCCTGATATAGCACATGCAGTAGGTATAGCTGCAAGATTCTCTGCAGATCCCAAAGAAACCCATATGACAGCAATCAAGAGAATTTTCAGATACTTGAGAGGCACTGAAGATTATGGTTTACTATATAAAAAGAGGGATGATTTTGACTTAAAAGTCTATACTGATGCTGATTGGGTAGGAAATATTGATGACAGGAAAAGCACAAGTGGTGGAGCTTCCTTTTTGGGAGGAAGACTAGTGAGTTGGCTTAGCAAGAAACAAGGATGCATTTCACAATCAACAACTGAAGCTGAATATGTCGCTGCAGCATTGAATTGTACCAATATAGCATGGATCAAACAACTATTGGAAGGTATGAATGAGACAGTTACCGAGCCAGTAACTATATTTTGTGATAATACTAGTGCTATTAACATTTCAAAGAATCTGGTAATGCACTCTAAGACAAAGCATATCTCCATAAAGTATCATTATCTAAGAGAAGAAGCTCAAGAAAAGAAGGTTGTGATGGAATATGTTAGCACAAAGGAGAAAATAGTAGACATCTTCACAAAGCCACTACCAAGGGACACTTTTGAGTATCTCAGAAGTAAGTTAGGGGTCCTACCCCTATCTATTACTCACTAACAGAGTTTGGTGAAAGCATCATGTGTAGGGGAAAAAGTGAGACTAGGTTAACATGCCCTAATCCTACCTTTTGACACACATTACGGAATACGAAAGAGCCTAGAGGTATCACACAATTGGCTACTTCTTTTTGTGAAAGAGAGACCCATGGGCTACCTATTAGGATTTCTATTCCTTTGTTGAAATTGAAAGATAAAATGATGCAAGTTCAAGTCCTAATCCCAAAATGCATGTATGAACTAATAACAAGATTGCAGAATTGAGATTAAACAATGAACAACTGTAAACACAAGGACAAAACAAGAATGCAGATGCATACCTGGAGTCAAAATCTGATTGAAAATGTTCAGGACGGGGGCGCGGGCGCCACTGTCCTGATACAGTGCCGGAAACTGCTCCTGAAACTGCTGTCTTACACTCTGGAAACTGTCGGAAATGCTCTCTATCAGGAGGACCAGGGTGCCCAGTGCCTCTATCCCAGGGACCAGGGCACCCAGTGCCCCTGTCCTGGCAGGACCAGGGCGCCCCACGCCCCTGTCCAGGTCTTTTACTTTGCAATTTGGTGTGGAGTGCTGTCTCGACCTGCTTTTCTCGGATCTGTCACCTGTGGCGTCGTCCGAGTCTCGAAACCTGCACTTATATCTGAAAAGGGTATGGGCGGATATATAGGGTTTTGCCTTAGTCAAACCCCCACTTCGGTGATTTCCACCTCCACGAATAGCCAAGTTGTATTGTAAACTGTATTGTGTGTGCAGACCTAGTGTGTGTGCAAGGTCCTAAAATGCAAGCAAGCAAACTAGAGCAACCTAGAAAGTAAACCCTAATTGCTTGTAAATGAGGATGTAAATGCTCTAAATCAAGATGCAAAGTGATCTAAAGCATGAATAAAAGATATATTGAAGCTTATGCAAAGACATGAAAACAACATGAAATCATACCCAACCCCCAAGGGAGGAGTACAAGCCAATCTTCAGTCGGTAATCTCCTATTGTTCTTCAATGTCTTCCAAGCCCTAAATGGATGAATGAAATTGATAAATGCTTGATAGAGGGATGTTGAATGTTGTTGAAGTCTTGAAAGATCTGCTCTTTCGCTGCATATGAGGTTCCTGAAAACAAAAATCCGATCCCTTCAAATGAAGAAAGAGAGCTCTTATGTATGAAACCCTAGGTCATAATTTCGTCTTTTGGCCGACCTAGAGATTGAATTTCCCACCAATTTCTTGGGGTTAAGCTTTATTTTATGATTGGATTGTGCTCCTAAAATTTCAGGAAAAATGTTCGGGACCATGTGCACTCCGGGCGCCACGGTCCCGACAACTTTTCACCAAATTTTCAGGGCCGTCGGATATGATGATTTTAGAGAGAATCCCGAAGTTACAGGTGATTTCAAGATGTTTTGACCCCTGAAACCAAGCCCCCAAGCTCAAAATAGGACTTAATTAGGGTTTTTGATTGAGTGATGTATTGGAGGAATAAAATGAAAAGGGCACGCTTTAATGAAAGGGCCCAACTTTATGATGCAGAGGATGATGAAATAGGACCTTAGACCTAATTAATTTGATTAATTAAGTGCTAAAGGAGAAATGCAATGCAAAATGTAAAATGCACCAAGGCGGGTGCTAAACTAGGTGTGAAATTGTACCACCCTAGCAAGTGCGTACAATTTACGACGCTACACATCAATTCTATGACTCTACAAAATACTATTTGTGAGGTGATGCTGGTTTACACACTTTAGGAGGTTTTCTAAAGTTGTGTAGGAAACAGTGAATGAAGACAAGAAGTTCTGACCGAGACTAAGATGATACATTTGTATATGTTTTAACAAAAAGGAAATTACTTCACAGGGGAAGTAATCATGGATTAGTTTTACTTTTGGCATTTTTGTCAAAGGGGGAGAAGACTAATGGGAGAAGACTAATGACAGGGGGAGACAATAACAGGAGAAGAATTACAGCAGTCCGAATCAATTGGAATAAATCAAAGTTGGTATTGCCATCAATGCCAAAGGGGGATATTGTTGGCATTACAATAGGTTTGTTGGTATGAGGATATTGAGAAGGTTTTTGGAGATTGATGATATAATTGATAAAGGATGATTACTGTCTTAATAATATTATTTTGTCATTGATGTCAAGCAATTGATTTTCTGATTCAGTATGATGTTGCCATATCTTAAAGAGTATGCTTTGATGAGTATAAAGATGTCGGTATATGACACAGAAAGAATGTGAAAATGAAGGGGAGTAATAAGTTATTCAATGGGCAACTATTACCGAGTTAGACAGTGATGAGATTATGATATTTTGATTGTTTTGATATCCTATATACATGTGTATTCGAAGACTAAATAAGAAGGAGAAAAGATTTCATGCAATAGAATGAGTAAAGGTTTGATACTGTTCTATTTTATCAAGCAAGGAGCCAGTCGGTAAACTCCAAGGTTATTGCTATCAGTTAAAGAGGAAAGAAGTTACCGAGTGTGGTCAACAAGAAAAGCTACCGAGATAGTAATCGAGATGAATATAGAATGTCTATCGAGTAAAGTTCAGAATTAACCGAGTATCAACCAAGCAGTAACAAAATGCATTGGATGAATAAATTCATTAATAAATGAAGAATGCCAATGAGCTGGAGATTTATAGAATATTGGAATTTCGTGCAAGAAGTTTGTTAAGGATCAACGGAAATGAAAATTCAAGAGTTAGATCTACAACACAGATTGAATGGTCATAACCGAGCACAAGTACCAAGGAAAGAATACAAGTTCCAAGGCAAGATAAAACATTTTTCAGTTTGAAGGATTCAATGAACCTAGTCAAGTTTGAATATTTGATGGCTAAGATTAATCATGGGAAATGTGATTAAGGAGATTAAGCGGTTAGGAATTTCTTATAAATAAGGAAAAGTTGATGAGCAAAGGATGCGGGCAAAAATAGAAGAACAGTGATGCTGCTAAAGTGATTACCGAGTACAGAAGATTGAAGAAAAGATTGAGAAGCCCAACAATGAGGAAGATAAGTCTTATGACAAGATTATTTTGAGTACATAGAGTCTGCTTTAACATTTCAGATGTGAAGTTGTAGATATATTTTATTACTATTATTTATTGTTGTAAGTGACAGGAAATCTCTTAACTGAGTGGACCTAACAGTCTTATTTGTAAATCCTCTAGCAAGGTAACATTCTAATTGAGTGTTTGAAATCCTTTGACAAGGTCACTTCTAACAAAGTGCAAGATTCTGATAGATCTGAGGGAAATCCCTTGACCGGGTCACATCTAGCAATGTGTTTATGTAATCTTTAATAGGATTGGCTTTTAACCGAGCATACTCAAGAAGAGTATATTTTCTTTGTGGGTCTGAAATCCCATAGTGGTTTTTCCCTATTTGGGTTTCCATGTTAAATCTAGTGTTAAATGTGTTTTGATGTTTTAAGTTTATCAGTTTATGAGTTTGAATGATTTATAGTCATAGTTGCATATCAAGTAAGTTCTACCGAGGTTGAATCTGATTAAGAGTTTGGAATATGTTGAATAGTGAGTGTTTCTGATTCACCCCCCCCTCTCATTAAACTAACATTGGATCCTTTTTCCTTCATATGAGCCCACTTATCAAGTTGAAAAGTCTAAAAACCCTACAGACCTATTAAAACCAACATGACGAAGAGAAGCTTACTGCACCTTTTAAGAGATCTATACATTTAATGCCCAAATATTTTTCAAAACCTTCCTGACATGATTAGAAATAAAATCTATCTTCTATCCTTGTTTAACTAAAGGAATGAGAAATATAAAAATTAAGAAATGGCAGGAACTAACAGTTAGTTCCTTCTTCAAAAATTTAAAAATTAAAAATAACAAAAATATGAAAATAAGATAATTAAAGAACTCCCTATCCTTGTTTCTTCATCTACTGGATCAACTTGAGGTGCCCTTGATAGCCTTCATCATTGATGATTCTTCTAACAACCTCCACTCTTGTCATCCCGCTTTCAAATTTTGATAGTGCATCCAAGTAGGTGCTAATCTTCTTCACAACCTATGTCTTATTAGTAAAAATATCCACTAGCATGGGTTCCAATACTATTTTGATTTTAGATCTCAAATATGATTTTGGTCTCAAAACCCTCTTTCCTTTAGAATTCTTCATCTCCTTTCCAAATAAAGGAGGCATGTGGTAGATTATCAAACATTGGAAACCAGAGAGTTCAAATTTGATCTTCTTTGTATATGCTTGGTGGGTGAAAAAGATTTGAACGAACACATTCAACTTCGCCTTCATGTCAAAGATTAATTCATATAGATACAAAGGGAGAGGTCTGATAATACTAATTTCAAGAGCATTAGCCATTCTCTACAAAGTGAAATAATGCAAGCAATAGATTTCTGCCACTTCAAATGGTATTTATAAAATTCTAACAACTCCTTATGTTCATCCCATGAAACATCACCATGATCTAGAATGACATCAAACTTGGACTCTAGAAGAGCCCAAGACAATTTAGTGACTACTTTGTTCTCTACCCTACTAACATCAAAATTTAACTGATTAATCTCATTCCTCATTTTTAAGGCCTCAATCATAGCCTCATTCCTTAGTCCCAAAGCATCCTCAAAAGATTGTTGCTACAAAGCAAGAGGTTGATAAGTTGGATTGTGATAACTCCATGTTGAACGAATAGTACCAAACAGGTACTGAGAGGGGGGGGGGGGTGAATCAGTACAGATAAAAATGCAACATTGAACCAGTTTGTTAGCAGACACTATGCATTGACAGACAAACAGTAACACCGGTCCTTAAACAGAGTACAACCGGCAAAACTCAGAATGACTGAGACAAGCATAAACCGGTTGACACTTATCTTCTCATACAGTTTAACACTTCATTTCCATTTCACCCTAATGCATGAACTAGTAATCCACAAACAAAGATGTACTTATCACTGCTAGATCAACATGAATCACCACTTAACAAAAAACAATCATATCACCACATGAAGAAGACATCACACATGACACACATATTTTTCATGTGGAAACCCAACTGGGAAAAACCATAGTGGGGATGAATACCCACAAGCTTTTTGAACTCTTTAGAAGTCCGCTCTGTTAGGAGCCTTGTCCGGTTAAAGACAAATACATTAGGTTCTGTTAGGAACCGATCCTATTAGGGATCACCCAGTTAAGCGATGGCTACAATACCCGGTTAAGGGTTAAACCTTGTTAAGGTTACCTTGTTAGAGGATTTCAAGAACTCAATAGCTAATGGATATCAATGACTCAGTAGCTTTGAGTTACTTTGTTAAAGGATTTTCAACAAGCCAGTTAAGGCTACCCTGTTAGGGGATTTCACAGCAAGCCGGTTAAGGCTACCCTGTTAGGGGATTTCACAACTGTTGAAGTGGTTAAAGATCAACAGGTATAACAATGACTTGATAATAGCACTCAATGCCAATGCAGATCCACTTAAGCTCCTCTTCACCTTCTACACTTACACTCTGCAGATATCACTTCTCTCTTCTTGGTCTGGCAAGAATCACGTATCTCTTCTCTTGGATACACACACACAAATTTTGCCAACAACCTCAGATAGAAAGATAACATCGACCTTATAGGAAATTAGATAGGTCAGTAGCATAAACCCTAAACCCTAAACCTGTTAGGTTAAGGAATTCAAACAGTTCAATCCTGTCCGTTGAGCATACTGCATTAAATGCAACAGTCTTGATCCAATCTCAAGACATTCTCCATCATTCATTTTCCACCGATTTCATGGCGGCTGATAACCCATCACACATTATCACCAATTACAGACTTCACACATTCCTGAGGTAGATAGGAACAATCTCCTTTATGCAAGATCCTTCACACACACGAGGCTTATGTGGCAACACGATCTATTCTTTGTTACCATGCTAACTCATCACACAAAGTCAACAGTTAGGCCACACAGGCTTGAAGCACTTCAATCAGAAACCCTGAAGTTGAGACCACCAACCAGTAGTCATACACGACTTCCATGTGACTGTTCATCTTAAATAAACACACCGCTTCACTTTGGCACACATGCCAGTTCTTAGTGTTATACAGATTCTCACATATACCGGTTCTCTCCTCTTCAGCATATTGACATCAATGACAACATAAAATGTCATTATATCCTCATACCGATTCCTATACCGGTTCACATAATGCCAACAATCTCCCCCTTTGGCATTGATGGAAATATACAAAGATATCTCTCCACTTCACATCTTCTCCCCAAATTTATGCAGATATCTTCTCCGCTTCACATCTTCTCCCCCTTTGACAACAATGCCAAAGTGGAGGCACAAGCTTCCCTAATCCATTATGCTGCTCCCCCTGAGGAGTAGCATCCTTCAAAACATCAATCCTAAAAAGATTTGACCATGCAATACCTAACTGATGTGGAGCACATACCTTTAGTTCACCTCCTGAAGGGGTATCACCCCTAATTCACCTCTCAAGTGGGTAAATGTAGCCTTTGGGAGAGGCTTGGTGAATATGTCTGCTAACTGGTCCTTGCTGGAAACATGTTTCAGTGCAATCTCTTTGTTCTGAACCTTTTCCCTCAAGAAATGATACTTAAGTTCAAAGTGCTTGGTTCTAGAATGTAAAACTGGATTCTTGGAAATATTGATAGCACTTGTGTTGTCACAGAATATGCTTACCGATTCAGATATAGGGACTTTGAAGCCATTTAGTACATGCTTCATCCAGATTGTCTGAGTGCAGTTCATGAAAGCTACAACATACTCTGCTTCTGCTATAGACTGAGAGATACAACTCTGCTTCTTACTCATCCATGAGACCAGTCTACCACCAAGAAAGAATGCACCACCGGTTGTGCTCTTCTGGTCATCCACATTACCTGCCCAATCAGCATCTGTGAATACTTTCAGGTTGAAATCATTGCTATATGGGTACCACAATCCATAGTCAGCTGTTCCCTTTAGATAACTAAGAATCCGCTTGACTACAACCAAGTGGGATTCTCTTGGACTTTTCTAGAACCTTGTAGTAATGCCAACTGCATGTGCAATATCCGGTCTGCTATGCACTACATAATGCAACTTACCAATCATTGATTAGTATTCCTTCTCATCAATCAATGCTGAGTCATCCTCTTTGGATAGTTTACAACTAGTCACCATTGGTATACCAACCGGTTTGCTATCTTCCATGCCAAAGGTCTTCAACACCTCTTTGACATACTTGGACTGAGTGATAAAGATTCCATCTTTCATCTGTTGAATCTGTAGCCAATAAAGAACTTAATCTCCCCTATGAGTGACATCTCAAACTCCATTTTCATCTCATTTGCAAACTCATGACTCATCTTGTCATCTCCACCAAAGATAATGTCATCAACAAATACCTCACAGATTAGAATCTGTTCTCCTTCAGTTTTCAAGTAGATATTTCTATCTTCACTTGTTCTCTCAAATCCTATTTTCACAAGATGGGAGTGCAGACGTTCATACCATGCTCTAGGTGCCTGCTTTAGACCATATAAGGCTTTATGTAGCCTGCACACCATGTCACTGTCTTCAGATAGGGCAAACCCATCTGGTTGCTCTATGTATACCTCCTCTTCAAGTACTCCATTTAGGAATGCATATTTTACATCCATTTGGTATACTTTGAATCCTTTAAAAGCTGCATATGCAAGAAGCATACGAACTCCTTCCAATCTTGCTACTGGAGCAAAGGTTTCTCCATAATCTTCTCCTTCTTCTTGAGAATACCCCTTACACACTAGTCTAGATTTGTTCCTTATCACTGTGCCATCCTCATTCAGCTTATTTCTAAAAACCCATTTGGTTCCAATGACATTTTTATGCTCTGGTTTGGGTACCAAGGACCATGTACCATTCTTCTCTATCTGGTCAAGTTCCTCTTCCATTGCCTTGATCCAGTCTTCATCTTTATGTGCCTCTTTGAATGACTTAGGCTCAAATTTAGAGATCAAACATGAGCTTTCTCTAACCTTTCTTCTTGTAAGGATTCCAACATCCTTATCTCCTATGATTTGCTTAGGATCATGATTCAACTTGACATACCGAGGAATGGTCTTAACAGATTCTTCTTGCTTTTCTTCTTCATCCTCATCTCCATCAGTATCAGCATCTACATCTATCAGTGTAGGAACACTGTTACTGGTACTTGGTTGACTGACAACCGGTTCCCAGAAGGTTACAACCAGTTCATTTACCGCTTGCTCATTGCTGGTTTCCTCAGTTTTCTTAGAGGTTTCATCAACTCTTATATTAATACTTTCCATAATTCTCTAAGTCCTATTATTGAAACACTTGAGAGCTTTGCTCTTGGTGGAATATCTTAGGAATATTCCCTCATCACATTTCGCATCAAATTTTCTCTGGTGTTCACTCCTCTTGATGTAGCATTTGCTACCAAACACTCTAAAGTAGCTAACCATAGGTGTCTTACCAGTCCAATACTCATAAAGAGTTTTAACCTTACCTTTCTTGATGAGTACCTGGTTCATTGTGTAGACTGCAGTGCTCACCGTTTCTCTCCAAAAGGTGTGAGCTACCTTTCCTTGAATCAACATGGTTCTAGCTGCTTCGACCACAGTTCGGTTATTCCTCTCTGCTAGGCCATTCTGCTGTGGATTCTGGGGAGTAGACAATTGCCTCTTGATGCCATGTTCTTCACAGTACTTGTTGAATTCATCGGAAGTGAATTCTCCTCCTTGATCAGTTCTCAGGCACTTGATCCTTTTGCCGCTTTCCTTCTTCACTAATGCTCTGAAAGCTTTGAACTTTACAAAAGCTTCAGACTTATCTTTCAAGAATGTGACCAACATCATTCTTGAGCAGTCATCAGTGAGAATCATGAAGTACCTGTCACCCTACACACTTCTAGTCTTCATAGGACCACACAAGTTAGTGAAAGGTTTACCTTTAAAAGTTGAGGAAGACATTTCCCCAATTGACACTCTCTGCACAAGGTATTATCTGGTTTGCTTAGCACCGACAACCCTCTAACTGCCTTGATCTTACTAGCCTTCACAATGTTATCAAAGTTTACATGGCAGAGTCTCCTATGCCATATCCAACTATCATCAAATTTGGCCATAAGACATGTACTTACATTTGCATTCAGCTGAAATAGGTTACCTTTGGTCTGCATGCCGATGGCCACAATTTCACCGTTCTTCCCTTTGATTCTACACATTCCATTCTTGAATTCCAGGGTGAGTCCACTGTCATTTAGTTGGGCAACACTCAAAAGGTTGTGTTTGAGACCATCAACCCAATACACATTGTCAGCACTACTTTTTCCATTCAGAGAGATGGACCCTCTGCCTTTGACCATGCATGGTGCATTATTACCAAAGTGAACCACACCACCATCATACTCCTCCAAGGATAGAAACTTGCTTCGGTCACCAGTCATATGGTGAGAACAACAACTGTCAATGATCCACTCATTGGAATTATCAAACCAGGAGACAAGAACCTTCTTGTCTGATGCATCTTCCTTGACAACAACAAACACAATATCTTGATTTTCTTCATCCTCTGATTCCTCATCTTTGACACCTTCATCAACTGTCACAAGACAGTTTCTCTAGTTTCCTCCTTTGAATTTCTTGAACCTTTCTGGTTTGTCCTTGTTATCACCATTAGGACAGTTTACAGCAATATGTCCTATTTGGTTGCAAGAAAAGCATTTCAAAGGAAGCTTACCTCTGAATTTACCGGTTCCTTTAGGAAGTTTCCTGGCAAGAAAAGCTTCAAATTCCATTAGGAATTCCTCATCATCCATTACTCTGCCCTCTCTTGGTTCACCACTGGTGCTTACTTCATATCCTTTTCTGGATGGTACAATAGAAGCTTTAAAATCTGATTCAGTCTTTTGAATACTGCCATCAAAACTATTTAGCTCATAAGCAATCAGTTTTGCAATGATGGAGTCTAGGGATACCTTAGTCTTGTCTATTGACCTCAACTCCTGAATAGCTGCAACCCTTATTGCATAGACCGGTAATAAGGTTCTCAGAACTTTGCTTACCACAGTGGCATCTTCCATGGTACCACCTGCACTCTTGATATCTCCGACAACAGTTTTGATTCTTATTCCATACTGTTGAATGGTCTCACCTTCAACCATCCACATGTCTTCAAACTTCCCTCTAAGGCTTTCTTCCTTGGCTCATTTTACATGCTCATCATCGCCATAGATATTTTCAAGAGCATCCCATACTTCTTTGGGATTTCCTTTATCTTGGACATCAATAAACTTAATGTCAGATAAACTACTAATTAGGGCTTCCATGACTTGCCCATTCTCCTGCATTTATCTCTTTTGATCATCGGTAAGAGTACCGGTAGGGGCTACATAAGCATTCTCAAAATAGCTCCAGTGATGAGCACCCATGCTTTTGATGTATATCTTCATTCTGTCTTTCCATATACTGAAATTATCTCTATTGAACTTTGGACCTTCCCTCTTCATCATTTCAATAGGATCTTTTCCTCAAGCGGTTAAGCTTACAACACAGAGGACCTGGAGGTTTGCTTTGATACCAATTGATAACTCAATGATGAATGAATAGTACCAAACCAGTTTGTCAGCAGACACTATGCATTGTTAGACAAACAGTAACACTGGTCCTTAAATAGAGTACAACCAGCAAAACTCAAAATGACTGAGACAAGCATAAACTGGTTGACACTTATCTTCTCATATAGTTTAACACTTCATTTCCATTTCACCCTAATGCATGAACTAGTAATCCACAAACAAAGATGTACTTATCATTGCTAGATCAACATGAATCATCGCTTAATAGAAAACAATCATATCACCACATGAAGAAGACATCACACATGGCACACATATTTTTCACGTGGAAACCCAACTGGGAAAAACCACAGTGGGGATGAATACCCACAAGCTTTTTGAACTCTTTAGAAGTCCACTTTGTTAGGAGCCTTGTCCGGTTAAAGACAGATACAATAGGTTATGTTAGGAACCGATCTTGTTAGGGATCACTCGGCTAAGGGATGGCTACAATACCCGGTTAAGGCTTAAACCCTGTTAAGGTTACCTTGTTAGAGGATTTCAAGAACTCAATAGCTAAAGGATATCAATGACTTAGTAGCTTCGAGTTACCCTGTTAAAGCATTTTCAACAAGCCGGTTAAGGCTACCCTGTTAGGGGATTTCATAGCAAGCTGGTTAAGGCTACCCTGTTAGGGGATTTCACAACTATTGAAGTGGTTAAAGATCAACAGGTATAACAAGGACTTGATAATAGCACTCAATGCCAATGCAGATCCGCTTAAGCTCCTCTGCACCTTCTGCACTTACACTTTGCAGATATCACTTCTCTCTTCTTGGTTTGGCAAGAATCACATATCTCTTCTCTTAGATACACACACACAAATTTTTCCAACAACCTCAGACAGAAACATAACATCGACCTTATAGGAAAACGGATAGGTTGGTAGCATAAACCCTAAACCCTAAACCTGTTAGGTTAAGGAATTCAAATGGTTCAATCCTATCTATTAAGCATACTGCATTAAATGTAATAGTCTTGATCCAATCTCAAGACATTCTCCATCGTTCATTTTCCACCGATTTCATGGCGGCTGATAACCCATCACACGTTATCACCGATTAAAAACTTCGCACATTCCTAAGGTAGATAGGAACAATCTCCTTTATGCAAGATCCTTCACACACATGAGGCTTACGTGGCAACATGATCTATTCTTCATTACCATGCTAACTCATCACATAAAGTCACCAGTTAGGCCACACAGGCTTGAAGCACTTCAACTGGAAACCTTGAAGTTGAGACCACCAACCGGTAGTCATACATGGCTTCCATGTGCTGGTTCATCTTAAACAAACACACCGCTTCACTTTGGCACACATGCCGATTCTTAGTGTTATACCGGTTCTCACATATGCTGGTTCTCTCCTCTTCAACATATTGACATCAATGACAACATACAGTATCATTATATCCTCATACCGGTTCCTATACAGGTTCACATAATGCCAACAGATTGAAGTATGATTGTGCTTCTAATTTCTTTACCTTTTTTCCTTAGGAACTTATTTTCTTCATCTGTCTTATTAGAGAACTTATGGGCGAATTTAGCAACATTGATTGGTATATCATTTGCCTCTGTTGTTGTTGTGTCTACCACTCTCTTCAAGGGTAGATTCCGATAAAGCTCATCCTACTACTGAATCATGGATGGCTTCTCTGTTGTAGGATATAAGCACCATATCACCAAAAAGTCTAATTGATCATCAAAAGCATACCCAAAGAATAGTGCCTTTTCCTGTTCTTGATCTAGGCTCTCCAAATCAATATCTTGCCTCCTCACGAGACTATCAAAAGAAATGACAAAGGAGATATCCCAACCTTCTAGGAGCAAAAATCCACTTTTCTTTAAAATATGCCTCCTCATTTCAGGGGTTATGCTCTCCAACTGTTCTTTGGCATTCTTCAAAATTTCATCCTTTATCCTTAACCTTTCTCCTTCATCAAGGCTATCAAGTTGTGTATCTCTCTTTCTCTGTATATCATCAAGGTTCTTGAGCATAAACTGTTGAAACTCCCTAGTCTAAATGAAGTTATCATCACTCATGAACTCATTACAAGAAACAAGTCTCGCATCATCAGTGACATCTCCCTCTAGTTTGAAAGCATCAGGAGCTCTTTCAAGAGATAATGGATGGGGCCTCATAACTAGGTGGAGGAGGTGATTGGATAGGGCTATGAGGTGGAGAAGCTAGTCTAATAGGAGAACCGATAGATTGAGGTGAATCAAGCTTAGCTTTAGCTTGGAGTACCTTAGATTCTATTGCTTCTAGCCTCTAATGAGGCAATGACATCTGATCAACAGCTTTGTAGGCATTGAAAATAGCCTTCATCTTTACCTTGGGTATCAAAATTTCTTCCGAATAAGGGGCATAGGAGCTATCAACTCTCTTCTTCAAGTTTTCAGAGTACATTATCTTGCACCATCTCTCCTTTTGATTGAGAAATTCATTACAATTTGAAGCATTTAAGATCAAATATTCCTCTTCATTCCATTCATGTTTGAGATTCTTTCCCTTTATTAATCTATGCACAAACCATTTAGAATCATAAAATCTATGTAGCATGAGGAAGATTATACTTATTTATCATACTATCTAGAAGGTCATATGTCTTCCTATTTGTGAAATGGTACATACCTGCCCTAACCTAAGAAGGATAGAATGATCCTCTCCTATGAACTCCCCCAATGAGGGAATTTTCTACTTCACAAAGTTGATACATGACCTCCAAGAAAGAAATATTGTTTGGTACAATGATTAGGAGGAGCCTTGGAGTGGCAAGGCTACCAAAAACCATAATAACAACATGGCCCTGAAAATAAAACCATGACCCCCAATTGTGGTCAATTCCCTTTTCAGGATCAAGATCCTTGTGCCTTAAAAACTTTTTAACCCTTTCACTCAGACCCCATGATACACTTCCTTGAAGTATGGTAATTAATTTTCTAACAAAGTGATTTTCAACTATAATATAATTAGATTTCTTATCGTGCATGTCCCCCAAATACGTCCATTCTTGGATAGGGACAATTTCACCTTTGACCACTAGCTCAACTCTTAGGTTTGAAAGCCAGATCTTAGGCCTATTTTAATAGGGATATGCATGAGAATTTAATAATACCTAAGATGTAGGGAATGACCTATTTTGAAATCATTGTGTGCCTTATGCAACTTTTCTGCCAATAGACTTGCATAATCAAAAGGTCTATTATGATCCCTATTCTAAATGTCCATGCATAAGATCAACATCTAATTGGGAATGAATGGTTATGTAGTGTCATGAATTGTACACCCTTAATTAGGGTTATCCAATTCCATGCTTAAGTTAGCACCCGTAGTGTGTTGCATTGCATTTTGCATTTTCAGGTTTCCTTTAAGCATATAATTATTAATTTAATTAAATCTAAGGTCCTCTCTCATCAATTCACATATTATAAAGTTGGGCCCTTAACCCTAAGTGTACCCCTTTCTATTTTATTTTAATTAATCCTAATAAGGTTCTAATTTCAATCTTCAAGGCACATTTTCACACATCTAAACATCTTGGATTAACGCATCAAGCTGGATTTGACTTTGTAATAAAAGTACCTTGAATCCCTAAAAAATTGGAAAAAAGTTGGCCGGACCATAATGGTACCATCTTGGTCTTGAATTTTTCTCCCAAAATTTTGAGATCTTAATTTGGTAGTATTATAATGTTTAAATCCCGCTTTGTATGAATTTTATCAATTCTAGGCCGACCCATGATCAAAATTAAAATTAGGGTTTCATATATATAACCTTTTCTTTCCTCATTTGAAAGATCCATCTTTTAGCGATTGAAGGATCCATCTTTTAGCGATTGAAGGAGACCTCCTATGCAGTGAAAGTGTTGGTTTATGTGAAGTTTACAATCAAAAAATTCATCATTCATCAAGTCTTCATCAACCTTTTTCATCATCAATGGAAGCTTAGGAGATATTGAAGAATAATAAGGAGATCATTGACTATTGATTGTCTTGTACCTCTCCCTTAGGGTTTGGTATGGTTTCATGTTATTTTCATATCTCTATATGAGTTTCACTCATTTATTTTCAGATTTACATTATTTCTTTAGATCTACATTGTATTTGTGATTTGAAGCATTTACATTATATACATTTAGGGTTTTTGCTCAAAACATAGGGTAGAACTCTCGTTTGCATTCTAGCTCATAGAAATATTACAAACACATGAGATTCTAAGGCACACACACCTTTCAATACTTTATTGGCTACTTGTGTGTTGGAATTGTGTTGTCATTGATGTCAACTAGTATAGGCAGGATACCGATATAAGAGATGTATGTGCTGCACTATGATGGATGCATTCAAAATGAGATATCTTTGATATCACCTTGTGTTGGAGTGCACCGGTAAGGTAAGGGAGAGAATGTCATTAAGTAGAATGACCTTTGGAGTCACCGGTATACAATTTAGTGTTTGACTTGTGTGGAAGAGATGGGCAGGTTATCGATATAGTCTATCACCGATAAGGAGAATATGTCAACTAGTAAGTGATGTGTTGACATGGAGAAGATAAATCAACCAAGTGAGTAGTTGCCAACTGACAAGCTTATGAGCAGTGTACAAGCATGATGAGAAAGATGTTGAATTGTTGATTGTAATGAAGAGGCAGAGTGTTTTCTAAATCACATCAACACAGGAGGAGAAGGATGTACAGGTCACCGATATGCTGTGTAGATGCAGAACAACAAGACTCCCACCTGATAGAGATGTAGTCACCATGTGAATAGATGACTGATAGTGAGTGTGCCCAATCAGATTGCATGTGCCTGTTTGAAGATATGTTGCACAAATAGTGAAGCCACATGAGTACATTGCAGGATGCAAATGAGAAGGATCCACTCCCACTAGTAAGTGGAGATTATCTCTGAAAGGAAATACAAGAGCAAGGAAAGAAAAATAAAATCCAAGAAAGTTTATTGATGAAGTAAATGTTACCAAGAGAAAAGCAAAAACCTTGGAGCAATCACCCAAATGTGAAGAAGGAGGCACAAGAACTTTTGAAAGGGGAAAAGCAAAGAAAAACCCCTTGTGATATTATGAATGAGGCAATGCCTAAAAAATGAGAGAGAGAGAGAGAGCAAGAAGCTCTTTACAATATTGTCATTAAGAAGAAATGAGAGAGGAGACATCTCTTAAATAGAGATGAGGAGAGGAGTTACAAAGTAACTCCCAAATCTATGAATGCCACCATTCATAAAATGTGTGTGCCATGTGTCCACATCCTCTTATGGAGGAAATCTAATATTCCTTAATAAAGGAAAATAAAAGAAATGACTTGTCCTCACACATGTACTAGAGGACAAATTACATGTAGGAGTTCCAAAGGAATATCCTAAACTAAATACAAATAAACCTAAGCTAAGTAAAGATTAAATATTCTAACAATCTCCTATTATGCAAAGTATGCATCTTAGTTCTATGAGATAAGACAAAAGTAGAAGGCAGGTGATTGAAGGCTCACACTCGATCTACCAGTGAAACAAAAGGATGCCTTAGGTGCATGAGATCAGGGATATGCACTAGATCAACCAGGTAGATAATGATGAGTTTCTGGTACAAATATTGAAGGATATGTTTGTCACTTTGACAAACATGTTGATAGCAGAACTGGTCCAGTGGTGAAGAAAGGTATTACCACAGATGCAGACAGATGAAGTGTGATAGTTTTTTCACTTTGACAAATTGGTTGAGATGATGGTGAAAGGCATAACAACAACTGCAGAGAGAGAGTACAACCGATATGTAGATGCCTTAGATGGAATCAGTTTAAGGTTGATGACATGGTGTCATCAGGATGGCTACTAGTCAAGATGAGAACCGGTAAGGAAGCAAAGAGGCTAAGTGATGTGCTCCTACCTGATGAGAATGAGCATGGTATGAATAGGCATGTCTGGCAATCAGTTAAGGTGTTCCACGAGAAAATCAGCAAAGTGCAGACATCATGGTTAACCGGTAAAGTGTGAGATACTGATAGGGTTAGAGAGCCGTCAGGAAAGAAGGACCAGTTGTGTGTTAATTGTCGGTGATCGAGTCTAGCTGACACAGAGATCTTTGCCGAGGTGGATATCAACAAGGATGCCACGTGGAGTTGAAGTGGCAAACTCGCAGAGGTCGGTGAAGTGCCATGTCTGTGAGGTAGCTGGCAATTGGTTGACATTAAATGTGGACTGCGGTCATCACAGAGGAGTTGAAAAGGGTTTGCAGCTTGATGCAAACCAAAGATCTGAGTGATACCATGATTGATGAAAGACATTCAACTGCAGATTAGATTTGGTAAAGGTAACTGCGAGATCACTATGTTGGTATTATGGATGACTTCATCATGTGTTGCATTGGTTTTGTCATTAATGTCAACACTTGTCTTCTTGGAGGTCTACATTGTTGTTTTGGCTCTATGGTTATATTGGTTTACTGTTGCATCGATACATTGTGGTCCCAACATGGATATTGGCTTATACACAGTCACCGGTATATTGTTCACCAGCAGTATATATTATTCACTGGCAGTGATGATGACTTATTATCATCTATAGATCATTTGGTTATGTCAAAGACATGGATTGGAAGTTTGGATTTGGTGTTTTTCTTATTGGTCTAAGCGGCTTGACGGATTTGCCTTTACTGGTATATAGGTCTAGGTTATGGACCGGTATGTGATGTTTGATTCCAGATCAGCACGACACGTTATGGAGATGGTTTATTGATTGGTTAATTGTATTGAGCTGACATATTAAGACTTATATGTAATTGATTTAATTGTGATATCTTTAGGGAGCCGACCTCATCATGTGGTCTTAGGTTTTGTATAAATGATTGTAAGATCTCATTTGTGAGATATGATGGTATGGAATGGTAATTGCTTGAGTGTATATTGAAGAGAAGATAAGCAGATCCTTGTGCGAATCACGCAGACATTATTTGAAGTTTGAAGGAAGGTTATTGGCACTCATGTTCAGAGCTTAACCGATACTGAATCCAACATTGCAGATGCTATTTTATGTAGTACATTATCATTGGATTTAACCATCCAATTGTGTAGTCAGTGTGACTCCTATTTTGTGATTGAGCAGTGAACTCTAGGCGGTTGGCCTTTCTGCATGTGCAAAACCCATTTGTATACACATACTATTTGTAGTAGTTGTTAGGACCCAGAGGCAACTGAGAGGGGGGGGGGATGAATCAATTGTCTATTAATTTCAACCCAAATAAAACTTAATTAAACTTGATGCATAATACCGATAAACCAAACTTAATGTTGGTTGACAGTTTAATAGTTTATAACAATACCGATGAAAATTAATGCATGAAATAGAAAGAGAAATAACATCCACAACACATAACATATATATTTGTACGTGGAAACCCTGTAAGGAGAAAAAACACGGTGGGAAACCTTACCCACAATCAGATGATACTACTACAGATAGTACGTGTGTACAAATGGGGTTTGCACATGCAGAAAGGCCAACTACCTAGAGCTCACTACTCAATCACAATATGGAAGTCACACTGACTACAATTGGATGGTTAAATCCAATGATAATGTACTGCTCAAAATAACATCTTCATATGCTAGATTCGGTACTGGTTAAGCTCTGATTATCTCCTTCATACCTTCATTGAATATTCAAATGATGTCTGCGTGAATAGCTTCTTCTTATATTCGCATATACAATATTTCCTTACCACTTCACCTCCTTACACAACAAATGAGATCTTACATATATACCAAAACCTAAGACCAAATGTGTAGGTCGGCTCTCTAAGAATATTACAATTAAATCAATTACAAATGAATCAATATGCGATGCAACATGTCGGCTAAATACATTTACAATAATAATCAATCATCTCCATAACGTGCCGTGCTGATCTGGAATAGATAACGCATGCCGGTCCATAACCTAGACCAATTTTTCGGTAACAACAAATATGCCAACTCAGTTAGACCAATAACCAAATCACCAAAACCAAGTGTCCAAACCATGTCTTTGGCATAACCAAGTAATCTCCAGATGATAATAGATCATCCTCAGTGCTGGTGAACAATATAACCTATCGGTGAACCAGATACCGGTGACTGTGCATAAGTCACTGAACATGCCGGTGAACATAACCAACGATCTCCAAATGATAAGTGCTGATAAGTGTTGACAAGTGTTGACATTAATGACAAAACTAGTGCAACACATCCATAATACCAACAATCTCCCCCTTTGGCATTGATGTCAACACAAGATGAAAAAAAATCTTAAGTGCCAAGGTCAGAATGCCAAAAACCAAAAACCAACAATCTCCCAAAGAGATCATTTACCAGAAATCAAAATATAGATACAGAGAGTAACGATCTCTCCCCTAAAGAATAATCTCTCCCCAAAGAATAATGTGTTTTTCCATAGATATCTCTCCCCCTTTGACATCAAATCCCAAAGCAATACAAAAACTAGATACAACCAGTTCATAGAACTAATTACAAATACCGACTACTCCCCCTGAGAAGTAGCTCCCTTCATCAAAGCCGGAAAAAGGTTTTGTTGTTAATTTCTGTCGGTCTGATGCCAATCTCCAACTGTCTAAGTCTCTACCGGTGAGGGTATTACCCCAAGCTGATCTTTTAGATATTCAAAAGTTTCCTTAGCCAAAGGCTTAGTAAAGATGTCTGCAATCTTCTCTTTACTATTCACATAAACCAATTTCACTTCCTTTGCTTCAACATTCTCTTTCAGAAAATTGAATTTGATAGAAACATGTTTAGTTTTAGAGTGAAAGACCGGATTCTTAGATATATCAATTATTGCCATATTATCACAGTAAATGATTATAGGTTCTTTGCATTTTACCTTTATGTCTTTCAACATTTGCTTAATCCATAATACCTGAGTACAATTAGTTGCTGCTGCAACATATTCTGATTCTGCTGTTGATAATGATGTACAACTTTGTTTCTTGCTCAACCATGAAATCAATTTGTTACCAAGAAAGAATGCTCTATCGGTGGTGCTCTTTCTGTCATCTACATCTCCTACCCAATTAGCATCGGTGTATGCACATAAATCAAAATTATCATCTTTAGGATACCATAAACCAAGATTTGTTGTGCCTTGTAGATACCAAAAAATCCTTTTCACTGCTGATTCATGATTTTCTTTAGGATTAATTTGAAATCTTGAAACAATACATACTGCATTCATAATATCAGGTCTTATTTGTGTCAAATACAATAAACCTCCAATCATAGACTTATATCTTGTCGGATTAACAAGTGCTGATTCATCATTCAATGATAGTTTATCAGTTGTAGTCATAGGAGTACTTACCAGTTTAGAGTTTTCCATACCAAATTTCTTTAGTAGTTCCTTTAAGTACTTTTATTGACATATGAATATACCTTTATCAGTCTATGAAATTTGCAATCCTAAAAAGAATTTTATCTCCCCAATCATAGACATTTCAAATTCTTCCTGCATCTTATTAGAAAAGTCTTTAGACAATCCATCTTCTCCTCAAAAAATGATATCATCAACAAAAAATCAATAACCAAGATGTCATCATTAGTCACTTTGAAATATAAGTTGCTATCAACATTACCTTTAGTGTAACCAAGCTTCAAAAGATATTTGTCCAATCTACCATACCAAGCTCTAGGAGCTTGGTATGCCTTTAATCCATATAAAGCTTTCCTTAACCTACAAACCATATCTTTGTCATTTGTCAAAGAAAATCCATCAGGTTGTTCAATGTAAACTTCCTCTTCAAGACCACCATTCAGAAATGCACATTTAACATCCATTTGATATACTTTATAGTTCTTGTGTGCTGCAAAAGCTAGGAATAGTCTGACTGCCTCAATTCTAGCTACTGGTGCAAAGGTTTCATTGTAATCAATTCTGTCTTTCTGTGAATATCCCTTACACACTAATCTTGCTTTGTTTCTGATTACCTTACCATCTTCATTAAGTTTATTTCTGAAAACCCATTTAGTTCCAATTACATTTTTGTTTTTAGGCCGGGGAACCAATGTCCATGTGTTATTCTTTTCAATTTGTTCCAATTCATCTTCCATAGCTTTAATCCAATGTTTATCTTCACATGCCTCAAGAATTGATGCTGGTTCAATTTGAGAAATTAAGCATACCTCTTCATTTGCTAGTCTTCCTCTAGTCATAACTCCTTTATACTTATTCCCAATTATTTGACTTTCAGAGTGATTCAGTCTTATATACCTGGGTGTATTCACTCATTGCTATTCTTTAGTCACTGTGGAATTATTTGATGATGCCGGTGTGACTGGATCAATATTCTGTACCGGTGTATTATGAATAGGTTCATTTGTGATTATCTCAATTGCTGGTTCAGAGTCCATAGACCTTGAATCTCTTCTAAACTGTTCATCAATCTTCACATTTGCACTCTCAATGATTTTTTGTAATCTTTTATTAAAACATCTATATGCCTTGCTCTTAGATGAATAACCAAGAAATATTCCTTCATCACGTCTAGGATCAAATTTACCAACATACTCATCTCTCCTAATGTAACATTTGCTTCCAAATATTCTGAAATATTTAAGAGTAGGAGTATTACCAAACCATAGTTCATGAGGTGTCTTACTGGTTTCACCTTTGATGTGAACTCTGTTGAATGTGTAAACCGCTGTATTCACTGCTTCTCTCCAATACACATGAGGTAGGTTTGCTTCTGATATCATGCTTCTAGCTCCATCTAAAATAGTTCTGTTCTTCCTTTCTACAACTCCATTCTGCTGGGGTGTCCGAGGTGCTGATAGCTATCTTCTAATTCCATTCACTTCACAGAATGTATTAAATTCCTTAGATGTGAATTCACCTCCTTGATCCGATCTTAAACATTTGATTTTCTTACCGGTTTCATTCTCTACCATTTCTTTGAATAGTTTGAATTTCCCAAAAGCTTCCGATTTCTCCCTAAGAAAAGTAACCCAACACATTCTAGAATAGTCATCAATGATTAGCATAAAATATCTATCTCCTTGTAGACTTCTAGTTCTTGCCAGACCACATAAATCAGTATTAATTAAATCAAGAACATTATTGGATTTCTCTGGAATACTCTTAAAAGTTGTTCTAACTTGCTTTCCAAATTGACATTCCTTACATACCGGATTGTGGGGTTTTACAATCTTAGGTAAATCCCTTACTGCCTTAGTTGTACTGATCTTTACAATGCAATCAAAATTCACATGACAAAGTCTCTTATGCCATAACCAACTTTCATCAATATGTGCAATCAAGCATGTCTTCTCATTGTTATTCAAATGAAAGATATTACCTCTAATCTGATTACCGGTTGCAATTTCCAAACCAGTTCTGTTTAAGATTTTGCATTTACCATTCTTGAATTGTAATTGAAATCCTTTTTCAACTAATTGACCAACACTCAAAAGATTATGCTTCAAACCTTCAACATAATAAATGTTATCAGTATTATGCTTACCATCAAAAGATATAGTGCCTTTTCCTCTGATCAAATAAGCTTTATCAGCCCCAAATCTTACAAGACCTCCATTGTATTCCTGAAAAGTTAAGATTTTACTTTTATCATTAGTCATATGATGTGAACATCCGGAATCAATGATCCATTCATCATTTTCTTCAATTTTAGCTGCTAAGGCCTGCTCTACCGGTTGTACAATAGGTGCTGGTTGATCTTTTGTTATTGCAACAAAAGCCCATCCATTGTCTGTCGGTTCCTCATCAGAATCATCAGTAACTACTTCATCATCATAGTAACATGATTTGTCTCTATTCTTCTTAAATCTGTATCTCTGATATTCAGGGTTAGGCTTATATGTTCTTTTAGCTTCTTCTCCCAATCTTGCATGTCTATCAGGACACCTAGATGCCATGTGACCAATTTTATTGTAGTTAAAACATTTAAATGGTGCTTTACCTTCATACTTATTTCCAACTAGACCTTTAGGCATTTTTCTTGTAAATAGTACTTCAAGTTCTTCCAGTTCTTCATTTTCCTTTCTGATGTCTTCAAGTTCTCTTGCATAAAGTGCTTTCCAATTAGATTTCTCAGATGATGATGATGATGCTGCAGATGATGATGATGCTTTGAAAGATAAATCTATCTTAATAGTAGCAACAAGACCAAATTCCTCAAGTTCAAAAGTTGAAAGTTTTCTAGCCAAAGTATCTCTAGATACTGATGTATTAGGCATTGTTCTCAATTCATTAATAGCAATAAATTTCATTTTATATGCCGGTGGAAATGCTCTTAAAAATTTAGAAACAATCTCATCTTCACTTAAGGATCCTCCACAACATTGTATACCCAAAATAATTTCATTAACTCTTTCCGTAAAAGCAGAAATCCTTTCATCTTCTTCCATTTTCAGATTTTCATACCTGACCCGGAAGGATTCCAGTTTTGCAATTTTGATAGTGGTATCACCTTCATTCAATGTCTCCAATTTTTCCCAAATAGCTTTAGCAATAGATCGGTCTGATAATCCCATGATTTGCTGATCTGACAATGTGCTCAAAAGTGCTTCTCTTGCTTTGCAATCATTCTCTTGATCTTTAGCCAAGTTAGGTGGATTAGGTTGACTCTGTGTAGGACCAACATAGCCATTCTTTGTAACATCCCATATGTCTCTTCCAATGCAGTTAAGATGTGTCTCCATTTTGATCTTCCATATACCATAGTTAGTTCCATCAAGCTTCAGACTGTCCTTCCTAGTTAGTTGCCATAGAATCTCCTCAAGCTGTTAAACTTTTGCAAAAAGAGGACTTAGCTCTGATACCAATTGTTAGGACCTGGAGGCAACTGAGAGGGGGGGGGGGTGAATCAGTTGTCTATTAATTTCAACCCAAATACAACTTAATTAAACTTGATGCATATTACTGATAAACTAAACTTAATGCTGGTTGACAGTTTAATAGTTAATAACAATACCGAGGAAACTTAATGCATGAAACAGAAAGAGAAATAACATCCACAACACATAACATAGATATTTGTATGTGGAAACCCTGTAAGGGGAAAAATCACGGTGGGAAACCTTACCCACAATCAAATGATACTACTGCAGATAGTATGTGTGTACAAATGGGGTCTGCACATGTAGACAGGCCAACTGCCTAGAGCTCACTGCTCAATCACAAGATGGGAGTCACACTGACTACAATTGGATGGTTAAATCCAATGATAATGTACTACTCAAAATATCATCTTCATATGCTGGATTCAGTATCGGTTAAGCTCTAATTATCTCCTTCATACCTTCCTTGAATCTTCAAATGATGTCTACATGAATATCTTTTGCTTATATTAGCATATACAATATTTCCTTACCACTTCACGTCCTTACACATAATCTCACAAATAAGATCTTACATATATACCAAAACCTAAGACCAAATGTGTAGGTCGGCTCACTAAGAATATTAAAATTAAATCAATTACAAATGAATCAATATGCGATGCATCATGTTGGATAAATGCATTTACAATAATAATCAATCATCTCCATAACGTGCCATGCTAATCTGGAATAGATAATGCATACCGGTCCATAACCTAGACCAATTTGCCGGTAACAACAAATATGCCAACTCAGTTAGACCAATAACCAAATCACCAAAACCAAGTGTCCAAACCATGTCTTCAACATAACCAAGTAATCTCTAGATGATAACAGATCATCCTCACTGCCGATGAACAATATAACTTGCCAGTGAACTAAATACCGGTGACTGCGCATAAGTCACTGAACATGCCAATGAGCATAACCAACGATCTCCAAATGATAAGTGCTGATAAGTGTTGACAAGTGTTGACATCAATGACAAAACTAGTGCAACACATCCATAATACCAACAGTAGTATCATCTGATTGTGGGTAAGGTTTCTCATCGTGGTTTTTCCTTTACTGGGTTTCCACTTATAAATCTCTGTGTCATGTGTTGTTTCTCTTTCTGTTTCATGCATTAAGTTATATCGGCACTGCTATAACTGTTAATCTATTTTATCAACATTTAACTTTGGTTTACCAACACTAAGCTTAAGTTGGAATAATTTGCATTTGGGTTATAATTTATGACAATTGGTTAACAACTAATTCACCCCCCCTCTTAGTTGTCCTTCTCGGTTCCTAACATAGTAAATGTGATTGACAGAAGTAGGTAAAGAGGCACAAGACTGTGTTTGCTAAACAGAGCAAACATGTATTGGAAGGCACGTTAATGGTGGTGATGTGCTGGTAGTTTTCTTGGAGATTAGATTGAATGAGATCTAATTGGATTCGATGTGCCTCGTGATTAGTGGAAGAAAACCTAAAGGCGCCAAGTTCAAACTCATGTCTTGGCAAGAAAATCTGGCTATAAGTATGCGAGCCAAAGATATTGTTTGGGCTGCTGAATGAGAGAGTGTTGTTGCATGTGAGAAGAAATCAGTCAAGTACTCAATGAGTATCAAAAGAGAGACTGAGTGTGAGAGGGACTAGGGTTGAAGAGTTCAACCAACAATAGTGAGGTAACTAGTGGTGATCAAATTGGTAGTGAAGAGTTGTAGAAGAGTGCAGAGTAGGCAAGCAGAGAATCGACAAAAGATAGTACTAGTGGAGAGAAACATATCAGTTGAGAGAAGAGAGAACCAACAGAGAGTAGAACCGACAGTGAACTGGATAGAAGATCCAGCAGAGAGATTTGCATAAGTGTTACAAAATCCATTTGTAACAAGGTTATTAATTTGTAAATGATTATGTTTTGTATTCATTGAGTTGTAGCTCGGTGCAGGGGTTGTAGCTCCTTGGGTTGGTGCCCTAAACATTGTAATCAAAGATTCATTGTGAGGCTGGATTGGAGCAATAGACTCCAGTAACATTTCTCACTGAGGTTTTTTGCATCTTGGGGTTTCCTCGTATATACTGGTGTTATGTGATGTCTCCTTTGTGTGTGATTGCATTTGTGTTGGTCTCCCCTCTAACCGGTAAGTTTGCATTGAGTTAGATCTGATAATCGATATACTCACATAGGATAGTTAAAGGGAAAAGTTTGAGAGCCACTAGTTCACCCCCCTCTCAGTGGTACATTGTGTCTAACATTGTGGAGGTGGGAATCACCAAAATAAGGGGTTTGAATAAGGAAAAACCCTATATAGCTACATACACACCATTTTTTATATCACAAGTGTAGGTATATGTTTTCATTGGAGCTACGAATTCTTGAGAAGTCTCAATCAATTGACACAGATCTAGATCCAAAATTTGGACCCAGATCTCTAGGACTAGAGCATCCAGTGCCCTGGTTAGAGGACCAGAGTGCCCAGAGTTCTGGTCCTCATTTAGTTGCAGATTTGAGAGTTCAGGTTTAGAGCTCTCTAGTTTGTAGACTCCTAGTTTTTGGCTCAGTTTAGTGACAAAGACCAGAGTGCCTAGCACACCAGTCCAACTCAATCAGGCTCAAATTTTAGTATCAGGTGCACATCAAAATTCTCTTCTTAGATTTGTTCTCTATGTTTCAGTTTCATTTCTATATCTACAGTTTATGTTAGTTGTTTTATACATTTAATTAGGTTAGCTTGTTATTACTTTACATTCGACTCCTTTCCCTTTCATATCAACAAAGGAATAGAAACCTTAAAGGTATTCCTTGAGTCTCTTTCACAAGAGGAAGTCAAAGTGAATCACCTCCTTAGGCTCTTTTGTATTCTAATGTATGGATGAGAGTGGGATTAGGCTCTAGTTTACCCAATTCCATTTTCATCCATCATAGGTTCAACATCCATGCCAAATACTTGACATAGAGCATAGTATGTATCCTTGAAATAACGAACAAATAATTCAATATTGTATGGAGACTGGTCCCTTGGAATAAGGGCCCTCTCATCCCTTGATAAGTTCCTTGGCCTAAAGGCTGGAATCTTGCTTCTATAGAGCTTCTCATGAGATTTGATCTCTTTGGTCAATTCATCTTCACTCAATGGAAAATTAGTTTTCTCATCCATCATAAAGGCCTCCACAATTGTTTTCCTATTGATTGCAACCATATTCCTCCATATTTGACCACAATTTCTCTTGCAACCTCTCTATAATTGTTAGCAATAGACCTTACAAGGTTCACATTCAAAAAGATATTGGGAACAACTACCCTTCCTGTAAGAATTTGTTAAAAATAGCCAAGATCAAGAGCACATTGAATAGCATAAGAGAGAGACAAATATATTTGATGAGAATAAATTGTATTCTAATCAAGAGCAAAATACTGATCAACTAGATCATCAAAAATTACATACAATGTAGATAAGCCTGCTTATAAAGGCAAGGCCAAGGGACAAGAGAGCACACAAAGATGACATGTCGCTCAATGAGATGCAAGGGTAGGTAGAAGAAATATTAAAATATTCCACATGAGGTGGATCACCCACCAAAGGTGGAATTATCATCCCATAATAAGTGGATATGATAAAGTAACAACAATATCACACCATAAAAGGTGGAATTTTTCCTACATACACACTCCGAATGTACACACATCCCTAAGTATCTCATATACAAACTACAATGTTATGTGTTTACCTAGGTCAACTTAAGTAAGGTGTAATTATATCCTATATGAATAAATAATTATACAAACACCCCCCATTAAGTGCAGCTTAGGGGAATGCACTTAAGCTAACAATGCAAGATGGGTCCTGACTATGAGGCCATGTTAGGTAACCATGTACAAATGAAATGCAATCAAGCTAATGCAAAGAAATTTCTCACAAATGGAGAAAGAGAGAAAACCACATGGGAAAAAACTTCCCCCAAAAGAGAGATGAATATATACAAGAGAACTCTTAAAAAAGTATGTGAAGGACAAAATCCCATGTGAGGAAAAAGTCTGCCCCATAAGAGAGAAGAAGAGAGACCAAGTAGCCCCCCCTTAATGTAAAATCTACACCAATGGTAGAAGCTCAAAATTTAATGAAGAAAGTGCTCCATGAATGTTGAACAATTTTCCTCCCCTTGGGAAGAAAAAAAACCAAAGGTGTATCTATGAAGTCTCCCCAATCATGAAGGGAAGATGTAGGAAAAAAACTCAAGATGTGTGGAGTCTCTGAGAACTGCTCAAGTGTCCCCATGTCGATGCTAAAGGTTTCCCTCTCCAAATCAGGTATACTGGTCCACACTACTGAAAAAAGTACTCCAATAACTAGTGGAGATGAATATAGAACAAGATCCAAAGAATCACATGTCTCCTCTAAGGATAAAGAGACCTCCTCCAAGTGCTATACATAAGAATCCACAATCATATCAACCTCGAAAGAATGATCATGTAGAGAATGAACAAGAGGGTCAAAGTGTTCCCTCACAACAAGTGAAGAAGGATCATTTTCATTAAAGAGAAAATGAATATCATCAATGATGTCTCCCAAATCTGCAATATAGGACTCCAAAAAAAAAACTTGCAATGTCTGTCAAGTAGGCATCCCAATGAATTGAACCTGGAAGACAAGATATATCCTGTTGCACTAAATCACAAGAAGGCACAACTGTAGCATCATCTACATCATCAGGTGCAATAGGTGATGTGATATCAAGAGGAGGAGATGAAACACTAGTCTCAAGAACGGGGTCACATGTGAGAATCCCCAAGTTCAAGTAACCAAAATTCTCCTCGATATTTGAATCAAAACAAGTGTGATCATCATATGAAGAATCAACATCATCAAAATGACTAAAATGTGAAAAAGAGTACAATCGAGATGCATGATCCACCACCCCAGTTGCAAGGATAGATCTACTCTCCAAGTCTCTAATGATAACTTAATCAGGTGTGAACTCCACAATTCTCCTTGTTGCCACATTAGTGATCTGATAGATGGAAAGAAAATTATATGTCAAATGAGGTACACACAACACATCATTGAAGGAGTTATCCCCAATGGAAATAGATCATTTCCCAATCACATTCATGTAAGTATAATTACCCATCAAAATCAGTGGCATGTGGCAAAGCTCAAATGAAGAGAACATAGACTGTGAAGATTCCATATGATGAGAAGCCCCTGAATCTAGAAGCCATCTCCCTGAACCGTGATTTGTAGTAGCACAAAAAGCTTATCCTTTATGTATCCAAGAGGTATGATTCTTTCCCTTATCAATTTCCTTTTCTTTGGAGGATGAAAGAGAAGCTGAAGTAGACATTCTAGAAGGTAAACTGATTTTGTTCTTCTCAAGAAGATGCTTCAACTTATCAATATCCTTCTTGTAACAATAGTGTTCTTCATGTCCTGACTTCTTGCAATATGCACAAAAATAGTTCTCCTTGGATGATTTCCCCTTAGATGAGGATGAGGATGTAGAATCACGAGGATGTAGAATCACTTTGTTGTGGAGAGGGTGGTTGTGATTTCTATTGTTTTGGCTTTGGCTTAGAGTGCTTCTGCTTCTTGTTGGAGCCCTTTCCTTGATTCCCTTGATTAGCCACCAAAACCATGGACTTTGAAGAATTGAGAATCCCCTTTTGCCTCAACTTATCCTGATCAAGAATCAACAATTCTCTCAATGTAGAAAAAGATGTTGCATGGTATGAACTACTTGTCAATCTTTGAGTATGGAAACTAGAGACAAAGGCTACATATTCTGATGGAAGCTTGTGCACCAAATTGAATACCAATTGATCATCATCCTTGTTTATACCACAATCCATAATTTGTGCTCTAAGATCATTATCTTTGGTTACATAATCCTCAATAGAATCAAAATTCTTGGGATCAAGGCTATAGAGTTCACTATTAAGCATGCACCCCTTAACCTTATCAACTTTGCCATACAAAGAAGAAAATTTGTCCCATGCCTCTTTGATTGTTTTACATTTTTCAATATGGAAGATGAGATCTTTTGAAACATATTTCCTTAAAGTACCAATAGCCATAGAGTTTCTAACAAGCCAATCTACTTGAGAATTAGAATATTTAGGATCCATAGGTGCTCGTATTGTTCCATTTGTTGGAATCCAAGAACACTAAGATTGGGGGGGGGGGGTGAATTAGTGTTCTATCGGAAGGATTAATTTTAACCTTATTAAAACATGCATACACCAACCAGTATACGGGTACATATAGAATTGAAAGAAGTAAAACAACCAATAAGCCAATCACACAAATGAATATCATAACACACAAAATTATACGTGGAAAACCTCAAAGAGGAAAAACCACAGTGGGATTTGTGACCCACAATATCAATTCATTGGCCATATGAAGAGATATTACAAAATATAGGGGCCTGCACTTGTAGGAAGGCTTACAGCCTAGATCATACTGCTCAATCACAAAAGGAGCCTCACTGACTACATACGAATCTAGACTACAATCTAGAGAAATGATTGAACTGCAAAGATAAAATCTTCTATGCCTGAATACAGTTCCGGTTAAGCTCTGTCTGTTCTGGTCTAAAACCCTTAACCTTATATCGGAATAACCCTTTACAAAAATATCCTCAACATACATAATCGCTCTCATATATTTTGCATCTCCTTCATTATTTCCTTCCTCATACATACATCTCCTATATTAAAAATGATCTAACCAACTGACCTATATACCATTTAAAATTCATCATGCCTTATGTCGTCTTACAAAGATAATTACAATATGAATATACACGTCGGCTAGATAACATAAATACATGAATATCAAAAACAATTGCCGATGCCGGATTCAAAATATGTCGGCCTCCAATACTGATAACCTGATTCTAAACCATATCGGCCTGCATTGCTGGTAACCAAAGAAATCTTATCTAACTTGCTGGTGCTGATAAAGTGTCTGTGAAGTGCCTGCCGGTACACAACTGAACTAAAATATGAAGCAAGAACAAGTTGCCATGTTGCCATCAATGACAACATATTGAAACCAACCAATTAAGTGTCAATTACCAATAATCTCCCCCTTTGGCATTGATGGAACACTCATGTGAAAAATGTTCATAGTTTCCAACTGTCGGTTCCATCTTGAGCCTGCTCCCCTTGAGCTGAATATCCTGAATATTTTCCACCTATACTCCCCCTAATGTATAAAACTCCCTCTTTTTCTTTTTCACATCAATATCTCTTCCCCTTTGACATCAATGCCATAAAAAATTCCAAAAAGAATACCAAAAACTGGGACAAAGAATGAAAAATATTGTACAATGAATATCCCAAAAATACCTTACCAGAGTTGGATGTATTTGAAAATATCTGGATAAGCCTTGTCCAATAGCTCTAGATAAGTATCCCAAATAGATTTGAAAGTGCCGAAAATAGATACAAGTCCATGTAGCATATGGGCAAATGACTCTTTCTCATTTAACTCTACCGGTGTGGGCTTACCAACCATATCTATACACTCTTTCTTATGTACACTTAATGAATCCAACCGGGGACTCACCAAATCTCTAAGACTTTTGGCTCTTCTTATGATTTTGTCTTTTTCCCTCTCAAGAGCAAAAACTTGGGCTTCCAAAACCAAAATCTGACCATCAATGGATGTAGTCAATGAATTCAATCCATCAAAAGAATTGGCTATACTTGTAATCTCCTCCTGAATGTCCTTAATCTTTTTACCTGTCTCAGCTGTGAGTAAACTTGTATTACAACATACTTTGAAGATATTAGTACACCACCTCAATGCATTATCTATTAGTTTCAACTTATCATTAATCTTCTTCCTCTCAGACAAAATCATTTGATCAAATGTAGCTCTTTTTTCCTGTGTGAACCTCTCCACTACTTGTCGGTTTGATATCTGCTGCAAGGACTGAATTTTTTTTGAAATGTGCTCTATGATTGTCTTAAGCTTTCTGTATGGGCTCACTTCATTGCCAAATTTACACTCTGGGACAAGTCTATGCAAAACACTAATAGACTGGTCAATAACACCTTTATCCATAGATCCTTCCTTCAATATTTTCTGTCTAGCCATCATCATGAGTTGAATAGAACTCATCTTGGTTATGCTTTTCTTTTCAACCTGTGAGGTGTCAATTGACAACAATGATGGACTCACTACCGGTTCCATGCCGAATTCCTCCTTCTTCTCCTCTGATGATTTAACCTTTATAGCTTCCTCACTTGCACCGGTGGCTTTGCCACTTGGTTCAGTCTCAATAACTGTTAGTTCCTCCCTAGGAACTTTATCCTCATCCTATATAATCTGATCCAGAGGACTATTGTCCTCAACATTAGTAACCTATTCATTATCAACCTTTACACTCGTTGTATTTGCTGGTGTCTCAACATTTGTCTGTACATTTGTATCTACCGGGGGCTCAATTTCCACTATCTTAATGTTTTTCAAAATTGAGGGTGAAGTACCCATAATACCTTTACCCTTCCCTTCAACTGGGATGTCTGCAGTATCTATCTTAGATTCCAGTGAAGTATAAAAACCACGGTTCTCTTCAAAGAACTTAACCCATGCCTTGTGGGTCTCCTTGATTATCTCATTGACCCTTCCTAACATAAAACTGATTATTCTATGCTTGCTGTTAAATATTTTTCTATCTGCAACTTCAAGTGTCTTATCCATCTCCTCTGGAGCAATAGAAACACAAACATATAACAACTCTTGAATCTTTATATGCTTGTCCTCTTGCATTGCTGATAGTCTTCTAGCATCTAACATATCATACAACTGTGTTGATATTTGGTCTTCAATTTTTAATAGGGCTTTCTTATAAATATCCAAATATAACAAAACTACTTCCTCTACTTCTCTTTGTTCATCATTATCTAAATGTTCATAATAAAACTGTACATTCTTTAACATGCCATCTTTAGTAATTTCATCAACTAACTCTGCACAAGTCTTTGGTGGAATAATAGTTACATTACCAGATTCAATTCCAAGATCAATGTCATCCTTCTTCTTCCTTCTTCCAGTACTAGATGGGGCTGAAGGTGTTTCTTTTGGTGCTTTCTTCTATGCCGGTACCTTGATAGTAACTTTCCTAACCGATTGCTTCTTAGCCTCTACCTTAGTTTCTTCAGTTTTCTTCCTTATTACCCTTTTGAATGCCAGGGGTGTGTCATCATCAGATGCAGACTCTGTTGCAGTAGGTTCAATGAATATTTCTGGTTCTTTCCTCTTCTTGCCTTTCTCCGGAACAACATCAATCAATGCTTTAATGTCCTGTGAAATTTTTTCAACAAATTTACTTGCCTTTCCTTCCTGCTTCTCTCTCTTCTTGCGATTGAACTCAGTTTCAATCTCTTGCTTCTTCTATTTAGCAGTGCCAAAAGTTTTGACAGTTTCATCAATAGGTGCCTCAATTAGCATTTGTGCATAAGCATCAAGGATATGTGCATCAACTTTATAACCCATTTCCTCAATCCAAATCTTCCAGGGTTTTACAGCTTCCATCAAAGTTTCATCTTTCTTGACCATGAAGCATATGTTGTTTGAGTACTTCTCAACAATGTGCTTAGGAACCCTCATCCTATAATTCATAGCCTTTTGAAATGCTTTAAAGTAACCCCATACTTTGTCATCTCTTTGACTACCCAATGTAGCAATAGACTGTTTTAATTGCCTCCCTACTGGGATATCGAATGCCCATTTTCTCTTCCCAAAATCGGGAGTCTCATTGATGAAAAATAGCATTAAACAGAGAATTAGGTTACCATACCGGAAGGTTCCTTTCTTTTCTCCTTTAATCTTTCCTAGGTTAATCAATAATTTATCTAACATCCAATGACATAGATCTAACTTCTCATTCTCCCTCATCATTTTATGAGCTATGTAAATGCAGGAGCTAGAAACAAAATTCAATTGGTTTGATTGAGTTACCTTCTAACCAATGACCATGCTACCGAATCTGATATCTATGTCGGTGATAGTACTGATTCTCATTGATCGTTTGACTGATGTTGCACAGGTAAATTTGTTAACCTGATCATTTGAAACTTTCTTCTCCAGACGTTGTCCAACATACGATAAATTGGTGATTGCCCTGATGGCCTCCTTCGTAATCTTATATGGTCTATCCAACCAGATAAATTATCCATGCGCTCTTCTCAAAACATACCTAACAATTTCATCTTTAAATTCTGGAATATCCAGAATGCCGGTAAACTCTAGATCAATAATATGCTGGTATTCAGGTTTAATCTTTCCAAATTATCCCATTAACTTATTCATGTACATGCTCTTGATATCAGTCATTCCCAAATCCTCAATATGGCAGTGAATGCAGGCTCTTACATCTTCAACATACGCGACTCCTTTTGGAACACGGGAAAAAGAACCAACCGAATCATCCAGGGTAGCAACATGTGGATATCGCTTGAAAATCGACCTGGGATGGTCCTTGACCTCAACAACAGTCGGATTTGCAACAAACATAGGTACAGATGATGATCCTGCTTCCATGATTGAAGATAAATACCTGTGAATCGCTGCCGGTGAAAGACCCTAAAGACCTCTTCCAATCACTGGTGAAATCGCTCAAGATTATATCAATTGCACTGATTTGCCTTAGACTTCCTCTAAATCGCTCTAAATTTCTCTGAAAGCAAAGTGATCGGAAATGAAGTGAATTCGACCTTTTATCCTCCAAGAAAAACCCTAATATGTTATTGATATAAATGACTTCCGGTGGAAGATGCCAGATAAGAATCTCTAATGTTTGGAACATCTTCCAGAACCTCTTCTCGGGGCATATGCAACATCTTCATGAATTTTGCCTACCCCTAAGGCATCTACCTTAGTTGCCGGATGAGCTTTCTGTCGGTGCAGGAGCAATCTCCTCTGCCGGTTGAGTAACCAGAGCATTCCCATCCGTAGATTGATCTTCTGACTTCCTGACCCATCTTTAGGTATGATCTTGTCGGATTTCATTAACCTTTTATTTCCCTTTTTCATTTTATCCTTCATTACCAACCGGTGGATTTCTGCTTCTACAAAATTTAGCAATATGTCCAACCTCATTACATGCATAACATGTAACATTGTTCTTTTGAATTGCTTTGCTAAAACCGGTATAATTGCTAGACTTGCACTGATTAGCTATATGTCCAAATTTTCTACATGCATAACATTTAACATTCATTCTGCAATATTCTGTCTTATGTCCATACTTATTACATTTAGAACATTGACCAGGAGTAGAATTAGGGTTCTGATTTGCTCTATTTCTACATTGCCTAGCCATCTGACCAAATTTACTTCAAACAAATCATCTACCATTAAATTTATAAGCATTAAACAACCTTATTGATGCCTTATGGTTTTGATCTTCATTTGCAGTACCAGAACTCTGTCCTTGTTCAAATCCGAGTCCACTGGAATCTCCATTCTGCCTTTGTCTCTTCAATAAGTCATCTAGCTATGTTGAACTAATCTTAAATTTTTCTTTATACTCACTTGCAATAGTCAGATCATCTCTCAGAATTATCATTTCTCTCTCAAGCTCTTGTTCATTACTCTGAGATTGTACTAAATCAGCTCTCAACATATCATTCTCATGAACCAACCTACCACATTCTTCAAATTTGTTCTTCAGAGATACAACAAGATTTTCTTCCTTTTTCTTCCGATCTTCAATCTCCTTAGACATTCTCATAGTTATAGCTTGCATTTCATTTCTCATGACACGTTCTCCTGACTCAGCTTCTAACAGTGTTCCTTAAGTGCATCTTTCTCTTCATCATCCTGATTTTGCAAAAGTTCCTTCCTCCTAGCTTGAACAAATGACAACCTCTCCTGTAGGACAAGGATGAATTCCTGAGCAGAATTTAATTCATCTTGTAATTTCAAGTTTTTCATGCGTTCAACATCATAATCTTCAGGTGCCACCTCAAGTTGCTTTTCCAAACTCATATCCATGGATTCCAGATTAAGGATCTCCCTCAAGCTGTTAAACTTCCTCCGAGGACAAGGCTCTGATACCAATTGTTGGAATCCAAGAACACTGAGAGGGGGGGTGAATCAGTGTTCTACCGAAAGGATTAATTTTAACCTTATTAAAACATGCATACACCAATCGGTATACCGGTACATATAGAATTGAAAGAAGTAAAGCAACCAATAAGCCAATCACACAAATGAATATCATAACACACAAAATTATACGTGAAAAACCTCAAAGAGGAAAAACCATGGTGGGATTTGTGACCCACAATATCAATTCACTGGCCATATGAAGAGATATTACAAAATATAGGGGCCTGCACTTACAGGAAGGCTTACAACCTAGAGCACACTGGTCAATCACAAAAGGAGCCTCACTAGCTACATACAAATCTAGACTACAATCCAGAGAAATGATTGAATTGCAAAGATAGCATCTTCTATGCCTGAATATAGTTCCAGTTAAGCTCTGTCTGTTCCGGTCTGAAACCCTTAACCCTATATCGGAATAACCCTTTACAAAAATATCCTCACATACATAATCTCTCTCATATATTTTGCACCTCCTTCATTATTTCCTTCCTCATACATACATCTCCTATATTAAAAATGATCTAACCAATTGACCTATATACCCTTTACAATTCATCATGCCTTATGTCGGCTTACAAAGATAATTACAATATGAATATACATGTCGGCTAGATAAAATAAATTCATGAATATCAAAAACAATTGCCGATGCTGGATCCAAAAGATGTCGGCCTTCAATACTGATAACCTGATTCTAAACCATGTCGGCCTGCATTGCCGATAACCAAAGAAATCCTATCCTACCTGCCGGTGCCGGTGCTAGTAAAGTGTCTGTGAAGTGCTTGTCGGTACACAACTGAACTAATATATGAAGCCAAAACAAGTTGCCATGTTGCCATCAATGATAACATATTGAAACCAACCAATTGAGTGTCAATTGCTAACAACATCAACATATTATATCAAACCTTTTTCCTTTAACTTGCTCCAAGCATCAATTTTCCAACAAGCATCAATTTTCCAATAAGCATAGTTATGTGTAGTTAACAAAGGAAACTTAGGTGAACCCATGATGAAACAAAAGATCACAAGATCAAAAGACAAGAGCACATAAGAGACCCCCTCCAAATTCACTCAATCAAGAAACAACCCCCCAAAAAAGATAATTTTGGCACTTTATGTGTAGTGCGTATACAATGGACCACTTGAAATCAATGAAAAAGTGGACTTCTGATTTTGTTTTACAACTGCCACAATTAAGCTCTTATAGACTCAAATAAAAAATATAAATGATCTCCAAGTAATTACAAGTACCGAATAGGCCAAAATATGATCAAATGCTGAAAGTAGAATATCCACTCAAAATCACTACAAACTGATGGCAAATTATGAAAGTAGACAAAAAATTATGCACTTTCAAAATAAACGACACCTGAAAAGAAGTTCGTATGAGCCTGAACAAAGCCTTAGAAGTTGCAGAAATGAGGATTGGATAGGTACAATCACAAAAAACTAAAAATTGTGAAAAATCTGTCCACCAAAATCAGAAAATAGCACCACCAATGCAAAGAGCACAAAAAAAAAAAAAATTGCACCCAAAAACAGGCAAAATTGAGCAAGTTATGGCCCTCTGAAGTTTGCCTGCAAAATAAAAAACTGCATTGGAGAGGGGGTCAAAAAATTTCAAAAATACGTTGATGCAGTGCTGACGTCAGCATTTGACAAGCTTAAATTTGACACCCGTCTGGCTGTCATTCAAACTTCACACCCCCTGCATGGCATGTCTGTATAGTACAGACTGATGCTGTGATAATATGGTCGGATTGACAAGGTAGATGATGTGGTAGATGTCTTGGCCACGCTGACTGGTCCGGCCATACGATGACTATGTACGGATGCCATATGTGGCTATTGACTGTGCAGTGATGTGGCTGTACGGCTCACTGACTGGACTCAGTGACAGTGCGCTGACGTGTGGAACCAGATTGAATGAAATGGAGCCACATGTCACTTGCATGGCAGCTGACTAGACTTGTGTATATGCTATGTGGGCTAATAAATATTTCCGCATGTCCGTGGGTGGACTGACTTAGCGTCCTGCTTGGTGGTACAATGACTTACGTGGCAGTACAGACTAGACATGTGGCACGATGACTGTGCAGTATGGCCTGCTGACTGGACAGAAGACCATGTAGTGATTGTGCAAAGGACAATGAATAAAGATTGCCACATGGTCGTTGATGAAGTTTGCGTGACGGGGGCCTAGGCGGTAAGATGTGGCTAAGGTGGTGGATGGTGGAGGCGTCGACAGAGCAGTGGAGCCTAGTAGAGGAGCGACAGAACAAGCGGAGCTGTTGGCGGTGGCTGGAAAGGATTGTCGAGGAAGTGAACCGGCGGGTCGTGGTGGCATGAAGGCCAGCGGTCAAGTGGCGCGAAAGAGGAGAACCTACAACGGCTTGGGTGGAAAAATAAGGGCCTACTTGAGACAGAGCCCGTGGGTGGCAGTAGTCGCACAGGGACCTGGGTGGTCGGAGGAGTTAAAACTAGTGCCGGGAGTGGAGCGGTTGGGAGATGTGTGGGCGGTAGGGCCCCACAAAAAATCGTACACCCTGTGAACTTTGCAAAACAATAAAATCTGCATATGGTGTTAGGGGAGGGAGGGGGTGGGATCCCCTTGAAAAATATAGGTTTTTTTTTTTTAAAAAATAAAAAAAATATAAAAGGACTGTTTACATAAAAAACCTGTTGAATAAAATTTTAATTTTGAAAATAAATACCACAGAAAAAAATATTTTTTATTATTTTTTTAAAACAAATCCGCACCGTATAGTCTTATAGGTTGAATTTTTCCTCCAAGACCTAAAAAATCTCTTTTCACCAAATATAGACAAATTTATACTCAAAATTCATGGAAACGGCCTTCCAGACGCAACGGTGAGGTCGAAATTGCTATAGGATGCCCCCAAAATGTGTAGCTCCCCATATCCAAAAATGAAATGTTCCAAAAGCTCTCCAAAATGACTACTCAATGAAGGCCCAATGGCTCTGATACCATGTAAGAATATGTTGAAAATAAACAAGATCAAGAGCACATTGAATAGAACAAGAGAGAGACAAATAGATTTGATGAGAATAAACTGTATTCTAATCAAGAGCAAAATACTAATCAACTAGATTATCAAAAATTACAAACAATGTAGATAAGCTTGCTTATAAAGGAAAGGCTAAGAGACAAGAGAGCGCACAAAGATGATATGTGGATTAATGAGATGCAAGGGTAGGTAATGGAAGGTAGGAGAAATAGTAAAATATTCCACATGAGGTGGATCACCCACCGAAGGTGGAATTGTCATCCCACATCAAGTGGATATGATAAAGTAAAAACAATATCACAACATAAAAGGTGAAATTTCTCCTACATACACACTCCCAATGTATGGACATCCCTAAGTGTCTCATATGAAAACTACGATGTTATGCATTTACCTAAGTCAAATTAAGTAAGGTGTAATTATATCCTATATGAATAAATAATTACACCAACACTTCCCAAATTTAGGTTCCAAATTTTGCATACTAGGATGCACCCCTTCTTATTATATTATCTTCCCCATAAACGAAAACCCCAAGGCTCCATTATAGGGTGTTTGCATGTAGCTATGAAGTCAATTAGAAACACCTTTGGCCTGACATCGACTTTAGCTCTTTTCAGAGTATCTGTTGATCCTAGATGTTGAGAAATAATCTCATTAGAAAACTTCCTCTTTCCCTAGCTAAATGACTCAACCATTTCTAGTTCTTTAGGGTTTCTTGTTGAACAACTGTGCCTAGGGTTTCAAATTAAGCTATGAAAAACACTCTAGGAATGCCTATCTACATGCAATTATGCTGAAGGAGCATAAAACTAATGGCCAAACTTGGTGGATGAGCACTAAGGTATTTGTAGTCACCATAACTATTAGTAAACAAAACCCAAGAAAAAACCCTAGCTTATGAGAATTCACATCACATAGATAACAAAGAATACTAGAATTATCGGGATATACTTTGTGAGATCAAGGTAAAATGATTTGAACATGAATCCAATTTATAACGGTAGAATTGGATCATTTATTGTAGGCATGTAACTGTTTAGTTGGTGAAAACTAGGCATTGAAATTCATATTTGAATGTTGTGATTGCAACAACTATTTACCTATTTTAGTTAAAGACCAATAGAAATAGAACACGTCACCTTATAAATCCACGTTACACAGATGCAGGCTTGTCAAGGTCGATCATATTTTATTAGTTGCACAACAACGCACAAACCATATCCATTGATTTTATAGATGGGCTTGTCACTTAGGACCCACCGTTTTGTTGATTGTGGGCTTGCAGAGTTATCATTAGCAAGCATCTTTTGTCGTTGCGCAACAGTGCAAGAACTCCTGTCGGTCGATTAAGCTTTATTTGATTGTCCCTTACCTAGCTGATTAATATGGGCCCCATGGGATCGAATGGCCCACCAGAGAAAAGGTTCGATCGTTTGGAAAAAAATGATTGGTCCAGTTATGATGACTTATTCGCAGTGTGTGCCACCATTGTACCTCATGCTTCAATTTCATTGCTGGACTCCATAATCCTTGGTCTGACCAGTCCTCTCGCTCGACAACTTGTCTCTTTTCCAAGATCGACCCTTATCACTGGTGAACTTTTGAAATGTTTTCTGCATCTTCAAATTCCTTTGGCGTCAGGTGATAGAGAAATCATCGTGTAGCTTCAGAAGGTCGGAGAAGATAAGATTTAGATGATTCAAAATTCTTGGTACCAGCATCATCACGAAGGTCCTCTTCTTCTATGCTTTTGTGTTAGAGTATTGCTGTACATCATGCATAATAGAGTCATTTTGTTTTTTGCTATATCTAAAAATTAAGAATATGTAGATGTGTAAGGAATATAACTCGGCCATAGATTTTCCATTTGGTAAAGGATCCTTTATTTAGTGGATGCATTCTAAGTGTCTTTAGTTAAAAACCTTGACAATTTGGCTTCCTTTGTATAGTTGGATATTTATGTCATAAAAGTAAAGTTGTGTCAGTTTTTATGCTCGAGTATACTTTAATGAGTCTTAAATATAAAAGCATATAAAATAAAAAATAAAAAATGATTTAATTGTAATTGGACGCATTATCGCTTGTATGCGACGTCCATTTTATGAGGGGGGAATATATTCCTTTTTCACAATTGACAAAATTGAGCTTCAAAGTCGAATTTTCTAAGTAACAAATCAATTGGAGGATGGAGGCATCAGAGGTTGGAGGACATTCAATGACCTCTCATCATTCATCAACGATGGGGCTGTGCATCAGGCACAGTGACATTTTTTTAGTTGTGTATTTGCTTCCAGTTGCAAAAGGTGTGATGTGTGCTTCATATTTTTGGTTTTGTACTTTATTTAGTGTGTTGGATGCTAGAAGGACAATTGCATAGGAAAGCAGCTAACATCTGTGATCCTCTGACTACAAAGATCCTTTGACTGCCATACTTCATTAGAAGATGATCGACTAGTGAATACACTCACTAGCAATTGTGATCATGTGTAGCAAGATCCAAACATTGGTATGTAGTTTTATGTGATTCGTTTTCTTTTCAATGCTCCTGTGTGGTGTGAATAAGTGGAAATTTCACATTGTGGGGGGGACATAACATCAATGTTCCATTTCCATTTCGAGCTAAATCGGCTAACGTCAAGGGCAACTTCTAGTGGCAGTGACATAACTTTCCTATGCTGTTCGAGATTAGGTGGCAACAATCGACAATAGTGTCTGCAATTAAGAACAACATTTGGTTCTCATAGCTATAATGTGAAATCATTCCATGTTTTGTTTTGTGTGAGTTCAATTTCCTATATTTTCCCCTAATGTTGGAGAAATATAAGAACCAGTGTAAGTCAATGCATGGATCTTGAAAGGGTTTGTGGGAGAATCCAAAAAAACACACGAGGTGGACAAATGGTGGAGATTTCTGTTCACGTCAAGGTTTGTGTTAAGCATGTTAAAAACCATGGGATTAGAGAGCCTTTCTTTGGATCAAGGTCATGAGTTAGTTGGACACGCCACGGGGGTGTGCATATTGCAGATGTAGGGTGTGAGTTCTTACCATGCTCACACTAAGGGAGGGAATGTTGGAAATTAGTGTTCACACATGACACATAAAAATAATTAGAGAGGTTTGTTGAATAGATGATATAAATATATTGAGTTGTTAAAACAACTCAATATATTTAGATAATTAGTTGTGAGAGTTTCCTATAATATAAGATTTGCATATTCTATAAATATGTAATATCTATTGAATGAAAGGAAAAATGAAGTACCTATTATTTTGTGTGTAATATATTTGTAGCTTCAATTTGTCTCTAATTAGATTTCCTAATTAATTAAAACATGCAACTCTCCGTAACTACATAATCACACAAAGATTTG